>NC_139459.1:4852000-6218500 GCF_057233095.1 Heloderma suspectum | reverse complement strand
AAGTAAAAGCAAAGAGAAGGGGGTAGAAAATATGAATCAACCAGCTGCCTCAATGAGACAGGAAAAGGCATTTTCACTTAGGGAACTCCATATGGAAAATAGTGCATGCTGCAACCCTTCAAAGGAAACTGAATTGGCCCATGTAAAAGGCTGTAGTTCAAGCAATAGTTCATCAAGCTTTATTAAAAGATTACATAAGATATTAGGTATCTGTTATGTTGCAGCATGCCAGAAATTTGGAGAATGATGACTTTTACTGGTATTTCCTATAAGCCATGGAAAGGCCCGAGGATGCTTGAAAATTCTGATGTTTATCAATAAATCTCAAAACTCACTTGAGTGCTTTCAGTAATTGTCCAAATGCCTTTTACATAATTGTCCAGTAAAGATTCACATTTACTGTGCTCACTCTAAATAAGCTTTGAACTCAGTGATTTTGACATGATGCCACTGCCAGATCTGACTGCTATGATATGCCATGATGTCATCATGTTCACTTCACACTCCCTGATAGTTTAGGATCTCTCTAACAAAGAAAAAGAAGCCCTAACTGAGAAAACATGGTTAGGAAATACCAGCTAACAGGATTTAAGTATATGGGAAGGGGGGAGGTGAATATTCTAATTAGTTCTGACTTTTTGAAAACATGTGTCCATCTCTGTCTCTCTCTGTCTCTCTCTGTCTCTCTCTCACACACACAGAGAGAGAGAGAGAGAGGGAGAGAGGGAGAGAGAGAGAGAGAACATAGCACAGCCCTGCACAGCACAGCACTACAAAACAAAGAAAGGCACAAGTTTGACATAGTTTGGATCATAATGATGGATATTTGGTTACAATAAATATAAAGGGCTAGATAATTCATTGAGTCCCTTTCAGCACAATGTTTTCTTAGATTTGACAAACATTTTCAGTTTCGCCAGCCAAGCACAACAGAGCAAAAATTCTGCCTAATTCTTTCCTTTAGAATATCATCATGACACATAAAGCTTCAATGTTTTTTCCCACCCCTTTAACATGTGGTTAGTAATTGGATCTGAATGAATCCAGTTATATTGACTTGACTTGAAGAATGAGTCCAGGTCGATGTTACCTAAGGTCACCTCGAGTTGGCCTGATACCTGGAAGGAGATGCACCTCCATTGCTCCCAATCTGGATATCTGTTTCTCACACACCACTTGTGATGTCCGTGCTGCTCAGATGTGACCACCTTGCTACGGTGTGCTTCCATAAGGAAATCCGCCCTGCACAGCTCTTCATCTGCCACTTAATTACCTCCCATTTGCCATGAATCCACACATGAAATGATCAGTGCAGCAAACATGCCTGTGTGTGCCCGACTAATACATATGTATGTGGACTTTTATATATCAGTTCTATAGGGCTCGGAACTTCAAAAGGAACCTGGATAATCACAGCAGAAGATATAAAAGATCAAACAGAATATCTTTTAAACAGATCTGAGAAGATTAATTTTCATCCAATGTTACTGCAGGAGCTTCTTCCCCTCTCCCCCCCCCTTGGAATTTTTTCACTTCCTTTAGTTGCTTTGATCTGTTTTGATGTCTTTTTCAGCTCATCTTTCAAATAACAATCTGTTTAAAATCTTTTTTTTTCTTTTTTTCTTTCCCCCGCCCCCTGCAAGTCATGCACACTTCAGAGGGTAAGGAACCAGCTTTCGTCTAAGCCCCCCTTTCCCCTTCCCACCCTCCGTTTGGCAGAGATGTCTCTCAAGTGTAAAGAAGGTGGGTGGAACGAAAGCGGCAAAGGTGGGAGCCAATATTTCAGGATGCACAAAATGAAGTACTTCTCCATCGAATGGATAATTAAGTTATGGAATTCACTACAATACAAGGTGGCGATAGGCAGTACAGCTTTCGAACAGCTTTCGAACAGGATCCAGAGGAAATAATGGAGAATAGTTTTATCAGTGGATATCATCTGTGATTAGTAGATGGAGCCTCCAAGTTCAGAGGCACTTCACCTGTGAATGCCAGATAGACACTAGGAATGAACAAGAGGCTCTTTCCTTTGTGCTATTCTAGCAAGATTTTCAGAGGCATCTGGTGGCAGTGATGCAGCTAAACCTGAACAGGGGGGCTGAAACCTATGGCCCCCACAGACCATGGAGAGACCCCAAAGATCAATGTACAAGCTGGGTTTCGAAAAGTCAGAGGAACTAGAGACCAAATTGCCAATATCCGCTGGATAATGGAGAAAGCCAGGGAGTTTCAGAAAAACATCTATTTCTGTTTTATGGACTATTCTAAAGCCTTTGACTGTGTGGATCATCACAAATGGTGGCAAGTTCTTGGTGGGATGGGGATACCAAGTCATCTTGTCTGCCTCCTGAGGAATCTGTATAACGACCAAGTAGCAACGGTAAGAACAGACCACGGAACAACGGACTGGTTTAAGATTGGGAAAGGAGGACGGCAGGGTTGTATACTCTCACCCTACCTATTCAACCTGTATGCAGAACACATCATGCGACATGCTGGGCTTGATGAAGCCAAGGCTGGAGTTAAAATTGCTGGGAGAAACATTACCAATGTTAGAGAGAGAGCAGCAGGTGATGGGGTAGTCTCAAACAGGTCCTACGTCAGCATCTGGGTTGGCATGGGCATGCTGGGGTTCACAAGGGCTGGCGTAGTTTGCCACAGCACCCTTCTTATTTTTTAAAACGTCTTAGCACTATGGAGCAGCAGACCGGGCATGCACACAATTACACATGTTCACTTCCATATTTCCCTTAAATATATATCATCCTTTTCTACAACAAAATGATGCTTATTCCCAAGTAAATGTATCTAGGATAAAGTGGATGCATACTCTGCATTTTATTCCTGCAGTCATAACCTTGCAATGATTTCAGCGAGTTTAAAATGCAAAACTGCACATGCCCAGAGTACTTCTTTTCTTTTCTTTTTTTGATCAGGTCTGGCAAACAGGTTGTCGGTTTGGTTTGGTTTGCTCTAACATTTCAGGGATGTCGCACCTGTTGTGAAGCAGGGAAAGGCAGGGAGCGGAGAAGAGAAGTGTTAGCTTCACAACTGAAGTGATACCCCAGGGGGGCAATTTACATGAGGCTTTTACTCCGGTCCTACTGCGCCCGCCAAAATGATTGTGTCAGATGACGCATGGCCCTTCCTGTAGCAGGCACGCATTTCCAAGCTTTCAAAACCGCATTATTGCAAATGTGTTTTGTGACGGATTTCCCTTTCACGGAGGCTTGAGAGTTGTGTTACCTGAACGTCCTTCAGAGTGGGCTGGGGGAGAGCGGCGCTGATTGGCAGAAGGGAAAGCAGCATCATTAAAGGGTGGGCCCAGCTTCAGTGTGGCTTTGGAGTCCTGGATCACAAAGAAGAGAAACAGATTCTCATGATGTAGGGTTGACACAGGAGACAATCTTTTGCTAAAAAAATTCTGCAGTCTTTTTTCTTTACCCCCTGAAGAAGGCCTAAAATAAGAAAAAAGGCCAAAACACGTTGTGCTTCCTATAACAAATTCTATCTTGCATCCCGAGAACCTGTTTCTCTTCTTTGTGATCTACTTCACACACTCACCTCCTTCTGTTTTCTTGGTTTTTCTTTGAAGTCATGACCTCAGCTAGTGATACCGCCTTGAGCACAGGCTGCGGGGTGCAGCACTGATAGGAGGAAGGGGATATCCAGAGGATCAGACCTGCACATCATCAGGCTTTGTTGTCCCCCGAATAAGCATTAAAGTCACCTTGGGAGGAGCTCTGTCCTTTTGAAACCTCCACTTCTGCACTGAAAACAGGAATTCCCATCGACTTCCACTGCACTCAAGAGCAAGGAGCAGAGAGAGAAGGGGTGGGAAGACGATGGTATTAAGCCTCGCTTTTCTGGAGGTGCGCACCAGCGAACATGTCTGCTCGAGTGTAATTTCCATTTACTTGCACTGCACTTACTCAACACAGCAGGGAGTGGAGGGAGAGGTGAGGAAGCCTTGGCATAACTTTAAGAAAGTGAGCAAAAGGGGCAGCAGACGGGTGACGGAAGGAGCCGCCGTTCTCCGGTGATGGAGCTCATGTGCTCTTTAGCATCACCGGGTGCTTGGTGGTGGTGGTGCTTGGCGAGGTCCACGGGGGGTGGCAGAGGAGGGGCATGAGTTAGGCTGCTGCACCCTGCCGGCATGCAGCTGTATCTATCTATCTATCTATCTATCTATCTATTTCTATACCGCCCAATAGCTGAAGCTCTCTGGGCGGTTCACAAAAATTAAAACCAAAGAGCACACAATACAACAATACGAAATATATAAAACATTAAAACCACGGTATAACAATACAACCAGAATAAAACCAGAATAAAACCTAGCAGCAATGCAGGGATTTAAAATACAGATTTTAAACTTGGCAGGAGAACATTTCCTTGAGAGGAGGTAATGACTTTAAAAGGTGCTTTGTGTCTCTCCAAATGAGCCTTCAGCAGGTTGCTTTGGGGTGGCTTTGAAATCTCCACTTCTGCCCTGAGAACTGCCCGCTAAGCAGGCCTACTTAGAAGTAACTCCCATTGATTTCCACTGCCCTTCCTCAGCAGGGAGAGGGGTGGAGAAGCCTATTTAAACCTGCTGCAGAACTCCACCCACATAGGGATGTCAGAGAATTCTGCCACGGATTCCAGTGATTTCTTTAGAATCCGGCCCCCCGGAATCCGTGACGGAATGGCCTCCCGCCCCCCACCACCCCGTGGAATCCCCCAGGGACGGAACTTACCTGGGGTGGATGCAGCGGTGGTTCCAGCTGGTCTCCCGGCTGGCCGCAGCCAGGCTGCTGCGGCCGCCATTTGTGTCCTTGCAGCCATGATAGGCTATGTAAGTATTTACATAGCCTATCACAGCAAAGAGCAGGGACACAAATGGCGGCTGCTACACCATTTGCGCCCCTGCTCTTTGCCATGATAGGCTACGTAAGTATTTATGGAGTAGCAGCTGCCATTTGCATGGCTGCCTTTACCATGATAGGCTACGTAAATACTTACGTAGCCGATCACAGCTGCTTGCAAGGATGCAAATGGCGGCCGCTTCGACGGCTGCCATTTGCAGCCGCAGCAGCCCAGCCATGGCCAGAACTCCGGCTGCAGCTGGCCCCGGCCGGCGGCTCCGCGGAACCGCTGCAGAGTGGAGCCAGATGGGGAGGATTCCAGGGGGAGAGAAGGAGCGCCTCCCCCCCACCGTGGATGCCCTGGCGCAGAGCCAGGTAAGGGATTCATACATCCCTGCACCCACATAAGCCCGACCTTAATGCCTTTTGCAGTCTACCGCGCAAAAGCGATTCTTCTTGTGTGTGTATACACCATTGTAATTTGGCTGCATGTGGCATGGGAGGAATAAATCCGATTGGATGAAAATGTGGTTTAAATGGAATTGTGTTAGAAACCGTCTCGGTGTAGATGGGGCCATGGTAGGCTGACGATACGTACCATTTTAAATGGGACAGTACCATTTTTTTCATATTTCCTGATGGTCCCGTTGTTTTAATATAAATGTCAATTTTGTCCTGTTTTTAATTTTTTGTAAAAAACTGAACGCGTTTATAAGGCTCTATGCTAATCAATGCGTGCAGTAAAACTACTAGTGTGACGAAAGAGGAAGCTCCATTTCCTTCATCCAGCCAGGGCCAGGCTTCTTGAGCTAGTGACCATCAGATGCCACCCCCTTGCTTGTCTGCAGTGGTGGGGAATTCAAGAGGCGGTCGCTAAGCCCCATTCAGCATGTGGGAGCCAGGAGGGTGAGTCTTACTGTTATTTCTACCATCATTCCACCCATAGAGATTCTTTCTGCCCTACATTCAGTTGGATTCGGACTTTTCAGACTCATATTTCGGTTCAACAGGCTGTTAGCTATTTTTTTATTACAGTGGAACTCTCTGGTGGGTCATTAGCCTTCTAAATAACACTTTTGCTATCGTCTTACTTTTTCATGAATACGGAATATTACATAACCCCGTCCCGTTTTTGTCATCCCAATATCCCGTTTTTGTCTCAAGGAAATATGGTCAGCTTAGGCCATGGCCATCTTAAAGAGGGGGGAGGTCAGTAAGTCCAGGGTCTAAAATTACCTATCTGCACCACTGCTGGAAAAAGCAGGACAGACCAGAGGCACTTTTTTTGTACTTATCTAGCTAAGGATTTTTTTTCTAGGTCTCGTTAAACTTAAGCACCCATTCCATTTTGCTTTTAAATTGTGCTTTAATCAAGGCAATTGACTGGTAGGGGAAGTTGTGTAGGTTCTCAATTCAGGTTTATTTGATGTGGAACCCATGCAAAATAATTTCCTATTGTCTGAGCTATGGATGTTCCAAGCTCCCACAATGCACTGGGCAAGTGCAGATCTCAGCATCTGGCTCAAAAATTCAGAATCTTGAAAACCTGAGGTTTCATTTAAAAGAGAAAAAACGTTTCTAGATAGATGCAAAGATGAACTTTAAAGCACATGGGGAGAGCCTGGTGGAATTTCTGAAGCTTCTTCTCATGAGCCTTGTTCTCAGTGAAGTGGTAAGCCTGTGTCTAAGTTGTACTGCAGGTGGGAGCTTAGCTCACATGAGAGAGTTCACCTCCTACCACCTGCACATCAATAACTAGCAGGTCAAGGAAAAGGCTAGACTAGAATTATTTCCCCTGACAAGATAGATTTCTTTCTATGTCCAAGTATAGTGTTGTACGGACGTACATTCCATCATGTTATTCGCCCACATGCCATCTGAAGTGGTAAAGCCCAGACAGAGTTTGTCCACTTCCGTGAGGACTAGACAGTGATGCAAATTAAACAAATAGTTTCAATTGTGCTTCATTTGAATAAATTATTCAAATGAATAAATTATGCAGTTTGCAGAATTAAGGCTTGGTGCAGAATTTGGGCCAATGCAGCACACAGTTGGATTTTTGTTTTATGTTTATTATGGCTGTTACATTTTATTGATCGATACAGTGCCACCAATGTACACAGTGCCTGGCAAAGAGCAGGTGTGGCAGGGCCCTGCCCCATGGGGCTTACAATCTAAAATAGATACAGGGAAACCACAGAGGAAGGGCAGAAATGGAGGCACAGGGAAGCAAAGGTGATTAGTTCAATTACATGATGTTTGGACATGAAGCTCTCTGGGCGGTTCACAAAACTAACACCACAAAGCACAGCATAAAATAATATAAGCTATGAACACTTAAAGCCACAGTATAACTGCAAACCTTTTTAAAGCATTGCTCCCTCAGAAGTTAGAATGTTTGTGAATATTCCATGCCAACACATTAGCTCAGCCAATCAGTGTCAGAGGTAAGGATGTACAAATCTCTTACCTTGCTCTGCTCAGGGGCATCTGCGGTGGAGGGGAGGTGATCCGTCCCTCCCCCTGGAATCCTGCCTGGCCAGCTGTGCTCCACAGCAAGGCCACAGAGCCGCTGGCCAGGGCCAGCTGCAGCCGGATTTCCTGCCACTGCCGGGCTACGGCCGCAAATGGCAGCGGCTACGCCGGCCACCATTTGCATCCCTGCCAAGCCGTGATAGGGTACCTAAGTATCTACGTAGCCTATCACGGCAAAAGGCAGGGACGCAAATGGCGACCGCTACGCCATTTGCGTCCCTGCCTTTTGCTGTGATGGGCTACATAGATACTTACGTAGCCTATGACGGCTTGGCAGGGACGCAAATGGTGGCCAGCGTAGCGGCCGCCATTTACGGCCGCAGCCCAGCAGCGGCTGGAAGACAACCCAGAGCCGCCACCGCTGCCGGAGCCACCACCAGAGCCGCCGTCGCCACCAGGTAGGCTCTGTCCTGGGGGGATTCTATTGGGGGGCAGGGGGGATTGCCCCGTTCCACCACAGACTCCAGGGAGCCAGATTCTAAAGAATCCGGCCTCACTGGAGTCCGTGGTGGGATTCTCCAACATCCCTAGTCAGAGACTTCACTGCCATAAGTGCAATACAATATGGAATGGCCGTTGCAATCACAGGCATTATTAGCTGAGTACATTATACACACACACCGCAAACCTCTTAGGGGGCAATCTATAGGGATAGGCGGCTGCCTCTGAACTTGTAGGCAACTGCCTATCCAATGCAGGGCAGGAGAAGCATGGAGGGGATCATTCCCTCCGTGCTTCAGCCACCCTGCATTTGCAGCTAGACAGCCGATTTTGGCTGTCTAGCTGTGGGATGGCGGAGCGGGGGAGGAGGCTGCTGGACGATACATAGGATGTGTCATGCCGACATTTCTGCCTTCCCCACCCCAGAACGCCCCATTTTGGCCTCTCCACACTCCTTGTCAAGGGCTCCTTGGAGGTCCCTCTCAGTCTAATCCAGTAGCCAGGTCCAGACACAGACAAAGGGATTATTTTCAAAGCTTTATTGTTCCTTTGCAACTTAACAACTCTACAGGTATCAACTAGATCTGAGCAGCAGCATCCCTATGCCCTAAGTTGGAACAGTTGGTCCCCGTTTGAAAGGGAATTACTGGCAGACCCCTGAACGTAAGGACTAGGGAGAGTCCCTCCCCTTTTCCCTTGGATCCTCTGGGCGCAGCCGTTGTTTGCGCGCCAACCGGGCACTACGCCTCCTTTCCGCGCCCTCCATCTGGTGCCGCTCTCTGCGTCGGCGTCGTGCATCCACCAAGTCTACTTCCCGCGCTCGGTCACTCCCTGGACTTCTATCTAAGCTAGGAATGCTGGTTGGAGGAATCTCCGTCAGCTGTTGGCCCTGGGTAAGAGGAGCGAGCTCCTCTCCCAGGAGCGACTGCTCTTCCTCAGAATCAGAACTACTCTGGGATTCTATGGGCTCAGTGTCCACCCTGACACTCCTCTTCTGAGCAGGGAGCACAGGGGCATTCCACACTGCCTGCAAGGTAGCATGGAAGGGGGGCAAGGTCAGTTCTCCGGGATCCAACCTTGGAGCGTGGGCTCCGAGGTTGGTTCCCGGAAAACCACATATCCTATGGCCGTCCAGCCACTGACTAGCAGCCATAGGATTGCTCCCGCCGTAACTTAAAAAAGTTATTTCTGCAGATTTGATGCCTAGCAAAATCCCAATGAACTTTACAGGAGTTTTGGAAAACTGGAGAACCTCTCTCCCCTTTCCCCTCAACCCCATTTGTTTTTTTAAGGAACTAATTTTTTATCCAGCCACCTCCTATGAAGCACAAAGTGGCTTTGCCTGCCAAAGCAGCTGGGCTGATCTCGGGCTGAAACACAGGGTGCCGGATATTTAATCCTGGATTTCCCAAATCTAATCAAAATGGCACAAGGCTTGATTAATAATTTACCATTTTATTACTGATGCGATGCCTCGGACCATCACAGCATCTGAATAATTGATCTGCCAAAAGGAGCAGCCCGTTCTTTGCTAAAGCGGAGGAAGTTTGACTGGAGTGTTACCAGGGAAAGCTGGATAAATGCATTAAAATAGATTTCAGCTTGGTGCTCAGGAATCCGCTCTCTTGACCAGGTCCAGGAGTAAAAAAAAAAAAAAGGCAAGATGGGCTGAAACAAACAAGGAAAGTCCTGAGCCAAAGGGAGGAAACAAGCATATAGAACATTTCTTGTAAGGAGCATCATATCAAACTCTATGGCTCCCAAGAGCTGCCCTGGTGAAGTTCATATAGTGTGCTTGAAGTTCTGCAGATTTGCTATATATTTCTTTGTTTGAGCCACCTGATAATATTTGTATCAAAGGGCAGGGCATACATTTGTGAAATAAATACATAAATCTATTTAATCAATACATTTGACTGACTTCTCTTAACCTCCCACCTCTCCCCATCACGTAATTCTTGGACTGGATGGGGTTCCATCGGAATCTTCTAGTCTCACCTCTGCCCAAAGCTGGAAGTTGGATGTTACCTAGAGCATCCATGAGAGATGACTATGAATCCTTTTCCTTGAAACCTCAAGGAAGAAGACGTCACCACTCCTCCAGGGCTGCAATCCTCTACCCACTTACCTAGAAATCAGTGGGACTTACTTCTGAGTAAACGTGTATAGGATTGCATAGTAAGTAGCTTTTTCCACTATTGGAACTCTCCTACCATTAGGAATACTAAAATTGCAACTCTAGGTAAGAACTCTACCTAGTTCAGTATTCACAGGCAGGGTATAAAGGTACTCTTTATCTTCCCCTGTTTATCCCACCCACCCCCCACAAGCATGAGGAGTGTCTTGACATACATCAGGAGAGGGGTTGCAATTTAGCTTTCATGGTAGACCTATCCTGCGTAAATTTGTCTAATCCTTTTAAAAAAAATACATCCAAGGTAGTGGTCAACACCACAGCTGCCTTTACTCTAAAGAAAAAATCCGTAGTCCTCCTGTTGTGGAGTCTTTCCATTATATATATAAAATTAAATGTATTAATCACCCATCTGGCTGGTCACCCAGCCACTCTGGGCGATGTACAGCGTATAATAAAACAGTTTAAAACAATAAAATTCTACAATAAAAACGTTTTCTAAAATACCCTAACCCACCCCAAATGCCTGCCTGAACAACCACATTTTTAATGCACGACGGAAGCTCATTAAAGAGGGGGCATGGCAGAGTTCCCTAGGGAGGGAGTTCCACAGAGTCGGGGCCACCACAGAAAAGGCCCAATGGGCTCCCAGGCAGCGACCACGTGATTGCTGAGAGGGGAAGTTTTTAATTTTCAAGGTTCCATAGAGATCAATGAAACATCGCCATCTAATGATTGTTTTGATCATGTAACATTGCATGTGATAAAGATAGTTCATTATTTCTGGATCTTTTTGAGATGGAATAACCGGGAAATTCCTCTGGACGTGCCCTGGAGGTTGATGGCGTCATGAAAAGGAGCCGCAATCTTCTGTGAGTGAGCAATCTCAATAGCAGGATAAAAGCTCCATGTGAAGAAGCCCCACATCTTGTAGCAAGGAATTCCAAAAGTGAATTATGTGATGCGTGAACATATGTGTTTTTTGATGTTGTTTATCTTTTGTTCTGTCCTGCACCGAGTGCCTACTGCAAGCGATATTCATGTATGAAGTTCTTTCCCTTATTTGAGCTAAATTTAGCTTCCTGTATTTTTTAAATCCAATGCAAGTAGTTTTAGAACTCCAAGGCAATCTATAAAGGGTCAGTTTTCTATGGGAAAGGAAGTATTCATTGCTCATGGCATTGTTAAGGAACATTTGCTTATTGTGTCCAGCAGCCAGGTAAATTAACCTCGTTAAGACGCTCAGGATCCTTCAGGCTGCTTGTGGCAAGGCAATCTTTCAAATCTCCAAATCAGCCAGCCAACAATGTATAAAATCCAACATGTCCTCCTTAGAGTAGGCCCATTTCAATGGGTCTACTCTAAGTAGGAATTATGTTGGATTTTTCCTAAAAACTCTGAGGCAATTAACACAACCTCACACAGGGGACAACTTGCATGGTTTGTAACTATTAAACCACAGACAGAACTTTTTCTCACTACAAATGTGGTACTTTCAAGTAGAGTCCACTCACACATTCAGCTGCCACTCACCAATGGCACGTTTATGCATTATACGCCCATCATGTGCTGATTGCAACGGTGGATGGCTTGCATGTGTGAAGGCACCATCACAGATAGGACACCTCTTTTCAGCTAAGTCAGGTCACGTAAGCATCAAGCGTATGTTAAATGAATGTAGATGTACATGCTTGTGTTAACCGGCCCCAAGTGCAAAGTAAGCAAGTGCAAATAAATGAACCTGGTGTACAAGCATTTGTGATGTTTGTAGCCCCCATGTCTGGTACCTAGGAAATCCTTGTCCATCCCTAGTCAAACAAAAGGGTTTAAAGAAACCCTTCCTTTGGTAACATGGCCAGTCAAAGTTGAATCACATGAGAAGGAAGGACCATAGGTCAGTAGCAGAACATATGCTTTGCACACAGAAGGTTCCATGTTCATTCCCCAGCATCTCCAGGTAGGACTGGAAAAACTCCTGCCTGGAAACTTGGAGAGCTGCTGCCAATCAGTGCTGGGCTAGATCAGCTAATGGTCTGGCTCAATATAAGGCAGCTTCTGTTGTTCTTATGTTGATTTCCATTAATCAGTGGATGGCTGTAGCTTTCGGGGATGTGTGAAGTCCTCATATCTCCAGCAGATGTGAAGGATAACTGAAGGAACACCTTCTCCCAGATGGGCTTCCTTGCTTATTCAGGTCACCAACGGAGGTGAGCTTATACATCCTACCAGCATCAGACATCTGCTTTGTTGGGAGCAGGGAGAGAGGCTTTTCTGCAGCTACACCTGTGGGAAGGCCCACAGGTGTACCTGCAGAAAAGTGTGTGTGTGTGTGTGTGTATGTGTGTGCATGCACACGTGTGTGTTTACACTGCAGGTGTCGCTGCAGAAAAGTCTCTCTCCCTGCTCCCAACAAAGCAGACATCTGATGTTGGTAGGATGTATAAGCTCACCTCCATTGTTGATCTTAATAAGAAGGGAAGCCCATCTGGGAGAAGGTGTTCCTTCAGTTGAGAAAGACAGACAGAGAGAGACAGAGAGAGACAGAGAGAGAGAGAGAGAGAAAGGTCTTCGTGTGTGTGTGTGTGTGTGTGTGTGTGTGTGTGAGAGAGAGAGAGAGAGAGAGAGAGAAATATATGGCCTTTTGAAGCCTCCTGTAAATATATTTTAGTGTGAAGCTGCCTTGTCTGAAATATATTATCTCTTTGTTATTGCATTTTATCTGTTGTCCTGTATTTTGGTTGTTTCTGTTATTATTTTATTGAATGTAACTTTAGGAAGCAGCCGTGAATGTTTGAACAATAAGGCAGGATACCTTTATTATATTTTAACCACTAATCAAGAATGCACCGTCCCTTCTTCCTTTATTAAATATATACCGATGATGGAAGAGGTCTTTAACATCCTCACCACAAAAGAAGGGTTGGTGAGGAAGAGGTTAATCTAACAGGGACAGGATATATTGGTGGAGCAGTTCTGTCCTCGCTTCTGGACTCTTTCTGGCGGTTAAATAGAGAGCAAGCCTGGCTGCCTTATTACTATCATTGTGCCGCAATATTGCATTAAAGGAGTTTAGGGTTTCAAATTGAATGTCAAACAGAATATTGCAGGGGAAGCTTGAAGCGTGTGCCAGAGAGCAGCTCCAGCGGTCGCCGAGGCTGTTATCATATCTGCCCAGCGGCGTGCGGAACAAGCGATCCGCTGCCCAGCCCCAGCAGCGACTTATCTTTGCTCAGCAGCTGAAACGCAGGAGGGGGGAGAAAACGGGGGATTGATGGATGTTGGGCCAGAGGGAGGTTGGGGAAGAGCAGACCGAATGGATCCAAAGGAACCTGGTCAGGAGCCTGCCGGGCACACCAGCTTCTGCAGCCAATCATAATTAATCAGGGTTCGGCCATTTTGAACAGGCTGGGGCAGCCGGGGTGGGAAGCAGGTCAGTCCAGGCAGGGGCCAGGCGACACCCATGCATCCTTTTGCAGGACTATAAGGACAGCCCAGTGGCGGCCGGTGGCTTTGCTTTCGGTGGGGATGTGAATCCGTCCTGGGTTTCAGTCAGAACCCGCCAGACCTCTAAAGGAGCTATCCCAGGTGCTGAAGCCTATCCCCAAAATAGGTTCAGCACCTTGGATAGCTCCTCTGGAGGTCTGGCAGGTCCCAACTGAAGCCCAGAATCGATCCCCAGCCCCACCGAAAGCGGAGCCCCCAGCCACCACTGGAGCCACCATGTTGGGTGGATCAGACTAAGGGCCTCTCAAGTCTCCTCTTCTGCTTTCTGCACATAGCTCTCTGAAGACATGAAAAGAGGAGCCAAAGTGGTCCAAGGGCTGGAGCAACTCCCCTGCGAGGGAAAGGTACCATGTTTGGGGCTTTTAGCTTAGAAAAAGGGTGAGTGAGGGGAGCTGTGATAGAAGTGTACAAAGTGGGGTGGAGAAAGTGGATGGGGAGACATTGTTCTCCCTTTCTCATAATACTAGAACTCAATGGGTCATCATCTGAAACTGAGGGGGGGCAGGATTCAGGACAGATCGAAGGAGGGACTCGACGCATAATTACCTCGACGCGTAATTAAACAATGGAATTCGCTACCACAGGATGTAGCGATGCAATGGCCACCAATTTGGATGGCTTTGACAGGGGGTTGGACAAATTCCTGGAGGAGAACGCTATTCATGGCTACTGGTACTGTGCTACCTCCAGTATGTGTCTCAACACCAGTATGTGTCTCAATACCAGCTGCTGTTGGGCCTGGCCCCAGTGCTACTGTGGCCCTATGGCTTTAGAACCAGAATCTAATTCAGAGCAGGATGATAGGGAACCCAGTCCAGTTGTGGGGAGCTTGGGGCCTGAAAGAGCTCTGCGTGGTTTCCCATCTGATTGCAGGCTGAAGGAGAAGAATGCTCCCTCTCAGTCACAGCTGCAAGATACGGCCTTGAAGGAGGCCTCTGACCGACAACCTGGGAATGTGAGAACCATGCAGGCGGAAGACTCCACAGGGAGGGCGGCTCATGGTTGTCACCCGTGTTATGGCACCAACTCCAAAGGACAGAAGAGAGATGCCCACTTAGACATCCTGCTCACTGCCAGGCCAGATTCCCCCATCAGGATAGATTGACAGAAGCAGAGCCCCTCAGCCCTTGCTGAGAATGATGTCTTACTTGCTCCGGAAACGTTCTTGCCCAAACTGATCCAGGATCCCGCACTCTTGTCTGCCTTAAACTCTGTGCTTTGGGGGGCTCTGACTTGGGACATGTATCACCGGACTTAGAACTCTGTCTCTGACTCTGGGCAAATTATTTGCCTTGGAACTTTCTCCTGAGCTTTATTGCTCTTGATTAAGGATTGTTTTATTGGAACTATAAACACTTTAAAGAACTGTGCTGTGTGGCTGACAGCTGCAATAAATTGGAGTTCATTGTTTATTTAACCCTGTCTTGATCTCGGGGGGGGGGGGGGAAGAAACCAAACCTGACAGTTGCTGGGCTGGGGAACACAAGCAGGAGGGGGTTATAGCTCTCATGTCTGGCTTATGGGCTTCCTGTAGGCATGTGGTTGGTCACAGTATGAAGAGAATGCTGGACTAAGAGCAGGGGAGGCTAGCGGATCCGATTTTGGTGGGGCAGAGATTCCATTCTGGGTTTTAGTTGCAACCAGCCAGAAGTCTAAAAGAGCTAACCAAAGTGCTGGACCCATTTGTGGGATAGGGACCAGCACCTTGGATAGCTCTCTTAGGCTTCTGGCTGGCTGTAACTAAAACTCAGAATGGAATCCCCGCGCCACCGAAATGGGACCCCCCAGCCTCCCCTGACTAAGAGGGACCCTTGGTCTGATCCAGCATGGCTCTTCCTTTGTTCTTAAGGTAGCATCCTCTGCCTTCCGCATTTGGTAATCAGAGCATATGACTTCTGAATGAGGATGCACCATTTTGCAAATAGGACGAACGTCCATTGATAAGCCTGCATAATTATTTCTCATTGTTTTTAAAGGGTTCACTAGAATTCCAAAGTTAGTTATGCTTTTGCTGCCTGGAGCAGAGCTGTCATCCCCCTCACTCAGTCCAGGGCTCCCTGTGCCCTTCACTGGCATGGCTGTTACCTGCTCAGGCACCGCAGGGCTAAAAAGGCAGCTCTCTCCCACCCACCAATGAGGCTTTGTCATCCAAGGCAGACCTCACACCTCCATCCAAAGCAGCCGGTTTCCCAACCCACAGGACCTCTGTCTTGTTAGGATTTAAGTGCAACTTGTTTGCCCTCATCCATCCCAAAACATCCTCCAGAGACTCGCCCAGAATTTCCATGGCCTCCCTTGGACTATATGACTGAAATGAGAGGTAGAGCTCAGGGTCAACTTTTGGAGAGGAAGGGGTATCAAGCTTCAGCCCCCTCCCCCCCAAAAAAACCTCCAAACAGGTGATTGGCACAGTGAACTCTTGCTGCACCACAAATTTGGACAGTAATGCACACATGAATACAATCTAACAAGGGGGCAGCCATTTCCTGGATGTGAAGCTTTTCCTTCAGAGAAATGCTTCTCTGAAATGCTGATGGCTAGGAACTTGGATTTTTTCCCCCTTTCACAAATGAGAGTTATATAGATCTGTGCCAAATGCACTATCATCTGATGTTCATATTGAAAGTATCTATATCTCTGGAGTAGATCCATTTAGTGAGCAGGAGCATCTCACTGCTTTGCGCAAGTGAGGCAGTGCCAATCTGGATTGGGGCCCCCATGTCCTTTAAGTAAGAAAGGGAGAGTAAGAGAGAGAGTAAAAGAGTGTAAAAATGTGTGTGTGTGTGTGAGAGAGAGAGAGAGAGAGAGAGTAAAAGAGAGGTTCCTCCCCTCCTTGAAGTTACTTGCCTTAGTTTCTCTTCTGTGTGCAATGGAGGTTGTAGCTGGAACAGAAAAATGTGGGTCCAAAGGACTCCTTCTGTGTTTATTTATTTATTTATTTATTTCTATACTGCCCAATAGCCGAAGTTCTCTGTGTTGTTGTGGGGTTCTTCTCCTGCCCAATCCTCTGCTTTGCAGGCATGATCTCAAAGTTAATTTGCCTCTGCTTCCCTTTTCTGTACAATGGGTTGCTGCTGTGGTAACTCTGACCCCTTGGCTGTGCCTGCTGGGACCCCTTGGCTGCGCCTGCCATTAGTTGCCCTGCCCCCCACCCCGTCAATCCCAACAGGCACCAGCCATCAACTGATCATGGGAATATTCATCTTTTCTCAGACCTTTTCAGCACTGTTCCCGCGCCCTGTCAGCAATGCTTCATTTTCCTCTCCCCAATCAGAAATCATGCAGCAAAAGCTGGGTGTCAGTATAATACTACATAGCCAATCAGATTTGGCTGCATGGTGAAGTCACTAAGGGCAAGTGAGGGTGAGAGTATTTTAAGCAAATGAGCAAACTTTTTTTGTTATAAGGAGGGCTGAAAAATAATCAAAAGAGAAAAAATGAAGAACATGTAAAACAATGGCTAGTTGCATGAGCAAAACTTATAGCAATGATGTGGGACCTCTGGCCCATGGGCTGAATGTGGCACACCACAACTCCCCATGCAGCCCCCAAGGCTCCAGCTGAAGCCCATCCCCAAAAGAGAAGTGAGAGGGAAACTGTCAGAGTCAGGAGTTGCTGTAGCAAGGTTCCTGAAATGCATTGGTGTGGCTGCTCCCGAAGTATGACATGTTCTCTGCTCTGGAACACAGACATCATGTTTATCCTGAGGATATGTTCAGTTCTGGCTTTAAAAAAAAACAATGGAACAACTTGTAAAAAGCTCGTGAAGTGTAGAGGCTGGAGAGTGGGCTACAAATTAGGAAGGCCCCGCTTCGAATTTCATCTCTGCCACGAACTCACTAGGGCTGGAGCACTAGTACGCACGCTGAAAACCTACCCACATCAGCTCCGCTGAACGCAGTGGGGCTTGCTTCTGAGTAGACATGCATCAGACCATGCTGCGAGTGACTTTAGGCAACCCACTACAGTCTCACCCCCAGTGTCTTCCCCCCACTATCTGCCGCATGGACACAACAATACTGATGCAGTTTCAGGGGCTGCTGTAAGGGTTCATGACATCTCAGAAGTGAAGAGCTTTGTGCCATATAAATGCTAAGTCTTACTATTATATAGGGAAGTCCTTTTTAGCCAGAAACATTTCCTAGATCAATCCAGAAGTGCTCGCTCTCCTGTACGTGTGGCTAAATCCCATCCTTGCAGGAGGCCAACAAAAAAGTAACAGCACCTCCAGCAATGCTGTTACTGTGTATTCTTTCCTGTCACAGGCTCTATTGTAGGGAAGTTAAAAATGAAATTAAAACTCCGCACCCTCCAGGGTTAAGTTTGCATTTTACAGCCCCGTCGTTACAATAACATGGCAAGAGCCATGCGCTCATCCTATGGGCACTCTGTATTTAGTGACAAACGAGCGGAGCCTTCAGAGCGTCCATCAATCATGGAGATAATTTTC
Organism: Heloderma suspectum; assembly: GCF_057233095.1. NCBI lineage: Eukaryota > Metazoa > Chordata > Lepidosauria > Squamata > Helodermatidae > Heloderma > Heloderma suspectum. The sequence continues at coordinate 6,200,589 of NC_139459.1, read as the reverse complement.
CATCTCATCAATTATGCAAATTAAACCACACCAAAAAAACTATGTTCAAATAACACTAAGGGTCTGACATAAACCCATGAAAGCGAGAAACGCAGAGTGAGGGTTGCAACTCCCTCTTCTGTGCGCTCAGGTGAGCTTTGGAACTGCTGGAGGTGAAACCTGCAAAGCCCTCGGTAGCCAGTGGGCATGGTTCAGCCGCAGACAGTCACTAACTGGGGAGCTCTGAGAAGCCTGACACATCTGCTGCTCAGCATGTGAAGGGTGTCTTTCCCTCTTCACCCCTGAGTAACTAAAGCTGGCCCAAATGGCACATCTGAGTTTAGAAACATGGGCTCCCACATCAAAAGGCATGACATGGCTGGCTGGGCCATGCAGAGAGTTGTAGGGCTTTTTTTTGCCTAAGCATACATAGGATTGTGCCCTGATAGGCTTTAGCTCTGGCATTTCTTGTATGGGGAACATAACCTGCTCAGAAACAGTGTAAATATACCTGCTTGACCTAGATTTGTCTATTCTATTCATTTGTTTTATGTCCCACCCTAACTCCAGATCTTAGGGCTTATTATGCAGAAATTCATACTTAAAATCATTCAGTCATCCAAGAGATGCCACTGTGGTTTCAACAAAATCAAAGCTAGATTTTCTTACTTCTCTTCCCAAAAGTAAAGGGAGAACAACTTGTGTCCAGCCCACCACTACCATCATCATACATATGCTTCACAATATACTTTCAAGCAAATAAAAAACATGATCAGTATGTTGTTGTTGGTCAGTCTTTAAGCCGTGTCCGACTCTTCGTGACCCCATGGACCACAGCACACCAGGCCTTCCTGTCCTCCGCTCTCTCCCAAAGTGTGCTCAGGTTCATTTATCTTACATTCCAGGCTCCTAAACAATATTGTTCTCTACAGCATCGGATTTTCTTTTCACCACCAGACACATCCACAGCTGAGTGTCCTTTCGGCTTTGGCCCAGCCGCTTCACTCTTTCTGGCGCTACTTGGAAATTCCCTCTGCTCTTCCCCAGTAGTATATTGGACACCTTCCGACCTGAGGGGCTCATCCTCCAGCGTCATCTCTTTTAGCCTTGTGATACGTTCCATGGGGTTTTCTTGGCAAGAATACTGGAGTGGGTTGCCATTTCCTTCTCCAGTGGACCAAATTTTGTCAGAACTCTCTGCCATCGTGGGTGGCCCTGCACGGCATAGCTTATGGCTTCACTGAGTTACGCAAGCCCCTTCGCCACAACAAGGCAGTGATCCATGAAGGGGGATCAGAATGTAGAGGGGCATAAATTTTGTTTTGCTAGTAGTTAACAAAAAGCTCCCTTTCCAAAATAAAGACCTGCAGTGTTGCCTTCCTTCCTAACTCATATATAACTAGCAGACCAGCCCTGTGCATGTCTACTCCAACGTAAGAAGGGGTAGAGAGACATTTGTTCAGTTTGCATTTTAATGGGAACCTAAAGTTCCCGTTTTTGAACCGCTATGCAAAACGAAACAGAGTTATCCTTCAAAATTTGCATTTCTCCAAATTCCCCAATAAAGAAATGTGCACAAAAATGTCTATATTAGGAGAAATTATGTTTAAAATGTTTCATATTAGGAAAACTGCTTGGGGAAAAAAATTGTATTAGGGGAAAGGCATACAAAATGCAAGTATCAGGAGAAACATGCACAAAAATGCTTATGAATTTTCATGCAAACTTCTTTTTAAAAAACGGTCAACGTTCAGGATGAACTGAACTTAAGACTGGAGAAATTCTCAAAGTTCCAGATGGACCAGGCTTAAGATTTAAAAAATGAAGGATAGAAAGAAACCGAAATTGACAGATTCTTCCATCCCTAGATGGAAGTCCCACTGCATTCAATGCAGCTTACTCCAGGTTAAATGCACATAGGATTTCAGTTGCACTAAATTCATGACAATGAAGTTGCAAATTCTGTCCCCCTATGCTAGGAATATTCTTCACCATCCAATACTTTTCATAAAACATATTCTCTCAATAGTTCATATGAGTAAACATTTCTCTATAAGGACTCACTAAATATTTTGTGCACATCAATAAGAATATCATACAGTTCAAATCCATTGAGAAAGTTATAATCCTATATATTGTATCTCTAACATCAATCACATTTTAATTTATGTGTTTATTTTGCAATTGGCACATCTAGCAAAGATGATAAAACATGAACTGTGTTTTGCACGTCCAACAACATGGATCATGGGTTGGATCCAGATTAAGGTGCGTTCAGTGGGGCTGGTGAAAGAAGAGTTCCTCGCTCCTTCCTCTGCACAGCAGCCCTGCCTCCAGCCCCCTGAAGATGCCAGACAGAAGGTCAGGGACCCTGCTGAATTGGGTGAGCTGTGGTGTGTATGTGGGACAGGAATTCCGCATTATCAGGAGGAGGCACCTTCTGTGAGCAGAGTCTTTCCATCCACGGAAGGCAGAACCTGGGTCCCACCCCATACACAGCAGTTATTCTATGTAGTCTGTAAACTAGAGGTTTATTATACCCCCTAGTGGGCTATCGGATATGGCTGATGGGTGTGGAGAATGTGGACAGGGAGACATTTTTCTCCCTCTCTCAAAGTACTAGAACCCGGGGTCATCCTATGAAGCTGATTGGTGGGAGATTCAGGACAGATAAAAGGAAGTCCTCCTTCACGCAGCGCATAGTCAAAGTATGGAATTCTCTTCCACAGTATGTAGTGATGGCCACCAACTTGGATGGCTTTAAAGGGGGGTTAGACAAATTCCTGGAGGATCAGGCTATCAAAGGCTACTAGTCCTGATGCCTCTGAGCTACCTCCAGTATCAGGGGCAGTATGCCTGTGCACACCAATTGCTGGGGAACATGGGTGGGAGGGTGATGTTGCACTTGTGTCCTGCTTGTGTTTTCCTGACTGACAGCTGGTTGGCCACTGGGTGAACAGAATGCTGGACTAGATGGACACTTGGTCTGATCCAGCATGGTTCTTCTTACGTTCTGATGTTTATAGCTTTCAGCTTGGTGGGTGGCAGATCATGCAAGCCTGTAACAGTAGAGAAATAATTCTCCATTAAATAGTGCCTTGTTGGTAACATCTAACTCTGGCCAGTATCCAACTGTGCCATGCTGTTAGCACAAATGACATAGTGCTAGCGGAAACTATGTTCCAAACTATGCACATGAGGAGAATCCAACTGAAATCCCATTTATGCAAGTGGGGTTGTGCAAGCGATCACGTAATTCATTGTGCATTACGCTTCTGCAATGCATTATGCATAATTCTTTTGCAACCCATTGTGCAACCTGTTGTGCAAGCGGTTGTGCATTCCGCTTGCACAACCTGTTCTGGGTGTAATAGACAACTGCTTGTGCAACAGAAAGATTTGGTGGAGCTCTGTTAGCGCTATTAGATTTTGCGGAATGACAACACTGGTATTGTCCAATGTGTCCATACCTGTATTCTCCCACTTTTCATTTAATTTTTCTTTTCGCATTTGCCTCTCTTTGTCCTGTCCTGAACATCACACATTTCCCATAGACATATGCTATTCTTCTTCCTGGAATTGTGAGCTCATTTGTGTTTTTAATTTCTTAATCACCACTGAATTAGTATAATTGCAGTAATGCAGCTGTAGACACTACTCTGATCAGTTGGATGATGTAATTTGCTGAGAGGCAATGGGAAAGGACATTGATAGGATGCTGAAGCAGCCAGACTTCAATCCCTGTCTGGTTTTGCTGGTGGACCCACTTCTTCTGAGAAGCTGCCTATGCGCTTAATTAGGGACGGCACGAGAGTCCGAAGAGGGGGTGGAGTCTGACGGACTCCCTCACCCACCCAACCACCTGAACCAACCACATGGACCCACTCACCAGGCTGCGGGGGGGCACTGGCTTGCCTGCTTGGTGACCAGGGGGGAGCATTGCAAGGCCGTCCGTCACCTTACTGATTTGCCATTGTGCACAGAAGTCACGGCTCAGTTACTTCCACAAATCTAATGTTGCACCTGTGGCTGCCTTAAAAGGGTGATGGTTCAACATCACAGGCATAAAAGGCCCTTTGCCCCTGTAATGTTGAGTCATCATCCCTTTAAGGCAGCCACAGATGCAGCATTAGATCTGTGGAAGTAACCAAGCCATGATTTCTGTGCACAATGGCTCGTTGGTAAGGCGATGGACAGCCTTGCAACGCTTCCCAAACGGCCACCAAGCTGTCCCGTAGCTCCCACGGCACAGCTCGCATGGGCAGGCAGCGACAGCAGCTCATTGATCACCCGACGGGACTGGACAGAGAAGAGTCTGTCCATCCCTACTCATAATGCTGGGGTGGAGAACATGCAGCCCTCCAGAGGTGAAGCCCTTCACATTCCTCTTCACCCCAAAACACAAACACACAATCTTCAAGAATCCCATGCTCATCCATTGCTCGGTCAACCAATAGTGTTCTCCTTGCATGGTAAATTCAGACTCCATCACAAGGTAGAAGCAGTTTTGCAGCCAACTTTGTGGGACGGGTAGGAGAGATTCTTCTGAGGACTCCTTCATAGGTTATATCCCTCAAACAATTTTTGTAACCATTATTTATTTACAAAAAATATAAGTTGAGCCTGGGGGAGTGGTCAGCCAGTGCTTGTGTGCCTAGAAAGCAACTGCATGACCTTGGAGCCCCCCACCCCTCAAGGTTCCTTCTTGCCAGCCTGAGGCAAAATTCAGGCTAGGGGTGCTTGAGGAATTCAGTCTTGTGAATCCTGATATGAACTGGTTGATGCGCACCTCACGGACTAATGTGCAGACACCAGCTTTTGCGCTTCTTGAATCTTCCAACTAGGGGAGGGTGAACCTGTCAGTTTCACTTTCTCCTCCATCCAATTTTTAAAAAATCTTTAAAGTTCCTCCTCTCCTGAATATGAACCATGTGAATTTTGGTAAATTCTTATAAAAGAAAACAAAACAAAAAGAACTTAAACAAAATTCTCACCAATCTGCACCAGCCAAGTTCAATAGGTACAGCTATTTCTAGCACGGAGAGGACCATGTTTTGCCTGTCTGCCTGCCATCTAGGTGTTAAAGATGAGAAGCTTTTGGTAAATTCCTATCAAAGCTGATTGGAAACAAAATTTTATTATTTATTTATTGCATTTATATCCTGCCTTTTTCCCTCTTGCAAGGAACCAAGGTGGCCTACATTATCCTCCTCCTCTCCATTTTATCCTCACAACAACAACCCTGTGAGGTAGGCTGGGCTGAGAGTCTGTGACTGGCCTGAAGTCACCCAGTGAGCTTTCGTGGCCAAGTAAGGACTAGAACCCAGGTCTCTCAGCTCCCAGTCCAAAACTCTCACCACTACACCACACTGGCTCTCACCTATTCCTAGTTTCAACACAGTTCTCAGCTCAAAAAAGTATGAAATTATGTTTACAATGCTTATTTTGAGAGGAAATATGTTTAGAAATGTGTTTAAGAGAAAATATTTAGACATATGTAGATTTTTTTAAATTTAAAATGCAGATTAATGCAAAAACAGGATGGAACAGATTATGGGTGAACACATATGTAAATTGTGCAGAATGGAAATAGATAGATTTGCCCTTCCCTAACTCAGACCTATATTTGCATCTCAGAGTTACATTCCAGCCTGTCCCACTGTCTACTTCAGACCACATCCAAGCAGGTTGGGTGTGTCCAGCAACTAGCAGCCACCAGGCATCAAAAGCAATCAGTGCTCATTCTGCAAACATCTTCCACTATTAGGGAAATCCTTGAGATAACCCTCTGTTCTCTTAATGCAGTGAAAGGAAGGCAGTCTTTGAGGCAGGTGCCCATCTTTGGAGCTCCTTTCCAATGGTTTGTTCTGCAGCAACAATGTCAAACCTTTGATTTGAGCTATCATTTTGTAAAAGGAATGAGCAAGGAAGAATCTGTGAGATTTAAATAGTTAAGTGTTTTGCCTTCCTCCGCCGCCTCCTCCTCTTCTTCTTCTTCTTCTTCTTCTTCTTCTTCTTCTTCTTCTTCATGTTATCATCTGCCATGAGCAAGGCTACATATTGAGGTATATAGCAAGAGGGGGAAGGAATGGAGTTTTGAATTAATGCTGTTTTTCTTTTATTGTGTTCTTTTACCTCTCCTTAACATTTACAATTAAAAATAAATATTGCAATGGACTCTCTTGACAAAATATTGGGCCATGGAGGTCCTGTGGAAGAAAGCTGCTTGACCGCAATGTGCAGATCAGCCTCTTGACAAAATTCCCGGCAGAGTGCCGCCTGAAATTCTCCTGGGAGTCTTCTGAATTGACAGATCTCTGGGTCTCTGAGGGCGTTTGACAGTTAAGAGTGTTCTTCATGGCACATGGCATAGGTATATTATGTGCGTGTGCTGCACACTTCCATAGAGCTAGAGAAGTCTAGAGAGCGAATGTGACAGGGCTGGACAGAAGACAAGCAAGGCAGACAATGAAATTCCTTTTCTGTTCTTCTCATAACTTCCCCTGCCCATCACATCCATAGACAAGGAGGATAATGGAATCTGTCTTCCCAGGCCAACTGAGAAGTAACCCCAGGTAGTCTTGAAAGTCTTGTCTTTTGCACATGTCAAATAAGGAACTGTCTTCCTCCCCTCCTACCCTGTTTGTCTGTTGGCCCCAGTAAGAGCTTGTCATGTTTGTTCCCTTCTGTGTATGTGTGTCTCTCCTCTTGAGAGCCACAAACATTTGCTCCTGCCGCCATGCCACCTCAAACTGCCACCTTGCACATCTTGGGAGTGCAAATCGACTGACACCCAAGAGCAAGTCTGTCATGTTCCGTGATAAACTGGGGAGGAAATGACACAGACATCTGTGTCTCTGTCATGGTGTGTTGATGGAGGGCAGGCGGAAGAAGAGATATTGATCTTATTTATGGGGCCACAGCTTGCCAGTGTGGCCATCCTCATCATCACAATGTCCTCTGTGAGTTCGACATTTCCTTGGGGAAACAATGGGCTACCTAGTGGCTGCCTGTAGTCGGGGAGGGATTCTGGACAATAGTTGAAAGTTCCAGTCTGACCTGATGCACCTGCCTCATTCTCCACCAGCCCTTACTATCCACATGGGCATGGCCCAACCAAATGTGTTTGAAGCACATAAAATCCTACAGGTGTTGGCCAAAATCAATGTGGGCAATTCCTGGATTTTAATCCAGGTTTGTAAGCACATAGACTGTATTTGGATGAGCCGTCTCCATGTGGCTGGATGGGGCCAGTACATTGGTTCCAATGTACCTTTCAGGTCTGAAGTGGTCCAGAATTGGTCCCCATACCTAGTCCCCAGCTACAGGCAGCCACTGGGTAAAATCCTGGATAGAAATCTGGGAATTGATTGTATGGTTTGGGGTTATATAGTCTAAAAAACATTATGTGCATAGCCTGCAATGGGATGGGGAATCCCTGCGTGGAAGGTGGAGGCAAGGCCAGGCCAGATGCTCCATGTGCAGGATTGGATAGGATATCTTAAATATCATTATAACCAGCCCTCTGACTGCAGATGATGCTAATGTGAAGGCAGTCAGGAGGCTTGTCAACTAGTGGCATTAAGGAGACCAGTCATGGATGGTGTCCAACCTCACCTGGTCAATTCGGTTCACCAGGTGAGGCTGGATCTGTTGTTGCTTGTGGAAGCCTAGGTCACAACTAGGGATGTGTGCATTGTGTAAAAGCTACTCCGTCTGTATTTTGCAGTCCACCCATCACCAGAATTGGATTTTTTTTCCCAAATTTGCATTTGTGCAATTTTGCATGTGCAAAAATGTGCAAATTCCCCCCAAATGCACATTTTCATGCTTTTGCTTATGGGGTGAATGTACATGTCTGGCCAGGTTTTTTTGGCCACGTTGCCTATTTTTCTAAGACACAATTTGTGCAAAATTCAGTAAAGTTAGAAAACCAGTCTGCAAGTCCACGGAATCCACCCAATGGGGAAAGCCAGTCCACTGCAGAATCCACAGGTCAGTTTCATAAGCATCTGACCTCATTTGGTTCCATTGTGGATTTTGCCAACATCCCTAGTCACAACTATGTCAAAGAACATCTTTTACCCCTCTTTCATCCCTGGTTACATCCCCTTTTCATAGACATATATGCATAGTATCATGCATGATCTCCAAGTACTGACTATAGATTAAGGTCCTCTAATTATAGCACAAACTGAAATCTTTGAGAGTTCCAGATTATGTTAGGATCAACCAGTGAGTCTCCAAAGCCTGAGGACTGTTTTGCTCATCTGTCAGTGCTCTATTCCATCATCTTGTTCTCACATTACCTCACCAGCTCCATTGTTATCACCAGATTCCTCCTCTTCCTGATGCTCAGTTTTCCTCTCTTCACTAGGATGGGGGAGAAAATTGTTTTGTTCACATTTTAATGTGAATGTCCCTAATTTCTCACTTTCAAACCAGTATGCGAACCGAAGCACAGTTATCCTTCGAAACTCGCACCTCTCCAGATTTCTCAATGGAGCTCTGCAATCAAACATATGCATACAAAAATGCATCTGTTGGGGGAATGTGCACACAAAAAGGTGTATATTAGTGAAAATAATATCCAAAATTCATTATATTGGGAAAAGTTGTTTGCAAAAAATATACAGTTGCTTGAATATTAGGCACAATTGCATTCAAAAATGTGTGTCTTTGGAGAAATGCACACAAAAATGGTGGTCTGCAAATGCACTAATTTTCACACTCACTTAAGAAGAAAAATCTTGAAATTTAGGGCAAACCAAACACAAGATTGGGAAAACAAGAAATGGAGAGAAACCGAAACTGACCGATTCATCCTTCCCTACCTCCTACCCTATCCCCACCTTCTCTAGTCTGTTAAGATGTAAACTCTAAGCTCTCCACGTAAAAAAACCTGTGTTGTCTGAGTTCTGTACTGCACCTCGCACAAAGTAGAGTCTTAACTGATGCTGCAGTACAGGCTTATCAACATAGGTCTGTTCTGCCACGGTGTCTTTCTCCCTCGCCCACCCCTCAAAACAGGAACCCGTGTGACTGATCTCTGAGACACTGTTGCTGCTTAGCATTCTCTCTCCTCCTGAGACAGCATGCAGAAAAATCACTTTAAAGAGAGAGCCCTGCCAAACAGGTGGCTAAAAGGTCTCTGCGTTTATTCATCAAAATCACTGGAGATATTTTCTTCATAGGGTGGCGCTGGACCTGAAGCAAAAACAATCCATCATGACACGGAGAGAAGCAAAAACTCTCTTCACCTTCATGGATCCCCCCTCCCATCTCTCTCTCTCTCTCTCTCTCTCTCTCTCTCTCTCTCTCTCTCCATCTCACCTTACTAATGTTTAAATGGATAGAAATTCATCTTTCTCTCCAAAGAACCACACAGTTGCAAAACGGGCAGCTCTTAAACAAGCTGCCTGTGTGGGAAGCATTTGTCACTCTGTGATGGTGTGTGTGTGTGTGTGTGTGTGTGTGTTTCTATCTCTCCCTCTCTCCCTCCAGGCCCCCTCCCTCTTCGATGTCTCTTCTGATTTATATGGCTGATGCCTCATAAAAACAGCCTAAGCAACTAAGTCATTTTTGGGAGAAGAGACATTGATCAGAGCTAAACCTTATCTTTGTTCCCGTGTGAAAAGAATAGGATCCATCAATCCCAAATCAACGTGGGTTCAAGCTTAGCAAGTCTCCAGAGGGGAGCTCCAGACATTGCTGGTTCCAGCAGGATTGGACGGAGTGGGGCAGAACACCGGGCCCTGAAGGCCAACAGAGATCCCAGTGAAGAGGTCTGAGGAGGCTGCACAAAAGCCTTCTAAAAAAGGCCTCGTTCTCATTGAGGGGGTCGACTTGAGTCCAGAGTATGCCACTTCAGACTACAGGCAGTGGCCAGGAGGCAGGAGCATCCCACTTTTTGCCCTGAAAGGGGTTGAGCTTTTGCATGCATTCTAATCAAGCACCAATCAAACTTCCCCTGCCCAGAAATCCAAGAACGTACCTTTGGGGCATGGGAAGGCACAGGCAGAAAAGCTGGCAGTGGTGGTGGAAGCAGCAGAGGACACTTCCTGGGGCATAGCGGAGTGTCATTTCCCACCATAGATTGGGAGTGGGTCCACTGATGTTATGTGTGGCATTTCCACCAAGAGAAATGAGCCTCTGAGAAAAGTCATATCCCCAGCAGAAATGGTGTGCATAGCATCACTTCCCCCCTCTGAGGATTCTGGGACTGGTCTTCTCTATCTCGGTCCCCGGCAGGAAACGTCATGCCACTCTAGCCCAGGGAGAACTCCCACCACCACATCCTCTGTATTCCCCTGCTGCACCAGTACGTTCCTGGGTTTCAAGAGAGGGGAAGGGGTGGGTGGAAGAGAAGGCTTGAAGGATCGAGGACTGTGCTTTCCTCAGTCCTGCTTGCTAGCCTTCAAGCAGGGGTGAGAGGCTCATAACATTCCTAGGAGGTGGCTCACACACACACAATCTTGTGTAATGGGTTGGATCCAGCCCGAACAGACGTCAAATTGTGCGACAGGACTTTCACAACCTCTCTACCCCCCTACAGCTTCTCCGCACATGCTCCAAATCTGCTCCAAAGGATCCCCCAACACTCCAGAGCAGATTTGGGGAGCATGTAGGGGGCTGCAGGGGGAGGGGGAAATCTCTTCCGCCAGCAGTGCCCTCCTGCTGGTGGAATGACACATTGGATACAACCCATGGAAAGCTTCCCTGTTAGAGAGAGGTATTTTATCCTAGCCTTTCCCATGACATGCTAGTTTTCCATATACAGGCACTCCTTTTTGTATACAGGAGGTTCTTCTGTCTGGAAGAGCATTCAGTCATGCCGGCCCTGTTCCCCACCCCACCCCACCCCCCAGCAGTCTGAGGTGGTTTACTCCGTAGATTTACCACCTCAATGAAATTTAGGCCAAAGTCACTATATGGCCTTCTTCGCAATGCCCTTAGGCAGGCTTCTGTTAACCATCTCCTTGTATCCACAACTCTAGGCTGATGGAAGGAAGGGTGGTTTTGTGTTTGCCCATCTTCTTATTTCATACCTGAGCTGGAGAGTCTGAGCTCCATTCATGGTTGCGAACACAGATGGAACGTGCTGCTGTGGATTCGTGCAGAATGGAACAGGGCTGATTGCATGCAGGCTGAATGATGGGCCCACATTTTGTTTTGCTTTCTTTTGTTTTGGCCCCCTGCCTCTAGTGCTCCAAGATGGATGGAGTTGGGGGTGGGGAGATTTAAAATAGAAGGAGTTCATCATTAGGTCTGGCCAATCAATAATTACCATTTTTGCCTTAGAACCTGTCAGCAGGATTTTATTTGGGCGTTCCCTTCAAACGTTAAAATTAACATTTCAAAGAGCTTCTCATTTCAATTTCAAGTATCTTCTCCACCCACCCGCCCCGCCGCCACCGCCGCCCTTTTCCTTGAAACTTAAGTTTGAAGTAAAAAATGAAAAGACAGGCAATAATGTGAGAAGACACAACAGTACGAGATCACTAATTCTAAGGGTCGAGGGGAGAAGGAGCAGCAGCTCACCTATTACGTTCCTTAATGTATCATGGGTGGGTTTGTGAGACAGAATTAAACAGCCTGAGGAAAGAATTGCTAATTATTGTAAGAGTTTGCATGAGCAAGTTTTGTAACTGAGGCTGCAAACCTATGCACACTTGTGTGGGAGGAGGTTCTATTAAATACACTGAGACTTAGTTGTGACTAAACGTACATAGGATAAGGATTACACTGTAAATCATAGCCAGAAATGTGTGTGTGTGTATTCTCCAATGTGTCCACACATTATGCAAAAGTTCCAGTTCTACTTTCTGCATCAAAACCAATATGTGTGGGTCAGGCCAATAAGAAGGCCCTAGAACTGGTTCAGCAGAAGACCCAATAGCTCAGTGGTAGACCACCTGCTCTGACCATAGAAGATGTGCCCCCAGATGTTTTGAACTTCAATTCCCATCAACCCCATGCAACTTGGTCAATGGTCAGGGATACTGGAAGTTGTGATCCAAAAGATATGGAGGGCACCAGGTTGGGAAGGCTGCCTCAGTTATCCACGTGGTGAGTTGCTGCTCCTCAGAGCAGACCATACCAGGCCGGACGGACCTGAGATAAGGCAGTTTCCGATGTCCACAGCTAGGAAAAAGCTGAAGCAATCACAGAACAGAAAACGGTCAATCCCACACCCTCAAAACTAACTTCCTGTTCTTCATTCTCAACTGATGGTGACCAATGACACTCAGTGGCTTCTCCAAAGGCAGCTCTCAGTCAGTCAGTCTAACAGCCTGTTCCCAGTTTGTCAGGGTGGACTGTGGCTTGGAAACATTTGCTCATGGCCATTAAAGAGACAAAAGTGGCACTTTGGGGGGGCAATAAGAAACTTAACTCTCTCTTGCTGGGTCGATTCCAACCTGAACAACCACTCCAGACTGCTTGCCTCTAAGAGCCGGCAGTTCCAGCTTTCACACGGCTCTGGAGTATTTTTAGCATAAAGAGTGGCACCAGCTGCTACAATCTCTCCCCAATGTGGCTCAAATCAGGAAGGTGGGAGGAAAGCAATCCAGAAGGAGAGACAGACAAATGGGACACAGCAGACAGCAAAGCGATTTGGGAGGACCTGGGGTGGAATCTCCCCCCAAGCTCAGAGACAAGGCTTCAACTTCCTGCTGTTGGCTGGTATTTAGGACTGCAATAAAGATTGCAATGTTTATTTTATTATTTATGTATTATTGCATTTATATCCCGCCTTTTTCCTCTTGCAAGGAACCCAAGGCGGCTCACATGATATTCTTCCTCTCCATTTTATCCTCACAACAACCCTGTGAGATAGGTTAGGCTGAGAGTCAGACAATTTGCTCCACTGAGGTAGGGAGCTCAATGGAGGCCTTTGATCCCACTTGGGCCAGGCTGCCCCCCCCCAAGCTCCTCCCCTGTTCCGAAGAGTGGGGAGTCTTAAAGGGGCAGTCCTCTGACCTGGAGCCTAGTGTTCCATCATGTCTCTGTCAGGGCTGCCTACTTGACTGGTGAGCAGCAGGCATTAAGGTGCATAAGGTCCATGGCGTGAAAGGAGCTGGTTCCTCAGGAATATCTGGCCAGTTGGGGGCTAAAAGGGCTGACAGGCTCCAGTTCAGTGGCCCAAGCCTTGTTCAGAACCTCTGTGGCTTGCGCCACTCATCTTCCTGATCCAGCCGTTCCTTCCTCTTCTGCGTCAGAGTCATGGGGTGGCTGCTGGATCACGACAGAGGTTACAGCATCTTGAATCCCCCCTCCCTAACTACCAGCCAACAGCAGCCTATGTGAAGCAGGAGTGCAAAAATGCAGAACTTTGGGATGTCATGATATGCAGTATGTTCTACCAGTTGTTCTGGATGGAAACAAAGAGCCAGCCATGTGCTTGCTATTGGCAAAGCTGGAGGAAGAGAAAAAGGGAGGCTGCATCCTCTGCCACATCCCACTGGAACGAAACTCTGGTTGGCCATTTCCCCGACCCATCCGAAAAATTATCATAGCATTGCACTTCCATTTTAAAATCTAAGCAACTGCTTTAATTTGTTTGTATGAGACCCCCAGATTGGCTTGGTCCCTTTGGAACCTTAAGTACTTCATCAGAAATCTCTTGGAACAGTTACAGGTTTTCCATTCTCTTAACGATCTGTAAATTATAGCAGAAGTCACAAGAGTCAGACCATGAGCCTGACACAGAGAAGTTAGTTCTGTTGAAAACTGCTGTCCTCCGGAGTAAGTCCCTCTGGACTAGGCAAGAGTTAGTTCCAAGTAAACACACACTGGGCTATAAGTGCTGTTGAAATCAATGCCACAAAGTTGGTTGTGACTGATCTTATGTCCCACTGTTATTGATGGGACTTGGACACACAACGTTATCTGGAGGGCTGTGTTTAATTTTGTTTTGTTTCATTTTGTTTTGTTTTAAAAATGGTTACTTCGTCCTGCAGTATCTAACACTCCACTTCCAGCCTCTTTGAACTCAAAGAGACATGAATACCCAGCGGTCATTTCCCTTATTAAATGGGATCGACAACAACGGAATAAAACTCTGGTTGCCTCATTGTCTAGTCTAATTATATTGCATGGTGTGAGAAATCCCTCCGGGTTCCTACTTTAGCCTTTGAGAGAGAGAGAGAGAGAGAGAGAGAGAGAGAGAGAGAAGGAAAGAAAGAAAGAAAGAAAGAAAGAAAGAAAGAATTAGCCCTCAGTATTTTCTACTTGTTTCTGTATGCTTGCCAGTGTTGCAAACAAGGATGCTTCACATCCCTGCTGGTGACATAGCCAGACCCCTTGCTGCCAAAACCCATGCAATAGAGGAGGCAAAGAGGTAATTCTTTTCCTCATGACTGTGATGGGGCCACCTTATTTATTTAATTATTTGCCTTTGAGAGGCTGGAGGCTCGGAGACTGGAAAGCAGGAAGAGGGTATGTGTGTGAGTTTGTGTTTCTTCAATGCTCCAAATGTTTTTTTGCGATGGCGTCTGCTGTCAGCATCCCTCAAGAGCTGGCTATGTAGGAGCTTTGAAGATGGGCCTTGGGGAGTGATTTATACAAGGGGCTGATACAGTAAATGCAATTTGTTTTAATTAAGGCAATGGGCTATTGCATAATTCACGGGGCTCCTGCTCAAATGACCACACGAGGCAGTTTTGGAGAATTACAAGCCGTTCTCATAAATTCCATTAACTATAATGCAGCAAATGTTGCAGGAAACGGAAAAGGGAGCAAGTGAGAGGAAAGGGCTCCATCAGGAAACATAAATGCAACACTTCTGTTTAGATCATAGAAGCAGCTCTGATGTGCTCACACTCCTCAGCTCTATATGAGTGACAGAAGGCCTCTAAATGAGAGGCAATCTGGAGCAAAATGGCTTGAAATGAGGGATGCAATAAGGGACAACTTCTACAGGGGACGGCTGTTGCTTTTACGTCCTGTTTCTAGGCTTCTGGATGCATCTAGCTGTCCACCATTGGAAACAAGATGCTAGACTAGTTGGACCCTGACTCTGATCCAACTGGGGAGTTCATATCTCTTTATATAAATGAATGTATGCTTCATAGAGATATATGTGGGCCTTTGCACAGGACTGAGTAGGGATGGATGACAGTGGTGCGACTAGGGCTGGACACTGGGGCCAAAGTCAAGGGTCCCAGCACCCAGGGGCCCCAAATGACCACAACAAGAGTGGCAGGAGGTGAGCACAGTAGGAGCAACCTGCATTTTATTCCTGTAGTCATGACAGTGCTATGATTTCAATGAGTTTAAAATGCAAAACCGTACATGCTCAGAATATACAATCAGGGTTGGCAAAACGTTTTGTTCTTGTTGTTGTCTGGAATGTAGAAGCAGTTGAAACACATGGACCAGAAGCAGGAGAGTGGGAAACTTCCTTGTTTTAAAATCCACATGGATATTTGTGCTTTTGGGGGTGCACGTTGTTTCCAAATTTACGTAATTTTTGTGCACATTGTTCTAACGTATGCATTTGGGGGAGTGCTTTTCAATGATGTGCTGTGGTCTTGTACACACATTTCTCAAACAGTTGCATTTTGTGTGCACTTCTCAATGCTGTTCATGTTTTGGGGGCACATTTTCCCCCAGCGAGCTGCATCGCCAAGCTCAGAAAAGTGCAGATTTCGGGACGCAGCTCTATCTCAGCTCACATATTGGCTCAACATGTGCAGACTTGCTAAATTCTCATTAAACAAAACTAGATGGAATGAATTTCTCACCCATTCTTTGCAGGGTGGGGGGACCTGGAGAACATAACAATAAATTGTCTATCCCCTTGGTCATTGGAAGCTGCCTTCTGCTGAATCAGACCATCGTTTCAGATGGGGGCATTTCCCAGCTGTACCTGGAGATACCAAGGATCGAACTTCATAGCTTCTGCAGCAAAGCATATGCACTCCACTGAGCCATGCGCTCCACTGATCTCCAGAGTTTGGGACCAGGCAGTGCTGGTGCCAGCTTTCTACGGAACAAGAATCTTCTGATGTAAAGTACATTTCCTGACAACTTCTAGCTAAGCTTAAAATTGCTTGATACTCCTGAAGGTGTTTCATTGTGCATTCACTGAGCACCATGACAGCACTTAACACCTATTACAGACCAATCAGAATGACGAGCAAGTGGTGAAAATCAGCAGTATTGCAAGGCCAATGAGGGAGGGCCCTGATCCAAGCAGAGATAAATGCTTTTCAATCCCATAGAGTTCACTGGAGAAGTTTAAGCATGTGTTTTAACCCACCCTTTGAAGTCAATGAGAGTTCAATGTGTCTAACTGTAGCTAGATTGTTTCTGAAAAGTATAAGTGTTTAGGTTCACATTAAGGGTCACTTGAGAGATATGATTTTATTTTCATGACATAACCAACCAATTAGGGAAGAAAAGGCAGAGCGCCATGTGGAACATGCCACCCGTTCAGCTTCGGAGGGAAGCAAAGGAGGGAAGTGGTAGAGCACTAGGACCAGGGAGCTGTTGGAAAGCAGCACTGCTAACACCATCAAGATGTGCCCAGACTGGGAGCAATTCAGTTCTGAAAGGTCCCTGGCTCTTCTCTTTGGGGGACCCTCCTCAGGAGACAGGAACAGCACCTCCAGCAAGGGCCAACAGCCCTCATGTCAACTTTCACTTTGCCAGAGGCGTGGATTTTGTTAAATTCCTTCCACGTGTGTTTCACAGATTGCCAGGTGTCTTTCAGTCCATCATCTGTTCACCAACAGAATTGGATTTTTTCAGCCAGAATTTCCTTCTACTTGCGCTAATTTACATTAGCACTAATCCACATTAGCGCAAATGCATGCTTGCATAAATGCGCGACTGCACACTTGCATAAATGTGCTAATGCGCATTAGTTAATGAGAATTAGCACAAATTCACACACACGTGTGAAAAAACAGTCTGCAAATCTGCAGTATCTGTGTGACTCAGCAAAACCCAGTGCCCTGCACAATTGGGAGAGGAACCCGCACGCTGTTCAGAGGTGCAGCCAGAGGGAGAGCCCCTCCCTGCTCACATTCCTGAGCGTGACAGTGACAGTGACCCTGGCAGGGAGAGGGAGGGACACCTGGAGCTTCTAGACACGAGGCGCCGGCACAGGGACAAGCGGGATATGGCAGGCGCCGTGAGAAGGCGCTCAGCCTGCTTGACGCAACGACAACAGCTGCGCCCCGATGCCCCATGGGAAAGGGGTGGACTCTCTCCTCCTAGCCCTTAAGTTCAGTGGCTTCCTGCCCTTTCCCTCCAAACAGAGACCAACTGATTCCCTAAGGCTAGAACCCCCTGGTAGGCAGCTCTCTTAAGTTTCTCTCTTAGGGTCAGGCAATTAGCATCTGTAAGCAACATTGGGTTAAAGCCTTGGAAAAGAGCCCTATTGTCTGCATGTTGATTCTGGCTACTTGAGGATTTCAGAAGGCAGCAAGGGTGCTCCTGACAGGTTCCTGGATGCAAGGCCCCAGCAATTTCCCCTTGGGAAAACTACGCTTCCCAAAGACAAACAGATTTTTGTGTACCAGTGCCAGAGAGGAAACCAGCTATTGCTGCTCTCCCCATAGGCACCAGTTAGCGCTGTTGGCCCAACCAGTTAGTGCAATGGCCCAATGAGTAAATGGAACTTGTGAAAGGAATGGAAGAGTGGTGTGTGAATCAAGGAGCTGGATCAGTGGAAGAAAGAGACTTGGGATTGGGCTTGGAGCCAGGAATTCTAGTATGACTTGGATTTCCGTCTGAACCAGAGAAGAATTCATAGAATCATAGAATAGTAGGGTTGGAAGGGGCCTACTATGAGACCATCAAGTCCAACCCCCAATTCAAGGGCTCCTAATGTTCACTTATTTGAGGTGAACATTGCATGACAAGCTATGGAAGACCCGAGACTGGAGAGCTTGGACAGCATTTTTTATTTTTTTTACAATGGATTGAGTCTCTCACCCAAGGCCCTTAAGGAAACTTAGCAGTCATAGCATAAGAGAATGAGTCTTCTTATGGTTCCATAACTGGTTAAGAAACAAGAAGCAGAGGGTATAAATCACTGGAGTTTCTAAAATGGAGTGACGTTGCCAGTAGGGTTCTCCAAGGTTTTGGTATTGGAACCAGTGGAAGTTACCGGGAGTCAGGATTAAGGCATGGAATAGCCAAGTGGGGAGATGACAATAAGTTATTTGGCATGGTGAAAGCACAAGGTGATGAAAAGCTCCAACATGACCTTTCCCAGCTGGGTGAACAGGCAAGAAAACGGCAAATGAGATTCAATGAAAATAATTGTACGGTGAGGCATTTGTGGGGCAAAAACTCCTGCCTTCACATAAGCATTGATGGGATCCAAACTGGCAGTGATTAATCCAGAAAGAGTCTGCAAATCGTCAGAAAGGTCTCGGGGTCGTAGTAGCAAGCTGACTGAAAATGTCAGTGACAATGAAGAAGACAAAGTCAATATTAAGAATGATAAGGAAATGTATTGAAAATACAACAGCATATAGCCAAATGCCATTATACACATACTGTGTGTATTTCTTTGTCATCCTGTCTCAGAAATAATATCATGGAGTGGGAGAAATACAGAAAACATCAAGTCAAATGAATTGGGGGTGAAGTTGGAGCTTTTTTCATTTAGAAAGATGCCCACCAGGGTGGCATGATGGAGGCTGATACAATTATATACAGTGTGGAGAGGCTGAACAGAAATGCTAGGGATGGTGAGAATTTCATTTCAGTTTGGTTTTTGATAAAGATTTAGAAATATTTGCAAACCTCTCCATATTTGGGGGGGGGGAGAACATGGGATTTTTAAAAACACATTTGAATGTGGGAGAAACTGGAACTGACAGATGTGTCCATCCAGGCTCGGGGTAATGGGTGCTTAGTTCTTAAAAGGCAAGATTTGCATCCCTGTGTATTTAACCATGTTTGCAATGCTCAATTGGAGTTGCTACCTCTTTTTTTCTGATAGGCTCATCTTTAACAGTGACATAGCAGGCAGGGACATGATGGCTCACTCTGTGTTGGGAGTAGCTGCACCTCTTGAATTGGCTGGTGCAGGTGGGTGAGAATTTCATTTCAGTTTCTTTCTGATAAGAATTCACCAACATTTGCAAAATTCCTCATATTCAGAAGATAAAGAACCTGAGTTTTTAAAAATTTGAATGAAGGAGAAAGCAAAACGGACAGATTTGCTCATCCCTAGAAATAACGTTACAAAGCTAGTCAATCAAATCTGGCTGTGTGATGAAACTGATGTTGCCAAGGGAGACTCAGGGCAAAATAAAAGAAAAAGTCCACCCTTTTGCAAGGACAGAGTGCCCAAAAAAATCACTGAAATGGGTGGCATTTCCCAGCACTGCCCAAAAGTTTTCACAGAGAAAATGTATTAGTCACTTCAGCTCAGCGCAACAGATTTTTTTAAGGTAGACTTCTGCATTCAGGTCAACCAGTGCTTATCTTATGGCTTGGTTTTTGGTGACTATTATACCAATACATTCCAGTTCACCGGCCTTCCTTGAGATCAGCCTCCCTTGCCAATTCCTCAATCTGTGAGCATCTCTACACCAGCCTAAAATCCTGCATTTAAAACAGGGCTTTCTGCTTCCGTTTTAAACGCAGGATCACGATGACTCCCTTTCTCACCCGCTTCCTTCTCCCCCTCCCCTCTCCCCCTCCTTCTCCCCGTATCTGAGTCTTCCATTATCTTTCATTGGTCTCGCTCCTCTTCTTGCCGCTTTTCCTCTTCTCATGGAGGGAACTCAAGCGGAGCACCACGGGGTGATTTGATAGCTCATTATCTGCGATCTATTTAAAAATGGAACAAAGGCCATTTAGTGCAGGAGACGCCCTGGAGGGTCACGGCGTAATCTAAAGAGCCCGCAAACTTCCGTGAGGGAGCCATCTCAATAGCAGGATAAAAGCTCTGTGTGAAGAAAGCCAGTGACAGACCTGCTCTGCAGATCTGAAATCCCACTGTCGTGTCTGTCTTCCTTTGTGATTTACCTAATCCCTTATTGATCAGTGCCCCCTACTGCCACCACTGGGGAACTCTGATGTGATTTGCGTAAGAGACACAGGCAGACCCTTCAAATGCTGTGTTTCTATGGGTGTGTGCATGTGAGTGTGTGTCTTTATGGGTCATAGCTCAGTGATAGAACATGAGCATGTGGAAGGTCCCAGCTACAACTCTTCAGATCTCTAGTTAAAAGGATCTTAGCTAGCTGGATTACAAAACCTTGGAGAAGCCTGCTGCAAGACAGAGTAGACCAAGGGTGGGGAACCTCAGGTCTGCAAGCCAAACCCAGTCTCTGAGGGTCCCCAGATGGCTCTGCACCCTTTTCCTGAACACCAATCATTGCTGCTACAAAAAAGGCAAACTCCATGTTAGGCATAATTAGGAAAGAAACTGAGAATAAAACTGCCGAGATCATACTGCCCTTTCACAAATTTACGGTGCAGCCACACATCGAATACTGTGTACAGTTCTGGTCACCGCACCTAAAAAGAGATATTGTAGAACTGGGGAAAGTGCAGAAAAGGGCAACTAAAATGATCAAGAGGCTGGAGCAACTCCCCTATGAGGGAAGGTTACAACAGCTGGGACTGCTTAACTTAGGAAAAAGGTGAGGACAGGGAGACATAATAGAGTGTACAAAATTATGCATGGTGTGGAGAAAGTGGATAGTGAGACTTTTCTCTCCCTCTCTCATAATACCAGAACCCATGGGGTTCCTCCCATGAAGCTGATAGGTGGCAGATTCAGGACAGCTAAAAGGAAGTACCTCTTCACACAGCCCAGAGTTAAACTATGGAGTTCACTACCATAAGAAAAAGTGATGGCCACCAATTTGGATGGCTTTAAAAGGGGGTTGGACAAATTCATGAGGATAAGGCTATCAATGGCTACTAGTCCTGATGTCTCTATGCTACCTCCAGTATCAGGGGCAGTATGCCTGTGCACACCAGTTGCTGGGGAACATGGGCAAGAAGGTGCTGTTACACTCATGTCCAGCTTGTGGGTTTCCCATGGGTTGGCCACCGTGTGAACAGAATGCTGGACAAGATGGACCCTTTGTCTGATCCAGCATGGCTCTTCTTATGTTCTTGTGGTGGCTTTTGCACAGTTTTCCCCCATTCTAAAAGGATAAGATGCCTTTCCAAAGGCTTAGTTACTGAATAAGAGCCTAAAGCTAAAATATGCTCCTATTTTGGTTGTGTTGGCCCCATCCCTTTTGCCCTGCCGCTTTTGCCTATGGCTCCACCCTCCACTGGAATGCAGCCCCCCAAAGCTTCTCTGAAGTGGAATTTGGCCCTCAGACTGAAAGAGGTTCAACACCTCTGGAGTAAATAGTACAGTGCTAGATGGACCAATGGCCTGAATCAGTTTAAGTTAGTTTTGCATGTTCATAATTATTATAACTATCATTCTAGGAGCGGTCGGTGTACCCACATCACTGTAAATAATAGTTTCACAGAAGCGGGGAAAGGCAGATCTCTCCCTTAAAAGTTAACAGAAAAAAAATGATCTGGGATGACATACATTGGACACATAGCCAATACTCCCATAATCCATAGGCCAAAATAAATCAGACTGATTGCTAGTATCTAATAAGTTATTGATAAACAGTTGTATATTAGACAAGCTGAACGATGTCTAGACACATTTAGAGAAAATTCATAAGCTGCTGTCTATATTTCTGGTCAACTCGCATGTCAACTTGAAAGCCATTTAGCTTATTCAATTCTCTTACCAGGTGGGTTGCTAGGATGTAAAGGACCTGTTCCAAGAACCTGGGGAGACATCCAGCAAGTCCAGTACTGGGGGAGAGCAATCAGAAACAGCAGTGGGAAGGGAGAAAGGTTCACTGGACAATCCTAGGGAGAAAGGAGAGGGAGAAACTTGAGGAATCTGAAGGTGGGGATTTCCATCTTTCTTCTTCCTCTTGTAGCTAGACTGGGGTACTTCTCTTCCCATTCACGGGGGTGGGGGTGGGGGTGTCAAAAGAACATAAGAAGAGCCCTGCTGGATCAGACGAAGGGTCCATCTAGTCCAGTATTCTGTTCACACAGTGGCCAGCCAGCTTCCACAGGAAACCCACAAGCAGGGCATGAGTGCAACAGCACCCACCAACCCATGGTCCCCAGCAACTGGTGTGCATAGGCATAGGCACACTGCCCCTGACACTGGTGGTAGCACAGAGGCATCAGAACTGGTAGCCATTGAGAGCCTTCTCCTCCAGGATTTTCTCTAACCCACTTCTAAAGCCATCCAGAGTGGTGGCCATCACTACATCTTGTGGTAGCCAATTCCATAGCACTGTGTGAAGAAGTGAGGGAAGAAGTAAGGGAAAGGGTGTCAAGGGCGAGGAAGGATATTGGACTCGTTGGACGCAAAGCCCCCCCTGATCCACTCCTGGAATGGACCCATTTTGCCAATACTGCTGCCAGACCACCTTCAGCAGAGCAGCTAGGGAAGCAGGGGTTCCTGTGGCTGCAGCAGGGAGGCTTGCAAGAGCAATCATAGAAACAATCATAGAATCGCAGGGTTGGAAGTAGGGATGTCAGAGAATTCCGCCACGGATCTCGGTGAGGCTGAATGCCAGTACATTCGGCCCCCCAAAATCCGTGGCGGAATGAAGCCCCCGCCCCCCCAACCCACAAAAGGTGTGCGAAACGGAGCACTTACCTGCTGCTGTCTGTGCTGACTTGCAAATGGCGGCCACCCTGCGGCTGCCATTCACTTCTTCATCATAGCCATGATAGGCTACGTAAGTATTTACATAGCCTACCATGGCAAGCCAAAAAAAAAACAGTGTACACAAATGGCGACGGCTACGGTGGCCGCCATTTGCGTTCCCTTTTTTTAGCCGTTTTAGCCTACATAAATATTTATGTAGGCTATTACGGTGAAAAAAAGGGAAACGCAAATAGCGTAGTGGGCGCCATTTGCGTTCCTTTTTTTCCCACCGTTTTAGCCTACGTAAATACTTACATAGCCTATCACGGCAGCTTCGCTGGATGCAAATGGCGGCCGTGGCCGGAACTCCGGCAGAGCCACCATGGAGCGGAGCCGGCCCAGGGAGGATTCCAGGGGGAGGGACGGAGCGCCTCCCCCCCACCGCGAATCCAAGCTGCGAAAAGGTAAGTGACTTTCGTACATCCCTAGCTTGGAAGGGGCCTCCAAGACCATCGTGTCCAACCCCTGCTTCCGAGAACAGGTGCAATCAGGTTCATCCAGCCTTTGCAAACCTCCTTCTCTGCCTGCAGGCTCCATTCTCTGTGGGCAGAGAGGGAGAGCTGCTTTACCCTGTGGCCCCTCGCTTCCTCTTCCAGGAGCCATAGTGTTGCAGCCTGTGTGTCTTCTCACAAGGTGGTTTCAGAAATGCCCATAAATGGCGCTTAGACTCAAATGTGCCACTTCTGAAGGCTGTTGATGCAAGGAAAGAAGGAGGAGGAGGGCACTTTTGAAACAAATGTACCATGCAGTTAGTCTGGCGGTAGCACATTATGTACTCTTAGGGGAGAAAAAAATTAAAAAGATCCAAACTGTTTCCAGAGGGTAGCTATGTTAGTCTATTGCAGCAAAAACAACAAAGTCTTGTGGCACCATAAAGGCTAATATTATTTTTTATTATTTTATTATTTTATTTAAAACATTTGTATCCTGCCCTATATCATTAAGATCTCAGGACAGCGTACAGATGAAATCAATTTGAACAGTATAAAACAATAAATAATTTAAACAGCTAAGAACATATTAAATCATTAAACAAGCGAATACCAATTAAAATCTAAAACAATAAAACAGTTAAAACAGTGTGCTTTCCTACTTTAAGGAATGCATTTAGCCCTCAAAGGCTTTGGTAAAAAACCATGTTTTTACTTGGCACCGAAATGAAACCAATGTACGTGCCAATCGGGCATCTAAGGGGAGGGCATTCCACAGCTGGGGTGCCACAACAGAGAAGGCCCTCACCCACATCCCCCCACAGTGTATGTCTCACACTGGTGGGACACAGAGGAGGCCCCTCCAACAGATCTCAGTCCTCAGGCAGGCATGTATAGGGAGAGGTGCTCCCTCAAAAATCAAGGTTCCAAGCTGCTTCGGGCTTTAAATGTCATCACCGGAACCTTGAATTCCAACTGGAAGCGTATTGGTAGCCAGTGCAATTCCTTTTAAACTGGTATTATATTATTTTTACAAGATTTTCCGGTCAGCAGTCTAGCTGCTGCATTTTGCACCAGCTGCAACTTCCGAGTCGTCTTCAAGGGCAGCCCCACGTAAAAGTGCATTGCAGTAGTCTAACTGGGAAGTTACCAGCACATGTACTACTGTGGCTAGGTTATCCCTGTCCAGGAAAGGCCATAGCTGGTGGAGCAGCTGAAGCTAGCCCCAAGTACTCCGGGCCATGGAGTCCACCTGGGACTCCAGTGACAAGAATGGATCTAGGAGTACTCCCAGGCTATGCACCTGCTCCTTCAGAACAATACATTTATTCTGGCGTAAGCATTCATCGGGCCTCCAAGGGGAGGGTATTCCACAGCTGGGGTGCCACAACAGGGAAGGTCCTCACCCATGTCATGGATGGAATAGTATGGTGAGTTTGAGGTTTATATACAGTACATACGGTGTTGGCAGAGGGATGGAGGGAGAATTGTAAACAGTGAGGTCAGAAGTAAATTAAATGCAAACATACGGGCAGTGACAATCGCATTATTAACACTGGTCCTTCACAGTGCAGTTGTTGCTGATAACACAAGCATTCTGGCACTAAGTAAGCCAATTAACTCAAGTAGTGTGATAAGAATCCTTTATCCTGATTCAAGCCACTGGCAATAGAATTAAACCTGTCAATGAATTCTAACTCGGCAGTCTCTCACTCTAATCTCCTTTTGAAGTCCCTTTGTTCCACAGTGGCTGCTTTAAGGTCAGTGACAGGGACAAACCGGGTTCACCATCATTCCCTCTTTCCAGTTCTCTAATGGGGAGCTAGGGATCTATATCAGAAAATTCTCAACACCACACCAAACTACAGCTCCCAGAATTCTTTGGAGGGGGAACCATGGCAGTTAAACTTGTTATAAAGTCACTATGCATTCGTAGTGAACCAGTGCACTAAGAATTCATTTAATAAAACTCTGGATTCCTTCATTCACCCCATCCTCCTTCAAAACAAATCTTTCCTTCCTTGCTCCCTTCCTTTGTTGCTGTCTTCTGCTTTCTGCTGAATTTCCTAAAATGCGTCACACACACATACACCAATATCTTCCAATTTCCAAGCCCTGATTTCCATAAGCCAAAAAGTAACCTACAGAGATGTTTGTTCAGCAAACCACAAAAAACGTGTTCACCAGCTCTACAAAAGCTGCTGAATGAGGTGGTAGAATCTGGGGGGGCGGGCCCTGTATGGGCAAAATCCAACATAAGTCCTACTTAGAGTAAACCTATTGAAATGAATGGGACTTAAGTTAGTCATTACTAACTTAAGTTCCATTTATTTCAATAGGTCTAAGTAGGACTTATGTTGGATTCTGCCCTATGACAGCAGATTGAAGGTGGGGGAAATAACATTTTTAATGCTCCCTCGCATGACAGAAGTACTCCCCACAAGTAGAAAGCTATTATCAGGAGAAAATGTCTGGCTTTGTCCTGCCCTGCCATATTTTTCTACTTGCACAAGAGATGGGTAAAAATGTGGCGCACATGCACCTCATCGGCAGTCTATGAAGTAGAGTCCATCCTACCATTGTGGGACTCTACCGCTTTGCTCCCACCTCCTCCTTTGTGTATGTAGATGGAAAGGTTTTTAATCCAATCACCGCCAAACCAAAGAAGTACAAAGGGAGAAGACATCAGAAGAGTAGCAGCAGGCCACCCTCCTCCTCAGATACCGTCTCTGCTTCTTGTGTTCACAGCCCCCACTGCCTCCGAGTGCACTGGGGAAGAAAGATGAAGCATGTCATGTTGTCTGTGGACAGCCACTCACACCTCGAGGTCACCTTTGTTTTTGGCACCATCAGTCAGGCTGCTTTCCTGTGACAAATGGGTTGCCTGCCATCCCCCAACAAATAGGGGAATGATGAGACCATGTCAGGAAGGAGGGCAACGTCTGACCTCACGCCATCCCCTTCACCTCAGGAACATGACTGGGATGACAGAGACACGAGGCCAGGAGTAGGACAAGCCTGGAATCTCCGTCACTGAGGCAGTGATGGGATGCTTTCTGTGACAGAAGGAGCTATGGAGAGTTGAGTCACAACTCAGAATAATAAAATAAAAAACATACGTTATTCTGCTCAGGTGATTGCCAGATTCCTTCTGGCACAGGAACAGCAATGACAAAAAGGTTTCAATGAAGACTTGATGGTCTTGTAGGCCCCTTCCAACCCTACTGTTCTATGACTACTATTCTGTGATTCCATGAAGAGCATAGAGCTCTGGCTATTGGGCAGTATAGAAATGTAATAGGTAGATGATAGGTAGGTAGATGGATGGATGGATGGATAGATAGATAGATAGATAGATAGATAGATAGATAGATAGATAGATAGATAGATAGATTTCCAGAGGGGGATCTGTGTTAGTCTGTTGCAGCAAAAGCAAGAAAGATCCTTGTGACACCTTAAAGACTGCCTTATTTATTATGGCATAAGCTTTTGTTGACTACGGTCTGCTTTGTCAGATGGAGCATTAGCTGATCAGCAGCAATTAGCCGTAATAGCCAAATGAGATCTCCATGTTCAGAGGCAGTTGCTAGGAAGCAGATCGCTGGGGCCAGCAGCCAAAGGACAGTCAGTTCCGTTTTGATAAGAATTTACCAAAAATCACAAAGTTCTCCATATTCAGGACAAAAAGAACTTGAGATTTTAAAAAATATTCCAACAGGGGAGAAACCTAAATTGACATATTTGTCCATCCAGGCCCAGGGCTTTGAGCTTGGCGTTGAAACCCTGGGTATTCAACCATGTGAGTGCTGAATTAGGGTGGCCACCTCTTTTCTCTGGCAGGCTCCTCATCTTTTAGAGCGGCATGGCAGGCAGGTACCACGTGGTCCTCTCTGTGCTGGGAATAGCTGTACCTATTGAATTTAGCTGGTGCAGATGGGTGAAAATTTCACTGCAGATCATTTTTGTATAAGAATTTGCCAGAATTCGCCAAGTTCATGTTTGGGAGAGAAAGAAGTTGAGATTTAGAAACACTGAATTCAGGAGAAAGCGAAAGTGACAGTTTTGCTCATTCCTGTTGCTAACAGAATGTTGCACTGGATTGGACCTTTGTCTAAGTGAGATACCAGTATTTTTTATAATCTTGTAGCTTTAGTGTTGGGCATATCTTGCCGGGTTTCAGGGTTCCTCCCAAAAGTGGGGCACTATTTTGGAAGTCCCCCAGAAACTTGGGCAACCATTTCAGTGGGATGTGGTACCAAACCAGTTTGTCTGTTTCTGGACGGAGGCTTATTAGAGCATCAACAGCAGCTTTGGGACCTTTTTTTTTACCTCTTTCCAGACTTCTGAAAAGTGGCTGTCTGTGAAAAGTGGTGGAAGGCTCGCTTCGTATCTTCTCCTTCTCTCCTTCCCCCAGTGTCCCCTCTGGCATTTGAAATTAAAGACATACCAGCCAGAACAAGAGCTCCAGTTGCTGTCCTGTTTCCCCACTCCCAGCATGCATGCTGGGAGTAGGGAAACATGGTGGCTGACAGAGCCCTTGCTCTCTCCGCTGCGGCTTTACTTAAAAATGCCAGCAGAGATGTGGGAAGGAGAGGAAGAGAAGGGAAGCCCACCATCATGCTCACAAGCTGCAGCTGCTACTATTTAAAAGTTTTTAACTGGAGTGGGGGGAAGAAGCCCATTTTGCCATCACCTGCCCACAAGCCAGACAAAACAGCTCACCTCAAACCAGGCAAACCAGTTCTTCCAAAACAGCCACCACAATTTACTACCTATGAATGGGTGAGGTGAACATATGAATCGGGGGGGGGGGGAGTGGAAGCTGGGGATAGGGTTCAGCACCATAGAACCATAGCTCTTTTTAGAGTTCTGACTGGTTCTGACTGAAACCCGGAGCAGATTCACAACCCCACTGATATCAGAGCCACCAGCCGCCATTGGGGGGAGTGATGGATTGGGGCAGTCATTTTGGTTTAGTACTTTAAGGGCACAATCCTAGACCTGTTCAGAGATAAAGGACTCCAACAGCTCCCAGCATCCCCCAGTCAGCCTTGTGTATTTCCTGTTTCTGCCTAAACATGCATATGACTGCACCCTAAATGGATTACAGGGGGATGGAAACCTCTATAATGTTTTGCCAGTGCTCTGATTTTAGTGTGTGGGGGATGCAGTTCAAAATGAATGTCACCAGCTGCTGTGTGAGAAATAGTAGGCTGTGTACTACATGCCTTAGTGATCAGCTCTCCGCTGCATTTCCATGCATTGGCAACAGATTCAAGAAGCATCTGCCCACCCCTCATACACACACACACATACCAGGTATAATGAAACATGATGTGGGACTCATGGATTCTGCTGATATGTGCCTCCTCCATGTTGTCTCCCCAGTAACATCCAAGAAAAGAATTTATTTTTATTATCATTATCATTATTACACCATCTATACACATTGCACTTTACATAGAATGAGAAGACAGATCCTTGCCCCAAAGAGCTTACAATCGAAAAATAGATACAAGGGAGACAGTGGAGGAAGAGGAGGGAAACTGAGGTAACAGTGGACAAGGAAACAATATGTGGTGATTTCAGCTACATTTCCATAGGCTAAGGCTTAGTTAACCAGGGTGTTGTAGAGCGATTGATCCAAGGGCTTCATGGAAAAGGTGGGTTGGTGGGAGGGATCTGAAGGAAATAAAAGAGGTGGGCTTGTGGAAGCATACTGAGAGACAGTTCAATCTGATATGAGCTTTAAAGGACTGCCTTCCCATGCATGATCCTGCCTGAATGTTAAGATCATTCTTCAGGTTCCTTCTCATTTGCCTGCCATTGAGATCAATTAGATGGAGAGGGCCTTCCCAACAGTGGCCTCACCATTGTGGAACTCCCTCTCCACTGAACTACACATGGCCCCTACAATGCAGGCCTTCAAATGGCCCCCAAAACCCATCTCTCCTGGACTGTTTCCCCCTAATCATTGCATTTGTGCTGCTGGTTCTTTGATGCACTGAGCTATTATAAGGTGTCTTACGGAAATTGTCATGCTATAGCTGAGGCTTACATCTCTAAGCTGCTGTCTTACAAAATTCTGATACGATTCAGTGATAAATGTATCTTAATGTCTCCTAATTTGGCTATGTACACTGCCCGGTGAGAGCAATGCCCTAAAAAGCAGCCTAAAAATACTTTAAGGGTACAATCCTATGCATGTTTAGACAGAGAAAAGTCTTACAACTCCTAGCATTCCCCAGCCAGCCATGCTAGCTGGAGAATGCTGGTAGTTGTAGGACTTTTCTCTGTCTAAACATGCATAGGATTGTGCCCTAAAACCACAAACATTATGTTCAGTCTTTCCCTGCCTCCTGCAATTAGGGACCAATGAATTTTAGTGGGCTTAGGGTGGGGTGGCGCTGGCTATACCCCCTGAGTGCCATTTTTCCTGGTAGAAAGGTGGGGTATAAACCAAATAAATCAACAAATTAAATAATGGTACCACAAGACGCATTACAGTAACTAGACACTATCAAGAAGACACATGAAGGCTATGCAAATTGGTTGTAGCCACACATCCCAAATTACATCAAATTATTATGTACTTATTAATATTTATATACCGCCTTATCTGCTAAAAAGCCATCCAGGCAGCATAAAGCAATTTAAAACAATAAACCTTAAAAGAATAGAAGCAAGAACATTAAAAACAGTAAAAACATTAAAACATTAAAACCGCACATTTTGAAAAGCTAAATTGAAAAGATGCAACTTTACACCTTTTCTAAAGGCCAGGCGTGTGGGGCCCAATCATAGTTCCTGAGGGAGCAAATTCCATAGTTTGGGGCAACACGCGAGAAAGCCCTTTCATGCGAGTTCAACAAAAGGGGCCTCTGCAGGTCATCAAACTCCTCAGAAGTCTGCCTTCTAGAGACTTATGGGAGGAGGCTGAAAACAGAAGAATAACCATTCAGGTGTCAACGTATGCACACTGAAACGGATTTTTAAAAAATTAAGTCCTCGAAAGACATAAGAGGAGCAGAGATTTACCAGGAACATGGGCCAGAAAAGAAGGTCTGTCCCCAGTCAACCATGGGAGTGTGTGTGTGTATCACTATTCCATAATCATGCGTGCCAATATGTTCAGGCTCTCCTCGGAGTATAAATAATGGGCCGTCAAAGTGATCTGCATTTTTATGGACAGCTCCAGGAATAATAGTTGTCTAATTGTAGCCCTTGATTGCACCCGGTGTCAATGGGTAGGAAAATAATTGCATTCTGCAAAACCTTTTCAGGAGATGTGGCAAAGCATGCCTCTCTCTTCACCTGTGTCAAGCGTATCTCTTCTGCCACTCGCAAGTGTTCTCTGGGAAGGCACATTAGCTGGGGATATGTGCTTGTGTGTGTGCGTGTGTGCGTGTTTATCCCCCTGCTTCTTTCACCCTTCCACTTCTCCCCCCCCCCCGCTCCCCTCCGCCTCAAGTATTTTTATTATTATTATTTCACAGCACTATCGCTCGGACGAGGCGGCCGCCATCAAAAATTATACAAAATGACATGGTAACCAGGCACTGGAGAAAAAAATAGATAATAATAGGTGATTTGTGTGGGCTGCTGAGTGTTACAATTTGAAATGTCTTTCTGTTAAAGACTTGTATGAGGTGGGTGTGGGGGGGGTCAGGATGAGGGAGCAATGCAGAAAAAGCTGGATAAACAAAGACCGTGAGGAGAGGGAGTTTTCCACACACACACAAATGCTACCATTGAGATCAAGCAGATGGTTTCAGAAGAGTGACCAAACCCAGTTCCCACCAGCATAATCCTGATCTGACTCTCAATGTATTATTAGGAGGAACATATCTCCAGAGGCCAGCATGAAAACACTTGGCCTGTTCTACAGCCAATATGCAAGTTTTCCTCACAGAGGAAAAGCTAACAAATGGGAAAGTCAGACGCAGTGTTTTCATTTCTGTCAAGGAAGCTGTGGCTCAGTGACTGTCACTCCCACAAGACCACGGCCAGTGGAGGTTGGTGGCTCCGATGTCAGAGGGGCAGCAATCCATTCCAGGTTTCAGTCAGAACCAGTCAGAACTCTAAAGGAGCTCTCCAAAGTGCTGAGCAGTGGCCAAGCCGATGTCTCTGAGAAGCTCACAAGCAGAAACACCTTGGATAGCTCCGCTAGAGTTCTGACTGGTTCTGAGTGAAACCCAGAGCAGATTCACCACCATCTTGACATTGGAGCCACCAGACTCCACTGACCTCAGCCCAGTGGATAGAGCAGCCTTCCCCAAACTGTTACCCTCCAGAGGTATTGCACTGCAATTCCCATCATTCCCAGGCAACATAGCCATCGGTTGCAGCCCAACACATCTGGAGGATGCCAGGTTGCAGAAGGCTGAGATAGAGTTGGAGGCCTTGGGTGCAAATTGCACCTCTGCTGGGTTGAATCCAACCTTAGTTCTACTAAGAGTAGACTCGATGAAATGAATTTATAGCCCCCCTCTTTTCCTCTTGCAAGGAACCCAAGGCGGCTTACACGATACTCCTCCTATCCATTTTATCCTCACACCAACAAACCTGTGAGGTGGGTTGGGCTGAAAGTCTGTGACTGGCCCAAAGTCACCCAGTGAGCTTCCATGGCTGAGTGGGGCTTCAAACTAGAACTCAGATCTTCCAACTAGGGGTGGGTGGATCACTTACCCCATTCTGGCTGGAGGGGTCTGCAAGAGGGGAGGTGATCTGTCCCTCCCCCAGGAATCCATCCAGGCCAGCTCCGCTCCACGGTGATCCTGTGGAGCCAGATGCCAGCTCCACAGTGCTGGCGATACGGCCGGCTGCCATTGCCATGCCGTATCGCTGTGCTAAGTCCGGACGCAAATGGCTTCCACTACGCCATTTGCGTCCCTGTTTTTTCACATGATTGGCTACGCAAATATCTACGTAAATATATTTTGCATAGCCTATCGTGTGAAAACAGGGACGCAAATGGCATAGTGAACACCATGTGCGTCCGGACTTAGCACAGCGATACGGCACGGCAATGGCGGCTGGCCTTATTGCCAGCACTGCGGAGCCGGCGGCCGGCTCCACAGAATCACCACATGGAGGAGCTGGCCTGGATGGATTCCAGGGGGGCTCAGAGGTGAGTGCTCTGTTCTGCCATGGACCCCAATGGGGCCGGATTCTTGGAATCTGGCCTCATTGGGGTCCATGGCGGAATTCTCCAACATCCCTACTTCCAACTCCCAGTCCAACACTCTCGCCACTACACCACACTGGCTGAATGGGACGTAAGATAGATTAACATTGGATGCCACCCATTGTGCAGGCCTTACACAACCTGCCAGCTCCCTGCCTCCGTTTCCCTTCTCTACAAGGGTTAGCATGAGATTAGAAGGGGGAATAAATGGGGCCACACTTTAAGGCAGTTCAGACCAGGCCTGTTTGCCTAAACCAATTGGAGCCAAAATTTATGCCCATTTCCTGGGCAGTCTATACAAACACGCCTACAGATCCAACGGTGCTCTTTCCCTTCCTCCAATCTCACATAGGCAAGGCAGCCAAATGGGGATTGTCACACAATTGGCAATATCCCATGCATGCATTTATGCAAGTATAGAAAAACATAAGAATTGCTCTGCTGGATTGGGCCAAAGGTCCATCTACTGCAGTGTCCTGTTTCCCACAGCAGCCAGCCAGATGTCTCTGGGATGCCCACAAGCAGGATGTGAGAGCACCAGCTTCCTCCTGATGCAGTTCCACACCAACTGCTATTCAGAGGCATACTACTGGAGGTGGCATGTAGTCATCATGACTAGTAGTTATTGATAGCCTTCTCCTCCATGAATTTGTCTAATGCTGACATTTGTGCATTAGACAGCACTGTGGCGCACATCAGTTTCCACAAATGTTTTTTCAGGGCAGAGGAAACCCCAGAATCAAACAGCCATAGAAGTTGATTTCAAAAGCCAGGATATCCAATATGATCTGCGGAATTTCTGTTCATATCTGAGACTGTGGAGAAGCAAAGCAGAGAACCCCGCAGAAACAAAGTGACCGGTTTCTCACACTGCTATTCACAAGCCCTGTATAATGGCCTCTGAGCATCTATGCCAAGCTAGCATGGCTAACAGCCATTGATAGAGCGATCGTCCCTGAATTTATCTATTTCTTTTTAAAGAAGCCATTATTGCTAGTGGCCATCCCAGCAGTCCGCATCAATTAACTCTATAGGGTAATTATGTGTGGCATGAAGAAATACTTACTTTTGTCTGTCCTGAATTTACTGCATGCCATTTTCATTGAATGATCCTCAGTTTTAGTATTGCAGACAGACAGACAGACAGACAGACAGACGGAGTGCAAGGTACAGGAACATAGGAAGCTGCCTTATACCAAGACGCAACATTGGTTCGTCTAACTTGGTATTGTGTTGAACCTCAGGCCGCTACCTCAGTCAGGCCGCTGTCCTCTTCCCCTGGCCACATCCACTTTCCCCAAACTGCCTATCACTTGGAGGTTTCCTAGCCTTTGTGTGTCAGGGGTCCCATTCTAAAAGGTTGAAATGCCTCTCCTAAGGCTTCATTACTGGCTAGAAGAGTCTTAAGCTAAATTATGCTGGCATTTTGGTCTGGCCCCCTTTTGCTCCAGGGGTCACTGGAATACAACCCCAAAAGTTTCTCCAAAATGGAATTTGGCCTCTGGGCTGAAAGAGCTGCAACACCCTTGGCCTGCACTGACTGGCAGAGAGTCTCCAGGGTTTCAGACAGAGGTCTTTCCTCGCCTCACCTGGAGACGGAACCTGGAACCGAACCATTCCCATGCAAAGCATTTGCTCTACCATGAACCTAGAGCCTTTCTCTGAAGGCAGCAAAGTGGAGGCCCTGCCTCCCTTGATGTGCCTGTGTTTGGTGCTCTATGAGTTTACCTCCAAAGCAGTCCTCTCCTCCTCCAGGATAATTCCATTTCATCCCACCTCCGCCCCCAACAGTCAGTCAGTATTCCATCCCCACTGAGCAAGCTCAGCTACATTGAGCTTTTGTGGGGAGTGGTTCTAAATATTTTTGTACATCTTCAACTCTTGGGGTTCCCCCAGGCCTGTGCATTCCTCCCTCTTGCAAGTCTGTGTGGCACCATTTTGACTATATAAGGGTCCATATCAGGATCACTGAGTTTGCGATTAGTGTCTAGGACAGGTGGCTCTGATTTCAGTGGGGCTGTGAATCCATTCTGGGTTTTCGTCAGAACCAGCCAGAACCATAAAGGAGCCATCCAAGGTGCTGAAACTATTTTGGGAGTATGGTTCAGCCCCTGGGATAGCTTCTTTAGAGTTCTGGCTGGTTCTGACGAAAACCCAGAATGGATTCCGAGCCCCACCAAAATCGGAGCCACCAGCCCCCACTGGGATTTGCAACAGTTTCCCGAGATAGATAGATAGATAGATAGATAGATAGATAGATAGATAGATAGATTCATTTTCCGTTTTTCTACACCACTTTTCTGAAGCCAACCAAGGTGGTTTACAAAAGATTCAGAAGATACGACAATGAAATGAAATACCAAAATGCTAAAGGCAACTTTAAAAAACCATAATAATCTAAACAACTTAGTTATTTAAAAAAAACTAAGTTGCAAAGGTGTGTCTTGACCCCTTCCTGAATGCAGAGAATACAGGGACCAGCTCTAAACAGAGTGCATCCAGATGTTGTTGCTGTTGTTAAAATATATACATAACACTTTCCACAGGAGTATCAAAGCTGTGAACATAAAATACGATGGCATCAAAACAACAATAAATATAACATTAAAAACAACACAACACAAATTGATCAGCAATTAAAACCGCACACTCTGCAGTGTACTACAAACCGTAGTGGGCTGGGTCACACTTCAGGGAAAGCCTATGTGAAGACAGGAGTATATAATAGCTGCTGTCTTGCAATGGGGGGGCCGGGTGGCAATGTTTTTTACTGGCATGGCTCATGTGCTTTTTAAAACAGAGGTGAGGGCATTGTGTGGCCCTTGCTGCCACCCCCCCACACATACCTTGCATCCCCTGCTGGCCTGTACTAGCCCCCAAATTGTACAAAAATAATTATAATAATTTAAAAGATGGCATCTGGATCAGCCATTTTGAAGGATTGTTGATCTTTTTATTGAAAACAAGCTAATTTTAACCCTCTTGCTACTCCATAGCCGCTCTGTTGCCTATATCATAGAATCACAGGGTTGGAAGGGGCCTACCAGACCATCGCATCCAACCCCCTGCTCAATGCAGGAAGCCTGATTCCCAGGCGGTCTCCCATCCAAGTACTAACCAGGGCTGACCCTGCTTAGCTTCTGAGATCAAATACTCAAGCATAAATTCTTATTGTTGCACAATATATATGTTGTGCACTGATCGATTGATCTATCTATCTATCTATCTAATCTATCATCTATCTATCAGTGCTGGGGGGTGGGGGAGTGGCCCATAGGGCAGTTCTGGAGTGGGGGCAAAAATGGCCCCTGGACCTCTTGAAGTTGCCCTCTCCTGTTTTAAAAGCTACAGAACGAGCGGATGTACATTTCCAGAGCATGGAGATATAGTGATGGAAAGTGTCACATGTTGCAATTGCACTGTAATACAGTTCTTAAAGACGCAGAAGCCCTTCTATGAAAAATGCATGGCAACCTTTGCTGCAATTTAGCTTTCTTTCAAAACAGGAGAGGGTCTCCTTGGTGGAGGGGAGGGGGTCGTACCCTGGCACACAATGTCACAGTCAGATGGTGCCTTTTCCTCTTAGAAGTTCAATGCTACCAGCAATCTGAGACAGCAGCAGCTGGAAGGAAAATAACACTAAAATTCTATAGCTGCAATAAAACGCATTAGCCATCTGAACACTCATTTCAATCAAATAATGCATCCCATTCATATTTAAACAGGAAATATTGTTTAATGTTTATGGTAATGACCGAATCAAATGTTAAAAATTAAACATGGAATTAAACATTAAACAGAGGCTCCAGAGTTTGATGCACTGGGGGGGGGGGCTGGAGGTACAACTTGTACTGGCAGTAGCATGGTGCTTCAGCAGATATTGATAGGGCTGAGCAGAACTGAGGGGGGGCGGGCACAATTCATAAATATTTTCACCCTCTGTGAAATGTTCCCCTGTGTCAGCAGATTTAAAAGGGTGGCTGTGAATGGAGCAAAATTGTTCACAGTGGGTGGTTCCTTCCTCGACGTGCATTCAGAGTGAAGACAATGCTTAGTGTCTTCACTCTGAATTGGCTTTGGGATGTTTTCATGTAATCAAAACTGGCTGGCTACATAGCACTATGACTTCATGACATTTATTATGTTGGGGATCAGATAGGGCCAAGCCTTGTTGGCTAGGATCATGAAACAAAGGAGGAGGATGGAAGGAAGGAAGGAAGGAAGGAAGGAAGGAAGGAAAAGGATGGCACTGGAGCAGCAGCAGAGAAATGAAATAACTGTTTTGAAAACCCAAAATACAAAAAAGGGGAGGGGGAAGTAGCACAAAATGGCTTCAGGGACAGGAGAGGAAGTTTAATGTTGTTGCCAGAGGGCGGGGATCTTGCTTTTTTTTCTTTTTTTAAGCCTTTTTTTTTAGTTATTTTTTTAAAAAAACATCGAGAATTGTTGGCTGCTTTGATGGCGCAGCCAGAACAGTGGAGCTGTGGCTGCTACCAAGCACTCTAATAAAGATCAAGTGTGGTGTAGTCTTGGGCTGGGACTTGGGAGATCTGGGTTCTAGTCCCCATTCAGCCATGAAGCAAAGTGGGTAATTTTGGGCCAGTCACTGACTATTAGGGATGTACGAAAGTCACTTACCTGATCCCGAAGCTTGATTCGCAGTGGGGGGGAGGCGCTCCGTCCCTCCCCCGCAAAATTCTGGCCGGGGGGGAGGCACCCCGTCCCTCCGGCTGCGAAACCTCCTCTCCTGCCGGGATGCAAATGGCGGCGGCCGTAGCCGCTTCCGTTTGCGTCCCTGCAGTCAGCCATGATAGGCTACGTAAATCTTTATGTAGCCTATCACGGCTGACTTTAAAAAAAAAAAAGCGCGTATGCAAATGGCGGCGCCCATGGGCGCCGCCATTTGCTTTCCTTATTTTGGCACGTGTAGTCTACGTAAACATTTACATAGACTACGGCGAAAATAAGGGGAACACTATTTGCGTTGCCCTTATTTTTGCCATAGTCTATGTAAATGTTTACGTAGACTACATGTGCCAAAATAAGGAACGCAAATGGCGGCGCCCATGGGCACCGCCATTTGCATACGCGCTTTTTTTTTCTCAAAGTCAGCCGTGATAGGCTACATAAAGATTTACGTAGCCTATCACAGTGTTTTTTAAAAATCTAGCCATGATAGGCTACATAAATCTTTATGTAGCCTATCACATTTGTTTGTTGTTGTTGTTGTTTTACTTGGAAATGGCGGCGGCGGCAGCCGGTCGGAAGACCGGCTGCCGCAGCCGCCGCCAAACCGCCGCCGAACCACCGCCGGAGCCGCCGCCACCAGGGACATTCAAACAAGGTAAGTCCCGAATGCACTGGCATTCAGCCTCCCCAAGATTCGTGGAGAAATTCTCTGACATCCCTACTCCCAGTCTAACCTACCTCACAGGGTTATAATGTGAGGATAAAATGGAGAGGAGGAGAACTCTGTAAAAATATGAAAGCCTCCTTGGGTAAGAGGAAAAAGGTGGGATATAGATGTAATAATAAATTAAAAATAAAGTCTTATATAAGAATATGGTCATGTAAGGCTTATTGCTAGAGATCTACTGGACTGATTTCCCTCATTTTTGTTTTAAACTGGAGCTTCAGCTGTGTAGGCATGCAGAAAATTTGAAAGTTTGAAAAAGTCCAAAGCTCAAGCTTTAACAGCCAAACAGTATGTTTCTATATCCTGGGCAGGAGGCTGAGGAAGTCAGGGAATTACCACTGCCACATAGCTCTGTGCTGTGCAGATGCACAGGGAGAAGAACATGAAGGCAGGGATAGAGGGAGGGCCTTGAGCATTGTGAGTTGAGCTCAGAGCGGCCATATTGGTGGCAGGGATGGTGGTGGAGACAGTGGTGGAGGCAGTGGTGAACTAAGTGGCCCTAGGAAAAGACAAGGGAATGTGGGGGAAAAGGGAAGGAGGTGGGCCTGAGGCCTGAGGGGAAGAAGCAAATGTCATTCAGCAGTGATGGGTGTGAGGAAGCAAGGGCTGAAAGTCCTCAATTGTGTTGAAAGAAAGTAACCTCCATACAGCTTCTGAAGAACTGGTATAGTGGGAGTCAAGGAAGAGTATGTTTTGGCCTCAGACTGCCAGCTCCCATGGCCACATGGGCTTTACACTAGTAAAAGAACAATGATGGTTGTAGTCACCAAAGCTGCCAACAAAGCCAAACTGTCTGTTTTAAGAAATACTTTAAAAAGGAAATATGTTTTTTAAAAAAGAAAAATGGAGGTAAAGGGTAGAAGCCCCCCCACACACATAGAGAGAAAGAGAGAGAGAGAGAGAGAGAGAGAGAGAGAGAGAGAGAATTGAAGGCCTACTCCATCCCCTTTCAGCCATTTTGGGACTCAAATAATGCACAGAGACTAGACTTTTTTGTGGTGGCTCCATAATTATGAAATTCCCACCCAAGGGATATATGGATGCCTCCCACTTTGCAGGCCTTTAAGCAAGCTTGGGATTTTTGTTTTTTTTTTATGGTTCATTCTGCTTTTAGAATTAGATAAAGATGTTTGGCTGGATTTTTTTCCCAAAAAAATGTGCTGCTGCCTCTTTTAAAAATTGTTTTCATGTTTAGTGGATTTGCTGTGCTGAATCGGAGTACATTTTAGATTGCTGTTTTAGTTTTGTAATCTTATATGATTCAAATTGTTGTTGCATTTTATGTTTTAATTTTGTGAGTGAGCTGCCTTGGGCTGGGCTCCCCCCACCCCCGAAAGGCAGCACAGAACTACTGGTAAGAAAATAAATACTGAAAGGCTCTTTAGAAGCAGTATAGGGGTGAAAAGCAGGCTATAAATAAAAATAGAAACGAAGAAGTAATGAAATATAATTTAATACATTTATTTAAAAGGGCAAAAGGTCTTAGAGCCAGTGTGGTCTATTAGTTAGACTGGGAGTAGGGAGACCCGGGATCAAGTTTCCACTTGTCCATGAAGCTCACTGGGTGACTTTGGGCCAGTCACCAACTCTGAACTTAACCTACTTCACAAGATTGCTGTGAAAATAAAATATAAAGGAAGAGGATCATGCACACTGCTTTGGACTCCTTGGAGGAAAAGGCAGGATATAAAAGTAACAAATAAATAAATAGAAATGGGATGTCAAGTGACAGTGAGTTCCAAAGAGATGCCTTGTGTGGAGAATCTCACATCTCCAAACGTTTGGAGCAACGCCTGTGCCAAGGGAACGATCCCCAGAGGAAGTTGATGCGATGAGAACATGCTAA
Organism: Heloderma suspectum; assembly: GCF_057233095.1. Lineage (NCBI taxonomy): Eukaryota > Metazoa > Chordata > Lepidosauria > Squamata > Helodermatidae > Heloderma > Heloderma suspectum. The sequence continues at coordinate 6,160,998 of NC_139459.1, read as the reverse complement.
TGCAACAAAGAAGCAATAACCAAACTTATCACATCTGCATCCTCTGAGTGGTGCACATGAAGTACATCATCCCATTATAGCTTTAGAAGAATGCTGTGAGGTAGATTGGGCTGAAAGAGAATGAGTGGCCCACAGCTCAGGGCTGAGTGTTGCTTTGAACAGAGACCTCCTGGTCAAAGTCCCAACAATTTCCTGGACCTGCACAACTTGTGACTCGCAGCAAACCATGCATCTAGAAGGAGACACCAGAGCTCAGTGGCGGAAGGCATGCTCTGCCTAGTTAAACTATGGAATTCGCTATCACAAGATGAAGTGATAGCCAACCGCTTGGATGGCCATAAAGAGGGATTAGACAAATTCATGGAGGGGAAGGCTATCAATGGCCACTCATCATGAGGGCTATCTGCGACCTCCAGCATCAGAAGCAGTATGATGGAGAACATGAGCAGGAAGGCGCTGGTGCGCTTGTGTCCTGCCTGTGGGCCAGTGTGGGAACAGAATGCTGGACTAGATGGGCCCTTGGTTGATCCAGCACGGCTCTTCTGATGTTCTTACTGAGCGTGAGGCCTTTCCATATGCTTTGTTGTTGTTGTTCAGTCGTTCAGTCGTGTCTGACTCTTCGTGACCCCATGGACCATAGCACGCCAGGCCTTCCTGTCCTGCGCTCTCTCCCGGAGCGTGCTCAAGTTCATATTCATTGCATCCGTGATGCTATCTAGCCATCTCATCCTCTGCCGTCCCCTCCTCCTTTTGCCTCCATATGCTTACCAGCAGCTAAACTTCCTATTTTTGCTGCCTGCTTGGGGCTCCAAAATCAAGTGGGATCAGCAAGCACCTGGCAGGCGTAGTTATACGGGTGGGTGCTGAGCCGTGTTGAGGTCACAAATTCTGCAAAGCTGCCCACTGTTATAAGCAGTTGACTAGATTAGATGGAACTAGCAAGGGTTTTCTGACCCACTTATGATCTCTTTACTCCCCACCCCCACCCCCATGGGGGGGGGGGGTCCTGCTGTTTGCTGTATCCTTAAAACAAATTGAAACAGTATTTCCTTCCCATCCTACAAAAGACAGACACAACACACACACACACACACACACACACATGCACACATAATCCGACCCCTTTCCGTTATGTGGAGGCCGCCTACACGATTGGGTTTGTTGGCAGATTGAAGAGGCTGGTGTTTAAAAGACAGAATAATTAGCCAGGCAGGTACAGTGGAATGGCAAGATTTATCTTAACCTGTGACTATCACACTCCTCCTCATCTCATGCACTTTAAATTGGATTGGTATCCTCTAAGAGGCTGTCAAGGATTTCATTTGTTCTGCTTGACATACAGATGTACAATTGGTAAAACTGCATCTTATCTTCGTAATTGTCTACACCGCTAAGCCCGCGCCTAGTTATTGACTTCAAAAGTCAGGCCTCAGCCGCATGGTTTCCTGATCATACAGACACTCCCCACCCCCACCCTTCCCCCTGGCCTAGCTCTCTGTTTTCGGGTATTTTGAAGCCCAAACCTGGTAGTGTGTGCTTACATTGTAGATTAGGAGGCATAAGATTTTTATTATTATTATTATTATTATTATTATTATTATTATTATTATTATTCCCACCTAGCAGTGGGAATTGTTGAAATCTACAGTACAGAGTACTTTCCTTTTGTGAGCTTGGAATTTTCAGGCATTGTTTCACCTACCAGTTTCTGATGGCACAACTAACTGCACTAAGAGAGATCTTTACTTACTGCTTTTCCTAGGGAGATCAGCATTTGGGGGTCTCTGTGATAATTTGAAAGGTCACAGGTTTCCCAACCTTAGGCTGTTCCCTTCCTCTTCCTCTGAGTTTCCTGACAGTGCCTCTCTTGCCCCATAGTCCTTGACCCTGCTTTTTCTGTATTGCATTTCTTGTAGAGATAGTCCAGACGGAGTATGGCAGCTGTTGACTAGGGCCAGATCTACACCTTGTGTCATATCATTATGTGGGCTCTCCCACACTGGAGGCATTCAAGACAAGGCTGGACAGCATCTGTCAGGGATGCTCTGACTTGGATTCCTGCATTGAGCAGGGGGTTGGACTCGATGGCCTTGTAGGCCCCTTCCAACCCTACTATTCTATGATTCTATGATACTATGATACTATCATGCTAATGCTATATCCCTCTTGTGCATTTATACCTCGTAGGACACACTATGACTTCTGTTGAAGTATTTTGGATAATGTGGAATAAAAAGCAGGGAATAACACTATGGTAATGGTACACTGAATGTGTAATGTGCCCCTGAATGGTGGGAGATTCAGGACAGATCAAAGGAAGTCCTTCCTCACACAGTGCATAGTTGAACTACGGAATTCACTACCACAGGATGCAGTGATGGCCACCAACTTGGATGGCTTTAAAAGGGGGTTGGACAAATTATTGGAGGAAAAGGCTGTCTATGGCTACTGGTCCTGATGGCTATATGCTGCCTCCAGTACCAAAGGCTGTGAACCTGTGGGCACCAATTTCAGGGGAACATGGGCGGGAGGGTGCTGCTGTGCTCATGCCCTGCTTGTGGGTTCCTGGTCAACAGCTGGTTGGCCACTGTGTGAACAGAATGCTGGACTAGATGGGCCCTTGGTCAATCCAGCATGGCTCTTCTTGTGTTCTTACGTTCTTAACAGTTATCAGTGCACTTCAATACCCTATAAAGCAGTAATGTAGATCTAGCCAGAATTGGCTGCAGTTAGTTTAAAAGTGCAAAATGGCTCCTGGGCTTTTATTGCACCCTGCATGGCTGCAATATAACAAACATACTTAAAAATACTGATTCAGAAATAAGTGCTGGGGAGGCTTGCAGTCCTGGGGAGCCACAGGAAATGTCGTTCCCCAAGGGCCCCTTCTCCCTGCACACTGCTGCTCTTGCCACCATCATCTGACTATTTCAGAGGTGTCAAGCGAGCCTCTTCCAGCCCAGGGAAGAGGGCTGGAAGAGGCCCTCTTCAAATTCTATGAATTTCATTTCATAGAAGCTCTTGAGGGCTGCATTCCAGTGGTGGGCAGGACCAAAGGCAGAAGAGTTGAGACCAAGAACACCAGCAAATTTGTAGCAGAAAGATCTTACTGCCTGCATTTAAGCCTTGGGAGAGGCATTTCAACCTTTTGGAATGGGGGAAAATACTGCACAAAAGCTGGGGAAACCACTCAATGATTGGTGGTTATGGGGAAGGGGGTGGGGCCAGGGGGAGGAGGAGTGGTCATCTGGGAATCCCGGAGGGCAGGGTTAGGATGCCATGCCTGAAAGGCTGAACCCCTGAGGTAAGAAAAGGAAAGGAAGAAGGTGCTTGGGGGTCAGAGTTATTGAGGTGGGCATTTTCAGGACAGGGAGGCCTGGCAGGAATGTGTGGGGAGGGCATTTTCCAAGCCTTAGATTGACTTGAAAAATAGATCATTTAATAATTTGGGGTGGTAGAGAACCTGCATCGCCCTTGGAAACAGAACGCTGCATACTACATTGTGCCTTAGTGTTCATGTGAGTGCATTTACATGTGCGTGCATTAGAGCCAAGGTGCAGAGAGGGAGGCGGGGGGGGGGGATTTAACTTCTAATTTCCTGGGGAACAGCCTGAAACCAGAGGAATAGAAAAACTCTTATGTGTGAGTGTGCATGCTGCCAACGCTCTTAAAAAGGCATCCCTAAAAATAGGGACAAAACAGGGCCAATGATTTACCTGGTACAGGTAACAGAAAATACCGATGGTTCTTGGAAAACAGGAATCATGGGAGTGCCTGCCATCTATGGCTTTCTTCTCCTTTTCAGCATTCCAATGATAACTTGCTGATGTGGCTCAGGAGGAAATGGCAGAGAGGCTAAGTGACAGCTCTGTGCGACATTATAATGGAAGCTCTCCCATCCTTGGTCTGCCTCGCACTAAGCTGAACAACCCTAGGCTAAAAATATCCCCCATTCCTCCTTGAGTCTTCTTCTTGTACAGGGCAAGGCAGTAAGTCCTAAGGGGCTTGTTGTACATCCTTGGAACGGGAGGAGCATCAGGTATCTGTGCTGTGGTGGGATGATGAACAGGAAGGAGGCCTTTGGAGGAGTTCTGCTTTCGGAAGCGTCAGCACATCTGTGGTTGGCTTCAGAAAAGAGAAGTCCCCAAAGGCCCTGCTGAGAACAGGGCTGGCAGTTCAGTCTATATTGTAAAAGCATCAGTGCTCACACTACAGAGGGAATCTTGAGTCACACAGCTCTAAGAAAGCCATGCTGGCATATCCCATGGCGTCCTCGCTCACATTCTTTCTTGTTCCTGCACTGTGCATGCTTTATTATAGCCACCAGTCTGCTCTCTGAACACTCTGAAGTCACTTAGAGGATCTGCAAGACACATTCAGGGATGGTCTGGGAGTTTTTTGTTTTTTTAAGTACCTAGACGAAAATGCAATGAACACCAACTGCATTGTCCCTTCACCCTGTGCAGGCACAAGAAATGCAAATGCTGTGAATGCTGCATGGGAGCAAGGGGAAACCCCACAATCTTAGAGCAAAACCCTCACTAGGGATGTTGGAGAAATCCACAACAGAATCAAATGTGTTTGGATTTCTATGAATCCAACCCAATAATTCCATAGTGGACTGGCTTTTCCCAACTCTCACAGATTCTGTGGACTTGTAGACATGTTGTGTGTTTTTTTACTTTCCAGAATTTTATGCCAATTTACTCAAAGAAAAATACATAAAATGAAAAACACTGGCCAAAAATGCACATTTCTCCCATAGCTAAAGCATGAAAAGGGGGGGGGGATTTGTGCATTTTGGAGGGAAATTGGAAAAAATCTGATTCCATCAATGAGCGGGCAACAGAGCAAAAGGAGAAATGTAGATGGATTGTACAAAATCCACACATCTCTAATCCTCAGTCCTCCAGCATTATCCAATGCTATCCAAGGTGGTTGGTTGGTTGGTTGGTTGGTTTGTTTGTTTGTTGTCACCAAAAATAGTTCCATGGAATAGTCTCCATCACTGCTAATATCAAGATTCTTTTGTGTACTAATGTGCAAAAGTGCATGGGTGTGCAGCAAAGACTGCATAACCACAACCTCGATGCAATCAACTGTCCAACCACACCAAGATTGTCGTTGTTGTTGTTGTTGCCCTTCTTCTCCTTCTTCTCCTTCTTCTTTGCAATGTATCAACGAATGCACGTGCATATGTTGGTAACATAAAGGAGGGAATGATGTAAATGAACTGAAGGAATGTATAGTTGTGGCAACTCATGTAGGCCACAGCAGCGCCAGAATTAATTTTGCAAATTGTTTGAGTTAGACCAGAACTCAAGCAGAGTGGGCCGCAGAGCCGAGTGGACCAGAGAAATAATAAAAGCAGCAGAACCAAGGAAATGGGCTTATCTCTGCTCCCAGGTTACTGCCCATTTACTTTGTCCCACAGGACTCAGGAGGGAGGCCCTGATAGGCATGGCCCTTTCCCTGCTCTTTTCCATCGCTGCCTCCTGGGTTCCATTTCTGCAATGTCAGAAACTGGATTTTTGGGACTATTGTCGATAATATGGAATGCTTGGGATCCCTTTTGGAACAGAGGATCAGGGCATACAATGACAAGAAAAGACCTGTGATTATTATGACTGACTCTGGATTCTTTGGGGGTGAGAGGAATAGCCATATAATGATGGAGCATGGCTGTTACACAAGGCCAGGAGGGTGCAGAGGAGAGCCGTGGGCATTCTTGACTCTCTCGCCTCCACATCACACAAGCTATGCCTAAACCAGTCCTGTGAACAGAGCCAGGATTTGTCCTATGACACTCCCTATTGTCAGCACCATTTCTGTATTGGTTGAAGCTATTGAAGCAGTGGAAAGTTATAGGGTTGGATCCACCTTTGCCGTTGCCACGATGGAATAGATACTGCGGGGGGAACGGGACTTCTGCCTCTGCATCTCCCCCCTGTAGCCCTCTGCATGCATGCCAAATCTTCTCCAAAGGATTCCCCAGCCACCCAGAGCAGAACTGGAGGGTGCACGGGGGGCTGCAGAGGGGAGGGGAGGATGTGGAAATCCTGTTCCTCCAGCAGCATCCACTTTGGGAGTGCAAAGACGAAGCTGGATCCAACCCTTGGTGTTTGTACTCACTGTTAGATATAGCTACAGACAAAGCCTCACATGGCGCTCCCTCTTTTTCTGCCCCAGATGGCAGCCTATCCAGCTGAGTTTCTTACTGTACAGGAGATAACAGTGGATTATTTACTGCAAATGGTGGCAAAATGTCACAGCAGCTGTACAATGGGGGTTACCTGTGAATTCATCTGGGGGAAAATGCCATGCTGTCAGGAAATGCAATCTCTGAGCCACATTTAAGATGCTAGGGTAGTATCGCCTAGTGGCTAAAGGGGAAACCAGATAGCGTGGTGGCAGGAATTCATGCATAAATTAGGGGAGTTCAGGGGCCTGATATTTACATATTTATTTAAAGTATTTTTACCCCCACACACACTCCTCTGCCAGAAAAAAGGCTCCCAGAGCCATTTACATATCACCAGGAAAACAAGAGAGCCCCTTCCCCTTGTTTAGAATTTAGAAAGTTTAGAAAGTGTAGAATCTAGAAAGACACAAATAGGGATGTGTGAACCCACACCCATCCGGGTCCGCTGGGTGCCCCGCCCAGCCCCTGCCCTGCTCACCAGTCCCTGGGCCATGCTTGAACCCCTCCCGCACTCAGCGAGCAGCCCACACTCGCCCCGGTGGCCTTCTTGAGTTCCGTGGTCACCATTTTTTGAAAAATAAAATGGCAATCACAAAAGTGCGCATATTTTTCATCACCCTCAGGTTAGCCTGCTGGAATGGCTGCTGGTGGGTGGTGACAGCTGAGGGAAGAAGAGCCTTCATGAGGGAGGTCCTCAGCAGGGCTAGTGGAATGGCCACACTTCCCCCTCTTCTGTCCCTCAGTACCGAAAGGATCTCACAGATAAGGGGCACTGAACCCTCCCCCACCCCACTTCCTTACCTCCCAGTGCTTTGTTGCTTCAGGCCGTTTTCCACCCAACCCATCTCACTTCTGGTATCAGAGCTCACCTGGGAATCTGTGGAAAGACAGGGTATCCTTGCCTGAGTGAAATGTAAAAGTGCATGCAAGCAACAAAGCACGGGGTGATAAGGCAGGGAAGCATTCACTCTCCTCATCCTGATGCTCTCTTTAATGCAAAAAACCAGTTGTGTAATGGAGCCAGGGCTCACAGGGTCGAAGCCCCAGGACTTTTTGATTAGCAGGGACAACGATGCCATCTGACCCCCACCCCACCCCCTAGCTTCCCTGTTTCCTCTGAGTTTAGCTGCAACTCCCACAGTAGCTTGGGGAAAATGGATTTTCCCAGCAACAATATATTGTTGTGAGCTATCCCTGTTGGTTTTACAACAGGGATAGCTCTTAGTTGGTAAGTCTTCATCTGGAATGGGCAGCTAAGACCTATTAGCTTTACAGAAGATCTGCTACTGGTAGAGGTGAAAACTGCTAGACTTGTGGGTTGTTTGTTCAATGTGAATCAACACAGCTGCCTACATTAAAAAAAAAAATTCTCCTTGGGGCATGGCTATGGGGATTGTCATGATGACCACCTGCACTTCACAATTTACCACTACACCACTGTGACAAACTGAGGCTTCGCATGTCCTGTTTGATGTGCAAAGGAGGCATATGCATGACTGAGAGTATAAGATTGGCCTGGAGGTGGAGCAGGCCAAATGTCCTTCTAGTCTAGCATCTTGCTTCCCATCATAGCCAACCAGATGCCTTCAGGAAGCCCACAGGCAGGATTTGAAGGCAACGGTCAACCCCTGGTTGACCCTCAGTAACTGTTACCCTGCCACCACAGCTGAAGGCTCCATATAGATGGAACCGAGTGGCCATTGGTAGACGCACACGCCATTCATTTGCCAAATCCCCTGTCGAAGCCACCTAAGCTATTGAACATCACCATGCCTTGTGGCAGAGAGTTCCACGAAGGAACCATGGGCTGCAAAAAGAAATATTTCTTTTTGTCTCTCTTGAATCTCCTTCCCCATCATTTTTATTGGATCGTCCCAAGTTGTAATGTTATGAGAGAGAAAGAAAACGTCTCTCTTTCTCCACTGTTTTGCTCCACACTATGCATTACTTTATATACCATCTCCTTCCTTAGATGTTGATTTTCTAAATGAAAAGCTTTTGCAGATGTGGAAGGGGCTCCTGCCCCCTGGTGGTTTTCACTGCCCTTTTCTGCACCTTTCCTGGTGCATTAAAAAAAAAACAACAACATGGCTGCTGCCAACGCACAACTAGTGTGCTCCTAAGGAACGTAGCAGTAAACCAGAAAGGTGGTCATGGAGATGAAATGTGTCAATCTGACATCAGAACATAGGGTTTGTAGAGTTACCAGTTGCAAAATGTAGGGCCAAATATGATGTGAGGCTACCATTTTGGTGGTAGTGCTATCTTCATCATAAGAACAAGAACATAGGAAAAGCCATGTCCATCTAGTCCATCGCTCTGTTCACACAGTGGCCAACCAGCTGCCCATGTGAAACCACAAGCAGGACATGAGTGCAACTGCACCCTCCTGCCCATGTTCCCCAGCAACCGGTGATCATAGCATGTCATTCCACTCTTCAAATCTGGGACCTCACCCTGCTTCTGCCATGTGCTTAGTTGCATAGCATTGGTTAAAAAGAGCCTTAACTCCAGCACGTGGACTGTCTCTCTCAACCTTGGTGGCCAAGAGCAATCTGTCCCCAGAAGTACCATGCATATGAAATCCAGAAATAGAGCACATGATAATCTCTGGGTCATGAGGTGAGGGCCACATCATTTCTTCCACAGACAGGTGACTTTTGCTTGCTGCAAAAGAGAGCGGGATGTTTGTGAAACTCCCATGGGTTGCTGCAACTGAGCTTATGCAGGGAGATGCTTCTGTTGGCCTATAGCCATTAGTGCTAACAGTGTTAAGTTCTCTTTAAAACATATGCCCTCCTCCTTCAGCTTCCCATCAGAAGCCTTGCTGCCTGTGATCTTTAGCATCTTCGTCACTCAGCCCTGAATCCTTTCCGTTTTCTCTGCATCTTCCTTAAATGCCCAACATTAGACCAAGGCTCCAGCTGAGACCTAGGGTGTGCCAAATATGATATGTACATTTATAGACACTGGAATAGACAGGAAAACTGTTGTGGGCTCCAAAAGTGGAGGGTCTCTTGCTTCCCCGTGGACACTGAATGATCCTTAGGGCAGTTGTCATCACAAATTAATTTGCCTCCTTCTGCCTCAGCTCACTCCTAGGCTATAGTGTTGTTGTTGTTGTTGTTAAAAAATATCCTTAAATGATGTATTACAAAGGATTGCAATGCCCCCCGTCTTCTTCCTTGCCCTGCTGTACAGCCTCTTGGCATGCCTACAGTTCACCTGTCCTGTAAGGAAGCACATCATGATCCATCCTGACAGATGTCAACACTGATCGCATCAGGGGCTCAGCTATGTCACCCCAATGATATTGTAGGGTGAGATCAGTCCTTGACTATATTACACCCTCTTCAGCCCTGCAGGGAGGTGGGCAGCATTATGCTAATTGATTCTGATGCTCTGCAACCTAAAGAAAAGCAGAGGCAGTTTCAGTTGCCATCTCCCCTCACAATGTGCCAGAAATGTCCACTCAGCCCTGGAGTCCTTCAGCCCGATGATTTTCCTTCCTTATGCAGGAAAAGGGACATGTGGGCCTCCAGATGTTGTTGGCTTGTAACACTCATCAGACCAATCTAGCATAGCCAATGGTGAAAGATGATGGGACTTGTAGGCCAGCAACATCTGGAGAGCGACACATTCCCCATCCCTGCCTTATAACTTTGGTGGAAGTCACAAGCCATAGAGGAAGGGGTGGAGAGACTATCTGAGTGAGCCACATAATCACATCTCTTCCTTTCGGTCACATCACATTTTACTGAGCCCAAGGAGAAGATTCCGAAACTCCACAGTAGTATTGTACATTAATCTATGTAACAAAAAGAGTGAATTACAAAGAACCCAGTGAAAGTGTAATTGTGGATGAAGGAAGTGTGAAGACTTCCAATTATTTCCATAAGTACTTTCACCTCACCTAAAAGTCAGAACGCATGTCAGGACATTCATTCACAGAGATGGATTTGTAATTTTCATGGAGGCAGATTTTCCCATTGTTATTTTACTTCAGAAACTAGCTAATGTGAAATGGGCTAATTTCCTATGGTTATTTTAGTTCAGAAACTAGCTAATGTGCGATACCAAGGGAGTTTCACACACTGGGCTATTTATCCCACCACCATTCTCCATTCGATTGTGAACCAGTTTGCATAGTGCCATATTTTTGCTTATAGAGTCTCCATTTCAAATAGCTGGCTGGCTATTTATTTCACTTGGTATTGAACTATATTAGGATATAGCTGCTTCTTGCAAAATTTTGGCTTAAATTGAAGAACATAGGGAAAACCACTAAACCATTCAGGTATGACCTAAATCATATCCCTTATGAATATACAGTGGAGGTGAGGAATAGATTTCAGGGATTAGACCTGATAGACAGAGTGCCTGAGGAACTATGGACGGAGGTCCGTAACATTGTTCAGGAGGCAGCAACTCAATCCATCCCAAAGAAAAAGAAATGCAAGAAAGCCAAGTGGCTGTCTGAGGAGGCTTTACAAGTAGCTGAGGAAAGAAGGGAAGCAAAAAGCAAGGGAGAAAAGGGAAGATATATCCAACTGAATGCAGAGTTCCAGAGAATAGCAAGAAGAGACAAGAAGGCCTCCTTAAATGAACAATGCAAAGAAATCGAGGAAAACAACAGCATGGGAAAGACTAGAGATCTCTTCAAGAAAATTGGAGATCTCAAGGGAACGTTTTGTGCACTTGGCTTTCTTGCATTTCTTTTTCTTTGGGATGGATTTCGTTGCTGCCTCCTGAACAATGTTACGGACCTCCATCCATAGTTCCTCAGGCACTCTATCAGGTCTAATCCCTTAAATCTATTCCTCATCTCCACTGTATATTCATAAGGGATATGATTTAGGTCTTACCTGAATGGTTTAGTGGTTTTCCCTATGTTCTTCAATTTAAGCCAAAATTTTGCAAGAAGCAGCTCATGATCTGAGCCACAGTCAGCTCCAGGTCTTGTTTTTACTGACTGTATAGAGCTTCTCCATCGTTGGCTGCAAAGGATATAATCAATCTGACTTCAATATTGACCATCTGGTGATGTCCATGTGTAGAGTCGCCTCTTGTGCTATTGGAAAAGAGTGTTTGCTATGATCAGCGTGTTCTCTTGGCAAAACTTGATTAGCTTTTGTCGTGCTTCATTTTGTACACCAAGGCCATGCTTGCCTGGTATCCCGGTGATTTCTTGACTTCCTACTTTAGCATTCCAATCCCCTATGATGAAAAGGACATCTTTTTTTGGTGTTAGTTCTAGAAGGTGTTGTAGGTCTTCATAGAACCGATCAACTTCAGCTTCTTCGGCCTTGGTGGTTGGGGCATAGACTTGAATTACTGTGATGTGATGTTGAATGGTTTGCCTTGGTTTCGTACTGAGATCATTCTATCATTTTTGAGATTGTACCCCAGTACTGCTTTTCCCACCCTTTCGTGAAGCCATAAGGTATGCTGTGCAGGGACACCCAAGACAGACAGGTCATGGCGGAGAGTTCTGACAAAATGTGGTCCACTGGAGAAGGAAATGGCAACCCACTCCAGTATTCTTGCCAAGAAAAACCCGTGGAACATATCGCAAGACTAAAAGATATGACTCCAGAAGATGAGCCCCTCAGGTTAGAAGGTGTCCAATATGCTACTAGGGAAGAGCAGAGGGAATTTCCAAGTAGCGCCAGAAAGAGTGAAGCGGCTGGGCCAAAGCCGAAAGGACACTCAGCTGTGGATGTGTCTGGTGGTGAAAAGAAAATCCGATGCTGTAAAGAACAATATTGTTTAGGAACCTGGAATGTAAGATCAATGAATCAAGGCAAGCTAGAGGTGGTCAAACATGAGAAGGCAAGATTGAACATCGGTACAGTTGGCTTAACATGACTGATAAGTCCCCATTTTAACATTTTTTTCTGTGGATTTGCAATACACTCTTTGAAAACCTGTTGTTACATTTGGGGCACTTATCCACAACTCAAGTATGTGATTTTCATTCTCAGAGATGACAACTATAGCTATTAGTTGGGTTCCTAGTGTGGAGATAACGTGGTGTTATGCTTCATTTTATGAACTTCTTTCTTTTTTATCTTAGCATTTTCATTTCCATTTAGTTGTTACCCTAATTGTTAATGTGCCCCTAAATGTTAATTGCTTTTGATGAAAGGTGTCTACTCAGTGAATGCATCTGTGTAGCCAGTTGAACCTTGACTATTAACGTTCAACACAACATCATATGGTGTCTTAGAGAGCAATCCCATGCCACTTCCTATGCTCTGCTGGTTCTTGCCAACAGGGCAGAAGTCAGGAAGGAGGAGTGGCTTACTGTCTTTGTCTTCCACCTGTGGACAGAAAAAAAATCATTCTCTCCCATTGCAGGCAATGGGAGATAAAGATTTAGACACATTCTTGAGCACATCTAAATGTTTTCATGGATCAAGGCATAGTTGGGAAAGCTTAGCATCCCACAGATTTTCAGACACTTTTTCCTCATCCACTGGAAGGCCCCACAAATGCCCAGTTTCCCCTCTCTATGGAGTCAGAGTTCCAACCTCATAGATGAAACCACTGCAGAAATCTCAGCAGTGGCTGGGAGAAGCCAGTAACAGGGCTCTGACATCAAAGAACCCCTCTGAGGTCATAGCTCTGTCTATGGCTTTGGAGGGGATGTTCTGAACAATCCTATGCCGCTTGGGATGGTGTCTAGGGACCACAGGATTTCTGATTTATTTGCAAGGTTATGCACCCTGCAGGATTCTATGTACTGGCCTGCATCAGGGCTAAGCCAAGGGAGGAATGGGAAAAGGAGCTTGTGGTCATCACACCATCTTGAGGCAATGCGTTTCTTTTTTTTCCCCTATGCATTGTATGAAGTATTTTCTTTTTTCTGTCTTCAATCTACCATAGATCTGCTTCAGTGAAAGGATTTGGACAGAGAGAAAAAATTCACTTCCTTCACACTGTTCCAAAGTTGTCCAAGAGAAGGAGACCCTAGTAAATGTGAAATGTTTAATATATTATATCTCTATGGTCTTTGATACAAGCTGATATGCAAATCCTGGCCTGTCATCCTCTAAAGTATATGTGGAGGCCTGTGCTCTTCACAGGACCTTAATTTTCTTCCCCTGTCTTCTGATGGGAAGAGCTGTCTAAAGTCTTCTTCCAAGGTTCACATCCCAAATCAAAGAACAATTAGAGTACCCGGGTTGTCTGACATCATTAGCATTCCTAACGAGGCTCAGTGCAAGCTATCTGGCCAATGCAGACAAATCCCAGCCCCACACGATCTCCTCACAGCCTTACTGTGCATTAAGCATGAGTGGGCTGTCAGGTCTGTCTCCACAAAAATAAGAAGTGACCTGGACTTTCACATAAAACCCACCCACAACCTTTCTAGAGAAGCCACTCCCCACCCTGTCCTCCAATAATGAACCTCCGGGCCATGTTCTGAAGGCACTTCAGTGTAAGGAACTCCTCCAACTGGAATTAGACGTGCTAATTAGGTGGAAGGAAGCCATGTTTATTGGGATTGTCAGTTCAATTTTATATGCTGGAGGAGAGGAGAGGAGAGGAGAGGAGAGGAGAGGAGAGGGGAGGGGAGGGGAGGGGAGGGGAGGGGAGGGGAGGGGAGGGGAGAAGGAAGGAAGGAAGGAAGGAAGGGAGGGAGGGAGGGAGGGAGGGAGGGAGGGAGGGAGGAGGAGGGAGGGAGGAAAAGAAAGAGAGAGAGCATGAGAAGGAGAAGGAGAAAGGGATGGGGGGAGAGAGAGAGAGAGAGAGAGAGAGAGAAAGAAAGAAAGAAAGAAAGAAAGAAAGAAAGAAAGAAAGAAAGAAAGAGGGAAGTGTGGGAGGAAGGCTTCATCATGGATAGAAGGTAGGAAAGGAAAGGAAAGGAAAGGAAAGGAAAGGAAAGGAAAGGAAAGGAAAGGAAAGGAAAGGAAAGGAAAGGAAAGGAAAGGAAAGGAAAGAGAAGGCTCTTTCCTACATGACTGTCAGACTTGCAGCAGATCCCATCAGCTAGAGGGAGAGTTGTAGTTGAGTCAGACAGATGAATGACAGGGGTTAAGAGCTTCCAGCTTTCGTTCCTGCATTGCCTCCTTAGCAGTAAGCAGAGTCCTGTCCCTCACGCAGACAGTGTTCTCATGCCATGGTTCCAAATCGTTTTGATGGAAAAGCTGTGCATAATGCTCTGCTTTCATCCACAGAAGCTTTTGACAGATTTTGCGCCACCTGAGGGGAGTCCCCTGCAGGGGTCCATCCGTGGTCTCATGCACCTTCCCGCAGGTGGGACACATGCCTTGAATCGAGCATGATGCAGGGCCAGGACCCAGACTTTGAAGCTAAAAGGACAAGTCTTAGGTCTGGGACACTAACTTTGCAAAGCCTAGCCATTCCTTGACACATAAGAAAGTTATGGGGAAATTAATAGGACTTACTTCTCAGCAGCTGTGTGTAGGATCTGGTTCTTGGTGCTAGATGCATGAAAGCATTTCATCCTATTCACACAAGAAAGGCCCTTAAACTGAGTCCATCTAGCCCAGTATTGTCTACACTGATGGTTCACAGTGCATCAGCATCCTAACCAGGTTCCTACAATCTGAGATCCTCCTTCATCAAAGATGCTGAAGATAGAAAGAAATGGAGCACTTCTGCATGCAAAGTTTGAGTTACGGCTCCTCCTCTCCCCACTTCATCCTCTTCACCTCTCACACACTCCTCCTGCAATAGGTCTGAAGACCCTTGGAACATCATCATGCGCCTCTCTAACTGTCCTCCTCTGTCATCCATCTTTATGGACAAGGGCCGAGAGTGGGGAGAGGGAGGCTGTCATCTGTTCCCCTCCCCCACTCCAGCAGTTTTCCTCTTGCATCTGGGGAGACCAGGTGTACAATATCCAGGTCAACTTGCCTGGGACATCAAGCCTGACAAGTGGCTGAGCCTATTGTCCCAGCGCAGGAACATATCATCAGCACCTTGTGAGCACCATCCTGGTCGGATGATACTCACAACCACTGCCACAAAGGCAGTGGCTCAACCCTCTGGGGTCATACCACCAGGAGTTGAGGTCCACCCAGTTGAGGTCCACCCAGTTGAGGTCCACCCTGTTGAGGTCCACCCAGTGGCTCTAATGTCAGTGGGACTGTGAATCTGTTCTGGGGTTCAGCCAGAACCAGTCAGACCTCCAAGGGAGCTATCCAAGGTGTGGACTCCTTTGGAGTTCTGACTGACACCCGGAGGTGATTCACCGCCCCACTGACATCAGAGGTACCGGCCTCCACTGGCCTACCCTCTTCTGACTGACTATCCAAACACCCATGGTGATTGGACAGAGGTTCTGTGCGGGGAGCCCTGTTTCTCATGGGTCACATCAACCTTTCCAACGCAGGCTGAGAGCTTGGAGCATCGCTCCAAAGGGGCTCTTGTGTTCCTTTTCTTGGTGCTGTTGTGTGGGTGGCTGTTGGGCATAATTGTGTTGCCTGTGCTTAGTTGCTTGGGCAGGTGGGATGACAGCAGGTGTTGGTGCCATGAGGGAGCGATAGCAGTGGGGGCGCGACTGCGAGGTGAGGGGAAGGAGGGTTAGACATTTTAAGGCAATCCCACTTTCCCCTGGGAAAGATGAGGAGCGAGGGAAGCCTTTGAAAAGCACCCATTCAGGGTGTTCCAAGCATCATGAGATGGCGACTGCCAACAGGGGTGGCTTCCCTCTTGCTTTTCCCAAGTGCTGGGACTTCAGGGAGGGAAGCATGGACGGGGCCAGGGCCTTAGCAGGCAGGATGAGGAGGCCAGCAGGCCAGATTTGTCCCACTGGCTGAAGGTTCCCCACTAGGATGTAGCTTCCGAGTTACGTCTTAATACCAAAGCAAGTGCCTTTGATTGTGTGGGGAGCACTTTTTGGTCAGTGCTGCAAAATCCCAGCTCACGCCTCTGCCCCTGGATATGGCCTACAGAGGGGTGTTTCTAGGTCAGTCAGTGTGACCTAACAGGTTATGCAGGAGTCAAAGGATCTCCCACTCTGGAAACCAAAGATCGGTCTTGATTCTGTCACTGGGCCTCCATCTCTAACATACCTCAAGTGCGAGTGTGGCATTTTCTCCCGATGACTATGTTGAAAAACAGCAGTGATGTGTTTGGCATCAACGGCCCATGGAATGAAATCCAGCAGCCCACTTTACCAATTCCCTAGAGCTGCTTTCATTCCCAGCTTCATTATTTAAATGTTTAGGCATTGGGGAGTAATTGCTGTGTTTGGAATCACACTTTCTTTGGAGGAGCGACAATGCAACCTATTTCCCTTTGTTGAGAAAGCAGTAAATCGGCAACAGCCCACATTAGCACCAAGGTCCCCCACGTGAAGCTCCCACTTGGGTTTTCCATCACCCGTTGGCATTTCCAAAGCAAGGGGTGGTATGGCATAGTCTTTGTTGTTCTGTTTCCGGCAACAGTGGGCTACATTTCGCGAGTTAATGATGCATTTGCCAAGGGAATACAGGTGCAACTCAATTGCGCATGCCGTAATGTTGCGTCTGACCCATTGAGTGTGATTAAATGGGTTTCACTTGGCTACAACGCAGCATTAGAAACACTTTCGTACTTTACAAACCACAACATTCAATTACGGGAACGGAAGCAGGAGATGAATAAACATCATATTTCCGTGCGTTTTTGAGTTTAATTGTATCGAATTATCCAATTGGTTCCTCCAGTAAACAAAGCACAGCTGATGATCAACAGGTTTTTTATTTCTTTTGAGCATTCCAGTTATTGTTTTAAACCTCTCCATTTATTTAAAACACTCCAGATTCCAGACGCAATTGCTTTGCTCCCTGTTTATTGCTCTTCTCTTGAAATAGGGAGCTTCGGGCACTTTGACAAATGGAGTAAAAGGTTATCTCATTTGGCTGTCACGCCTGCCACTGTACTCTCCGCAGAAAATTCTTGTTGCGAGCCTTAAAAGCCTGGAATTTGGCTGGGTATTATTTTAATCAGACAAAGGAAGTTTGAAGAGGTGACAGGAGAACACAACAGGCAACAGATCTTTGAAATTTGTAAGTGCCGAGGAAGGAAGGGCAAAGAACTGCCAGGGATTAATTTGCAACAAGCCGTAACTCTGAAACATGTTTCCAATGCTAGCCAAACCTGCACGTGCAGAAGAAGGAGGTGTTAGAATCTCAACAGGGTAGAGTGCACTGGAGCACTTTGGACTTCATATTTGTGAAGATTCCTGTATGTTAGGAAGAATCCCTGCAATAAAAAGCTAGCACATCAAGGGAAAAGGTTCTCATCCAGCCCACTCCCTTCGCTGCTAGTTTTCTATCTGCAGGATTGTTTATATAGGGGAGCATTAAAAAATATGATTCTCCACCTGCCGTTTGAAGGGGCACATTCCGTTTCAACCACCTGACAATTCTTCCACCTTATTCCTTGCTGATTTGGCTGTATGTATGGCATTCAGCCTTGACACTGGAACATGAGAAGGAGTCACAAGAGGCACAATTCAGCCAAAGTTAAGCACTTTGTACAGAGCTCTGCTGATTATCCTCCAGTGCCCATGACTGGCTGGAGACCAGTGTCATGCACACATCACTATCAGCTTCACACACACACACACACACACACACACCCAACATGACGACCCTGGCTTAAATGGTCCTTCCCTCCCCATGGGGCATCTCAGGAGTCTTTGATGGAAGCCATGACAGTTACACTGGTATAACACGGACACTAAGGCCGTGTAGATATAAACCATGTTTCTCCCGTTCAGCTCTCTGTGCCTTTGGTTCTGCCCAGTGGAGGCTGGTGGCTCCGATGTCAGTGGGGTGGCGAATCCACTCCAGGTTTCACTCAGCACCTGTCAGAACTCTAAAGGAGCCCTCCAAGTTGTGAAGCCTCCACTGATTCTACCCATAGATGCGTACATTTTTTATAAACATACATTTATGTTTATTATACAATTATGTTTATGTTTATTTATGTTTATATTTTATTTTATTTTATTTATGTTTATATTAATTTATGTTTACATACATTTATGTTTATTATGCATACATTTTTTATAAACATACACTGAATCTACCCATACATGCATACTTTTTTATACATTACATAGATGCATACATTTTTATAAACATACATTTATGTTTATTATACATGTACGTTTATTTTTACATTTATGTTTATGTTTATTTATGTTTATATTTTATTGCATTTATGTTTATTGTATTTATTTTTACATTAATTACTTTGTTTATATTTATGTTTACATACATTTCATAGAATCATAGAGTAGTAGGGTTGGGGCCTACAAGGCCATCGAGTCCAACCCCCTGCTCAACACAGAAATCCAAGTCAGAGCATCCCTGACAGGTGGCTGTCCAGCGCCTCGTCTTGAATGCCTCCAGTGTGGGAGGGCCCACTGCCTCCCTCGGTCATTGGTTCCATTGTCATATTGCTCTGACAATCAGGAGGTTTTTCCTGATGTTCAGCCGGAATCTGGCTTCCTGTCACTTGAGCCCATTATTCCGTGTCCTGCACTCTGGGATGATCAAGAATAGATCCTGGCCTTCCTCTCTGTGACAGCCTTTCAAGTACTTGAAGAGCGCTATCGTATCTCCCCTCAGTCTTCTCTTCTCAAGGCTAAACATGCCCAATTCTTTCAGTCTCTCCTCATAGGGCTTTGTTTCCAGTCCCCTGATCATCTTTGTTGCCCTCCTCTGAACCCTCTCCACTTTGTCTGCATCCTTCTTAAAATGTGGTGCCCAGAACTGGACACAGTACTCCAGATGAGGCCTAACCAGTGCTGAGTAGAGGGGAACTAGTACTTCCCGGGATTTGGAAGCTATGCTTCTATTAATGCAGCCCAAAAGAGCATCTGCCTTTTTTGCAGCCACATCACATGGTTGGCTCATATTCAGTTTGTGATCGACAACGATTCCAAGATCCTTCTCGCTTGTAGTGTTGTTGAGCCACGTATCCCCCACCTTGTAACTGTGCATTTGGTTTCTTTTTCCTAGGTGCAGAACTTGGTATTTATCCCTATTAGATGTCATTCTGTTGTTTTCTGCCCAGCGCTCCAGTCTATCCAGATAACTTTGAATTTTGTTTCTGTCTTCCAAAGTATTAGCTGTCCCGCCCAATTTTGTTGTTTTGTGTCATCTGCAAATTTGATCAGCATTCCCTGCACCTCTTCCTCCAAGTCAGTCATCAAAATGTTGAAGATCACTGGGCACATTTATGTTTATTATGTATACATATTTATTATACACTGATTCTACCCTGCATACTTGTTTAATACATTACATAGATGCATTCATTTTTTATAAACCCTCATTTTTTATCATTTGTTTTAAAGGCCTTTGGTTTAAGTCACTTAGGGCACAATCCTATGGGGATAGGCAGCCGCCTCCGAACTCAGAGGAGACCGCCCATCCAATGCAAGGCAGGAGAGGCGCAGAGGGGATCATTCCCTCCGTGCTTCTCCTGCCCTGCATTTGCTGCTGGACAGGCCATTTCAGCTGTCTAGCCATGGGAAGGTGGAGCAGGGGAGGAGGCTGCTGGATGTGTTGTACCAGCATTCCGCCTTCCCCACCCTAGAACGCCCCCCAGAACGCCCCGTTTTAGCCACTCCGCACTCCTGAGCGCCGAGTACGGGGCTGTTCCATGTTGCCTGCTAGGCAGTGCAGAAGGGGGGAGAAGGTCGGTTCTCCAGAAACTGACCTCAGAGCGCAAGCTCCGAGGTCGGTTCCCAGAAATCCACATATCCTATGGCCATCTAGCCGCTGACCAGCAGCCATAGGATTGCTCCCTCCCAAACCTGTTCGCTTGTTTTTTTTAAAGCATCTGGCTGTAGTTTCCACATCAGCCTTCTCCAAAGTGGTGCCCTCTGGATTTGCCAACTACAACCCCCATCGTTCCCAGCCAACACCAGAACTGGGAAGGCTGCCCTACAGCCTCACAGAAGGATGCATAAGCATCGAATGGCTCACTCTGAAAGGAGTCGATCTTTGGTGATTGTTCAGATAGAACATTTGTGTGGCAACAAAGATTGTTCAGCTTTCATTTGTGTGGCAACAAACCACGGCCTCCCCTTCCTGTGCTCCTCCAGGGCCCAGAAACCTCCCAGGTGCGGCGCAGAGGGAGATCGCAGGGGTGGGTGGCTGCTTCCCAGGACACAGCAGAGCATCATTTTGCGACTGGGACCAGTCACAGAATCCACAATGGGAAAATGAGGCCTTCAGAGGTAGCAGGAGAGGCAGGTGGAGACGATGTAAAGAAACATCACACATATTTATTGATGTTATATTTTTAAACCTTTTAGGTACTGCTTGATATCCTAAGACATCAGTTGACATTAAAAAACAAATACATACAATACAATATAAAAGCCAATGTAAAAACAATATAAAACTAAAAAATACATGGCAAAACATTGCAACAAGAAGAGTAGAACAGGGAAGTACTCTTACCAATCAAGGAAAGCTGTGTGAACAGATAAATCTTTAAGAGTGCGACACAGTTTCTGCCTCTCGAACCACACGTGGGAGAGCATTCCAGAGAGTAGGTGCCACAACCGAGAAGGCCCACTTATGTCTATGGAAAGTCTAATGAGGGCTAGAAGGTTGGAATGAGCGCTGAGACAGAAAGTGTGCCTGGAGCATTCATTCATTCATTTTGTTTGTACCCCGCTTTTCCCATCACAAGGAAGCCCAAAGCAGATGGCTAACAACATCAAACAAAACCAAGCGCAACTATCTGAAAAGATAAACCACATGAAAAGTTATCAGATAAAAATACTACAGTAAACCTGTAAACTTTCAATTTAACGTGATGACATCATCATACAGGCATATATAAGCATATGTTCTGTGCTTAAAAAACATAACATTGTTCACCAATAAAATATTAATTATACAACCAGATACAAATATACGAATTATAGAGCACATTTTTGCTAATTGGGGGAGGTGCAATGAGCAATGTGGGGTGCCCCAGATCACTGGGAATTTATTCAGATCCCTTTCTGGGTTCTGAGAATTACAGTGCTATCCTTTGCTTGTTTACTCAAAAGTAAGTCTCCCACTCAATGGGAGAAAGCCCCACTGAACTCAGTGAGACTTACTTCTGAGTAGACGTTTGTAGGATTGTGCTGTTAATCTGTTTCAAGCAGGTCCTCACAGCCATTTGGCAGGGCAGAGCTGCTCTTGAAAATGAGAGCTGAGGCTCTCCGGCCGTCACATTCCATACCCAGTGGTACATTCTGTATTTTCTTTATTTACACATGCATGCATTTAGAACGTGCATATTCCAGTTTTCAACATAAAAGCTCTCAAAGCAGTTTGCACAGTAAAATCAGGCAACACTTCAAACATTCTAAAGCATCCCATTTCTAACGTTTCTGATGCAAAGTTTCATCTGTGCTCCTCCTTGAGTCTTGTAGGCTTGGGATGCTTGAGGAATTCGTTCTTTGCATGTTCTGATACAAACTGACTTGCTCTGTAGCTCCCAATCCAATGTGTAGATTGGAATCCTTTGGATTCCACATTTCTCCAAATTTTCCAATGCAATTCTTGGCTAAAAAAAGAAAAGCGGATAAAGACACGTACTTTGAGAGAAAATATATTTAGAAATGTATATTGTGTGTGTGTCCCATTTTGTGAGAAAATACATTCAAGAATACATGTTTAACTGTGTAGCTGAATATGATTTCTATGCAGATTATTTTTAATGCAGATTAATGTAGAAATGGGAGGGTGCGGATTTATGAAGGAATGTATGCAAAACTGACACAGACCATGCATAATCCATCCCTATTATAGGCTTCATTGGGCAGATGGAGGATTGGATTCACATTTACGCTGGATTAACTGAGCTGGCAAAAGTGGACTTCCCCACCCATTCCTCCTTGCGGTGGCCTCTCCAGCCCCCTGGAAATGCTACACAGAGATTCAGGAGACCCTGAGGAATGGTGTGAGATGTGGTGTAGGGGGAAGGGGGATCCCACCAAAACGGGCAGAGGGACCTTCTGCAAGCTGAGCTCTTCCAGAAACCTCCTCCCTCTTGCCGAAGGCAAGTCCTGGATCCAACCCAGGGTCAGCAGCTGCTGGCTTTTGCAACTATCCCTGGAAGAGGCTATTGGAGGCACTTGGACAATATTGATTAAGGACTCCTCTGCCCAGCCTTCAAGTTGCTGGTGTTGCCTGGCCGGGTCTGTGTTGGGAAAGAGGCTGGCTCCTTGTCCTTGGAAGTATGTTTTTGAGCACCAGGCCCAGAGAACATAAGACATTAGTGTCCAAAGAGGGCAGAAATTCATCCAGTGCTCAAATTATTGGGAAGGAGGTCCTTCATGAAATCCACATATCCAACCCTGCCCACCCCCACTCCACTTTAGCAATGCCCCTCCCCGTAGCCTTATAAAAACAGTGTCTGGGGGGGGATCACAAAAGTTGAGGAGGCTCCAGCCCCCCTCTCCCCCACCCCGTACTTCCAGCACTACCCTTCTCCTCACCCAAACAAATTGTATCCACAGTTCCTGGCATTTTCTGAACCAAGAACTGTAGCACCTCCACACGCACCCTTGATCGAAGCCCTTCATTCGTCTCGCCCCCTTACCTGGCAAATGAAAACTTAGACTCGGAGCCGATTTTAAAAGTTAAAACTGCACCGAACCACAGCCCTTTCCTGGCTTCTCCCACGCAGCGGAAGGATTTTTTTTATCTGTGTTGTTTTTTAAAGAAAACTATATATCTGGCTGCCTATTAATTTAAATCTAGAGCCAGGAAGAAGTCAACGAACTGTAATTTATGAGCTGTCAAGGCCTGAAAAATTCCTTTTGACACCGTATTTTCAGTTATTACATGCTTTCCTGCAGGGCGACAGCGTAATTCTGTAGGGAGCCTTCCCGAGAAGTGCATAAAGGCAGAGGACAGCGAGGGCTTTCTTATTATCTATTTGCTTCCCTCCCTCCCCAACAACTCCACCCCCTGCAATGCCTTTCAATCAGGTCTCCATCCCACCCCCCATCCCCTAATCCTTTTTCTTCCTAGGGTATGTGAAAATCTGATCTGGGAGTGCCAGGGGGGCGGGGGGGGGGAGACCGTGTTTGCTCAAGGACCTCAAACTGCAAGATGTCTGTTCTGATCTCACTAGGGGAGGTCTAAAGCGATCAGGTGCCGCTCTCCAAACACAGGGATGGCTGTGCAAGTAGCATATGAATGATGTAAAGGCACAGTAGCCATGGCATGATTCAGTGCACGCTGAACTCTGATAAATTGTGCTAAACATGCCAGAGCAAGCCAGCCAGCACCCCCTTCTCTCTCTCCCTCTCTTATTTGTTATGACTGTTCCATGTTCATTTGGTTCAAAGAGGGAGTGTTGGGTGCTTCATTACAATTAGTGGAGGCAAATACTGAGGGGGGGAATGGAGGCGTGGGAATACAAACACCTCAGCTTGGAAATCCTTGAGCTCTTAGGAGATGAGCCAATGCCCTCTCTGAGGTTCAATTAGGGATGCATGAGACATTTGTTTCAGTTCGTTTCTGCTCCAGTTTTTACTCAGTTTGCACCTTCCGGACCGAACACGGATTCAGGCACAATCTGTGGGCCAAGTTGGTACATTTCCGAGCTTGCAATGTGGTTCACAGACTAAAAAAAAATGCATTTGAGGGCATCCGTACATTTGAAAATTGTACATGGAAAAATGTGTAAATACCTTTTAATCAATGGGAGAAGAATGCATCAAAATGCATTTCAAAAATGAGTACAATTGGTGCGTACATTTGCAAAATATACATGAAAATTTGCATGGATTTTCATATGAAAAGAAAAAAAACAGAGCTCACAGTGTGATATGGATTCAAGTCAGAACGAGCTTCAAGATGGAATTTGGAGAACTTCGATAAGCTCGTTTTACTGATTCTCACATCCCTTGGTTCAGTTGTCTCAGAACCACTCTGCAATGGGCATCCACCAGCCTTCCTTGATGCTCCTTCCTCTCCCCCCATCCTCTGCCAAACTTAGTAAGTTGGAAGTAGGGATGAAAAATGGTAGCAAAGGGCTGGTGAAGGCCCAGGCCCAGGCAAGCTCAGGAGAAATCTCCGAACTTGAGAGAACTCTCAAAACAGACCCTCGTGGAAAACTAGGGATGGACAAATCCATCAGTTTCAGTTTCTCTTGGTTTCCCACTTTTCCCATCTTAAATTCAGTTCACCTCGAACTTGGAGAATTTCTCCAATCTTAAGTCCAGTTCATCCCAAATGTTGAGATTTTTTTTTAAAAGTTCGCATGACTTCATAAATATTTATGTGCACTTTTCTCTGAATGCAATGCATGCATTGTGTATGCAGTTTTGCCCAAATCTACACATTTTTTGTGAACAGTATTCCAAACATGATGCATTTTTAACATGATTTTGCCCTAATATATGTGTTCTTGCATGCATTTTTTTAAATTGGAGAACTGCATTGCAAAATACAGAGAAGTACAAATTTCAAACAATTACTGCATTTCAGTTCGCATAGATATTCAAAAATGCAAAATCGGGGACATTTGCATGAAAATGCAAATGAAACACATTTCTTCCCCATCCCTAGGCAAGCCAGAAAAGCCCAACATGAATCAAGGTAAGGGAATTTTGCCCATCTCTGCTCATAAGCCTGGGGCATGCTGGGAGTTGTAGGCCTTTTTTCTGTCTAAACATGCCTCAGGCTAAAAGAGATTATCCACCCCTGGCGTAAACAAAATGGACCTAGATGGACCAATGGTCCCTGACTCAGTATAAGGACTTTCCTATGTGATCCTAATGCATTATTCTTTCCTGAATCACAGTTCTTCAGGTTAGAGTCCATCCAGGATTCAGCCCCCCGATCCATCATGTGTTTTACTGTGTGCAGTTGGGAAAATTGTAGCTCATTCCCTGAGATAGTTCATTTAAGCTGCTGCTGCTACTTCAAGCTTGAACTCACAAAGTTTCAGCTGCCTGGAAAAATCCATGAGTTCACCCCAAGTCCAACTTGCTTCCAAGTCTCCTGGGGGGAGACGGAACAGGGTAACGCACCAGACTTTTGCTGAAAACAAGTATCACTTATCCCTTTATTTCCAATGCTTTACTTCTCTCTTTCTCTCTCTCTCTCTCTCTCTCACACACACACACACACACACTTCTCCTACACGCACAATTGCTCTGTAATTTGGATAGCTTCCCCCCTTCCTTTCCACCCCCCCTCTCACTCTTTGATTTGATTTCTTACTTACAGCCCATAAACCTGTTTATCATTCAACAGCCACTTTGAACGTAGTCAGTGAATTGCAGCTGACATGTGGATTATTCCTCTCAAACCAGAGAGTGAACTAACACGCCCTCCCTCCCCACGTGCCCCAAGCCCCACGCTACGTTTGTGGCGCTTTGTATCTTTTCAAATATAAGCCAAGGAAAATCTTTTGTTTAAATTTCCCATTTCATAAATAGCACAATGAATCTGAAGGCATAATAGCAGCCACAGCAGCAGCACGAGCTCTCGCATTAACGAGCAGGAACAAAAAGGGGCCGTATGCGCTGGATTAGGGATCCAGCCGGCCATGCCCTCTTTGAAGACACTCCAATCCATTCCTCCTCCCCTCGCCCCCTCGTTTTTCCAACCCCCTTGCAGAAACTCAGCATTCTGCAGTCACCGAGCTTGCCCCGTTTTCACAGAGTTGTTTTGCGGGTAGGGTTTCCCATTGGTGTTTTTTTCTCCCTCTAAAAAATTGTTGTATTTCTGCCAAACATGGGGTTCCCTAAAGCATGTGGATAGCTCCCCTCTAGTTTCTCAGTGGCTGCGTTTTGGCTGCAGTCCTGTTGGCACTCACCAGCTAAGTTTACTATTAGAGGAAGTGATCTTCTTATAATTAAAAGCTTGATCCAACAAATACTCAGAAGGACCTAGGTAGACATTACAAGGGATGCACAGGTGCAGGGAAGAGCCCTCCCCACAACGTCTCTGTCATGAATTTCCCTGGTAATGTCTGGTAAAAGAAACTGATTGTGTGACATTGTTATGCTTAGCATTTTCCCTACCTCCAGAAAGCACTAGTCAGTCCCTCTTACTTAACCTTACCATGGAGATCTGGGTTGGAAGAAGCCATGTTTACACACACACACAACACCTAGTTATGGGTCTGCATCAGATCTGGGAGGGAAGGAGCTGAGCAATACTTGGTTTCAGCCAAACCATCACAAACTGGAGAGGTGTCATGCCCTCATGAGAGGGCTGGAGTGAGGTACGTACTTTGCAAAACAAAAATTGCATTTGCAGTACTCTTTAAAAGAGAGAGAGAGAGAGAGAGAGAGAGAATGTAAAACTAGCAAGATAAATGATGCAAATAAGAGACATTATTATATAAAACTTGCAGCTTATGGTGCACTTATGAGGGTCACTGAATTCTGCTTTCATTGAGACAGAATTTGGGGTACCTTGGGTATTTTTTGCACATTACCTTTCTCCATATCTATGACTCAGAGGTTTGTAGTTATTAGGGACCAACTTTCTTTATGGGGGATTGGGGGGGTTGTGACGGGCTAAGGGCATCAGCACAACAGTTGTTGGTTTTATGGTCAGCTGTTATCGCTGCTTTTATCACTATTTTATTGTGTTTATGTTTTTATCACTTTTAATATTTTAACTGTTTTTATGTATTTCATTTCTGCAAGCCAACTGGGGGGGGGGGGGGCCTTCTGCCCTGAAAGGTGGCCAAGAAAAATTTTAAATTCAATAAAATTCAATAAAAAACAGACACCCAGTCAACAGGGTTCATGCAAGGGCAAGAGGGTGAAGGAGATGGAGGAATGAGAGTCAGGACAGATAAAAGGAAGGCCTTCCTCACACAGCACATAGTTAACCTATGGAATTCGCTTCCACAGATGCAGTGGTGGCCACTCAAACAATCGGTTGTTATATTAATGTATGTGCTTGCATTGTTAAGTGTAGCCCAGGTAAATTAGGGTTACAAGAACGTTTGGGAATGAGCGAAAGGTGGGAGGGGCTTGTGTGGGTGTGTGAGGATTCTGAATTTATAAAAGGAGGGAGCTGACAGTTAGTTAGTCAGATAGGGCTAGTTCCCCTCTACTCAGCACTGGTTAGGCCTCATCTGGAGTACTGTGTCCAGTTCTGGGCACCACACTTGAAGAAGAATGCAGACAAACTGGAGAGGGTTCAGAGAAGGGCAACAGAGATGATCAGGGGACTGGAAACAAAGCCCTGTGAGGAGAGACTGAAAGAACTGGGCATGTTTAGCCTTGAGAAGAGAAGACTGAGGGGAGATAGGATAGCGCCCTTCAAGCACTTGAAAGTTTGTCACAGAGAGGAAAGCCAGGATCTCTTCTCGATCATCCCAGAGTGCAGGACTCGGAATCGTGGGCTCAAGTGACAGGAAGCCAGATTCCAGCTGAACATCAGGAAAAACTTCCTGACTGTTAGAGCAATATGACAATGGAGCCCATTACCTGGGGAGGCAGTGGGCTCTCCCACACTGGAGGCGTTCAAGATGAGGCTGGGCAGCCATCTGTCAGGGATGCTCTGCCTTGGATTTCTGCACTGAGCAGGGGGTTGGACTCGATGGTCTTGTAAGCCCCTTCCAACCCTACTATTCTTTGAGGGCCTTAGAGATTGAGGAAGCTACATCTAATGAGTGGGGTTTGGGAACCAGGATTTAGAGGGGATAGAGTAGGTAGGTTAGGACCAGGTATAGATTTATGAATGATAGTATATATAACTCTTTTGTGTTTAATTAATTTTATTTGTTTAATACAAAATCCCATGTGTTTGGCATATTGCGCTACCATTAGAAAATCTATTTCCTTGTTACTTCTCCTTTATTGGGTAGAGGGAACCAATGAGGCATACTGGGTGTTTCTTTAACCCAGAGTAAAAGGGCTGAAACTTTGTGTATCAGTGAGGACAACTGACCAAAGTGGAGGCAGACATCCTGATGGGGTTTTCAGTTCCAACAGGTGGGAGTTGAAGAAGATATAAACCCAGAGCAGGAGCATCACAGCCACCAATTTGGATGGCTTTAAAAGGGGATGGGACCAATTCCTGGAGGAGAAATATATGAATGGATGTCCTGATGGTTATCTACTACCTCCAGTATCAGAGTCAGTATGCCTATGTATACCAGTTGCTGGGGAACATGGGCAGGAGGGTGCTGTTGAGCTCGGGTCCTCTTGGGGGTTCCTGGTCAACAGCTGGTTGGCCACTGTGTGGACAGTATACTGGACCAGATGGACCCTTGCTCTGATCCAGGATGGCTCTTCTTATGTTCTTATGACAGGCAAATCAGAGAGGTAGCAGCAGCCCAAATGTGGAGGCAGCCAATGGTCAGTAGGACAGGAGCTCATGGGTGCCTCTGAAACATTTCCCCAGCCAGAAGCAGAGATGATAGCCTCCCTGGGAATATTTATTTCACTTTATTTACACCA
Source organism: Heloderma suspectum (assembly GCF_057233095.1). Lineage (NCBI taxonomy): Eukaryota > Metazoa > Chordata > Lepidosauria > Squamata > Helodermatidae > Heloderma > Heloderma suspectum. Next base: position 6,132,373 of record NC_139459.1, on the reverse strand, counting down.
TTTCTATGCCTCCCATCCAGAAGACATCATCTGGGTGCTTCATCCCCTCCCCCCATGTTACAAGCACAGGGTTGGATCCAGAGCCTGCCTTCTACAAGAGAAAGGGCTCCACTCATAGAAGGTCCCTCTGCTGGACTTTGGTGGATCCCCCCTCCCCCCACACACCATAGCTTACCCCATCCTGCAGGGTCTCCTGACTGTCTGTGTAGCGTTTTCATGGGGCTGGAAGGGCTGCTGTGGGAAAGAGGGGGAGGGGGAGACCACTTCCACCAGTGCAGTTGATCCAACTTAAATCTGGATGCAACCCCATGAAGTATTTAAAAAAAAAAACAACCCATAGACATGAGACACTTAAAACAGCATCAGGATAAAACCAGAATAATAGAGCAACAGAAAACAATTGTGCAAAGCACTTAAAAAGCACTAAAATTGAAAAATGAAAAGCCAGGGAAACTGGAAAGGTCTTCTCCTGGTGCTGAAAGGACCACAAGATAAGCAGTAGATGAGCCTCTCTGCAAAGGGGATTCCACAAACAGTGTCACCACTGAAAAGGCCCTCTCCTTAGTAGCTGCCTGTCTCATCTCAGTTGGCAGGAGGACTTGGAGGACGGCCTCTGAAGATGATCTTAGGGTCTGGGCAGGTATATATGGAAGGAGATGATCCTTCAGGTAATCTGGCCCCATGCCATTCATGGTTTTAAAAGCAGGGGTGGGAGCAGAAATGGACTTGGAGCCAGAGCAGAAGAGAAAACAGATGAGTCAAGTATGAAGATGGGATAGAGAAGGAACCGTGGAGAAGGGATAAGAAGATGGGATGGGGAAGTTTCCTAGTCCCCCACCCCCAAATGAAAAATGAATAAGAAGTAAGCCCTGAAAGGCCGCTGTGAACTGCTCCTTAAGGCCAGAACGGATTGCTTTGCACTGGAGAATGCTGTCTGTCGCATTTCGAAGAGCAATGAGAAAGTCGCTCCCACACACACCTGAAGCAAAGTCTTTGCAGAACAGCATGCAGGTTGGCTTCATCAGCACTTCTCTCAGTGGGGGAGAGATCAGAGCAGGGCTTCCTGTGCAGAAATGACAATTTTTGCAAAGCTTCCTTCAGGTTTTGCAAAGCTTTCTTCTCCTGCCAGCAATGGAAGAAGCTGTGTGCTTTCAGGCAAGGAAGGCAGGTGCCCATATTGATTCATGCAAGGTTCCTAAAAAGGGTCGCTGGGTTTTGTTTTTCTGACTATGAGTGAACCCAGTTTGAAGATAATTTTCCCCCAGAGTAAGAACATCTCAGAGCAGCTCCACGCACATTATGCAGCGATCATGTCTGCAGAGGGTACGCAGGCACAATGCCAGTGAACCCTACAGCAAATGACGGCGTGGGGTTGATAGAGTCTCAAAAAGACACAGCCCCACCAAAAAAAAAAAAAAGTCTTGCCTTTTTTGCACAATTTCACTCATTGTACCTTTGAGTTGCTGCTCTGACATGTAAAAAAGAAGAAAAGACGTTTCTGTATACTGGCTTTGTAACCCAGACTCTCAGGGATCACATAGCCAGTGTGATGATATCACACATCCTATAGCCAGTCACAGTTGGCCACATGATGACATCACAAGGCCAATTCAGAGTGTGGACATTGTTCCTACCATCGCTCTGAATGGGAAAACATTCAGTCGAGGCTGGTGGCTCCAATGTCAGTGGGGTAATAAATCCGCTCCAGGTTTCAGTCAAGACTCTGGAACACACCTTGGGTAGCTCATTTTGAATTCTGACTGAAACCCAGAGCAGATTCACACACACACCCCACCGACATCAGAGGCGCCAGCTTCCACTGAAAACATTTCCTCCCTACCAGAGGTAATTTCTTGCTACGTGCAGGGGGCAGTAAGCTGCCCTGCCCACCAAGCCTGTCCTCCCTTCAATTCCCAGAGAAGAGCAAATCACTTGCTTGGTGCAGCGTTGGTCCATCCACTCCATTCCTCTCCTCCCAACCTGGCAGTGGCTGGGAAGGGCTGGGCTGGCTGGTGTTCTAGCAAGCCTGACAGCCCTCTGTCTTCTCCTTCCTTCAGTCAAAATGGAATTTCTCTAGGTGGCAGCAGCAGGCACAGCGGGTAGTAGGGCGCTCTGTTGGAGTCCCATGTTTGATCCTGAGTGGTTTCCCCAGAGCCAGTTGGGACTCAGTTGTATGACTCTGAAAGGGGCATCCTTTCAGATGCCCACAGCCAGTCAATCTTGTGTGTTACTATTTTTTTAAAAAAACTTTCCTGTGCTTGCTGCGCCCTTGAGAGAGAGACACAGAGACAGACAGACAGACAGACGGGGAAAGGAAACAGCAGCGGCGGCAGCCAGAAAGTAGGTTGCTTCCATCATTCCTGTGTTTCACTTACATGTTCGTGTGTACAGTTGAGAGCCCTAGCTATACTTTAATTTTTAAAATATATATATATATCTTCTTAAACTAGAGGCCTGGCAGCAAGGAAGTGATCACGGGGTTTTCCTAAAGCTTCCAACCCTTGAGATGTTTTCCCTGTTCTCTTTTTTTATTCAGTTTTCCCCATCTATTTTTCTGTTTGTTTTTTAAAAGAATACTTATGTGGGCGCAATTATGGGGCATGGCAAAAATGCCCCCGACATCTCACTTTTCTGATTTTTTCCCCTCATCTTTCTTTGTTTTCCCCCAATTTCTTCTTCTTTTTCTATTATTCAGTCTGCTTTGCACTCATGATCTTGAGGTTACTTGCCTCAGTTTGCCTTTTTCTATGCAGTGTGTTTCTGCTGGAGCAGAAAAATGTGGCTTCAAATGAGTGCTGTGTTGTGTTACTGCGTGGGTCTCTCCCCACACCCCTGCTTGTGCATTGCACTCCTGATCTTGAGATTACTTGCCTCAATTTGCCCTTTTCTGTAAGTGTGTTGCTGCTGGTGGAGCAAACAAATGTGGGCTCAAATGAGTGCTTCTGTGTTGCTGTATGGGTCACAGACACACACACACACACACCCTCCCCAACCCTTTGTTTTGGACTCATGATCTTAATGGTGACTTGCATGCCTCAGTTTGCCCTTTCTATGTAAAGCAAGGGTGGGCAACTTGTGGCCTTCCAGATGTTTAGGCCTACAGTTCCCATCATCCCTTACCATTGACTGTGCTGGCTAAAGCTGATGGGAGTTGCAGGCCAAAACATCTGTAGGGCCACACATTGCCCACCCCTGATTAAATGGGTTCCTTCTGTGGAGCAGACCCCTTGGTTCCACGTACTGTTAGCTGCCCTGACCTCTGACCCACAAGCCCCTATGGGCACCAGCCACCACTACCCCCCAACATTCACACTCCTGCCTGAATTATCACAGAATGTTGTTGTTCAGTCGTTCAGTCATGTCCGACTCTTCGTGACCCCATGGACCATAGCACGCCAGGCCTTCCTGTCCTGCGCTCTCTCCCGGAGTGTGCTCAAGTTCATATTCATTGCATCGGTGATGCTATCTAGCCATCTCATCCTCTGCCGTCCCCTTCTCCTTTTGCCTTCAGTCTTTCCCAGCATCAGGGTCTTCAGGATCTGTCCTTCCAATGAGCAGTCAGGGTTGATTTCCTTTAGGATTGACTGATCTGACCTCCTTGCAGTCCAGGGGACTCGTAAGAGTCTTCTCCAGCACCACAGTTCGAAAGCATCCATTCTTCGGCGCTCAGCCTTCCTTATAGTCCAGCTCTCACAGCCATACATTACTACTGGGAAAACCATAGCTTTGATTAGACGGACCTTTGTCGGCAAGGTGATGTCTCTGCTTCTTACTATGCTGTCTAGGTTTGCCATAGCTTTCCTCCCAAGAAGCAAGCGTCTTTTAATTTCATGGCTACAGTCACCGTCTGCGGTGATCTTGGAACCCAAGAAAGTAAAATCTGTCACTGCTTCCATTTCTTCCCCTTCTATATGCCAGGAAGTGATGGGGCCAGATGCCATGATCTTAGTTTTTTTAATGTTGAGTTTCAAACCAGCTTTTGCACTCTCCTCTTTCCCCCTCAACAAGAGGCTCTTGAGATCCTCTTCGCTTTCTGCCATTAGAAATGGCAGACCACCAATGGCAGACCAGACTACAGACCAAAGCCAGGTCTGTTACCCAGAAAACCTCCCTCATCCATGACATGATCCTGGATGAGGGTGCAGACCTGGCATGTATTACGGAGACCTGGCTGGCCGAGGCTGCTGCTCCAACCCTTGCAGCCATGTGTCCAGCTGGATTTTCGTATGCACAGCAGCCGAGGGCTGGGGATCGGGGAGGGGGAGTGGCTGTTATCTACCGAGAGTCCTTGGTCTTCACCAGACCCCCTCTCTGGGAGACCAAGGTTGCTGAGTGCATGTACTGGAGGTTGGGCCCGAAGGGCAGTCTGGGGATTCTGCTCGTGTACCGTCCACCCCGCTGCACGACTGACTCCCTGGCCGAGGTGCTTGAGGTGGTCTCTGATGTGCGTGTACAGTCCCCTAACTTACTGGTGTTTTGGGACTTCAACGTACATTCGGAGGCCATCCTCACAGGAGCACCTCGGGACTTCATGGAGACCATGGCCTCCTGGGAGCTGCACCATATTCTAACTGGGCACACCCATGTAGCCGGTCATGCACTAGACCTTGTGTTTGTTTCTGGAGAAGCGGGGAGTGATCTGGAAGTCGGGGGTATATCCACCACCCCCTTGTCATGGTCAGATCACTATCTGGTGATGTTGGACTTCTCGGTTCCACAACCCCTCCGCAGGGGTGGAGGACCCATTAAAATGGTCCGCTCCAGGCGTCTTATGGATCCAAATGGATTCCTGAATGCGCTTGGGGATTCTCTGGGGCATGCCAACGGCCACTCGGTCAAGACCCTGGTGGGTGGCTGGAATGCCGCAATCACTGGGGCATTAGATCGGGTGGCTCCGAAACGCCCTCTCCCCCTGAACAGGGCTCGGACTGCACCATGGTTCAATCCACAGTTACGAGCTCTGAAACAGGAAGTGAGATGGCTAGAGCGCCAGTGGCGGAAGTCTCGCTCCAAAGACGATCAGACACGGGCTAGAGCTGTATCTTCAGCCTATCACGTGGCGGTGAAGGCAGCAAAAAAGGAATATTATGCTGCCTCCATCGCGTCTGCAGAGTGCTGCCCCAGGAGGCTGTTCCAAGTGGTCCGGAGCCTGGTCGGTCCTGTGGCTCCGGAACCACTGGAGCATTCTAAGGCCTCCTGTGAGGCTTTGGCAAGGCACTTTGCAGATAAAATTGATCAGATTAGGTGTGTTACTCTGCACACTGTGGATACAGTTAGTGAGCAAGAGGCGGCCTGTGGCAAACCGGTTTTGTGGGATCGGTTCCAGCTTCTTCCTCCTGATGAAGTGGACAAGGTGCTTTCATCGGTACGGCCGACCACCTGCTTACTTGATCCTTGCCCATCTTGGCTCATTATGAGCTGCAGAGAGAGACTGGGTGAGGGGATCAAGGCGGTGGTGAACGCCTCCCTTGAGGAGGGAGTGATGTCATCAGCCCTCAAGGAGGCAGTGATAAGACCGCTCTTAAAGAAGCCCTCCTTGGATCCTCAAGTTCTGAACAACTTTCGCCCAGTCTCAAATCTGCCATTTTGGGGCAAGGTGATTGAGCGGGTGGTGGCGGTGCCTTTGAAGGCACACTTGGAAGAAACTGATTATCTAGACCCATTTCAGTCAGGCTTCAGGCCTGGGCATGGGACAGAAACGGCCTTGGTCGCCTTGGTGGATGATATGAGGAGGGCTCTGGATAGGGGTGAATGCTCCTTCCTTGTTCTCCTCGACCTCTCAGCGGCTTTTGATACCGTTGACCACGGTATCCTCCTGGACCGCCTGGAGGGGTTGGGCATTGGAGACACTGTATTGCGGTGGTTCCGGTCCTTCCTCTCCGGCAGGTACCAGAGGGTAGCACTGGGAGAGGAGGTTTCGGACCCGTGGCCACTTACTTGTGGGGTGCCACAGGGTTCCATCCTCTCCCCGATGCTATTTAACATCTATGTGAAGCCACTGGGGGCTATCATCAGGAGGTTTGGGGTGCAGTGTCATCAATATGTGGATGACACGCAGCTCTACCTCTCATTCAAATCTTCACCAAGGTTGGCCGTAGAATCCCTGTCCAAATGTCTGGAGACGGTGAGTGGCTGGATGGGGAGGAATAAGCTGAAGCTGAACCCTGACAAGACCGAGGTACTTTTGGTGGGAGACAAGAGGAGGCTGGGGGATGTTGACCTGGTGTTGAATGGGGTACGGCTACCCTTGAAAGACCAGGTCCGCAGCCTGGGGGTCATTTTGGACTCCCAGCTGTCCATGGAGGCTCAGGTGTCAGCTGTGAGCCGGACAGCGCTGTATCAACTCCATCTGATACGGCGGCTGCGCCCCTTCCTTCCCGACCATCTGCTCTCATCGGTAGTACATGCCCTGGTCTCCTCTCGTTTAGACTACTGTAATGCGCTCTACGTGGGGTTACCCTTGAAGACGGTTCGGAAGCTGCAGCTGGTACAGAACGCGGCGGCTCGCCTGATTAAAGGCAGCCGCCGGCGAGATCACATCACTCCAGTGCTGAAGGAGTTGCACTGGTTACCAGTTGTTTTCCAGGCCAAATTCAAGGTGTTGGTTTTGACCTTTAAAACCCTATATGGTTCCGGCCCGGCCTATCTTAAGGAGTGCCTCCAGCAACACCAGACAGGCCGCTTAACAAGATCAGCCTCGGATGGCCTTCTCTCTGTCCCATCAGCCAGGACAGCTAGACTGGTGGGGACGAGGGAGAGGGCCTTTTCTGTGGTGGCCTCCACTCTGTGGAACTCCCTCCCTAGGGAACTCCGTCATGCCCCCTCTTTAATGAGCTTCCGTCGTGCATTAAAAACGTGGTTGTTCAGGCAGGCATTTGGGGTGGGTTAGGGTATTTTTAAAAAAAAATTATGGTAAAATTTTATTGTTTTAAATTGTTTTATGGTGGGTTGTACATCGCCCAGAGTGGCTGGGCGACCAGCCAGATGGGCGATTAATAAATTTAATAAATAAATAATAAATAAATAAATTAGGGTGGTATCGTCTGCATATCGGTTGTTGATCATTCTCCCAGCAATCTTAATTCCGACCTCTGATTCATCCAACCCGGCATTTCTCATGATGTACTCTGCATATAAGTTAAATAAGCAGGGTGACAATATGCAGCCTTGTCGTACTCCTTTCCCAATTTTGAACCACTCGGTTGTTCCATGTCTGGTTCTTACTGTTGCTTCTTGACCCTCGTACAGGTTTCTCAGGAGACAGGTAAGGTGGTCTGGTACTCCCATCACTTTAAGGATTTGCCACAGTTTGTTGTGATCCACACAATCAAAGGCTTTAGCGTAGTCAATGAAGCAGAAATAGACGTTTTTCTGGAATTCTCTTGCTTTCTCCATGATGCAGCGAATGTTGGCGATTTGATCTCTAGTTCCTCTGCCTCTTTGAAACCCCGCTTGTACTTCCGCTAGTTCTCGGTTCGCATACTGCTGAAGCCTAGCTTGTAGAATTTTGAGCATCACCTTGCTGGCATGTGAAATGAGCGCAATTGTGCGGTAGTTTGAACACTCTTTGGCATTGCCCTTCTTTGGAATTGGAACGTAAACTGACCTTTTCCAGTCTTGCGGCCATTGTTGAGTGTTCCAAATTTGTTGGCATATTGAATGCAGCACTTTAACAGCATCTTCTTTTAGGATTTTAAATAGCTCGGCTGGAATACTGTCATCTCCGCTAGCTTTGTTGTTACTAATGCTTCCTAAGGCCCACTTGACTTCACTCTCTAGGATTTCCGGCTCAAGTTCAGTGACCGCACTATCATGGCTATCAGGGACATTCAGATCTTTCCTGTATAGTTCTTCTGTGTATTCTTGCCACCTCTTCTTAATCTCATCTGCTTCTGTTAGGTCCCTGCCTTCTTTGTCCTTTATCATGCCCGTCTTTTCACAAAACGTTCCCTTGAGATCTCCGATTTTCTTGAAGAGATCTCTAGTCTTTCCCATTCTGTTGTTTTCCTCGATTTCTTTGCATTGTTCATTTAAGAAGGCCTTCTTGTCTCTCCTTGCTATTCTCTGGAACTCTGCATTCAGTTGGATATATCTTCCCTTTTCTCCCTTGCTTTTCGCTTCCCTTCTTTCCTCAGCTACTTGTAAAGCCTCATCAGACAGCCACTTGGCTTTCTTGCATTTCTTTTTCTTTGAGATGGATTGAGTTGCTGCCTCCTGAACAATGTTACAAACCTCCGTCCATAGTTCCTCAGGCACTCTGTCTATCAGGTCTAATCCCTGAAATCTATTCCTCACCTCCACTGTATATTCATAAGGGATATGATTTAGGTCATACCTGAATGGTTTAGTGGTTTTCCCTACTTTCTTCAATTTAAGCCAAAATTTTGCAAGAAGCAGCTCATGATCTGAGCCACAGTCAGCTCTAGGTCTTGTTTTTACTGACTGTATGGAGCTTCTCCATCTTTGGCTGCAAAGGACATAATCAATCTGATTTCGATATTGACCATCTGGTGATGTCCATGTGTAGAGTCGTCTCTTGTGCTGTTGGAAAAGAGTGTTTGCTATGATCAGTGTGTTCTCTTGGCAAAACTCTATTAGCTTTTGTCCTGCTTCATTTTGTACACCAAGGCCATGCCTGCCTGTTATCCCGGTGATTTCTTGACTTCCTACTTTAGCATTCCAATCCCCTATGATGAAGAGGACATCTTTTTTTGGTGTTAGTTCTAGAAGGTGTTGTAGGTCTTCATAGAACCGATCAACCTCAGCTTCTTCGGCCTCAGTGGTTGGGGCATAGACTTGAATTACTGTTGTGTTGAATGGTTTGCCTTGGATTCGTACCGAGATCATTCTATCGTTTTTGAGATTGTACTCCAGTACTGCTTTTCCCACCCTTCTGTTGACTATGAGTGCTACTCCATTTCTTCTAAGGGATTCTTGCCCACAATAGTAGATATGATGGTCACCTGAATTAAATTTGCCCATGCCTGTCCATTTGAGTTCGCTGATTCCCAAGATGTCGATGTTCAATCTTGCCATCTCATGTTTGACCACCTCCAGCTTACCTTGATTCATTGATCTGACATTCCAGGTTCCTAAACAATATTGTTCTTTACAGCATCGGATTTTCTTTTCACCACCAGACACATCCACAGCTGAGTGTCCTTTCGGCTTTGGCCCAGCCGCTTCACTCTTTCTGGCACTACTTGGAAATACCCTCTGCTCTTCCCTAGTAGTATATTGGACACCTTCCGACCTGAGGGTCTCCTCTTCCGGCGTCATCTCTTTTAGCCTTGTGATACGTTCCATGGGGTTTTCTTGGCAAGAATACTGGAGTGGGTTGCCATTTCCTTCTCCAGTGGACCACATTTTGTCAGAACTCTCCTCCATGACCTGTCCGTCTTGGGTGGCCCTGCACGACATAGCTTATGGCTTCACTGAGTTACACAAGCCCCTTCGCCACAACAAGGCAGTGATCCATGAAGGGTTATCACAGAATGGGGGGGGGCATATTTCACAGGGGGTGATTTTTTTCAAGAACCAGGTCCCTCCATTTCTGCTCAGCCTATTGCCACTGAGTAATAATGTACTAACTATAGGACTATGCTATGGAAGCAATGACATGAACATGACTTCACATTTTAACCAGTGCCCCTCCCGCTCCTGTCCCAATTTGTTACAATAGTAGCACACACACCCCATCTCTCTTCACTCACAACACACTTCACATATGATCCTCCCCTCCACTGAATTGTCGGATCAGCCAACTCCATCTGAGTTCAGTCTGAGATGGGAAATAATTTCCATTATTATGAGGACTGAAAGAGTATTGCTTGTTTTCTTTTGAATAATCTTTCCTTGACATGAAGCAACGTTACCACCACGTCTCTGAACCACACCTCTTTTTATCCTGCAGGCTCACTTGCTGTCTACAGACCAAAGCCACTTTTATTAACCCCTATTCTGTTACAGCTGGTAGTGAAGCCAAAAATTCAAATTAGGAGATTATAAATAAGAACAAATAAATGCTGATTTGATGAAACTTGGGCTTAGTTGCTCCCACAGCTTTTAAAAAAGAACCTTTAGGACCAGCAGGAACATCACCCAGTTCATTTTGCAATCCCAGTGACCATGCTGGCTGGGAATGATAGGAGTTGTAGTCCAACCCATCTAGAGGCCACCAGGTTCAGAAGGCTACCTTAAAAGGCAACCTCCTTTTCCTCTGTTAGTTGGTTTAGCAAAATACCAGTCAATGCAGAGGTAAAAGAACTTTTTTTCTAGCAGAGGCGAGTGAAGAAAGCTAGTTATACCGCGTATTAAATTCCCCGCTTGCCTTATCCCTCTGGCTCAGAGCATGTAACAACTATTTTAAAATACACCAATATAAAACTCACTCAAAATGCATGAAAATACACAACTAAAATCCCCCACAAAACACACACACAAAGAAGGATCAGTGGAGAAGGAGAGTGTCTGCTCTGTTTCTTCTTCTTTTCTGCTTTATTGCTTATTAGGGCAGTTGTTCTACATGATTCCACCTGTTTCATTTCTTCATTTGTATGGTTGCTGGCTGCCTTTGAGATCCACACTGGACAGAAAAGCAGGGTATAAACATTTTAAATAAAATAAACAAACAAACAATTAATTAATTCGGGTACACCCCAATTTGGCTTGGAGATTGTCATGGGAAGCATGGCAGTTAGAGATGCAAATGAAACCCAGGGTGCAGGGTGGGGCTGGTCTGATGATGCATGAAGCAGTCTGGAAGCTGAGCAGGCCTGGATCTGGTCAGTGTTGGGACAGGTGACCATCTGGGAACCCCACGTAGGCCGCCTGGAGTTCCATGATGGAAGAAAAATGGGTTATGGCCATAGTCTGTAGGCGCATGAGGCAGCCACCTGGCTGAAGCTAAGCAGATCTAGGTCTGGTCAGTGCTTGGAGGGGAGACCGCCTGGGATCAGCATGTAGCCACCTTCAGTTCCACGGTGGAAGAAAGGTGGGGTATAAATGTAATAAACAAATCAACAAATAACTCAGTGGTAGCATGCAGAAGATCCCATCTTCAACCAGTATCAGGTGTTGGAAAGATTTCTCTGGCTGAGAGCTGGAGAGTAGAAATAATAATGGGCTTGATAGACCAGTGCTCTAACTCTGTAGAAGGTAGTTTCACTCATCCACAACTGTGGAAGAAACAAATGCTTTTATGAAAGAAAAGATTCTTAAAGGCAACAGACCGCTCCTTCTTTCTCTCTCTCTCTCTCTCTCTCTTCATCTCCCCAGATGTCTATAAATGAGAAGCAAATTGGGCAAGATTGCAGAAGGAAGAGGAGAAGAAAAGGGTTCAGGGTTTTTCTTTTTAGGAGATCTTTGATAGCATTCCGTATAATTCAAAAATGAGGGGGTGTTTCTTTTTTTCTCTTTTTTTTAAGAAAAAAAGGAATTAGCAAAAGAATTGGTTAAAAAAAAGGAAAGGAAAGAAATGTGGAGGGAAGCGTGTGGATGAATTTTAATGCAATCAGAAAGCTGTAATAATGGTAATAAAGGAATACATTCAGACGTCAAGAGAGGGAGAAGGGAGCAAGCGATGCCGGAATTTAAATCAGGACTTGTCGTTCTCGCCCTCCTTTCTTCAAATGAAGGAAATGGAATTTTTAAGCACAGCGAAAGAGGGATTAACAATTGGCAGGTTTTTCGGCCTTTTGTCTTTTGGCGAATCCCATTTAATCACCGCCTTTAATATTAAGGAGGCAGTGGGTAAGCAGCACTGTCTCTGGCTTGGGAGGAAAAGAGATAATATACAGAGGGAAAGCGAGATAATGCAGAGATGGAGGCAACTTTAAGGAAGTGTTTCAATTACCTATACTGAAGTCTTTAAAAACTGAAGTTTAATTTGATCTGAAATGTCGTCACAACTGCTGGCGTGAGAAAAAAGAAAAAAAGTCTCTCCCCACCACCACCCTTTTCTCCATTTCCTTTTCCTTTTAATCTCTCTTCCTTCTGTGTGCCATTCCAGCTGTCCCAAGAGATCCATGGCTGGAATGGTGCAGTGTATTAATGTCACAGCCTTTTTAGATTCCTAGAAGAGGGGTGTTTTTTTCCCTGAGCCCCTACAGGTCACCCGTTGAAATGAGTTTAGGTGCTGAAACTTATTTCCCTGACACACCAGCCTTCACACTGCTGACCCTGCGACAAGTGTCAAGATGCTTTGAAGATTTGCTCGGAATGGGTGTGAAAATTTCACTGTTCTCAGGCTTCGCCGGTATCAAGGATTGCATCAGTTCTGTGTGTGTGTGTGTGCGCGTGTGTGAATGCGAATGTGAATGTGCATGTGCATGTGCATGCAATTCAACATAGGGATTAGGGTGCTGAACTCCCCTCACTTGTGTTTGCCTTTGGGGGAGAGGGAGATTCCAGTACTTAAGCCATTTCAACAATTTCTCCCTATGAACAAATATAACTGGAGGGAGAAAGCAGTGTGTAATGGGTTGAATAGCCTAAGCACCAAAAAGTGATTCTCAGTAGCCCTGTCTGAATGTTCATCCCCATGTTGAGATGACGGTAGCCCTGTTCAGGTGTTCGCCTGAACATGTGCAGGCTTCAAGTGTGTACTGCGGCAAGGTGATGCACACTGGCCCACCCACCTCAGTTCAGATGTTGCCATGTTGAACTGGCAAGATCTGAAAGGGAGTCCTGCTCACACTTGCTTGAACAGGAGCAGAACTCTCCGTGCAATCGCATACCTGCCTTATACACACCTTAAGCCCTTATATGTTCTCTTGAACACCTGAACAGGGCTTGTGTGGAGGGTGCATTGGGATGGTGCCCTCTGCTCCTGCCCCATGCATTCAAGGCATCATTTACTCAAGATCTGTAGTGTACCTGCATTTTGGGGGGGGGGGTGAGATGGATAGCCCATAGGGTCTTGTGGGAGGGGCTATAGCGCAGGGACAGGCCATAGATCTGTGGTAGAGCAGCTGCTTTGCATAGAGAAGGCCCCAGGCTCAATCCCTGACAACGCCTGGTAGGGTTTGCTGAAACTTCTTGCTGAAACTCTAGAGAGCTGCTGCCAGTCAGTGTTGGAAATACTGAGCTAGATGGACCAACGTGGCTTCCTATGTTCCTATGTTTCTTATGACGTTATGAATATATAGAAGTTTGGGGCAGGACCAGTAGCTGCAATCTTGAAAATACATCCACCTGCTCATTGCTATGCAGGATGAGTGTTTATACAGGGCCTCAATAGCCCCTTTCAGACATATTTTAATGTATTGGGGGGGGAGTAAAATCATGCATGCTCTCCCAGCTCCTGACCTCTCCATGTGCAGAATGGAGCCAACACGCATGCAGACGCAGGCAGGCAGGCTCTGTTCTGGCCTCCAAATGCATCGCATGCACAATTCCGCTTCCCCCACCGCCATGCCTTGCCACTCATGCATTCAGAGAACATCTGAAAAGGACTTCTTCCCATGTGTCCCAAAATCTGGGGATCATCCACTGGAATTTCCAGGAAGAACGATTAAATCCCATTTCAAGAACTCTGGGCTGGTGGTGACGTTCCCGTGCAGTGGTTTTGCTGCCCCATTTTAACTATCAAAAAGGAAGCTGTTTGTATGAAGTTGCTTGAATGTTCGTTTGTTTTTAAAGGAAGTTCAGAAAAAGATCAGAAAAAAGAAGTGAGACCCACAACAAAATTACGCATGTGGGGGAGGGGGGGTAATGGTGGGAAGGGGACAGCCCCCCGCCAGCAATTTTGCTGCCCCTTCTCTCTCGCTACTGCTATCGCCCACTGTCACCAAGCGACTTTACCCAGCCCTGACTGATTTCCACCTTCTCTCAGACCACATCCGTCTGTGCATGCTCTGGTTTGCTTTCTGTCTTCGCTCTGTGGTGGTTCTGACTCCATACACTCTTGCAGGCTGGAGAAGAGCCAGCACATGGTGTGGAACCAGCAGGAATATGCAAGCCCCCAACACAAAACATTTCAAATGGTAGCACTTAAGAGATAGTCCTGAGGCTGCAGAAGGAATGCACAGTCCTTGTGAACCTATTTGGGGGGGGGGATTGCTCTCTTTGGGCGATATTATTAAGATTCATGTACTTCTGCATAACTCAGCATGCAGAGGCCTCCCTCTTGTTTCTCTGTAGGACCATATTGGTTCAAAGCTGTTGGCACAGCCCACCTAAGTTTAGCATTAAAGAGAGTTATTCTAAGCACAAGACCCAACTGCTATGTCCACTATCTTTGGTGCTTCCAGATGAGGCTGTTTTAAAATGTATTTTTCATGTTTATCACATATAATACATTACAACTACATCATCCTGAATTTTGTAAGTCCAGTAACGTTTTCCAAGATTGGTAAATATTGCAATATACGCAATTCATACCATGAATAGTGCTTCTACATAATGCTTTTAAAAATACAATAAATACTACTGAAATACCTATCCATCCCTAAATTTAATTCTATTTTAGCCATGCATCTCATCTTTCAATCTCACCATTCCTTAATTTGCCTTATATTTACAAACACTTAAATTGTACTTCTGACTCATAAAGTCAAAAAAAGTCTCCCATAACTGAAAAAAGATGACTTGCTTTGTTTTGCTTATTTGTGCATATTCTGTTAATTTCAGACAAGGCTTTTATGGTGCCACCACCCACCCCATTCAGCGAAGTTTAGGGGAGGTCCAGACAATTATGTCATCTACTCATGACCCTCCCGTGTTTTCATGCCACATTTTCTGACTTTTTTCTTAATGCAGAAAATCATTTAAAAATAAAAAAGTGGAACACCTGCACAATGCCTTCTGAAAGCTAGGGCTAAGAGCCTTCCATCTGGAAGCAGCCGCTGTGTCTTTGGGCCATTTCTTGCAGCCATTTTCACATGCATTCCAGTGAACCCAAATTACTGGGTTGTTTTTGTTTTTGTTTATTTTTCAGTGAACATGTGTGCATTGAACTAGTCTTGTGAATGTGAGTGGTTCTGCGCATATCCAGAGCATGCCTTGGAACTTCTTGAAGAAGCTTCCAAAATTATATGAATTGAGTCATTCTCAAGACATGAATCTGTCAGCATACGTCACCTCCATAGCCTGCCAAGCAGCTTTGAGAAGTGGCCCTTTGGGGCGGCTGCACCATGTGTTTGACCAGAATGCCTGATTGTGGGCAAATCACCCGAGCAGAAACTGCATTCTGTTCAAGTTCTTGCACTCAACTTATTGTCAATGCTGGTATCTCAGATTAAGGATAACCTAAGGAGACTGGGAAATTCCTCCTGTAAATCACTCACTTTGAACTAGTTTCACTCTTCTGGGAACTGTGATGGCTATAAAGAAACCTGTGATTTAAGGAGAAAGGGTGGAAATACATTTCTTTGCTAACCCCGGGCTGCATCGATCCTGCTGTTGAGTTAGTCACAATGTCTGGAATGTGCCACAGGGCAGAGTGCAAGAGGTCAGCAGAATGGATTGTGAGGTTCTTCTTCTCTGAGAGAGAGGGGGAGAGAGGGAGAAGGAGAGAGAGAGAGAGGATGTCGGCTGCCGTGGAACAGTGCCAGCCAAAGAACATTTCCTCTGGTTTGATTTTTCTCACACTGGGGACCTAACTCATCACCATATCTGGGGTCAGGGTGGATTTTTTTCCCTCCACTCACACAGCTTGAGTAGTGGCATTGAGGCTTTTTTAAAAAATTTAATTAAATATATTTAACTGCTATCTCTTCTAGCATGAGCATTGGCTTACTTGGAAATGGGGACAAAAAAAATGAAAACACAGGCCAAACAGTGCAGTAACATTTCTTGGGCAGGGATGTGGATTGTGCTGTCTTCAAGAAAGATTACAAATCAAGACTAATAAATTATTATTATTATTATTAGAAATATAGAAAGAGAATCCAGTGCCAAACATAAAAGACCATTTGCACTATGCATGAATAAATCTGGAATAACTATCCGTATCTGGTTGTGTACTCATAGTCACTCATCTTCCTTCCTTCCTTCCTTCCTTCCTTCCTTCCTTCCTTCCCCAACTGCTTCTTCATTATTCTGAAAGGGTTCTATTCTTCTCATAATTCCTGTACCTGGGCTTGTACACATACATACACCTTGCAAAAGCTTATATCCATTTATATGATAATGCAATGCAGGCCAGCCCACTTCTGCTGCCAGTCACTTCTTGCAACCTTATTGTCACCGGTCTGGCAGAGTAGCCAGACACCTTCATCTCCTTGCCCTCCTGCCTTGTTAATTGGTGATTCTCACCTCACATCCCGGCTGTGCCTTTCATCTTTATTGCGTGCCATCTTGTCCTCCCAGCCCGTCTGACACCTCTGCTCACAACTTCTCATCAAAACAGAACATTTAAATACAAATAGAACAAGAAATAATTTAACCCCTGTTTGCACTAGAGAAGGTGCAGGGACTTCCTATAAACACCATGGAGCTAGGCTTAAAAACACTGCATATTTAATCTGACAAGTTCACGTTGCAAGAGGCTGGCAGTCAATGTTACTGAAAGGCAGGACTCCGCAATGGGGGCGTACGCAAGGGAGTAGACCTGAGGCAGCACTGGAGATGAGGCCTTGGAACAGTCAGACTGCGAAAACAGGAAGTGCTCCATAGAACTATGGGGAGTTTGGCACAAGGCACAACTAGGGGCCTAAACTAGGGGCCATAAACCAGGGATTATGGTCAAAGCACCCACTCCAGCCCATGGCTTAAAGCCTCTAACTGTGCTGCAGAATGCAGCTCTAATATTCCTTCAGTGGGTTTGGTGGTCAACTCTGAAGCTCTGTGTGGCACTTTTCAGGCAAGAAAAGAGGGGAAACCTGACACAGAACGTTTTCTAGTGCTAAAATGACTACATTGACTGTGATGTGTGAAGGCATACAGACACCTCCTCAGCATCATCTGGCCAAGTGTGTGATGATGACTGGTAAGCATAAAAACAACCAAAAAGGGCTAAAGAGCACACAACTGATATAGCGAAACCATTTGACTCTAATGTTTATGCACAAGTCATATATATACTTTATTACAATCCTGTGTAACTTGCATGGAATAAAATCCACATATAGAATGCCTGAGGGCTAACCGACTGTCAACCCCAACAAGACATCGAACAACAGAAATACACACATATGGTGTTGGAGTAAAGGCACACAGTTCTACATTCCTAAATCAGTAAGTGTGCATTTTTAAGAATGTAACACATTGAAACAAAAAGCAGAACCAAGTTCTAAGTTCCTAAGTAGATAGGTTTAAAAAAAATGAGTTCAAATGATTCACGAACAATTTTATTATAAGAAAGCAACATATACACCAGTAAATATAAGGAAGTGATCCACCTCTGTGAACAGCAACAAACTCACCACTGGTCTATGTAGGAACTTGGTTCTGCTTTCTATGTCTTATTTTCAGTGCAGGCTGGTGGCTCCGATGTCAGTGGGGCATTGACTCTGCTCCAGGTTTCAGTCAGAACTCTGCAAGGCACCTTGGAGAGCTCCTTTAGAGTTCTGACTGGTTCTGACTGAAACCTGGATCGGATTTACCACCTCACTGACATCGGAGCCACCAGCCTCCACTGCTTATTTCCTTTAAAATATACATGTTCTGCTTTAGGAATGTAGAAATGTGTGCCTTTAGTGCAATACCATATGTGTGTGTTTCCGTTGTTGGATCTCTTGTTGGGGTTGACTGTTTATTAGCCATCAGGCATTCTATATTTGGATTTTATTCTGTGTAAGCTACATATGATTGCAATAAAATGTATATACGATCGGTCCGTAAACATTAGAATCTAGCAGTTTAGCTGTATCACTTGTGTGCGCTTCAGTACTTTTTGCTTGTCTTTACTTGCAACTGACTTCATTTTGTTTTGGTAAGCATAAAGATCTGTGACTTTTATAGGCAAGTTGCACAAATTATGGTCCGAGAGGGAATACCCTGTGAGGTAGGGTAGGGTAAGAGATCGTGAGTGGCCCATGTCTGAGACAGCCTCCCAACACCTTTCCTGCAGTGTAAGGGACTGTAGTTTTGGAGGGGCTGTAGCTCAGTGGTACAGCACCTGCTTTGCACACAGAACAGAATGCTGGACTAGATGGACCTTTGGTCTGATCCAGCAGGGCTCTTCCACACATCTAATGCCTGGCCACATCAAGGCAATAGGGGCATGATCCGCTGGGGACTTCTTCTGCACAAGCCACACTGAAGTGAACAGGAGAGATAATGGCCACCAGTTTGGATGGCTTTAAAAGGGGATTGGACAAATTCCTGGAGGAGAAGGCTATCAATGGCCACTGTGTGAACAGAATGCTGGACTAGATGGACCCTTGGTCTGTTCTAGCATGGCTCTTTTTATGTTCTTATGTTCCTCCATCATATAAATCAAACAAATTGAACTTTCACCTCAGGGTACATATTAATCTGGTCTTGGCCTTCCAAGTCTAGTTCAGGTTCTAAGCCCTCTGAACAAGGGCTCATCGCTATGGTTCCATACAGCTCCTAATGCACTTGTCCAGAGGGTTTGGAATCAGTGGTGCAGCTATGATCATGTGTATTAATTCATTTCCTTCAAAATGTGGTACCTCAGCCTTGCTGTGTTTGGGGGCCCTCCATTCATTCTGCTGTGTGGGAGCCTGGACTTGTGCCCAAAGTTCTGCCCTGATGACACCATCCTTTAGAATCTATACAACATTATTTTGTGGACATCTCCACCCCCACCCCCATACCCACAATTTAGCCTGCAGGTTGAGAATTGACCACCTGCCTTTTCTCACAAAATGTGGGTTTAGCATCAAGTAGCATCTCATAGAGGGTTAACGCATACACATTTCTTCTTTTTAAAAAATTTTTGGGGGGAAAGAAAAGAAAGCCTGGAGAATTTGTTTTATTTATTGACAAGTATTTATTCAAATTGGTTACATCTGTTCTGTAAATGTCTCCGGGGGGTGGGGGGGATCACTGCTCATGAACATTTACATAGTATTTAATGAACTATAAATTAAGCATTTATGCATCATGTAGAAAGAGCTCCATTACATGAAGGGTGGAAGGGTAGTTTTTATTTTTAAAAATTCACAGTGAGATTGTAAAACTCGGAACCAGTTCAGACTGTAAAAAACAGGGACAGACATTGTCTCTGTGCTCAGAAGCCTCCTATTTCCGATCTCTCCTTCAGACATCCTTTTACCATGCACCCTACTCCTTCACTACTAGTCAGACGTGGTAATAAAGTTGGCGCCACTTGGCAGTAAGAGCATCTCAGCCATGGAGCATGTGTATTGGGCAGCAAGACCAAGTCGTTAAATGCAAACCTCAAACACTGACATCGCATTAACAGGTGGAACATCTCTGTGGACATATCTATGCTATGGACTTTAACCCATGCAACATCTAGGGAATCCCAGAATCGTCAGCATGTCGAGGAGAGGCCTAGGCATCTTGCAAAGAGAACGCTCAGCACTTCACTAGCCTATCATTCCTTTGAGGGAAACCATAGCAGCGGAAGTGGCATACTTATGAGCCTTGTTGTCTAGATCTGCCTGGACTCATGAGTTTTGAGACCAGTTTTCCTTACAAGTGAAATTATGGGCAAAACGTTTGCCACACAACTTGATTAAAATGTATTTGGGCCATTCAGGGAAGGCAAATAAAATTTCATTGCAGAGCAGAGCTACTGCCATTGGGCCATTCCATAATGTAATGGGTTCATTCAGCTGCCATGTTGCCCTCCCAAATCTGCCCTTGATTGGTGTCTCTGTACCTAGTCTTGTCCTCTTTCCCAGTCCTTCTGAAATATGGTAAGCATCTCTTTATTTTGTTCCAGAAGACAGAAAACTCTTTGTGGGCATGCTCAACAAACAGCAGTCAGAAGATGACGTGCGCAGACTATTTGAAGCATTCGGGAACATTGAGGAGTGCACAATCCTTCGGGGACCAGATGGCAATAGCAAAGGTAAGCACAGCATAGGAACTGTCCAGCCCAAATCGGATCGCCTGAAATGACTCCTGCTTGGGTGGAAGGCACTTAGAAGCAAACCTCCATCTTGACTGGGAGATGGACAAGCTCCATTTACATGGGGGTGGAAAGTGAAAGCTGTGATTCACAAGTGACACATTATCCAATGCTGCCCTAAGGTGAAGGGACAAGGAAGCAAGAGCTCGGGAAGTAGTCTAGAAAAGAAGACCCAAGGCTTGCTGAGGTATGGGTGCTGTTTCCATTCCACTTGAACCTCAATGCCTTTCCCCTCCTCTTTCCCCCTGCAGGGTGTGCGTTTGTGAAATATTCCTCACATGCGGAAGCCCAGGCGGCCATCAATGCCTTGCATGGAAGCCAGACAATGCCGGTGAGTATTAGCCTCTTTGTTGGCCTGTTGGTCCCATGCTGCCAATGGTGCTGGATTGGCCCTCTCAGAACCAGCTGAGAGCAAAACTAGCTGCACATCATTTCCCCCATTTTTCCTATTCCAGTCCATGACGTGTATTCTATGCACATGGATCAATGTGCCTTGGCAGGTAAGCGTTGTGTGTTGCTGGACTTCATCAAGGAGGGTGTTATCTATGTTTCAATTAGGGATGTTGGAGTAATCCACAATGGAACCAAATGAGTTCAGATTTTCATGAATCTGACCCATGGTTTCTGCAGCAGACTAGCTTTCTCCCCGTTGGGCAGTTTGCGGACCATTTTTCTAACTTTCCTGAATTGTGCACAAATTTTGTCATTGAAAAATACACAAAATAAAAAAAGCCTGGCCAAAGATATGCATTTCCCCCATGGGCTAAAGTGTTGCAATGCACGTTTGGGGGGAATTTGCTCATTTTCACATTTGCAAATTTGCACAAATGAGGATTTGCAGAAATTCAGAAACAAACAAAAAATGATTCCGTCAATGAGTGGAAGACGAAATGAAAGGTGCCATGAAACACTGACGGAATGGATTTTATGCAGTCCATACATCCCTAGCTTCAATAGGAATACGGGAGGAATGGTGGAGCACTGCTCCTAAAATCAGTACTTAGCATCTGTATACACCAGCTCCATGTAAAAATTAGCATATGTAACAAGTGGGACCTGCAACAAAATGTTCCAGGATACTCCATTCCAGCCCACCCACACAGTGTTCTCTCCTTGCCCCCCACCCTCAGTCAGTCAGCATTTTATGGCCAGTGAACATGCTCAGACATCACTGGGCAGTTTTGGGGCGGGGAGGGTGAGGGATTCTCACTTGCGAGGCTTTGTTTTCTAAAAGATTATTTTGTATTTCTGCAAACCTGCAAGCTGGTTGATTAACACACACACATACCCTGTGTGAGGGTCGTGCTGTTTTGACTATGTAAGCAACGGCACGCAAGCATGGACACTGGGAACAGAGGGAGTGATTCTCTGCCACGGAATATTATGATGGCATGCAGTGGCTTTAAATCAACGCAAGACAGATGTCTAGCTGTTAGAGATGTTAGCTAAAATGGGACTTCCACATTAGGAAACAGTACTCAGTTTTGGGGATATAAGGGACAACCTGACTTTCTCCATCATGCCCTTCTTGTGAGCTTGCCAGTGACATTTTGGCTTTTACCAGAAGCAGAGGGCTTCTTATATAGGTGCCGGGACTAATCCAGAATCCCTTCTTTCACCTGCAGTGGAGTAGGGGACCGTGGGGCCCAACTTCTCAAAGACAAGCCTGAGATGTGTAATTTTCATGGTATATTTGGTTTGATGTAGTTTTGCACAGTGTCACTTCCTTAGTTGCAGAATTTTCCTTCCTGGCTCCCTGTCAACCAGCGACTGAGCTCATCCTCCAAGCATAGTCTTCAAACTAATTCTACTCTGTGAGACGTTTTAGACATGATTATTTTTGTCCAGCCTCGGATCGCAACTCTCACCATCCTCAGCCAACACGAGATTGGGGGAAGCTGCCTGAGTCCCTTCTGCCAGTCCAATTCTGTGGACGTTCATCCCCGAGCAGAAGGAGGAGTCTCCTTTTCTTCTCTCCTCCCCACCTCCCTTGTCCTACCGCTGTGCAAGCTCTGAAGTTCTTCCCAGAGTTCATCCAACTTTGGAAGCACTTTCCTTGTCCTCGTGTTCTGCTGACTGGGGCATCCATCATCATTCTTGTCAGATCTTGAGCTGTTTGCTCCTGTGGCAGATTCCTGTTCCTCCACAGCTGTCAAGATTATTGCTCTGTTGTGGCTTACTGTTCACACAACATATGCTACCTAATAGTTTCCCAAAAGGCAACTTTCTTCAATGAAAGTTTGACTTCTCTTCTCCCTGGCCCATTCCTTTCTATCTGGCCTTGTACGCACCATGTATCCACCGTTAGGTCAATGATGTAAGACGGATCACATTAAGTCAAAATATCGGGGGACCCATAGCTGAGTGGTAGAGCGCATGCTTTGTGTGCAGTTCACAGATCGGGTCACCAGCATCTCCAGGCAGGGCAGGATGAGAGAGACCTTAGGAACATAGGAAGATGCCTTATACCAAGTGAGCCCATTGGTCCCTCTAGCCCAGTATTGTCAACACTGACTGGCAGCAATAGCTCTCCAGGGTTTCAGGCAGGAGTTTTTCCAGCTCTACCTGGAGATGCCGGGGATTGAACCTGGGACCTCCTGCAGGCAAAGCAGGGGCTCTATCACTGAGCTACGACCCTTCCCTTATGCACCTTGTAAATGTGCTGCTGGTCAAAGTAGATAATACTGGCCTAGAGGGACTAATGGAGAGACATGGTATGTTCAAAATGGTGGTCCAGCTAGCTCAGTAGTCTGTCCTCAGCAGCCAAGCAGTAGGCTTGGGCAAAACTGCCAAGCTTGACCACATTCAGGACACGTTCTCCATTTCCACTGTGAGGCTTATCCTGTCTTGGTTCTGTGCAAGCTTTCTTCCCCATCCCACACCCTGCACAGAAATTTGTATGCATTTTGGTGCACATGTTCAAAATGTGTGCATTTATTGTGCAGATTTTCCCACGGTATGCATTTTATGTGCATATTTTTGTCAAATATGCACATGTTGCTGGATGCATTTTTTTTTCCATTTATTGCGGGGGGGAGCAAGTTTGGAAATGTATAGATTTCTGACTGCAAACAAATTGCATTCAGGCCTGCCTTCAGTTCTGAATTTCCTATCCAAATGTGAGCCCAACAAATTTCTCGCTCATCTCTACTAAGCAGAACCCAGAGGGAAAATCAGAGCAGGGTGCTTTGCAAGCAGAAGGATCTAAGTTCAGTCCATGGCATCTCCAACTAGAAGGTGCTTGAGTGGCAGAGCTAGGAAAGATGGCATCTCTACCCCTTGGCAGTTCTCCAGATCTGGACACCCTCCTGACGCAGATGTTACATGCATCAGTACGTAACATCTAGTTACATCCACAGACACAGGTCTCCACCAATTAAGAACAACAGAACATAAGAAGAGCCATGCTGGATCAGAACAAGGGTCCATCTAGTTCAGCATTCTGCTCACACAGTGGCCAACCAGCAGTCAACCAGGAACCCACAAGCAGGACACAAGCGCAACAGCACCCTCCCACCCATGTTCCCCAGCAACTGTGCTATATAGGCATACTGCCTCTGGTACTGAATATAGCATAACACCATCAGGACCAGTATCCACTGATAGCCTTATCGTCCATGATTTTTTCTAACCCCATTTTAAAGCCATCCAAATTGGTGGCCATCACTACATCTCGTGGTAGCAAATTCCACAGTTTAACTCTGGGCTGTGTGAAGAAGGACTTCCTTTTCTCTGTCCTGAAACTCCCTCCAATCAGAAAACTCCCACCAATCAGAAAAATGTCTCCCTATCCACTTTCTCCACACCATGCATAGTTTTGTTCCCCTCTATTATGTCTCCCCTTACTCGCCTTTTCTCCAAGCTAAACAATCCCAGCTGTTAAGAATCATAGAATAGTAGGGTTGGAATGGGCCTACAAGGCCATCGAGTCCAACCCCCAAAAAGAGCTCCTGAAGAAGGAAATGTTGTAACCTTCCCTCATAGGGGAGATGCTCCAACCCCTTGATCATTTTAGTTGCCCTTTTCTGCACTTTTTCCAGCTCTACGATATCTTTTTTTAGGTATGGTGACCAGAACTGAACACAATATTCTAAGTGTGGTCGCACCATAGTCTTGTATAAGGGCAGTATGACATTGCCAGTTTTGCTCTCAATTCCTTTCCGAATTATGCCTAACATGGAGTTTGCCTTTTTCACAGCAGCCACCCATGTTCCCCGGCAACTGGAGTACATAGGCATGCTGCTTCTGTTACTGGAGGTAACATATAGCCATGATGAAGAAGGGGGAGACAGGCTCCACTCCTCAAGGAAACTACATTTTTGTGCTTTACGCATTTCAGAATATTTCCTTCTTCAGGAGCTCTTTTTGTCCATTGTCAAGAGACAAGCCATTTACTCTCTGGTCTGGAATACACAAATGTTCTTTCCTCTGGATCCTCGTACATGCTACTCTTGAAGCGTATTGTGCTCACTGGTAGCACAGAGCCATAAGGACTAGAAGCCACTGATAGCCGTTTCCTCCAGGGATTTGTCCAACCCCCTTTTAAAGCCATCCAAATTGGTGGCCATCACTACATCTTGTGGTAGCAAATTCCATAGTTTAACTCTGCGCTGTGTGAAGGAGTCCTTCCTTTTATCTCTCCTGACTCTCCCACCAATCCGCTTCATGGGATGACCCGATTGGGTTCTAGTAATATGAGAGGGTGATAAAAATGTCTCCCTATTCCACCCAATGCACTCTCGGTGCAGTGTCTCTGGCAGCCCCGCCTTAAATACCTGAGGGAAGAGCAGAAGTGGGTTTGCAGCTGCTTGAGAGGGAAAGGGAAACACAGGTCTCCACCAGTTCTATCCAACCCATTCTCAGCCCACCCGTGGAAAGGATGGGAGTGTCACTCTAGGCTAGGAAAACAAACTCTGTGTGATCTTGATGAAGCTGTATCCTGCGCAGCCCTCAAAAATGGGGCAGCACCGTGCATCGTCTACACGCAGCGGAGCTAAATGGCTGGGCTGGCAGAAACTCACCCAAAGAGAGGGGCGCAACGGTCCTTCGCAATCACAGGGCCACAGTGCCGTAGATCAGCCTTGATATATATTTTTAACAATTATTTTGATATAAACAGCTCCAAACTCAAGAGGTGCCATGTAAATGGAAAGCAGTGGGGCTTGTAATTAGATTTGTGCACACTTCCATAAATTGCCGGGAAGCATCAAAGGCTGTGGCACACTTTATATATCCTTCTTCTGTTAATTGAACAGTTGATGTGTGGATGGGAAAGTGTTGGCTTTGCGGAGTACTATTTACAGGACCCTCTGACAGCTGCGCTGCGAAAATTAACAGGAACAGAGCAGCCTCCGTCACAGCTCTTCACCAGAAGGGACCCATCTCGGATGGGATTGTGGCTTTCGCGGGATAAACGTTCTGGGTTTCTCTGTTCTCGCTCCCACTTCCGAACTGAGCTGCCCTTGCAAACTCGCAGCAAGGGCGTGGTCAGCTCTTCCCCAGACGGTGAAGTCCCCACCCTAGGTTGGGAGAAATCAAAGCCACAGAAATAGTGGCATTCCTTCAGCTAAACCCTATTCCCTATATCGACTAAAAAGGAAAAGATCGCTCTTATTGCTGCACTTTCCCCCCCAAACTTCTTACTTTACAATCTATCTTTCTCTTTTCTCCCCGAACAAGGCTGCACTTTAAGGTCTGGTGGTGGGGTAGCATTGTGGTGGCTGAGAGACCGAGCTATAAATCAGGAAGTCCGTGGTCCAGATTTCACTTGTTTCATGACCCCATTGATAGATTTCTCTCCCCCTCTCTCTCTCCCGCTCAGCATCGAGCCCATGCTAGCCCCATCTGCACTACACAGACATTAATAGTGCCGTCCCTTTCCTGGCCATTCCTGGATGACAAGATAAAGATTGTGGGCTGCTTTGAACACTCTAAACCACCTATATAAGACTATTGCTGTTATTATCATGTTATTTATTTATTTGTTTGTTTATTTAACATAATAAAGTTTTGGCTATTGGGTGGCATGGAAATGTAATAAATAAATAAATATCCCAACTTCCTGCCAAAAATGGCACTCAAGGTGGCATCATCATCACTGCCAATATCGTTATCGTCACACTAGAAATCAGGGCGATCCAATGAATCTGATCAGCAGTCCGGGCAGCATAGACAAAAGGTGGTCCTTGTTTTCTCTGTGCGTATAATTAACTTACAGGATTCATCGCCAGTTGTTAGTCTGTTGGCCATTAACTTAGATTATTTTATACAAGATGATGACGACGACGATGATTCAACTACTTCCTGGAGAATTGGTCTGCCAATGGCTGTCGGTGAGGACAGTTCAATGGGCCCTCCATTTTCAGAAGGTGTGACCAAAAAAATACAGATGTCTCTCTCCAGCTTGTCATTCTGGAAGCATCTGGCTGAGAGCCATTGATCCAACAAGGGCACTGGAATGTTTGTGTGTGTGTGTGTGTTCTACATTACTTTACACTGTTATTACAAATCAAGTCATTACTGCTTCCTTCCTTCCTTCCTTCCTTCCTTCCTTCCTTTCTTTCTTTTTGGCAAAAGTGTAGTTCTGCCTGAGACACAGGTGTTACAGGTGGAGGAGTCATATCAGATCAGTTGCCAACCAACATTTTTTAAATAAGCATGGCATTCTTTTATAAAATTACATTTGAAAGTGCTCAACTTTCTCTAAGAAGAGCCCCATTAGATTAAACACAGGGGCTATCCCAGACTTCTCCAACCAGGTAGCCTTCAGATGTGTTGGACTACATCTCCCAGCATGCCCAGCCAGCACAACCAATGTCAGTGCTAGCTGTGGGTGATGGGAGTTGTAGTCCACCACATCTAGAAGGCGCTAGGTTGAGGAAGTCTGGTCTATAACCAGCCCAGCATCCTCTTCTAGGAAGTCCACCTCCCTCATGGTGGCCCCAAGTGACTGATAGCCAAAAAGAGACTGTCTCTGGACATGGAGGTTCCATTTACCCATCATGGCTGAGAGCCTTTCCTCCTCCTCCTCCTCCATGACTTTGTCTGATTCCCTTTTAAAGCCATCTAAGCCTGCGCCCATCACTGGCACCAATAAATCCCATAAATCACAGAGCAATCCTCTGGCATCCAGGGAGCTCTCTGACGCTGGAGCACTCTGAAAGTCCTAGGCTCTGCTGGCAAGTGCTTGGCAGAGGAACCTGCCAGCAGGCTCTCCATCCTCCTTTTTGCTGATTTTCCAGTAGACCCACTTTTGAGGACATCTACTGGAATCACCAAGGTGGGGGCTGGAGTTGGGAGGCTTTAGGACCCTGCAGATCCTCTGCATCTCCCTGCCCTGCCCCCTCCCTCCTCATCTGCATCTTCTCCCAAGGATGGACCTCCAACCTTGGGTGAGGAAGCCACTCAGCAGCTTTCCACAGTGGCTGGCAGTGGCGGGGGAGAGATCCCCACTCGGATCCACTCCTCCTCGAGGTCATAGCAGTGTCTACAGCAGTGGGGGCTGGTGCATCCGTTGTCAGTGGGGTGGTGAATCCACTCTGGGTTTCAGCCAGAACTCGTCAGCACCTTGGATAGCTCCTTTAGAGTTCTGACTGGTTCTGACTGAAACCCGGAGTGAATTCACCACCCCACTGACATTGGACCCACCAGGCCCCAATGGTCTACAGCCTCAGAGGGGGAATTCCACAACATCCCCTAGTCCCTGGAATGCTCTCCCTGAGACCATAGGATAGCTGTTGTAATAATTTACTTCAATCCATTTCTTCCCTGTCTTTCACACCAAAGTCTTCCCAATGACATGTTGTATGAAAAAGTTTGTCTTTCTTTCAGTGGCAGCTGGTGACTCCAGTTCCAGAGGGGCTGCAATCCCATTCAGGGTTGTAGTTATCACCAGCCAAAACTCCAGGTGCTGGAAGGTGCTATCCAAGGTGCTGAACCCCATCCCCCAAATGTGTTTGGCACCTTGAATGGCACCTTTCAGCACCTTGGATAGCGCTGTTGGAGTTTTGGCTGACAGTAACCAAAACCCTGAATGGAATCACAGCCCTTCCAGAACTGGAGTCAGCCGTCGTCACTGCTTTCTGTCATTCTTTCTTTTGATTTGGTGCCGTCTCTATTCAGCGTGAGGCTTTCCGGTTGGTGGCCCCTTCCTTTTTCCAGGCTCCACTGTATCTCATTACATTCCCCATCAACTAGGACTACTGTTCATACTTTAAACCCGAGAATGTGTGTCTTAATGCCTAGTCCGTGAGCATGCATGCGTGTGTGTGTGTGGGGTGCATATTTTTACTAATCCACAGGACAACTTTCTCTCTCCATCCCCCACCCCTTCCCATTGTTCCATAAATGAACTAATAAATCAGATGTTCCTGAGCCCTGGAATAGAAAGCTAGGCAGCCCGGCCGCTTGACAGGGGGTATGAATCATCCCAACTTCAAAGACGGCCTTTTGGGGCATAAAGACCTCATCTGAGCTACTTTCCCTCTCTAGTCACATCTCGGCAACAGTGCAGGCATCTGGCAGGACAGCTAAGAGGCCCAGGGGGATGTCACAGGCATCTTTTTTCTCTCTCTCTCTTTGTGCCTCTCTCCATTTCCTCTCTCTGCTCCCCTTCAAAGTCTTCTGCCACTGCAGAATCCATTACCTCCAAATGGGATAAGTGGGGGATAACCAATGGCAGGTCTCACAGCCTCGCCAAAGACAAAAGGAGCTAATTGGTGCTATAACGTCTCTTTATCGGCCTAGAGAGAGAAAGAACACTAAGTCAGAAATGCCTGGGAATGAGGGAGGGATGGAGACCGTGGTAGAGTAGCCAAAAACAGGAATTGTTGTTCAGTCGTTCAGTCGTGTCCAACTCTTCGTGACCCCATGGACCACAGCACGCCAGGCCTTCCCATCCTGCGCTCTCTCCCGGAACGTGCTCAAGTTCATATTATTTATTTATTTATTTCATTTATATCCCGCCTTTTTTCCCCTTGCAAGGAACCCAAGGCGGCTTACATTATCCTCCTCCTCTCCATTTTATCCTCACAACAACAACCCTGCGAGGTAGGTTGGGCTGAGAGTCTGTGACTGGCCCAAAGTCACCCAGTGAGCTTCCATGTCTGAGTGGGGACTAGAACCTGGATCTCCCGGCTCCCAGTCCAACACTGTAGCCACTACACCACACTGGCTCACCGATTGCATCGGTGATGCTATCTAGCCATCTCATCCTCTGCCGTCCCCTTCTCCTTTTGCCTTCAGTCTTTCCCAGCATCAGGGTCTTTTCCAGAGAGTTTTCTCTTCGCATTAGGTGGCCAAAATATTTCAGCTTCAGCTTCAGTATCTGTCCTTCCAATGAGCACTCAGGGTTGATTTCCTTTAGGATTGACTGATTTGACCTCCTTGCAGTCCAGGGGACTCCTAAGAGTCTTCTCCAGCACCACAGTTCGAAAGCATCCATTCTTCGGCGCTCAGCCTTCCTTATAGTCCAGCTCTCACAGCCATACATTACTACTGGGAAAACCATAGCTTTGATTATGTGGACCTTTGTCGTCAAGGTGATGTCTCTGTTTCCTACTATGCTGTCTAGGTTTGCCATAGCTTTCCTCCCAAGGAGCAAACGTCTTTTAATTTCATGGCTACAGTTATAGTCTGCGGCGATCTTGGAGGGCAGGAAAATAAAATCTGTCACAGGTTCCATTTCTTCCCCTTCTATATGCCAGGAAGTGATGGGGCCAGATGCCATGATCTTCGTTTTTTTAATGTTGAGTTTCAAACCAGCTTTTGCACTCTCCTCCTTCACCCTCAACAAGAGGCTCTTTAGATCCTCTTCGCTTTCTGCCATTAGGGTGGTATCATCTGCATATCGGAGGTTGTTGATAATTCTCCCGGCAATCTTAATTCCAACCTGTGATTCATCCAACCCGGCGTTTCTCATGATGTACTCTGCGTATAAGTTAAATAAGCAGGGCGACAATATGCAGCCTTGTCGTACTCCTTTCCCAATTTTGAACCAATCGGTTGTTCCATCTCTGGTTCTTACTGTTGCTTCTTGACCCTCGTACAGGTTTCTCAGGAGACAGGTAAGGTGATCTGGTACTCCCATCACTTTAAGAATTTGCCACAGTTTGTTGTGATCCACACAATCAAAGGCTTTAGCGTAGTCAATGAAGCAGAAATAGAAATGCATTGCCAAAAAGGAGGCCAAAAGAGGGCCCTTAAAATTTGCACAGGTGTGTGTATGTGTGTGCAATTTTAGAAATAATTACTTATTATTTAACTAGAACTGCAATATCTCTCACCATAGTGGGGAAGACTGTGACCCGGCAACCTGTGGGCCTGCCTGCTTAGGCTACTATCCAAGTTTTAACGGTTGATGGGCAATTTTGAGGCCCTTGCTGCTCCCTCTTCTTATGGTTCTCTGCCTTTAAATGAGACTTGGATTGGTCGGCCCTTCAAATAGAGGACACCTCCAAACAGAGGTGGAGCTGTCTTTTGAAAGCCCTTCATACAGAGGATTGTCTTGTGTAAAGTAGGAGGCATGACCTCCCCCTAGAAGGCATGGAAGGTACAGGGAGAGAGGAGAGGCCGAGAGTGGCCTGTGTACTGGTGCTGCCCACTGTGGTCCTTGGGTGCTCCTCCAGGGAAAAAGGATGGGCCCAGCCCAATTATACCAGTAGGCCTGTAGCCCGGCAACATGCCTTTAGCAGCATGCTCCAGCACTGCCAGCCACAAGAAGCAATTCCCGAGCTGCAGTGCGGTTGCAGCTGTAAGCCCACAGATTGGACTCGCCTTTATCAAGTGGTCAATGTGCCCAGCTGGTGAAGACTGAGCAGGGACCACCTGAGATTGAGCAGAGATGAACTGAGAAGGTGTGAACTGAGCAGGGACAAATTGAGATTGAATAGGGACGAAGAGAGACTGAGAAGGTGTCTTCCGACAAGCTTGCAAGACAGAGGCTGAGGAGTGGGTGCTTCAAGGGCATGCTGTTTGCTTTGGGAGACTGACGCTGCTTTACAGCCCGACCTGGGGGAAGCCGTGTGCACAGGAAACAATACGCCGGCAGTGTGGTTGCTGCTCTGGACCTGAACTGCACGGGCCCTTCATCCTACAAGCAATTAAGAACATGCTCATGTGGTCCAGGTCCTCAGCAGGTCAGTTGACATGTAGAACAGCTCCCAACAGAAGCACCTTGGAGCTCGTTGGGACGGGGGCAGGGGGGCTCTGGCCAAGCAGCACTCACACCACAACGCTGTCAGTGCAAACAAGGGCTAAGTCTTGCAGGAGCCATGACAGAGCAGAGCAACAATGAATAATTGCTTACAGTCCAGGTCAGATCCTTTGGAAGCAAATTAGCATCTTGCGACATGCAACTATGCTTATTCCAGTTTGCACAATTTACTCAGGTTGCAGAAATTAGTTGACAGAAGGGGTGGGCAACTTTGGGAGGTCTGGGAGTCATGTTTGCCCCACAGACACCTCCTCATGGGCCACCCCTCCCCCCTCTGTGGCGCCAAAACAAAATTTAAAACATGGTATCCAGAACAGCTACAGAGTGCCCAAAGAGTCAAAATTAGCTTGTTTTCAGGCTAATGTTGACCCTTTTCATGCTCCATAGCAGCTACAGTGCACTAAAAAGGTCTAAACAGGGGCAAAATGGCCACTCTGGATGTCTTTTTCAAAAATGCAGTTTGGGAGGGGCCACAGCAGGGAGTCAGCAGGGGGAGCAGGGTTGCCCACATGATGCCCACCCCTGGTTTACAGTGTGCACAGATCTGGCTATGTTCCGTTTGCGTAAAGCACTCATGCACTAAAGCATCAACAGCTGAAAGAGGAGGCCATGTTTGTGCATCTCACTCTGAAGACTTTTGCGTAAAGTTTGCGTAAAGCATCTCACTCCAATACCAGCACTGGCAATTGCCTCTTACTTCAACACTCGTGACAAGGCACCATCTTCCTGAGGCCAGCAAGCCAGCTTAGGAGGTGCAGGGCAGACCTCGTGATGTGCCTAGATGGTGGTGTCATGACCCCCGTCCTCAGACCTGAATCCTGATGAGGATGAGCCTCAGTCTACTTGACCTGAAAATAAAAAAGGACACACAGAGGAAGTGGAAGGAAGACCAAGCTACCAAGGAAGAGTACAGGCAGGTAGCACAGAATTGCAGGGATGGCGTCAGGAAGGCTAAAGCTGAGAATGAGCTGAGGTTAGCGAGGGATGCTAAAAACAACAAAAAGGCTTTCTTCAGCCACGTGCATAGTAAAAGGCAGAGGAAAGAAATGGTGGTTCAGCTATTAAATAAGGATGTCAAAACAATAACAGATGACAAAGAAAAGGCAGAGATGCTCAATTCCTACTTTGGCTCAGTCTTCTCCCAAAAGAGGGTCTATGACCCCTCTGGCAAAGGTGAAGTACAGGCTGAAGGGGCAGGATTGCAGCTTGAGATTGAGAGGCACGTGGTCAACGAACACCTAATTACTTTGAATGAGTTCAAATCTCCAGGGCCAGATGAACTGCATCCTAGAGTAATAAAGGAACTGGCAGAAGAACTCTCAGAACCACTGTCTATTCTCTTTGAGAAATCATGGAGGACGGGGGAAGTGCCAGATGACTGGAGGAGGGCTAATGTTGTCCCTACCTTCAAAAAGGGCAAAAAGGAGGAACCTGGGAACTACAGACCAGTCAGTCTGACATCAATCCCTGGGAAAAATCTGGAGAGTTTATAAAGCGATCAATATGTAAGCGCCTTGAACACAATGCAGTGATTATTTGAAGTCAACATGGATTTGTCAAGAACAAATCCTGCCAGATGAATCTGATCTCATTTTTTGATCAGGTAACCTCCCTTGTGGACTGTGGGAATGGTGTAGACATAATATATCTCGACTTCAGCAAAGCTTTCAACAAAGTGCCCCATGATCTCCTGATGAACAAACTAGCTCAAAGTGGGCTAGATGAATCAACTATCAGTTGGATCCACAGTTGGCTACAGACATGGACTCAAAGAGTGCTTATCAATGGGATCTTCTCAAATTGGGGAGAGGTAATGAGTGGGGTACCGCAGGGCTCAGTCCTGGGCCCAGTGCTCTTCAACATTTTTATTAAGGACTTGGAGGAGGAGGTGCAGCAGGGAATGCTGATCAATTTGCAGATGACACAAAATTGGGCGGGATAACTAATACTTTGGAAGACAGAAACAAAATTCAAAGTGATCTGGATAGACAGGAGCACTGGGCAGAAAACAACAGAATGACATTTAATAGGGATAAATGCCAAGTTCTGCACCTGGGAAAAAGAAACCAAATGCACAGTTACAAGATGGGGGTATTGGCTCAACAATACTACAAGTGAGAAGGTTCTTGGAATTGTTGTAAATCACAAGCTGAATATGAGCCAGCCATGTGATGTGGCTGCAAAAAGGGCAAATGCTGTTTGGGGCTGCATTAATAGAAGTATAGCTTCCAAATCACATGATGTACTAGTTCCCTTCTACTCAGCACTGGTTAGGCCTCATCTGGAGTACTAGGTCCAGTTCTGGGCACCACACTTTAAGAAGAATGCAGACAAACTGGAGAGTGTTCGGAGGAGGGCAACGAAGATGATCAGGGGACTGGAAACAAAGCCCTATGAAGAGAGACTAAAAGAACTGGGCATGTTTAGCCTTGAGAAGTGAAGACTCAGGGGAGATAGGATAGCACTCTTCCAGTATTTGAAAAGTTGTCACAGAGAGGAAGGCCAGGAACTCTTCTCAGTCATCCCAGAATGCAGGACACGGAATCATGGGCTCAAGTGACAGGAAGCCAGATTTCGGCTGAACATCAGGAAACACTTCATGACTGTTAGAGCAATACGACAATGGAACCAATTGCCTAGGGAGGTAGTGGGCTCTCCCACACTGGAGGCATTCAAGATGAAGCTGGACAGCCACTTGTCAGGGATGCTTTGACTTTGATTCCTGCTTTGAGCAGTGGGTTGGATTTGATGGTCTTATAGGTCCCTTCCAACCCTACTATTCTATGATTCTATGATTCTACTTCCTCGTAGGACAGTTAGTGCCTTATTCAGGAGAACCTGCTCAGAGGATACAGCCCTGCCATTGTCCTCTGACTCAGATGATGAACCCCAGCAGAACCTTCATCTCCCCAGCCTCACTGAGGTCTCAGGCAAGGGCCCTTGAACAGTCCAGTCAGCTCTTCCAGGAGTGGTGGAGCTGACCACACTGCAGGTTTTGTCCTTCCTACATAAGGCTTTTGTTGGCTTTAGTTCGCTGCTGAGACAACATCCTCCTATTGTCCTTGAGGAAAAGTTCCAGCCCATGCATCCACTTGGAACTATCCAAGGTCCTGCTTTCCTCCTGCTTTGATCTGACTGCCATTGGATACTACCAGCTTTCCCTGCAAGTCTCAAGAGACCACAGAAGGGAACAACTGTACTCTCTAATATCTCACCACCACTTGCTCACCACTCTGCCTGGCACTCAAACAAATACTGCAATACAGCCATGGCTGTTTTAGCATGCACTGCATAAGCAGAGCAATGCATGAGCATGCACGATGCCTGCTGAAGTGCATGGCCTGGGCTGGCTGCCTCTGTCTGCTTTATTCATCCGGGGCCTTTCCCAAAGGTGCAGTCTAGGACACATCAGAAGAAAGAGATGAGGTGAGACAGCCAGGCCAACAGGGCACCTGCTGAGGAAGATGGAAATGTCAGGGTGGGGCACTACTGCCTCCCCAACTCCCCACACACATCAACTGAGGCAGCAACCTCACACTGCTTAATGGTAGCCCCCACCCTGGAAACTATCGTGAATGATCCTTTGGGGATACAATTGATCCCATTTCTGTTGGGATACCATTGCATCACCCTCATCAGAGTAGTGGTTGGTCGCCTATTCCCCTGGATTTCAAACTGCATTCTGTGAAATCCCGAGATTCTTTGATAACAGCCACCATGGCAGAAGGGATACCAAAGAGACACCTCAGCCACCCCTACTGAGCTTCCCCTGCAGTGAGTAGCTACAGGGCGGAATTGATCGCTCATTCTGCATGGGGTCATAGCTCGCCGGTGCCCATGCCTCTCTGCAAACATATAAAGTTTCTGCGGTATTTTAAAGGTGAGAGCACTAATCCATTTGATTAAAAAAGTGGAGAAGAAAAATCTGGCTGCATTTCTGCAGATAATTATGGCAGGTTATTTCTCTCCCTCTCCCCCACTGCCACCCCACAGCTGTGCAGGGTGTGGGCCAGCGGGAGGGGTGTCCACCTGCAACGTCTCCCCCAAAGGATGAGCAAGGAAGACAGCCATAAGGAGAGATTAGCAGTCTTCCTGTTGTCACAGCTAGTTTCAACCCCACTTGAATTGTGCAGAGCGACAAAGGCAGGGGTGGGGGGACATCCACCCACAGCTGCTGTGATACGGCCTGTGGCTAACGCATCCTCCTTGGTTATGGGACGCTTCAGGGAATCTCAAAATAGCAAGAGGTGCTCAGAGGTGCTTCCTGGGTTATAATTTATTTGCAGAGTGCTTGATCTAAGTTTTCTCTCCAATCTCCATTTCTTAGTGGTTGTCACTGTGAGCCACAGTAATTACTTTCTGCCAGAGACAACTGGATTTTTTAACTTGCAGAGGAGTTGAACCCAATTTTAATTGGTAAAGATTCTCTCTCCCTTCCTCCACCACCACCACCTCTCCCCACCACCAATTCCCTTCTGTAGGCAAACAGAAAGGCAGTGTGGTCCAGGCACTGGTGTGTTGGACTCAGCCCTAAAAGACCAGGGTGCAAATGTCACCTTATAGGCTTGATACTCCTTCAGATTTCAGTATATTCCTACATGGAGAGGTTAAGAAAAATGCATGAAATCTCTCTCTCTCTCTCTCTCTCTCTCTCTCTCTCTCTCTCTGAGAAAGGGGGAAAGAGAGAGGATTGCCAGCTGCCATCTGTAAGCTATTGTGGGCGCAGTCCTATGGGGATGGCTGTAAGCCTCCAAACTCGGGGGCTTATGGCCACCCAGTGCAGAGCGGGAGGAGCAGCTGAGCGGAGGTGACCTTCGCCTCTGCCCTCCCCTGCTCCGCATTTTAGCTAGACAGGCATTTTGCCCATCTAGCTGAGGTGTCGGGGAAGGAGAGGGAAGGAACACAGGGACAGAGGAAGCTGTCTTATACTGTGCCAGACCCTTGGTCCAGCTAGCCCAGTAGTGTTGACACTGACTGGCGGCAATGGCTCTCGAAGGTTTCAGGCAGGATCCTTTCTTTGCCCTACCGGGAGAAGCCAGGGATCAAACCTGAAACCTTCTGCATGCCAAGCAGGGGCTCTATCACACTGAGCTATTGCCTCTCCCATAGGACAGCTCATGTACCCAGTTCCCCAGTCCACCCCCCACCCACAGGAACACTCCCTTTCTGTCCTCTCCAAGGGAGAGCTGACTAGCAGGGAGCTGACTAGCAGGGGTTAGGGTTAGGGTTTACCACTTGTTTTCCAGGCCAAATTCAAGATGTTGGTTTTGACCTTTAAAACCCTATATGGTTCCGGCCCAGCCTATCTTAAGGAGCGCCTCCAGCAGCACCAGACAGGCCGCTCAACAAGATCAGCCTCGGATGGCCTTCTCTCTATCCCATCAGCCAGGACAGCTAGGCTGGTGGGGACGAGGGAGAGGGCCTTTTCTGTGGTGGCCCCCACTCCGTGGAACTCCCTCCCTAGGGAACTCTGCCGGGCCCCCTCTTTAATGAGCTTCCGTCGTGCATTAAAAACGTGGTTGTTCAGGCCGGCATTTGGGGTGGGTTAGGGTATCTTAGAAAACGTTTTTATTGTAGAATTTTATTGTTTTAAACTGTTTTACTGTATGTTGTACTTTGCCCAGAGTGGCTGGGTGACCAGCCAGATGGGCGATTAATAAATTTAATAATAAATAAATACGTAAATAAATAAGGGGCTGGATGCTGAGAGCCTGGGGAATTGTTCAGCAGAGTCTTGCTCGTCTACGATCGTAATAAAATGGATTGATTGATTGATTGATTGTCCAGCAGAGTACAGAGCTCAGTGAGGAGCGTCCTCATGGAGCTGTTGCTCCAGCAATTAACAGGTAGAGACAGAGCTCTATAACAGACTCCGTTCCTGAGTCAGGGGTTAATATTGGGGGGATGTTAACTTCCTACGGTCCCAGTCTGAGCTACAGCAAGTTTCTACTCCGTCTCTTCGGAGGAGACCTCACACAGGGTGGCCATGTGTCCTCTTTTCCAGAGGGCAGTCCTCTATTTGAAGGGCTGCCAGAGGACTGTCCCACATTTTGAAGGTATCTTCTATGTGAAGGACTGTTCCCTCCAAGTCCAAGCCTTGAAATTGTCCATCAACAGCACCTGGGTGGCAAGCGGAGCAAAGCAAGTCACCTGGTCACAGTCGTCTACCCTGTGATGAGATGGACTGCATTTCTATTTCAGTGATAAGAATTATTTCTAAATTTGCATCTATGCATATGAATTGACATATGCAAATCTTATGCAAAACAGTGTCTTCTTTTTTGGTGATTTGTTTCCTCTTTTTTGGCAATTTACGAGTGGCGCCCTACTCACAGGTAGGTCCTTCTGATACTCGTTAAGGATTGCAAACATTCTAGGACACTATGCTAAAAGTTCACACAGATCTCGGCCCTTCAGAGAGTCAGGTAGGAGGCAACTGAATGGAATTCAGCAAGGATAAACATGAAATGCTACACACAGGGAAGAAGAACCAACCGACTCCATGTACCCAGACAGCCCCAAGTCAGAGCAGCTGGGGCCCCCATGAATTACATGACAGGCAATTAGAGAAGACCCCACAGGACCTACAAGTTCTTAACCCTCCAGGGCCTATCTATTTTACAATATACAGTCTTTAACTTTGCAATGGAATAGTTCTCACAAGTATGTGGGTTTATTCCTTCCAACAAGTATTGTTCTCCTAAAGAGAACAAGATTTACCCCCTGTCTTCCTACAGTCTTTCTCCTGATGCAAAGTTTATACTTCGTTTGTGTACAGAGAGTTGAACTCCAGCACAGCCCGTGCTCCTGGAAGACGAAGAAAATAGGAGAGAGGGAGGGAGAGGTGGGCAGATTTGTTTTCATGGCTTTTAATGAAATATCAATGGATGGATATTTTATTTTGCTGTGAATATGAAATTTCACCACTGACCTGTCAAGCTCTCATTTTCAAGAAAAACTTTATTTCACACCTCCAGACAGGCTGGGAAATTAGTTTTTCCCACCGAGGTCTCTCATTAGGCATTACAAAGTGAGCACGGCGCAGGGCAATTGTGTCTCCATTTTTATTCTCCCCTCACAGTAGAGGACCTAAGAATGCCGAGCTCAGCTGAGGGGAGCAATAGATTACCAGCTGATGGAAGGCAGGCAAGGGAGTTACATTAACCGGCTCTGCCAGGCCAAGAGCAATCGGGTTTTGATAAGCTCCACGTTTAAGTGGTCTGTAACAAAGCAAAAAGACCGTGAGGGAGACTTCATCCCTCTCTCTTCAAGGAACTTGATCTCTTGGAGTTGATGCCAAGGTTCATTATTGGATTGGAAGCCTGTTCTCCATTTGGAGCTCCAAACTACAAGCTGAGGATTTTCACGCACATGTGGAGTCCAGATTATGCATGGGTGGTCATTCTTCAACAAACAAAGTTGAATGATTGTTGTTGTTTTCCTTGTTCACTGCATATCTATCTATTTATCTATCTATAGCTAATATAAAATGAAATGTTGCACAGACAATATGGTTCTGTAACATTCCTGCACAGGAGAACATAGAAAGAGTCCTGCTGGATCAGACCAAAGGTCCAGCTAGTCTAGGGGTGCAGAACCACAGGCATGGGGTGGGGTGGGGCAAATCCAGACCGTCCCTCAGGTCAACCAATCATTTGGTGGGTTCTCAGCTTTTGTGCAAGTTTTCCCCCAGTTCCAAATGGTGGAAATGTCTCTCCTAAGGCTTACTCATTGGCAGTAAGAACTTTAAGCTAAAAGATGCTGGTGTTCTTTGGTCCTGCCCCTTTTGCCTTTGGCCCTGCCCACCACTGGAATGCAGTCCCCAAAAGCTTCTCCAAAACAGAATTCAGCCCTTGGGAGGAAAGAGGCTCTGCACTGCTGATCTAGTCCAGCATTTTGTTTCCCACAGGGGCCTTCTGGGAAGCCCCAAAGCAGGACTCGAAGGCACTAGCTCTCCACTACCGCTGCCTCCCAGCAAGTGAAATTTGGAGCTATGCTGTCTCCGAATCTCAAGGTTCCATTGTCTATCAGTGATTCTTAGCATTTATGGACCTGGCTGTGGCAGGTCCAGCCTGCACTTCTAGGTGGAGCTGTTCCCTGGCTCAGTAGACTAGAGGCACAATCGCCTCAGGAGGGGGTGCATACACCCTAGGGCGGAGCTCTTCCATAGTTCATGTGCTTTTGTTTGTGTCTAGGGCAAGAGTTACAGGATGGTAGATTTCAGCAGAACATTAGGAGCAAAGTCTTAAGAGCAGCAAGACAGTGGAACCGATTTCCTAGAAGGGAGTTAGGTTCTCCCACACTGGAGGTCCTAGTATCATTCCTTTGTTCCTCATATATTTCATTTGGAACCATAGAATAAAGAGTAGTTGCCAAAACTGGATTATTATTTTTTTAAGCCCAGCCTTCCAGATTCCCCGAGAGCAATCCATTTTATTCCTTGTTGCCAGCTTGTACTCATCACAAGCTTTTGTTGTTCTTTGCTAGCACCTGACGAAAGAACCACAGACAGCCTTCCACCACAACCACCCCCTCCCCACCCTCCAGCTCCCTGACTTGTGGAAGGTGGTCTCAGCTTCCAACATTTCTGCAAATAGGCTCAGATTGTTAGATCCCGGTTCCCAAAGACTTTCTCAGTCCAGGATTAATTAAGCGAATCTTGAGATCTAATTAAGGACTGGTCTGGTGATAATTACCAGGAAATGTATGCATTAAATATATTCATTTGTCAATGAAGTGTAATTAAGAGCACTGTTTGGGGAAGGATCAATACCCATGTCATGTGATTTGGAGGTGGGGGGGGAGAGAGATTAAGGGGAAGACTTCCTTCCCTGCATGAATCAAAAACAGAGAGAGAGAGAGAGAGAGAGAGAGAGAGAGAGGCAATTCTTCCCCTTCCTTGCTTTGCTCTCTTAATAACTCATGCCTAGCACTCTGCATCCTTGAACAGAGTATCCCTCTCTCTCCTTTCCTTTGTTTAGCTAAACCATTTGTTTCACTCCCTTGTTCCTTGCTGCATTGTTCAAGTGGGTTATAGATTTATTAGAGTGGGAAAGAGTGACAGGTCAAAGAGAGGGGGGAGAGAGAAAGAGAGAGACTTATCACCAATGAAAACCACTTCCTCCCAGAAAAAGCTGTTAATCCCGAGAACATGGTTCTTATTGTGAGACCTCTGCGCATTGGGAGATTGGCTTCCTTAGCATATTAATCCCACACCTCTTTATGCTTGATTACTGCAGATCTAGAGAGGTGGTTTTATACATGTAAAATGGGAGGTTGAGGCTAAAGTGCTGCCATCTCAGGCTGTGCCTAGCCAGAAACAATGCAACCTTGACTTCACTGGAAATTCAGACTGTGGCTGTGCGCAGGTAACCTTGGACTTAGGTTTGGAAAAACCTGGGTTCCAATCACATACATGCTCATAATTTAAACCAATCGCCAAACAGAAAGAGAATTGCCGTATTCCTGAAACAGTTTGCCGGAGGAGGCCATTTAAAGCATCTTCTGGTGCCATTGCTTGCTCATGTACATGAAGCAGCATGAGTGGTTTGGGGCAAATCCATTCTGTCATCATCCTTGGATTGTGAGATAATAAGGAAAGGCTGAAGAAGCTGCAACGGTTTAGTCTGCAGAACCGAAGAAGTGGTTTCAGAAACATGCTTCAGATACATGAACAGTTGACAAGGAGGAACAGGTATAAGAATCCATTGTTCACGATAACCAGTGGTCCCGGATGGGGATGCCCAACCCCAACCTCATCAATACTCATCAGGCCAATTCAGTGGGACCCAGAGAAGTATCACAATATTGATGGAGACCAGGTTTCAATGAGAACAAGTCAGAACCCTAAAGGAGCTCCTTGGACAGCTCCTTTAGAGTTCTGACTTGCTCTGACTGAAACCCGGAGCGGATTCACCCCCCCACTGACATCAGAGCCACCAACCTCCATTGGA
Organism: Heloderma suspectum; assembly: GCF_057233095.1. Classification (NCBI taxonomy): domain Eukaryota; kingdom Metazoa; phylum Chordata; class Lepidosauria; order Squamata; family Helodermatidae; genus Heloderma; species Heloderma suspectum. Next base: position 6,091,197 of record NC_139459.1, on the reverse strand, counting down.
TACTAGGGCTGTATGGATTTTATTAAATCCATTCCCTTTGTGTTTTGCAGATTGTGAATTCCCTTCCATCATCCCCTCATTGTTGGAGTCAGATATTTTTTAGGGATGTACAAGAATTTCATTCCACTTGTGCAAGTGCACATTAGTGCTAATATGCATTAACAAAAGTACACACTAGTACTAATGCACATTAGTTGGGTCCTCCACCTACGCAGGGGTGGAGGACCCATTAAAATGGTCCGCCCCAGGCGTCTTATGGATCCAAATGGATTCCTGAATGCGCTTGGGGATTCTCTGGGGCATGCCAACGGCCACTCGGTCAAGACCCTGGTGGGTGGCTGGAATGCCGCAATCACTGGGGCATTAGATCGGGTGGTTCCGAAACGCCCTCTCCCCCTGAACAGGGCTCGGACTGCGCCATGGTTCAATCTGTGGTTACGAGCTCTGAAACAGGAGGTGAGAGGGCTAGAGCGCCGGTGGCAGAAGTCATGCCACCAGTCAGGATGATATGAGGAGGGCTCTGGATAGGGGTGAATGCTCCTTCCTTGTTCTCCTCGACCTCTCAGCGGCTTTTGATACCGTTGACCACGGTATCCTCCTGGACCGCCTGGAGGGGTTGGGCATTGGAGACACTGTATTGCGGTGGTTCCGGTCCTTCCTCTCCGGCAGGTACCAGAGGGTAGCACTGGGAGAGGAGGTTTCAGACCCGTGGCCACTTACTTGTGGGGTGCCACAGGGTTCCATCCTCTCCCCGATGCTATTTAACATCTATGTGAAGCCACTGGGGGCTATCATCAGGAGGTTTGGGGTGCAGTGTCATCAATATGTGGATGACACGCAGCTCTACCTCTCATTCAAATCTTCACCAAGGTTGAAGGTTGGCCGTAGAATCCCTGTCCAAATGTCTGGAGACGGTGAGTGGCTGGATGGGGAGGAATAAGCTGAAGCTGAACCCTGACAAGACCGAGGTACTTTTGGTGGGAGACAAGAGGAGGCTGGGGGATGTTGACCTGGTGTTGAATGGGGTACGGCTACCCTTGAAAGACCAGGTCCGCAGCCTGAGGGTCATTTTGGACTCCCAGCTGTCCATGGAGGCTCAGGTGTCAGCTGTGAGCCGGACAGCGCTGTATCAACTCCATCTGATACGGCGGCTGCGCCCCTTCCTTCCCGACCATCTGCTCTCATCGGTAGTACATGCCCTGGTCTTCTCTCGTTTAGACTACTGTAATGCGCTCTACGTGGGGTTACCCTTGAAGACGGTTCGGAAGCTGCAGCTGGTACAGAACGCGGCAGCTCACCTGATTAAAGGCAGCCGTCGGCGAGATCACATCACTCCAGTGCTGAAGGAGGTGCACTGGTTACCAGTTGTTTTCCAGGCCAAATTCAAGGTGTTGGTTTTGACCTTTAAAACCCTATATGGTTCCGGCCCAGCCTATCTTAAGGAGCACCTCCAGCAACACCAGACAGGCCGCTTAACAAGATCAGCCTCGGATGGCCTTCTCTCTGTCCCATCAGCCAGGACAGCTAGACTGGTGGGGACGAGGGAGAGGGCCTTCTCTGTGGTGGCCCCCACTCTGTGGAACTCCCTCCCTAGGGAACTCCGTCATGCCCCCTCTTTAATGAGCTTCCGTCGTGCATTAAAAACGTAGTTGTTCAGGCAGGCATTTGGGGTGGGTTAGGGTATTTAAAAAAAAAAAATTATGGTAAAATTTTATTGTTTTAAATTGTTTTGTGGTGGGTTGAACATCGCCCAGAGTGGCTGGGTGACCAGTCAGATGGGCGATTAATAAATTTAATAAATAAAAAATAAATAAATAAATAAATAAACATTAGCACAAATGCACATCAGCATTAATGTGCATTTGTACAAGTGTGCATTCATGCTAATGTGTACTTGCACTAATGTGTATTAGCGCAAGTTTGAATATGCGCACATTCCCCCCCCCAGTTAAAAAAAAAAACAGTCCACGAGTCCACGGAATCCATGTGACTCAGGAAAAACCCATCTGCTGCAGAATTCACAGGTCGGATTCACAGAAGTCTGAACTCCTTTGAATCTGTGGCAGATTTCTCTAGGGATGTAGGGATGTACGAAAGTCACTTACCTTTCTGCGGATTATGTTGATGGGGGGGGGAGGCGTTCCGTCCCTCCCCCCGGAATCCTCGATGGGGGGGAGGCGATCTGTTCCTCCCCCCGGAATCCTCCACGGCCAGCTGTGCTCCGTGGCAGCTCTGCAGAGCAGCCGGCCAGGCCCAGGCCAGAGCAGTCCGCAGCCGGATTTCTGGTCGCAGAGGGGTCTGGGTAAGGGGGAAAAAAAACGCGTACGCAAATGGCAGCGGCTATGGCCACCGCCATTTACGTTCCTTATTTTTGGCCGTCTTAATCTATGTAAATATTTACGTAGACTATGATGGCGAAAATAAAGGGGAACGCAAATAGCGTAGCGGGCGCTATTTGCGTCCCTTTTTGATTCACCGTTTTAGCCTGCGTAAATATTTACGTAGGCTAAAATGGTGAATTAAAAAGGGACGCAAATAGCGCCCGCTACGCTATTTGTGTTCACCTTTATTTTCACCATCATAGTCTATGTAAATATTTACGTAGAGTAAGACAGCCAAAAATAAGGAATGCAAATGGCAGCGGCCGTAGCCACTGCCATTTGCGTACGCGGTTTTTGTGTGTGTGTTTTTTTACCCAGCCATGATAGGCTATGTAAATCTTTACATAGCCTATCACGTCTCTGTAAAAAAAAAAGAAAGAAACACCTCCAGACTGCAAATGGCTGCGGCGGCAGCTAGTCAGAAGACCAGCCGCCGCCAAAGCCACCGCCGGAGCCGCCGCCGCCGCAAGGAACATCCGCCCCAGTAAGTCTCGTCCCGGGGGGGATCTGCGGGGGGGCGGGGGGTGGCAGGCCATTCCGCCACAGAGTTCAGGGGGCCGAATGCACTGGCATTTGGCCTCACCAAGATCCGTGGCGGAATTCTCTGACATCCCTAGATTTCTCTGAGACCCTTAATGGACACCCAGAGCCAAATCTACATCAGCTGCACACCATGGAAACCTTATTTTACATGAGGATCTTCTATGCTAGATCAGGGAAAATGGGTTCAGGAGGCAGCTTGAAAGGATTTTGTAGAAATTGGGAAGGAATTTCATTGGGATAGGCAAAATCTATCCTTTTATCTCTGTAGAGTTTTCTGCTTTTGAACTAAGTAGGATGCACTTCTGAATGCATATCTGAATGCAGATGCTGAGCTTCGCTGTCAGTAGGGTGCAAGTTCAGATGTTCATTCCAATGTGCTTTCCCATTTTAAAACCTGCATGCGAGGTCATCCAGTGCATCCAGTCTGCCAATACTTTTTTCACAATGGAAAGTAAGTTGGAGAAAAGTATGGGACACATTAAAGGGGGTATTCCTGCCTGTTTTGTCCCTGCTGCAGCAGCCCCACACACCCCTAAAAGCCTCTCATGAAGGTTGGGGAACACAGGAAAGGACTTGGATATGGGTGGGAGGGAGAATCACAGAAAACTGAGTAAAGGGAGCTTTCAGAATAAATATTGAGTAGATATTCAATATATTCAATATTGAGTAGAATAAATATGAGGTGGTATCTCCATCTCCTGGCTAGATAGCATCACCAATGCAATGAATATGAACTTAAGCACACTCCGGGAGAGAGCGCAGGTCAGGAAGGCCTGGCGTGCTATGGTCCATGGGGTCACGAAGAGTCGGACACGACTGAACGACTGAACAGCAACAATCTCCATCTCCTCCTGGAGATACCACCCAATATTTGGAAATGCTGTATTGTATACCACCCAACATTTGGAAGTCAAACCTGCCAGATTACCATGGCATCCTTTTACTTCTTGACTTGGGTCCAGAATCGTTCTTCTACCAGTGGAAGGATCATGCTTGCAGAATGAGATTTCTGCACCCTCTCCTTCCCCCTGCAGCCCTCTCCCTGTGTGCCCTCCAAATATGCTCCAGAGGATCCCTCAACCCACTAGAGGTCTTTCAGCACCACTGGAGACCTTTCACAGCAAGTTAGACCAGGATTTGGTTGTATTCATTAAGAGGCACTCAAGTACCAAGACAGGAGGATAGGCTGGGTCACTTCCAGTCATAGCCAAAGATGTCCATCATTGGAGATGTGAATAGTTCTTTGAAAGACAGAGGTTTGAGCACGGTTTCTGTTTTTCACGGGATGTTGGACTCAGGGCCCTCCTAAGGTACCTTCAAGTTTGGGGATTTTATGAAAAAAAAGATTAACAATAATCTACTTCTACCTGTTGCAAGGTGGATGGATGGATGGATGGATGGATGGATGGATGGATGGAGGAGGATGAAGCAGAAGCCCGCTTCAGAAAAATTGCTCACATCTTGGGTCCTATTTAATGTCCCGCATTTGTACAATAGTATTACACATGAAATTACACTGAACTAGATGTGGGCACATCTTCAGGAAGACAGCTTCTGCCTCACAGTCCTTGTGGCATCTGCCTTCACAAGGGGAACAAACAGAAAGGTTTTTGTGCCTCATACAATGAGGGGATGTCAGAGAAATCCACAACGGAACCAAATGAGTTTGGATTTTTATGAATCTGACCCATGGATTCTGCAGTGGACTGGCTTTTCCCGTTGGGTGGATTCCACGGACTTGTGGACCATTTTTTCCACCTTTTGGGAATTGTACACAAACTGCATCATAGAAAAATACACAAAAATTTTAAAAACGGCCAAAAATGTGCATTTCCTCAAGGGCTAAAGCATGAAAATGGGCATTTTGGTGGAATGTGCACATTTTTGCATGTGCCAATTTGTGCAAATTCAAAAACTAAAAAAAAATCCAATTCCGTCGACGGGCGGACAACAGAACAAAAGGCACCTGACAATCTGCGAAACGCAGCCGGAACGGATTTTACACAGTCCCTACATCCCTAGTTACAACTACTGTGTGCATCATTTTGTTTGTGAAGGAAGAACTGTGGATAAACTTAGACTTTGCTCCTCTCCCCATGTTCTAACCCCACCCTTTCTCCTTCAGTCCTCAGAACACCAGAGAGCCGATTGGGAGGAGGCGCAGCGGCCGCCCATAGACAAGTGTCCAGGCACAAATGATGTCATGTCTTTGTCCTTCTCACTGGTGCCAACTGAGGTCACTAATGGGCTCTTTTGCTTCTCTTTTCCCTTCCGGCAGGGGGCCTCGTCAAGCCTGGTGGTCAAGTTTGCAGACACGGACAAGGAGCGTACAATGCGGCGCATGCAGCAAATGGCCGGGCAGATGGGCATGTTCAACCCCATGGCGATACAGTTTGGAGCATATGGCGCCTACGCACAAGCAGTAAGTGTAGACACAGCGTGGGGTGGGCCAAAGGGGGTGGGTTATGCCCATTAGCTGTGTACAGCAAGGGATTTCATAGTTCATCGTTGTGAGTATCCCCAAGGCATGAGAAAGCTTTTGAGCCTCGCCAAGTGTCACAAAGGACCGATAGAAATGTGCGGAAACAGCATGGGCGCCATAATTCTTTCAAACTGCAGCTGGGGAAGAATCACATCGTTGAAAGCTTCCCCATATATGAAAAAAAAAAAACCTTGGATGTAGAAAACATTATTTTATGCATGGGAGAATGTGAGCACACAAAAACCACGACCCTTCCCTCATCCTCAGTCTGACATGGTGCAGTCTGTAGTATTTCAGACTGTGGAAAGTCTGTACCACATGCTGCTTCAGCACATTTGGATCACAAGAATGCTAAGGCATATGCCACAGAGACTTAGCAGCACTCATTTTTTACTTTAGTCTAGAGGTGGACAGTTCAAAGGAAAGAGGAGAAAGCAGTAAATGCTGGTACGACTACATAAAGTGAGATCCTTGGCAAAGGTAAAGACCTCCCCCCAGCTCCCGCAAAAAGTGCAGAAACAGCATTGGTCCATTGATAAAACGGGAATGAGTGCATGCCACCTCCTCTGTTACACTGATTGGCTGAGATTGGGTGCCACTCTTCCCTGGTCCAACCAATGTACATACTGAAAGGGTCCAGAGAGAGGGCACCTGCTTCTCCTCTACAGAACTCAATCTTTTGTCAGCCAGCAACATACGAATTACAGCAGCCTTCCCCAACCTGGTGCCCTCCAGATATGTTGGAGTACAACTCCCATGATTCTCAGCCAGCATGGAGAAGAATGGGGGTGGGGACAAGAGAGTTTGCCCACATCACATTCAAATAAACCCAATACTCAGGGTTGGTGATACAGACAATATTGCAGGGAACGATTTAATATGATATATGCAAATATATTTAAGGATCTAATTTGCATACATTATCTTCAGTGAGGGGGGAGGAAGAGTGAGGTCATCCTGGGGTCTTTGACCCTCCAGCTGGACCTAATGAATCAGTACAGTGTCTGTATTTTCACCAGTAGTGTTGTACATTTAATTTGTTTCTACTTTGAGGTTTGCACACTCTTACCTGCAAACTGTACTTCTCTGGCTGGCAAATTATTTGCTTGTCAAGATTATCTGACTTGGATTCCTGCACTGAGCAGGGGGTTGGACTCGATGGTCTTGTAGGCCCCTTCCAACCCTACTATTCTATGATTCTATGATTCCATCAGAAAACAGGTCATTTGAGATCCTGAAGGATAAGCGACATTTTGGAAAGGCTGGGTCAGCTTTTCGATTGATTTGTTTATTACGGCATGTTCTGACCAAAGCGACGGTCTACTTCAGACTCCTGATGTGGACAGAGCACAGTCTTACCAATGATGCCCTGGCATTACCTTGAATATAGTCCAAACTCTCCAGTAATCCTTCTTCAAACCCTGGGAGGTGACAACAAATTTAATGAACTGCAGCTCGGGGGCGTCTCCTTCAAAAGGTATATGATGACTTTAGTGGTCCCAATCCAGTTCTAGTGGTGAGCAACAAAGTTTGTCTAGGCCAGGAGTGGGCAACACATGCCCCCCCCCCCGACCTTTTTCTTTTCCTTTTACCTAAGAAAAAAAGTGAGAACAAGTCAAGGTTTGCTGCCAAAATTCAGTGGCAAACCACTACAGAGCTTGGAATGGATGAAGTTAGCTTGTTTTCAAGCTAAATTTGTCGAATTTAAGCCTCTGAAGTGACTTCCCCTCCTCTTTTTGTGGCACTGAGTTGGTGGCAGGGGGAGTGCAACCTATGGTAGGCCGGGGGGGGGGAATTGCCCCCCAACTACCTGAAGTTGCCCACCCCTGCTGTAGGGCTTCTTCATCCTAGAGCCTGGCTCGCCCATTCTTTATTTGGGGCCGGATGTATAGATTGTATACGTGATGTACAGCATTCCAGCATCCAGTACTGTACGTCCCTCATGTCCATGATATAAATGAAGCATACCTATTTTCCTCTATCTGCGTAGGAGGACTTGGATCTATGGACAGCAGAACATGAGTAAGGACAACACTAGTTAGCTTTGTTCTTCTGCTCACCTCCAGATCAGACTTGTGTCCTTTCACCCATCTTCAGCTAAGTGTTAGGTCAACAATGGAAGATAGTTGGATTTTCAACAGCATACACACCGGTAGACATTGTGCGCGTGCGGGTGGCACTGAGCGGGTGGCACTGATCACCCCAGGAAGATCCAGAGTTGTCAAAATGACAGGATCACGTCCTGGCATCTGGTGTCAGTGGACCCAGAAAGCGCCATGAGCCTCTTTCTCAATCAGACCAGTTATCTGTGTCGCCTCTTATCTGTCTTCATCTCCAAATCATACACAAAGAAAAGGACTGGAGTAATACCACCAGTCCTGTTTAATCCACACTGGACCACCAGTTTAAAGATACTGAGGTGATTGGCACCTTAGAAATGTCAGAGAGGGGGAGGGAGAGGAAAAGAGAGACAAGCGGAAATGAGGAGGTTTCACCCAACTGTTTACATGAAGCTTAACAAAGAACAGGAAGACGTTTGTGTCTCTGAAGCTGTCCAGGATCTAGACAGGGTTGGGTGGGGGACAACTCGTCTTGTTGTCATCTAAGGCCTGGATTGTTTGAAAAGGCCAAATGAATTTTCAACCATCTTTGGTCACTCTGAAAAATTATTTTCTTGACATCGTCTGCCCCTGGGAGGGGGGGAGGGGGAGGCACATTTTAAATCCCCTCCACCCCTCAGTTTGCCAACTGAGCTCACAGCTCTGAACACTGCATGTGCTTACGTGCTTGTGTTTGGGAGAAACTTAGAGCCAAAATGAATTATCTCCCGGAAATCCTCCTCCATGGATTTTTAGGTTGAATATTCACCAGTTTTTCTCTAAATATTTTCCACTTTTGCTGTCCAGTTCTGTCTTGTTTCACTATTTAATATTGCATTTAAATATTTAAAATTGGATTATATCATATTTAACAGATGACAGTATTTAAAAGTTGACAGAATTTGATCTTATTATTATTTGACAGTATTGGGTGGTATTTGTTACCTGACAACATTTGAAAAAAATGACAATTTGTGAGGTTTCCTATTTGGCACATGACAAAATACAAAGGATGAAAGAGATGCTAATAACTGTAAAGCACTCCGATTTTGGATTTGGGGGGAGAATGCTCAATTTCAAAATAATGCTAATTCTCATTTTGAAAATTTCTGTTCAACCTTTGGTGGATTTTGAGTATTTGTGAATATTCATCTCAGCTACAATTCTGATACAATCACAAGGCTGTTTGTTTATAAAGGCCAAACCCGCACATTACTTTAAAGATATCATTAGCAGCTACATCTTTTTTTCACTCTAGAATAAGCATAGGGGTCCCTGTCTGTGTTGGCACCGTAGCATGGGGGTGGAGGGCTTTAAGCCTTTCCCACTTGCTATGACCCCAATCCAGATGAGCAGCTTTGTGCCTGCAATTTATATGGCTGAATAGCGAACCATTTGCTTTAAGTCAGACTTACACCAGGACATTCCGACATTACAAAGATTTGCATTTTCAGCCATTTTCTCCACACGTACTTGAACCTGCCTTAATGCAACGAGCAGGAGAACAGAGATAAGGAATAGCTGCTGGAAGCTTCTGCATCTGAAATCTCTCCAGTCCTCCTTCCTACTTCCCACTCCCAGCAACTCAGTGATCTTCCCCCTGAGAAGAGCTGAGAGAGCCTGTTCCCTCTTTTGGCACATGACAAATGTTTACAGAAGCCAAAAGAGAAGATCTGGAGAAAGAAAGAAAGAAAGAAAGAAAGAAAGAAAGAAAGAAAGAGAGAGAGAGAGAGAGAGAGAGAGAGGCAAATGCTATTTTGGGCTGCATTAATAGAAGCATAGCTTCCAAATCCTGGGAAGTGCTAGTCCCCCTCTACTCAGCACTGGTTAGGCCTCATCTTGAGTACCGGGTCCAGTTCTGGGCACCACACTTAAGAAGGATGCAAACAAACTGGAGAGGATTCAGAGGAGGGCAACGAAGATGATCAGGGGACTGGAAACAAAGCCCTATGAAGAGAGAATGAAAGAACTGGGCATGTTTAGCCTTCAGAAGAGAAGACTGAGGGGAAATATGAGAGCGCTCTTCAAGTGCTTGAAAGGTTGTCACAGAGAGGACAACCTCAATCTTCCCAGAGTGCAGGACACAGAATAATGGGAAGCCAGATTCCAGCTGAACATCAGGAAAAACTTCCTGACTGTTAGAGCAATACGACAGTGGAACCAACTACCTAGGGAGGTGGTGGGCTCTCCCACACTGGAGGCATTCAGGATGAAGCTGGACAGCCATCTGTGAGGGATGCTTTGACTTAGATTCCTGCATTGAGCAGGGAGGTGGTCTTGATAGTCTTGTAGGCCCCTTCCATGTAGACCCTACTATTCTATGGTTCTATGATAATGAGCCCCCTGATTCCATCAGCTGATGCAGAATAAATTCTTCCTTGTTTACGCATCAATTAAAATCATACAGCATGTTGGCAATCAAAGTGATGTTGAGGCCTCAGCCAGCAAAATCCTGCCCAGGAGGAAATTGCCCAGTACACTTTCCTGCATGAGCCCGGTAGAGAGAAACAGCAGCTGCACAATTATGCTTTGCAGGCATGGTGCAAACTGCTCACGGAAGGCAGTGACCCAGCTTGGACCCACCTTGGACCAGGGCTAGAGAAGCAAATAGGAAACCGTCCGCCACGCATTACAAAATGGGTGGATCTAGGCACGGTGTTCTTGAGGTTGGGAACTCTCTTTGTTCCTTTGTCTCCCTTGTGGAGGTAAGGTAGCTCCATTTCTTATCACTAGCCTGTAGGGCGGCCATGTGTCCTAACTTAAAGAGGACACATCTCTCTCTGAAGGGCCGTCTGGACAGACTGCTGTTTAAAGGTGCTCTCTATTTGAAGAACAGCTTAGTCCAAATCCAGTTGAAAGATAAATTTATGTTTTATTTGTTTATTTAAAATATTTCTTGGCTGCCTTTCAGGGCAGAAGCCCTCCCAAGGCAGCATACAGCAATACAACACATAAAACCGTATGATATTAAGAACATTAAAAACACAATAAAAACAGTAAGAATACAATAGAAACAATAATAAAAATAGCAACAAAACCAACAACGGAACCAGTAATCAAAACAGCAACAACAGCAATCATATTAGGAGAAGGTAGGGATGTCAGAGAATTCTGCCATGGATCTCTATGTAAATATTTACGTAGGCTAAAATGGCAAAAAAAGGGAATGCAAATGGCGGCGGCCGTAGCCACTGACATTTGCGTCCGCTGTTTTTTTGTGTTTTTTTGCCATGATCGCCTACGTAAATATTTACGTAGCCGATCACGGCAAAATACAGGGACGCAAATGGCGGTGGCAACGGCCACCGCCATTTGCGTCCCTGCAGGCTGCCCAGCAGCCAGATGTCCAGCTGCGGGCGGCCCCGGCCGGCGGCTCCGTGGAATCTCCGCAGAGCGGAGCCAGCCAGAGAGAATTTCGGGGGGAGGGATGGAGCGCTTCCCCCCCACCGCGAATGTCGCCCTTCGAAAAGGTAAGTGACTTTCGTACATCCCTAGGAGAAGGCCAGAATAAAATCATATCATAAAATCATAGAATAGTAGGATTGGAAGGGGCCTACAAGACCATAAAGTCCAACCCCCTGCTCAATGCAGGAATCCAAGTCAAAGCATCCCTGACAAGTGGCTGTCCAGCTTCATCTTGAATGCCTCCAGTGTGGGAGAGGCTTTCTTAAAAACCTGCAGTGTTGAAGCATGGTGGACCCGTGATGGCAACTCATTCCAGCGGTGTGGGGCCACTGCAGAGAAGGCCTTCTCACATGTGGTTGCCCACCTAACAGCTGTCATTTGGTAGGCCAATGAGAAGGGCCTCTGTTGCTGATTTTAAAGTGCAGACAAGCTGGTATGGGTGAAGGTGGTCCTTCAAGTAATTTGGTCCCATGAAGAACTGTAAGAAAGGAGTGCAGAACCCTTGAAGTTGCCCATTAACAGTTAGCTGCCACTGGAGAGCTGACGGAGCAGCAGACACACAGCTCACCTGGTCTCTGTCTTCACCACTGTGGTGAGCTGTATCGTATTTCCATTTCCATTATAATAATTATTTCTACATTTGCATCTATACATATAAATTAGCAGATTTACATTTCAAGTAGCTTCTTTTGAAGCACACAGCACCCACTGGCTCAGGCGCTATTGATTTGGGTCTTTGGGGATCACTAGCTTCTTTGCAGTGGCTTCGTTAACAGTTGCTGTATATTTGGGAAGGACAGAAGGGTGGATGGACCAAAAGAAGGAAGGAAGGAAGGAAGGAAGGAAGGAAGGAAGGAAGGAAGGAAGGAAGGAAGGATTGTAGAATCAAAGTTAAAAGGGAGCCCCAGCCCCTGCTTTGAGACATAAAGCTAAGAAGGGAAACAAGTAGAGCACAGCTGGGGAAGCAGTGGCCTTCCAGATGTTGTACTATTACTCCCATAATCCCTGATCATTGGCTGTGCTGGCTGAGGCTGATGGAACAACATCTGGAGGGTGATAGGTCCCCCCCCCGTACCCTGAACTACAGGGACACAGCCCTCCCTGCCTTTTCCCATTTGAACGCTACCCTTTGGGTGGCAGGACACGGAGAGGCAGATTTGCTCCATCCTGCCACCTCTATGGTGCAAAGCCTCTATGCTTGCTTTAATAGCCATGCTCTCTTCCCAGAGAGTCCTGGGAGTTGTAGTTTGGGGTTGGGGGCTAGAGATCTCCGTCCACAGAACCTTCAGCACACCACCCAACTATAATTCCCAGAATTATGTGGAGAGAAACCATGACAGGTAGAATCATAGAATCATAGAATCGTAGCGTTGGAAGGGGCCTACAAGGCCATCGAGTCCAACCCCCTGCTCAATGCAGGAATCCGAGTCAGAGCATCCCTGACAGATGGCTGTCCAGCCTCGTCTTGAATGCCTCCAGTGTAGGAGAGCCCACCAGCTCCCTAGGGAATGGGTTCCATTGTCATATTGCTCTAACAGTCTGGAAGTTTTTCCTGATGTTCAGCTGGAATCTGGCTTCCTGACACTTGAGCCCATTCTTCCGTGTCCTGCACTCTGGGATGATCGAGAAGAGATCCTGGCCTTCCTCTCTGGGACAACCTTTCAAGGACTTGAAGAGCACTATCATATCTCCCCTCAGTCTTCTCTTCTCAAGGCTAAACATGCCCAGTTCTTTCAGTCTCTCTTCATAGGGCTTTGTTTCCAGTCCCCTGATCATCTTTGTTGCCCTCCTCTGAACCCTCTCCAGTTTGTCTGCATCCTTCTTCAAGTGTGGCGCCCAGAACTGGACACGGTACTCCAGATGAGGCCTAACCAGTGCTGAGTAGAGGGGAACTAGTACTTCCCGGGATTTGGAAGCTATGCTTCTATTAATGCAGCCCAAAAGAGCATCTGCCTTTTTTGCAGCCACATCACATGGTTGGCTCATATTCAGTTTGTGATCGACAACAATTCCAAGATGCTTCTCTCTTGTAGTGTGGTTGAGCTACGTATCCCCCATCTTGTAACTGTGCATTTGGTTTCTTTTTCATAGGTGCAGAACTGGGCATTTATCCCTATTCAATGTCATTCTGTTGTTTTCTGCCCAGCGCTCCCTCCAGTCTATCCAGATCACTTTGAATTTTGTTTCTGTCTTCCAAAGTATTAGCTGTCCCGCCCAATTTTGTGTCATCTGCAAATTTGATCAGCGTTCCCTGCACCTCCTCCTCCAAGTCATTAATACAAATGTTGAAGAGCACTGGGCCCAGGACTGAGCCCTGCGGTACCCCACTCGTTACCTCTCCCCAGTTTGAGAAGGTCCCACTGAGAAGCACCCTTTGAGTCCGATTCTGTAGCCAACTGTGGATCCACCAGATCGTTGTTTCATCAAGCCCACTTTGAGCTCGTTTGCTCATCAGGATTTCATGGGGCACTTTGTCGAAAGCTTTGCTGAAGTCGAAGTATATGATGTCTACAGCATTCCCACGGTCCACAAGGGAGGTTACTTGATCAAAAAGTGAGATCAGATTTGTCTGGCAGGACTTGTTTTTGACAATCCATGTTGGCTTCGAGTAATCACTGCATTGTTTTCAAGGTGCTTCCAGATGGCTTTATCATCTGCTCCGGAATTTTCCCAGGGACTGATGGCAGACTGACTGGTCTGTAGTTCCCAGGTTCCTCCTTTTTACCCTTTTTAAAGATAGGGACAACATTAGCCCTCCTCCAATCATCTGGCACTTCCCCTGTCCTCCATGATTTCCCAAAGAGAATAGACAGCAGTTCTGAGAGTTCTTCTGCCAGTTCCTTTATTACTCTAGGATGCAGTTCATCTGGCCCTGGACATTTCAACTCATTCAAAGTCATAAGGTGTTCCTTGACCATATGCCTATCGATCTCAAGCTGCGATCCTGCCCCTTCAGCCTGCACTTTGCCTTTGCCAGGGGGCTCACAGACCCTCTTTTGGGAGAAGACTGAGCCAAAGTAGGAATTGAGCACCTCTGCCTTTTCTTGGTCATCTGTTATCATTTTGCCATCCTTATTTAATAGCTGAACCACCATTTCTTTCCTCTGCCTTTTACTATGCATGTAGCTGAAGAAAGCCTTTTTGTTGTTTTTAGCATCCCTCACTAACCTCAGCTGTTTTTCAGCTTTAGCCTTCCTGACGCCATCCCTGCAATTCTGTGCTACCTGCCTGTACTCTTCCTTTGTTACTTGGCCTTCTTTCCACTTCCTATATGTGTCCTTTTTTGTTTTCAGGTCATCCCTAAGCTTTTTGTGAAGCCACATTGGCTTCTTCTGTTGTCTTCCACCTTTTCTTCTTGTTGGCATTGTTTGTAATTGTGCCTTGAGAATTTCCTTTTTTAAAAGCTCCCACCCATCTTGGACTCCTTTTCTCGTTACCGTCGCTTGCCATGGGACCTTACTGATCATTGTTCTGAGTTTATTAAAATCAGCTTTCCTAAAATCCAGGGTACGCGTTTGACTACAGACGGCTTTTGCTTCCCTTAGAACCAAGAACTCAAGTACAACATGGTCGCTTTCCCCCAGAGTTCCTGTAACTGCTACTTTACCCACTAAGTCATCTCTGTTGGTTAGGATCAAGTCAAGGATAGCCCATCCTCTAGTTCCTTCCTCTACTTTCTGTAGGAGGAAGGTATCCGCCACACAAGTCAGGAATTTCCTGGAGGGGCCATGTTTTGCAGAATTTGTTTCCCAACAAATATTGGGGAAATCGAAGTCCCCCATTACTACTACATCATGCTTCCTTAAAACATTGGCTATTTGCTTTTCAAAAGTTTCATCCTTGTCTTCTCCTTGATTGGGTGGCCGGTAGTAGACTCCGACCACCAGGTTCCTTTTATTCTTTGCTCCATTATTTTGATCCAGATGCTCTCGTTGGGGCTACCAAGCTCGTCCTCCTGTATTTCTGTGCAGAGATATGTATTTTTCACATACAGTGCAACCCCACCTCCCTTTCTGTTCCTCCTGTTCTTTTTGAACAAGTTATATCCCTCAATTGCTGTATTCCAGTCATGAGAGTCATCCCACCAAATCTCAGTTATACCTATCAAGTCATAATTTCCCTCCTGTATTAAGAGTTCAAGTTTGTTCTGTTTGTTTCCCATACTCTGGGCATTAGTGTATAGACATCGAAGACCATGTGCTTCATAGTCTGGCTTTCTTACTACATGTGTCTGAAGACTATTATTGGGCGCTATCAGAGCTGTTCTCTCCGTTGCAGTGCATGCGCCTACATCCATTGTTACCCCCAACATTACATCTCCCTTCCAACATTACTGTAGGATTCAGTTTAAAGCCCTCCTGATGAAGTTCTTCATGCTATGGCCAAACACATTCTTCCCATCCTTTGTGAGGTACAACCCGTCCTTTGCCAACAGCCCATCTTCCAGGAAGTATAGCCCATGGTCCCAGAATCCAAATCTCTCTTGTCGGCACCACCTTCATAGCCAGTCATTCACCTGGAGTATTTTTCTTTCCCTTTCTATCCCTCTTCTAACTACTGGAAGGATGGATGAGAAAACTATTTGGGCCCCAAAGTTCTTGAGTTTCCTTCCCAAACCTTCAAAGTCTGAACTGATCTCTTCGTAGCTCCGTTTGTATCATTTGTTCCCACATGGATGAGAAGAAAGGGATACCTCTCAGTGGGCTTTATGAGTGCAGGCAACCTTTCAGTCACGTCTCTAATCCGTCCTCCCGGGAGACAACATACCTGGCGAGTCCACGGGTCTTTGCGACATATTTGAGTCTTGATCCCACGCAGCAAGGAGTCTCCCACTACTACCACTCTTCTCTTCTTGTTGTTGTAGGCCTGGGTTTCATCGCCTCTGTTTGACTGACCTTCAGCATCTTGCTCACTCTCATGTAGGTTCCCCTGTGATTCTTCCTCTGCAGACTGTCCTCCAGTCTCATTCGCAAGTACCTGAAATCGGTTCCACAGCTCCACTGCTTCCACTGGTGCAGAGTGGCATCTAGTTCTTCTGCTCCTAACTGTCACCCTTTTCCAAGGAGTATCCTCTACTCCATTTTTCTTCACCTCAGCATTTCCCACTGCCTCATCTTGCTGTTGCTCTTCAAGCTTCTGGTCTGCCCTTTGCTGCTGTAGTTCCCCCATTCTGTCCAAGAACTCTTCATGTTCTCTTATTCCCCGGAGGGTCGACAGTCACCGCTTCAGTCCTCTTACTTTTTCTTCCAGCGGCGTGATCAACTTGCACTTGTTGCAGGTGTAGGCCATGTTGTTCTCAGGCAAGAAAACAAACATTGCACACACCTTGCAGGTCACCACCACTGGAGAGTCTTGTCCTTCCATAGCCTCTTTTCCCTTTTTGTGTCTAGCTTTGTGATTGTTCTAGACTAGCCTGTGCCTGCTCCTCTACTCAGTAGAGGTTAAAAGCAGAGTCCCACTGGTGTGGAAGTGTGTGTTACAAGACAAATAAATGAAAAAAGTTAGTTAAAAATAAAATGAAATAAAAAATAAAAAAAAAATGTTAGGGGCCTCCCCCTTGACCTCCCCTGCCGAACTCCCCTGGCCAACTCCTGTTTGCTCCCCCTGTCCGCTCACTCTGGTCGCTTGCTCTCTGGGAGCTTGCTTGCTTCTGTAGTCCCTGGACCAGCTGGAGCAGCTTGCTCTGCTCTGCTCTGCTCAGCTGGGATGCGGGAAACAGACTGAAGCTTCCCACCCACTCAGCTGCTGGGAGTACTCAGGCCACACACACCCAATTCAGTTGGAGCTCTCAGAAGCACCTGGTGCTCTCACAGCCACTCAGAAGGATAAAGGGCAGCCCCCTGGGCTTCCTGCAGCCCACTTACCTCTTAGCCTCTGTCTCCTTTGTCTCCTTTGTCTCCTTTGTCTCCTTTGTCTCTTCTACCACTGCAACTCCCCTGGCCAACTCCTGTTTGCTCTCCCTGTCCGCTCGCTCTGGTCGCTCGCTCTCTGGGAGCTTGCTTGCTTCTGTAGTCCCTGGACCAGCTGGAGCAGCTTGCTCTGCTCTGCTCAGCTGGGAGGCGGGAAAAAAGTGATTAAAAGTGATTAAAAACCACAGCAACCACAATGTAACATGGGTGTGTCTATACTCTCAGGGTGCCCCGTCCTAACGCTAGGCTGAAACTCAATGCACTCCCTTTTTCTGCATGGCACCCACCTCCTAGTGAACAGACTCACACGTTTTCCCACAGGTGTAAAGAGCATTGTAATGTGTATCAGGGGATAGAGAACCATACGTTTTTTTCCTGAAAATGACGAAAGAAGAGGACTCCATCGTCTCCCTAGATCAGCCTTCCCCAAGCAGATGTGTTGGACCGCAACTCCCCGTAATGGCCATGCTGGCAGGGGATCACGGAAGCTGCAATCTAACACATCTGGAGGGCACCAGCTCGGGGGAGGCTGCCCTAGATGAAGGCCAGCAAGCTGGCAGGATTCTGTTCTGGGCTTCCCACAGACATCTGGCCAACCACTGTGGGAAAAAGGACAGTGAGATCAATGGACCTTTGGTCAGATCCAGCACAACTCTTCTTATCCTCATCTTTTGCTCTTACGGGAGGGAGGAAATAATAAAATAAATGAGAGGTCAGCGGTGCCCTCCTCACAGGCAGGGAGATGCAAAGATGCGACCTGGTGCTTACTTTAATGGCCTTGTGTCAAGTCGAGACACGCACTGGAGGTTTTACAGGAGCAAGCCATGACCCTTAGAGCAGCCAGCTCACCTCCCATAAATCTTCCCAGAGATACACTCTAAGGGCCAGGTCTCTCGTTTGTAATTCTCATCTGGCTTCCCATCCCAGTGTGTTCAACATACACTTTTCTGCATTTAACTTCCCAGTTCTATGATCCACTAAGAATAGGAAGGATCCAATGCCACTGCCAGCCACCCTCCGGCGGCATGAGGCGCTGTTGCTGCTTACTGATGCCCTCAGCCCTTGCCAGAGAGGGTAAACATATGCAAAACTAGCATGGAGTGGAAATACCTGATCCATCCATCCCTGAAACACAGCTCAACCATGCCAGGGCACTTCTGCCATTGAGTTGGCCTGCCCCCTCCCACCCTATCAGTCTGAACTACAGAATACTTACTTACTGCAGAAATAGGTGTCTGGAGAAGGTCAGTTTTCCTTTTTCTAAAAAAACAAACTCAGGTTTCTAGCCCTTATGGTTCCAAATATATGTTTTTGAAGTGTGGAGGAGCTCCTCACAGTGCTACTCATGAGAGATGGGGGAGATATTAATTCTGTGAAGATCCGAGGCCTACAGAGGCAAGGAAAATGGTCAGGCCTAGAGGCCTGGGGGAGGTGTTTGGAGGGGGTAATCCTGAGAAGAGTAATTTCATTTCCCCAGTTAAGTTTCAGTTTCATTTCCTCAGTTAAGTTTCATTTCTTCAGGTTTGAAGCAATACTTTCAGTTTTAAGGGAGGAGGGTATATAAAGAGAGCAAGAGAGACAATGAGAGCAGAATCAGGAGACCAGAGCCTGAAGAGGGAGCAGGAAGAAGCAGCCTGGAGAAGTCTAAGTACAGCTAGGGTAAAGGAACTTGCATTTTGCAACTTTTATTTTCTTCTAATGCCCTTTGTATCACTCATCTTTATTGTGTACATTCCTTTAGTTGTGATTTGCTTGCTTTAATTTACCAGTAAACTGTTGTGGTTAACACCCAGGTGTCTGAAGTGCCAATTGCCCCACGTCTACAGCTGAAACCCCACATTATTGGGAAAGGGGAGGTAAAAGAAGGAAGGTGGGACTCTTAAGGAGGCAACAGATCCTTAAGGAGTTGCTCATGGGGTCCAGGTCATAAGGGGAACCCTGACAAATTCCTTTCGCAGCTTAATGTGAACATCCCACATTTAGCACTTCTGAATGTGTTCCGCATTTTCGATATACAAAGTGAAACCATTATTCTTCAAAATTCGCACTTCTTTGAATTTCAAAATGGAGTTCTCCAATAAAAAATGCATACAAAAATGCACATATTAGGAGAAGTGCACACAAAAGGAAAATTGCTTGCAGAACAATGTGCATATTAGGCAAAATTGTATACAAAAATGCATGTATTGGGAGAAATGCACACAAAAATGCATACAAGTTCTCAGCAAACTTTAAGAAGGAAAAAAATCTCAGTGTTCAGGACAAACTGAACTTAAGGGTAGTATCGAACGTTAGTCCTACATAGAGTAGACCCATTGAAATGAATGGAAATTAAGTTGGTCACAACTAACTTAAGTCCCATTCATTTCAATGGGTCTACTCTATGTAGGACTAACCTTGGATATCAAGGTTAGGAAAATTCTCAAAGTTTGGGATGAACCACAGTTAAGACTGGAAAAATGAGAAACTGAAAGTTAACAGAAACAGACAGATTCACTCATCCCTACGTCCTCACAACAGTCCTGTAAGGTAGGCCCTTATTGTAATCCCTAGGGATGGTGGTTTACCCAAAGACAGCTTGTGAGTCTGTAGAGAAAGCAAGAGCTGAACTGGAGACCTGAATATATGACACTGGCTTATACTGAAGCAGACCATGGGTCCAGCTAGATGCTAGTCCTGTCTCCTCGGATGGTAACTGCTCTCCAGTGTTTTAGATATGGAACACTCTGAGCTTGATTACCCAAGATCCTTCCAGAGATGCCAGGAATTGAACCCAGAACCTTTGGCTGCACCATGTGCTCTTCCAATGATCTTTGCCCCCTTCTGTTGACATCCCACTCTACTTCTGTGCTCACACCATCAGCCAGGATGCTATACCAAGTCTATTAAAGACAAAAGCTTTTCCCTCTTTCCCCCCTCTTATTGGTGTACTTTACCAAATCACCTGCTCACTGACTAATCCAGAGAATAAATTCCACAGATGCCAGACGAACGGGTATGCTCTTTACAGGCAGACGGGGGGAGGACGAGGGACACCGCTATTGTGCCGCAATAGAAAAGGGCTTCTAATCACTCCATCAGTAATTACAAAGCAGAGAAAATCGCTAATTAAAATGTGAAAGTGTCTTGCACGGCATGCAGTAAGAAAGGGTAATTAACAATCAAACAAGAAGCCGCCACCTTGACACCCAGATGATGTGTGCAGAGATACAGGAAATCATAGCAAGGTCCGGCTTTTTCTTTAGCACTTTCATTTCAAACAGATCTAAGGACATTTTTTAAAAAAACACAGCAGCAGTGAGCATGGGGAAATCATGGAGAGGTGGTGGCGGCAGGGGGAGAGATGGTATATTCCCTGCCTGGCAACAGAAGCTAATTAAGAGTTACAGGAAGGAAGGCTAGAAGGTTGCAGCAATGTCTTCTAGCCTTGCTATCTCTAAATCTTGACACCTGGAGGAATTTAAGCAAAGGTAGTGCTGGAAAACAAGGTTCACCCGTTTTGATTTTTGGAGCTCAGGGGCTGCTGTTGAGGGGTGCATCTGCCACCTCCTCCTAAACTATGCAGATATTAACTTTGTTTGAGCCTGCTCTCTTTTTCCTGATCTGCGGCTTCAGCGCTATTTTTTGTTTAAGTGCCTCTTCCTTCTAGGAATAGCCACACAGCTGATCCCAACCAACTGGGGACCATGTAGGATGACTTCACAACAACATGTAGCCAGTCAGGGTTGTCTACATGTCACGATGTCACTAAGAACAAACAAAGCAGCCTTCAGGAAGCATTGTCCTCACTCGTAATTGGCAAACTCTTTCAACCTGTTTGGACACGGTGCCAGAAAAATCATGAAAAATGGCCATGCTCCTCAAAAGCACGTCTTCTTTTGGCTTCACCTTAGTGAAGTACTTTTACTTGGACTCCCATTCAGTTAAAGAGATCTTAGTCAATTAATCATATGTATTTTAGTCAAATAATTGATTAACGAATTGATCAAATTTGCTTACATTTGCAAATAAGAAAAAAACAGGCATTCTACAGGGGGAAAGCAAATTTCCTTCTGTTTTTAGGCAATGCATCCATACAGCAGGCATCACTTTAGAAGAGACATCCCCCAGTCTCTCACATGTATACAAAGGAGGGAATGGGAATGGTTCTTCTGAGAGCCCCCTGCAGTTTTTGTAAGTACTTGTATTTTTTTTAATTAAAATATGCTGCCTGGTTAAACAGGACCATTGTTTCATGAGTCAACATGCTTTATACTTAGTTAATCTAACAAAGGGCTAGGGAACCTGGAAGCAGTGGAGGCTGGTGGCTCCGATTTCAGTGGGGCTGTAATTCCATTCTGGGTTTCAGTCAGAACCAGTCAAAACTCTAAGGAGCTATCCAATGTGCTGAACGTATTTTGGGCTGGTTCTGACTAAAAACCAGAATGGACTACAGCCCCACCAAAATCAGAGCCAATCCTCCACATGTTTTGGAACTACAGCTCCCATGATCTGTGACCATTGGCCATGGTGGCTGAGGCTTATGGAAATTGTTGCCCAAAACAACTGGAGGGCACCAAGTTGCCTACTCTTGATCTAGAGTAGGCAGAACCTCAGGCCTGCAGACCAGATCTGGCTGGGCTGGGTCTTATGGGAACTGTAGTCCAAAACATCAGGGGAGGCACCAGGCTGCCTTCCCTGACCTAACCACTTACTCTACTAAGCATTGTACTTTATAATCTTCTAGACCGGGCACCCAGGTTTGAACCATTATTAAATCATATTACTGTGTAAGTTTCACATGGGGAGTATTTCTTACAAAGGCGCACGCACGCACGCACACAGAGGGGGGGTGATATTGAGCACAATGGGCAAAGTTTGAGTTTGGCTGAATAGGCTTTCAGAGTAGGTAAAATCCCAGGAGTGACCACATGAGGGCACAGTCATGAGGAATATTTATTATATGAAACTGAGATGAAACTACGGAGCTGCTCTTTTGCTCAGCATACATCTAATGCATCTATTTTCATGGCACAAATGTTGAAGATACAAGAATGGCAAAAAAGAGAACAGTGAATGTAAGACCAATAAGAACAACACTGGTGAATCAGAACAAAGGTCCATCTATCCCAGTATTCTGATTCCAACAGTGGGCAGCCTATTCTTCCAGAAGCTCCCATAGAGAGCATGAAGGCTGTGGTGGATGTTCAGCTATGAACATTTCTGAGGTGAAAAGTGTGCTTTCAAGGCAAGGGGAAGACATTCCCTAGGGAAAACAACCCCAAACTTTGTAATAATTCACATTTTTCACCACACTATGCGCAGCCCCCATTTCCTGCTGCTTATGCCATTTTTTTGTTTTTCATCCCCCCCCCCTCACTTTCTGGCCCCTGACATTCTAGATATCATGTACTGAATGGGATGACACCATTGCACCTCCAAGACACCAGCTTTGGCTATGCAGGGACATCGCTTAGGTCTTTTGCCTTGGCCTCACTTTGAATGGGTGGGAGGAGTCCCACCTGCTGAGGAAACCAGGCTGAAGTTCCTTCTTTTGCCATACTGTACCGCAACAGATCCATTGCCTCACGTCAGTGTGGCAAATCAGGGAGCCTTGCCCCAGCCACCTCAGCAACAGAGATGTTTTCCTTTCCCCTTGCATCCCATTCACAGCGAGGGCTACCCCACACGTTAGGTGGACACTTTAGCCTCCTTTCACAGGATCCCTTGGGGAAAAAAATGCTAAATGGGGTTTTGAGGGTTGTGAAACATGGGAGGTCCCATAACTAACAGCCATTGATACATCTATCCCAGAGTGCTGGAATGAAATTTCTCAATACCTGGCAAACACACACACACAGAGAGAGAGAGAGAGAGAGAGAGAGAGAGTTTCATGCCTGCAAACAGAGTGAAGAGTTTTGGCAGGCCAATTTTACTCAGCCTTGCATACACACAAAAATTTAATCCTTTTTCTAGACAAACAAAGACATCTACGGCTGGCGAGTGGCTCTCCCTAGATGCCCTGTGGATAATTAATTCCCTAAGTGAATCAGAGCAGCATGAGGAAAACACACCAAATCAAAGGCCCACACAGAAATTTCCAGAAATTTCCAGAGACCACAGGCATGTCAGAAATCAGTTCTGCAACATCTGCATCCTTTCTCCTTTTCTCAAAGGAGCTCAGGGTTTATCTTATTCTATCTTTGCAACAAGCCAGTGAGTTAGAAAAGACTGAGAAATGAATGACTTGCCCAAGGCCACCCAGGGACATTCTTCACTGAGTGAATGGGAATTTGAAGCCAAGTCCCCCCAGTCTAAGACCAGCACTCTGGTCAGCTTGCATCCAGTTTCATGAGAATAAAAAAGGAAAAAGGACTGAAGCTCTGGTTGATTCCTACAGTGGTCTCTGATTGGCTACAGTCACCAGGTCTTTGTAGGTTATTGTATGGACATTTACACTAACGGAGTGTCCAATATTTTTAGTCCCTCTGCTCTCAATGATAAGGTGAGCTGATACAAAAATGGGTGTGTTTGTAATTGGGGATTATGAGAAATTCATTTCAGCTCATTTTTGATCAGGATTTACCCAGTCTGCAGATCCCAAACCGAATGCAAACTCAAACGCAATCTGCGGTTGAAGTCCGTACAATGTCATTCGCGGACCCAAAACATGCATTTGACAGTTGCACACTTTTGAAAAAATGCATACAAACATCATTTCATAAATGGGAGAAGAATGTGTACATTACAAAGATGTGCATAACATGTGTGCATTTGGGAAAAATACGCATGAAAATACACACACATTTTGATGCAAAAAGAAAAAAAGCTGAGATTGTAACCCAATACGGACACGAGTCAGAATGAGCTGCGAGGTGAGATTTGGAGAACTTTGACAAGCACATCCCTAATTGCAATGCCTTGAACTTTGGGTAGAAGCCAGGATTTAGGCAGGTGCATCTTGTCATTCAGGGAGAGAAAGGCTGCACTTGTCTGGATACACTTTTTGGTACAACTGCTGAAAGGACAGGAGCTCTCTTCCCTCTTTTGTATTTGGTCTTCCTACTTGGGGAAGCATCCTGTAAAAGCATCTGCAAATCCTCCCTTCAAAGGTTGGTGAGAATTAGAATGCCCTTTGCCTGTCACTGAAGGTGGAAGCAAAGTAATTGGGATGTAGTTTTGATTGCTACTTTTGTACTAGTGCTGAGCTGAATATTCCCCATGTCCTATTTGCCCAGGGTGGAGGTTAGCACACCCCCTCCCTACCCCTGTGTTGAGGCCCTGAGCCTCAGAACAGGAAGACATGGTTCTGTTATCACCCAGTGTCCTTCTCCTACACAATTGGTTCCTTGGCCTCTCCCACCCTGCACTCAAGTACAGCACAGCATACTCCACCTTTGCCATGGGGCCCAGCATCCCCTTGCAATATTGCTGGGTCTTGCAGGACCCCCAGCACATTCCAGGTTACCTTGGCACCCACTTGGCTCCTACATCTGCCCATGACCAACTGGTTGGGTGCCAGGACTTCAGTGGCAGCATCAGCAGCTTTGGTCATCTGTGGCAGCCTGTGAAGCCAGCAGAAGGGAACTCTCCCCAGCTCAGGCACTTGAAATTGTTCACTGATAGGATCCTGGGCATGATTTTTGCCTTGGAAGGAGCGATTTCAAGGGGGGCAACCGACCCCTGGAAGAAAATGGCAACTTTAATCCTACCTTTCCCTGGGTGTTTGCAACTGTTTGCAGCCACTGCCCCACCCCCATCCCTGCTGCTACACTCGCAGCCATCTTTCTCTCTCCGCTTCATTCCTCCTGGAGTGATCCAAGCCATTCAAGGATCACCTACCACATGTGATGGCATGACCATGCTCTGTCGCCAAACAGATTTAGCTGTGTGCTGATGTCACTAAGGGCAAATGAAGCCCAGCAGAGTGAGGGCCTTCTTTTCTGTAGTGATCATATCCTAGCCAGTCAGGGACGACTCTGGGGATGAAGCAGTTTCTCAGTCCTTTTCCCTTTTCTATATTGATAAAGCTTTTCACAAGACTATCTGCTTCCCCATTTCAGTTCAGCATTAGCTTTTACTTTCCTGTAGGCCCAAGGCAGCCTGTTAAAAGCAGGAATGCAAGCCTGAACTGCTAGTTTAACCAACTAAAGCTTTAGTTAAATGGTAAGAGCCAATTTTAATCAGTGGGGGCAAATATTAATTGGCGAAGCTGTGAGTTAAGGACCCACGTCTGTGCTTTGGTTCAGGTGTGTTTTTGCAACAGCAAATGCAAAAAGAGAAAATATTAAAGACATTCCTCCCAGAAATTATAGTGTTTAATTATTAAATTTCAGCCATCACACACTATGTTTTATATCTCAGACATGTTTTAGTAGTATGCAGTTTTTAAAAATTCTAATACTGTAATCCATTGATTTCCAGAGGGGTAGCTGTGTTAGTTTGTTGCAGCAAAAACAATGAAGAGTCCTGTGGCATCTTAAAGACTAACCATTTATTATGGCATAAGCTTTTGTGGACAATAGTCCACTTCATCAGATCCATGGAGTGTTACCCTGAGTTCCAAGTGCGTGCGCACAAGCGCGTGCGCACACACACACACACACACTGTTGGCATTGGGGAGGGAATTGTAAACTTCAAGGTTAGAGGGAACTGAAATGCAGAAAGTACAGACAGTGATAATTACCTTATTTACAGTGGCTATTCACAAAACAGGGGTTGGGTGATAACACAGACATCCTTGCATTGGTCAGCTGTAGTGTGATTAAAAAGACTTTGTTGCTATTCAAGCCACAGGAGATAGAGTTGAACCTTATGATGAATTGTAGCTCAGCTGTTCATTGAATCTGTCTTTGAAGTTGTTCAAGAATGGCCACTTTACGGTCAGTGACAGAGTGTCCTGGGAGGTTGAACAGTTCCCCTACTGGTTTCTGACCATTGCCTTAAGTTCTGCTACCAGCTTGGGTCCATCTATTATTATGCATAGAAACTGGCCTATTCATCCTATGTAGAATGCAGTAGGGTATTTCTGGCAGGTGATGGCATTTATCACATTGGAAAATAAGCATGTGTCAGAAGCCCTGATGTTGTGGATGGCATTAATAGGTCCTGTAATAATGTTACCAGAGTAGATGTGGGGACAGAGTTGACATCTGGGCCTGCCACAGGGTCTGGTTCCTGTGTCTGTATGTTATGAGGTCTGTTGTTGCTGGTGAGCAACCATTTTAGGGTATGCAGCTGTCGGTAAGCATGTACAGGCCTGTCACCCAAGGCCTTTGAGAGGAAAGTGCCATTGTCCAGAATGGTCTGAGGATCATTGTAGGGATGTACGAAAGTCACTTACCTTTTTGCAGGGGTGATTCATGGTGGGGGGGAGGCGCTCCGCACCTCCCCCCGAAATCCTAACCTGGCCGGCTCTGCTCCGCGGCACCTCCGTGGATCTGCCGGCTGGGTGCATTCGCAGGCGTCTGGAGCCTGCGGATCCAAATGGCAGTGGCTACGGCGGCCGCCATTTGCGTTCATGTTTTTGGCCGTGATAGGCTACGAAAATATTTACGTAGCCTTTCACGGCGAAAGACAGGGGCACAAATGGCGGCTGCTATGCCATTTGGGCCCCTGTTTTTTTACTGTGATAGGCTACGTAAATATTTACGTAGCCTATCACAGCAAATAAACAGGAAAGCAAATGGTGGCAGCTATGGTAGCCACCATTTGCATCCCCTTTTTTTGCCGTGATAGACTATGTAAATACTTACGTAACCTATCACGGCCTAAATGGGGAAGCGAATGGCGGCCGCAGATGCGGCCACCATTCGCAAAGCAGCGCGAACGGCACCAGGTAAGTGCTCTGTTTCACATGCCTTTCGCAGGGTGGTAGGGCGGGGGGCTTCGTTCCACCACGGATTTCAGGGGGCCGAATGCACTGGCATTCAGCTTCACTGAGATCCATGGAGGAATTTTCTGACATCCCTAAACATTTGTGATATGCTTGAGTGGTTTTTGCTGGGAATGGCAGTGAACCCAGTGGTGTTCTATTGTTTTCTCTTCTGACCTGTAGTAGATTATTCCTGGGTACAAATCTGGCCCTATCGATCTGTATGTGTGGTTTTTTATTTTATATTTTACTTTCTTGGGTGGCTGTTGTAGTCTGAGAAATGTCTGGTTTAAATCCTTAAGGCTGCAATCCTATGCATGTTTAGGCAGAGAAAACTCCGACAACTCCCAGCATTCCCCAGCCAGCATAGCTGGCTGGGGAATGCTGGGAGTTGTCGGAGTTTTCTCTGTCTAAACATACATAGGATTGCAGCCTTAGTGGTGAGTCTCTGTCAAACAGGTCTGAAGGGATGCGGTTGTGTAAGGCTTGGTCACCCATCAATAGGGCCATGGGCTAAAAGTGACTTGTTTGGCAGCCTAGATAAAACGCTCCCGTTCAGAAAAGGAGAGTCTGTGAGACCCTCCAAAGCACTGGAAGCCAGCAGGGGCGGTGCCCTCCCAGCCAGAGCTGCCCTGCCAGTGAATGCGTGATATTTTTTCCCTGTTCTCTTTGTTCCAGCTGATGCAGCAACAGGCGGCCATCATGGCATCCGTGGCTCAAGGTGGCTACCTAAACCCCATGGCAGCCTTCGCGGCAGCTCAGATGCAGCAGATGGCGGCACTCAACATGAACGGTCTGGCCGCCACACCCATGACGCCCACCTCAGGTAAGGGCCTCACAGCACCAAGCTAGGCACAGCAGTTCGACAGGCCTGTGGTTGTTCTGTGCACACACATTTCCGTTTGGGTCAGTCAGAAACACCTCCCTCGTTTGTCCATATTATTTTTGCACTCCTCACTGCAGTTTTTTGTTCATTTTCAGGCAGGCTGTTTTTAATGCACAGGCAGGCTGCTCTGTCTTGGGCTTCTCTTTAAAGCAGCCTTACCCATGTCTTCGACTGCAACTCCCATCATTCCCAGCCAGCGTGGCCAGAGCCCTGTGCAGATATGCAGGGCAAGGAATTGGGATTCTGCCTTTGGGTACACCATTCTCACCAATAAAATGTTGAGATGGTGATCAAGTGGCTCTGGCCAATGCATTTGCTTCACTGTAAGCAAATACAAAGTGATGAGCGTTGGGGCAAAACCTCCCAACTTCAAGTATACGCTGCTGGGATCTAAGGTAGCAGTGACTGACCCAGAAAGAGATCTTGGGGTTGTGGTGGACACCTCGATGGAAATGCCAACCCAGTGTGTGTCTGCTGTGAGACTCCGTGTTAGGCATAATTAGAAAAGGATTGAGAATAAAACTGCCAATATCGTACTGCCCCTATACAAATCTGTGGTGTGACCACACTTGGAATACTGTGTACAGTTCTGGTCACCGCACCTAAGAAGATATTGTAGAGTTGGAAAACATGCAGAAAAGGGCAACTAAAATGATTGAGAGGCTGGAGCATCTCCCCTATGAGAGAAGGTTACAACAGCTGGGATAGTTTAGCTTAGAAAAAGGGCAAGTAAGAGGAGACATGATAGAGGAGTTAAAAATTATGCATGGTGCGGAGAAACTGGATAGAGAGACTTTTTCTCCCTCTCTCATAATGCTAGATCCCAGGGACATCCCATGAAGTTGATTGGTGGGAGATTCAGGACAGATAAAAGGAAGAACTTTTTCTCATAGCGCATAGTTGGAATTCACTACCACAAGACATAATGATGGCCACCAATTTGGGTGGCTATAAAGGGGGGTTAGACAAATTCCTGGAGGAAAAGGCTACCAATGGCTACTAGCCCTGATGGCTATATGCTACCTCCAATATCAAAGGCAATGTGCCTCTGTACACCAGTTGCTGGGGAACATGGGTGGGAGGGTGCTGTTGCACTCATGTCCTACTTGTGGGTTTCCTGTGGACAACTTGTTGGCCACTGTGTGAACAGAATGCTGGACTAGATGGACCCCTGGTCTGATCCAGCAGGGCGCTTCTTATGTTCTTACCCTGGGGTCCCACACCAGTAGGCCCTTAACTGACTGAATTTGACCTTCAGTATAGAAATGTCAGGCAGGGGTGAGGTGGTGAGTGGCAGTGCAGGCCGATGTAATCCCAGTTCCCCATTGCACAAAGAACCACATCTGTGCTAAAATTAGATTCATAGAATCATAGAGTTGGAACAGACCTGGGAGATCATCTAGCCCAACCCCCTGTTCAAGGAGACTCTGAACTGCAGGTTTAGCTACAGCGTCCCTGAGAGGTGGCCGTCCAGCCTCTGCTCAAATACCTCCAGCTCCTGAGGCAAATACCCCAAATACTCAAATATTTGAGTATTTGAGGTATTTGAGTATTTGAAATACCTCAGATATACTCAAGTGTTCAAATATACTCAAATACGCAAGTACTCAAATATACTCGAATACTCAAATATTCAAATACCTCAAATACTTATAGTACTCAAATACTCAGTACTCAAATACTGCTCAAATACCTCCAGCTCCTCGGTGTTAGTAAGTTGCTCTTACACTTTAGCTGGAATCTGCTTCCCTGCAATTTCCACCCATTGGTTCTAGCCTTGCCCTCTAGAGCAACAGATAGTATTTTTCAGTAGCAAAGTGCTTTGTTTTTGCACTGACTGCCCCTTTTTTTTTAAGGCATGTGCACCTCATCTGTACTATAGGACATCTAAGACCAAAGAGCCAGCAGCCACCGGAAGCAACACGCGCACAGGATACAGCCCCAGAATTGCAGGCCATGGGCTGAACGCACGCAATACACTTCAATGTAACCGATTGACCTATAGAAGTTTCTGCATTCATTTTGTCTTCCCCTCCCCTCCTCTAGGTGGCAGCACGCCTCCAGGCATCACTGCACCAGCAGTGCCTAGCATCCCCTCTCCCATCGGGGTGAATGGTTTCACTGGCCTACCGCCACAGGCTAATGGGCAGCCCGCCGCAGAAGCCGTCTTTGCCAATGGCATCCACCCTTACCCAGGTATGACAAACCAGCTTTCCTGTCAGGCTTCCTGTTGCTGTGGAGTCTAACCCAAGATGAGTGACATGCTTTATGTAATTCTTTTTGGAATGGGGAGGGTTTGCTCATAATCTGATTTCCTGATTGGTTGGTTGATTGATTGGTTGATTGATTATAGACTCATAGACGTAGAGCCTTCTTTTTGACCAGAGTCCCCAAAGCGGCTCACAATATTTCATAGAACACAGCTCCATTAAAACCTTGCCTCAACAGATATGTTTCAACAGAAACAACAGATATTTGGGACAAAGAGGGAAACATTTTTTCCCGAAGCCCCTTGTCTAGAAACCTGGTGTGGGGGGCAATCACATTCGCCTGTAATTTGTAAATTGTTTCATCTCAGGTATTCCGTCTGCTGCAGCCGTCTGGCTTTGTTACTTTGTGGCCTGAATCGGTCTGGTCTGTAGGATGATCTGTTGATAAAACGTTGAATTTGTTCTGTAAATTCTGAAACCTGCCTTCCGGTCCTAAAATTACACTCCTAAGGTGGCTTTTGTAAATTCCTCTGGAAAATACAATTTAAATCAGGAACCGATGTGTGGCAGCCGAAGCCTGGATGCCCTGCACAGGAAGCTGCTCAGCCTAGAAACCTCTCTACCCCATCGGTTTTGGACAAGAGCCTTGCCCTGGGCCCAAACCATGGAGGAAAGGGGGTGCCCTTAACACAGAGGATATTTTCTCCTTGGGCCCTTCCTGTTATCCTGTGCTGTGCAATGAGCCATGCGTTCTCCCTGAGGCCCTTTGCAAGATGCCTACAGCTCACGAGGGGGATGTGTAGCAGCCTTGTAATCTTGGCACACCGAGAGCCACATTCTCTCTCCCACCTCCCCCATGCGCATGCACACCATGCACCCTGCAGCAGCTGTATTGCTGTATTGCTGCAACAGCATCTGCCCCATTGTGATGAATCATAGAACCATAGAACAGTAGGGCTGGAAGAGGCCTACAAGGCCATCGAGTCCAACCCCTGCTCAACGCAGGAATCCAAGTCAGAGCGTCCCCGACAGACGGCTGTCCAGCCTCATCCTGAATGCCGCCAGTGTGGGAGAGCCCACCACCTCCCGAGGTAATGGGTTCCATTCTCGTATTGCTCTAACAGTCAGGAAGTTTTTCCTGATGTTCAGCTGGAATCTGGCTTCCTGTCACTTGAGCCCATTCTTCCGTGTCCTGCACTCTGGGATGATCGAGAAGAGATCCTGGCCTTCCTCTCTGTGACAACCTTTCAAGGACTTGAAGAGCGCTATCCTATCTCCCCTCAGTCTTCTCTTCTCAAGGCTAAACATGCCCAGTTATTTCAGTCTTTCCTCATAGTGCTTTGTTTCCAGTCCTCTGATCATCTTTGTTGCCCTCCTCTGAACCCTCTCCAGCTTGTCTGCATCCTTCTTAAAGTGCGGTGCCCAAAACTGGGCACAGTACTCTAGATGAGGCCTAACCAGTAGGGGCTGATTACAGAGAGAGCGGTCTCAGGGCCGTCGGGGGATCTTTCCTGAGGTGGGGAATCTTAGACAACATTGTCAACTACCAGCATCAAAGAGCAAAGTCAAAAGTGTTGACAGCAGCAGGGCATAATGAAAACCAATGTATTTATTTGTTTCCAGTGTTTCTAAGCCACCTTTCAAGACCTCCACAATTTGTAGGAGTTGTAGGACCTCCACAAACTCCACAGTTTGCTTGAGGTGGGTTACAGTAATGAAACAGAATACAATTACCAGTGTAGCAAATTATTAAAACCACAATACTGTTAACAAACCACCACTCTAAAATAAGCTAGCCCCAATAAGTCTGTATTTATTTATTACAAATATAATGCAAAACTTGTCCTTCCCAATTCAGAAGGTCAGTGGCCTTCTGTGTAGCCTGCAGAGTGACAGCCAGGTGAACATGGAAATTACTTGGGGATAAACATGTTTGGAGTATGCACCCCTATCTCTGTCTGGTCGAACATGGAACACTGGTGAGTTCAGAAGGCCACTTATTTATTTATTATTTATTTTATTTAAAATATTTCTTGCCCGCCTTTCCAGGCAGAAGCCCTCCCAAGGCAGCTTACAGCAATAAATGGTTAAGTTCCTCAGCTCACGTGTACCCACTTTAAAAGGCAGCTTGATAAGTTGCTACTTGGAGGTGATATTCTGAATTCACCCACCTTCAGTGACTTGCCTCCAGCATTCAAAAGCATTGGCCATCTTGTGACATTGTTCCAAGATATGTAAGTTTGCAAAAATTATCATGCTAATGTATTTGGAGGGTGGGGTATAAATCTTAATCAACATTAATACAAACTGCTGGATTAGACCGTGAAGGGGCACCCAAGACGGGAAGGTCATGGCAGAGAGGTCAGACTAAATACGATTCCTGGGGAAGGAAACGGCAACCCACCCCAGTATTCTTGCCATGAAAACTAAATGGATCAGTACAACCAGAGATATGTCGGTGTACGATCGGAAGATGGGACTCCCAGGTCAGAAGATGGTCAAAATGCTACTGGGGAGGAACAGAGGATAAGCTCAACTAGCCCCAGATGTGATGACGCAGCTAGCTCAAAGCCGAAAGGACGGCTAGTGGCCGACGGTGCTGGTGGTGAACGACGAATCCGATGTTCTAAAGATCAGCACACCATAGGAACCTGGAATGTAATATCTATAAGCCAGGGCAAATTGGA
Source organism: Heloderma suspectum (assembly GCF_057233095.1). Lineage (NCBI taxonomy): Eukaryota > Metazoa > Chordata > Lepidosauria > Squamata > Helodermatidae > Heloderma > Heloderma suspectum. Next base: position 6,058,741 of record NC_139459.1, on the reverse strand, counting down.
TGTGGTTATTGGGGAGATGTCAAGATTAAATATAGACATTTTGGGTGTCAGTGAACTGAAATGGACTGGAATGGGTCACTTCACATCAAATGACCACCAGATCTACTACTGTGGACAAGAGGACCACGGAAGAAATGGAGTAGCCTTCATAATTAATAATAAAGTGGCTAAAGCAGTGCTTGGATACAATCCAAAAAAATGACAGAATGATCTCAATTTGAATTTAGGGTAAGCCATTTAACATCAAGTGATCCAAATATACGACCCAACCACAGATGCTGAAGAAGCAGAGGTAGATCAGTTCTATGAGGATCTGCAGCACCTACTGGATAGTACGCCAAAAAAAGATGTTATTTTCATTACAGGAGACTGGAATGCTAAGGTGGGTAGTCAAATGACACCAGGAATTACAGGCAAGCATGGTCTGGGAGAACAAAATGAAGCAGGACATAGGCTGATAGAATTTTGCCAAGACAACCCACTGTGCATAACAAACACTCTCTTCCAACAACCTAAGAGACGACTTTATACATGGACTTCACCAGACGGTCGACACCGAAATCAGATTGACTACATCCTTTGTAGCCAAAGGTGGCGGACATCTATGCTGTCGGTAAAAACAAGACCTGGAGCTGATTGTAGTTCAGATCATGAACTTCTTATTGCACAATTTAGAATCAGACTCAAGAGAATAGGGAAGACCCACAGATCAGTTAGATATGAGCTCACGAATATTCCTCATGAATATGCAGTGGAGGTGAAGAATAGATTTAAGGGACTAGATTTAGTAGATAGGGTCCCGGAAGAACTATGGACAGAAGTGCACAACATTGTTCAGGAGGCGGCAACAAAAAACGTCCCAAAGAACAAGAAAACCAAGAAGGCAAGATGGCTGTCTGCTGAGACACTGGAAACAGCCCAAGAAAGAAGGAAAGCAAAAGGCAACAGTGATAGGGGGAGATATGCCCAATTCAATGCAAAATTCCAGAGGTTAGCCAGAAGAGATAAGGAATTATTTTTAAACAAGCAATGTGTGGAAGCAGAAGAAGATAATAGAATAGGAAGGACAAGAGACCTCTTCCAAAAAATTAGAAACATCAGCGGTAAATTCCAGGCAAAAATGGGTATGATCAAAAACAAAGATGGCAAGGACCTAACAGAAGCAGAAGAGATCAAGAAAAGGTGGCAAGAATATATAGAAGATCTGTATAGGAAGGATAATAATATTGGGGATAGATTTGACGGTGTGGTCAGTGAGCTAGTGCCAGACATCCTGAAGAGTGAGGTTGAATGGGCCTTAAGAAGCATTGCTAATAACAAGGCAGCAGGAGACGATGGTAACCCAGCTGAACTGTTTAAAATCTTGCAAGGTGATGCTGTCAAGGTGATGCATGCCATATGCCAGCAAATTTGGAAAACACAAGAATGGCCAACAGATTGGAAAAGATCAACTTATATCCCCATACCAAAAAAGGGAAGCACCAAAGAATGTTCAAACTATCGAACAGTGGCACTTATTTCACATGCCAGTAAGGTAATGCTCAATATCTTGCAAGGTCGACTCCAGCAATTCATGGAACGAGAATTGCCAGATGTACAAGCTGGGTTTAGAAAAGGCAGAGGAACTAGAGACCAAATTGCCAATATCCGCTGGATAATGGAGAAAGCCAGGGAGTTTCAGAAAAACATCTATTTATGTTTTATTGACTATTCTAAAGCCTTTGACTGTGTGGATCATCACAAATTGTGGCAAGTTCTTGGTGGTATGGGGATACCAAGCCATCTTGTTTGCCTCCTGAAGAATCTGTATAACGACCAAGTAGCAATGGTAAGAACAGACCACAGAACAACGGACTGGTTTAAGATTGGGAAAGGAGTATGGCAGGGTTGTATACTCTCACCCTACCTATTCAACCTGTATGCAGAACACATCATGCGACGTGCTGGGCTTGATGAAGCCAAGGCTGGAGTTAAAATCGCTGGAAGAAACATTAACAGTCTCCGATATGCAGATGATACCACTTTGATGGCTGAAAGTGAGGAGGAGCTGAGGAACCTCATGACGAAGGTGAAACAAGAAAGTGCAAAAGCTGGGTTGCAGTTAAACCTCAAAAAAACCAAGATTATGGCAACCAGCTTGATTGAGAACTGTCAAATACAGGGAGAAAACGTGGAGGCAGTGACAGACTTTGTCTTTCTAGGCGCAAAGATTACTGCAGACGCTGACTGCAGCCAGGAAATCAGAAGACGTTTACTTCTTGGGAGGACAGCAATGACAAATCTTGATAAAATAGTGAAGAGCAGAGACATCACACTGACAACAAAGGTCCGCATAGTTCAAGCAATGGTATTCCCCGTAGTAACCTACGGCTGCGAGAGCTGGACCATAAGGAAGGCTGAGCAAAGGAAGATAGATGCTTTTGAACTGTGGTGCTGGAGGAAAATTCTGAGAGTGCCTTGGGCTCCAAGAAGATCAAACCAGTCCATACTCCAGGAAATAAAGCCAGACTGCTCACTTGAGGGAATGATCTTAAAGGCAAAACTGAAGTACTTTGGCCACATAATGAGAAGACAGGATACCCTGGAGAAGACACTGATGCTAGGGAAAGCGGAAGGCAAAAGGAAGAGGGGCAGACCAAGGGCAAGATGGATGGATGATACTCTGGAGGTGACGGACTCGACCTTATTTATTTATTTATTTATTTATTTATTTATTATTGCATTTATATCCCGCCTTTTTTCCTCTTGCAAGGAACCCAAGGCGGCTTACATTATCCTCCTCCTCTCCATTTTATCCTCACAACAACAACCCTGTGAGGTAGGTTGGGCTGAGAGTGTGTGACTGGCCCAAAGTCACCCAGTGAGCTTCCACAGCCGAGTGGGGACTAGAACTCGGATCTCCCAGCTCCCAGTCCAACACTCTTGCCACTACACCACACTGACCTTGGGGGAGCTGGGGGTGGCGACGGCCGACAGGAAGCTCTGGCGTGGGCTGGTCCATGAAGTCACGAAGAGTTGGAAGCGACTGACTGAATAAACAACAACAACCTCCTAGTCTAGCATTCTGCCTCGATTGGTGGATAACCAGAGGCTTCTGGGGAGCCTATAAGCAGGGTTTTATGCAATAGCCATGCCTTGTTCTCTGCCAGTGCAGCCATAGCTCAGTGGCAGAGCCCCTGCTTTGCAGGCAGACGGTCCCAGGTTCGATCCCCGGCATCTCCAGTTTGGGTTAGGAAAGAATCCTGCCTGAAACCCTGGAGAGACATTCCTGCCAGTCAGTGTCAACAGCACTGCGCTTGGTGGGCCAAGGGTCTGGCTCAGTATAAGGCAGCCTCTGATATTCCTATGTATATGTTGGGCAGCCTGTCAGTAGCCAGGAGGACCTGGCCCTTGGAAACTTTTCTGAAGGAAAAAGCACTTGGCTTTCCAAACTTGAAAGATCTTGGTGACCAGAAAGGGGAAGAGGATGACCAGTGAATGCATCTTTGATGATTCTTCCCCACAAGTCATCACCCTTGTAAAACCAAATGAGAGAGCACTGAAAAAGCCAAAGGCAGGTCGCCATTTTCTGCCTCCTCAGCTCATTCTTTCCATTATTGCAGTTATTGTTGTGTCTGAATGCCTAATTAATTACAACAGTAAACGCGCACTTCTTTAATCACTGCATCAGCTGTCCTAATCAATCTTCATAATATGGAATCCGTAGTAGGACACCCATGAATTTTAATCTACATAAATTTCATAGGACCTCTCGCAAGCTTGTTGTACCAAATGATATAATTATGGATATAGATTAGGCTTGGGGAGAGTGATTTAAATTGGATTTAAGCAGAAGGTGAAGCAAGCCCTCCCACTCACTGGTTTATTTATTTATTTTGATCCTGACCTTGCAGAGGTGGCTTTTAAGATGAGACCACTACTCCTGCTACAACCGCTGCTGCAAACACTTGCAGACTGCTACAGCAGGCTAAGGACTGCCCAGAATCAAGAAGGCATGACATTTCCACCAAGAGGGCTTTTCTCACTCACTGCTTATCTCACTCACTGCTTTAAGCAACTGTTTTTAAAATGGAAAAGCAACTTTTAAATGTCATCAGTACATATATAAATACTGTCTATGCATGGACTCGGGGGCTAACCAGGGTAAAGACAGCATCACATTTATCTGGTTTGGGAACTTTTTAAAAAACAACACTGGGGTCGAATCAGGACCCAGGCAGGGATACAAATGGACAGATCACTCAAGGCTGATTCCTCTCAGTTCCCCATTTTTCCTGCATAAAGTTCATTCCATCCTATTTCTGCAGGTTTGCAAAAAAACAAAAAAAACAAAAACAAGTCCACCTGAAAAGTGTACATAATTTTGTGTGCATTTTTCAAAATGTATGCATCTTTGTATGCACTTATCTAATAATACACATTTTTGTACACACTTTCCTAAATATATGCATTTTTCCAAGCAATTTCCCCTAATACAATGTGATTTTGTGTGTTTTCCCTAATATATGCATTTATGCATGCACTTTTCCTGATTGTAGACACTTTTGTGCATGCGCGCGCGCGCACGCACACACCAAATACATGCATTTTTGTGCACATATTTTGATTTGAGAACTGCATCCCAAAATTCGGAAACATCCAAACCTTACTGTATTGCTGCATTCTGGTCTGTGCGTAGGTTTGAAAAGAGTGTATTTGGTAAATTTACATTACAATGTGAACCCAACAAGTTTCTCACCCTTCCGTAGGCAGGTCTAGAACCCAGCCCTAGAATCAGGTCAAGAACCCAGGAGGCAGAGAGCTGGGACTAGGAATTCAGGCTAGGCATGTGAACAGCCTAGAAAGTCTCCAAGGTGTAAGCCTGCTATATTTTCAGTGCCCTGGCACCAGGAGGCGTCTTATTTCAGCATTTAATGTCTGGTGATCTCATGTCTCAAACTAGATGCTACTGGGATGATGGGGAGAAAGGAAGAGAAGCAGGACTTCGCCTTCCAATGAGAGCCCTGTTCCTCTCATAACATCTTGTTCTCCCCTCAGACTGTTTGTTTTTAACCACTGATGAGCGTGAGCCCCATAGTCGCAGTGGCATTTCTAATGGAAAATAGCCTGTTAGGACCTCCCAGCAATCTTGCTGCCTGTCCCTTTCAGTCACACACCTCCCCCTTGATGTCAGTTGATAACTCTATCAGCTCTGAAGGCTTTCGGAGGTTCGTTTTAAGACGAAGCCTTTGTTGTCATGCTGACTTTGGGCTTTTTTGGCACCAGGCAGAGACTTTGGGAAAGTGACATTAACAGATCTACTTTCTTTGAAGGACTTGGGAGTCATTTCTTGACTCCTGCCTAATGAATAAGTGCTGCCTTCGTTAAATTTATATTTATGGTTGTCAAGTAGGTCATTGGATTGTTTTATGTCTCCAGGTTTATGGGAGGTTACCTGCCATGGTCACATTGTGTCATATTGGTCGGGACTGCCTTGCAAAAGAGGCAGATGTATCTGAGAGAGACTTTTTCCATTGGGATATAGAAATGATGAAACCAAGAGAAAAGCTGCCTCCTTCCCTTGGCCAGGCGCCCTGGGGAGAAGCTTTTGCCCCAAACTGACAGGGGACGTGACTTTCAGCATCCATTTTGTCAGTTCAGCTTTGTCTTGCATTTCTTGGGCAGGGTCTTGGTTCCCATGCAGCACATTGGGCCAGCCAGAGCTCCCTGCTCCATTTCCAAAAGGCTTGCATTGAAGGTGGATTCATATGTACCTTGATTGCACTGCAATCCACAGAGCTGTTTGCATTTCCAAGCCTGTGGCAACGTGCTTAGAGATTTCTCAGTGCCAACACGTTTCAGGGTTTCTTTTTGGTGATGTAGTTTCAGAAAGCATCTTATCACACATGAGCCCTTGTAGCTGGATGAATGGTGGTAAAGGTGTGTGCTATGGATGGTACCATACTGCAGAATACCTGGATCTAGGATGCCAGATTTGGGGGGGTGGGGAAATGTTCCAAGTTATAGTTGGGTTCTGATCCTTTTTAAGCCAAGGCAGAATGTCCAGACTCTGAACTGGGCCACAGAGCTCAGGATTTCCCAAAGGTCTCTAGCCCTTAAATCTGTGAAGATAGATAGATAGATAGATAGATAGATAGATAGATAGATAGATAGATAGATAGATATAGCAGGGTTTCTGGTGCTAATGAGCAGGAGGGTGGGCGGAGGGTCACAGTGGCCTGAACCAGCATATGGGGAATGCATGATTCATCATAAGCCAAAATCTGCAAATATGCTTAAGGCTCCAAATGTACACTGATGAACAATGACATTTTTGTTTGCAAAGAATTTTGGTGAGGGTTTGGTTGTTTTTAGCATACAGTATATTCCTCCCAATGTATATTTCACAAAGGCCTGCTACGTGTTGTGTAGCAATAATTCTAGGCACCCAATTACACCTCTATCCCTTGATATGATGCACCAGGTGCCTCGTTTAGGGCAAGCTAAGGGTATCTAGGCTTTCTTCTTAAACTTCCACTTCTACTGTGTCTTGTGTCTACTGTGTACTACCTCCAGGACCAGAGGCAGTGAGCCTCTGTACACCAGTTGCTGGGGAACATGGGTGGGAGGGTGCTGTTGCACTCATGTCCTGCTTGTGGATTCCTGGTCAACAGCTGGGTGGCCACTGTGTGAACAGAGTGCTGGACTAGATGGACCCTTGGTCTGATCCAGCAGGGGTCTTCTGATGTTCTTTCCTCCAGGTGATCTTCCACTGTCACAGATAGGAAAGAGGCAGAGGGGAGGGGATGAACACCCACAATTACCTAAGGAACTGTCTTAAAAGTACAAAGCCAGAGGGGCTGCATATATGTAAAACCATGCAGCACCAATGAATACCAATTAAACTCATAACAAGAAGTGAAATATTAGGGCCAAGGTGATATTAGGGGGACAGACGTTCAGCCAAGCTTTACTTTAAATATTTTATTGCTGCAGATAAAGAAAGAGCTTGTTCACCTGAAATCTAAAATTCTGTTGATCCAGGTGGGAAAGGGGAATGGGAAAGAGAATTCCCGAACGCCTTCAGCTTAATTCAGGTTTTCTGGTCAGGTTTTGAAATAGAATATTGCAATGCACCAGTGTCCGCAGATGCTAGAGGGACAGATGGGAGGGTTTCCTTCAGATCAATTCAGAATAGGCTTGCCTAAAGCAAGTGCATTTCAGTTTGATTCAGATTTGGCCCAAATGATCTCATTTTAAGCTCAGGCCCATACTGAGCACCACATTTTGTTCAAGTACCAAGGCCTCCCTACCCCTTTCCCTTTCCTCAAATCTCTCCGCAGTCGGTGGCTATGAGAAGAGGCCATGCTGCCGCCTTCCTTAGGCCCTGGAATACTGCAGCAGCAGCATCCCGGGTGCCAGGATCCATTGGAACTGTCATTTCCCAGGGTTTCAGGGTCCTTAGTAAAGACTTGGGAGCCTGACAGTTCCAGTGACTTACCAGGGCCACAGTGGCAAATTAGTAGAAAAAGTGCTTCCTTCCATAGTATAAGACTAGAAGTTAGGCATGCATGTAGCACTCACAGAATCCTGGGAAGAGCCATTGGTTTGATCCAGCAGGGCTCTTCTTGGGTTAGCTTGCAATCCCTGGCAAGGGAAGCTCTCAGGCTTGTATAGAAATGGGTCCAATTTATGTTGAAAATTGTGCTTTACCCCCAGATGATCCAAGCTGTTGGTGTGCCTTTAATCCCCCTCTCTCTTTCTCTCTTGTGTCTTCACAGCACAGAGCCCCACTGCAGCTGATCCCTTGCAGCAAGCCTACGCTGGAGTGCAGCAATATGCAGGTCGTTAGTATTAACACTTTCCCCCAATAAACCTTTCACTTATCTGATGCCTGATACATGTGGTCACTCTCCATAGCTGGTGCTGTATGCATATACTATGCATTTGGAAATCCCAAATCCCAAAATGTACCATATGGAGTTACTCGAAGGGACATTTATTTATTTAGTACATTTGTAGCCTGCCTTTCCATTAAAAACAATGCCCAAAGAGGCTGACAACAATACAATCCACAGTAGAAAATGACCAATCCACATTATATAAAAAGCAATGACACAACAAAAACATATAATGGTAAGTTAAAGGCATTGAAAAGGTTAAAAAGGCCGTTAAAATATAATTACATTAAAAAAAACAATTACAGCATTCCTTATTTGAAAGGGGAGTCCTTTATTTAAGTGCATCAATTCCCCGTTGATTTTGTGGACATCTCACAATATTCCACAAGTGCCAAGAAGGTGCAGAATCTAGTGTTGAGCACAGCATCCTGAGAATCTCAGCTCTCTCTCTCTTTCTAAAAAGCACAAGTTTCTAGACATTATGGGGTAAAGATAGTCATGAAAAAAATATTAATATCTTATAGAATCTCTGAAGCCACAGGTAAGGTGCCCAGATGGCTGGGCTTGAAACCCTTGTGCCACTCCCTACCCCTTTTCTTAATTAGCAGCATCAATTATGCATGATAAGAAAGTATGCAGTTTTACATATCAAGTATAAAAAATAAAAAAAAAATCATCTGGGCAATTATTTATCTTTAGAACAATTCTAAATTGTTCTAAATTATTTATCTTTAGAACAATTCTAAACACTACATGCTTTAAGAATGGTTGTGTTGATGTATATCTCTGCAAAAGCAAAGGAATTCAGTTGAATATACTAGTTTCTGTTTGCCAATGAAAAAAATGATGTTTTCTTGGTTTGATCAGTAAGCAGTATGAGAGAGAAACTGGTCCAGGCCTCCTCCTCATAAATAGGACAAATCATCCCATAGTAAGGTAAACCCACATCAACACCCTCCCCAAATAAAATAAACAAATTGGTGGTATATTATTTGTAAAACAGCTGTCCAAGACTGCAGTCGGCACCTGCGGAAACTGTAAGAGGATCACAGCCTTCCTAAAACTATTATAAGCCAAGTCGTCCACAATGAAGATTCCTATTGAAACTTATTGGGCTTTTCTGAAACAGTTTGTGAGAAGTGTTGAATGGGTTTCATGATCATTATCAAGTTTAATCACATGATATGTGACTGAAGCTTGCCTCCTTTCTCATGGTCTGCATGGAAGGGTCGCAGAAGAATAGAGTGCATTGCTGCTTTCTGCTAGCAGCTATTCACTGGTCAACAGGCAGCTCTGCATTGGCTTTAGCAGTCACTTAGAGTACTGCAGAGTTGTACCTGGGAAGTCTCATCTTGTGTCTGGGAAACATGGCAGAGCCAGCTCGCAAATAGGCAAAATCAGGGACAGGAAATTACAGGAAGCAACTAGGGCGCTAAGAGCAGATCAAGGAGAAGACACAGGAGAGGACCATGGTCAGGCAGCAGCTTAGATTCAGAGACAGATCTTTGGAAAGTACTCATAAGGATAGGTAGGCTGTGAAATGCGGGGAGATTTTGACATGGGATACTTTCAGATGTGTTTTGGCCATGGTACAGTTCCATGAAACTACTGTAAACACATTCAAAATAGTTCCCTAGTGTCCCTTCGTGGCTAGCACGTCGAGGCTGTTGCTACAACCAATTTGTTTACTTCCTGTGGTGCAAAGATGTCTGCCAGGTCCTGCCAAGGAATGGGTTTTGTTGTTCTTTCTTGTTTCACGCTGGATCTGGGACCTTAAATCTCATTCACTGTGAAAGGCTTCATTTGCTGGGCTTTAGTTCCTGCCCATTATTGCTTGTGTGGTTTGAGGGATGGGCCACGGTTGAGACCTGAGACTCTAAGGCTTAGAGCCTTTCATTAACGGCTGGCCATGTGAATTTACCCTTGCTTCCTGCTTGATAGGCTCCAAAGGAATCCTAATTTGGGGGTTGGTTTGTAATGGAGTGAGCCTTAAAACTGCCCTCCATGGTACTGATGTCTCCTGCTACCCTGTTGTTGGGTAGCTTGGGCCTGAATGCTTCATTCATTGTCTTTTTGCTTCTTTTGGGAAGGTGTGCGGGCTAAATTAAAGATCATTGATACACTAGACTGAAACATGTTCTGGGCTTCCCATCTCCTACCAATGCATTACAGCCAAACCACAGCCACAGCCTCATGGGGGATAGAGGATCACAAGAAATAGGCAACGTGTTGGCAACATAAGATGTAAATGTACAAAAGCATAGTATGCACAGTTTGTTTCTGTATGCAGGCTAAGCTTGCACAACATATGTTCCATGAAGCTGAATACAGCCCACTAGCCACATACGGCAGTTCCACTAGCAGCTCAAGGAGTCTCATATTTTTCTTATGGAGTTCATTAAACTCGTGCACTTCCTTTTAGAAAGTTTAGAGAGGCTTCAATGGAGCTTCCAGTGGTGCCCCATCCAGGCATTGATTCGATCCACACCTACTTGGCTTCAACAAAGTTCTGGCACAGGTTCTCCCAGACCATTCACTGAGCCCTCAACGCTGCCCACCTGGGACCAGGCAGATGAGTTGTGGCTTTCCCATTCATGATGTATTCCCAATGTGATCCACACGTGGATACAGACCAGAGCAGGAGTGGGCAAACTCCAGGCTGGTTGGATCTACTTTGTGTATTTTTTTACTAGAACCTTGAGGTTCACCAGCCAGAGCTAGATGCAAAATGGGGGCTGGGAGTGGCATTCCGTACACTTAGAATTAATGACTGAGGTATCTCTGAACACATACTCAGCCCCAGAATTTGTTTTCATTCCCAGAACTGAGCTCTCAGTCTTTTCATACATAAAGATCCACACCTGGTTTCCCCCCCAATATTTCTTCATTAGAGTAGCCTAATTTAGGTGTGTGTAGGAAAGCCTTTTAGTTGTTGCAGTCGTTAAGCCATTGGGAGACAGAAACTCTCACCTATCTACTGCAAATCACCTGCAGTCTACCAGTAGGTCCTGATCTACCTTTCACATCTGCTGGGCTGTAGGCTGGGGCACCATATGCATGGTCATGCTTTAGTGATGGCATCCTCAAGTTGCAATTCGCATTTGTGAGTGAGCCATTATACCTCAAGTACCACAAAAGAAATTCTACAGCACATTAAACATGGTACTCTTCAATGGAATCAGTTCATACATTCAGACTTGAGTAACCAAGTGATGTGCATGCATGTGTGACCTAGACCTATGTCCAAAGAACACTAAGCGCTACTATGCAGAGGCAACAAAAGGCTTTTTAGACTTTTTCTGGGCTCAAGTTACAAGGCTTAATGAGATTTAATTCTTAGTTGGGGTCATTATCAGGGTAGTTTTCTGGTCCTGCACTGATCCTGAAATCTTTCCTTCTTTATTTTCTCCCCCTCTTTCCCCTATAGCTGCTTACCCTGCTGCATATGGCCAGATAAGCCAAGCCTTCCCACAGCCGCCTCCCATGATCCCACAGCAACAGAGAGAAGGTGAGTCTTTGGGATACTACATTGACCATAAACTGATCTTTCCATAGCTTCAGAAGCGCTGGATGGCCAGCTGCCAATCCTGGGCCCCACACTTTGTTGTAATGCCATACATGTGCACTGTAGAAAATGGACATCCCATGTATACAGCCACAGTGGTGCTCATGGATAACCATATGTCATAGCATAAGAAGACTCATCCCAGAGGCCACCAGGGAAACAGGGAAACAAAGGTGAGGCCACAAACTATGGAAGGGAACAAGTAGAGCCTTGGTGGGCCCATCTAAGAGACTTGTCAGAACCAACGTGGGCCACCTGTTCAGCACACCGAAGCTGGATACTCCATTTCAAATAACACTTCATAATTTTGTATCCACATTAAATATTCTCACCTTCAGGCTTATCGTTTTAACAAGTATCCACACTACAGTTCCCAGGTCTTCTGAGCTGTTTCACCCATGGCAAAATAAACATGAGCGACAGTGTGTGCATTTTCCCACATAGAAGTTATTTCTCTGTAGAAAATATCATAATGGGTGTGAAGCCATCCTGGGTGATGAGAGCGAACCAGTCCAAATGTTCTTATCCAAGAGGCCACAAAAATCTTTATTTTAAGAAGTTTCATAATTGAGACATCACTGACTACTGATGTCTTTAGGATCCTCAAACCTCGGTTTGTTGTTTTCATCCCCAACAGCTCCAGCCTCCATCACTCTCTTGTTTTAAAAGGTGCTCAGAGCTGTTCTTCCACTCATTGGCTGAGCTTGCTCCTTCTTGACAGATAGGCTCATCCCAGATCAATATACCCATTCTGCAGTTGACCAAAGACTCACTATGGCTCACCAGCTGCTCAGATCTTCTGTGCTGCCTCCTAACACGTAGAGGAAGACATGCTGTTACTTTTAACATGAGACCAGGTTCTGCTGCAGTTGTTGGGCCACCTTTTTTGCCCCCTGTAGTAGCTATCAGATAGCTACCTGTACAGAAAATAATAAAGTAATAGAAATATGGTGATTTTTTGCATCTAGAGTCTCTCTGGACATCAGCCTCTAAAGGTATAGAATGATACCATAGAGTATGGGCTGATACTTGCAACATATATGCCCCCATCTGTCAAACACACAAATCTGATATAAAATAAGACAGAGAAGCTACTGATTGTGCACCTAGCACTTGTTTAAATATGCGAAATGCTTCATTTACAGGAATTAACTCATCATCAATCTAGTCTTTGTGCCAAGACATTGATATTCCTTCTTTAAATGGAGAGCTGAGACTGAGACAAAGTGAATAGCCAAAGGGGGTCTAGGGAACCCATACCTAAGCAGAAATGTGAACCCAAGATTCCCACTCCATTTCCACCATCTTTTTTTTTAAAAGATGCATTATTCCAAGGCAGGGCTAAAAAGCTTCCTCTCTTGGCTGTACAGAATGGAAAAGAAGAGGAAAGGGGATCCCTTGACACCACATTTGGTCAGCACCAGGATTTGGAAGGAGGCAAAGTGCCTCCAGGCAAGTTAACAAAGAGATGCAGTGCAATGTAAAAACATGCTGCTCCTTACTTCCTAGTGGGAGATGGCCAGCCATAACTTTAGTGGTGATAAGGAGAAGGTCCCCTCCACCACCATCTATGAGTTGAGTTCTCTTTCTCAAAGGCTGACTCGAGGAGCCAGGAGTTTTGCCCCATCTGGACACTCTGTGCTGTTTTTCCTGCTCAGAGGCCCAGGACAGCAGGCACAGCCATGCTGAAAAGTTTAGATGAGTCTAACTGAGTCTTAATATTCATCGTCCTGGAAGAGTAGTTTCAATGCTGACTATGCCCAAGGAGAGCAAGAAGAAAGTCCCACCCACCCCATAACCCATATAGGTTCCTTGTAACATATTGTCTAACAGTGGTGGGCACAAAGTAGATCTCCAGATGTTTTGGACTTCAGCTCCCAGTATTCCTGGCTGTGCTGGCATGGGCTTCTGGGAGCTGAAGTCCCAAACTTCAGGAGATCTACCTTCTGCCCACCCTTGGTCTAACCTGTTTGCTTGAGTCATCTGGGCCTTTATGTTCTGTAGGGTTTCTGTAGGACAGCCACTCTGCCTGTGAACATGCAAGATGCCTCAAGGGACTGGACTTTGGGACTTATGGCTCCTTTCAGTGTTCTGATTCTATAACTTACTTAGCTAAGCAGGCAGTTGGGGGGGGGACTAATCAGTTCATTAGCATAGCACATTGTACCCAACCCCGTTCCACCATGTTGGGATAAACTCTGCCACAACCTCGAGGCCCCTGGGAGATTCATGCAATGTAACGGATTTGCTGTTCCTTTTAGCAACGTAGTGGGGAAAATTGTGCTCAGCAAGTCTTCATCTGGGCTTCATTTTCTATTAATCCAAAAAGAAAATGTGGAGGGAGAAAGTGCCTTCAATCACACGGAGGCCCGGGAATTTTAATGAGCTTTAAATGGGCATCTGTCAGAATCCTGACTCGGCGGAACTACCCCTGCCAGCCAGGGGAATGAGTAATGGCCAATAAAAAGGGGGGAGCACCTTCGTGAACTCCTCTCTCTAACGGGAAAGGCAAAGTTGTAATTTGCTGTGTTATGACACTATAATTATGCCCTGATGAAGAAAGCGAGAACATTAAAAAATCCTTCTCTTCTACATGGTACATCCCTGTTCCCTCCCCTCCCCCCACAATTAGGAAGAAACGGTTTAACCCTTGCTGTCCTGGACTGTCATTATTACTTCCAAAGATAAAGGAAAGAAAGAAGAAGGCTACTTCCTGTCGATGGCTACTAGTCGTAATAGGCTGCAAGCTGACCCACAGGATCAGAGGAAACACCTGGGCTTCCTGGAGGCACTGTAGGAACCAGTAGGCTGGACTACATAGATCCCCAATCTGCTGTACTCCAAATGTGTTGGAGTGCAATTCCCTTCATCTCCAGCATTGGCCATGCTGCCTGGGGATGACATGAGCTGTAGCGAAACACATCTGAAGCGTACCAGGTTGAGACAGGCTGAGATTGCCATTAGGCTAATCCAGCAGGGCTCTTGTCTTTTGTCTAGAAAACAGGACAGAAAAGAACTCTGGGATGTCTTCCTATGACATCGCCAAATATCTCCCCCTCTGTGGATTAAAAGTGGGGGGGGGCAGAATATATTCTGCTGCATAGGGACATACCCACCCAGCTCTTTACAGGTGCACCTAACACTGTTTTCCTCCATTCTTGTGAATACAGATTGTGGCATGTCAATGAAGGGAATCTTGCTCCTTTGTTACCGGGGAGGAAGGAATTGTCAATTCAGAGATGGGACATTGCGCAATTACGATCAGCAAAGGTGCTGCTGTTACTAAGGGCAAAAGCAGCTTATCAGAGGGAAGGCAGTGTTTTGTGCACTGACAACATGGGCAGTCCTAGCCAATCAGGGATCATCCTAAGAATCAATGGCTTGGCCCTTTCCCAACAACTCCCCTTCCCCTGCTCTGCCCATCTCAGCTCAGCACGAGCTCTGAACATCACGAAGTGGGATGGAGGAGGAGTACCCAGCCCAGGAGCTAAAGAACATTTCCAAGCAAGTAGCGTAGCGGGAGGCAAGATGGTGGCAGAAGTGGCTACCCAAAGCCCTTGGTGCTGGGGGAAGGGAGTACTTGCTGCCCTAGGAGACTAAGTAACGCCTCTTCTTCCAAAAACTGGAAATGTATCGCCAGAGCTGTGGACACAGACTTACATAAAATGCATGTGTACTACTTTATAGAGAGAGATGCAAATTTAGAAATAATTACTACAGTTTAACTAGACACGCAGTTCATCCCACCATAGTGGAGAAAACTGTGAGCAGGTGACCTGCGAGCCTCCTGTCTGCTGACAGACAACTTCGAGGCCCTGCTCCTCTTCCTTCCGATGGTTTTAATGGTTAAACCAGACCTGGACTTGGACAGTCCTTCAAACAGAGGGCTGTCCTCTGTAAAGCAGGGCACATGCTCACTGCAAACCCCACCCAGAGTCTAAAGCAGGGGTCGGCGACCTGGTGCTCTCCTGATGTTCTGGATTAAGATCCCCATAATCCCCAATCACTGGCCATGCTGGCTGGGGCTTATGAGAATTGTAGGCCAAAACATCTGGAAGGCATCCACTTACCTGCTCTTGGTCTGGAGCATGCAGAGCCTCTGGCCTGTGGGCCGGATCTGGCGGGCCTGGTACCACGCTTCAGCCCAGGGAGCCTTGGGTCATTCCTCCAGGGGGTAGGATTTAGTCTCTAAGCCCCTCCCCTGGAGGAATGTCCTCAGAGTGCCTCCCCACTGCTATCCCCAATCTCAGATAGGAGATAGCAGTGGGGATTCTCCTGCTGGTTCACGTTAGCGGTGGAACCCCCATTGTTATCTCCAATCTGAGACTGGAGGTAACAGCAGTGATGGGCTTGCAGGGTGGCTTGACTCCACTTCGCCTACCCCGCTTCCTTCCCCCATTGTGGGAAGGAGGCTGGTCGGATGAAGCCAGCTGCGCGCCCTTCCTCCTTCTCCCATTGCGGGAAGGGGGCAGGGGCCATGAAGCCGGCTGCATCCCCTCCGCCCTTCTGTTGGAGAAAGGAAGGGGTGAAGCTGCTTCTCCTTCATGCATCCCGCATCTTTCCCCCACTGCGGGAAGGGGGCAGGGCATGTGAGGCTGGATGGCAGCTCATCTGGCCCCCTACACAAATCCACTCCTGCGCCCCATGGCTATTGAAACAGAGCTTGGGCAGGGGCTGCTCCCAGTGTGTATGTCAGGGGAAAGGCAGGATACAGTTTTTGCCTGCAGGATCATATCTGTATCTATTAGTTTTGCCTGAAAAGGTTTCACCTTCGCCAGGCAGTATCGAGCCCGTCCCACCAGCAGCTTCATCCTCCGTGTTGCCTTGAGGCATTTAAAGGGTCAGCCAGGACCTCCAGGGAGTGACCTAACAACCCTATGGAGCGTCAATTTGGCCTTGGCCCTGAAAGATCTGGGCTCATAGCCCAGTTCTGCCTCCTTGGTTTTGTGGAATTGGTGAGTAGTCCCTATTTCTCATCCTCAGTTTCCTATATGTAACATGAGCATACTAGTTGCCTATCTCACAGGGGTAAGACCCACAAAATAAAGGCCATATAGCACACTGTATATTAAAAGTGCAATATAAATGAGAAAGAATGATATTCCACTGTCTTGCCATGAGTCCTGCATAGGGAATATTGTAATTTCTATGTATTTTGACTAGGGTGCTGGTATACATATTACAGTCTCTAAAGGGAAGCTTATTTAAGTTGTCTCATGTGACAATTGTCAGCCTTTGGCAAGCATTTATATGGCAGATTTTCTCCGCACACACCATAAAGAGGCATCCCACTCCTGCCTGAAAGGTATATGGTGGTATCAAGAGCATGCTAAGTGACAGCTGCCCCATGGAGCGATTGAGGCTCAGTTTGTACCATCGGCAAAATCAAGTGCTAATAAAGTGTCTCCTGGTCTGTACCACTTCAAGCTGCAAGTGGGGAAGATACCGTGTTAAACCACCCCCACCGCCCCCCACACATAGAAAATGAGCATGCCATGGAGAAGGCTAGGCTAGAATCCTTTTCCCTGAGATGCTAATTTACTGTGTGCAGGAAAGGTCTTTTTATAGAAAACAAAAACATTCCATGAGTGAGCTGCAGTAAACCTCTTGTTCTGTCCTTGGTATGGTCCTTTATTGAGAGCTAAGGCTCTTCTTTTCCTCTCTCCTCCATCTTACCCGCAGGACCAGAGGGCTGTAACCTGTTTATCTACCATCTGCCCCAGGAGTTTGGGGACGCAGAGCTGATGCAGATGTTCCTGCCATTCGGTAATGTCATCTCCTCGAAAGTGTTTGTGGATCGGGCGACAAACCAAAGTAAATGCTTTGGTGGGTAAAGATAACAAAACAATTAGATTCATCCAGGAAAGGAACTTTCTCTGAACTACTTTTACCGTTTTTTTTTCTCAAACTGCTATACTTTTTGTAACTTTACTTAGCTGATTTTTTTTTCTCAATTTACCTTTGTTGATATACCTTTTTTCCCTACCCACCACCTGCTCCCTTCTCACTGTCTCATACTCAGAACTGTATGCCCTACTACAGAGAGGATTGCTGACTCCAGGATACTTTGGGACAAAATCCCAACTCCTGGTTGGATGGAATGGGAAATTACAATGCACTGGGGGAAAGGGCCAATGCAAGGCAGAGGATCAGGGCAGTGGGTGGGAATGAAAAAGCTTAATGCAAAATCAGAGACCAGGTGGAGGAGGGAAAGAGAAGCTGTTTGGCAGGGTGCAGGTCCTCAGCTGGTGGGTCAGGTTGGATGGCAACGGGAATTGATATCAAATGAGCTGAGAGAGTCTGTTCCTTTTACCAGAGGTGGAAGGGTTTGGCTTCAGGGTTTAAAAGTGCATGTTGGAGCATGTGATCCTAGTGTTTGGATTCTCTGTAGGTTGTCCCCATCCTCACTCCTTCTCCCTCTTGTGCTGCTGTTAACTGTCTTGGATGCGATGTTGTTCTGTGGGGTGTGGGATACTCCTCTAACATCATTCATTCACCTCCTGCCATCACCTCACATCTCTCAGTCTTCCCATTCTCCCAAAATAGTCCACACACCCCAGCCCTTGGGCTTCGTCACACAAAGCTTTTATCCTGCTATTGAGATTGCTCACTCACGGAAGTTTGCAGGTCCCTTTCATGATGACGTCAACCTCCACGGCACATCCAGAGGTATTTCCTGGTTATTCCATCTCAAAAATATCCAGAAATAATGAACTAAGTCTGATTGTTATGCTATTAAAATAGCCACTAGATGGTGCTGTTTCATTTATTTCTATGGAACCTTGAAAATTAAAACTTCCCCTTTCAGCAATCACGTGGTCACCACCGTAAACGCGGAAGGGCTCCACAATGGGAGGACTGCAGGTTTTTTCTTTAGTGTAAAGGCAGCCCTTGTCTTGCTGAAATGGTCAAATGCGTGCTTTTGTAGTCTCCCCCCCCCCCCCAACTCAATGCCAATCTTCTGCTTTCTCTGACCCATGCCAAAATCATGACTGGTCACACACTGAAATGTCTTCAAAAAGTGGCAGAACAAAAAGAATGGATCGGAATAAGAAAACATAACAGATCACATGAGGTGAAAACAGTCTGAAACGTGGGTTGAGGGTACATAGGCAAAGTTTAGGTAAGAGGTGGTGATGCAAATTGTTCATCATGTGCCCAGGGCTCCTGATTTATCAGTGTGGGTGGACACTTTACCCCTCCACCACCGATCAGCTCCCAGAGGTGTTTGAGGAGCTGTGGTAGCATGTGCAATCAGACATGTCCACCCACATTGAAAAAATGAGGCTTCTTTTCTGCTATGGTTCTGGAAAAAGGGTCAAGCCCAGATTTTAAGTTGATTTCAATAGGCTTAAGCATTGACTAATTCTTCAAAGAATCAAACTTTTAACATCTTTAAGGAAACGTAGAGCTTTCAGCTACAGATAATGCTGTCCATACAGAAGAACTACAACAACAGAAAGCATGATGTTTTCTACACAAATGCATAATAATTCAGTTGTCATTAGTGATTTTGAACTAGTCTGACAGTGCATTTACTCCTTATGTGCGTGCCTTCATGTTAGGGACATGAAGGCATCTGTCTTAGGGCCTCAGCAAAGCAGGACTCGAGACTTAATGCAAAAGTCCCACTGAAACCCAAAATTCCATTTCATACCGTCACTTCACAGCTTTCCCCTTCAATCTGGACACATTTTGAGCAAAACCACTTTTCGTCTGGGGACTGTACGATACATGGCATCTGGTCCCACAGGTTGCGTTAAAAGAAGACTTTAATGTGGGGGTACAAGTAAAAAGTTATTGAATACTGAGAATATCAAAATAAGTGGGCATGTTAAGAATTGACACCAGGACACATAGCCTTTCTGTCAAGACATTAATCAGACTTCCTTACCCTGATCGAACACAACTCGCACCAGAATGTGGATGGGTCTATGCATACCTGAACATGCATGCAGTTGAAAGTAATTCAGTATCAGCCATCTGTAATGGCTGTGGACGATGGGTGTTGGAGTCCAGAACATCTGGAGGGCACTAGGTTGGGGAAGACTGCAGTAGAGAGGTGGTGTCTGCATTTGTGCATCCAGTTGATGCCTGAGAGCAACTGATCCACACCCAGAAATCTGCTTCCATGTGCAGATCTCCTTACTGGGGCAGATGCCTCTGATAAATCCAAATATATAGTGCTAAGTAGTTCAATATGTACATACATACATACATACATTTATTGCTTTTAGCCATAGGCCACTGCAGAACAACTTCGTAGCTAAATACGACAATGTTCTGCTACTCCTAGTGAAGTTCCTGTAAAGTCCTGTTTCTAGAATGGAACAGTTTGGCCTCGAGAAAGTAAAAAGTGGTTTCTAAGATTACTTGACAAAAGACTACCAAATTGCTATGTTTTAGCACCTTTTTAACTGAATCAGTGTGGGTAATTGCTAGGTTAAAAGAGGCGTATTGCTTATAAAAGTAAAAAGAAGGAAAAGTCCGTAAGAATGCAGTGGTGTTGTCAAGGCAGGCAGTGGAGTCTTGCTTGGGGAGCTCCTTTAGAGTTCTGACGGGTTCTGACTGAAACCTGGATGCAGCACCCCACTGACATCGGAGCCACCAGCCTCCACTGCAAGCAGGACAGAAGTCCAAGGCCTCACCCAGCAGTATGAGCAGGAGGCCCCCAAACACAGCAGGGCTGACTCACCGCACTGTGAAGTCAATGAACTTCAGGGGCATCCCTGCCATTATCTCCGAGCACAGATTGGAGATTACGGGGGCGTCCCCTTACTTAGTATGCTGCTAAGGATGCTCCAATTGGGAGGGGAGTGGTGCACTAAGGGCATTGCCAACCCTGCATCCTCCCCAGTGAGTGCAGGGGCAGGCAAAGCCACCCCAACCAAGGCGCAGGGAGGAAAACTGCTCCTCCACCCAGCGCCTCGGCCAGGGCAGCTTCCGTGCACGCAGGCTTTGCCTGGCCCGGCCTTCACTCAGAGGAGCAAGATGCCACCTCAGGTATTCAAAACCTGCTGGTCTCCTCTGCAGAGCAGGATTGGGAAGGAACAATTTGCAATTCGCTTAACTCATCCCTCCTCCTTCAAAGGGAGAGGTCGCAATAGATGGGATTTGGGGGCGGAGGGCAACCAACTGGGGAGAAGGCTGTGGGTTCACTAATTGCCTTTGAGCAGAGCAGGCTGTGTTCTACCCTGCCCAGCCCCACCTTCTAGGAAGACCCAGAGGCCCAGCAGCGCTCCCCTGCATTGGCCTTTCCTTGACCTGTCGGCGAAATTTAATCCACCTCGGAGCACCTGGATGTACATGGCAGCTGTTATGCTGCTAATGGTGGGAGGGGAAATGCTCCAGTTGGATGGGAAGGTATGAATGAAAAACAGCGGCCCATAAAATTTCCTGCCCTCCACCCACATTCTGCAACGGCATCCAGGCAATCAAGGGAGGTTTCGGAGGGAGGCAGCCCACAGGGAGGGCGATGGGAGAAAAGCCAAAGAAGTATTAGGGCCATGAGCCACTATTCATTTTATAAACTATAATTAATTTGATGTTTAGATTAATTTCTGATGCACTCTCAAAGGTGCACGGAAAGCATTTTTCCTTTATTATAATGTTGATTGCTTATTGGGGAGATAAATCTAACTGTCAGTTATGCGCCGACTTACCAAAACTTTCAGTCCTAGCAAGCATGTCTGCAGAAAGAACAGCTGTTTGTTGCTCCACAGTTAAAGGGGCAGTCCTGCCTTTTCCCAGCCAGCCTCAGCAATGAAACTCTGCATGCAAGGTGTGATGTCTTTGCTTTGCTTGCTTGTTTGCTTGCTTGCTTTCTGGTATTGCAAAGGTTACATGGCAGAATAAATGAGATATGTATTACACAGGAAAACCACAAATATCTGTTATTTTCCGCTAACAATGGAAAAACCACAAATTCACTATTGCCGACACTATTGTGTCCCCAAAAGAGAGCAGTTCTGAGAACATTATTTCCAAATTCGCGCACACAAAAAAGGCTGCAACTGGATGTGAAATGAAGAGAATTGTGCACGTGATGCACAACATTTCAGATCAGCATTATGTTTAGAGGGGTTGCGCTTTGGAATGGGAAGTGTGATGAGCGCTTGGGGATAACAATATGCATGAAAAGAATGCAAAACATTAGGATCTGCACAGCAAAAACTGCATATCTATTTTGGCATGTGAGTGCCCAGAACATGCAACACCACGGCTGGGGAGAGCAGAAATACCCATGGAAATAAAAGGGCAGGCCCTGCACAGCACCACACAGGGCGAGCACTGACTGGCTCTCAAAGGGTTAATCATGCAGTATAGAGTGCAAATCGGAGAAATCGGAGGTTTTCACAGCGGTGGCAGTGGTGTGATTGGATGAATGGCCCTAATGTTACAGAGAAATGGGGGCAGGCCAGAGGGATTTGGGCTGCTATTGGCTGAGCTGTTCAAATCCTAGAAAGGGATATAGCCAGTAGAAAGGCCAAAGGAAGGATGCATTCATAAAGCAGTGCACAGGCCAGAGAAGGAAGTAGGCTAAGAGAATCAGGATGGCCTAGGAAGGAAAGTTGGAAGAGATGGCCAGATGGAAGAACCCGAGACAGAATCGGAAACTGGGCGGGCGGGGGAGGTTGATGCTTATACTTATTTGAAAACAAAAATCCCCTTTTTGTAAGTCATAGGTTTCCTGAACAAGCAGGGCATACTAACTAACAATAAGAACACACTGTCTTGTAACAAAGGAAGCCTGCCCTTTATACATCCTAGGAATATAATCCAAAAACGTTGGTCATCGCAGCCCGCATGAGCGACACAATTATATCTGCTTAGAAATGAGGTTTCTGATTCGTTTGTTCTCTCTGCTCACATGAAAGAATGCAAGCAAGACTAATTACTTGAAGGCTAAGGCGACAATCCTATGTGCACTTACTTCTGAGTAAACATGCACAGGACCAGACTGTAAGTGTCCAGAACTTTTCAGAAGAAAGGGATAGTAGTTTATAGGCAAAGGAGTGTTTTTCCATGAGAGAGAAAGTAAATGTCCACATGAGCTGGTTGTTGTTGTTGTTCAGTCGTTCAGTCGTGTCCGACTCTTCGTGACCCCATGGACCATAGCACGCCAGGCCTTCCTTTCCTCCACTCTCTCCCGGAGCATGCTCAAGTTCATATTCATTGCATCGGTGATGCTATCTAGCCATCTCATCCTCTGCCGTCCCCTTCTCCTTTTGCCTTCAATCTTTCCCAGCATCAGGGTCTTTTCCAGTGAGTTTTCTCTTTGCATTCGGTGGCCAAAATATTTGAGCTTCCTCTTCAGTATCTGTTGGTTGGCAGAGTTATAAATATTCATCATTTGAGAATTTCATACAGTGGAGAGCTGGAGTAGTTGCAGGGCGTAAAACAAGAGTACAAAATCATCCCTATAATCTCTGCGGATGATGCTGGTGAGATACAGGATGGCATCTCCTGGATCCCAGAGCCTGTGATGCCTTGGTAGTCCCTAGGACAGCTAGTAGGACATCCACAGTAATAGATGTAATACATGATTTATTCTGTTATTCATACTGCTTAACCTCAGATCTTTTCCCCCAATAGAAAAGCACCCTTTAATTCGATATGTCTGAGAGGCATGGTTCACTTTTTAGGGATTATAAGTGTAGGCTTGCTTGTTTGTATTAAATTCAGATTTCGTTTTAAATCCGTGTGTGTGTGTCTCTGTGCGTGTGTGTGTGTGTGTGTATGAATGAAAGAGAGATGCTTACCATAACTGAGGTGTTGTTGTTTTTAAAAAAATCCAATTTAAATCTAAAACCTCCCATTTTTATTTATTTTTTTATCATCGATTTTTATCCACTGTGCCATGAGGTGATTTTTCTAGGCAATTATTCTGTAGTTAGTCTTTCTTATAAATGAACTCGTACATGGAGGAATTATGTGACAAATCAATGAAAACTAACTTTGCATTTTCCTTGCTTGTATCACAGTTTCCTCATATAGAAGCTCATTTATTAGTTGGTGGCACTCAACCTTGTCAGCCAAGTGCAGGGTTAAATCCTGAATTCTATGCACCAATAACAAAAATAACCAGCCAGAAACTTTGGCTAAAATATAACATCTGTTTCCATACGTTTGTAGGGGTTTTCTCATTTATTCTGCTTCTAAGATTTACAGCACAATCCTATATGTATCTACTCAGAAGTAAGCCCTATTGAGTTCAATCTGGTTGGCTCCCGGTAAGTGAGCATAGGATTGCAGCCTTAGTTTATTAAACGGTTTGGATTAAAAAAGAAAAAGATAAGATATGGGAAATGAAGGGAGACATTAACATAGAGCTGAGAGAAGTGGACTATAGGAACAGGAAGAACAGGGGCCAAGAATCTGGTAGTACACAAAGCTTTTCTTCTACTCACTGCCCACAACCTGACTTTCTCTGGTTTCAGAGAGAATGCCAGACATCCATTGGTGATCACTGCTTTCCTCATGTGGTGCAGCTTGGCTTGCTTGTTTGAGTCATCTGCAGACATCTGCTGTGCGAGTAGCGTTCTGCAGTGCACTTGGACTCCTTTCAGACACACCTTCCTAACAGCACAGGAGCTGCTTCCTCTTGGTGCAACCCCACATCACCAGGTAGTGGGTGCGGCTTACAACAAGGCACCAGGGCCAGTTGCATGGGATTTTCTTAACCAATCGTCACCATGCCAAAATGGAAGATTCTTTGTTGTGTGGGTTGCCCTGTTCTCTAGTGCCCCCCGAACTGGTCTAGGTTGTGAAGGAGTTGCTCTACGGAGGCAGCACTGTTGGGTCCTGTTATTTTAGCAAGGCAAGGCTTGGACATAGGGCTCAATGGCCTTTAGGGTCCTTCTGTGACTTTCCATTCCTCCTATAAAGCATCTGACCCGCCACTCGACCTTCACTCCCTACTGCATTGGAACAACACAATCACAGCCATAAAAGCATTGCCGGAAATCCCCATCCATCTGGCTGTTATGCCAAAAGTGTTGTTCCTAGAGAAGTCCTGCCTCACAGCAGTATCCAACAGGGCCACCCTGCCTCTACTGGCTCCGCTGTGCTTGCAGGACCCGCCTGCGATGGGGCTTTGCACTTCTAAAAATAACCCCGTAAACAAATGTATCTGGGACAAGTCAGCAGAACGCCCTTCTGGGAGCTCCACTGACCTGCCCCCTTCCGGAAGCAAGTGTTTGAGCTCGCTGCAGATAGTTTTTAGAAGTGGTGGGTCCTATTGCACCCAGGTCCAATAGGCTACTGCCTTCTGCTTGCTGTGAAGCCCTTCTAGAGTGGACACTCGCTTTGAATAAGAACTCCCACATTTTAGAGCTGGCAACCTTGCAGAACAAGGGACATCAGATGCCCTGAGCTGCAACGCTTGCAAATTTCTTGATCCTTTACTGCCTTGCTAAATCATTTATTTAGCACAGCCTTTTACATAATCCCTGGGAAAAAAAAACATAAAATAGATTTATCACAAAACCCTGTCCTCCTACCAACCATCTTCAGACTGGTACATATATTTCTCTGATTATTAATTAACGTTGGCACGGAAGGAGCTTAGAGCTTTTTAACCTCTCCTTCTCTCATTCCTTCTTTGTTATCCTAGAAGAGTAAAACCTTCCATGTGCCCCACAATTTTAGTCGTAGGCTTTCTTCACATGGAGCTTTTATCCTGCGATTGAGATGGCTCCTTCACGGAAGTTTGCGGGTTCTTTACATGACGCTGTGAACCTCCAAGGCGTCTCCTGTACTAAATGCCCTTTGTTCTGTTTTTAAATAGATGGCAGATAATGAGCTTTCAGAGTACCCCATTGTATTCCGCTTGAGTTCCTTCCATGAAAAGAGGAAAAGCGTCAAGAAGAGGAGTGAGATCAATGAAAGATAATGGGAGACTCAGATATGGGGAGAAGGAGGGTGAAAGGGGAAGGAAGCGGGCGAAAAAGGGAGTTGTTATGATCCTGCATTTAAAACGGAAGCAGAAAGCCCCATTTTAAATACAGGATTTTAGGCTGGTGTAGAGATGCCCATGATGTTATATTACTGCTATCCCCAATCCAGTGCTAGTTCCCCATAGTGCATGGATTGGGGTTAACAAAACTCTGAGGAGACAGCAATTCTACTCCTTGTTTAAATATATATTAAAGGGTGAGATCTGGCCCCTGTAGTACGAGAGGGGAGATGTACAGGCTTACTGATACTGACAACTTTCCTCCCTATCTTCCCGCACCCTCCCCAACCAAGGAGCTAATGGCAACTTTAAGCAGAATTTAGACGGGGGAAAGTGTGGGAGGAAGGGGTTAAATCCCCCGCCCCCTGCAAGTTTTCCCTCTCTAATTGGCAGCTCCACAACAGACATGGGAGATCCTGGTCACGATTTCCCACATCACATCTTGTTGAGCCCTCAGCATTCATATTATAAACTGCATGACCTATGATAAGCTCATGAGGTGGACTCCTATTTTCTCAGTGGCAAAATATTGCATACTGCATACAGGTAAATAATATTTCTACACAATAGAAGCACTTCCTTGAGGGGAGGAACCTGGGCGCCTTAGTAGAGCTAACCGGTGTGAATTTATTGTATACATAACAATACTTTGCAGATGAAAATAGAGACATGCTTGTAATATGCCTTCTCTTATACCAAAGAAGATCACTGCCCAAGCCTCCCCACACCTAGCATAGCTAAAGGCTATGACACAAAAATGCATATAAATTTTAAAATCTCTTGGTGTGCATGACAACCCAAATTTAAGACTGGAAAAATGAGAATTGGAGAGAAATTGGAAGTGACAGATTTCTCCATCTCTATTCCCCATGGATTTCCCCATCTCTATTCCCCCGTCTCTATTCTCCCATCTCTATTCCCCCGCCTCTATTCCCCCCGCCTCTATTCCCCCCGCCTCTATTTCCCCGCCTCTATTTCCCATCTCTATTTCCCTGTCTCTATTTTCCCCGTCTCTATTTTCCCCGTCTGTATTTCCCCCGCCTCTATTCCCCATCTCTATTTCCCCCGCCTCTATTCCCCATCTCTATTTTCCCTGTCTCTATTTCCCTGTCTCTATTTTCCCCGTCTCTATTTTCCCCGCCTCTATTCCCCATCTCTATTTTCCCCGTCTCTATTTTCCCCGTCTCTATTTCCCCCGCCTCTATTCCCCATCTCTATTTTCCCCGTCTCTATTTCCCTGTCTCTATTTCCCTGTCTCTATTTTCCCCGTCTCTATTTTCCCCGTCTCTATTTTCCCCGCCTCTATTTTCCCCGCCTCTATTTTCCCCGTCTCTATTTCCCCCGCCTCTATTCCCCATCTCTATTTTCCCCGTCTCTATTTCCCCGTCTCTATTTTCCCCATCTCTATTTTCCCCATCTCTATTTTCCCCGTCTCTATTTTCCCCGTCTCTATTTTCCCTGTCTCTATTTTCCCCGTCTCTATTTTCCCCGTCTCTATTTTCCCCATCTCTATTTTCCCCGTCTCTATTTTCCCCATCTCTATTTTCCCTGTCTCTATTTCCCCCGCCTCTATTCCCCATCTCTATTTCCCCCATCTCTATTCCCCGTCTCTATTTCCCCGTCTCTATTTCCCTCAACCCAGTCTGGGCTTTGACATCCGTGTAGTTCTTCCATTTGGCATGGCTACGCCACTAAAGCGTCATGGGAAGAAGCCACAGAGGGAGGATTCCGAAAGTGGCTACTGTCGTGTGTGAATCCGGGTGTTGTGGGGGGATTAACAGAGTTTGGTCAGTGCATTGGTCTTCATGCTAGCAGTTCGCCCATGGTGATTTGTACGTTCCCATGTCTGACCCCTATCTGAGCCCTTGGATCACCTGCTCAAACCCCTTCCCAGTAAGCAGCTAGCAACCCTGCCAGAAAAACAATTAGTGGTCATCAAAACCCATGCGGGGCTGCTTCACACATGAACATTTTCCCTACATCGAGCTCATCTGTGTGAAGGAAAACGTCTTGAGTGAAGCGCCCCTGAGGGATTGTTCGAATGAACGAGCAGAGCAGCAGAAGACAACATTTTCACTTAATCCTGCGAGGTAGATCATGACTCTTCCCATCGTGCAGATGAAGAAATTTGGCTGAAAGACAGATGGCGGCCTTGAGCAAGCCACCAGCTCTGTCAGCCCATGTCGAAGAATGTACAAGAATTTCACTTCTGTTCACAAATCATGCGGACAAATTCTGTTTGCAATCCTGAATGCAAGCAGGAAAAAGTGCAGAGAAGTGCAACTAAAATGATCGAGGGGCTGAGCGTCTCCCCTATGAGGGAAGGCTGCAACAAATGGGCTTGTTTCACTTGGAGAAAAGGAGGTGAGGGGAGACATGTTAGAGGTGTACAAAATTATGTATGGTGTGAAGAAAGTGGAAAGGGAGGTTTTTCTCCCTCTCTTAATACTAGAACCCAAAGGGGTCATCCCATGAAGCTGATTGGCGGGAGATTCGGGACAGATGGAAGAAAGTACTTCACACAGCACATAAACAATAGAATTCACTGCCACAAGATGTTGTGATGGCCACCAATTTGGATGGCTTTAAAAGGGGTTAGATAAATACCTGGAGGAGAAGGCTATTAATGGCTACTAGTCCTGATGGTTATGTATTTCCTCCAGTACCAGAGGCAGTAAGCTTATGTACACCAGTCCTGATGGTTATGTGTTACCTCCAGTGCCAGAAGCAGTAAGCTTATGTACACCAGTTGCTGGGGAACATGGGCGGGAGGGTGCTGTTGCACTCATGTCCTGCTTGTGGATTCCTGGTCAACAGCTGGGTGGCCACTGTGTGAACAGAGTGCTGGACTCAATGGACACTTGGTCTGTTCCAGCATGGCTCTCCTTATGTTCTTAGGAGCACTTCTTTTTTTTTTAGAACTGTTTGCAAATTTCCAAATTTGTTATTGCATTCAAAAAATGTGTGGTTTCTTTTAAAATTCACACTTTGAAATGCACATTTTTCAAAAAAGACACATTTTCATACTTTAGCCAATGTGTGTGTGGGGGGGGGGGATACACGCTTTTGTAAAATACACACATAAATGCACACTTTACTCATTAGAGCCAAACAAACAGTTCAAAAACAAAAATGGGAGTGACGCCAAATTGGCTTCAAAGTGATTTTCGGAGAATTTAGGCAAGCTCAAAAATCCCTGGTTCTCCCATTCCTAGCCATGGCTGAGATGCAATGTGGACACAAGATCTCAAAGGTGCATATCCAGTACTCTTACTTGCTGTACCACCGGCTTCTTGCTACAGTTTCATAACTAAATGCCTCCTGACCATTCACTACACCACCCAGCTGTTTTTGTTCTACTAACCAGAACCTGAATTAATTAGCTTTGAGATAGACACGTCCTGGACAACTGTTGCATTGAATTTGCAATCTCACTGCTCCTATGACACTGTGATCCATTAGATGTTCCCATCTTTATTGGATGTAAACCTTTCCTCCCATTAACCTTCCTGTCTCATCACCCCTACAAGAATTGCTACAGCTCAGGATCTGACCCTATGCAATTGAGATTCTCCCTCCTCTCACATCTTGAAATCTGATTACAGTGACAAGTCTATCCCCTACTAGTTCCTTTACCTGAATCTAACTCTCCATTGCTTGCTTCCCATGTCACCTTTCAGTCATGACTCACCAGAGATCAGGATTTGACCCATTCCATTCATGCCACTTTCACATCCCACCCACCATGAAATCTGAGCGGCCAGAAACCCTTGCATCTAGCACCATCTGGCAGTTCTATTCTCCACCAGTTCCTTCGCCTGCTCTCCATGTTCATTCTTGAAATGATCTTGTGTGTGGGGTGGTCCTGTAACCCCCTTCAGCTGGTTAAACCCTGCACCTTGCCTTGTGTTTTGACAGGCTTTGTGAGTTTTGACAATCCTGCTAGTGCCCAAGCTGCCATCCAAGCTATGAACGGCTTCCAGATTGGCATGAAGAGGCTGAAGGTGCAGCTGAAAAGGCCAAAGGATGCTAACCGCCCCTACTGAAGAATGGTGGGAAACACTGGATAAGCAAGGTCTAGCACAGGTAACTGCTCAGAGTGGGGGGCAGGGAACATCACCTGTTGTCCAATAGCGTCTCTTGTGTCATGGACCCTAACCATTTAATCTCTAAGGTTCTACCTTCTCCTCTAGAGCCATTCCAGAAGCATAGACATGAAATGGGATCTGGTGGCTTAAGCATTACTGTTGGTTATGGAAAGGGGGAGATACAAGATAGGTACAGTGATCTTGCATTTAACAGACCATCCTTTCTATTGAGCTTGCAAGATGTAATGGTCAACTTCCCTTTTTTGAATCTATTTTTCTCTCTGGTACCAACCTGGTAATTTAAAAAGAGATGAATGAAAGAGGCACTAAAATGGACAGGCGGTTCTCTGCATTGTCAGGTTGTCTTTACAAACTGTACCTAACCTGACCGTCACACAGATACCTGTCACAAATACCCATCCCCCTTGCTGTTGGCTGAAAAGGATAATAGGTGCAATCCACTAGGAATGTCTCCTCCACAAGCTCCCATGAAACGAATGGGAACTGTTTCTGAGCATGGAAGTGTTCAGTCCCACTAATTCTGGTGGGATGGATGTCGTCTGTGAACTGTGAAACTTGGGAGTCAATGAGTGTGTAAAGAGTAGACACAAGTTACATTGTAATATTTAAGCAAGAAGACCTCCTCAGTTTAGATATACTGCCACTTCTGTGTTGTAAGCATGTCAAAATGTTTTCTGTTCCTTCCAGAGGGCAGCCTTTATTATATGGTGTCTTTTCATCAGGATAAGGATAGGGTGTGCTCCACCAAATCCTCCTTCTTCTGTGCAACCCTCATTTGTGTCAACAAAGCTTGTGAAGGAGCATTGGCTGGTGGACTTGGCTGTGAATACAGCTGCCAAACAAATGAAACTTCTTCAGGGCCAGCTAAGCCAGAAACAGCATGGGGTACTTGCAGGATGCTAGTCCCGCAAGGCTCACCAAGCCAGCTCCCAGGACCCAATCCTCTATTGCAATTTTACCCCTACCATCGTGGGGGGGGGGGGACTCATCGTGCCACTCTTGCCTTGCCATGTAGTGATTGTCACCTTTTCCCAGATTTAGCAAAATGCCCCGGCTTCCCCTGGGAGAAAAGGAGTGGATCCCAAATGGATCTAGGAGGGTTGTACAGGTAATTGTAGAAGATGGCCACCTGTGGAATGTGGATTGAGTGACAGTGTCAAGCCTCAATAAAGGTGCCATCATTCCCTCTAATAGCAAACTTGGGTTGTTGAGTGCCTATTGGTTTGGAAGTGAAATGGGGCCATCCTAATGTAAGGGAGAGGTTTCTACATAGCTGGGGGACCTCCATGGGCATTAGTATAGTTGTAGGTAAATTAAAAGAAAAAGAAATTTTTTTAAATGTCCCAACAAGGATCTGTGAGCTTCCAGGGCAGAGGGCATATAGATAAGAAAATTCTAGAGAAACTCATCTCATTGTCTACAAATGGAACATTTGGGTTCAAATTGAATGCCAAAGGCAGGAACTCTTATCTTTACTGCTACCTTTTGTCTGCTGCACAACACGGGTATGCTAAAATCTGGGATTTCCCTGTTCCCTGAGGGCAGCACTCACTTTTACTCTGGGGTATGAAAACAGGTGTCTAAACAAACCGGAAGTTTGGCAGATTATTCAAGTCTATTCATTTAGTCTATGGTTGAGACACAGAATGTCAGGTTGTCAGTTGAGGGGAGGGGGGGAATATGGAGGGCAAGGGTATTGCCTCCTCCAGCCCTTAACAGCTTATAGTGGATATCCTGGAGAAGGGATTGGGGTTGTGGGGGATGCATGCCATGATGTTTAAAATTCTCCTCCTTGCGCTATATGGAGGTGTTTCAAGAGGAAAGGAAGGAAGAAGGACACCTTTTCCATTTATCATGATCTAGAACCCACCCTCCCGACTATATAACAATAAAATGTTCAGATTCCAGATCGGCAACCAACCCCAAACCAGAACCCTCTAGTGACATATAGCACAGCAAGGAAAGACCTCAGGGAGCCAGATGGAAAAGAAAAAAGTGTCCTCTTTCTTTTCCTCCTCCTCAGCTTCCCCGCCCCTTGCAAAGCCTGAACTACACGGATCCTGTTCCAACAGGCTGGAGCCCTGAATAAGAGCACACCTCTCAGGAGGCTGGGATACACTGCAACCTTTGTAGTAACAAATAATGTTTGAGTGCGTTCTGCTCTTTGCCTATTCATTCATCCTTCTCAAAGCCCCAATCTCATAGTCTAGAAGAGGGATTGGAGTCCAAGTTAAGTCCATCAGTCTGAACAGGGATAAAGCTTCCACTGAGGTCCAGAGAATTTGTGCATGAGTGTGAGGAGTGAGGACCTGTCAGAACCTTGATGAGCGCTTTAGAATATGGTCTATGGGCAACAGATTTGTTGTTCTTGAGTGGTAACAAATTATAGCGCTGCAGACAAACTTTCAGGGTCAAGTTGCCATAATTGGATTTATGCCACCACAAAATGTGATTGGTTTCTCCTTCTCTTAGTTTGCCTCTTGTGACCTGAAGACAGTCAATTATCCAGGGCAAGTGATTTGTGATGTGGTTGGGTAATGCATTCATTGCTACAATTATCCCATGATAACTCAGCTAACATCACTGTGTGCAAAGCATACATAGCTCTTTGTCTCTGTGCTAGCAAAATGGAGTCGTGACTTTCTGCAGGCTGGGTGTCTTCTTGAATGCAAGGTAGCAACAGCACTCACAGGGCTTGTCATGGTGGCCTGTTATGGAAGGAGGGCTAATGGTGTTCCTGAGATTTAGTTCTCTTTAGAATCAAGTCCTTCTGCTTCAGAGGCATGGTTCAAGAGCTTTGGGGTGTTGCTCTGCTATAGATCACCACATCAGGCAATCTTCTGTTCTAGTGCATCTATGGTGCCAGATGATGAAATGCATTTACTGCAGAAGACCGTTAGCGCAAATATAGTATCTATGCATAAGAGACACTTATCAGGTCATTCAAATGTAAAAGGCAAATTTCAAGGAACCTCCATCTGATTTTAGAATGACACTTTTCTCTGGCACAAGCCCTGTTGAAATGAATTCAAGAAATTGCCTAAGAGTACAATATGCCTTCCATAATTAATAAATGGGATGCTGTTTACACTTTTTAGACAATCTAGCGAGAACTAAACTTTTACAAAACGGCATGGGTGAAGTAAAATGGATGTGAACTACTTCAAAAGTGAGTGAATGGGCTCCTGGCCAGAGCACCAGTGCCCATCAATGTTTATATGGCAATCCTGTACATGGACATCCACAGGCAAACCTGAGTATGTGCATCCTTTTATTTCTTTATTTGCTTTATACCCCACCTTTCTCCCAAAAATGGCACCCAAGGCAGCTTACAAAACAATTTAAAATAGATTAAAACAATAAAACACATTAAAATACAATGAAAACATAACAATTACAGAATAAAAACAGCACCCAACCCACAGATCCACTTACAGGCCAAAGGCCTTCTTGAATAGAGAGGTCTTTGCCTGCTGTCGGAAGGGCAGCAGAGAGAGAGCAAACCCAGCCTCCCTTGGGAGGGAGTTCCATGGCCTGGGACCGGCCACCGAAAAGGCCTTCTTTCACGTCACCGCCAAATCTACCTCTGATCATAGAACCATTGACTAGTAGGGTTGGAAGGGGCCTACAAGGCCATCGAGTCCAACCCCCTGCTCAGTGCAGGAATCCAAGTCGGAGCATCCCTGACAGATGGTGGCGATCTCGAAAAAAGGGCCTTTCCAGAAGATCTTAAGAGCTGGAGAGGCCCTTATGGGAGAAGCCGGTCTTTCAGATAGTCTGGTCCCAAGCTGTATAGGATTTTATAGGTCATAACCAGCATAACCATAACCACTTTAAATTCTGCCTGGAAACAGACAGACCTGACAGACATGCACACCCTGCACTAAATAAATTAATAAGCCAATACGTGGGACCCTTTTGTTTGAGGGAGCTCTGCATGTTCATTGAAATTAACAAGAAATTGCCAGAGGGAGGTGAGGCACTTCAGGAAAAAGAGAGAGAAACTGAGAGTAAGAAGGCTTTACTCAGTTAATTCTGGGTGCGTTTTTCATCCCTTTGATCAACTCCCTCTTTTAGAACACAAATTGTTTTAATCTACAGTGGTTTTAAGTCTTGTTTTCCCCACTAATGCTCTCAAAGTTGTTTTCAGGCACTAAAAAGATCACCGAGATGTGGTAGATAAGGTCACAAGCTTCAGCAAAAACTCCCCGAAGGATTTTCCTGGTAAAACCTCTTCCAAAATGGCTCCCTTCCCTGCTCTTTTTTCTTTCTAATTACAGCAGCAAGTGCTGGAAAAAGGAGTGTGTGTGTGTGTGTGTGTGTGTGTGTGTGTGTATGAGAGAGAGAGAGAGAGAGAGAGAGAGAGATTGCACAGACGAAGAGAGGATCATTTGAGGCAAATCTGCCAAAATCAATATATGCTATTTCAAATCCCCTCTCAAGTGGAGGAGGCAAGGATTCATAGATACTCCATGCATCTGCCAGATAGTAGATGCACAAAATAATGAGGGGGAAAACCAAGTGTGTGAAACTCTTAGCTCCTTTGGGTGGCCATTCCTCAAAGCCCTATCACCTGTATCTGAAGTCACTATATACATTTAACATTTTTAGAAATGTGGCATTCCCTTTATGTAATGGGATAAGGTAGCTGGTGACAGGATGTCTGGGAATGGGGGCTGTGCCCACATGTGGAAGTCTTCAGGGAGATATTTACTCAGGCCTCCGGTCTCAGGGAAGACATAAATACCCAGGGCAATTCCTTAGGTCTCGGTCTCACTGAAGTGGTAAATGTATGTGTTGGCTGTGCCACTTCAAAGTGAAGATGGACCTCACGTGACTGAATGCTCCCCCCTGTGAAAATACCCTGCATAAAGAAAATTTGCATATTAGGCAGAAGGCGACAACAGAAACATTTGCTCATTGCATGGTAGTTTGCTAGGTGCAGGTAATGTGTGTGTGTATCAGGGGTGCATGTATGTATCAGGGGTGAAAAAACTGTAGCCTGCGGGCTGCAGGCACACATTCCAAGCCGTGTCTGGTGGCTCCCAGACCCCCAGCATCTGCTGCCACCCAAAAACCAGGAGGGAGGAATGCTCCAAGAACAGGCTGTATGGTTCCTGCCATGGGGCAGGAGCCTCCTTCCTAGAGCCCCCCTGGAAGTAGTGGTTGAAAGTTCCTGCATACTTTCTGGGGCACTCTGAGAATGAGCAGGAACTATAGAGCCTGTTCCTACAGCATTTTTTCCTCTCTCTCTCTCTTTCTCTCTCTCTCTCTCTCTCTCTCTCAGTGATCGTGTTGGGATGGCTGGGGCAGACAGGGAGCTTCAGTGCTTTGATGCTGTTGCTGCAAGACCAAGATGTGTTACTGCTGAGATGAATGTAAGAGGAGGGGGGTGAGAGAGAGAAGGGTGTGTGTCTGTGTGAGAGAGAGAAGGTGTGTGAGAGAAAGAGTGTGAGAGAGAAGTGTGTGTGTGTGTGAGAGAGAGAGAGACAGACAGACAGACAGAGAGAAAGACAGAGAGAGAGAGAAGGGTGTGTGAGAGAGAAGGATGTGTGAGAGAAGGGTGTGTGTGTGCATGAAAGAGAGAGAGAGAAGGGTGTGTGTTAGAGAAGTGTGTGTGTGTATGAGAGAGAGAGAGAGAGAGAGAGAGAAAGGTGTATGTGCGAGAGAGAAGGTGCATGTGTGTGAAAGAGAGAGGGAGGGAGAGCGAGAGAGAGAGAGAGGTTGTATCTGTGAGAGAGAGAAGGTGTGTGTGTGAGAGAGAGTTATGAGTGTGTGTGAGTGCATGTGTGGCCACCACCACCCCAGCAGACACCAGATGTGGCCCTCGGGAGTGAAAAGATTGTGCACCCCTGGTGTATATGTACATATCTGCAGAGAGAGGCAGACAGAGACAGAGCGAGGAGCATGCACTTACATGAGCCTCCAGCTGCACTCTGAAGTGGTACAGCCAAGACAGAGCTTGACCATTGTAGTTGGCACTATGCCTTACTTGCAGGGCCAGCCAAACTATAGAGGCAAACTAGGCAAAGTGCCAAAATTCCAGGGGCATCTGCTTCAGACAGGGGTAGAACCACTGCCTGCAGTTTGAAAAGAGGTACAGTTCAGCCACTTGCTGACCGAACACTGTCCCTACGTTTAAGGAGGACAGGACTGAAAGTGTTCTGACCACTAGCTTCCCAGGGCACAGACTCTATTGTAAAGGGGAGGGAGTGGGGAAAAAGAAGCGACAGACAACAAAAATGGAACTAAGAAAACAGTGCAGTGGCCAGCTCTTGACAATGTAGGGTGCAGCTCTATGCATGTTTAGACAGAAAAACCGCCTACAGCTCCCAGCATAGCTGGCTGGGGAACGCTGGGAGTTGTAGAACTGTTTTCTGTCTAAACATGCATAGGGTTGAACCCTTAATAGTCTATTTTTCAGCATATAATTAGGCCCTAGGTGATGTGTGGATATGCATGTGCACTTTTGTTATTCACCTACAGCAACAAAAAGCCTTGGGCCAGTTCCGGTTATCAGGACTGCGCGTAGGAAGCAAAGGGGTGGGTGTCCTGCCCCAGTTTCAGTGCTCAGAGTCAGAATAGGTGGGGCTGCTCAGTTGTGCTCTGACATTAATTACGCAGACCTAGATTTCTGTTGAGAACGACTCCAGAAGCAGTGGTATCCCAGAACCTATTTTTAGCACCTGAACATGCTGGAATCTGGCTATTTCAGCAACTCTGGGGGCTTAAGGTAGATTGTTCCAAGTACATTTGTAGAGGGGGTGCGCCAAATTTGCATGAAGTTTTGACTTGCTGAGAAAGTCGCCATTTCACAGGAAGTGTGATGTTCCAGGGGTTAGGGGAGCCACCCTACCTTCAATTTTTTCACGCATTGGGTCCTTATTTTGGCACATCTTGACAAACCTTCCCGCCCTCCAAGACTTTGTGTTCAGTAGATGAGCACTTCAAGGGACTGAGGCCTTGCAGTCCCACATGGTCTCTTCTGACTGTTATCGCTTTGTAAAATGAGTGGTTTTCGCTCAGGTGAGGCCAGCCTATGAGAACTTTAAGAAACGGACGCTGAAGACACCCAGGGCTTCCAGGAAAGATGTCAAACCTACCTCCCAACAGGGGCAGACCCACCAGTGTGTCAAACTGTCGGGGACTCCCATGTCATAAAGTCCTCCAGCCGAACTGTGATGCCAGCTTGTGGGTGGCTAAGAGCTGTCCCCAGGCCTGCTGACTACAGTTTAGCTTCCATAGCACAAAGTACTATTTGACCACCAGGACCGAAAACCAGTGGAGGCTGGTGGCTCCGATGTGAGTAGGTTGGTGAATCTGCTCCGGGTTTCAGTCAGAACTCTAAAGGAGGCTATCCAAAGCGCTTCACCTTGGTTCAAACTGGTTCTGACTGAAACCCAGAGTGGATTCATCACCCTGCTGACATCGGAGCCACCAACCTTCACTGCCTAAAACCAATTCACAGGATCAGGTTGTTAGGTTGAGAATAAATAAAGGAAGCAGAAAGCAGTGGCAGTCCCAAACCAATTCATCCCCCCACCCCCGTGAAATCCGACAAATGTTGAGCACATCAGATATTTTCACACTAGACACAGAATTCACCTCCACCAGCTCCCACCTCCAGCCCCTGGAACTGTCTTCTACTACACGCTAGGTGGGTAAACAGTCAAGCAGGGCTGTAAAGATATTTGGCTGCCGCTGAACGACCAGTGAACCACCTTGAGGTGCTATTCATTAATAGGAGCTACTCTGCTCAGAGGAGAAAAGCGCATCTAGCAGGCCCTGCTTATAAGTTAACTCCTGTTTATAACTTGACTTTACTGCACCCTGCTGGAAAATGGGAACCTAAGAGAGAAAGCTGAGAGGCTGAAGCAACGGGGGAAACCTGACTAGTTTCTTCTCTTCTAATTACCTAAGACATTACTCATTTTTTAAAGTCATTTTTGTTCTTTTTTTAGTGCATCGCAGGTTTTTAAAAATTCCAAGCTGATAGTATCCTTCTGAATTACCAATCGTTTTATTATTGCACAACACAGGGTTCTCTTACATGAACTGCAAATTTCAATTTCTAATGGACGTGAAATCCCGTTTGCTAATTATCATGGTTATACTAAGATTGGCATACAATAGCGCACATTGATGGAAAACTGCAATAATTAATTACTGCGTTCACTTCAAAATACAATCAGCAATTACCATGCTGAGGCAAAATTCCATTCAGCAATATCTGCTGCTAGTCCGTGAGGGTTTTGTTTTGGGTTGCTGGGGGGTGGGGGTGTTTCGTTTAATGCAGGGCAGCTATTTGACGACATTGCTGTGCTGGCACCTTAATGAGCATCTATACGCTGGAAAGGGACTCAGCTTGTTCGATTTGGGAGTGCTGAAGCTGTGGCATACAATTCAACCAATTGCGCATGAAACTTTGATTGGCAAACCCTCACCCAAATAATACTATGGGAAATCATAGCAGCTATTGTTTTAAAGAAACACGGCAGGCCTGGCACCCCTTTCACAGTTCTCGGGGTATGGTAATCTAGTTGGTTATGTTCTTTCACCACACCTTAAACAACCCAGAGTTTCCGGGATCACACGTCACAAAACAACCCAGGAACGAGGCATTCCTGGGTTGTTAATTAAAAGCAGAAATGCCAAGTTTGCGGCTGCCATGACATGCAAATGCTCCACAGTTCTTTGATCACAATGTAAATGTGTAGGATTTGGCTTAGGGTGCAAAATTCAGTGTACTAAAACTCCTAGAGTATTTGTGTATAGGTGAAAGTATTCATTGTATTCAATGTATTCATTTATACATTGAATAAATAAATAAATAAATAAATAACTCAAACTACATGTAGTGCAAAAATGAATCTTTTTGTCTGCAGGTGTTTTGTTTTAAAGCCAAAGCAACCCTTTATTTATTTTCATTTATTTATTATTATGTGTATATCCCACCCTCTATCCTCTTGAAAGGAACACAAGGCAGCTTACACGATACTCCTCCTCTCCATTTTATCCTCACAACAACCCTGCGAGGTAGGTCAGGCTGAGAGTCAGTGACTGGCCCAAAATCCCTCAGGAAGCTTCATGGCCAAGTGGAGACTAGAACCCAGGTCCCCCCAGTCCCAGTCTGACACTCGAACCATTAGATGGCACTGGCTCTCAGACTTGAGCCTGAGCAACAGAATGGTGGGCAGGGAGCAGCTGCTTAACGATTGTCCTTGTACTTATTTTTCCAGTTCAAAATCATCCTTCCCAAGCTGCTTTTTCACCTGTGGGTGAAAACATCTGGGGATGCTACAGAGAAAAAGCTGCTTGGGGAGTGGAAGCCCCTTTTGAGCTGGAAAAAGGAGCAATGAGGAAAGGGTTAAGGAGCCTCGCCCTGTCCATCCTTCCCTCAGAGGAAAGAACACCACACGACAGGACATTGGACCCCAAGAACCTCTGTTTTTGTGGAGGAAAACCCTCAACTTCCTAGGCATGACAGGCTTGGAGATAAGCTGCTGACGGCAGTTGCCTAGTAAATTCTCAGAGCTTGCACTGTTGTTTCATTTTCTGAGAGACACTTGTGAGGTTTTCATTGCAGGGGAAACAACCAACTTCCCCCTAGGTTCTGCTGCTGCTCCAAGGAACCCAGCACTCAAGGCAGAATGCGCAGCATTGATAGATAACTGTGTTTCTTGCCTTTGAGATCCTGCAAGTAAGCTGCTTGTTCAACTGTCACAGGGTAGCATTCGTGACATCACGGATGACAAAGCACCCAATTTCCTCCAAACTCTGATTAAATTCGCAGCAGATCCAAACCTCGGTCAATGCACAAAGACAAAAATGTCATGGCTGAGATACATTCATAACCCTCCCCCATTTCATAGAATCATAGAATAGTAGGGTTGGAGGGTCATTAAGTCCAACCCCCCGGCTCAATGAAAGAATCTAAGTCAAAGCATCCCTGACAGATGGCTGTCCAGCTTCATCTTGAATGCCTCCGGTGTGGGAGAGCCCACCACCTCCCTAGGTCATTGGTTCCATTCTCGTATTGCTCTAACAGTCAGGAAGTTCCTCCTGATGTTCAGCCGGAATCTGGCTTCCTGTCACTTGAGCCCATGATTCCATGTCCTGCACTCTGGGATGATCGAGAAGAGATCCTGGCCTTCCTCTCTGGGGCAACCTTTCAAGTACTTGAAGAGCGCTATCCTATCTCCCCTCAGTCTTCTCTTCTCAAGGCTAAACAGGCCCAGTTCTTTCAGTCTCTCTTCACAGGGCTTTGTTTCCAGTCCCCTGATCATCTTCGTTGCCCTCCTCTGAACCCTCTCCAGTTTGTCTGTATCCTTCTTAAAGTGTGGCTTTTTCCACAGCTTTTTGTACAATAGCAGCTGAAGCCACATCTTGCCCTGACAAATGGATCATAGGAACATAAGAAGCCAGACCATTGGTCCATGTAGCCCAGTACTGTCAACACTGAGTGGCAACAGCTCTCCAGGGTTTCAGGCAGGGTGTTTTCCTACTCGACCTGGAGATGCTGGGGACTGAATCCAGGACCTTCTGCAAAGTACATGCTCTACCAGTGAGCTATGGCTCCTCCCCTGAAACAATCTACCTTCCCCCATTTATCTTTCTTCTGCACAGCATGGCTGGCTGGGGAATGCTAGGCATTGTAGGACTTCTTTCTGTCTAAACATGCATAGGATTGTGCCCTCTGTTGCTAAATCAGCAATATTCTTTAGACAGCAGAGACAGAATTTTCACTCCCTGCAAAGCACAGGTGCAGATGGAAATGTTTAGACATGATCAGAGATGGACAGATACGTTAAAAATCATTTCCTGTGGTTTAACTCAACTTGTTTGACACACGATCATTGCAACTGAAATGCTGCCCTCTTATGAGAAGGGGGGAGGGATTTTGAAGTCCTAAGCAGAGCTAGATTCGCTGCCAAAACAAAAAAGAACGACATGACCTGGAATTCACAGTATCCTCATAGTATTTCACCACTTGTGAAATATTCAGGCACAAGAACAGTTTATTCAACCTTAAGACTACAAAGCCCATGATGCAGACTGACTAAAATATGTGCACATATCGTGATTAAAACACTTACTATATATGAACTTACTAGGAAGTAGGCTCTGTTGAACTCAAAAGGATTGCGTTATGCAAGTTTCTTCTTCAGATGAACTGAGTCTGAGCAATGAACCAATATGTGGTGGCTGCTAGTGCTTAAACTAGTTAGTACAGTAAAGAGATTTACTGCAACTGTGAAATTTACTCTTCAGGGAAGTGGGTGACACATTGCCATGGGAACTCGTAGGAACTGCAATAACCATATTGTAGAGCGTTCCATCAATGTGAGCATCTTAAATTCCTCCCCTTATAGTTTGGGGAGGCGCATACAACATAGCTTTTCACCGTTCTTTCTAATGATATATGAAACACAGTAATTACATATTTGAATACTTATTGGTCTAAACTTTATACTCTAAAATGACACTGGCCAAATCCAAGTGACTATAAAAACTCCAGTCTCCAAAGGATTGTTTTTTTGTTTGTTCTTTGGTGGAAAAATCCTTCAGATTTGATGCTGGAGAATTAAGCCAGGAGCCCTTGAATGCTGAATGATCACCTTCTACCATCTAATGCTAGGATTGGGGGGGGGGGGACACATACCCTCCACCAGTGAGATAATACCATCCAATTTGATGTCTATTGATTCTATACCAACTGCATTATCTGAAATTTAACCCCAACTTGCTAACAGAAGGACCGCCACATTATTCTTTACTTCTGTTCTCTGCTTTACCAGGGAACTCTGAGTTCCTAGTAGTACTAGAGGAAGATGCAAGTTACTGCTAGTATTTACATTTTCAAAGGCAGAGCAGCCATGGCTTCTTTCCCCGGTGTGCTTCGGCGCACCTAACCCAATTCTGCCACGAATTACTATTTTAAAGACTAACACATTGCGGATGGGGCTTGTACCACACCCTGAAACAACTTTTTCTTTTCTTTTCCTTCCTTTACCCCTCCCTTTTTTAAAAACATTGTGACTAAGAGTTTTGTGAAATTCAAAAGCTGACTCAGTAATTTGACTTTTAGTTTGTTCCAGTGCATTATGACACTGTTCAGATTTTATTTTTCTAATACTATCAACTAGATCTACTGACAGAGTATGAATCCCAAGATGGATAGGCATTCCTGAAGCAGAAAGTACTTCTTTTTCAGGCACACTCACAAACAATTCAATATTCTTATCAAGGACTTAGATGAAGGGAAGGAAGGAATCCTTATCAAATTCAAAGATAAAACACAATTAGCAGGGACAGCCAGCAGCTCTGAAGACAGGAATAACATTCAAAATGACCTTGATGGACTGGAAAACTGGGCTGAAACTAAGAAAATAAAATTCAAGAAATGTAAGGTTCTCCATTTAAGGAAAAAAATAAAATGCACAGGTATAAAAAAATAAATATCATAATAAATAAAATGCACAGGTATAGGAATCTCAGGCCCAGGAGCCAAATGTAGCTCTCCGGGGGTGCCAGTGCAGCTTCTGGGCTTCCCCAGAAAGCTGCGCCCCCTTCCCTTTCCCCGAGCCACCAATCATTTGGTGGTTCCCTGGCTTTTGTGCATTTTCCCCCATTCTAAAAAATGGAAATGTCCCTCCTAAGAACCAGTTAGTGGCAGTAAGTGCTTTCGACCACAATATGGTGGTATTTTTTGTATTTTGCCCCCACCCCTTTTCACTTTGGCCACACCCCCTTTGTTTTTGGCCCCCACATGCCACTGGAATGCAGCCACCCTGCCCCCAGAGCTTCTCCAAAATTGAATTTTGGCCCTTGAGCTGAAAGCAGTTCCCCAACCCTGACAAAGGGGATAC
Source organism: Heloderma suspectum (assembly GCF_057233095.1). Classification (NCBI taxonomy): domain Eukaryota; kingdom Metazoa; phylum Chordata; class Lepidosauria; order Squamata; family Helodermatidae; genus Heloderma; species Heloderma suspectum. The sequence goes on along the minus strand of NC_139459.1, from coordinate 6,016,361 downwards.
CTGGTTTGGCAGTAGTGCATGTGAGAAGGATCTCAAGCTGAACACCACTCACCAGTGTGATGAGGCTGCAAAAAGGGCTAGTGCAATTTCAGGCTGCATTAATAGAACCATCATTTCCAAGCCATGGGAAGTCATTGTTCCACTTCCTTCTGCACTAGTCAGACCTCATCTGGGTGACTGTGTCTAGTTCTGGGCACCGTGCTTTCAGAAGGATGTAAACAAACTGGAATGGATTCAAAAAGAGGGCAACAAAGATGACTGGTGCTATTGAAAAGAAGATCTGTGAGGAAAGATTGAAGGAACCGGATATGTTTAGCCTGGAAAAGAGAAGACTGAGCACGGCATGACACCACTCTTCAAATGACTAAAGGGCTGTCACATAAAAGAGGGCAAAGACTTGTTCTGTGTTGCTCCAGAAGGAAGGAGTAAATCTGATGGGCTTAAGTGATAGGAAGGTAAATTTCAGTTGAACATTAGGAGTACCTTCCTGACAGCAAGTGCAGTTAGACAATGGAAACCATTGTCTAACTGCTCTTACAATTACCTAGAGGGTTGGTGGGTTCTCCTCACTGGAAGTCTTCAAAAAGAGGCTGGACAGCCTCTGTTGGGGATGTTCTAGCTCTGGATTCCCTGCATTGAGCAGGGGGTTGAATGCCTATATTTTGGGGAAACTATGTATGCCTCTCCGTGTTCCCAGCAACACAAGCTATTGCACTAATGTCCTGTTGTGAGCTTCCCATAGTTCTCTGGTTGGCCACTCCATGAACCAAAGGCGGGATTGGCGAGATCTCCTAAGGCCTTCGAAGCACAAAAATACGGTGCCCAGTAAGATCTTTGGTAGCAGAGATTTTAGGCCTTAATATTGGTTGACTTGATAAGAAGGTCTCTGGTTCAAAATGATTACGACAAGTGACAGGAAGTGTCCACATCTCCCCAGTTCTGTTTGTCTTCCGACATTATTATCTCCCATCCTCACAGCTGGGTCTCCCACAAGCAGAAGAAAAGAGGTGAAGCAGTTGTCCAACACAAAGTACTGGGACAGTTACGAGGCAACTTCCATGTGCTTCTTGCCCCCCTCTTTCCCAAACAAGCCCCAGGATGGCCTTTAAGCTTTGTGCTCTGTGGGTGATGGTCAAGAGCAAGAAAGGAGGATGTCCTGATCTGTTGACTTCAAAGAGCTAAGGGATGCCTACCTCTACGTAGAGATTTCTCCTTGGCAGTGCTGGGAACCAGTCTTTCCAGATACTGTACTAATGCCTCCAACTTAAAAAAAAAAAAAAAAGTACCACAAATTAATTGGGCACCTTCTTCTTCTTTTAAGAAAGAGTTAAGTATTTTCAGTAAACTAACTTGCAAAAGCTGTAGCTGGCAGAAACCATCTTAGAGGAGGCATTCCTCCATTTCTCTCAGACATTAATAAATGCCTCTTCTGAAGTGGTGCATGCCATGCTGCTACCCATGTGTTCATCATTCAGAACAAGGGGCAGTATGCTTTTTTGCTGTATTCATATGCAATATTCATATTTATGTAATTTACATATTACACCCCATCCCACCCAGGAAACCATCCATTCTTAATAGCAGGGTGAGTAATGCAAAAAACAAAGCTTCACCATTCTTCAATGTTAAAAGTGTACTTTAAAGAATTGTCTCCATAGCCTATCTACACAGGTCAACATCTTGAATCTAGCACATGTCAAGGAGTAAAGAATTCCATAAATGCAGGACAGCTACAGAGTTGTTGCTGTTCAGTCGTTTAGTCGTGTCCGACTCTTCGTGACCCCATGGACCACAGCACGCCAGGCCTTCCTGTCCTGCGCTCTCTCCCAGAGCATGCTCAAGTTCATATTCATTGCATCAGTGATGCTATCTAGCCATCTCATCCTCTGCCGTCCCCTTCTCCTTTGCCTTCAGTCTTTCCCAGCATCAGGGTCTTTTCCAGGGAGTTTTCTCTTCGCATTAGGTGGCCAAAATATTTGAGCTTCAGCTTCAGTATCTGTCCTTCCAATGAGCAGTCGGGGTTGATTTCCTTTAGGATGGACTGATTTGACCTCCTTGCAGTCCAGGGGACTCGTAAGAGTCTTCTCCAGCACCACAGTTCGAAAGCATCAATTCTTCGGCGCTCAGCCTTCCTTATAGTCCAGCTCTCACAGCCATACATTACTAGTGGGAAAACCATAGCTTTGATTAGATGGACCTTTGTCGGCAAGGAGATGTCTCTGCTTCTTACTATGCTGTCTAGGTTTGCCATAGCTTTCCTCCCAAGGAGCAAGCGTCTTTTAATTTCATGGCTACAGTCACCGTCTGCGGTGATCTTGGAGCCCAAGAAAGTAAAATCTGTCACTGCTTCCATTTCTTCCCCTTCTATATGCCAGGAAGTGATAGGGCCAGATGCTACAGAGTATACTCTATTAATTGCTACATGTAGCATCCACAACTAAGAATAATTATTAGACTTCACTGATCAGGGAGGGACATATGGGAATAAGAGCTCCCTCAAGTATCTTGGACCCAGGATATAAATGGCTTTAAAGAAAAGAGCCAAAACATTGAAATGAGCCCAGAAACAAACTGGGAATGCCTGTAGTATTGGTGTTATAAGATCTTGGAGTCTAATACCCATCACCAATTTGGCTGCCACATTACAAAACCAATTAATCCAGCAGCACCAGAAGAAAATGTTCGAGGGCCATCTTACATCTGTCTTTCTCCCGTAACAATTATCTGTAGTTGGGGTAAGTTTAAAGGTGGTTCATGTTTTGATGGAAATTAGAGATGCGATAGAGCAGCAGCATCTCTTGGGCATGGGATCAGCCCAAGATGTTTTGCCACCAAAAGCAACAGCACCACACAACAAAAGAGGTGCACCAAAGTATTTCTTGCAACATCACATATTTCTGAAACCACCTGCTGCTGTTTTCTTGGTCCACTTAAAAATATTGATGCTCAAAGCCATCAGTTGGGTTTCTCATGTAGCTGAAGGAATGTGGTACAAGAGCATAGGAAGCTGCCTTATACTGACTCAGACCACTGGCTCATCAAAGACAGGATTGTCTACAGTGACCACCAGCAGCAGCTTCCCAGGGTTTCAGACAGGGGTCTTTTCCAATCCAAAGAGATGCCAGGGATTGAACTTGGGACCTTGTCCATGCGAAGTCTACAGCTGTTCCCCTAATGGGTATCTTTGGATCAACCATTCACCAGTAACAAGGCGATAAATTCAGCCCTTTGGATTGTTATTCTTGCTCTTAAGTACTTGCTCTTCAACCTCACTAGAAGATGTGGAGTTGACATTCAAGCATATTGAATTGTCCACAGTTGGAGAAAGCTGCTGATTTACATGAACTATGAACCCAGCACCTCCAGACATGTTTTAGATCAAAAAAAGATTTTGAAATACGAACTCAGATTTGAACTCTCAAATGTGCAGATCTCATCCATGAAATGTCATGGTGAGTTTGGCCAGGAATTCAAAGTTTTGGTGAGGATACTTGAAATTAAAAATTAATATGTTGTAACATTTTGGATGATTTTCTTGGAAACTTTAAACTTTAAAGTTCAGTGTACTTGATTGCAGTAAATGTATTTGTTGTTTCTTCAGTTGGAGATCTGAGACCATAAATATTAATTCCACTACTCTGATAAGTGACATGGAAAAAAAATAGGCATTTCTTCAAATTAAACCAAGTTCAAACGTTTTAAACTGAGAGCCAGTGGAGTTGTGCACAGAGTGGTGGAGTTGGACCAGAGAGACCTGAGTTCAAATCTCTGCTCAGCCAGGATGCTCACTAGGTAACCTTGGGCGAGTCACCTTCCTTTGGCCTAATGAGCCTCACCTGATGTGAGGAAGGACAGGATGCAACTGTGAGTTTGAAAAGAACTACGATGGCTGTTAAGATGTGGTGGAGCAGGAGGTAGGAGCTGTGATATCCCCAGCTGAAATCTCCGCTGAATCATAAACTTCCTGGTTAACCTATGGAACATCATTTGTATTATTATCATCTCCATTTGTATAATATCAGGATGATAATAATTCTGGACTACCTCACAGGACTGTTGTAAGGATTACTGAGACAACTTACATGAAACACTTTGAGCACTTGGGAAATGTGCCGCATAAACAGGAGGTCATATTATTTATTATGCCACCAAAGCAACCTGGGAAATTATTGTTCTTTTTTTAAAGGATGTTAAGAATTCTTAGATTTACAGTTCCCAGGTCTCCTTGGAGCCATGCCAGTAATGCCCCTTTGAAACCAGTTGAAGTTGGTAATTCAGGCGCACCTTTAAAATGTCTGGTTCTGATTGCTGGATCAACAAACCAAACTTTCACATAAAATTATCATCAAGATCACTTGGTGAACATCACAGTGTGCAAATGGGTGAATCAATAAATTGGTATGTCAAAAGTACTCTGCCCAGTTTTCCTTGAAGTCAACCCACTGGAACATAGGGCACACATTTATCGCCTTGTTACCTTTTAGAATAGGAACCATTTGCAGTGACAGAGTAGGAAAAAAACCCAGTCGACTTTGCCCATTGGTGATACATCTATGAGCCATGATGCATGTCCATAAACCGGGTGAGCTTAGCTATTTTGCCCTCTGTCTCAGAAATTGGATAAAAATGAATTTGCTGTACTGATTCTATTTTGTACCTGGGGTATCAACAGGAAATTATAATAACACTGCCCTTCCAATCCCAGATGTGGATGGCACCAGGATAGGCTTTTAATGAGCGCAACCTGATTATTGTCATGACCGGAGGCGAATCAGCCCCATTTGTTTGCGTTCCATGGAGTGGCGGGGATCTGTTCTCAATCAGAATAATCCAATTTAAAGGAATGATTCATATTAGCGAACACATCTGTCTGAGGCCAGAGCAGAACCCTGGTGTTAGTTTAATAAATGATGTTCATTAAACTCAGCTGAAAATATAATCTGGAGAGACTGATGGAGTGAACAGAGCAAAGAATAAGCAAAAGGAGCTGGCAATTATCAGCCGTCATTTGTTCTGCCGGCACCACAGAAGTGGGGCTTGTTTGCTGAAATCTTAATTTCGTTTGGCTGAGGTGGAATCCATCAAAAAAGCCCATACTGCAGGCAATGCCTTCATTTCTCAAAATCCGTCAGGGGAAAAAGGTAGCAGTTTTTCTTGATCTGTCCTGTATCAAGATCACCAATTCCAGGTTAGGATGTTTAGGAAAGTGCTTCTCTGGGGAAAACAAATGAATTCAGCACATGATTCTCGAGGATGGAAGGCAAGCCTCCCAAAAGAAGCATTGGATCATTTCTATGGGATCTTCACCTCCAAAGTGGAGCCCATTTGAAGGACCTGCGGCGATTTGTATCATTTTGGCTATCCGCAGACACTCATACCCCACTAGGAATGTGGAGGAAGAAAATTCCAGGAAGACGCACTGTTGCCATCCCCTGTTCTATCATATGTCAATGAAATGCCATTGTCACCCTCATTTTCTGCTAGGTTATTTCATGTTTTTTCATTCCTCTGAATTTTGTATTCAAAATAGTGACTCATCACCGAATGGCCCATCAGAGGCAAAGAGCTCCTGACATAATTTTACCTCTTTCATTTCGAAAACACACGTAGGGAGAGCCCCCAAATTGGTGGGAGCTATGCTTCTTTATAATGTCAAAATAATTAGATGTATGAGGTGAGTGAGCTATGAGTGAAGAGATAGGAGCCTTGCGAGACACACAGCTCATACATGCCTCTGATCTTCCCAACACTGCAAAGGTGTGTGACTTCTTGGCTCATTTTCCAGCTTCTCCTTCCTACATGCATTTTCAAAATCTCACATTGGCTTTAGCCTTGGTGTGTTGGGTTCTGATGAATGAAGCATTCTTCAATGTGGCTGAATCTGCCTCTTTGTTTTCTCATGCTTTCTTATACCCTGTCTCCCCCTTTGGGTATATTACTGGGAACTTTTTCTAGGGGATATTTTTTAACATGTATAGGCTGACAAGGGCAGCTTTCAAGTCCCAAACAGTCAGACACAAAAAACGGAAAAGAATAATGGAGAAGGAGGGAGACCTTAACCTCATAAGCTTTCAGCACTGATTACAGAAGCATACAGTGTCAGTCACCTTTGCTTGTTGAGGGCAGCTTGGGTGTGAAGTGATTTTTTCCCTCTTCCCCTTCAACCCTCTTTAATCAGTCTCCCACATGGACACAACCATGTCATCTGCATTTCTGCATACCTGCTGATTTTATTCATTTTTTCGGCACAGAACCTATCTTCTCTCTTGACACATACAGGTGTTTGGTTATTACTGAAATCTATGTGCCACTCTTCAGTTGCCAATGGAGATTTCTAAGGCGAGTTACAAAAGAACAGAAATACAAATATTACAAAAACAATATTTAAAGCAATGGTAAAACAACAGCACTGCACAGGGTAAACCTCTAATCAATAAAAATTCAAAGAAACTTAAAAGGGGTAAAAATGTTACAAATTAGCAATGTTAAGATGTGTGGGGAAACAGAAAGGGTTTTGCCTAGTGCCAAAATAATAGCTAAGTAGGCACCAGGAGAGCCTCCTGTGGAGCGGGGAGGCCAATTCACAGACCGCACAAAACCACCGCAAAGGCTCACTGTCTTGTCACCATGAGTCTTGCTTCTGTTGGTGAGGGCACTAGAGAAGAAGCTCAGATGTAGATCTCAGTGCAGGGGTGGACTGATCTGGGAGGTGGCCCAACAAATATCTGAGTCCTAAGCCATGATGGGTTTTAGAGGTGAACAACAGCATTTTGAATTGAGCACGGAAGCGAAGCAGGAGTCGTCGAAGCTGTTTCCAAACAGGCATGATAGGATCCCACCTCCTGGTTTCCATTAGCAGTCTAGCAGCCGCATTCTGAACTCGCCGAAGCTTCTGGACTGTCTTCAAAGGCAGCCCCACATCCAGCGAAGTGCAGTAAACCAATTTGGAAGTTTCCACAGCATGGAAATGGAGGCTAGGCTATCTCTGTACAGGAAGAGGTCAAAGACAGTACATGAGCCTTAGATGAAAAAAGGCACTCTGTGCCACTGAAGCCACTTGAGACTCCAGGGACAATAACAAATCTATGAGCATCCCCAAACTGCGCAGCTGATACTTCCAGTGAACTGCAAAACCTTCCAGGTGGTGGTGGTTGTACAAATTTCTTTGATACTGAATGCTGGGGCTTAGTTGTCAACAAGGGAGAGAATTTGCTTGTTTGCTTTCTAATGAACAAGCTAAATTTGGACATTCTGAAAGTACCCATATCTGAGAAGTGATCTTTAAAAAAAATAGTCTAGATTTGACATATGTTTACGAAAATGTGCATTCTGTATTTCAGAGGCCCAGTTTACACTTCCATGTAAATCACTTGGTGATGTGCGGATGAACTATGAATTCGAAAAGCATCACCTCTGAAGGGATATGAATGTTCTTCCGGTGGCATTTGAGCTGCAGAGGCTTGTTCACATATGCAACTCATCACTTGACGGAGCTGTCATCAAATGATGAACATAAATATGTGAGCAATGACTGTCAAAGGAAATAGGCTTTTTAAGGTGGATTTTTTTTTTAGGGAGCAATCCTATGTCCCCTAGACAGCATCTGGGGAACATAGGATTTTTCAGTTTCCTGGCTCCATGCTCCAAGACAGGGCTCCAACCCCAGAGCCAGGAAACCGTGCTCCCCGCCCCCTCCCCCCCCCCCGTAGCTGGTGCGGAGAGAACTGCGCCGGCTGCCTCTCTGCACTCAGTAAACGGCACATGGAGATGGGGAAAGGAGGTGTTCCTGGGGGCAGGGAGGGGAAGAGGCTGGAGTGGCTGGCTTAGGACTTTTCCTGTTGCCACCCCCAGGCTCCTTCCCTCCCCCATCTAGCTAAAATGCAGCACGGGAGGTGCAAGGCACCTCCCACTCTGCATAGGATACTCATAAGCCTCAGAGTTCTTGCGGGTACCCAGGGCACAGCCCGTAGAATTGCGCCCTGAATTGCTTGATGGGTTACTTGGTCAAACTCTGTGGACTCACCACCGTGCTGTATAAACCCTTGTTCATTCAATGTGAAACAGGCGCATGCATTTGTTAAGTGTTTGAGAGTATACTTGTTATGGTTGTATAAAGACATTAATGCTACTGAATAAGCATCAGCAATCTGGTTGTTTGTTGACTGGCTTTTCTCAGCAAAGTCTCCATCCACTCATGGCCAGCCTTGCCTATCAGACAGATGAATGGGGAACAATGGCTTCTGGTAAGCAAGGCTAGAGGAAGGCAATAGTTTTTTCAGAGATGTTACAATAGAACCATCACTGCTGATAGCTTGCACAGTTGTCCCACTATCATCCCTGGTAAATAGGTTTTACCATTTATTGTAGCACTTCAAGAATACAATAGCTGTTGGAGAGGGGCCATAACTCAGTGAAAGAGCACATCCTTTGCATGAAGAAGATCCCAGATTCAATATCCAGGTAAAAAGTTCCCAAGTAGAGCCCGTGCCTGGGATCATAGTGAACAGCTACCTGTCCAGTTTAGCCCTCCTGTGACTGACAGGCAATGGTCCTGCAAGGTGTCAAGCAGGCATCTTTCCTAGCCCAGTAAAGATCCCATTTAACTGGAGATGCCAGGGATTTAATCTGGCACCCTATGCATACAAAACATATGCTCTGCCACTGAGCTATGGCTTCCCCCCATCTACCCTCTCCCACATGCACAACTGCCCAGGTGGATAGATCATGTCATGGCTATATAAAAAGTCTGGGTGATGTGAAATTCTTGTCATAGTCAAAACCACTTTTGGGTGACTATTTTTACTTGAGCAAGAACAGGACAATCCAATTTTAATTGTGGGTTATATTTATTGTTCTGTGAATGTTGCCCTCAGCTTTAGCAAGTTTTTGGATTCCCCCACCACTCCGAGTTCGCATTCCCCCACCACTTCTGAGACTTTCAACCAGGTTGAAAGTCAGGCACAGATACGTACATGTGTGTTGATTCCCCAGCAAAGAGACTCGTGTACATTAATGTTTGTACTACTGGGCCCCACTTAATCCTACAAGCTGTGTTCAATTTTATTTCTAACACAAGAATTCTACCTTCACTGGTGCAATTATTAAATTTCAGGAACTTCATACAAAGTGGGACTTTGGTGTTTTTTTAATGCAAAAGGAAATTAATAAAAGTTTAATAATTAATAGGTCTATGAAAGCTTATTGAGTGATCTCAGGCTTCAATCAATCTTAAACATATGGAGACACCAATTTTCACCTTACTCTTCCTAGCTGGAGGTGCATCCTAGTTTTAGTGCAATTAAAAATGAGTCAAGAAATATTTTTAGTTAATTGTGCCATACACCTTGAAGGTAATTTGAAGCTGCAGGCAAAAAATAATAATAAAATATCCAACGTGCTAATTGAGTGTCATAAGATTAGAGTTAGCTTGTTTCCGCACAGCCAGGCCTGGCTGCGAGCTACTGAGTATGGCCTTCGTTTCAAGAGGATTTTGGTTGAGGAGAGAGGATGAGGGAGAGATGGAACTGAAGCCGAGTCTTAATCCATAGAAATGGCTGCCGACAAAAGTCCTCCTGAGTGCTCGCGTATGGGTGATGTACAGTAGTCTGAGTGCAGGACATGAATGGTAAGAAAGTCTTAGACCTTCTGGATGGAAATTTCTCCCATGGTATGTAAATGCCAAAATGAAAGTTCAGGCCCACATAAAAATTAAGTGTATGGCCTGTCATGGTGAAGCTTGACCTTGATGTAGACAGCTCAGTATGATACATATTGCTGAAATAAAGCATTGGGATATTTGGCTTGTGAACCAGAATAAGAAGGAGTGACTAGCTCAAGCTTAATAGTACACTTGTTTTCCTGATGGAGACTACGCCCAACAGATCACTGAGTATAGAAATCAGCCAAAAAAAGGGAAGCTATTCACTTCACCATAAATCATAGGATATTCAAGTCTAGCAACGTATATAACAGACCTGCAGGATCAGACCAATCTAGTTCAGCATTCTCTTTCCCACAGTGACCAACCACATGCCTTTGGGAGGCCCAGTGTAGAGTGGTCAGCTGTATTGGGTGCTTTCCTGCTCTACTGGTAAGCCAGTAGGAATGCCAGACAGGACTCTCAGACTGGTGATGGGATCGTGATCTGTCTTACTTTTGCCAACAGTGCCTTCATGAAATCAGACATATTTATGCAAATTGTACAAGGGCTACAAATGTACGTTTCCAAGAAAGCTGGGGCTGTCCTAATACCACATAGTATACCAGATACCAATTCTGCTGTGGCGTTCTGCACATGCAGATGGTAAGACCTTGTTCCTGCCTATTTGTACCTTAAGCTGGAAACATTTCTGCACTTGGCTTCCCATAATAATTCTGCTCCATCTCTCCAATGGTTTTATATGCTTACTGTTGTCTTCTATAGAGTGTTAGCTATGTGCAAAGCACCTTATAACATGCAAAAGGCAAGCCCCTGGCTGCTCGGGTATTATTTTGGATCCAAACCCACATTTAGGAGGCATTCCTATCAATGAGTATTGGTATTATTGCCAATTTATGAATTTTATGGAAACCAAGGGAGCGAGAGCCTACAAATTGCGAACAGGCTCACAATTGCTCTCTCAAACACGCACAAGTGTTCTTTTCTTATTCTCAATAAATTAAAGTGAAGTCAATGAAAACCTAGAGGATGCCACTTTCATATGAGAATACAAGAATCCTTAGGACCTGGCCAGAGGTAGCATCTGTGCCAATTTTTTAGTTCATGCCCCATCACCCAGTTCCCAGGGGGAAAATATTTGTTTTGAATTGCATAGAGGCTGGCTTCCAGGGATTGGGGCCTTTTATCATTTTCTGTGATGATGACAGGCCAAACAGGGAGGCTGCCCAGAGGCAAAAGAGAACTCATGAACTTGTAATAGTTGTGTAGAAGAGCCAGTTTCAGGAGATGCCGTTTGTTTGTTTTTTCACCCTTGCCCTACATGACTCTTCTAAACAACTGTTTATTTATTTAAAAGATGTTTAGGCTACACTTCAGCAAAGCTGTCAGAGCAGTGTACAATAGGAATGATAAAACACCAGCATAATACATACAATCACATGGAAATAAACAACAGAGCAGAGCAATGGTCTAAAAATTCAGCAAAAAAAAAAAACCCACACAGAGCAAAGTTGATTTAGAAGAGCCCCCCTTTTTCCTTTGCAGGCAGCTGGTTACCCTATTCCAAAACCAATAAGCAGGATGTGCCACAGAGCATGCTCCAAATCAACATGTAATTCCGTTGTGAGGGTTCAGTGGATATTTCATATCATCGAAACCTTCCACCTTTAGCCTGCAAACTTCACTAGTGAGGAATGAGAGACCCATGGGTCATGTTGATTCTGGCTCAGAAATAATCTGAGCTATTTCCCACAAAACCAGAAGGTAGCCAGCATATTTCAAAGCCAATTCCTCTGCCCTTCCTGGAAAGATCTAAACCCCCTCCCACACATACTTCCCTCCAATCTCACCACCTACAGATCCCAGGGCATGGTGTGAAGGCACATGAGGCAGCCACTTTGCTGAAGCTAAGCAGGTCTGGGTCTGGTCAGTGCTTGGAGGGGAGACCACCTGGGAACCACATGTAGCCACCTTGAGTTCCATGATGGAAGAAAGGTGGGATATAAATGTAATAAATAAATAAACCTCTCTCCTCTTCCCTTTAAACTCTACATGGCTGTTGGTCTGATAGTAGCATAAGCATCAGAGCTTCAGTGACAGAGAGAGAAGGAAGAACAAGGGTGTCTCCTTTCCTCCCGTCTCTCTCACTTGGCATGCTATGTAGCAGCAGACCAGGACAGAAAGCCCTGATGGCCCTTGGGAAATGTAGTTCTTCCAAGGGCAATTGCATGTTCGGATTGTAATCTGGGAGCACTAATGCGCACTGCTTCTTTAAGTGAGCATTACATGCCCCTGAAACTTGTGTCAAAGCCCCAGAACTAGAAGCTTTGCCAGCAACTCTACTTTGAACATATGCACAAAATATTCCACAAGTCAAGTGGGTTACCCCACATCCTGGGGGGTAATTCAGCCATGCTGGTTTTCCAATGCAGAAGAGAGCCCACTTCTGTAATGTGAGACAAATGTCTGCCATGTTCATTTCATAGTTTCTTGCCACATGCCCCCATAGTAAAAATACTAGGGGTGCGAGCATTTATCTACTGGTACCCATCTGATTAATGTTATCTTTGCAGCTACTCAGCTGCAAGTTGGGCACACTGTAAATTGGGTATACTGTACACCCACAGCAATGGGAGTGGAATAGTCCTACTTTGTATCCTAAATTCTTCTGCATACTACTGAGACACACCTGTTGGTATCACATGCATTGGGTTTTTCATCTGTACTCATTCATGTGTATTCCTACAAACGCTCTAGACCAGTTCATGCATCTGATGAATGAAAGTTTATCTCACAACAAAATTTTTGACAGTAAAGGTCTATAATTTCCTCTGATTTTGCTAAACCAGACTAACATGGATGGCCCTTTTGGATGATTTCCCTATACAGAACTGTCTTGTGCGAAGCCCTGAGTTACTTTCAGATGTTGCTCTCGTTTCTTTTGTTGTGGTCACCATTACTGGTAAATATATATTTCTCTTCACTTCTGAGAGAAGATAAATTATGGAACTGTCATTATGCAACTGTGCATAATGATACTAGTGATAGTGTAGCATAGGGAGGATGGTAAGAGATCGGCACGAAGAGCCTTTACCAAGAGAAGATAAATACTTACTACGGTTGAGTGTTCTTTAATTTAGTGAACCTCTGTCTTTCCATGCCCCAAACAGTTGCGTTCTCCAAAGGTTTTGTACACATCGAACCCATCTTGTAAAGGGCGCAACATGTATCCAGGCTGTTACACAAAGTCGCTGGGTCCAACCCACTTCTCAAATAATTTGGGGGATGGGTTGTATCACAGTGAACAGCCGACAGCTCAAGGAGCCTGTGAATACCAAGTCCCTGATGCCCAAGGTTCTTCTCAATGGTTCAGGATGTAGGATTCATAGGCTCAGACCTAAATAAACCTTGTGACCCTGTAGAATAAGGAAAACTTGGGATTCAAGGAGGATCTTGTCTAAGTGACTAGATTCTCACAAAGGGAGCCCGAAGCCTGCTGTGAGAAGGAATGGAACACTGCTGAAGAAGAGAACCTAAGGTGAAATGAAGTTCTAGGTCTGGAGAAGCTCTTTGAAACTGCTGAGCTAACATACTTCTCATCTGGTAGCAAGGCTCTGATGGTGAATGGAATTTACATGACCCTCCTACATACAGTGCTTTGCAGGCCGGCATAACTGACTCAGCCATAGTTCACACTTTCTTCCTTTTTTAATTTCTTTACACCTTTGGATGAAAAAGACATCAGGTCTAAGCTCAATCCAAGACACCTTCAGAGAAGGACTAACAGTTGGGTTTGGGGCCAGATTCACATATTAGATATATCCCATCCAGTTCAGGCCTGTGAATGTAGGCATGGCTGGGAAAGGTTTGTTTTAAAACCAAAAGGGATGGTTGGCAGCCAATATATTTTCCAGACTTTGCAAACCAATTTATCGGCGTCTGCTGTCATCCATCCAATGCATGCTTCTATCAGCTGCCACGACATATTGTTCTGTTAATGGTCACTGTTTATTATGTGTCCACATGAACTGTGTGTATATGTCGGTGTGTCTCTTGCTAGGCCTCCTCCATTCCTTTTTTTATTTATTCCTTTTTGTTTCCGTTTCCTGTTCCTTTACCTTTTTTTTCTCTTTCGACTGTGTGTTCATTAGAGCTTTTTGGAACGATGCTGTGTTTGGTGCTTATTTTTTTTCCCTTTTTATATTTTATATTTTTTTGTTTTAATCTATATCTTCCTTCCCACCTTCCCCCTTTTTTCCAAACTATATATAAATATAAATATATATATATAAAAAATCTTTTCTTCTTTTGTCATTCAATCAAATTCCAACAAAACCAACCAAGAGCCAGTCAAATCCACCACAGTCTCGCGCTGAGCTAGGAAAAAAGTTCACGTAATGACAGGAAAGTGGAGCATACAGCCCCCCAGTCCGTAAGTTCAAATCAACTCGAAGTTGAAAGTGTGACATGATGGCGCCATGTAACAAAGCTAAGAATTGGTTGCATGACATGCCGTCAAGTTTCGTGCAGGTGCCGTGATTGAAGCATTTTTTCTTGGATGTTGTATCAGTTGATGATTGGCCAGTCATGATCACATGTGCCTTTCTTGACTTTTGTGCTGCCACGGTTTTTTATTGCTGTGCTCATTTTTGTTTTTATTATTTGTTTGTTTTCTTTAGTGCTTGCAGTGGTTTCTTTGTTGTTTAATTTCTCGTTCAGCGGTTTATGCTTCTTTAGATATCACATGGAAGGGGAAAAACATGAATTCCTATTCTTTACAGAAAAAAATGGGATTGTTATAAATGTATGAATACTTTCTAGCAAAAAAAGGGAACCAGGAAAAATGTGTGATTGGTATTTTTGCACTCTCAAATCTTGTGTTTTTAAATGGATAATTGGGGGCCTTTTTCAATTGATTTTTCTTTCTTTCTTCCTTAAGATATTTCTAATCCCTCTCAAAAATTCAAAGAGGTAATCACAGTAGTTTTACAAAAGAAAATAGCTATATTCCAAAGCAAGCTAGAAAATAAAACCTGCGGCTTCTAACGTGCCTTATCGGAATTCCTAATTTTAAGGTTTTGTAGTATCCTCTTAATAAAACCATTGTTTGGGGGGGAGGGGGCATGTTATTTGTGGGAGAAAAAAATCCTGATTCAAAAGTAAAATGCATTTTTTCTTTTGTTTGGTTACAACTGAAAAAGGGTCCTGGATGAGTGTTTTCCTTTTTTAATTTCTTCTTCTATTCTTATTATTTTTGGTGTTGTAATTGTTTAGACTGCTGTGTACGGTTTGCTGTTTGTTCAATCAACAGTGTGGAAAACCTGCCAGCATGGTTTGATATAACGCATGACACTTCTCCACCAGAGGGGAGCTTTTGCGGTTTCTAAGTTTCTTGATGTAATAAATCACCCAGTGTATAAGAAGAGAAACCTGCTTGCTAGCAAGAGATAAGAGCTAATCCGTAATGATTAAGCATCCTCCTTAAATGTCAAGTTTAGTTGGATCATGATTAAATTTTTTTTATTTAAGAAATGTTAGCTTTACATTTTTACGTTTATTTTATTGCTGAGAGAGAGAGAGGAAGTTTGTTCCAGGCAATTTTATTTTCCAAGCCACCTGTTTGAAGCGTTTCTTTCTGCCATTTGCAAAGGAAAATACTTTATTGGCAGCTAGCTGTCCACAGAAAGTTAAGAGGGGAAAGCTGAAACATAAGACAGTTTCGCTTTACTTGCTGTAGTACAAAAGTAGTTAATGTAACATAAGAAATAATAGATGATGAGAGACCCAAATGCCAAAATCAGTATCTTGATTGTTCATGGTAGGAAAAACAGGAGGGGTGTGTGGTACAATCCTAAACTTGATATGGTCAGATTGGGACGGGGAAGGGGGGGGCACTTTGATTTTTTTTCAACCTACAGGAGTACTCCTACAAGTCATTCCGGTGTGCAGGGAAGGTTTATACACATGGCTTTGTTCCAAGAAAGCTCAGAGACACTGCAGAGCACACAGTTCTATTCTGGACATGGGTCTTGGATGGGTCTTTCCTGAATTATATGTATGGGAGCGACTTGGGGGAGTGCTCCCGTAGCTCGAAAATGTAATGTGGAAGCATCCTCATATTTGGCAAATGTAGAAGTGTGAGAAAAAAATGATAGAGAACAGAGGAAATACAAGATCCCTAAAGGCCAATCCAAAGCTTCACGGTAATACCGATGCACAGCCCCAGAATTCTTATAAGAGCAGATTTGCACAGTCACTTTGGGGTCAGCAGCAGCTTACCACATGCAGTGAGGGTGCCTGGCTGGAGCTGTCTCATTTGAAGTGAATGGGGAAGACTTCGCTCTTCTGGCAGCCCATATGAATGCTGGAGCTGTCGCACAGGCAAAGAGCCATATGAATCAAGCTGTGTATGTATGTATGTATATTATTACACAGTGTTGTTATTTCTTAAGCAGAAGAAACATTTCAGATTTTATTATTATCAGAAGTTCTTCATAGTCAGCTGTTAGTACCTAGGAAAATATTAGGAAAATATGACAACATAAATGGGAGATGGATCATGTAATTTTCTATAAGAGATACTGAACCACTTAGGGTCCGATCCTAAACCCATTAACCAAATTTGCATTTCGTTTCCAGAATGGGAACAAGATTGTCTTGGAAACAGGTGTTCTCCTAAATTTACTGGTTTTGTTTTAGTTTTTTTGTTTGTTTGTTCTTCTTTTTCTTTTTAAGGTATGCTCTTTTGATCTTCTCTTCCCTTGTCAGTTTTCTCTATCTTTCATTCCTCCTTTTTTAATTTTTGGGGTTTTTTTAATGATCTTCTTCATCTCTTTTTAGGGCATCAGCTGAATGGGCCACATTTAGAGAAATATATATATATATTAAATAAATATATATAGGAACGAGAACTGTTGGATTACATCTTTAACATATCAGCAAATATCAGTCAAGCTGAAGACTTCAGACTTACTCTCTTTCTGATTGTTTAGACTGTAACATTTCTTCAAGAAAAGTCACATCAGCTGGGTTCGAAGGACATATGCTTGAAACAAAAACATAACAAACAAACAAAAAACACGACAGGAGCAAGATCGACTAGGGTTGCTGCAGAGAAACTGATGTCACCGCAGCGGCTTTTCTCCAAACAGGAAATGCAAACCTTGATACTGACAAAAGGAGTGCCTGTTTGCCACCAAGGATGCAGTTGCTATGGATACCCCCATGGCACTAGTCACTAAGCATCTTTATCTGTCATTCCTTAGCTATATAGGGACCAAAGGACATAACTTTTTATCGCAGACTTGTAGCTGTATGTAAATTACAGAAGTTCTTTCCTTTTCTCTTGAGCTGTTCCTATAACAGTTTTTGAGAGCAATTATATGAAATATGTAAAAAACTGAAAAAAAATGCTTAAACGCTTTTAAAAATGGCAAGATAATAGTTCTTTGATACTTCGGGAGGATCTTTGGTTATACATTAATTAGAGTCTATGAAACTTTCATATGGTTTTCTGTATAATATGTATGGATTGAGTGGTTAAGAGGGGCAGGTTCAGGTGGGGATCTGTGAAAAGCAAAAAAAAAATAATAATAACAGATCAATGGACTGGAAGGTAAAGGAGAAAAAAAGAAGGGTGATATGAAGTTGAAAGAAAACAAGTTTGTAAATGCTTCTGACTCCCCCCCCCCTTAAAATCCTAATAGTTGTACAGAATTTAAAAAAAGAAAAAGTTTAAAATACCTATATAATAGGGGGGAAAGGATTAGATGACATAAAAAGAAAAAAAAGAAAAAAATATACATAGAAGTTAGCATTAATGCTAAAAAACACAAAGATGTTGTAGAACTGTAACTTTTGTAGAGTTTAGATTGAAATCAGTTCCTGCTCTCAGCCACAACTGCTGTCGGAAGCTGTGTCTTATTGAGGGGGGGGGGGCAAAAGAGAAGATGGCTTAACTTGGCAGCTTTTTTAACTGCAAGCATTCCAGCTAGTAATAAATAAATAAACTAATAAGCAAATGAAACAAAACTCTCAACTCCTGTAGACAACACAAACAGAAAACTTAAAGGCTTTCTTCTTACGAACTATCCAAAGTGAGTTCGAACTTGATGAAACAAAAAAACAAAAAACAAAATCACAGCTAAGATGCTTTCATGTTTCCATAAGCTGTTGCCAGCAACCTCCCATCATCTTTTGCTTCAGTAGCTTCCATATTTGCTCTAGAATCCTTCAGGACAGGGGCGGGGTGGGAGCGGGGTTTAGCCTAGAACCTTAACCTTAAAAAAAAAAAAACATAAAAAAAATTTAAAAAAACAAAAACAAAAACAAAAAAATTACAAAAATGCAATCTCTTTGAAGAATTTCTGAAACTGTTTACAAGGAATTTTGAAAAACAGGGGAATGTTTAAAAAAAGATGCTGGCTCTGTTTTTCTGTAAATAAATTTGCATATTTTGTAGGACTTTTAATTGTAATGATAGAGAAAAAATCAAGGAAAAACTATTTAAGGAAAGCACGATATTTATCTTTGGTAAATGACTTTAGAGCAGTAAAAAAAAGAAGTTGCTTTAAAATCTGAATCAGAAAAATAGAAACAATGAATTATTTAAGAACACATATATTTTAAAGTATATCATATTTATTATAATTTATTTCCACTGTGTTAAGACTTGATTTTAAGGGTGTGTGTTTTTCCCCCTTACTCCATTTTATTGGACTGAGAAAAATGACATGGTTCTTTCTGAATAATTGTTTGCCTTTTGGTTAGGTTTGGGAGGTGTTTTTTTTTAAATGTTCTTCCTGTCTTTCTCCCTGTTGGGCCTGATTCTGAAGTCTTTATGCAGGCTAAACACCCCCTGGTATTCTCTGGTTGTTTGGCTGGGATAAGACCACTGAAACAAGCCCATACCTAGGTGTGTAAATGCCGCTGCAGTTCCATACAACTGCTCTCTGATTCTCAATTCCCTAAAACTCCTTGTAATCTTCTGTAATTATTGAATGACGCTTACCAGCTTAGCCCTAAATAAAGCACAGTTTAAAAAAAGGTATGCTGTACTTCTAAATGGTTTTTTTTCCTCCCTTAATGTCTTTGCTTTGAGAACCAAATGAATCTCTTTCGACTATTTCATTAATATACATTGTTTGAGTATCAGAACAAATCCCTTTGTTATATAAAACATATCTCATTGGACTGAATTAATGGCACTGTTTCATTTAATGTCTGCTTGGTATTCCGCAGTGATTTACCTTAAACCTAGTAGGTGAGAAGATCAAACAAAAGTACATACAAATTAGTGACACTGCTTCTCCCAACTCAAGATGGCCGTTTGATTTCAGACTTAGTGGGCTTTTCATGCGGATAGGGAAGAAGGCCAAAACTCATGACATTGCCCCATTGACGGCATCAGAACAATGATCACGGCTCTACAGATAAAACTCCAGGATGGTTGCACAATCCAAGCACTTACTCTTGGAACGGTTAAAAACAAAACTGTAGTATTGCTTAGAATTATAACTTTTGCAGTCTTCTTGGCAATTCCAGTGATACCAGTGCAGAATCATGGAAACGGCTAAGGCTTTAATACTATGCATGCTTTATTGGGAGTAAGTCCCATTGAACTAAGTGAGAAACAAAAAACATGCTTCAGATAAGCACCACAGTAAACCACTTGTCCGATACCTTGGTGTAAGCCCTCTACACTCAAGCACTAATTAACCTACATAATCTGGACCTTAGACGTTGTTTATTATCATCATTATTAGAAAGCGCCTTATATCAAGTCAGACCCTTAGTCCATCTAGCCCAGTATTGTCAACCCTGACTGGCAGCAGCTCTCCAGGGTTTCAGGCAGGATTCATTCCTAGTCTTCACAGAGGATTTGCTGCGGATTGGGAGCATGTTGAGGTTGTTCACGGCACATGACGTTGTGGCCAGAGCACCGCCAACCAGCAGCTTCCCTCTTGAAAAGCCGCATTTTCAGAAAGTCCTTTTACTCTGTTGTCTTAAATGTGGCTCTGGAACGGTTCCATGGCAGTGTGCACCCTCCCCCCACATTAAATCCTGGCATGCCTCTGTGACCTGGCTGTGACATGGTCAAGGGGTGGGGCCGCCCCCCCCTTCCCTCTTTTTCCCCATTTGCAGTAGGGCTGCTTTCACAGTAATAGCCTCCTTTTCCCATTCATAGTATCAGTAGCCCCATTTCATTCACAATAGCGGCGTAACCAGTTCATATGTAGTGCTCAATAAAGAATACACAGAGCAGAAGGAGAAAGGGCAGCCAGCTGCTATTTCGCAGTGTCAATACACCTGCACCTTCACAGTGGCATAATATACCTACAACTAAGGAATACACAGAGGGGGAGGAGAAAGGGTGCCCAGCCACTATTTTGCAGTAGTGATACAGCTGCAACTTCGCAGTCATGCGATACACCTACAACTAAGGAATACCTGCAGGGGAAGGAGAAAGTGTGGGGAGCAAGCCTCTCTCACTGGCTGAGCAGCATCTATGGGGTTGATGACATTCACTTCTACTAGCGGGATTCTGCCCATCCAACTGCAAAGTAAAGTGGATTAAAGTACAGTTTGACCTGTGAAAAGCGGGTTTTAAGGTTGTGTTTACTCCACACTTTTTGCTTCATGTGTTCCTGATGGACCAGAGTCGATTTCATGAAAATCCACATTAAACATGAAAGTGCTTCACATTCATTGCATTAGATCTGTCCCAGGAGAAGCCAGGGATTGAACCTGGACTGTCTGCATGCAAAGCATGTGTTCTACAACTGAGCCACCGCCCCTCCATGCAGAACATATCCTCTGCCACTTAGCTATGGTCCTCCCCTGTATGTATCTATATAGCACGATGTACATGGCGCTTTACACAGTATAAGAAGACAGGTCCCTACCCCAAAGGGGATTACAGTCTAAGATGCTATTCAGAAGGTGAAGAATAGCTCCAGAGAAGGGTGGAGAAGGAAATTACTAAGAACACAAGAAGAGCCGTTCTGGATCAGGCCA
This sequence comes from Heloderma suspectum, assembly GCF_057233095.1. Classification (NCBI taxonomy): domain Eukaryota; kingdom Metazoa; phylum Chordata; class Lepidosauria; order Squamata; family Helodermatidae; genus Heloderma; species Heloderma suspectum. The sequence goes on along the minus strand of NC_139459.1, from coordinate 5,995,687 downwards.
GCTGTCCATCTGTTATATACTGTTGTATACTGGCCTGGGGCTAAGCCGCTAAAACAACTACAACCTGTATAAAATTGTGGTGAGTCACACATGTACACACACTGGCACGCACTCGAGCAGCCTGGGTAGTGTAGCAGCTAGAGCGTTTGATGAGGAGAGCCCAGGTTTTCATCCACACTCGCCCACATAGCGAGTCTGAACACCCTTCAACGTCACTACTCAGCCTGACCTAAGTCACAGGGGTGTCATGAAGATGAAACGTCATTCTAAGCTCCGTGGAGAGAGGGATAAAAATGTAATAAGCAAACAAACACTTCTGCAGTGGCGGGGGTGGACAAAAAGCAAAAGAATGGAGATAGATGCTTCGCTTGGCATGATGTCACAGTTGTAATACCAGAAACAGTTCGTTCTTTGGCCTCCCTCAGGTCATTTCCGTCATGGAAAGGTTTCTTTTTATCCCCAGATCACAACCAATCATGATACCAATGCACCCCACAGAAATGACAAGAATAGCCTTTGCCTATGCGTTCAAATGTTCAGTCCAACCAGCCAAATTTAAAAGCACGAGGGAGATAACAATAAATTAAAGATACACCGGGACAAAACCGACACTACTTTAAATCTGTTTCTAGCAGCAACATATTTTGTTCATTTGTACTCTAGTGTACAAATGAACAAAATGTAGCTGCAGGGGGGCTGATCCAGGTCTCAAAAGCCCCCCACCCCACCCCCCGCCCCGGACACACACCAGGGTCCCAGTCTGAACCAGGGGCCCTGATTAAAATGAGTAGAAGTGAAACCAAGATGTAGCTGCTAGAGACAGATGAAAAGTTATTTCTGTTTTGGCCCACAGCTACTCCTATGAGGAGGTACAAGGACTTAAGCCCATTGCTTTCAATGGGTTTGGCACATCTAAAGGCCAAACATTCATGTTTGTTCAGTCAAGGATCTGTCCTATTCAAGTATAAATTGGGGGATGGGGGTGGCGTAATCAGAAGGGGAACAGAGGTGAGGGGAGTTGAACCCTCCTGACCTCCTTGCAAGTTCATCCCATCCCACCAGGTATCTGAACCAGGTTGGAGGAGAGGGGGTTCAGGTGATGGACCATGGGGTTGGCTCCCTTCACACACACATTCCTTTTGATGTTAAAATTACCCTCCCCCTACACACACACACACACACTTTATACAGGAACAGAGCATCCATGTGAACAAACAAATATGGCTGCCATTGTCACATCTGGTTTGGCCCTACATACAGGCTGTTACATACAAAACATTCCTTACACACACACAACATCCCGCTAAATCGGGTCATTTGCGTCCTTGCTGTAGTCCTGAGCAGATTCAAGTCCCATTGAAAGCAGAATTCCTTCCTATAATTGAGATTGGGAATGAAAATGTGAGCTACCAAGGCTGACCTGAAAAGTATTCCACTTAAGCTTGAAAAGACAGCAGCAGTTTAAATCTTACTGAACAAACAAGGCACATCTTTATTTCCACCAAGAAAGCAGACATATATTATTTCTGGAGGAGGATAAAGATGTTTTCTTTCACCACCACCTCCTCAATAGACTTAACTTTCCTGACAAAGCTGCCTCAAGCAGGCCTGTAAATGCCAAAATAAAGTGTAGGCCACCCCCCTCCATAGAAGTGGGTTCAGAGCCTGATGAACTTTCTGGAAAGTTCTGAACATTAGTTTTTTTTCATATATATTAGAATTAACAGAATGAGCTCATTTAAATTCATATATTATTTTGTTCCTCCACACTGTAAATCCTAGCACAAGCCCCTGACTGAAATTATAGTGGCCAGGTGCCCTCTTTTACAGAGGACCATCCTGTATTTGAAGGCCTGTCCTGATCAATTCCAGTTTAAAGATAATAAACCATAAAAGCAGTTGCCCATCAACAATTAGCACCTGGACAGCCGACTCAGCACCCTGGCACACAGGTCACCTGGTCACAGTCTTCCCACACTATGTACTATATTTCTATTTAAATTCTAATAATTTTTTCTATATTTACATCTATATGTAAAAATTAGGATACGGAAATCACTCTCTTCTTTTGGCCTCTTGTGATGATGCATTTCCTCTATTTTGGCAATTCCTAAGTGGCCACTCTGCTTATCAATTTTTTTTGTTATTGTTAAATATGTATGTATGTATGTGTGTATGTATTTTGGGAGGAGTCCTTTAGACGGACCTTTGTCGGCAAGGTGATGTCTCTGCTTCTTACTACGCTGTGTAGGTTTGCCAGAGCTTTCCTCCCAAGGAGCAAGCGTCTTTTAATTTCATGGCTACAGTCACCGTCTGCGGTGATCTTGGAGCCCAAGAAAGTAAAATCTGTCACTGCTGCCATTTCTTCCCCTTCTATATGCCAGGAAGTGATGGGGCCAGTTGCCATGATCTTAGTAGTTTTAATGTTGAGTTTCAGACCAGTTTTTGTACTCTCCGCTTTCACCCTCAACATGAGGCTCTTTAGCTCCTCTTCGCTTTCTGCCATTAGGGTGGTATCGTCTGCGTATCTGAGGTTGTTGATAATTCTCCCTGCAAGCTTAATTGCGACCTGTGATTCATCCAACCTAGGGATGGACGAAAGTCCCTTACCTGTTCTCGAAGCTTGCTTCGCGGTGGGGGGGGAGGCGCTTCGGTTCTCCCCCTGAAGTTCAGGTGAGGGGGGGAGGCGCCCCGCCTCGCCCGAAATTCAGGCCGGGGGGGAGGCGCCCCATCCCTCACCACCGAAATTCAGGCCGGGTAGAAGCGCCCCGTCTACCAGGCCACGAAAAAAAAAGTAAAACGAAAACAAACACACACACCTGTGATAGGCTACGTAACGATTTACGTAGCCTATCACGGTTAGATTTCCAAAGTCAGCCGTGATAGGCTATGTAAATCGTCACGTAGCCTATCACGGGTGACTTTGAAAAAAAGAAAAAAAAGTGCGTACGCAAATGGCAGCTCCCATGGGGACCGCCATTTGCGTTCCTTATTTTGACACGTCTAGTCTACATAAAGATTTACGTAGACTACGGCGAAAATAAGGGCAACGCAAATAGTGTTCCCTTATTTTCGCCGTAGTCTACGTAAATCTTTACGTAGACTAGACGTGCCAAAATAAGGAACGCAAATGGCGGCGCCCATGGGCCGCCACCATTTGCGTACGCGCTTTTTTTTTTCAAAGTCACCCGTGATAGGCTACGTGACGATTTACATAGCCTATCATGGCTGACTTTGGGAATCTAGCCGTGATAGGCTAAGTAAATCGTTACATAGCCTATCACAGGTGTTGTTGTTTTTTTTTACTTTACTTTTTTTTTTTTTTTTGCAATGCCGGCGGCGGCAGCCGGTTGGGAGACCGGCCGCCGCCCTTGTCCCCAATGAAACGCCACCAAACCGCCACCGGGACCCACCGCCGAGAGGGACATTCGGCCACACTAAGTCCCATCCCGGGGGGTGCGGGGGGCCGACGGAGAATTTCCCCACCAATTTCGGGGGGCCGAATGCATTGGCATTCGGCCTCCCGAAGATTCATGGAGAAATTCTCCGCCATCCCTAATACAACCCGGCGTTTCTCATGATGTACTCTGCATATAAGTTAAATAAGCAGGGCGACAATATGCAGCCTTGTCGTACTCCTTTCCCAACCAATCGGTTGTTCCATGTCCGGTTCTTACTGTTGCTTCTTGACCCTCGTACAGGTTTCTCAGGAGACAGGTAAGGTGGTCTGGTACTCCCATCACTTTCAGAATTTGCCACAGTTTGTTGTGATCCACACAATCAAAGGCTTTAGCGTAGTCAATGAAGCAGAAATATACGTTTTTCTGGAATTCTCTTGCTTTCTCCATGATCCAGCGAATGTTGTCGATTTGATCTCTAGTTCCTCTGCCTCTTCGGAACCCAGCTTGTACTTCCGGTAGTTTTCGGTTCACATACTGCTGAAGCCTAGCTTGTAGGATTTTGAGCATAACCTTGTAGCTAGATAAAAAAGACGACAGAGCCCCCGCATCATTAACAGTTGCACAGAAGAGGGAATTTGAGCAGGTGTAGTTTGTCATGCAAGCTTCTCCAGCTGAAATTCCCACTTCGGCACAAGTAATTAAAATGTAAGAGTCCTGATCTGTTTTGCATCTGGCCACTGTAGCTGGCACCTGGCCCTGAACCCAAGACGTTAAACACTACATAGCAAGTGGGGAAAGGTTTCAGGAGGATGGGAAAGAACAATGATATCCTTTTACCTTCCCCACCCCATGGAAATCTCCCTCTCCCATTCATGAGCTTTTAACAATATTACAAACAAGACTCCTGTTCCAGGCTAGCTGGAGGCTTGAACAATGAAGAGCTGGGGTTACAATACAATATAACATGTTATTATACAAGTAGGACAGGTTTCTTACTACACTACACCCTTCTTCAAAGAGAATGAATTCTTGGCTATGTACAGACTAAGGTCACAATACATTTGTTTGCTTCATGTGCGGCTAGGCTTGTCAGTTTTGGTACTTTGAGCTGTCTCTGGGAATGTGCAGAGTGCCCCTCAAAGAAGCAAGTGTGTGTGTGTGTGTGTGTATGTGTGTGTGTATGTGTATTAATAAAAAGAACAATGCATATCTGAACATGTGCAGAAGAATACCCATTCCCTTAGACAGGAAACAACTTTTGAAATAAATCACTGTAAGGCCTGAGTTCCTCCAAGCTGTCACAGACTGCCCCCCTTGAAACATAAATCAGCATTATTTGCTTTTTTGAAAAGAAACTCTCATAGGGCAATATCCAACTGTGTCATTCCACTAAAGCAAATGACGTTGCGCTATTGGAAACTAGGTTCTGAACTGTACACAAGAAGAATCCAACTAAGATTATGTTTGTGTGAGTGTGGTTGTACAACCCATTGTGAAAGCAGTAGTACATTTCACTTGTGCAAACCAGTTGCACAACAGGTTGCACATGTGTAACACGCAACTGCTTGTGCAACGGAAAGATTCGGAGGAGTTCTGCTAGCACTGTTATAGTACCCATAGAAAGTAGTAAGGCAATAACTGTAAGGGCACAATCCTATGCATGTTTAGTCAGAAAAAAGGCCTGCAACTCCCAGCATTTCTGTGTAAACATGAATAGGATTGTGCCCTAAATACACGCATCACACCCATTTTTGCCTGACTTCTCATCCTTCTTTTCTCACAACTGACCAAGAGAATGAAATGCTGCCTGGACCAGTTAAATTTCTGGCTGGTTGGCAACCACAAAACACATATAATAAATACATCGAGCAATCTGGGCTTATGATCACTTTTTAAAAAGTAATTTGCATAACTTTTAAAAAAGCCAACCCAAAATCCAGTCAAGCAATGCTTGTTCCAGGTTTGGGGGGGGGGGTACAAAGAACATAAGAAGAGTCCTTTTGGAACGTACTAAAGGTCCATCTGCTTTAGTATCCTGGCTCCAAGGATGGCTTTCCATATGCTTTGAGGAGCCCCCAAGCAAGACGAGAAGTCAACAGTCCTTCCCCGTCGTTTGCCCCTGAGCAATTGATATACATCTGTTCACCACCCAGGATGGGCGTCAAGGGTAGGCATGGTCGGGCACCTGCTGAGGGCTCACACCCCAGCAGAGGTCCACTGACAAGAGCCCCCCGGGGTTGCTTGACTTCTTCACCTCCAGAGGTCCACACTGGAGGCCTTCAAGACGAGGCTGGGCAGCCATCTGTCAGGGATGCTCTGACTTGGATTCCTGCATTGAGCAGGGGGTTGGACTCAGTGGCCTTGTAGGCCCCTTCCGACCCTACTGTTCTATGATTCTATGATTCTATGATTCTACCTTTTCAACTTGTTCGTTCGCCTGCCTCTCACGCTGGCCCAGATAGTGGTGGTGGGGAGGAGGAGGAGCAGGAGACGCCACGGCCTACTTGCTCCCTGGCTCTCTGCCTGTCCAGCGAGCGAGTGGAAACTGTGATGAGGAAGAGGATGAGGAGCAGCAGCGGGTGACCATGAGGAGGTAGTCTCTTTGAGGGAGGGGGCCCACTGAGGGTGCCTTGCCCAAGGGCCCCCAAAAACCTGGGGCTGGCACTGCCACAGCCACTGAACATGGAGGTTCCACTTACCTACTGTGACTATAGGTATGGTTACACCTGTCCCAATTGATCCAACCCCCCCCCCACAAACCATTACCACCTCTTGTGGCAGTGAATTCCACGGGTTAGCCATGAGTTGTGTGAAGAAGTACTTTCTTTTGTCTTCCCTGAATCTGCCGCCCATCAATTTCATTGGATTTCTAAGCAACAAAGCAATTAATCAAAAAGAAATATCCCCGTTTGGGGTTGTAATATCAGTTTGTGAAAAATGCGCCTATTTCTTTCTCGTCACCCACCTCAACCCTAGCAAATTCCTCCACAAAAATCCGCACTCATTAGGAAAACCTTCCCAGAGTGGGTGGTTGTTTATGGTGGATCCTCACTCTCTTCATCTCCTCATTTGAATATGCTGTAAACTTGATTAATGTTGACTCTTAATCTCCTTTTCTCTAGAAAGAACATCTGGAGCTTCTTTAACCTGCCTAAGCATTAGAAAAATGAAAATAAACAGGTTGGGGGCCTCTCCTCTATATCCAGTTCCCCCAACATTTTAACCAACTTTTCCAATATCATGAGAAAGTACGAACTGGTGTGGAGGTTGGGGGTGCAGCCCTGAAATTGGGGTGGGGGTGGAGACATTTTCTAACCCTCTCCCTATACTCCTCACGGACCTGCTGCCTGTCGTGAATGGCTGGGGAGATCTACAGGCTGGTTCCCTCGCTTCCCTTTCGAGGTGCATGCTTCCAGAATCTTGTGCCCATCCTTGTCTATAGCTCTGCCAACACGCATTATTTACTTGATAGTGATCCAGTTGCCACATTCATGCCATTTCCTCATATCCTCTATATTTGTCAAGCAGGCTTCCCTTCCTTGCCTAGGGAGCTCGTTGGAGATAAATAACACCGGGGACAGCTTCCTTGGAATCACTTCCCACGAAGCCTTCCGCCGGCATCAATCATCTTTGTTGAACTAGAAGAGTTTTCTCATTGTAATTACACTAATGCCTCCGTAATTTCATCCTCGTTAGCAGCAATTGAGTTCTGTACTCTGCTGGTGCCAAGAATGGATACTTCCCAAAGCTCATATCCACCCCTTCGGATAAGAGTGTGCAATTTTAGCCATCTAGAGAGGGTATTCTCAAAAATTTGTCCAGGGGATCCTCCCAGAATTATTAGAGTTTGTTTGTTTGTTTCTTACGTTTGAAGTTCTCCAAAATAAAGATCTTCCTTCTCCCATCACCCTTAGCGAAATTAACGCTGTCCACCTAGAGTTCCTAATGAATCAGAAATACAAACAATCGCACTGGGTTTGGCGGGGGGGGGGGGTGTTACTTGTGTGTCGGGGGGGTAGCTTTTAAACTTCTTGCCAGCAAAACAAGGCACAAGGCCATTCCCTTGTTCCTCGGCTGCCGTTTAAAAACCCCCTGCACCACTTAGGTGAGTAGACTTCTTTTGCGATCTGCCCCAAACCATTTTCCCTGCCCTTCCTGCAGAACAAAGCTGTAAACCAAAGGCTTCCTCTCTTGCACGCCTGGGGCAATAGAGACCATGGCACGTCTACTGCCTTTGCCTTGCTGCTGCGAACGCACTCATGTGCTGGCCATCTTCTCTCTAGCCCCCGCTCCCCTTCTCTCTGCCCTCCCTACAGAGCTGTCGCTCAGAGAAACATCGCGTTTGGGTTGCCGTGAAAGGGGGGTGGGTCGGGGGCAGGACAGCTTCACCGTATTTATGTCAAGGCCCTCTAAGACAATATTTTCCCTCATGTAAAGACAACACTAGTGTTACCCTGAGCCATGTGTCATTTTGAGTCAGCGTGTGGTGCCACAGGAGGGTTAAGATGGCTCCCCCACACTCAGCTACTGACACTTCCTAAATTATGCTCTTAACTACTGTAGCATGGCCGTAAAATATAATGAAGGCCCGTGGAAGGACGCCAGGCTGGCTTTGCTTGAGAGAAAGAGAGAGAGAGAGAATGAACACGCCGTTTGGAAGTTTGCCTCAGGTCTATAATTTTTCACTCCCTATTTAATTGCTAGGAGGACAAGGGGCTGAGAAGGATGGGCATAAGAAGTCTGAAGGCCTGTGCTTCAGGGGATAATCATCAGATACTTGGAAGTGGGGGCTGCAGGTATCAGACAGGCTGACTCAGGACCCTTCCCTGATCCCGACAGAGTTTATCCGTGCCAGCTCCAGGGTTTTCAGGGCCCTTGGGCAAGATACTCTCGATGCCCCCCCCCCCGAGCCTACCTTCTTACTGCCATTGCCGCTACCTTCTCGCTGTCATTGTCACCAGCTGCTGTTGCTCTTTATGCTCTTTCTCGTCACTGCAATCACTTACTAGCTTGACAGGCAGGGAGTGAGGGAGCAAGTAGGCTGTGGCACCTACTGCTCCTCTTTACCACCACCACCACCTCTGTCTGGGCAAGAGTGAGAGGCAGGTGAACAAGCAGGTGGCAATGGTGAAGCGGGGGGACCCTGCTGGGGTATGGGTCCTCAGCCGGTGCCCAACCATGCCTACCCTTGACACCCGCCCTGGAGTTTATGCAGCTGGTCAGAGACATACAGGCCACTTTTTAATGGAGTGTGGGTCACTGGGAGAACATTACCCCAGTAACTGCACTGGTTCCGTATCGCCTCCCCAGCTCCACTACGGGTTTTGCGAGGGCCTATAAAGCCATCAGTGGCCTGGGCTCAGCACACCTAGAAGACCACCTCCATCCCTATGTTTCGCCACCACTGTTAAGAGGACAGGGCTGTTCCTGCTGTCACACAGCTCGTCCCTCAGATGGCTGACTTGATAGCTGTTGGTATCCTCAGGGGACAGGGCTCGATGGGGTTGCCCTTCCATCCTGGGTGGTGTCAGTGGCGGCACAGGGAGAGGAAGGGAGGGAGGGAGGGACACAGAGAGCTTTATGCACAGGGTCTGCACCCGAATTCTCCGAGAGCAGAGACTTACAGCGTTTTGTGATGTTTGTGACAGAGCACCACCTTTGGAGCTCCCAAGAAATCCCCAGCTCTGCTTCTCTGTCAGCTTGTCTCAGCTGCCACTCCCAAAAATCTATACTGACCCATAGCCGAAGCTCTCTGGGCGGTTACAAAGATTAAAAACCATTAAAAATATATTGTATTTAAAAAAAAACATAACCATATACATAAAAACATATAAAGAGACAGCACACACACAGACAACATATATCTAAAAACAATTTTAAACTATCAACCATAAGACAAATCCAAGACCTGATTAAAACTCATATGCTGCTGAATGCCTGAGTGAAGAGAAAGGTCTTAACCTGGCAATGAAAAGATGACAAGGTTGTTGCCAGGTGGGCTCATTGGGGAGATCATTCCACAACTGGGCAGCCACCACCATGAAGGCCCTCTCCCTTGTTGCCGTCTTCCGAGCTTCCCTCGGTGTAGGCAGCCAAAGGAGGGCTTTAGAGATGTTGAGCGTAATATACGGGTAGGTTCGTGTCGGGAGAGGCGCTCCGTCAGGTATTGCGGTATAAAAAGGTTTTATATCTACATAAGCCTTGTTTTGGTTGGGAATGATGCACCAAGCCCAAGGCTTCACAGAAAGGTAGGTTTTGAGGGGGTTTTCAGTGGGGAGAAATAGATTGGTGGGGGGCACCATTTTCTACCACAACTGCTCCAACAATCACTCTCACCATTTTACAACTGAGAAGGTTTAAGGCAGGGCACAGCTTCTGGGGAAACCATCCCAAGAATATCCCTCCCATGTCAAAAGATGGGTCCATTAATCCACCATCCTGTTTCCTGAATATCCAGTTTTATCATATGAACAGTGTAACATCCATTTCTCCTATTTTTCTTCTGAACATCCAACCTGAAAAGCAGCTCCGTATGACTTAAAAGCTTGTATCCAGCATCTTAATACTCTGTTGTTACAGGGTTGGCTCACACATTACGTGGAACTTGCCACACTAACAAGCGTACCTGTAGGAAATGCATGTTTGCTGTATTCGTTGCCTTCATGTTTAGTTGTAGACCTGCGAAGTTTTAAATGTCCTGCATGAAGTAGATGTTACCTGTTTGGGACCAGTCAACCTACAGAGACTTAGATTTGGTACTCTAAACATCCTTAGTTTTGGAATGTTGATCCAGATTTTGAAACGTTGATGCTCACACAGTGTGTTTGAGATAGGAATGAGTGAGAATTTATTTGAGGGGTGTTGTATTTTTTATAAGAACTTAGCAAAATTTGCAAAATTCTTCATAAATGGGATAGAAAGAACTTGAGATATTTTTTTTTATTTTTTTAACTGAATGTGGGAGAAACCCAGTGCTTTGCTCTTGAAAGTTTGTGTTTGAATTTCTGTGTATTCAAAAGCGTTTGTGGTGCTGGATTGGGGTTGCCACCTCTTTCTACTGACAGGCTCTCATCTTCAACAGCTAAATGGGAAGCAAATACAACATGGTCATCTCCATGCTCGGAACTGCTGTATCTATTGAATTTGGCTGGTGCAGATGGGTGAGAATTTCACTTTGGTTCAGTTTTGATAAGAATTTACCAGAATGTCTTCATATATGGGATGAAAAGAATTTGAGATTTAAAAAAGAATGAATGTAGGATAAAGCAAAACAGATTCATTCATCCATCCCTAGTCTGAGATCACAACTCATCACAAAATAGGTGGATCCATAAGGGAAAGTTTAGCAACCAGAATACACCACAAAAGCTGTCACTCTCCATTGACTTTGTGCCATGAGCAAGGGTTGGGCAAATCATGCTTAAGGCTGCAATCCCATGCATGTTTAGACAGAACAAAGGCCTACAACTCCCAGCATGCCCCAGCCACATGCATAGGACATGCATGCAAAGGATTGCACCCTAAGTCAGTTAGAAACAAGATTATCTGAGCTGTGGATCAGACACAGACTTGTTGGGGGAGAATATTACTTTCTGCCTGTTTTACATCAAGACAATTCTCCCCAAACTCCACAGGTTCCACGTTTTCTCCAGACAATTGTACCAGAATACTGAATTTTTTGAAAGGGATTTATTGTAACATTAGGCCTGTAACAATAGTTTTGCCTTGAGAAAAACCTTCCAGCAGGGGGAGGGAGCTCTGGATTTAGGAATATAATGGCTGTGAGATTTGAAAGAACTGAGAGCTAAAAGATGTCGACAGCAGTTTTTCAGGGTCCTTAACCTTGATGAATAAATGAATAAATCCCTTTTTTTAAAAAAAATGGCACAGTTTCTTTCAAGCCCTTTCCAGCACGTTAATGATCAACAGGAGAAGAGGAAAATGGCTAGCAAAGCAGGCTTTTGCCTTCTACAGGCTCCCACCTTCAAGACTGAGGAAGTAAGTACAGGAAGGAAGAGGGAGTCTATATGGGCAATTCTAACGGGGGAAAAGAGTGCCCCGCATTGCTTGTCTCCTTACACTTCTGCCACCGTCGGCTATTCATTCTTACTGACGTATCTTCATACAATGGAATCAAGATCTGAACCACTTCAAATGCAATGTTAGGCCCATCAGAATGGAAGCAACGTCTCCTTGGCTAACTGCATGCTACCTTTCCACCTGCACATTGCCCACCTGTTTCATGGTGCACATGACAGGGAGGTCCACAGCGCTGTCCGAATGCTTTGAACTCTTTTTTAGGTACATGTATCTGCTGCATAGCAGAGCAGCAAATGCTACTACAGGTTACAGCCAACTCCTCCCAACTGGCTGCAGTCGCAGCTGCTGCCCCTCCCGCATCCTGCTCCATCCTGCCATTGAGGAATGAAGCGCCTGCCAACCAGTTAAGGAGGAAGAGGAAGAGGCAGCCAGTGAGTGAGCTCCCTTCACCTGAGGGGAATTGAGAGGCCTCCCACTTTGCTGCTGATTCCTCTTCTTCCTGCTGAGTCCCTGAGATGGAATCGGCCAGCCTCAGGTAATAGGCTGTATGGTTCTATGTTCCCCAACAGCACGAGAGAAGACAGCTGTAGCACAGGGGTGAGCAATTTGCTGTGTTTTGGCCTATAGCTCCCATCATCCCTCACCATTGAGTATGCTGGCTAGGGCTGATGGGAATTGTAGACCAAAACATCTGGAGGGCCACCTGTTGCCCACCTCTGCTGTACTCTACTTTCAGCATTCAATCTACTGCTCCGCTGTGGAGGCATTGAAATGGGAGTTCAAAGTGCATTCACAGCGAGCCCCTTTGTGATATGCATCTGTTTTGGCCCTAAGATGCCAACTACTGTGGGACAATTCACAAGACCACCTTCCATGGCAAGGTGGCCCTTGGATTACTTCGTTGTGCAGCCAGCTCAATTTCTGAGCGTATGAAGAGGCAAGCTAACAGTTGCTGCTACATCTGACTGAAGACTGAGCTGGCCAGATGAGGAAGAACTCCGACAAACATTTTGCCGTGCAGCCACCTGGAACACGGTTGGAAGGGGCTTGTGCAAGGAGAGCCAGGTTTTGATGGTGGCCATCAGCCCCGTGGGCCATCGCTGATACTTGTGCTCCCTCCTGGGGAATTCACCCCACAGTTACCAGTGGCTGGGAGTCAAGCAGAAGCGATGCTGTGGTGTTTGTTCCATCAGAAAAAGACTGCTCAGTGCAGGCGTGCAAGCAAGCAAGACCAGTGACGAGAAAGAGGGTGAGGGGCACCAGCAGCTGGTGGCAAAGGCAGTGCAGGATGGAGACAGGACGGGGGGCCATCGTGGGTGTTTTGCCCCCAAAATTGGAGCCAGTGCTGAGTCTATCCCTGGATGTTAGCTATAATTGCTAAGTAGACCCTCCACGTTGAGCGTAATCTATCTCTGAATACCAGAGACTGGAGATAAACAATGGGGTGGGTCTGTTCCCCTCCCGCCATGCTTTTGGACTTCCTGGAGGCATCTGCTTGGTGCACCCAGTGAGTTTCATGGGAACTAGAACCCAGCTCTCCCAGGTCCCAGCTCAGCACTCTGTCCACTATACCACGCTGGTTCTCTCTTTCCCCAGAGCAGAAAGAAAAACCTAGAATTACACTGTGCTTGGAGCACATCCACAGCAACAGACTAACCAGGTTGGAGAAATGCTTTCCCCAGCATCAGCCTTCCTCACCGGCCATCAAGGGAAGGGCAGAGAGGAGAGGCGGGCTTCAAATATAGATGACCCCTTATTAGCAGTAATGCCCATACAGAGCAAATTCCCACGTGAACGGTCCTGCATGTGTTTGTGTCGTATGGCTCACAGAGGGCTGTGGCACCTTTGAAAGCAAATAAGGCGATCCCTTGTTTGAAAGCCCCCAGGGACCAAGATCCTCCTGTGCTTGGAAAGCTAGGAGCTAGGATGCATGTGTCCCTGCCATGTGAGCATCTTGTGTACTGGGAAGTTTTGATAGAGGGGAGGGTGGTGCTTACCTACATTCGGGGGCAGTACAGTCAGAAACATGGTGTTTTAAACCAGTCCAGGTGTGTGTGCGTGTTTTAATCACAAATTATATGGAACTCCCTCTTTCGGTTCTAGGACTCCCTGACATCCCTCAAATCTCCCCAACTGCAACAGCCATTTAGGGAACTCGTGGGACAAGAACTCTACCCTGATAGTCTTTTCAAGGAGTTGCTGGGATGCGCCCCTCAAAGCACACTGTGCAGCCACAGTGCAATCAGCAAAATGCGTTGGACCAGCCCCAGCGGTAACTGTCCTACCACACTGTTCCAAATCATAGAGTCATAGAATAGCAGGGTTGGAAAGGCCATCGAGTCCAACCCCCTGCTCAATGCAGGAATCCAAGTCAGAGCGTCCCTGACAGATGTCTGTCCAGCCTCGTCTTGAAGGCCTCCAGTGTGAGAGAGCCCACCACCTCCTTAGGTCATTGGTCCCAATGTGAAAGCTCGAAGAAGAGTGTGGCACTGGGAACAGCCAGGCTCAGATATTAGGTGGAAACACTTCCAGATGTGAGGTATGATTGAATGCCAGTTGCTTTCTTTGTCCACCGTGCCTAGGAAGCAGACTTATACAGAGTCAGAGAATTGGCCTATCTACCTCAGTATTGTCTTTAATGACCAACAGTGGTTCTTCAGGAGTCTTTTTATTCAGCTCTAGCAAGAAATGCCAGGGAATGAATCTATTTATACATTTTAAATGTCTTTTAATGTATATTGCTTGGAGCATGAGGAAAAATGGTGTAAAATATTTAAATACATAACATAAATATTTAAAAACTGGCCACCCCAAGCAATAGCTTGGCCGCTTGTGTGAACGGGCCGGCTCTGATGTGGCTATTCCCTCCTCACCCACTTGTGCTGCAGAGATGTGTTTGCTGGTGGGATATCAGTGAGTTTAAGTATCTCTCCTCCCTCAGCTGCCAATCATCTGCTCAGCACAAGGGGCTCCACAAAAGGGGGGGGGGGTCAGGCTCCCATCATCACCCCAAAGACTGAAAGATGGAGAAATTCCCAACAGCTCCTTAGAACCACTTTCCTTCCTAGCCATAAAGGAAGGCAGCAATAGAAAACTAGAATGGAATTGTGATGTAATTAACAGAGAGAGGCCAGCTGGGGAAATTATGGTAAAATGCAAAGAAGGTGAGTGGATGGATGTTTAAGCATAATGTATATTCATTTCCTACCCACCACCCCCAGTATAATTTCCCACAGTTGCATGTGGGTGGATGGGGAAGGGAGAAGAGGTGAAAGGGGAACCAGGATCATGAAGTTTGAAGGTGAAAAGAGTCTTTATATCTGGATTAGTAGAGTCCTGGGGCCTTCAAAAATAGTTAAAATTCCCCCTTTTTTTGAGTAATGGCGATGTAGTTTGCATTGATCTTAAGCATTTGCTTATAGCTTTCCCTGGAGTTCAATGTACTGGGGAACACACTGCTGACACAGCTCAAAAGTTTTATGAACCTCAGGTAACAGCGTGAAAGGAAATTTTAATAAATATTACATTTATTTAAATTTAATTTTTTTCCTTGTTAATAATAAAAGCCAACCTTGGTCTTTTGGGCTTTTCTCATATGCCCTGTTTAATACAGCAGCCAAATCGTAAGAATTATTTATACTTTTTTAACTCGGTTTTTCAGTAAATCGTCAATCATTCACTTTTCAAAGGCATTAGACCCCAAGACGCATGGCAAGGGAGATGGAGATTGGAAAATAAATATTGACTGTTGGTGGGGCTATTTTAAGGTATAGAAAGAATGAAAAATACCCAAAGACCTCCCACGGGTTGGGAGGAGAACCAGCTGCAGGTAGAAAAGGAATAGAAGGAGGAGAGCAAAAAAATTTCACACATAAATGTATCTTCTTGATAGTAGGCTTCACCTACCCCACAGAGATTAACCCACAACCAACATGTCCTTTTGGCAATGCTGTACCTATGATTTGCCACTAAGCTACATCATTTCGATACTGCTAGGCAGTGTGCAGGCTGCAGAAGTGGCAAAGGAGACTTGGGCAGTTGAAGCTTTACAGCATAAGAAAAAGGTCTGAATTGGTTCCGGGGAGTAAGTAGGGAGGCTGGACACCTTACCTTTGTGGCAAGCCCTATAGCAACTCTTTTTAGAAGGCATCTGGGGGAGCGGGAAGGGGTGCTTGGACTAAAATTGGGGGGAAGCAGGTGTTGTTCTTGAGGATGTCATTAAGGATCCCTAACTCCTTCCCATAATTTGGGCACTGAGGGGGGGGGCACGATAGAGATTCACATAAATTACAGCAAAGGATTCAGCTGTAGCATTGGACATCAGCATTGCTCAATCTCCCTCCGGAGGGTCCTCACTCTTCTCCCTTCATTTGCTTTCTCTTCCTCTGTCTGCCCCACCACTATTGCTGTCATTGGCTAGCTGGATGTGATGTCACAGAAATGAGCCTCTACTGGCAAGTCAGTCATGGCCCCTCTGGCTGCCTTTGACCTAGCCGCTCTGATGTCACAAAGGGGTTGGCCTGCCTTGCTCCAGTTCAGGGGAAGGGTCATTGAAGAGTGTAAAGTTCTGAGCTCCATCAGCTTGTGTGAAACCTAACCCTCCCATTTGTGGCAGTGTGTCTCTGGACTTGAAATCATAGAATAGTAGGGTTGGAAGGGTCGATAAGACCATCGAGTCCAACCCCCTGCTCAATGCAGGAATCCAAGTCAGAGCATCCCTGACAGATGGCTGTCCAGCCTCGTCTTGAATGCCTCCAGCGTGGGAGAGCCCACCACCTCCCTGGGGAATTGGTTCCATTGTCGTATTGCTCTAACAGTCAGGAATTTTTTCCTGAAGTTCAGCCGGAATCTGGCTTCCTGTCACTTGAGCCCATGAATCTGTGTCCTGCACCTTGGGATGATGGAGAAGAGATCCTGGCCTTCCTTTCAACTACTTGAAGAGCGCTATCCTATCTCCCTACAGTCTTCTCAAGGCTAAACATGCCCAGTTCTTTCCGTTTCTCCTCATAGGGCTTCGTTTCCAGTCCCCTGACCATCTTCGTTGCCCTGCAGGGGGACTGGACACCCTGCAAGTGCTCTTGGGAAATGCTCATGGACAGCCATCCAGATCTTCCTCTTCAGTTAACAGCCATTCCATCAGAGGTACAGGTGAAGCAGCTAGGCCTGCCCAGCTTGGCTGGGACCAACTGCCATGGCTCTTCCTCTCCTGCAACTGCTTCCATCAGTGGCCATTCTGTCCAGACATTATATCACTGGAAAGTTTTGGTAACCAAGTTTACCTTTTATTTGTTTGTTTGTTAAATTTATCCCTGGCCTTCCCAGATAAGATGCCCAAAGGGGCTAACAAGGAAATGCAACAAGATGCATAACTGAAAAGTAACGAATCAATTATCAGGGCTGAGCGTTGGTAGAAGGTAGATCTGGATCTATTAGTAGATCCCTGTGATTTGCAGCAGATCAGCAAGATGGTTGGCTCCCAACTGTTTAACAGTTGCAGAAAAAAAGACTCCTCACCCCCAAATCAGGGATGGTGGAACTCCACCGTGCGCGCCATAAGTAGCCTACAGGAGTTCCCATCCAGGCCACCAGCTCTCATCCCAGGCCCCACCTCTTTCCCCCCAGACCAAAATCTCTTTATCTCTGATCAGCAGCTGATTGGAGATAAGAAATGTTCCCTGCTTCCCCCACCCTGCTGCATTTAGGTGTTTAAAAAGCCTCCACTGACACCAGTGGAGGTTTTTCTTAAAAGTCTAATTGCGGAGGTGGGCATTTTCGGGGGTGGGGTCACTGCTGGGAAGGGCTAGCCCACCCTTGAAAAATCACCCCTCCCCCCCTGCAATCAGGCTTTTAAAAACTCAGTCAATCACTTTATTTGTAGAATGCTTTTCATGCAGTATGCTCACAGCGGTTCACAACAAAGCATGAACAAACAATGCATTCTTATACATATTGAAGAAATGCCAGAATAATTTCATAAGAAGTACATAACAAAACCAACAATATCAAAACAATAATTCCATTATCAACAAAAACAAAGCGGAGCCCCCTCGGACCTTGCTGGCTGGACCAGCAATAGTGTAAAGAGCTTCGGAGGGACGCAGGGCCACGTGTCACTCCCAGGGGCTAGTAGGAACAGGATGAAGCACCTCCGGCCTCAATGACCAACAAGAGGCAGCAGAGCTCTCTCCTCTGGCAGTGGTGGTGCCAGCGGAGAGTGAGCGGGTGAATGGGGTCTGGGCAATCACATCGGGGCCACAGGCCAGCAGTGGAGGGGGGCACCGACTTTGGGATGTGGCGCCCAAGGTGCTTGCCCGGAGCCAATCAGCCTTGGGCTGAAAAAGGTCCCCACCCCTGCCCTAAATTATACTGCTGAAGTGAAGAAAGTCTGGGGTAACTAAGAGTGGATTTGTGTATGGAAGTACTGTGAATTCCATTCAGCTCTGGTACTGAAAACAAATTCCAGGGCTCAGAATTCTTCAATTCGGAAGCCCTTCTCAGGCATTCTGTGGCTGCCTACGCTAAAGAAAAAACCCGCAGCCCTCCCTTGTGGAGCCTTTCCGCATTGACAGCGGGCTCCCAGATGGCAACCACATGACTGCTGAGAGGGGAAGTTTTTAATTCTCAAGTTTCCATAGAATTCAATGAAACAGCACCATCTAGTGGCTGTTTTAATAGCGCAACAATCCGACATATTTTAATACTTCATTATTTCCGGATCTAGTCAACATGGAATAACCAGGAAATAGCTCTGGATGTGCCCTGGAGGTTGACAACATCATGAAAAGGACCTGCAGACTTCCATAAGTGAGCAATCTCAGTAGCAGGATAAAAGCTCTGTGTGAAGAGGCCCTATATCCAGAAATACTGAACATCCAAGGAGGAAGAGTTTGCCGCCTCCACCCCCATCTTCGTTGCATTTGTCATCCTCTAATTGTGAAGGGCGACTTTGTGAAGAGAAGAGCTTCTTGTATCCTGTATGAAACCAGAGTCACCACCTGACAGAGAACACTGATTTTCTCTCCTTTGTATTTCCAGATACAGAATGCCTGAGTAGGATATAGGTGTATGTCTTTTGCACCAGTCTCTGGCTTGTGAATCTCAGAGTTCTACTAAAAAACAAAGTAGATCCCTCAAGTCTGAAATCTGCCCACCCCTGTACTAGGGCACCCCCCTTAAGACATATACAAACTTTAAGGGATCCTTGTGCAAAATCTCAGCTGACATTTGGCATTCTTCAGAAGGGACTACTATGCCTGCAAATGTCATCCAATTATGCCAAAACATAAAAATGTTCTAATTTTTATTTTCCCATTATAGTCAATGGGGAGACATCCAAAGTTTCAGAAAATAAACTAGAATGAGGCTCCTCTTCAGATCCAAACCAATGACTAGGTTCATACAACACAGCAACCCACACTCAAGGTTGAATATGGGTTGAGTGTGGGTTGTCATTGAGCCGTGGGTTGTTGTTAAACTGTGGGTTGTTGTGTTGTGTGAACCCAGCTGTGCTAACAAACCATGGTTTGTTAACCATGAACAACCCACAGTTCACAACCCAACAACAAACCATGGGTTCTCTTTCTGGATGGTTCATGGTTAACAATTCATGGTTTGTTAGCGCAGCTAGGCTCACACAACACAACAGCCCATGTTTCAACAACAGCCCACAGTTCAACGATAACCCACAGTCTACCCATACTCAACCCTGAGTGTGGGTTCTTGTGGTGTGTGAATGCAGTCAGTGTGAAGCCTACCAGAAACTCCAAGTCAAAGAGACCCCCATATGAAACTCTGAAGCAAGTTTCAAAATAAATCTTTTTTTTCTGTGCAACCCCCTAAAACTTAAATAAGCAATAACAATAAAAATCTCTTTTCCTTTTGTACTGTGTCTTTTAGATAGTACACCTGAAAGCAGAGTGTTTGCCATTTTTTAATCTTTGTGCAACTCCTTGGCATTTTAGGAAAACAGCAATGATAACAACACCTGCATCTCTCTCTGGGAGGAGGAATGTGGAGAGAGCAAACAGGCAGGAATTATCCTCTCGCAAAAACACTATGACTGTAAACTGATGGGTAATCAATTCAGGATGGATACACAATAGCAAATATTTCTTCACACAATCCATAAATTGCCTTTGGGATTTGCTGCACTCTGTGTATAGCCATAAGTGCGAATACGAGCAGCTTTCAACAAGGAAGAGGCGCTGTATATTCCATAGTGTAGCACCAGTACCTTTTTATTAGTAGGGACACTAACATTATCTGCCTCCCCCCCCCCCCCGGGCTTCCTTGTTCCCTCTGAGCTTAGCTGCAAGTCCCACATTTGAGGAGAAATGAATGTTTGCAACAACAATATTCCCGATGGTTAGGCAAAATACCCTGGGGTGGTTTAGTCTTGAAGGTACCATTAAGGCCCATTACCTTTACAAAAGGCCTGTCCCTGTGGAGATGAAAACTGCTAGAACGCAGCTACCTGCATTTTTGGACTCTCCTTGGGGGGCGAGGCTACGGTGAGGAGCACCGGCACTTCCGAATTTACCACTACACCACTGTATTTTCCACAAGCAGCCTTGTGGAATGGCACATTTATGCAGCTTGCAAGAAGCGGTCTGTGGAGGAGTCTATGTAGATGCTTTGGAGGCGCCTTTGGGACTCCGGCTGCCTGTCTGTTGCTTGCATCCTTCTCGCATGCTCCACCTTTAGATCAGTGAGCCAACAGATACTGCAAAAGCGCCATGAGGCTCCAGTGGTCTCACGTCTCAAGGAAACTGCTGCCACAAAGCAGCCTTGAGATTTCCTACTACTAGGAGGCGTATGGGACAGTGTAAGCCAGTTCTTAGCCAAGGGCTCAGGACGAGCAAACCAGGAGAAAGGAACTTCCCAGCTTAATGTGAAGTCTGGCGTTGGTAGAGCAGTGAGGGTTCTGGCCTTCATGGGGAACTCTCTCCGTTTAGGGGAAGCCCTTCGAAAGGGGAGAAGACAGTTAAGCAGAGGCAGCTTCTCCGTGTCCCTCTGCAGAGCCCCGAGCCCAGTCTTCCTCCCAGCAGGAGCTGCAGAATTGAGGCTCGTTTGCCTCAGTCGGACCTGCTGCCTTTCATCTCCCAGGAGGAAGCCTGATAAATTTTACAAAAGAATAAACAGCTGAAAAATGCTGGTATTTTAAAAAAAATACAGCAAGAGAATTTGCATCTCGTTCCCTTTGTGCGAATGCGAGGAAGGGAGACGGTATCATTTATACACCAGGCATTTCAGCTCAGAACATTTTTGCGTAGCAATTAATTAATGCTCGTAGCAGAGCGGCTGCCCACAGGCAAACCGTGTTCACGGTTACCCACTCAGCAATATCCCATGTAGGGCGGAAAACATCGGCATTCGAAGCCACCTCTTTTGGGGAGCTATTAGTGGATCTTGAGGAAACGCTGGCAGAGACTTGGGGAGGGGGGGCGCATCTCCCTCTATTTTCCAAAATGTTTTTAACATCCTCGTCAAAAAGAAGTGGGGCCCAGTGGACAGCACTCAGAGATCTGAGTTCAAATATCTATTTAGCTTTGAATTTCCTAGGGCTGGGGTCTCCAATGTGGTGCCCATGGAAACCTTTCTTGGCACCTGCCAGGCTCCCTGCCTTTCCTGATTTTAATTTTATTTCATAAGATTTTTTGTTTAGAATCATAGAATAGTAGGGCTGGAAGGGGCGTACAAGACCATCAAGTCCAACCCCCTGCTCAATGCAGGAATCCAAGTCAGAGCATCCCTGACAGATGGCAGTCCAGCCTCGTCTTGAATGCCTCCAGGGTGGGAGAGCCCGCCACCTCCCCAGGTAATTGGTTCCACTGTGGTATTGCTCTAACAGTCAGGAAGTGTTTCCTGATGTTCAGCTGGAATCTGGCTTCCTGTCACTTGAGCCCATTCTTCCATGTCCTGCACTCTGGGACGATCGAGAAGAGATCCTGGACTTCCTCTCTGGGACAACCTTTCAAGGACTTGAAGAGCGCTATCCTATCTCCCCTCAGTCTTCTCTTCTCAAGGCTAAACATGCCCAGTTCTTTCAGTCTCTCTTCATAGGGCTTTGTTTCCAGTCCCCTGATCATCTTTGTTGCCCTCCTCTGAACCCTCTCCAGTTTGTCTGCATCCTTCTTAAAGTGCGTTGCCTAGAACTGGACGCAGTACTCCAGATGAGGCCTAACCAGTGCTGAGTAGAGGGGAACTAGTACTTCACGGGATTTGGAAGCTATACTTCTATCAATGCAGCCCAAAATAGCATTTGCCTTCTTTGCAGCTGCATCACATGGTTGGCTCATATTCAGCTTGTGATCGACAACAGTTCCAAGATCCTTCTCGCTTATAGTGTTGTTGAGCCACGTATCCCCCATCTTGTAACTGTGCATTTGGTTTCTTTTTCCTAGGTGCAGAACTTGGCATTTATTCCTATTAAATTCCATTCTGTTGTTTTCTGCCCAGCACTCCAGCCTATCAAGATAATTTTGAATTGTGTTTCTGTCTTCCAGGGTATTAGCTATCCCACCCAATTTTGTGTCATCTGCAAATCTGATAAGCATTCCCTGGGCACGGTGCAAAACCAAGGTCTGCCCTCCAACACCATCTTTATTTGGGTTCCAAACAGTGGTTTTGTATTTTGGAGCTCAGCCCCCACCTCTGCCTTGGACTTAGGTTTGTGGGCAAGTGAGTTTTCTTTCAGCCTCACTGGTTTGCCTTCTGGGAAATGAGTGTTTTGTGACTGGCCATGCCCACCAGGGCAGCTATTTTATGAATGAGCAAGCCCCCCCTGGGGGCAGCCATTTTGTGAGAGCACCCACAACACTCTCACAGAGTTCCAAATGTGCCCACCAACCCAAGGAGGCTGGATATCTCTGCCCTCGGGAGTATTGTATGGTATGGATCTGTAAGAGGGGAAGAGCGGCAGCTTCCGTGAGTTTGCAGCTTGGCTCTGTCCTTTGGCTGCCAACCTTTAGCTGGAGGCAAACATGTTTTCTAGCGAGCTGAACATGATACCACCGAGCCATCACTTCTTGTGGTGTGTCGGTTCCCATTTCTTTTGTCTTGCCCTCATCTCTGTCCAAACATGGTTTTGAAGCACTACAGGATAATCAGATAAGCAGAGATACACGGAAATAGTCGGCTTCCAGTCAGGCCGTTAGCTTATCTAGACCACTGCCGCCTGCTCTCTAAGCAGCAGCTCTCCGAGATCTCTTACCCAGCCCCACTGGGATCTTTTAACTAGTGGCTGGACTTGGGTTCAGGACTTCTGCAAAGCACATGCTCTACCCTTGAACTTCATACTTCAAACAGCTTTGCATCTCAGGACACCTTAGTTAGGCTCAGTCCCCTAACCTACCATGGGGTAAAATCATAAAGACCAGAATATATATTTAAACTAAAGGGCGGGTGGGGGGAATGTGGACTGGTTGAAAGGAAATATGAAAGACTTAATGGGGGTGGGGAGAGAAAGATGGTCTCTTGGGTGTACCCCCCACCCTTGTTTAATCTTGTCTGCACTGCCAAAACTAATTTTCTGATTTCCTGGCCCTTGTGTGATACACACAGAAGAATCCTTAATGAGCTTTTGGGAGATATGGTCTTTATCCCATTTATTAGGGGAGAGTCGGTGCCCTCCGCCTTACCATCTTGCTGCTGTGTTATCAAGACTTCAGTTTATTCGTCCGCTCTCAAAATCACACACACCTCTGACCCCAGGAAGAAAAGAGAAAAAAAACCAAATCCCAAGAGTTTCGCGATACAGACTTTGACTAGATTCACCCAATAACATTTCCTCCGTTAAGTGACTGCACAGCTCCTGGGAAAAAAAGGTTGTGCCATACTCTGTCCTAGTTCTCATGGAGGGGGTCAATCCACAGTCTGGCCTGTACCATCACAGACTGCAGCTGGGGGCTCAGAAGGCGGCACAGCCTTCCCCAGCTTGGTACCTCCCAGGCGTGTTGGACTCCAAGCATGGGAGAGGGAGTCTCCAACCCCCCCCCACCCCCGAAACAGGGAACAAATAAGTATGTGTAACTGAAACAATTACATATTTACTTCTATATTTGTTTAAAATATTTATTTCCCGCCTTTCTGCCTGATGACAGACCTCCAAGACGGCTTACAATAAAAGTATCAACACAAAAAAGCATAAGTTTGTTTGTTTATTTATTTATTTAAAATAAGGTTGTTTACAGGCTTAGCTGAGGTGGGGCATGGGAACAAAATTCTTAGTTTAGAGCACATCCCAGGCAAACTCTGGAGCAATTCTACACACGGCCAGCTGTTGGGTTTCTGTGCCCAGGCACCTTCGGAAACAATCCATGCCACAGCCCTTTTCCAAGGTTCTTAGTCGCGTGGCGAGAGCCTCGACAGATGCAGGAGCCTTTCCTGCCCAGACTTTCAACCTCGTGTGCCGGGCAGCAGATGCAACGATGGAGGGTGGCAGGGCTGGACTGCTCTCCTCACACATTCGTACAACACGGTAAGAATGCCTGACGAGGGCTTCTTTTTAACTGCTGCTGTTCTTCTTCTTCTTATGTCTTATTATGTCCTGCCCTTTTTCCTCCAAGGAGCCCGAGGGGGCATACATGATTCTCTTCCTCTCCATTTTCTCCTCACAACAACCCTGTGAGGTCGGTTAGGCTCCGAGTCAGTGACTGGCCCAAAGTCACCCAATGAGCTTCATGGCCGAGTGGGGACGAGAACCTGGATCTCCCCAGGCCCAGTGCAACACTCTAACCACTACACCACACTGGATCTCTCTATGGCTCAAAGCTTTCAGAGGACAAAAATGTCTCTAGCTCCTTATAGACATCCAGCAAAGCATGCCCTGATACTCCTTCCCGGAGTGCCCTAGGCCCCTCTCATCTGGCAGAAGTGGGAAGGACTCAGTAGCTCAACAGCAGAGCACATACTTTGTATGCAGGAGGTCCCAGGTTCGAACCCCGGCAGCATCTCCAGGTAGGGCTAGGAAGGAATCCTGCCTGAAACCCTGGAGAGCCGCTGCTGCCAGTCAGTGTCGACAATACTGAGCTAGATGGACCGGGGGGCGGGGTGGTCTGGCTCAATTTAAGGCAACTTCCACTGTCCCTCTGACTTCAACAATCCGGGCTAGGATCAAGAACCTGACCTACCATAAGCATCAGCGCTCAGAATTGTACCCTGAAGGCATCTGGCAGGCCATTAGTCCCACAGCAGGTCTTGAACTGGGTGACCCAAGGACTGTCCAGCAGGAATCCGATGTGGCAGGACTGGCAGAGAAAATGTGTCACACTAACCCAGGAAGCCTCCTTGCAACAGTACGCCAGAGGGAATGCTCTGTGTCCCTATAAAAGCGTCTAAGCCATGCTTGCTGCCTGATCCAAGCAACTGGGAAACCAACTCTGTAGAACTGGAGTATTCCAAGAAGCAAAATCCTTGCTTTGCCCTCCCCCACCCCTCCATGCTCTGCTGTGATGTTTGTTTTTTGCCTGCCCTTTGCATTGTACTTCTGTTGCATTGCCCAGGGTTGGCCGGACAGGCCTCCGTGCTGATAGCCACAGCCTGGTACTGCAGATGACCTAACCTTGCCCACCCATGTGGACAATCTTCCCCAGCCATGATGGAACTGGAGGGCGTTCTAAGCAACAGAGCACTATAGTCATCAACCAGGAAATGTTTGGCTCCATAGAACGGAGCTGTTGGCGCAAGAGTAAGCGGAAGCAAGGGCTTATTTTCCCCAAATTAAGAACAAGCCATTGCCCTCTGAATTTGCCTTACTTCTGTGAAACCACAGCTCAAAGGTGCTGCTGCAGAGAGACAAGGATTTCAGTCTTGGACCCTTTCTCACTAGCTGCATCTCACTACTGGGACTCCCTGGACATGTAAAAAAACACACCTCCCCACTTCCAACTTTTCAAGATTCATCCATCCTCTTTGTTGTCCCCTAACCGGTATCTTCCTCTGTTCCTGCTCTCTTCTCTTTGCTTCTCTTCAGGCTGTATGTTTCTCTTAGATGGTAAGTCTCCCAGCAGGGTCTTGTCTTGATTGTATCTTTTGTACACAGTGCCTAGCACACTGACATAGTTCCTAAATAATCTTCTTTGCATGGATTCAATGGCTATATATTATTGAGAGTCAAACAGAACTAGTTCTGGGATTGAAAAATCAGTGGAGAGAGCAATCCTATGCCCCGTAGACAACATCTGGGGGTGGGGGTAGTGTAGGATTGTTCTGTTTCTGGGATCCAAGTTCGGAACAAGGGCTCCAACCTTGGTGCCCAGAAACTGCGCTCCCCACCCCCTCCTCTGCCTCCTCATAGCCAGTGCGGTTCTCTCCACGCCAGCTGCCTCCATGCTCAGAAACGGAGTGTGACGATGGGTAAAAGGGGGTGGTCCCAGGGGCAGGGAGGGGAGGAGACCCACGGAAGCTACTTTGCGCAGCTTCCTCTCAGGTCTCCAGACCCTTTCCCTCCCCCTCCTTGAAGCCGCGCCTAGACCACGGCCGTCTAGGCATAAATGCCAGGCTGGTGGAGTGCGGAGGAGAGGTTACCCTCCATGCTCCAGCCGTCCTGTATAGGATGGTTGGTAGCCTCTGATTTTGCGGCCTGGCACCTATCCAGATGGCATGGAATGTATCACCGGGAAGAAGCAAGGTACTGTTTCGTTTCTTTTTTGCACCAGATACCTAATCCAAGGTTATCTTCCTCTATCCTGTTCTGTCCATATGCATCCTGAGGTGGCCTGCAAGCATTTCCTATCCTTTGTGCATCAAGAGCAGGGGACTGTGGTAACAAATCCACTCATACCTCAGCTATGCGGGCCCTGAGACATGGCTCAGTGGCAGAGCCCCTGCTTTGCATGCAGAAAGTCCCCGTCCTATCCCCAGCATCTCCAGGTAGGGCTGGGAAAGACCCCTGCCTCAAACCCTGGACAGCCGCTGCCAGTCAGAGTAGACAATATGGGGCTCGATGACTCTGTATGACTTTATAAAGTCTGTATGACTTTACATTTAGCAGCTCATGTGACCATTGGTATTTCCAGACGAGGCTTTTATCGTGCCATCACCCTGCATCTTCACAGAATTTCAGACCGTGTCTTCTACTCATAATGCACCCATGTTTTCTCACTGCTTCTTCCATCTGCTGCCTTACAGCAAAAAATCCATGAAGGAGAAACAAAATAGAACAGCTGCACAGCGCCTTCTATTTATTTATTATTTATTGCATTTATATCCCACCTTTTTTCCTCTTGCAAGGAACCCAAGGCAGCTTACATTATCCTCCTCCTCTCCATTTTATCCTCACAACAACAACAACCCTGTGAGGTAGGTTGGGCTGAAAGTGTGTGACTGGCCCAAAGTCACCCAGTGAGCTTCCATGGCCGAGTGGGGACTAGAACCCAGATCTCCCGGCTCCCAGTCCAACACTCTTGCCACCACACCACACTGGCTCTCTTCTAATCGGTAGTGCTGGGAGCCCTCTGTCTGGAAGCGCCCCACGTGTCGGGGAAAGGCTAGCCGGGGACAACTCTGCATCATAGGCCTCCATGCCTTCTTCCCAAGATCTGACAGATACGCCGGCACCAAATTCCCATTGCAGCAGTTTATAGGTTTATTTAGCTCAGCTCCAATATCAGACCCACCAGTTGATTTCACCCCAGAAAAGCACTGCCTCATTTTCCTCCCCCACCCATTTGTTGGTTCCAGATTGCAGGACCCTCAAAAGCTCATGTGATGTGCACTGAATCTCTTCCACCTTGGTATCACCTCTTCCCTCGCCGTGGTCCCACCCTGGTTGGCCGTTTTATTGTGCCTCCTCCTGCTACCTCCAACAGCTGGGGTAGCTAGGGACATATGAGAAATTTGGTTCAGCATGAACTTTCACGCAAAGAGACAAAAATAAAGCTCGCAATCTAGTACAGACATGAGTTGAAACGAGCTTTGAGGTGAAATTCAGAGAACATCAATGAGGTGAGGTTTTGCTGATCCACAAATTCCTAGCGGTAGTAGCCTCCATATTCCTCCTCCACGAATCCAACTCCCCAGGTCATAACCTGCCCCCTCCCTCTCAGACTCCCCCTCTTGCACTTGTGCTTCTTCCTCCTTCTCCTGCTTTATTCTTGTCTCCCTGCCCCCTTCCACCCCAACCAACCTCTTTCTTCCCATATTCCAAAGCTGTAGGGCTCTCCCTCACACCTGTTTTCCTTGTATAACTCTCTGGGGACCTAGCTAGCCGAGCTTCTCATCCTTAGCTAGTGATTCTCCCTGTTGTTCTCCTGGAAGCCCCTTAACTGCTCTTCTCCACCCTCGCTCCTGGCCAGATCCCAGGGAATCCACCCACAGTTGCCTAGACTACAGGAATAGGGTGATCTTAAAACTACCAGTTTGAAGTCTAGTAAGCCTGAGACATGGTCAAAAGTAGTTACCCAGCAATCTGGAAGCTGCCCCTTAAATCTGTAAAAGCTCATAGAATCACAGAATAGTAGAGTTGGAAGGGGCTACAAGGCCATCCAACCCCCTGCTCAATGCAGGAATCCAAGTCAGAGCATCCCTGACAAATGGCTGTCCAGCCTCGTCTTGAAGGCCTCCAGTGTGGGAGAGCCCACCACCTCCCCAGGTAATGGGTTCCATTGTCGTATTGCTCTAACAGTCAGGAAGTGTTTCCTGATGTTCAGCTGGAATCTGGCTTCCTGTCACTTGAGCCCATTATTCCGTGTCCTGCACTCCAGGATGATCGAGAAGAGATCCTGGCCTTCCTCTCTGGGACAACCTTTCAAGGACTTGAAGAGCGCTATCCTATCTCCCCTCAGTCTTCTCTTCTCAAGGCTAAACATGCCCAGTTCTTTCAGTCTCTCTTCATCGGGCTTTGTTTCCAGTCCCCTGATCATCCTTGTTGCTCTCCTCTGAACCCTCTCCAGTTTGTCTGCATCCTTCTTAAAGTATGGAGCCAAGAACTGGACACGGTACTCCAGATGAGGCCTAACCAGTGCTGAGTAGAGGGGAACTAGTACTTCCCGGGATTTGGAAGCTATGCTTCTATTAATGCAACCCAAAATGGCATTTGCCTTTTTTGCAGCCACATCACATTGTTGGCTCATCTTCAGCTTGTGATCGACAACAATTCCAAGATCCTTCTCGCTTGTAGTGTGGTTGAGCCAAGTATCCCCCATCTTGGAACTGTGCATTTGGTTTCTTTTTTCTAGGTGCAGAACTTGGCATTTATCCCTATTCAATGTCATCCTGTTGTTTTCTGCCCAGCGCTCCAGTCTATCAAGATCACTTTGAATTTTGTTTTTGTCTTCCAGGGTATTAGCTATTCCACCCAATTTTGTGTCATCTGCAAATTGATCAGCATTCCCTGCACCTCCTCCTCCAAATAATTAATAAAAATGGTGAAGAGCACCGGGCCCAGGACTGAGCCCTGCGGTACCCCACTTATTACCTCTCCCCAGTTTGAGAAGGTCCCATTGATAAGCACTCTTTGAGTCCGATTCTGTAGCCAACTGTGGATCCACCGGATCGTTGTTTCATCTAGCCCACTTTGAGCTCGTTTGCTCATCAGGATATCATGGGGCACTTTGTCGAAAGCTTTGCTGAAGTCGAGGTATATTATGTCTACAGCATTCCCATGGTCCACAAGGGAGGTTACCTGATCAAAAAAATGAGATCAGATTCGTCTGGCAGGATTTGTTCTTGACAAATCCATGTTGGCCTCGAGTAATCACAGCATTGTTTTCAAGGTGCTTACAGATGGAGTGTTTTATCATCTGCTCCAGAATTTTCCCAGGGATTGATGTCAGACTGACTGGTCTGTAGTTCCCAGGTTCCTCCTTTTTACCCCTTTTGAAGATAGGGACAACATTAGCCCTCCTCCAGTCATCTGGCACTTCCCCCGTCCTCCAAGATTTCTCATGGAGAATAGACAGCGGTTCTGAGAGTTCTTCTGCCAGTTCCTTTATTACTCTAGGGTGTAGTTCATCTGGCCCTGGAGATTTGAACTCATTCAAAGTAATTAGGTGTTCCTTGACCATATGCCTATCGATCTCAAGCTGCAATCCTGCCCCTTCAGCCTGTACTTCACCTTTGCCAGGGGGGACATAGACCCTCTTTTGGGAGAAGACTGAGCCAAAGTAGGAATTGAGCACCTCTGTCATCTGTTATTATTTTACCATCCTTATTTAGTAGCTGAACCATCATTTCTTGCCTCTGTCTTTTACTATGCACGTAGCTGAAGAAAGCCTTTTTGTTGCTTTTAGCCTCCCTCGCTAACCTCAGCTCGTTCTCAGCTTTAGCCTTCCTGACGCCATCCCTGCAATTCTCTGTGACCTGCCTGTACTCTTCCTTTGTTACTTGGCCTTCTTTCCACTTCCTATATGTGCCCTTTTTTGTTTTCAGGTCATCTCTAAGCTTTTTGTGAAACCACATTGGCTTCTTCTGTTGTCTTCCACCTTTTCTTCCTGTTGGAATTGTTTGTAATTGTGCCTTGAGAATTTCCTTTTTTAAAAGCTCCCACCTATCTTGGACTCCTTTTCTTGTTAGAGTCACTTGCCATGGGACCTTACTGATCATTGTTCTGAGTTTATTAAAATCAGCTTTCCTAAAATCCAGGGTACACGTTTGACTACACTTGGCTTTTACTTCCCTTAGAACCAAGAACTCAAGTACAACATGGTCGCTCCTAAGATGCATACACCAAATCATTTAACCGACAGCTTTGCCTCCAGTTGGATGTGTCCAGTTTCTCACTATATATTCTGGTTTCATTTGCTGATGTGTCGTAAATTGTGATGGCCCAGTTTATGCATGCAAGTCATTGCTTGCTCTTGCAAGTGTCAAGCAATGGGCGGGGATTTGCAAACATTCTAATACTGGACATAACCTTTAAAAAAAAAATACCCCAGTGCCTTGAAATCTGAATCTCACAACCAAGCAATCTAGCAGGCTTTTTCCTGCCATAGACACATTGTGCTGTCATCTAAGTCAAGCTCCTTTCTTTCAGGCTCAGTTCCATGTCTGTAAATCGGGTGTAATAGTGACAATATTATAGGGCCGTTCTATGTAAATGTGTGGGGGGAGGTGAGGAAACACAATCTCCATTGCACTCAATTTATGCCAGTGACACCATTGACAGCAATGGGCTGAACAGCTGTGATGATGTGGAATATTTGCCCTTTGAAAATTCCAGTGGCTTGGGGTACAGGCCTGCCAGAATGTTTGCACTCCAATTTGTTTGAGGGAAGACATTTTCAGTTTGGATGGGAATTACACCTCACACAGACCTTAAGGGTGGGGGTAGCTTTATGGGGTGGGCTAAGGCCTGGGAAGATGTTCCAGGAGGTAGGGATAAGGGACAGGAAACATGGAGGCAAAGAAGAGCTTAGAGCAGGCAAATGGAATGAGAATTTCATGATGAAAAGGGAAGAGGATGAGGAACGGAGGCAAGAAGGGCATCAGATGCTCCAACACTCCAAGCTGGGAATATTTATAGGCAGGCGAGCTCAGCCGGAGCCAATGAACGGAAGTGGGTGGAGCAGAATGGAACGTTGCTAGGATGAGGGAACTGCCCATCTTGCGAGTCAAGGATGTGGAGCAGTAGCAATCGAAAAAGGGCCTGAGCACCAATATTGCCTTGTCAATGCACAGTCCTCGCTCTCAGACAAAACACTTGCCGGCCTCCTAATGCTTTGAGTTGGGACACACCAGGGCCCTTTTCTTTGCTTGATCTGGCACACAGAGGTGGCCGCAGCTCCGAAACATCATACAAGCAGGCGCGGGATAAACGTGGAGGCTGCGGTCTTCATACAAGGGGTGATAGAAAGGGGTAATGGGTGGAGAGTCCAGAAAGAGAGACCAGCTGACAACAAAGGTAAAACTATCTCCCCTCCCTCCAGGGCTCCCCAGAGAAAATGAGTGGGAAGTGGGAAGAAGCCTTGCGGGCGGAGATAGCTGGTTGCAATCCCTCACCTCAAATGTGATAATAATAGCCAGCAAGCTAAAATCGTTGGGAGTAATGATTGCTCCTGTAAAGGCTCTGGTGTCTCGACTAAGCAGGAGAAAGGAAGGCGGAGGTCTCACTGAGATGTGTCTCCTTAGACAGCAGCTGTGGGCTCATAGGAACATAGTCCTCATATCAGGACAGGTCATTTGCCCCCTCACCAGGTGTCAAGGTTCCCCTTATGACCTGGACCCCCTGAGCTCTTGAATCCTTAAGAGTCCCACCTTCCTTCTTTTCAACTTCCCCTTCCCAGTAACGTGGGGTTTAGGCTGTAGATGTGGCCGGACTGACACTCCAGACACTTGGGGATTGACTACAACAGTTTGCTGGTAAATTTAAAACAAACAATCTCAATTAAAGGTATTTACTCAGTAGAGCTGAGTGATACAGGAGGCATTAAGAGAAAATAAAAGTTGCAAAATGCAAGCTCCTTTACCCTAGCTGTCCTTAGACTTTTCTAAGCTGCTTCCTCCTGTTCACTCTTCAGACTCTGCTCTCACTTCAGGCTGTGGCTGTCTCCACTCATACTGGCTCTCTCGCTCTCTTTATGTTCCCTCCTCCCTCAGAACCAGAAGTGATGCTTCAACTCGAGGAAATGAAACTTAAGTGGTGAAATGAAACTGAAACTTAACCAGATAAATGAAACTGCTCCTCTCAGGGTTACCCCCTTCCAGCAGAAAACTCCAGGCCTCTAAGCCTGACCTTTCCCCCCATTGCCTCTGTAGGCCTCCAACCTTCACACCTGGTCTTGTCTGTTTTGACTAGTAGCTGTTCTCCAATGCCTCAGAGAAGGTTCGTTCCCCGCCCTGCTACCTGCACGTTTGCTTAACTGGACTTCTGCATGCAAAAGCCAATGTTCTACCATGGAGCCATGTGCAATGATAGAATGCTCCTCCATACAAAACAATTCCCTACATATAGAAGAGTAGCATGTCAAGGAGAAGGTAGGATAGAAGCCTTCTCCCTGACAGGCTATTTTTCTACATGCAGGGAATTTTCCATATAGAGGAGCATTCCATTGAGTGAGACTTTGCGCTAATACCATTTCCTGTCCTCTTTCCCAGAACTAACACCCACAGATCAAGCTCTTTCTTCATTGCATTTTAATAACACCTTCTTCTAAAGAGTTCAGGGTGTTGTGCATAGTCCACCTTGTATCCTCACAACAACCTTGCATGGGAGCGTAGGCTAGTGAGATTTGCAGCACAGCAGAGATGCAATCTGTGTACAGAATCCAGAGAGAATTGTGGAAGAGGTCCCTGCTGGCAGAGCAAACAAGTCCAGCTGCTCTCAAGCAAGTGAGCGGAAATTAACTGTCCAACGGGGAGACAGCTTAGACCCTAGAATTATACCAAGCGCTCTGCACTTCCCCTCCCACTGCCCCCCGACACACATTTTCCTCTGGTTCCAGCAATGCCTGCTGGTACTCCAGTTCCAACCACCAAGTTTTCTTACAATACTAAAAGGATGCTCGGACACAGCGTTTGGTCTGGTCCACTTCCCCACACAGCTATACCATCGTTACACCAACTTTGCAAGCTGCCATGAGAGCCAGGCTTGGCTGAAAAGTGGGGTATAGATATAATAGGCAATAACAGCTAAAGAAACAAACACCAGGGTAACAGAAGTGTAGCTACTGCAAAAGTAATTTGCACATCAAGTGTGATTCAACCTTTAATATCCAGCACATGCCTGCACAGCTTGTGACTCACCAGGCTGAATGCAGCCCACCAGGGGGTGAGAGACACTCCAGGTTTTGCTGCTTGTCCAGGACCACAAAAATGGGGGGCCAGGGGCATTGTCAAGCCCTTGGGAAGCCACAGTACGTGGCTGGCAAGTCACACGTTGTGGGGTGAGTTTTGTAGCAGCCTCTCTGCCCTTGTCAGGCAAACTTGATGCAAGGATGGTGTGGTTAGGGGGGCTACCATTGAATGGTAAAGTCACTGCAGCTGTTTTCATACTGTACCATTTGTGTTAGCTCCAGGTTTCGCTTTTTGTATTGTCACAAAACTCACTGGCCGTCTTCCTAGGCCCCTTCTTCTAGCCAGGGAGCTAAAGCCTCGGTGCAGTTGCACTTATGAAAAATGCAAGCGCCTCCATTCCGGCGGTGGCTCAGTCGGGGTTGAGCTCATTTCGTTTAATATTCCCTTTTTTCGCCTCTGAGTTTTATATTATTCAAAGTGAATTTGGCAGCCTTTGAAGAGGTTCTCAAAGCTTCTTTGGTTTTTTTAAAGGGGCGGGGGGAGAAGGGAAAATCCCCACAAGTCCCTCTCCCTGCTTTTTCCAGACTTAAGAGGTTTCCACATTTGTGTGTGTTGGGGGCGGGGGGGGGGGGGAGGCGGCTGGAAAGAGAAAGTGACAAACCTGAAAAAATTCCTTGCCATGAATTTCTATTCTCTGAATCTCATGAAAGATGATTGTTTTTCTCAGGATGGTGCCTCTTCTGGAAGCGAGAAGGAAGGGCCCATTTCTAAAAGTTCTCATGTTTTGAGGGGAGGAGATATTCTGACCCCCAGACCTGGAGCATCTCTACACCAGCCTAGAATCCTGCATTTAAAATGGGAGCTTTCTGCTTCCGTTTTAAATGCAGGATCACAACAGACTCCCTTTACACGTACTTCCTTCCCCCCCTCCTTCTCCCTTTTATCTGAGTCTTCCATAGGTTTCATTGGTCCAGCTCCTCTTCTTGGGGCTTTTCCTTTTCCACGGAAGGAACTCAAGCAGAACACAAGCAGGGTAATTTGATAGCTCATTATCTCTGATCTATGTAAAAACGGAATAAAGATCACTTAGTGCGGGAGACGCCCTGGAGCTTGACGGCATCATCTAAAGGGCCCACAAACGTCCGTGAGCGAGCAGTCTCAATAGCAGGATAACAGCTCCATGTGAAGAAGCCCCTGACTGGAAGAGCAAGTCTGCCACCTCATTCTCTCACGGGAATATATCCACCATTTTCTTTTTGCCAGCAGGCACCAAACTTCCAACTATAACTGGAATGTATTAAAAAACCTTAAACAGAATGAATACTGTTCAGAACATTAGAATACTGGGACAAATCATCACCATAAAACAAGGGGGCAGTATCCAACAGAGCATGCCTGCGAGCGGCCAGCCCCGCCAATTCCATTGTGCAAGCGGCGCCCACCACATGTGCAACAGAGATTTAGCACTTCCGGGGCAACCCCAAATGCGCGGGAACACTCGTTTCCGGAACGTGCCTGGTTGGCGGTCCTCACATAAGGGAGACCTGCCCCATTCCAGAAAGAAGTGTTCCTGCTCATTTGCGGGCTCACCCCGGAAGCGTTAAATCGCCATTGCGTGAGTGTACAGGGCCCCTTGTGCAATGGACTCAGCGGGGCTGGCTGCTCGCGGAATGGAAGCCGGGGGCCACATTCACAGATGGGCAGCATTGGGTACCACCCACAGGCTAAAAACAATACAGTGTCAGGAGCGCTCTGGCGGCTTCTCCCAGTAGATTCCAATAGCCAACTCAAGACACAGACGAAAGGATTTCTTTTCAAAGCTTTAATCCTTTTACAACTTAATGACTCTTTCAGATGCTAATCACCAGCGACTAAAGCAAGGAACAGCAGGGTAGCCTAAGTTCCAAGTAGTCAGTTGATCCCCGTTTGAAAGAGAGTCACTTGAAGACCCAGAACTTATGGGATAAGGAGAGATCCTCCCTCTTTCCCTTGGGTCCATGGGAGGCGGCCGTTGCTTGCACGCCAAACGGGCGCTACGCCTTCTTTCCGCGCCCTCCATCGCTCGTCACTCTTTGCATCTGCGTCGAGCGTCTAAGAAGCCCCCCTCCCGCATTCCCTCACTACCCTGGTCGCTATCTATCTTTGGAATGCTGGCAGGAGGAATCTCTGCCAGGTGCTGAGCCTGTGAGGGATGAGCTGGCCCCTCTCCCACGGATGGCTGTTCCTCCTCAGAATCCGAACTGCTCTGAGGCTCTATGGGCTCAGTTTCCACCCTGACATACAGTACAAAAAGTGCTCATCCGCATTACACAAAGTCTCCCCCCACCCCACCCCCTAGAAGTAGAAGTAACACCACAAAAGCAGCCCACGGCAGTTAGGCCATAACTAATGTCCGCATGCCTGTGAAAAGAAGTATGTTTTTGCCTGGCACCAAAGAGATGGCAGCATTGCGCCAGGCGAGTCCTCGAGAAGAGTATTCCATTTGTTGTTCAGTCGTTCAGCCGTGTCCGACTCTTCGTGACCCCATGGACCACAGCACGCCAGGCCTTCCTGTCCTGCGCTCTCTCCCGGAGCGTGCTCAAGTTCCTTTTCTGTTATAGCCCCAGTGTTCCATTACCTGGGGCTATAACAGAAAAGGCCTGTTCCCGGACTGCCACCTCCTAAGCTTCTCTCCGAGGTGGCACACAGGCAAGGGCCTCTGAAGCTGACCGCAGGGACTGGGAGGCTCATACGGAGAGAGGTGTTCCTTGAGGTATTGGGGTCCTGAGCCAGGGTTATGCCATCCACAAATCCTTTAACAGACAAAAGGAAAAACAACCCTTCCCATAACACGGTCATAGACCTAAATATTCAAAGTTGAATTTCAACTTAATGGAACATCATTTCAAGGTGGCAGCCCCCAAACAGCTACAAATTGGGCTCAATGTGAATAAAAATGGTAATTGACAAGTTTTTTGGGGTCAGCTACAAAAACAAGCCTTTTGAGATCCTGATGGGGTGCATAGCCTGGCCACAGCGACCCACGCACTGGATCCAGACTGGACTACCGCAGTGTGCTTTGCGTGGGGCTGCCTGTGAAGTTGTCCCGGAAGGCGCAGCTGGTGCAAAATGCCATGGCCAGGCTGTTGAGTAGGACAGCAGACTGGGAACATATCGCACCAATTTTGAAGGAGTTACGCTGGCTGCCAATAACTTACCAAACCCAGTTCAAGGTGCTTGTCCTGATATGTAAAGCTCCACATGGCTTAGGACCCAGTTACCTGATGGAGCAATTTCTCCCTTGTTTACCTGCCCAGGTGTTAAGATCATTAAGATCTCCTCTTGATGGTGCTGCGTTTGCCTGTTGTTCAGTGTGTGGAAATCCAAGAGAGGGCATTCTCGAAACAGGCACCCCAACAGTGGAGCTCCCTTCCCCTTCATCGACGGGTGGCCATAAGTCTTACAAGCTTTTGGCGCCAGCTAGTTTATCTAGGCTTTTGATGCAATTTTCATCTCTGTTCTGCTGCTGCATGGTGTAAACTGTTATTTGTCTGTTCTCCCGTTTCATTATGGTGAGCTTTTTTGATCAACTCTGCATTATTTCATTGGGTTGGCTTGTATCCCGCTTTGGGATTATTTTACAATGAAAAGTGGGCAAGACATTTATTAAATAAATAAGTCCATCAGTCCCTAAGATGACTAATGTTTGTGCCTGTTTAGTCTTCCAGGCAGAATCAGAACTGCTGGGTTTGATTTGTGAAGCCTAGAAAGGCCCGGCCGCAGCGTAGCAAAAGGACATCAAAATCTTCTGCTGTAGTGTCCGTCACCATCGCTTGGATCAGTTGCGGGCTTATATGGCAGGGGCATCATGATGGGGCAAAAAGCGAACGTCCCTCTCCCCCATGGCACATCCCAATCCGGCTCTTATGCCTGCCTTCGATTAAAAAATAAAAGTAGCCACACAAAGGCTAATGATGTGAATAATGGCATGGCTAGTTTGCCCCTCAAATGGGGGTGGATACAGAGGCCTCTCTCTGAATGGGAAAAGCCACTGGAAGTTTGGGGAAGGCGGCACACCTTTCCCACCTGGCACCCTCTGCAGCTAAGGGTGATGAAAGCTAGATCTCTATGTGCGAAGAGAACAATAGAAGTGAGACAGAGGGAGGCTCCAAATGAAACAGAGCAAGCTGAAAGCGCCGGGGGTTGGGGGGGGACGGTGTGCTGGGCTGTATCTCTCTGGAGATCTGGTGTGAGGCAGTGGTTCTGCTGTTTGTAGAAGTGCTTGAGCTGTTTGCCTCCACCTATGCCTTACCTGTAAATTAACCCAAATATTACAAAGCAGCATAAGGCCCCAGTGATTTCTCTTTCCAAAGGAAACCAAATGCAGGTAAGCACCGTCCCCGGAACCTCTCACTGCTTTAGGCAATTGACAAACATGTATATTTAATACGAAAGAAAGAAAGAAAGAAAGAAAGAAAGAAAGAAAGAAAGAAAGAAGGAAGGAAGGAAGGAAGGAAGGAAGGAAGGAAGGAAGGAAGAAAGATGGAAATCTCTTCCACTGGAGACAGATCAAAGTCTAAATCTGAACATTCTCCCTCTGCCTCCAAAAAGCAGTATATAACTTTCTACTTGTGCTGTAGTTTAGTAACAAGGAGTAGTTTAACTTGCAACATCTTTAATCAGGTTTATTTTTAAAAAGCTATTAGAAGTTCTTTTGAAATGCTCACTACTGATGCAGACAAGTCCTTTGGAACTGAGCAGGCCAAAAGTTCAAGTACATGTACATAACATTCCCATTTTAAAGACGGGCAATTGAAGGTCATGGAGAGAAACTTTTCTGAGCTCATGCAGTGAGCAAACCCTGCCTTAAGTGGTGTGTTAAACTTCATGCCCCAACCCCACATGCTTATCAGAGGGCCACACGGGAGCATGTATTTAATTACAACAGAAGAAATGGAAGAGGTGCATTGTTTCCTGAGCATCAGTTGTGGATTGTGTCTGAGACCTAGTACAAGCAGAGGCTTGCTTTCCTCACTGCTGGCAAAAGCACGGCAGTGTGCTACCGCATGCTAATGTGGCGTGAGCCTTCCAGGTTAGCAATCCAGCTCCAGTTACAGAATGTTCAAATCAGCAACTTGAGAATTGCTGGGAAGTCGTTTGCAGGACTCTGGGGGGCCATTGCTGCAACCTGATTTGCAATTAAGAAAACAATAACTAAAATTAAAATGACTTGCTTTACCGGGCTGGGTACTCAATAATTAAATAAGAGAGGGACCTGAAGAAAAAAAAACACAAAAAACCCAACCCAGAGGAAAAAGCAGCCCCATGGTACAGGGAACTCTCAGCATGGCAGGCAATGTTGATGAACACAGTCCTCAGTGAAAGGCATTGATCTGATCAACCGAACTGTGGAAAAGGGTACACGAGTTCTGGCATGTCTTAACCAAAACGGCTGCCTTGGAAATTGGGTTTAATCTAACGCTCTTTAGAAAACAGGCACCCAAGACAACAAGGTATAACTTTGCATGAAATGCAGAGTTTTGAACGATACACATGAAAGGAATTCACACCTCGCTATCACCCAGCCCAGTAGTCTTTAACGTTTCCGGATCTGGGACTGACCTTTACCCAAACATGCATTTGGGAATCCACTTCTTAATTTTTCTTCAAAAATATAATGTGTTTGCATATTGGTAGTGCTGCTGTTGTGACTTACCTCAGGCCAGGCTGCGACTCAGCAGTAGGTGCCGATGCGCCTCTTGAAGACCTAGCCCAAACTCTCCTCTAACGCGATCTCTTCCATTCAAGACAGATGCTTGTCCAAATTCTTCTGGATACAAACCAATGGCTTGAATTCTTCATAGTTCTTGGACTGGAGAACTGAGAAATGTAAGGCAGCCTTGGCGTCCTTACCCAGCTCTGGTTAAAGGAATGCAGAGAAACCAACCACACCACCAAGCAAAGACCAGAGGTAGTTAGTGGTAGGCCTCCCAATCAGGCTGAGCAAAGAGCTGCTTTGCATTCCCTGTTTTCATTTATATTTTCTTATTTTTGTAAGCCACTTTGGACACAATCTCATGTGGGAAAGCAGCATACAAATAAACTGGTGGTGGTGATGACAATGAAATATGACTGCACCCTATGCACATTTATTTGGGAGTAAATCCAACTGAACTCAGTGGAACTACATACAATCAGGGCCAGAAATATTGGAACAAGGATAACTGTTTTGGCAGTTGGCCTCTGTACACCACCACATTGAAGTTGAAAGGAAACATACCCAGATGGGAGCGAAGTCAGGACTTCCAGCTGTAATTCAAGGGGTTTGACAAAAGTGGGGCACTAACCATTCAGGAAGGACAGCCAGTGGCATACACACACACCCATCGTTGGGGGCTCATAAGTAATGGAACGAATGGCTGACAAGCAGCTGCATGGCCAGGTGTGGCCTGTTTCCTGGGTGCCCCATGACCAATCAAGCAGATAAAAGGCCTGGAGGTGGTACATTTGCATTTGGTAGCTGTTCACTGGAACTCCCAACATGAGGTCCAAAGAGGTGTTCATGCGAGTGAAGGAGGCCATCATTAGGCTGAGGAAACAAAATAAACCCATCAAAGAGATAGCAAAAACAGTGGGAGTGGCCCATACAACAGTCTGGAACATCCTGAAAAAGAAGAAATTAACTGGCAAGCTCAGCAACAGCAAAAGGCCTGGAAGACCACAGAAGACAACTAAAATGGATGACCACAGAATTCTGCTCACGATGAAGAGGAACCCTTTCACAACTTCTAGCCAGGTCAAGAACGCTCTTGAGGAGGTAGGCATGTCATTGTCAATATCTACAGTCAAGAGACGGCTTTATGAATGTAAATACAGAGGCTTGACAACAAGGTGCAAACCACTGGTAACGCTCAAGAACCGAAAGGCCAGATTAGCCTTTGCCAGCAAACACTTTAAAAAGCTAGTTCTGGAATAAGGTTCTTTGGACTGATGAAACCAAGATTAACTTGTATCAGAATGATGGGAAAAGTATGGAGAAGGAAAGGAGCAGCTCATGATCCAAAGCATACCACATCATCTGTCAAACATGGTGGAGGCAGTGTTATGGCATGGGCATGTATGGCTGCCAATGGAACCGGGTCACTGGGGTTTATTGATGACCTGACTGCTGATAAAAGCAGCAGGATGAATTCTGAAGTGCATAGGGGTATACTTTCTGCTCAGACTCAGCCGAATGCTGCCAAACTGATAGGACACCGCTTCATACTGCAGATGGATAATGACCCAAAACATACAGCAAAAGCTACCCAAGAGTTTCTCAAGGCAAAGAAGTGGGATGTTCTTCAATGGCCACGTCAGTCACCTGATCTCAACCCAACAGAGCATGCTTTTCACTTACTGAAGACAAGACTGAAGGCAGAAACACCCACAAACAAGCAGCAGCTGAAGGCAGCTGCAGTAAAGGCCTGGCAAAGCATCTCGAGGGAGGAAACTCAGCATTTGGTCATGTCCATGGGTTCCACTGGAGAAGGAAATGGCAACCCACTCCAGTATTCTTGCCAAGAAAACCCCATGGAACATACCACAAGGCTAAAAGATATGACTCCAGAAGATGAGACCCTCAGGACGGAAGGTGTCCAATATACTACTGGGGAAGAGCAGAGGGTATTTCCAAGTAGCGCCAGAGAGAGTGAAGCGGCTGGGCCAAAACTGAAAGGACACTCAGCTGTGGATGTGTCTGGTGGTGAAAAGAAAATCTGATGCCGTAAAGAACAATATTGTTTAGGAACCTGGCATATAAGGTCAATGAATCAAGGTAAGCTGGAGGTGGTCAAACATGAGATGGCAAGATTGAACATCGACATCTTGGGAATCAGAGAACTAAAATGGACAGGCATGGGCGAATTTAATTCAGGTGACGATTACATCTACTACTGTGGGCAAGAATCCCTTAGAAGAAATGGAGTAGCACTCTTAGTCAATAAAAGGGTGGGAAAAGCAGCACTGGGGTACAATCTCAAAAACGATAGAATGATCTCAGTACAAATCCAAGGCAAAATATTCAACATCAGAATAATTCAAGTCTATTTCCCAACCACTGAGGCTGAAGAAGCTGAGGTTGATCGGTTCTATGAAGACCTACAACATCTTCTAGAACTAACACCAAAAAAAGATTCCTTTTCATCATAGGGGATTGGAATGCTAAAGTAGGAAGTCAAGAAATCACCGGGATAACAGGCAAGCATGGCCTTGGTGTACAAAATGAAGCAGGACAAAAGCTAATAGAGTTTTGCCAAGAGAACACGCTGATCATAGCAAACACTCTTTTCCAACAGCACAAGAGGCGACTCTACACGTGGACATCACCAGATGGTCAATATCGAAATCAGATTGATTATGTCCTTTGCAGCCAAAGATGGAGAAACTCTATACAGTCAGTAAAACAAGACCTGGAGCTGACTGTGGCTCAGATCATGAGCTTCTCGTTGCAAAATTTCGGCTTAAATTGAAGAACAGAGGGAAAACCACTAAAACATTCAGGTATGACCTCAATCATATCCCTTATGAATATACAGTAGAGGTGAGGAATAGATTTCATGGATTAGACCTGATAGACAGAGTGCCTGAGGAACTATGGACGTAGGTCCGTAACATTGTTCAGGAGGCAGCAACTCAATCCATCCCAAAGAAAAAGAAATGCAAGAAAGCAAAGTGGCTGTCTGAGGAGGCTTTAGAAATAGCTGAGGAAAGAAGGGGAGTGAAAAGCAAGGGAGAAAGGGGAAGATATAGCCAACTGAATGCAGAGTTCCAGAGAATAGCAAGGAGAGACAAAAAGGCCTTCTTAAATGAACAATGCAAAGAAGTCGAAAACAGTAGAATGGGAAAGACTGGAGATCTCTTCAAGAAAATCGGAGATATCAAGGGAATGTTTTGTGCAAAGACGGGCATGATAAAGGACAAAGAAGGCAGGGACCTAACAGA
Organism: Heloderma suspectum; assembly: GCF_057233095.1. Lineage (NCBI taxonomy): Eukaryota > Metazoa > Chordata > Lepidosauria > Squamata > Helodermatidae > Heloderma > Heloderma suspectum. Next base: position 5,953,613 of record NC_139459.1, on the reverse strand, counting down.
AGCAGAGGAGATTAAGAAGAGGTGGCAAGAATACACAGAAGTATACAGGAAAGATCTGAATGTCCTTGATAGCCATGATAGTGTGGTCACTGAATGTGAGCCGGACATCCTAGAGAGCGAAGTCAAGTGGGCCTTAGGAAGCATTACTAACAACAAAGCTAGCGGAGATGACAGTATTCCAGCTGAGCTATTTGAAATCCTAAAAGATGATGCTGTTAAAGTGTTGCACTCAATATGCCAACAAATTTGGGACACTCAACAGTGGACACAAGGCTGGAAAAGGTCAGTTTACATTCCAATTCCAAAAAAGGGCAATGCCAAAGGGTGTTCAAACCACCGTACAATTGTGCTCATTTCACATGCCAGCAAGGTTATTCTCAAAATCCTACAAGCTAGGCTTCAGCAGCATGTGAACCAAGAACTACCGGAAGTACAAGCTGGGTTCCGAAGAGGCAGAGGAACTAGAGATCAAATCGCCAACATTCGCTGGATCATGGAGAAAGCAAGAGAATTCCAGAAAAACGTCTCTTTCTGCTTCATTGACTACGTTAAAGCCTTTGATGGTGTGGATCACAACAAACTCTGGCAAATTCTTAAAGAGAGATGGGAGTACCAGACCACCTTACCTGTCTCCTGAAAAACCTGTATGAGGGTCAAGAAGCAACAGTAAGAATCAGACATGGAACAACCGATTGGTTCAAAATTGGGAAAGGAGTACGACAAGGCTGCATATTGTCACCCTGCTTATTTAACTTATATGCAGAGTACATCATGAGAAACGCCGGGTTGGATGAATCACAGGTCGGAATTAAGATTGCCGGGAGAATTATCAGCCTCAGATACGCAGACGATACCACCCTAATGGCAGAAAGTGACGAGGATCTAAAGAGCCTCTTGTTGAGGGTGAAAGTGGAGAGTGCAAAAGCTGGTTTGAAACTCAACATTACAAAAACGAAGATCATGGCATCTGGCCCCATCACTTCCTGGCATATGGAAGGGGAAGAAATGGAAGCTGTGACAGATTTTATTTTCTTGGGCTCCAAGATCACCGCAGACGGTGACTGTAGCCGTGAAATAAAAAGACGCTTGCTCCTTGGGAGGAAAGCTATGGCAAACCTAGACAGCATAGTAAGAGGCAGAGACATCACCTTGCCGACAAAGGTCCGCATAATCAAAGCTATGGTTTTCCCAGTAGCAACGTATGGCTGTGAGCGCTGGACTATAAGGAAGGCTGAGCGCCGAAGTGATGCTTTCGAACTGTGGTGCTGGAGAAGACTCTTACGAGTCCCCTGGACTGCAAGGAGGTCAAATCAGTCCATCCTAAAGGAAATCAACCCTGACTGCCCATTGGAAGGACAGATACTGAAGCTGAAGCTCAAATATTTTGTCCACCAAATGTGAAGAGAAAAGTCACTGGAAAAGATCCTGATGCCGGGAAGGATTGAAGGCAAAAGGCGAAGGGGACGGCAGAGGATGAGATGGCTAGATAGCATCACCGATGCAATGAATATGAACTTGAGTGCACTCCGGGAGAGAGCGGAGGACAGGAAGGCCTGGCGTGCTATGGTCCGTGGGGTCATGAAGAGTCGGACATGACTGAACGACTGAACAACAACAATGGGTTCCAGACTTCAGGCAGTCACTGACTGCAAATGGTTTTCATCCAGGTGTTAAAGGCGATCCTTAAGTTTGAAATGATGTTGGTTTGTTCCATTACTTATGAGCCACCAACGATGGGGGTGTGTGTATGCCACTGGCTGTACTTCCTGAATGGTTAGTGCCCCACTTTTGTCAAACCCCTTGAATTACAGCTGAAAGTTCTGACTTCGCTCCCATCTGGGTGTGTTTCCTTCCAACTGCAATGTGGTGGTGTACAGAGGCCAACTGCCAAAACAGTTATTCTTGTTCCAATATTTCTGGCCCTGACTGTACATACATATGATTAACTGTTATAGTTAAAGTTCATTTATATGCCACCTTTCTGTCACTGCCTTAAAAGTGGCATCCATACAATTAAAATATAGACAAAACAACACATCAACATTGTGACAAGCACAACTCAAGAAACATGAAAGTGCTCTTGCTGGCTACAAACCTACAACCTTTCTTCTCTCCCCACCCAAAGAACCCATAGAGGCTACAGTTTTGGACTAAAGACTGTGAAGACCCGGGTTCAAATCTCTGCTCAGACAAGAAGGCTTCCTGGGTGACCTGATCGCCGATTCTTGATGGGTGGCAAACAACAGCTTCCTGTCTTAAAGTGTTCCATCTTCTGTTGTACTTCCAGCTAGTGCTCTGCACATCTGCCTGATCCATACTTGGGCACTTTTCAGATTTCACCTTCTTGATGGCAAGGGAGTGGACAATTATTCCTAGCAGAAAAGGAAAGGGGAGGACGCAGAACACATCAGGGGACATTCTCAATGCAAGGGGAAAGAATGCTTACCAAATATATTTGACATAAGAACAGAACTGGGATGAGTTAATCAGCCATTTATGACTGGGGGAAAAGTCTCCGTGCAATGACAGTTCCCTGCCATTGCCCCATAGCTCAGGCGAAGAAACTCCGTGCAAGACAAGAGATCAACTGCCAACTTTGGGGCTTCTGCTTAGGAACATAGGAAGCTGCCCGGTCAGACCATCCTGCTCAGTATTGCTCACACTGGCAGCTGTTCTCCAGGGCTTCAGGCAGGAGACTTTCCCAGCCCTACTTGAAGATGCCAGCGACTGAACCTGGGATGGTTTGCGTGCACAGCAGGTGCTCTATCACAGAGCTACAGCCCTTTGCAAATACTACAGAGCTCAGGCCCATAGTCCATGCACTATGCTACACTGGCTCTCATCCGCTATGCTCGGCAAATGCAGGCAGAGTCTGTGCTAGCTGGCCGGAGCTAAGGAGATTCATGCTGAGTGCCTGCTGGAAGTTTCCTGGACTTGTCGATAGAAGGCCAGCCACAGTCCTCTTCAAATAGCTACCTGCACTGTGCCAAACTTTGAGCGTGTCCACATGAATCTCTTTGGATGCAGCTGCTGCTTTCTGGAAGTCAAATCTCTTCTGCTCAAGTTAATACCTTGCTCAAAATCCTACACAACCCAAATATTTCAATTTTCCAGATCAGCAAGCGCAAGAGCATGGCTCCAACTAAGGGCTGGATGACTTCCCCAAACTTTCTGCCAGGCGTCAGGAAGAGCTTCAACATCCCCTCTTCCTGGAAGGCGGTGTCCAGAACAGCCACCATCCTCCGCAGCCACAGCCAGAAAAATTCAGGGCAAGTTTAGCCAGGAAACTTCTCCTTTGCAAGTTCTACGGGAGTGAATGGGGCTGGAATGTGAGCCTGTGTGCCTTTCACACGTGGCAACCTCACGATGGAGAATTCCCAGTGGATTGTGCTCAGTGTTTTGAAGAAGCTATACTGATACAGCGACAAATTTCAGAGGAGAATTCATATGAAAGAAGGTCTGAACATCCAACAATATTACATGACAGAGGCCTTCTGAAGGGACCCACATCTATAGGCAGGGGGAATCACAGTTATATGACGTTTCCTTCTGTCACAAACTCTCTGCATGTGGAAAAGTAACACACAAGGCTAGGTTAAAACCTCTCCTCCTGATGAACTAGTCTTCTATGTGCAAGACTGTTCTTTTTAACAGGAGGGGGGCATTTCAAAATGCAATGCCACCCCCCCCACACACACACACTCTTCAGTGGTAACGTCACAGGGGGACTCTACAAACTAATCTAGTTGAGTCTATAATTGTACTCACACAATGCTTGCAAAATCTTGGAAGCCAGAAGGTGGGATGAGTAGAACATTCAGGAAACACAAAGTACAATGCTATGCACAGCACTAGCCATTCCTAGCAGGACAGTCACAATAGACATATATTCCTTATATATGTCTATATGTCAGGGTGCTGCAGGTATGAGTTGTAGCAGATCAGGGCCTGAGGGAAATGCTAGGACAGGATGCTAGAGCATGACTGGGAAGGCAGAGAGACTGAGAATGCATGGAAAGCACCTAGAAGGCCAGCCAGAAAAAGGCCAGAATGTTGGATGTTGCCTAAGCAAAGGTCTCTGTGACTAGGTCATACAAGACATGATTAACCCATGGAATTTGCTGCCGCATGATATAGTGATAGCTTTAAGAGGAGACTGGGCAAATTCAGGGAGGAGGAGGAGGAGAGGTCTGTCAACAGCCATTAGTCGTAATAGTTGAATAGAATCTCCATGTTCCAGCGCCTCTGAATACCAGTGGGAGACCAGCAACAGCAAAACTCCGTCACTGTCATGCGCTCCTTCTGGGCTTCCTGGAGACATCTACTTGGGCACTGTGGGAAACAGGATGTGGGACTAGACAGACCCTTGGCTTGATCCAGGAAAGCTGTTCATACATGGATAGTTAATTCCATATGGGACAGTGCTCTCATGGACTCACTTCAAAAAATGATCCCATAAGCACCAACACTGGAGCTCACAGCTGTACTGGAGGCATCTGTGTGCACCTCCACTGGTTGCCACTTTCCTTTCCCCCTGCAGATAAATATATTCTATTTAAGCATGAGGGGTTTTATGCCTTAGAGGTCAAGCAGGTGTTTCTCTCTGTCAGGTTTTCATCATGACAGCTTAGTGGATGGCATGTGAAATGAGGCTTTGAGACACAGAGGTTCACCATGTTGCTGTCAAGGCAAAAAACAAAACAAAACAAATCTACTTGAGGTCTGGATATGGCTGGTGTTCTCCAAGTCCACCAGAGGTCTATTTGGGCATTATTCTCCCCATGTGATTTGTGGGGGACACACATGTGCACTAATCCCACCTGGGTGTCTACACTGTGGACTTAGTTGTAGAAAGGAAGCTTGATGAACATGCATTCCTAATCACAGGCAGAGCCGCTGTATGCTCGGGGTGAGAACGTAAGAGGAGCCCTGCTGGATCAGACCATGGCCCATCTAGTCCAGCATTCTGTTCACACAGTGGCCAACCGGATGCCCACAGGAATCCCACAAGCAGGACATGAGTGAAACAGCACCCTCCCGCCAATTTTCCCCAGCAACTGGTGTGCAGAGGCATACTGCCTCTGGTACTGGAGGTAGCATAGAGCCATCAGGACTAGTAGCCATTGATAGCCTTCTCCAGGAATTTGTTTAACCCCCCTTCAAAACCATCTAAATTGGTGGCCATCATGACATGTTGTGGCAGTGAATTCTATCGTTTATGTGCTGTGTGAACTACTTCCTTCCATCTGTCCTGAATCTCCCGCCAATCAGCTTCATGGGATGACCCCTTTGGGTTCTAGTATTATGAGGGAGAAAAACCTCTTTCTCCACTTTCTTCACACCATGCATAATTTTGTACACCTCTATCATGTCTCCCCTGACCCTCCTTTTTTTCCAAGGTAAACAATCGCAGCTGCTGTAACCTTCTCTCATAGGGGAGCTGCTCCAGCCCCTTGATCATTTTCGTTGCCCTTTTCTGTACCCTTTCCAACTCTACAATAAGGCTTCCCCTTCACAGACACGGACAGCACAGGGATGGGGTTGGCAGAGGCAGGCCCAACACACACCTTAAGAGTGTGTTGCAAAGGCACATGGATTTTGTGTTTGCTTTACCTTTGATGCTGGACAACATTAGCACTGGGGTCCTGCTAGTCCAGACACTGCTAGCAAAGGGCCTCTCAATTGCAATGATTTGATGCAGAAAATTAAGATGAAACAAGTTTCTGCCCTTTACCTCATGGTCCAGGAGCTCAGCTTGGGACAGCTGACAGGTTTCTACCAAACAGCCTTGCTCTCCAGCTAACGAAGGCTGACATGAGATTCCAGTATCCAGCAAGTTGCGCAAAAGTCACCGATGTCTCTCTTTCCCCCTTGTTAAGAAGAAAACCTCAAATTGTATACTGGAAAAGTATTTCTTTTTCTTCCTGACACTTTATGCCAGATACTATGTAGCTTTATCTGATCTTTTTAAAAATCAAATTTGTTTTTGATTACTGAATGATTTTTTAAATGCGTAAAAATAGTAAATATTGTACCATGGATATGTGAGCTGCTTTACAGAGTTCCAAGAACCACAAAAATACAGGCCTGTGCCATCAGGGAGTTTACAGTCTACGTTTTGAATGGTGGAGAAAACAGAGAGTGGGGGAGGGAAGGGCAAAGCCAGGCAAGGGAACAGTAGATATTGTGGGAGGAGGAGGAGAGACATTCTGTTTGTTTCGCATACTCTGGATATTAGTATATAGACACTGAAGACCATGTGCTTCATAGTCTGGCTTTCTTCCTACGTGTTTTTGAAGACTTTTGAAGAATTGGGTGCTATTAGAGCTGTTGTGTCTATTCTGGTGCATGAGCCTTCATCCGTTGTTACCGCCAACTTTACGTCTCCCTCCCTCATGGGATTCAGTTTAAAGCTGAATATTTTAAGAGAGTGGTACAGTTGGAGATGGCAGGCCTATGGTGGAACACGAACATCGCAACATCTCCACTCTCACAAAGAGATCCCCCATTCTGCTCAAAGTTTAAAACATGGAGGAGCAGCTCCCCTTTTCACCCAAAGCCCCATCTTGGGAGTTGGTTAACATGTCACACCCCCAGGCAAAGTTATTTTTAAGTACTGTAAATCTCCTGCTATTATTCTCCGAGTTGATGTAGTGAGCCATGTCAGTTTGAAAGGAAATACATAACAGTATATTAAAGAAATCATGGATCTTCTCATTCATGTTTAAAACAAATTTATTACAATGTAAGAAAGCCTGAATAGCACAAATTTATTATGATGATTTAAGGCCTTGAGCACTCGAGCCTAAAAATGCCTCCCGATAAATAATTTTCCTTTGGAAAAAACACTGCAAATTAATATAGTTTACCATTTCCAAAGTGTGTGTGTGTGTGTGTGTGTGTATATATATATATATACACACACACACACACATATATACACACATATACACACACACACACACACACACACACCTTAAATCAATACAGCTGTAAGTTTACCACATCAGCCAGAGCTCAGCCAAACGTGTGTCTCCAGCAATCAGGAGAAAGGAATAAGGGAGGAAAGCTGTTTCCCTCTGGGCAAAACTAAATGTGATGCTACACAGGTCATGGTCTCTCTAGAGGTTCCCCCCCCACAATGTGGACCAGTTTTGGGGGGCCAGATGACACTCACTCACACACATACCCATTTGCTGCAATGGCACCTTCAGGGGCAAACAGCAGCTTTGGAAAGGTGATTTTCAGCAGGAAGATGGCACTGGAGGGAAGGTGGGTTTATCCTCCCCCAACTGCTATCTTAAAGGGGGGTGGGAAGAGAGATAAACAAGGTTTTTAACATCAGGTCTAGCATGCCCCCCCCCCAATGCTCTTGAGTAACCAAGGACATAGCTGCCAGAGAAAACATCAAGCCAATGAGACACAGAGCAAGGCAGGCAGACCCACAGATATGCGGGTCTTGCTAACAAGGAGGCACTTCAGCACACACACACCCTGGCCCCATTCCAGCCAGCCTCTTTGCTATTCCAAAGGAACAGTTAAAGGCACAATGTGGCGATGAGGAAACACAGAGAGCATGGCCACATCTATTCTGACTGCTACAAACGTAAGGCGTCCAGTCATACAAGCTGCAGAGGGCATGGCGAGGACGAGGGAGGCAGATATGCAGGCAGGAGGGTGGCTCTCCTGCTCAGCCTGGCTTTCCACCAACACCCTTGGAGCGCCACAAAGGTGCAGGGTGCTGTTCCTAAGGACAAGAGGCTCTCTGCCAGCTTGAAACAAGTTCAAATTTCTTGTCTCTTTAATAGCTTCCATTTTGTACCTATAATTTTTGCACACCGTTTCTTCCCATATATAGTCATGTTGTACTAATAATGGACACAATCCAGCCCAAAGCGAAGCGCTTTACATTCATTTCAACAGGAGAGTTGTAATGGGAGAGAAATGAAAGGGACTTCACTTTGGCTTGGTTGCAGCCAATGTTTTTAAAGCGCTTGAAACCAGGGCGATAAGCCAGCTTGTTTCTATGGGCTGGTGCATTCTCTGCATCCTGAGGGCCAAACTACAGTGACACAGAAGCATTCTCTGGAAGGGTAGGATAAAAATGAATGAGATCATTCCCATATAAGTAATAAGTAAATGAGATCTATAATTTGATAATCTAAATAAGCAGCCGTGTGTGTGTAATTTGGACCAGGGAGGGGTGATTTAACCCTTTTCTCCTGTGCCGATTCAGCCCAGGGGGAAGGGTTAACCCCCCACCACAAGCCCCCAATCCAAACCAAGGGGTCCTGCGGCTGTTTTCAGCAAAAGAGAAAAACATCTGGAGACACAATCACAGATCTCCTGCATCATTTGCAGCTCTGTCATCACTTGATGAGTCTCAGCCACACACGTAAGAACTCTCTCCACTGAAAAGCTGCATTTGTGTTGACATCCGGTGATAGGAAAGCATTTACTTTTCTTAACAATGTATGTTCCACCTTTCCAATAGCACTTAGGGGTGCTAATACCCTCCACGGAAAATACAACAAAACAATAACAGTAAAAACAATTAGTGTGTCCCCCCCCCCCCAAGAAACAGCATGGCAGATAATTATAACAAGAGTCAGCATTAAAAATAACAAAGCTAAACTTAAAGTTTAAACCTTAAGCCTAAAGCTAGCATAAACTTAATGGTCCTCACCAGTGGCAGAATTGAGAGAGGGAGCCAGATGAGCCTGTTGCAAGAGAGAATTCCATAAGACCTCTCTGCAGCTATTCTTCTGCAATGGCTCATTTCTATGCAGTCATCACTTGATGTTACGGTCAACAAGCAGTGGGCGTGTACCTGTGAACCAGCCCCAGTTTGCAACAAGGTCTTGGGTATTTGGGCGTTCTATCACTCGAGTAAAGCCAGCCAGTTTGCAATCCTAATTTCACAGCCCCCTGCTGGAGCCTTCCTGCTCTTTTGTTTTAAAAGACTTTACACTTTACCAAGTTAACATCAGCCCTGGCATGGAGCACAATTTAATTGCTGGGGTTGACTTTCAATACTTGCATCTGAAGAGGAGCACCTAGTATTTTGAACGTTGCTTGGCTCAACCAATGCATTGTTCAGCATTTGTCAGTTGGGGCTGGTGGTGGTGGTAGTGGTGGAAACAACATAGACACCAAAGCTGTGAAGCACTTAAAAATATTTCCAACACATTTCCCCAATTTCTTTTGTCCAGATCCATGCTTCAACACAAAGCAAGAGAAACATCCAGAAATTCAAGCTCTGTATGCAGTCAATCACAGAGAAGAGAGAGAGACAGACAAGAAATAAAGCTCAGAGAGATTACAGGGGGAGGAAATCCACCTTGATAATTTATTAAATTAAAACATCACACATGTTTATATTTAAAAGATCCAACCAAATTTAAGGTAGTATTTACTGAGCAGAACTCAAGGAAGGGGAGGGCTGTGCAACTGTTTTACAGATCCATTGCTTACAAAGTGCATGTGAGAAGGGCTAACAGTCACAATAGGTGAGACATCAACAGGCTATTGAGGCAGAACCAAAATCCAAGGCATGAAGAGCAACCCAGTATGAGAAACGTCACTCCATGACCGTTCAGATCCCATCTGGTAATATATGTGGAATCCTTCCCCTTTCATCCCCCACGCCTGCCCTCTCTCCTTCTCCCTGGCTACTGCTTTCAGCAATAGGAATTTCAGTTTAAATGGACTGTGCCAAGAGACGTCTCTGGCTAGTTTAAGTTTTGATTCTCTTCTACCGTTTCAGTAGATGGAAAAATAATTTCCGTCTATCTACAACCACTGATTTTGGTCATTTTCTATTTGACAGCCATCGATTTCCTCCCCCCTTTGCCACCCCAAGGCCATAAATGTTTTTAATAACATCAACTTTATGATGCCGTGTGACAAAATACCTTCCGCTTGCACTGGCTACAAAGCGCTGTTTAAACAAGCCTGCCGAGAAGTGTGGCAATGAGGTCTGCACAGGAAAAGTCACAGATATGCTTTCTGGAAGATATACACGTTGGGGGTTAATGTGAGTTTAATGAAGGTTGTACATAAAACCAGTTGACAAAATAGCAAAAATGGGGGATTTTGCATATTGCGCAATCAGTGTGCAGAGTCTCCAAATTATGTTAGGAAATGAGCATACCTTGAAAGAACATTTCATACACTGCCCAGCCGCTATGCATATTTCTCCCCTTAGCTATATTCACCTATCAACTTGTGAAATATGTCACTCATATCACCTGGAGGTTATGCAGATTGACTGGACAATGTACAAAACACCCTGCTGATGCTACTAATGTGTACACAATGGCAGGTGTTTATATAAACATTCTCCTTTTCCCTCACATTAATCACCACATAAATACCAAAATGACAGTCCCTTTACTGACTTCATGAACTTTGCATAATTGAAACTAGGGTGCTTGGTCCACTTATGCAAATAACCTTTTGGCCCCTTTGATTAATATATATTTTTCTTAAAGTGCCTCAGAGATGGGTCTTTCCTATGGATGAATTTTAACCATTACAGATAGAGTTTAAAGTTGAACCCTTGGCAATGATCCTTTCAAAAGACATCGATGACCAAGGTACAATTTGACAGAAAAATCAACAGTGCTAATCCAACCTGTTTATCAAGAGCTTTATCGAAAATCCTAGATTCAATATTAGAAGAGGTTACATATTGGCACCGACTAAGAAGTGGAGACAAAAAATCACTCTAGTGTAGAGCTCTGGAATGTAAATCCGAAGGCACCTTTTAAGTTTGAAAATGGTGTCTTAAAAAGACAAGCAGAATTATAACCAAGCAAAGCAGGAGAGAACTAAAAATTAAAGACAAACTGCTTGGATCCATTCCTGCCATGGGACCATCTAAAAAAGGGAGTTTGGAAAGGGCTCCTGTTTATGTTCCGCTTGTTCCCTTCCCTTGGTATAACTTCTATGCCCAAATGGCAGAAACACGGAGGAGAAAGTCGTCTGCACTGGTGGCAGCAACGTGCAGCCCTACAACTCTGCTGGCTGATCAAGCTAGAGACGGGAGGAACATTAGCCACGAGGCCAGAGAAGGGGAGAGCGAGACGCCCCATTCATGGGCTGCAGCAGGGGTGAGAAACACATGGCCCTCCAGATGTTTGGCCTACAACTCCCTTCAGCCCTAGCCAGCATAGCCAATGGTTAGGGCTCATGGGAGTTGTAGGCCAATGTCTGGAGGGCCACAAGTTCCCCACCCCTGAACTCCCTGACCAACATTGAGCCAGCACTCAAGGAATCACTTGAGCAATGAGTTACACTGGAACAGGCTGCTGTATCTTGGAAAGCTCCGCATTTCCTATTTTGATCTGTGACTTTATCACATGGAAAAGGATCCAGGACATAGTTTAACTTTGGCATGCTGGGGCACTTTTGCCTTCCCACAGAAACCCTGAGGAATGCCACGCGGTGTTCCGTTATGAGGCACAGAGCCCACCCTCCTCTCTTGGCCTAAGCCAATGGGTGATGGACTGGCTGCCTCCTTATCAGCTTCCTAGCCCACCTCTGGGAGCTTCCTTGGGGGGGAGGGGCTGGCACACGAGCAGGAAGAAAAGCTAACATCAGGGGCAGCAAGCGCACATCAGAACTGATGGGCCACCCCCTAGTAGCTGTCCCTCTCCCCTAGCAGCTCACCCGGAAGGGGCACAAGTCTCCTTCCTGCACTGCCTTTGTACTGTGCAAGAGAAGTATTTCGGAGTCGGGCTTCTAGGAATTCATGCCGGTGGCTCCTATTCTGATAAAATATGAATACTGCATCATGCAGAGAGTGACTGTTGATCCTGCAGTTGGCAGTCATTTTTACCAATTCCACTTGTTTCTTTAAATAACTGAGCATGCAGCTGAGGGGGGCATCTTTTAAAACAAACTGAAATAGATACCACATGAATAAGTAAAGCCAGAAGGAGGAACAGGGATTACAAGCAGTGAGTGGAAATAATGACTGATTTGTCTTTATTTTCAACCTCAAGGAGTGGGCAGAATTTCAAAAAAGTCTAAGTCAGAGAAAACACTATAAACTGATCTCACCCTACAACTCCAGTGCTTTCCATATGGAACAGCGGAGAAAATTTAGCAGCTTAGACGGCTGGGATGCCTAGCTGTTAAGATGGCTAAGCAGCAAGGGTTTGCTACCTCAGTAGGTACTCTTGTGTGCAATACACCACTCATTTTTAAGAGGCGTATTTTCTAAGAGCTTCATTAATTGGGAAGTCTCTATTAGTGTTGGGAAGAGCTGCAGGTTATCTGCCTAAAAAACAGCTACATGTTATACAGCACAGCTTTTGACAGAAAGATCCAGAAATTTATTAGCTGTGTGGAGGTAGTATCCTCACGTTTAACAGGTAGCTTTTAAAATGGAAAATTACATAGTTGGAATGTGCTTTTGTGTGAGAGTGAGCAATAGATGAAGCTCTGGCAAACTGGTTTTCACAGCTAAAAAATAAAAATCAATAATGAAACACTAATCCCTTTCACAATGGCATGAATTTTTTTTTCCTTTAAAAATTATACCTTGTAACAGTGCATGAAAAGAGCCCAGAAATGTTCCACCAACACTCTGGTCGGGTTATTCAAAAGGATGCTTTTGCAACATGATTTGGAAGTTGGATAGGAAAGCTATCCTGTTAATTTTCTAAGGGGGAGATAGGAGACAATCATCCGTCAATCAAATAATTTAAAACCAATATTCTGACATGTAAACACGCCCACGTTAGACAGAGAAGGGAGGAAGGTCCTCGGATCCATCAAGGCGGCTGCAAATGCTGGGCCCATCAAATGAAAAAGATTTCCTCCAGAATCCGGCTCTCTTCAAGCTCAGCCATTCCATTTCTGGCACCGGAAGGGCTCCGACTCCAACCCGGCTTTCTCCGGCTCCCACTTTGAGGAATGAGCCCTTTGCTGTGGCTGCGACTTTCGCCATAGTGATGCTGAAGACCTGGGCTCATTGCTTCCACCAGGTCAAAGAGAGAGGCCTCATATCTGGAGAGAGATGAGATTCTATTGAACACATTGGGTCAAAGGTGGCACGGAGCGTGATTTACAGGGCTGGACAGAACTCCTGCTAGGATAAGCTATTCCAGCTCGCTGCACAGAGGCAATAGAATACACCCCAAAAGAATTCGACCCCACATGATCACACCTGCAACTGGGTGACATCCTGCCTCCCAATTCTGCACTCAAAGTCAGGGTGCAAACGTGGGCACACAGGGACTTACACTGTGCAGAACTGGGGCTGGGGCTGCGGCTGCTACGACAAACTGCTTTGCATTTAGTGAGTGTCCAAGGGCTTATAAGCGAACAGACCTAATCTTAAATTCAGCACTCAACGAATGTGAAATGTGATGGAGTTATTTTGCACAATTTAGACTGAAGTGTGTGTGGGGGGTGAGAATGGGTTTCTGCAGATTGCAGAGCATTTGAGCAAAGCATGGGCAGCTCAAACAGGGCCAGAGAAGTGGGCAGAGCAAAGTTACTTGCTCCCCTGGTCACTGGAAGTTCCATGTTAAGATCCCCATTTGGATTCACAGGCTCAAACGCTGCCGGGGAGCCACTGCACCTCACACAAGTGAGAGGCTGCTTGAGTGTATCGAGTGTGACCATTGCTCCATCTGGCTCAGCGTTCTCTACACCAATCGGCAGCAACTCTCTTGGGTTCCAGGGAAGAGCCTGGCTTTCCCAGCCCTGCTGGAGATGCCGAGGAGTGAACCAGAGACCGTCTGCATGCAAAACAGGTGCTCTGCCACTGAGCTGTGCTGCCCCACCCCCACCCCAGTTAGGTCACCCGGTTATTATGGAGAAGCTCAACCACGATGGCTTTATAGAATCATAGAATTCTATACAATGTACATGTGTATCACCCTGGCACTTTGGCGAAAGTATCCGTTTTGTTCTGAGACAGGCAAAAAGCGCAAGAGGTTTGAAGGCTGCCGGGAATGAGAGCCCCGGATGATGAAAGGCGGGCTGTTATTTAATCGCCTGAGTGTATCCTCTACTGGTTAAACTAAAGGGAGGTGCCCCATAGGAACGCCAAATAATAAAATGCCAACCTGACTACCAAGTCCTCACCCCAGCCAGACAGCGCACAAAGGTACCTATATGGAGAGCCAGTGTAGTGTAGTGGTGAGAGTGACGGACTGGGAGCCGGGAGATCTGGGTTCTAGTCCCCACTTGGCCATGGAAGCTCACTGGGTGACTTTGGGCCAGTCACAGACTCTCAGCCCAACCTACCTCACAGGGTTGTTGTTGTGAGGATACAATGGTGAGGAGGAGGATAATGTAAGCCGCCTTGAGTTCCTTGCGAGAGGGAGAAAGGCGGGGTATAAATGCAATAAATAAATAAATAAATAAATAAATGAGCCAGTCCGGACTCCTGGCAGAAAACATGGCCCAATCCTGAAGCATCCCCATCCCCCAGGGCAGAACAGCTCCTCCTCTGATGTCCTTTTGTTCTGTATACCTCTGCCTGACTGCCTTCAGATTTACCGTTTATATAATGCTTGGTCAGCTCCCTTTGACTCCATCAAGCTGCCAGGGTGGGTGATGACCCCATTTTGAATTCATGCCCCAAACTCCATAGAACAGAGGGCAGCCTGTGCCCCAGTGAGTTTCTGAGTATCTGTGACCCGCCAGGAAGCGAGGTCCTTTGCTTTAGCTCCCTTTCCTTCCATTTCTCCTGATATTTTTTCCATCCCCATGCCAAGTCCCAGCACAGTCCCCCAAGCCTGCCTCGCCATTAGCCTAGCGCTTCCCCCGCTCCTTATTTGGCAGACACGAATTCCCCACCTCCATCTTTCCCTTTCTCTGTTAGGTGTCCGTATTGGGGATAGTGCCCCAGTCCATGAGCTCAGCAGCTTGGTATACTACCGAAGCATTCTTCTCTCCTGCCAACACTTTGAGGTGAAACACGTTGTTGCACTGCTCCCTCTTATTAGTTGCTCTCAAGCTAATTCTCCCCATCTGAAGAAGCTCACTTCCCACCTTGCTGGAGCACAGCACATGATCTGCTGTGTACACGCCACACTTCCAGGAGTGATCCCAATATTTCCAGGTTCATCAGAAAGATGTGTACACAGCTTAGTTTTTGTTCACATGTGACAACAACACACGGTAGCACAGAGACTCCCAAATGAGCCTGATCAATCCCATAACCGGCATGATGAAATCTTTCAGCCATTAAGTTCTCCCGTCTAGCTTGCTCAACTATCAGCATAGCCTCCTCTACCAGGGCTTCCCTGGGCCCCAGTCTTTCAGATGATGTATTGCACGCACACAAGCAGAAGGGCTAGAAGGTTGCTTTGTAAAATATGAACGTTCTCAGGATGAAAATTCCATACTGTTGCTGAGTAACAGAGACCTACTACTCTAATCATACCACTTTATTAGCGAAACTCCAGAGGAAGAGACGTTCCTGCTACAGGATCGACCAAGATGTGTACCACAAAGCTTTGCTGGGGGGTGGGGGGATTTGCATTAGAGCCATGGTGAAGTGGAAGGGAGGGTCTAACCCAGGGATGTCTAACCACATCTTGGTAGTGAGCAGGGCCAAAGCCAAAAGAGGGTGAAAGTACCTCCCCACCTTCCTTCCTATCCAACCGACTGCTAGGGAAAGGGACAGTCACCCTTACCAAAGATCTGAACTGCCTGCATGCAGAGGGCTTTTGAAATTAGGCTGAGGGCCACATGAAATTGTGCCAAGGGCCACAGGTTGCCCATGCCTGGTCTAAGTTTTGCCCTTGCATCAACCCCCCCCCCCCCCGTCCTGCACCCTGCCAAGTTGCTACTAGTCAGACAGGAAACATATGGACACAAAATTGTTTCCTCATTCATGACTAATACCAGTTGGGGAGGGGAGAGATTTAAGTTGGGAATTGGTGCAGTGGCAAAGGGGACCCCTGTTTCCCACAGCAGGATCACAATCTAAAGCAGCCATCCCACCCGTGGCTACTTTTTGAGAAATAAGATGACATCGGGAGCACCAGTCACAAACTCCCATGTCACATTCTGCTTGGCCCTCTGTCCTACTCTAGAGGAGTGCCTATGTGTAGGCTCAGATCTATGTTCCACACCAACACAGTATGTGGAACACAGTCACTGAGGTATGCCTGATCCATATTTTCCACTCAACTCACTATTTCCAGGTGCTCACGTGAAATCTCCAGATGTGAGATTCTCTGGATGTGTCACCCTGGTACCAGTGACATCTGGTTGCAGCGCCCACCCTCTGGAATGCTCTACAGGCAGGCATCTACAGTCTCAATTTTTAGATGTGTCCTTAAGACCGATCTCTTTACACACACTTTTCCCGAGGTGTGAGCCAGACAGTTACAATTTAACGGTTAATTAGAAGAATTATTTTATTGTTGTATTTGTTATAGTTTAGCGTTGCAGTCACTATGTTCTTTGATCATACTGTTGGGAAGCAGTATCTCCTTTGTAGAATAAATAAATCTGAGAGGTGGTAGCCCTGAATATCCTCCCAGTGAGCTGTTAATATCTCTGCCTGCCAGACAATTCACTAATCAATCTAGCTTGGTAGGGAAAGTCCTTCCCAATCTAGAAGACAACCATCAGTTACGCCCAGAGCTTGGCAGGCCGATCAAGGCCCAGAAAGATACAGTCCACTGTAGCATCAGCACAGAATAGCTAAAGCAAGCACCTAGAAGCTCACCACCAAATGAAGCCTTCTGCCCTGCTTCAGAGAAGGGGGGGGGGGGAGAGGGAGAGGGAGAGATTGAGAGAGAGAGAGAGAGAGAGAGAGAATGAAGTTAGAGGGTACAAGGTTCCCTTCAAGGGCACAAGTGCAGCATAAGCCATGCTGGAGACAGGGGCCCAGGTCTCAAGTTCATTTTGGACATTTGCTAATGATTTTCTTCTGAATGTCCCCGCACATGATGAAAGCTGAAATTCCAGCAAGGGTTGCAAAAAAGGTTGCAAATGCAACTCTGTGAGCAACTTGTTATATTTGACAAAACAACTGTTGCCCACCTCTGCAATACCCCCTCGCCCCCATCACTGGCAAAGTTCCTGTTACGTCATGGCATCATGGAATGCTTGCCAATATTCTAACTTCTCAAGGGTGAAGGTGGCAGCAACAGAACACTAACAAGCAGCTTCTGTGAAGGCAGCAAAGTCTCATTTTAGGTGTGTGTGTAGGGAGGGGGCCCCCAGAAAGCATCACACCAGATCCGGGGACAGGAGGAGTTTGAACTGTTTGGCAAGAAGGGGCATGGGGAAAGAGCTAGAAAATGTAAATGAGACCAGAGGGTGGATGGATGGAGAGCTGAGGAGCAAGGAATAATGAAAAGATGGAGCGTGGAGGCACAGATCTGGCTGAAGGTAAGGAAGTGGGGAGTTGAGAAGAGAGAGTCCAAAGAGTAAAGAGCAAAAGCAACACGCAGGGCATGGGGACAGAAGTGGCTGTGTGTGCACCGGTGGCAGGAGTGGACTGGACAAGCAAGGGCAGGAAAGGGATGCAGGGAGGGAGCAGGATGTATGGGCATGCAAGGCAGCAGGGACCCGTGTTTCTTGAAGAGCGCTTCTTATAAATCCCAAGGTAATTTCTATGGAATTAAGCTAGCGGAGGAATATGGCCCCTATAAAATAATACAAGAAAAACATTTACCTGAGACAAGGAATAGAAAGCCAAAGATGCAAACTTTCAGCCAATGTGTCCTTTAAATATTAAGAACAGGAGTGGATGAGGCCATAAACTTGCACTGGCTGGGAAGCAGGGATGTACGAAAGTTCCACCACGGATCTCGGGGAGGCCGAATGCCAGCGCATTCGGCCCCCCGAAATCGGTGTTGGAACGGCCCCCCCCCCCCCGGGACGGGACTTACCTTGGGTGGATCTTCCTGGTGGCGGCGGCTCCAGCGGCGGTTCGGCGGTGGCAGCAGCAGCCGGTCTTCCAACCGGCTGCCGCCACCGCCATTTCCAGGTTAAAAAAAACAAAAAACGTGATAGGCTACGTAAAGATTTACGTAGCCTATCACGGCTAGATTTTAAAAAAACACCGTGATAGGCTACGTAAATCTTTACGTAGCCTATCGCGGCTGACTTAAAAAAACAACAACGCGTGTACGCAAATGGCGGCTGCCATGGCCGCCGCCATTTGCGTACACTTGTGGTTTTTTTGTTTGTTTTTTTCAAATCAGCCGTGATAAGCTACGTAAACATTTACATAGCCTATCATGGCTGACTGCAGGGACGCAAACGGTGGCAGCTACGGCCGCCGCCATTTGCGTCCCTGCTAGCCAGCGGCTGGATGTCTGGCTGCTGGCGGAGCCGGCCGGCGGCTCCGCAGAATCGCTGCGGAGCACAGCCGGCTAGCCAGGATTCCGGGGGGGGGGGGGAGGAACGGAGCGCCTCCCCGGCTGGCCAGGATTCCGGGGGGGGGGGAGGAACGGAGCGCCTCCCCCCCCCCACCATCAGCATAATCCCCGAAAGGTAAGTGATTTTCGTGCATCCCTACTGGGAAGTACAATGCGGGGATAAGACTGCAGCCACAGTGGTTACTGTGAAGAAGAAAGGCAGCACTTCTATTACACTTCCCACCCTATGAACACCAGACACACCCTGTTGAGCAGTACAGGATCACAGAGGAAATAACTACTCAGCTTTAAATTCTTCCCGGGAGAGTTTCTATTCTAACACTTCTCCAGGGTAGCTACAGTCCCAGTTGCATTTTGGATATCAAGGAACAGGCCTGGCCAAACACCACCCAGGTTGGCTCACAAACCCATCAGCCCTTTGGGCACCCACATGACTTTTAACGGCCAGTGAACCCTCTCTTCCCTTCCAGTTCCCCCACACAAGCCCAAAGGAGGGAGTAAGCAACGGTGGGAGGGAGGTGGTCGCCATCCCTGCGCCCCCCCCTCCCCAGGGTGTGGGGAGAGGCTCATCTCAGGGCAGGGCAGGGCAGGAACACAGCAGGTGGAGGAAGACCAGAAGGAGCTAACAAATGGCACGAAGAGAGGCTTTTGCCTGCTGGGAAATCACAGGCTGGACTACATGCCCCATAATTCCCTGGCAGGAAATGCGGCACACAGCAAGGCCAGTGCCTGCTCTCCACTCCCCCTTTCTCTATGGCCAATTCCATCTTCCCCAGGGATCGTCATCCGTGGGGAAGATGGAAGAGCCTGAGGAGAGGCGGTGCAAGCCCGATGAAGATGGGCCTGCTCAGGGTGAGGTGGGGGCTGTGCCCACCTTGATTTAGCCCACCCTTTAAAATTCAAATACGGATGTCTGCACAGTCAAGGGCCCATTCCTATCCAGCAGCATCCAGATCAAACCAAAGCACTTCCCCCAAAGTACGCACCCTCTTCCTGAGAGCTGCCAGCCCATCAATGCCTTTGGTGGCTGTTGGGGGTGATGAAAATGAGGCAAGGGAAGCTATACATACCTAGTACACCATCAATACCTGGTGGTGGCAGAAGCTGTGCTACGCAAGGCTTGGGCTAACAAGAGATATCATAGAATACCAGGGTTGGAAGGGGCCTACAAGGCCATCGAGTCCAACCCCCTGCTCAATGCAGGAATCCAAATCAGAGCATCCCTGACAGATGGCTGTCCAGCTTCATATTGAATGCCTCCAGTGTGGGAGAGCCCACTTTTTGGAGCAAGGCCAGACTGGAACATTTTTACAACAAATATTAGAAAAATTGGGAGTGCTGCAGATGGTTGGGCTGGAAAAAAACAAAGAGGGTGGGGAACATTGTGCAATTTCAGTCACTTTGGGAACCTTTGGGAAAATCGGTCGAACAGCATAGAACTATAACCAGCCCTGGACGCTCCGATTCAAATGTCACTGCAGAAATCTCTTCTGCCCTGCCCAAATGACAAGTTCTAGAAAACCTACACCAAACCTTACACTCTAGATCACTGCCCTGGCAGTAACCTCTTATGCGTTGTCCATACATATGTATTCCCTCCCAGAATTCGTCTCCCCTCACCCATGTTCTGAGTTGACCACTGCATCTGTGTACTCATGATGACTTTGATGCAATAGACCACAAAAACGGGAAGGATCCCTGAGACAGAATTGTGAAGTAGCCAAGTTTAGCTTCTGCTGAAAGAAACAGAATGGGCATATGGGTGAGAATAATGGATCTGGGAACTGGTGCAAAAATTCAAATTCATTGTAATTTTTTTTTAATGGCTCCAATGTCAATGCAGGATAGGCAGCAAATGACTAGGAAGAAGCACTGGATCAGATTCTGCCAAGGGTGTTGTGGGCAGGCTTGTATTTCTTGGGACACAAGGACTGGTTGTTACTATCTGGTCTGATTAAACAAGGTTGCCTATTTTGGGCAGCATATGACCCTAGTAAAATTATTAGCCAGCAAAATAA
Organism: Heloderma suspectum; assembly: GCF_057233095.1. NCBI lineage: Eukaryota > Metazoa > Chordata > Lepidosauria > Squamata > Helodermatidae > Heloderma > Heloderma suspectum. The sequence continues at coordinate 5,933,227 of NC_139459.1, read as the reverse complement.
TAATAATAATAATAATAATAATAATAGAATATGAATATTCATATATATATATATATATATATATATATATATATATATCTCCCGCCTTTCTTCCACTTGCAAGGAACCCAAGATTATCCTCCTCCTCTCCATTTTATCCTCACAACAACAACCCTGTGAGGTGGGTTGGGCTGATAGTGTGTGACTGGCCCAAAATCACCCAGTGAGCTTCCATGGCTGAGTGGGGACTAGAACCCAGATCTCCCAACTCCCAGTCCAGCACTCTCACCACTACAGCATGCTGGCTCTCAGTAAGGGTTCCCTACCCTCTTTCATTGAAGAAACACCTTAATTGGGGAGGAAAAATGGATAAAAAATGTGTAATTGGGTAAAAAGAATACGGAATACTCGGTTTGGAGCTTTAAGTTCCCAGGCTGAGGAACACCCTGCGGAGGGAGGCCAGGTTCACTCCCTCTCCGCTGTCCTTCCGCCAAGGCCTTTGTTATTCAAGCAGGCCTTTGGCGTGCAAGCAGGCCTGCCGGGCTGGATGCAATTTCTATTCTGTTGTGTTTTTAATTGTGTTTTAATGTATGCATTTTTATTATTGTTCTAATCAAGTTTTATTTGTGATCGTAAGCCACCCTGACTGCCATTTTCTTGATAGAAAGGTGGGACACAAATCAAATCAATCCATCAATAAGTTTTATACTCATTACTGGAGGCCATTATCAGTAACTATAGTTATTTGTTGTTCAGTCATTCAGTCGTGTCCGACTCTTCGTGACCCCATGGACCATAGCACGCCAGGCCTTCCTGTCCTGCGCTCTCTCCTGGGGCGTGCTCAAGTCCATATTCATTGCATTGGTGATGCTATCTAGCCATCTCATCCTCTGCCGTCCCCTTCTCCTTTTGCCTTCAGTCTTTCCCAGCATCAGGGTCTTTTCCAGAGAGTTTTCTCTTCGCATTAGGTGGCCAAAACATTTGAGCTTCAGCTTCAGGATCTGTCCTTCCAATAAGCACTCAGGGTTGATTTCCTTTAGGATGGACTGATTTGACCTCCTTGCAGTCCAGGGGACTCGTAAGAGTCTTCTCCAGCACCACAGTTCGAAAGCATCGATTCTTTGGCGCTCAGCCTTCCTTATAGTCCAGCTCTCACAGCCATACATTACTACTGGGAAAACCATAGCTTTGATTATGCGGACCTTTGTCGGCAAGGTGATATCTCTGCTTCTGACTATGCTGTCTAGGTTTGCCATAGCTTTCCTCCCAAGGAGCAAGCGTCTTTTAATTTCATGGCTACAGTCACCGTCTGCGGTGATCTTGGAGCCCAAGAAAGTAAAATCTGTCACTGCTTCCATTTCTTCCCCTTCTATATGCCAGGAAGTGATGGGGCCAGATGCCATGATCTGAGTTTTTTTAAGTTATAGGCTATGTATAAAAAAAAGTACTTAGTTCAATCCCTCAAGATGGGGCCAACCAGCCCATTTACACCTGCCTATTTGGAAGAAACTGCGCTGACAGATGAAGGGGAGGAGTACTGTTTTGCACCAAGAATGTTACCTCAAGAGAGTTACAAATGGATCACTGATCAGTGTCAGATAGCAGGCTAAATGAGGAAAATTCTGGTGTATGATATGCAAAAGACAGGCTACCCCTCAACCTCTATGAACAATTGTGTCCATAAGTGAAATCTAAAAGACAAGGTGTTTTTTCCCCCGTGCATGATTTACACGTTTTGCGCTGTTTGTCCTGTACCTTTTCAATGTCGTTCCCAAAAATCATTTGTAGGCAGCATGGATCTTTTCTGGTTAATGTGAGCCCCCCTGGTCCCTAATTGGACATAAAGTACAACGCCTGTAGCCCTAAACTGAGTATTCTGTATTTTGGGTTTGTTTTTTCTTCTACACAGCTAAGGTGCTTTTTTTCAATGAAGCCACTCTTTACTGACGGCCATCATGACTAATAGGACAGGAAGGCCTGGCGTGCTCTGGTCCATGTGGTCACAAAGAGTCGGGCACGACTGAACGACAACATCATGACTAATAATTTTATGAGGGTCACATGCTATCAAGAAAGCTCCCTCCTTTGATAACTCTAGACGGTAACGATCACTCCAGTTTTAGATCCATGGGCTACACAGTCACTGCTCATGGAACACGGTGCAAATTGTGCCACCTCTTCATGCTCTTTCCTGAAGCGCAACGCTGCTAGTATGGATGGCATCCTCTTAATGAAATATTAGGTTGCTGGAGAAAAGGGAGAAAAAAGTCAAGCACAGGCCTAGCAGACATGCGATGCCCGTGTTTCTACCGCAAACCACCTTGGAGTTAATTTCTGCTGCAAGTTTATCTAAGTTTTACAGCATTTCTGCTATCAGGGAAAATTAAATGATTTGGCAGATTACAAGAGCAGCAAATATAGCAAAGATTATTTAAAAGACCAGGCATTGGAAATCAGTCTATTTGACACCGGGGCGCTATATGCAAGAAAGCAAACTCGCTCTGCTCAAACAGCCTTATCTGATGGAAAGGCTGCTCCTTTCGGCTATTTAGTGGTTAATCCCCTGATAATACAGTTTGTCCTGGCTTGTCAAGGTGCCATCAGACAGCATTTGGCTGCAGGCAACAGAGCTGAGCTAGCAGGGCTCCAACCTCACAAAGCCAATTTCCTCCACGTTTACTTCTAAGGAAATATTTTAAAGGGAAAGTGCTGACATGCTCTGGCTCGGAAATGAAAGTGGGGAATGATCAAAAATGAGGGACAACCCATGCAGAGCTAGTGCTGAACTCTGGAATACAGTCAGGTCCACTCAACGGCTTTGGCCTTCCCTGACACCTCGAGACCCTTCCACATGCTTGATGTACTGGGTGCAGGAAGGCACCTAGATCCTTCTGCATCAACTGGGCCCCTCCTAGAGTGAGCCAGGGCAGCCACCCCACACCACTCTGGGTGGGATACTGTAGATATGGAGGCCTCTGAGGCCCCAGTGCACTGACTAATATCAAGTGCTCAAATGTGCCTAGAGGCCGATTCAGAATTAAATCTGGGAAGACATGGACTATCAAATTTCAATGGCTTAATAACTAGCCAGACCGTGGCAGGGGGAGTTTGCTCATCACCATCCCCAGGTGGCATATTTGATTTTTGAAATACTCTTACAGGAAACGTTACACCTACATCTACCTTCCTGGATTCCAAGACATGGCTTCTCACCCTTGTGAACAAACAGCAAATAATGGTTTCCCTCTTTTTGACATCTTCCGGAGGAAAGGAAACTATCCATCAGATGGAATGGCTTGTACTGAGATTTAAACTCATCCAGCTTCTGTTTCAAGGCATACTTCGTTAGAACTGACAGACCCACCTTCCCTAATGCAAGGGCAGACAATGGATGGTCCATGGGCTGCATGCAGGTAACCAATGACTTTGTCTCAGAAATGCTTACTTGTCTGTATGCCCTGGATGGCCTGCCGTTAAATTGCCACACAGCATAGCACTGGAAGTCCTGAGGGAAAAACTGTGTGTGTGAGTGGGTGGGTGGGATTCCAGCCCACAGTCCATGTGTTACTAAATCCTATTCTAGCTTCATGCAGCTGAAATTCCCAAAATGTAGATAGCTGTTTTTCACTCAAACCCCATAGGTGCTTCCAGAGCAGGGGCAGAGGAGCATGTGCCTCCCAACCCATGGCTCACCACCCCTATTGCAAACCCTCTCGAGTCACCTGAAGGAAAGGCATTTTGCACATGCTCTCCACCTTCCCTTGCCCCTTCTGTGCCCTTAATATTTCTTCTGGTGCTGCTACTGCAATACCCTACCACGATTCCTTCCTTTCTATACTACACCCAGTCTCAGATGGCCATTTGTGATCTCCTTTGGATTGCCCCTCTACCCAATGAGTGTTCAAGGTGATGTACAGATAAATGCTCTCCTAGTTCCTTGGAAGCCACTAATCCATGGCTGAGGAGCTGTGATTCTCAAGTGGACAGGCTCACTCATAGGAGTCTCCTTCCATGGAATGGAAGTCTTGGTGGGAAGAAAGGCATACAATTGGCAGGGCCCATGGGAGGGAGCCACTTAGCTGCTCGCCACACTTTGAGAATTTCAGTGACTGGGAGAAGGTTTAAAGGGCACTGGCCTTGCATACTGGATCCCCTTACAGGCATGGCATGCACTGGGAGGAGGCAACGGGAGAAGACAAGCAGATGAGGTTATTAAATACTACTGTGGAAAATGCTCTAAGTTTTTTCCTGCAGCTAACCAGCGGAAAACTGTACAAACTGACTATTATGAAAATGTAACCAGATGCATCTTTTGTACATTTATCTGAAACCGCTTCAGTTCACAACGCTGAATAGATTGATAGTTGGGAAATATGACACTGCATTTTGAATGCATTTCCGTCACTGACTGCCAGCATAATATGCGATGCTTCACAAAAATAGTACTATAGTTTGTTTTTAGAAAACTTAAAGTTAGCTGCATTTTATTCTTGTTTTGCACCACCCAACATAAATAATGAAATGACTTTGCTCCAATATGCAGAAAACGGCACAACTTCAAGCCAATCTGATATTTGGTGGAGTCAGTAAGAATTCTACCACTAGGAAAAAAGTAATGAGATTTATTGGAGTCATAAATGCTCCAGCAGTAAGATATATGTATATTTCCTTAAACAAGCAGTGTCAGATATTATTTGATCATCATGTTCAGCGATATCTTTTCATTTACAGTCTCCGAAAATTTATTCTTCAACCATAAATGTCTAGAAAATACACAGCTCTGGTTCTTTGAAAAGGTGATGGCATTTCAACAAAGCATTCGTGCAATATGGCATCGGAGATTAGTAACTGTAGAGGTTTGCTTTTATTTAAGCGCATGTTCCCAATGAAATAAAAAGGTTTATGTCAGAAATTTGAGCAGAAACATAAAAATAAACCTCCGAGTGATTTATTAGTGGTGCACGAATTGCCTTTGGATTCAAGCAGGCTTTCCGACTGATATAATGCTGTTTTGTACTTCTAACACACCTGCAGCTCCCAAATATTTTACAAACATTTAATTACAGATAATAAAACGCTTATGATACTGTGTGCAGGTTTTATAGAACACGAAGCCAAAGCTTTAGTTGTCTTAACTCACATGTTTAAGTTAACTGGGGTGACTCAAAGGCACAGACACCCCAATGTGGGCAGTCTGGAAGAGCCAAGAGTGTGTGTGTTGAAAATCAGAGGGCGCACTTCTGAGGGTGCCACATGCTCCTGAGGTTCACCCCAGGAGCACTTTAGGTGGAGCATTTAGTGTTGCAGCACCCACCCTCTGGAATGCTTTAGCAACTGACAGCAGACAGGCCCCCACAGTTTTGCTGTTCAGACATCTTCTTAAAACTCATCCCTTCACACGGGCTTTCCCTGAAGTGTGACCCAGCTGGCTAGGGTTTGTAGTACACAGTAGAGAGTGTGGTTTTATTGCTCACTAATTTGTATTGTGTTGTTTTTACTGTTATATTTATTGTTGTTTTACGCCATTGTAATACAAAGGTATTCCCCTTCATGGATCACTGCCTTGTTGTGGCGAAGGGGCTTGCGTAACTCAGTGAAGCCATAAGCTATGCCGTGCAGGGCCACCCAAGACGGACAGGTCATGGCAGAGAGTTCTGACAAAATGTGGTCCACTGGAGAAGGAAATGGCAACCCACTCCAGTATTCTTGCCAAGAAAACCCCATGGAACGTATCACAAGGCTGAAAGACATGATGCCGGAAGATGAGCCCCTCAGGTCAGAAGGTGTCCAATATACCACTGGGGAAGAGCAGAGGGAATTTCCAAGTAGCACCAGAAAGAGTGAAGCGGCTGGGCCAAAGCCGAAAGGACACTCTGCTGTGGATGTGTCTGGTGGTGAAAAGAAAGTCCAATGCTGTAAAGAACAATATTGTTTAGGAACCTGGAATGTCAGATCAATGAATCAAGGTAAGCTGGAGGTGGTCAAACATGAGATGGCAAGATTGAACATCGACATCTTGGGAATCAGCGAACTAAAATGGACAGGCATGGGCAAATTTAATTCAGGTGACCATCATATCTACTACTGTGGGCAAGAATCCCTTAGAAGAAATGGAGTAGCACTCATAGTCAACAAAAGGGTGGGAAAAGCAGTACTGGGGTACAATCTCAAAAACGACAGAATGATCTCAGTACGAATCCAAGGCAAACCATTCAACATCACAGTAATTCAAGTCTATGCCCCAACCACGGAGGCCGAAGAAGCTGAGGTTGATCAGTTCTATGAAGACCTACAACACCTTCTAGAACTAACACCAAAAAAAGATGTCCTTTTCATCATAGGGGATTGGAATGCTAAAGTAGGAAGTCAAGAAATCACCGAAATAACAGGTAAGCATGGCCTTGGTGTACAAAATGAAGCAGGACAAAGGCTAATAGAGTTTTGCCAAGAGAACACGCTGATCATAGCAAACACTCTTTTCCAACAGCACAAGAGATCACCATATGGTCAACATCGAAATCAGACTGATTATGTACTTTGCAGCCAAAGATGGAGAAGCTCTATACGATCAGTAAAAACAAGACCTGGAGCTGACTGTGGCTCAGATCATGAGCTTCTTCTTGCAAAATTTTGGCTTAAATTGAAGAACGTAGGGAAAACCACTAAACCATGCAGGTATGACCTCAATCATATCCCTTATGAATATACAGTGGAGGTGAGGAATAGATTTCAGGGATTAGACCTGATAGGCAGAGTGCCTGAGGAACTATGGACGGAGGTCCGTAACGTTGTTCAGGAGGCAGCAAATCAATCCATCCCAAAGAACAAGAAATGCAAGAAAGCCAAGTGGCTGTCTGAGGAGGCTTTACAAGTAGCTGAGGAAAGAAGGGAAGCGAAAAGCAAGGGAGAAAGGGGAAGATATATCCAACTGAATGCAGAGTTCCAGAGAATAGCAAGGAGAGACAAGAATGCCTTCTTAAATGAACAATGCAAAGAAATCGAGGAAAACAACAGAATGGGAAAGACTGGACATCTCTTCAAGAAAATCGGAGATCTCAAGGGAACGTTTTGTGCAAAGACAGGCATGATAAAGGACAAAGAAGGCAGGGACCTAACAAAAGCAGATGAGATTAAGAAGGGGTGGAAAGAATACACAGAAGAACTATACAGGAAAGATCTTAATGTCCCTGATAGCCATGATAGTGCGGTCACTGAACTTCAGGCGGACATCCTAGAGAGTGGAGTCAAGTGGGCCTTAGGAAGCATTACTAACAACAAAGCTAGCGGAGATGACAGTATTCCAGCTGAGCTATTTAAAATCCTATAAGATGATGCTGTTAAAGTGCTGCACTCAATATGCCCACACATTTGGAACACTCAACAGTGGCCACAAGACTGGAAAAGGTCAGTTTACATTCCAATTCCAAAGAAGGGCAACGCCAAAGAGTGTTCAAACTACCATACAATTGCGCTCATTTCACATGCCAGCAAGGTGATGCTCAAAATCCTACAAGCTAGGCTTCAGCAGTATGCGAACCGAGAACTACCGGAAGTACAAGCTGGGTTTCGAGGAGGCAGAGGAACTAGAGATCAAATCGCCAACTTTCGCTGGATCATGGAGAAAGCAAGAGCATTCCAGAAAAACGTCTATTTCTGCTTCATTGACTATGCTAAAGCCTTTGATGGTTTGGATCACAACAAACTGTGGCAAATTCTGAAAGAGAAGGGGGTACCAGACCACCTTACCTGTCTCCTGAGAAACCTGTACGAGGGTCAAGAAGCAACAGTAAGAACCGGACATGGAACAACCAATTGGTTCAAAATTGGGAAAGGAGTACAACACAGCTGCATATTGTTGCCCTGCTTATTTAACTTATATGCAGAGTACATCATGAGAAACGCCGGGTTGGATGAATCACAGGTCGGAATCAAGATTGCCAGGAGAATTATCAATAACCTCAGATACGCAGATGATACCACCCTAATGGCAGAAAGCGAAGAGGATCTAAAGAGCCTTGTTGAGGGTGAAAGAGGAGAGTGCAAAAGCTGGTTTGAAACTCAACATTAAAAAAACAAAGATCATGGCATCTGGCCCCATCACTTCCTGGCATATGGAAGGGGAAGAAATGGAAGCAGGGACAGATTTTATTTTCTTGGGCTCCAAGATCACCGCAGACGGTGACTGTAGCCATGAAATTCAAAGACGCTTGCTCCTTGGGAGGAAAGCTATGGCAAACCTAGACAGCATAGTAAGAAGCAGAGACATCACCTTGCCGACAAAGGTCCATCTAATCAAAGCTATGGTTTTCCCAGTAGTAACGTATGGCTGTGAGAGCTGGACTATAAGGAAGGCTGAGCGCCGAAGAATTGATGCTTTTGAACTGTGGTGCTGGAGAAGACTCTTACGAGTCCCCTGAGTGCTCATTGGAAGGACAGATCCTGAAGCTGAAGCTCAAATATTTTGGCCACCTAATGCGAAGAGAAAACTCTCTGGAAAAGACCCTGATGCTGGGAAAGACTGAAGGCAAAAGGAGAAGGGGACGGCAGAGGATGAGATGGCTAGACAGCATCACCGATGCAATGAATATGAACTTGAGCACGCTCCGGGAGAGAGCGCAGGACAGGAAGGCCTGGCGTGCTATGGTCCATGGGGTCATGAAGAGTTGGACATGACTGAAGGACTGAACAACAACAACAACAACAACAATACAAAGGTATTTGATACCTTTGTGGAAAGAGGTATATAAATGTGAATAATACATAAAATATGCTTGCTAAGGCGGCCAAACTCTCTCTTCTAATCTTCCCTGGAGATTTCTCTTCTTCTCTCCGTCCCACCAATCCCCTTGTTAAAGAGGGCAGCCATCCAGCAACTGCCCTCCTTTTGAGATGCCTCATCATTTCATAACTTGTTGATGGCAGGAGGGGTGGGCGGGGGAGAAGAGTACAAGAGGTTACATCATCAGCCCCCATCCTATGGCTTTGGAAAGAGAGACCAAGCAGCCAGGCAAGTGAGTTCATAAGTAAAACTCTAGCATGGCTATAGAGCTTTCAGCTGCTGCAAGGACTCTCTCAGAATTTCACAAAGCTACCATTCTAGAAATCAGCACCTCAATGTACAGTAAGCCTGTCCTTCCGTTTGCACTTTTCAATCTGTTCTCTTCATTGCAATGGCCACAATTCATATGCAAGTGCTCTTCTCGGTGTGACCTCAAGCTGGGATTCGGCTTTGGCTGGGAAAGGTCTCTCCCAGTACTGTACCAGCAAGGAAGGCCATAGATAATCCAGAGACATTTCTTACATTTAAAAAGTAAACAAGTAAAAAAAAAAGTCACTGTGTTGGTCATACAAGGTACACCCAGGACATGCTGAATTCCAGAAATCTGTGTCTGGGCTGCACTACTGCAGGCATTGGCTTATGTGAGTGAAAGTTCTTCCATACAAAGCTATCCTTGCACACTCAAAGTCAGAAGTAAGGGGAAAGGGTTTTGGTCCTCTCTCTGGCATAGTCATCTCTTTTTAAAAAATGTCATTTTCTGAATGGAAGAACATATTGGCTTACCTCCCTCAATGAGAGTTAGGCTAGAGGCTCACATCTACACGTTAATTTTGCCCTCACCCTCTTTATTTACATGCTGGGCAACATTTGCAGGAGCACTCATGTTCCTTATAATATAATGCCAGAAGTAACCCCAAGTAAGAGATTCAAAGGCATTCGCTTTTTTAAAGTTCCAAAGGGGATTCTACTATTTGTAGATGTACCTGAACGAAATGTATGAAGAGCGCCCTCTTTTATAGATCTCTGTGAATATTGCTATTCTTATTGCTTTATATAGCACCATTAGAATACATGGAGAGCCACAGAGGAACACAGCCAAAAGAGACAGGCCCTTGCCCCAGTCAGCTGACTGTAAGAAGTTCAACAGCAGCAGGCAGAATACACAGAGAGGGGAGGGCACAGGCCAAAAATAAATGTGTGACAGAAACACAGTCAACAAGTGTCTTCCTATATACAATGAAGACCATCCCTTATGACTCACAGCTGAACTACACAATGTACTAAGTAAACCTCCCTTTCTGAACGTCCACCATAACCAGATGTTGATCTGAAGACTGTTGCTGTACCTACCCAGTCATTGCTTTGGAAGCTAGACATATTTTAATCTTTCCCCATGAATCAACACTTCCTAGCCTGACAATATCTCTTCCGAGTGGCCTTCTTAGTTATCATAACTTCTGGAATGTCACTACCCAGAAATGAGCATCAAACTCCTGGACTGCCTCAGAATAATCACAGGAATCTACGACTCTTCTGTCTAACATTCTACCTTTCTGGGGCCGAACTAGCACCAGCCTTTTTTGCAGTCGTACAGCATCAAAAACCGGAGTCCAATTTTAATCTATGGCACCACTGGAGCATAATAGATCACAGCCCACTGTAAAACCTGACATGCAGCTCTCACCGGCTCACCGGCAATAAAACCAAGCCTTGTAACAATGCCATCAGAGACAACAGTCCTTCACAGGCGCAAGCAAGGGCCAGGGAGGGAAGAACTGACTTTGATCACAGTGTGGGACCCCTGTGAACCTGCACAGCCAACACTTGGCATGGTAATAGGACAAACACTTCAATGTGATGATAAAGGGGATGCCAAAAGGGCCTTGGTTTGGCCTAAGGCACAGAAGGGACTCTGTGTAGAAAGGTTGGCCAGCTAGACATGGTAGCCAAGCACACCACAGCCCCAATCCTTGTTTGTTCAGAGTTTACAATGGGATGTATTTGCAATGTCTACTAGGCTGACCATGACTGTAAGTCACCACCACCAAGGAATTTGCAGCAGCTACCTCCAATACCACACACTTATGAAGTCCAGCCAAAACGCAGATTCAAATAGGAGGACTAGTGATGGGCTCTATCCCGTCACTGAGCTTAGCTTTGGCTGCTGAAAGCATCCTCAACCCCTTTGCATAGAAAAGGTCTTATGATGGGGCAACACATGGATGTGGAAAGGAATAATTTCTCCCATAATAAAAGAGAATGGGTGGGGGAGAACACCTAATACCAGGTCACTGAGTGAAGTTGGTTGCCAGGAGGTTCAGGACCGACAAAAAAGTAGTATCTTGCCAGATCACATGTAACTGACTTAAGGAATTCAGTACCACAAGATTGGGAAATGGCCACTGGGATGGCTCTGAAAAGGGATTCGACAAATTCAAAGGGAAGGAAGTCTACCAGCTATCAGCTTTGATAGTCAGTGGAACATCCCATTTGAAAGGCAGGGTACTTTTGCATACCAGTCGCTAGGGGCAACTGACAGAACAGGAGGGTGCATCAGCCCTCTTTCTGGTCTTCTCAAAGCATCTGCTGACTACTGATGGAAACCCTGTTGCTGGTCTAGATGGTTCTCAGGCTGATCAGGATCACAGTTCGTGTGGCCTAGTAAACCGTGGAGCAATGCAGGCTGATTTAAGAAATGCTGTGGACTATTGTGTGGTTTGAAATTAAGGGGTCAAGGTGTGTTTTGCCAACCATGAACTGTCCCCTCAAACCAGGTCTAGGGGAGTACCCACTTATTCTTGAGGCAAGGATCCCAGAGTAAAGGGAAAAGGGGTGGGGAGGCCTTTTTAATCCAACAGCCATCCAAAGGCCTCATGAACTTACATGGAAGGGCTTTACATTACATTGTTTGCTATTACTTCCCATTAATTGTGAGTGAAAAGAATAATCGGACCACCGAGCACGCTGACATGACATCAAGTCTGCCAACACAAAGGATTAATATTACAAATAAACAGCTGATGCTGCAACAGCCAGAGAAACTCAGCACACCATGTGGTTTTCCTGGTGTAGTGACTGGTCATTTGAATGGTCCAATGACACATCAGAGACACAAGAAAGTGTGAATTCCAGTGGAGTGGGGTGGACCAAGAAAATCACAGGCTGAGAGGCAAGCAGAGACCAGAATCCGGAAAAGATATTAAGGAAAACAGGTGGCAAGAATAGAGAACTTCAAGTGAAGACTGCAGGGCAAGAGAGAGGTGCAGGAGCAAACAGAAGGAGGCAGGACAATGGGAGTCTTTAGGTTGCTCACCCATAAGGGCTTGCTACGTGGAGGGGGAAGTTGATTGAGAGACAGGAAGGGACAGGAACCAGACATGATGTGGAGGGGAAGAACAAAGAGAAGACCAGTAAATACTTGTTCCCAAGGAGATTCAGAGCCCAGGAGACGGACCGTGGCTCCAGGGGCTGGGTTCTAATCCACTGTCCACTAGGAGTCCCAACATGACAGAGTCTTTTAAAAAAAGGTACTGTGCCAACTCCCCCCCATCCCCCTACAATGGCTTCCTCATAGCCATCATCACCTCAGCCGATTGTCTGAATTCTGCCTAACTCTGGCTGGAATGAAAGGCATTCTTGGTCAGAGCCCACTCCATTCAGCCGCTCATCAAAGCAGTACTTTGAAAGAAGCAGCCAAGATGCAAGCTGACAGAGCAACATGAATCAAGAATACAAAATACGAAACATTTACCAAAAATACTAATAATAGAAATGCTTGCTTTGTAAATCTTCCAAGACTGCAGTGTTGCTGGGTTATCTTTCTGCCTATTAACATGCACTTTGGAGAGCTTTGGACACCTCTGGACGGTCATTCATTCCAGTTTACACAGCTACATTACTGAATGCACATTCAGCATCAATAATTCAAAAATGCTTTGTTTCAGATTTCATATTTGAGGAAACACCACACCTGCAGTGCACCCTCTCACACAGATATTTCTATTGAATACCCCCAAACCAGTTATCTTTAGACTTATCTGAACAGAACCACATGACTAGGTGGATGGATAGTCATCACTGAAGCTCACACACTGGGTGGAAAGTAAGCCAAGAGGAGGCTCAGGAGTCTGTGCAACTCTTAACAAGTTCAGGATCTGACTGAAGCCCTGGGATCTTGGGGATATGAGTGAGACTTCACACAGCTGCTAAATCTGCACAGCACACATGCTGGATGCACATTTGATTCCAAGTCACTGATCCAATTCTAGGATGCACAATGTCCCAGATACCCAGGACCCTTCCATCCTTTTTTACGTGGAAAGACTGCAGAAATCGCACCTGTCTCCATATGCCCCACAAATGTGCAGGTCCTCTTCCTACTCTACTGTGCAGAGCATCTTTCCAGACTGGTGAAAGTGTAAACCGTTTGTGAGCCCCCAAGTTGTAGCTCTCAGCCAATATATGCTTTTGTGCCCTGCATGTGCTGTGGCTCCCATCTCCTTCTTGACCCAATTCCTGACAGCAACTCCTTTGCAGCACTTCAGTCTCTGCTTCTCTTCCTCCCCACACAATTCTTCTGACGTTGCTCCTTGAAGTGATCCCGCCCTGCATTCATCCAGCTTCTTTGCTTTTCACCAAACCCCTCTTCTCACTATCTTTCAACAAATGCTTTCCTTTCCTGAAGCATCTTAATCTTCCCTGCCAGCTGGCTTTTTGCTAGCCCATCCCAACTAGCACTTTGTCCATCGAAGGTCTACTGTAAGCCCCCTGGAGAGGGACTAGCACCCTGTTGGCTCAAAGCAAACACTGTCTAGCAGGGCACAAAAAAACATGTCAATGGAGTCCCAGGAGCACGTGGTACAAAAGGCCTGAGGTGGCATGAAACCTGGGATGGACATTCTTGTTCAAAAACGCATTTCAAGAACTGACAGAGGTGGTTTGTGCCCCAGTGAGGTGAATTGCCTACTTCTGCAGTTGAACAGATGGATAGGGAAGAAGAGACACTTTAGATGCTTCACTCCCCAAAATAAATGGATCAGACAATCAGCTGCTGAAGGTGGTGGAGTGGGGGAACCCCCTGGGTTCTCTTGGGCCTTGAACACTCTGTCCAGCGAGACACAACGCCAAGCAAGCAGTGAGCTGAGACGGACAGACCTGCGAGCCTTTAATGCTGGCGTGCCACATGGACAGCCATTTCGCCAGCTGGCCGCCCAGCGCTTCCCCTCCTTGCTCATCTACACAGATGCTGCTGCCCCCTTTATAAGCTCCATGCTGTGAAAAAAGATGGCAGCCAGGCACGGCTGGGCATATGCCAGGGCTCACCCACCGCTAACTGAAAACAGCTACTGAAATCCAGCCTGTCAGAGGGAAGAAGCTGCCACTGCCTGTCGTCATCTCACAGTACAGAGTGAGCTCAGAGAATGTGGGCAAGGAGGTGGTGCCTTACTGCTGTCATCTGCACACCCATATCCTGCCGTTGCTCTTTCCTTGCTGCAGCAGGCCTGGGATTCGCTGCTTCCTCCCTCCCAGCAGGAGCAGAAAACAGCTGTAGTGCTCCCAAGGGAGGGGAGCAAACTCCAAGTGCACCAACTGCAAGCAGAAGAGCAGTGGCAGTGGTGCAGTGAGTGGTCCTGCAAATGGGGCCCACTCCGATTGTTTGCCCAGGCCCTACAAAATCCTGGAGGATGGCCTGCAAAGATGCAGCCAGGCCAAGTGGACTAACGGTCAATGGAAGACACCTTTCTAAGGTACAAGCTGCAGCACCTCCTCACCCAAGGGGATGATAGGATTGAGCTACACTGTCCCAGCAGACACATTTGCATCCTACCAATCCTCCCAGGAGCTCAGGAAAGGTTATATGGATTTATCCCATATCATCTTGTTGTTGTTGTTGTTCTTGTTGTTGTTGTTGTTGCTATTAATGGTTTATAAGATTTTTTAAATCATCTCTGCAACACCATCCTGTCAGGCTGAGAGAGTAGAATCAACTTAAGGTGTTCCAAGCGAGCTTCCTAACCAAGTGGGGATTTGACCTGAGATCTCCCCAGCTCAAGCCCAACATACACTGTCCATAATGCTCTGGGAAATTCCAGCCTCCCCCACCCCTGCTCCAAGCATGGCAGAACACGGGATGTGGTTGTATATCCATTTTTGCATATGAAGAATGAATATCCATGGAGGGCATACGTACGAGCACTTCTATGTATATGAAGAATGAATATCCATAGGGGGTGTACATAGCAGCATCAGTTCATCTCATTTGAGTCTTGGCCTAGATAGCTTGGTACTAGAACTATTTCCCATATATACATTCTTCCCACCCCCAAAATTGCAGGCTTATAGGTATGTGGCTTTTTTTCCTTAAAGAAATGCTGAATCTGTACAACTGCGTCAATGCAGGATGCTGAAAAAAATGGATGGAACCTTGGAATGAGAGTGTGAAGCATCTAGGATGAACGTACACTAAAAGGTTTCTATGGGCACAGGACACAAATTCAGTGCATTTAAGAAGGCTCCAACCATGAAGAAAGTGTCACAGGACACTGACCAGGAGTGATGATAGTGTGAGTCTTCTGCCCAGACCAATGGCAGGAAGATTTACAGCATAAGCTTTCCTCAAACAAACCCTCAATGAAGTGGAATGCTAAACAGGAACAAATAGGAACATGTCACAGCATGTTGTGTATCCTATACCACCCACCTCACACAACCATCAGGAGCAGATGGGGCGGCATGGGAGAAGCACGGATGCATCTCACTTGGCAATAAAAGTACTTACCCAAAGCTGGAATGAGAGAGATGCAAATTTCAAACAATATGAGAACCTAGCAGCAAGCCACCTTTCCCATTCTAAACATCTATGGTTATGAAATTAGAGGCTGTTTGAGGCGATACTCCCTAGAAGGGAGTTCTCAATCTACCTGCCTGAAACACATTTGATTAGCAAATGTTGAGGGATCTACATTCCTGATGTAAGAGGGCATCAAAGAAAACAAAACTTTAACTACTTAAAGAACAAAAACAAAAAAGCCGTTCCAAAATGAATGTGACCCTTCCGTGCCCATAAGAAGAGAGCACAAAAGACAGTGAAGTCTGCAAGGCGTGAAATTAAAATTTTCACAGATAGAATGAAGTAACGATATAATGTTACAACCTTGGAGTGGGGGAGGAGAAATGTCTCATAGGTTTAAGTCCACAGCAAGACCCAAACAGGGAATTTTCAGAACAGACAGAAGGAAGAGTAAGTAAAGAAATCTGCAGATGGTGTCAATGAGCTGTGCGTGAGACTCGTCTGGGTGGACTACATCACGTTGGCCTCTGGCTCCTCGTACTCTGCCTCAACAGGTCAGTCATACGTTTTAGCTGGCCTGTCTCGCTGTGCGTGCACAAGGCCGGCAATCCTGACCCTTCAGTCGTCTTCCTGCTATCTCATACTTTCCCTCAGCCAGTCTGGGCTCAGGGATGAGACTGTGCCTCCTGGGCAATGCTGATGCATGGGTGACTTCCCTAGGCCCGTTAGCAGTAGCATGGCTGATATCAAAGAAACATGGTGTGTTGAACCCTCAGAATGATGGCCTTGCTCTTATATGGGTGATGGGGGAGGAGCCAATGCTGCACAGGGTCTCCTCCCTCTACGGGGCTCAGACTGATGGGCGCTTCGAACAGGAAGGCTTGCATGCCTCCCAATCTGGGAATCGCTGTTCTAGGTGTTGCAGTCTAAAGTAAAGCCGGTTGATCAGTGGTGGCAGGGAACTGATACAAGAGAGAATCCTGCCCCAAAGCAGAGGTTTAGAGCTGATGACCTTCTGGAGCCTCTGGGGTCCTATGAACTCTATGAGTTAAAATAACGTTTGCTGACAAACACCGTATCATGCAGGCAGCGATTTATTTCCTCAAGTGAGAGAATCTCCGGCCTAATAAATTGCAGTGCCGCTCATAAGTTATGATGCTGCTGAGATGTGATTGACAGACAGAAGCAGAGTCTGCAAAATGCATTTACTGTTCCAAACTGCAGTGGAATGACATTAGAATGCAGCCACAACACTTCACCTAAAAAAAGCATTGTAGGGATAGGAAGTTAGTTCCAAACACACACAAAGAGAAAACTCTGGGCAATGCGAGGCATATGCAGAACTCATCCTGCTGGAAAATCGAGAGTTGGTCTAACAGTGCAAAGGTCATTTCTGACAAGGTGTGTTTTTCACACCCTATTGATCCAAGACAGCACATAAGGGGGAAGAAAACACACCGCTGAAGTGTGCCTGCGTTCTGTCTGCTACGCATTTAATAAAATCTGCAGGGCTCTGAGCTTATTACATTCTTCAAACTTTTACTCATTTCATCCCAGTGATTTCATTAAGTTAGATGGCGACATCTTTATTAAAAAAATAATCAAAATTGAAATGTTTCAATAAACCCAATTTTCGTTTTAAGTAGTAAAAGATGATTCGATGCAGACGAAGCAAAAATGAAAGTTAAAAAGTACAATAGCATTAGTGGGTTTGAAAACCTCATCTTTTTTAAAAAAAAAAAAAACTTTTAAGAAAGCCCCAAAGGAAATAACGGGCTTTGGGAGGTTGGTGTTTCTATTCATTGACCCTGCAAAGAAAAGGAAAGAATTTTACACACACACACCTATCTTAAGATGTTACTCTTGCTAACTATTCCAGGCATTTATGAATAAAAATCTTGCCAAGTTTCTGGACAGAATTGAAGCAAAGTAACTGAGATAAGGGAAACAAATAATTCAGCATCAAGCAGAAACAATAGAAATAGACAACATGAGTGCAAAATATCATGGTGTAAAGCCCATGATATTTGTGTAAAGAATAAAATCCGTTCCAAATCTACTGAAGTAGCCAACTTTCAATCTCTTTCCTTTCTGACCTTTGATAAAAATAGATTAGCTGAACAGGCTTATACAATACTTTGTATTAAATTAGCAAGCACAAAAAAGCCCTTGTAAAATACATGAGGTAATCTTAGTTGAAGACCGGGGTGGGGGGTTGACAAATAGCTCTACAGAATGCTGTGAGGATGAAACACCGAATCAGAAGCATTCCATCTCACACAGCAGATGTCGCGCTTAACCATAGTTTCCATGTCAAAATCCAACACACAGCCACACCATTTCATTTCTCTATGCTTTATATGCCACAAAAAAGGTAGTGTGAACTCCCTGGAGCTAGTAAGCAACAACATCTGCTCACTTGGATGGGCAAGAGCTCTTCAGAATGGCCTTTCCTGCCACCTCTCCCTCTCCCCTGGTGACCTCTATGGGCACTGGAATCCCTCTTGAGACAGACACCTTGAAGATGGAGAACCAGAATGCGGTGGCATTTCTTCATTTTTAAAATTGATACCCTACCTTATGGTCCCAGTATGACTGTTAATCTCAAAATAAGATTAAAAGCACAGAATTAATTAAAAAGCAAAATCCTTTCAGAGAACCAGTGTAGCAGATTGCAACTTAGAAAGGAGCAAGCAGCGGCAGCCATCACCCAGTTCATGATGTAAAGGCCTTCTTCAATCAGGCCTAGACTGGCTGCGAAGTGTCCACACTCTCTGCATCCCTTCTAAGGAGATGGGGCCCTGACAGAGCACAATATGGGGCAAGAACGAGGTGTTGGAATGGGCTGCACTACTTAAGATTGTAGATGGGGGATAATATTTTGTGCTCCCTGCCAACAGAAAGGCATCACAGCAAAAGGGTGGACTAGAACTCTCTCCCTGATTTGCTAGTTTTCTTTTGTTGGTTTTCTTGCTTTCATAGTTTATTTGCGGGGGAAGAACACAACGGGGAAAGGAGAACAATCCCTTTGCTGCACCAGGACAACAAAAGGTAGGAAGAAAGAGTTACACTCTCATATATTCCCAAAGCTTTTTCAGGCTTGGCACATGCAGAAGGCTACCCACATCATACCATTCCATCTCCCACTAGGAAGTCTGACCAAGCTACCTGAACACTGTTCTCCGGATCTGAGACAATTTGCCGGAGGTATATATTAACGCCATACTGCCACAGGCTTATTGGTAGGGCATTATGAACTCAACCAGATCAAAGCCATGTCATGTTAACCACTTTCCAGATATAACATTAATGACTAGAACAGAAGAACTAAACTTAAAGCAAATGGTTGAACGCAATGATATTGCCATTTCATGTTTGCACTGGTGCATGAAGAACCAAGTACAAGTGAGTTTTGCATGGTACTGCATATCCTTCCAGGAAGGGAAGGGAATGTATGTATTTTACAACTATCAGATTATACATATTATACGTTATCCAAGAAAGTGATGTTTAGATTAGAGATGTCGGAGAAATCCGTTTGGGGAAAGTAGTTTGACAAGTTTTCCTAGACTTGGCCCCCCAGATGTCACTGTGGTTCCCACTGCAGCACTTGACTCAATCTGCAGCATGTTCAGCCAGTTAACAGATTTTCTGGGAATTCTGCCCAATTTGGGGGAAAATCTCTGAGCAACTTGCCCAAATTTCAGACAGATTTGCGCAAATTACACAAACAGCCAAATTTGTGTACTTTGCACAAATTCAGGTGTAATTTGCGCAAATTCCTCAGAAATTTGTGTTAATTCTAGAACATCCTCCAATTCCCCGAGTTTGGGAAATAGCTCACAGCTCGGCTTGCAGACACAAAGCCAGTCATACATGCTGTGGAACTCCGTCAAGCCAAAAAAGAACTGGATTTCCCAGCGATGGACACTTGTAATTTGGATATAGAGCAACACACTATCTACATATCATTCTCCTCTACAATCCTCCAACAAGATGTTTCATGCACCTTTTATTCTCAAACCTCCAGGTTATTTGGAGCTAGAGCCAAGCCCAGGTGAGGCTCTTAGATCTCAGCATTAAATGCCCCTGGGCATGTAAAGAGACATGGAGAGGCACAAACTAGGGAAAGGGACATAAAAGGTGTAAGGGCCACAAAGGATGAGTAACAAGAAAAGCAAAAAATAAAAAATGCAGGAATCCAAGTTAAAGCATCCCTGACAGATGGCTGTCCAGCTTCATCTTGAACGCCTCCAGCGTGGGAGAGCCCACCACCTCCTTAAGTAATTGGTTTCATGGTCGTACTGCTCTAACAGTCAGGAAGTTTTTCCTGATGTTCAGTCAGAATCTGGCTTCCTGTCACTTGAGCCCATGATTCCATGTCCTGCACTCTGGGATGATCCAGAAGACTTTCTGGCCTTTCTCTCTGTGACAACCTTTCAAGTACTTGAAGAGTGCTATCCCATCTCCCCTCAGCCATCTCTTCTCAAGGCTAAACATGCCCAGTTCTTTCAGTCTCTCCTCATTGGTCTTTGTTTCCAGTCCCCTGATCATCTTTGTTGCTCTGCTCTGAACCCTCTCCAGTTTGTCTGCATTCTTCTTAAAGTGTGGCACCCAGAACTGGACCCGGTACTCAAGATGACGCCTAACCAGTGCTGAGTAGAGGGGAACTCGTACTTCACGGGATTTGGAAGCTATGCTTCTATTAACGCAGCCCAAAATGGCATTGGTCTTTTTTGCAGCCACATCACATGGTTGGCTCATATTCAGCTTGTGATCGACAGCAATTCCAAGATCCTTCTTGCTTGTAGTATTGTTGAGCCAGGTATCCCCCATTTTGGAACTGTGCATTTGGTTTCTTTTTCCTAGGTGCAGAACTTGGCATTTATCCCTATTAAATGTCATTCTGTTGTTTTCTATCCAGCACTCCAGCCTATCAAGATCATTTTGAATTTTGTTTCTGTCTTCCAGGGTACTAGATATCTCACCCAATTTTGTGTCATCTGCAAATCTGATAAGCATTCCCTGCACCTCTTCATCTAAGTCATTCATAAAAATGTTGAAGAGCCCTGGGCCCAGGACTGAGCCCTGCGGTACCCCTCTCATTACCTCTCCCCAGTTTGACAAGATCCCACTGATAAGCACTCTTTGAGTCCGATTCTGTAGCCAAATGTGGATCCACCGGATCGTTGTTTCATCTAGCCCACTTTGAGCTAATTTGCTCATCAGGATATCATGGGGCACTTTGTCGAAAGCTTTGCTGAAGTTGAGGTATATTATGTCCACAACATTTCCACAGTCCACAAGGAAGGTGACCAGATCAAAAACTGGGATCAGATATGTCTGGCAGGATTTGTTCTTGACAAATCCATGTTGGCTTTGAGTAATCACGGCAATGTTTTCAAGGTGCTTACAGATTGATTGCTTTATAATCTGCTCCAGAATTTTCCCAGGGACTGATGTCAGACTGACTGGTCTGTAGTTCCCAGGTTCCTCCTTTTTGCCCTTTTTGAAGATAGTGACAACATTAGCCCTCCTCCAGTCATCTGGCACTTCACCTGTCCTCCATTTTAGTGTTGCAGTACTTCTGGGGTACTGGAAGCACGGACAGGAGGATTTTCTGCTTCTCCTAGCAATGGGCACACTTCATTGTTTGAGATCCTTGTTTCAGCCTTGCTCCACTCCCTGGGTGTAGCAAACCATCACAGTTGAAAGAAAGAAAGAAAGAAAGAAAGAAAGAAAGAAAGAAAGAAAGAAAGAAAGCAAGCAAGCAGACCTAGGCTTCCTTGCTTTTTCTCACAATCTCAATGATGCATTTTTCCTGTTCTCTCCAACTAGTTTATCATTGTCCTTCCCTCCAATAGTGCTTTAGGGAGAACTGCTCCCCCAACTAGATCAACTAGCATACAATGGATCCCAGGTGCCTCCATGATGAGACTCCTGGATTATTTCCAGTTGCCTTACAAAATCTGAGAATTTCTGCATTTTATTGAGTTTTACCTTTGGCCTACTGCAGGAGTGGACATAATTCACATCTGGTGAAACTGGCAACTGAGAAGGTCCCAAGTCCAACAGTGAACAATGAGGCTCTTTCAAGAAGCAGCTCTAAAAGGGGTTAAGCCAGCTCTCTAATGTGATTTGTGCTTTATTTGCCTTGGCTTATTCTTAGTTTCAAAACCATAATCAACTTATTGTCACACCACTGAGTGACAGAAACCTTGCCAAACTACTTCAAAAACTGACAAGGTTTCAGTTGCACTCAACAATCCCAGAAGACACATCCACTCATTTTAATATAACATCCTATCAGAGTCACAGAGCTGAATACAAAAACACACACCACAAACCCATGTTTAAAGGACAAGTGACTGAAAGACAGCTTCCCACCCCCTTCCAAACCACACACCAGTGAAGTTTAGAAAAGCAATGATCAAAAAGACTCAAAGATCCAATGCTAGATTAATGCAAATATCTGCCTGCAAGCAAGTGTACTATTTGATTAAACTGGCATACATCAAGTACAATTAGAAAGGTTATTTATAACTAAGAAATACATAATTCTGTATTTTAATGAGGGTGACAATTACAGCCGACAGTTGCTAATTAACATTAATCCATTTGCACTGGGAGTCAGGGTGTTTCTGGCAGAATTTCATGATCTCAGCAATGGACACAATCTAGTGTGCTACAGTCAAACTGGTAATGGCCACCCTTGAGTCAAACAAGTTGCTATCTTAGACGCAAAAGGTCTCTGCTGCACCCTACCCATTCAAGAGCCTTCACTACCCACGTGAAATACTGTGCCATCTTTCTGCTGTTGACTTATGAACGGAAATTGGATTTTCATGGTGGCTGCCCACTCTAGGCTTTGAAATTTTAGATCCCATCATAAAGGTGTCTCTTTGTTGTCATTGCCATTGTTTGCAGGACCTAGCATTCATTTCCCAGGCTAGCTTTGGGTCTATCAGCATTTCTGACTGCCCCAAAGAAGCTTTACAGCAGCATTTTGCGACAAAATGTAGCACTGCAAGAAGCAACATTTCATTAACCTAGAGATCAGGTAATATGTCTTGCCAAGGGTGGTCACAACTTATCTTGAGTACTGTGTCCAGTTCTGGTCACCACATTTTAAGAAGGATGCAGACAAACTGGAGAGCGTTCAGAGGAGGGCAACAAATATGATCAGGGGACTGGAAACAAAGCCTATGAGGAGAGACTGAAAGAACTGGGCACATTTAGCCTTGAGAGGAGAAGACTGAGGGGAGATAGGATAGCGTTCTTCAAGTACTTGAAAGGCTGTCATAGAGAGGAAGGCCAGGATCTCTTCTCGATCATCCCAGAGTGCAGGGCACGGAATAACGGGCTCAAGTGACAGAAAGCCAGATTCCAGCTGAACACTGGGAAAAACTTCCTGACTGTTAGAGCAATACAACAATGGAACCAATGACCTAGGGAGGTGGTGGGCTCTCCCACACTGGAGGCATTCAAGACAAGGCTGGACAGCCATCTGTCAGGGATGCTTTGACTTGGATTCCTGCATTGAGCAGAGGATTGGACTTGACGATCTTATAGGCCCCTTCCAACCCTACTATTCTATGATTCTACATATTCATACATTTTAAGATGAGCCTTTTCAGGGAAGCTTAAGATTGGAAAACATCCCCCCTTACCGGGAATCCATGTCCCAACAACTTCTAAATTATGTACCCCCTAGGGTCCCCACCCCCGCCCCATCTCAGTCTTGATTTATTTGCTCCTGGGTAGAGGGCAAGATGGGGTGCTGGCTGGTGAGGATAAACAGCTGTTTCCTGTACATGTGGAGATTCACTGTGATGGAGGGACATCAATGGCAGAACTGGAGAACCAACCTCCCCTCTGGAATGTTAAATTAATCAGTCTCCACATAGAGAAACCATTTCAGAATATGACCACCCTCCAAAAGACACTGATGGTTCAAGTTTTATAAAGCTACTATGACTATGTTTCCCAAAGACATGGACTTGGATCCAGAACCCTCATTCTGCCAGCAGAAGGATGCTATTTGTGAAATGGGACTTCCATGTCCTCTCCCTCGCATGCCCTCGAAATCTCCTCTGGATCTGGAGGGTGCAGGGGGGAAGAAAGGATGAAGAAGTCCTGTTCTGCTAGAGGAATGAGGATTCTGGATCCAAGCCATGATTTGTATGATAGTGGGAGAACTCATTGGCTCAAGCTTTGCTCTTGGAGGATAAGGTCGTAACTATGGCCATAAACACATTCTATCAATTAGACAAGCTGGCTTCAACTTGCCTAGAGCACAGGGATGTGGCAACCCTCATCGATGCCTTCATAATCTCATGGACTATGTGCAGCTTCAGCTGGTACAAAATGTGGCTGCTCATTTTTTATCAGTGTCAGCTTCCGGGGAGCATATTACATCAGAACCCCCCCCCCCGCCCTCACTCTCTCTCTCCCCCCATCTGCCTCAATTGTCACAGCTACATTTCAGCTTCCAGAGTCCAAACAAGGTGATGGTTATTACTTACAATGTCCTAAACTGACTGAGCCCAGTGTATCTTAGGAAGGGCTGTAGCTCAGTCCAAGACCACCTGCTTTGCATGGAGAAGGGCCCAGGTTCAGTCCCCAGCATCTTCGGGTAGCTTTTGATTGAAGGTGGGCACAGTTAACCCAGGGCTATATGATGTTGCAAAACATGGAAGTCTAGGGCATCTAAACGCCTCTGAGAGAGGTCTCTGATGCACTAGTTACTCTGATCATTGTTCTCTTGTTTAACCTAATTTTTCAGAACTATTGTTCACTAGGCCTATTGGATGTTGTGGTTTTATATTTATTTGGTATGTTTTACATGGCATTGCTAATTGCTTTGAGCTATAGGAAAAACAATATATAAATATGGTAAATAAATAATGAGACATTTTTACAGTCGGATCGAGACAATGAAAGGCGAAAAATTCAAAGAAAGAAAGCAGACTAAAAATCAAATATTTAAGATTAACTTGGAAAGAAGAGGCGAAAACATCAATCTGCTCACTGAAAATGGAACAGAGCAATGGTTTTGAACCACCGAGACAGATTCAGGATAAAAGGGGCATCCTAAGTGTAACAGCAGCTTAGCAACAGAGGAGCAAGTTGCTTGCAGATGTTGTGGAATCTCCTGCCTCGGAGACTGGAGAGACATTGATCAGGCAGGGATTTCCAAACTCTCTCTCTCTCTCCTCCTCCATCCAGGGAACTCTTTTCTATATCAACTTCTCTGTCACACACTGGCAGCGGAACCTCCAGTATGTCCTCCACCAAGAGGTCTGTTCACACTGGGCACTTGCCGTTCCAGGCCTGTTTTGACCTTGCCCATCACTTCGCTTAACAGAGGGAATGAATCTAGAATGCACCCAACACTCCCCAGCGACTGAAGAAATTCGCTGCAGGAGACAACTTCTGCTAACTGTCTTTGATTTCTGCTACAAGAGAAGCTTGTCTGATTACTGATGGTTTCATTGAGGAACCCCTCTGTACAGTTTCCTGGGACATCATTTGAAAACTGGGTTATGATGGAAGCAAGGAGCTGGTTCAATTGCCCCAGTAAGTCAATAGCAGAAAAACTACAAGGCAGGTTTCAAGGAGTTATTTTAGGTGCATCCCAGATCTTCATGCTTGAGCATGCCCAGTGAGGTTTTATTTCCCACCCACCCACCCCTTGAACAGCAGACCTCTCCCTTGCCATATCCCGATCTGTTTTCAATAGAGATTTACAGGCAGCATGGAGGGAGGGGCTGATGCTCAATAAATACAAGCCAGAAGTCTCCCTGAACATGTGGAATTAGTTGCATAGTTCTTTGGATCCCAGCCGTCATGTTTTGCAACTTGAATAAACTAGGAAAATAAATGGAGGCATTGTTAGCTTTTTTGCATTCAGAGCACTAACTTTTGGAGCTCCTGAGTAGCCCAAAATGAAGGTGTTCAATGTAGAAATTTAAATCCCCAACAACAGAGGTATGCTTGAATATGCCAGCACATGGCAAGCTACCTGGCCAACCCTTGGTCACAGCACCATCTACCAAGAAGTTCTCCTTGGGAACTTCCTGATGGGTTTTGCCACTGGACATAGCTGATATAGTCCATCTGTATCATATAGTCCATTGTACAGTCCATTGTAGCTGTGTGTCAAGGCAAATTGATCCCCTTCCACAAGAGCCCCTGGAGCAAAAAGTCTGTCAAAAAGGCACTGGCAGTTTGGATATCCTTGTTGAAATGGGATCAGGGCACAAATGAAGACAGTGGCAGAGATGGTGCTGTGCATGCTTAGAGTTTTAAAAGAATATAACCACCCTAATGTGCCATTTATACAGTGCTGTAAATTTTGTATTTATTTTGCAAGCACGAGATAGATGGCTTATTTTTGCATACAGAGGTTGCCGGCTAAAATCAGGATAAGCGGTATTAATGTCCTATGGTCAGTATTATTGAACCTCCAAAGCAATAAACTACGAGTCGATAAATATTACATTTGCAACATAGTTAACATTCTCCTACTGTCTCTGGCACTTATTACACATTGTAACCGCAAGTCTACAATACATTATTCATATTTGGGGTGTCACTGAGTGATGGATTGCTGTAAGAGAGGCTGTCCTTTAAATAAATCAACAAATAAAAATGCAAATGTTAACATTTTCAGCCACAACTTTTCCCCATCTTGAATGGGGGGAATGAAAATTTCACATTATATCGACAGCAAGCAGAGAGAACAATTAACAACCTACACAGTGAATAAGAGAGATTAATTTGCCAATGTCTGCTTTTATCACTCACATATGGAACTATATTGGACTTTTCATGATGTTAGTTCTCCTCAGGGAAAAGGTGGGGGAGAACTTATCTCCTCCCATACTTGGAACCTCATTCACCATCTTCCCCCTCACAAATCTTTTCTCCTTAAAACATTTAGAAATTAGATCCCCTCCCCATTTAGTGTTAAAATTTAGCCTGAGAAAAAGCATTTCTTGAGAAGTTTCCATTTAACAGAAGATGGCTGCAAAAGCAATAGCTTAGCGTGGAGTATGCCATTTAAAAAGCAGAACCCCATTTAGTT
The DNA here is from genome assembly GCF_057233095.1 of Heloderma suspectum. Taxonomy (NCBI): domain Eukaryota; kingdom Metazoa; phylum Chordata; class Lepidosauria; order Squamata; family Helodermatidae; genus Heloderma; species Heloderma suspectum. The sequence continues at coordinate 5,906,590 of NC_139459.1, read as the reverse complement.
AACTGAGACACCAAAATCTCAAAAGCAGTTGCAGTTCTAGGCACAGCTAATTCATATTTGTATTTACTACAAAGCATTTAGTTCAAAAGATCCAGCATGATAATATGGCACTGTGGACTATTCAATATACAGCTCTGGGCATTGCATATTACATCAAATATTAATTTGTTTAAAAGTCCCCAAATGCACATCTACCTGATGGGAGATGTGCTGGGCAAATCACACTATTTCTCCTAACAGCCCCAAAACACAAATTTGCACAATGTAATTTGTTTTTCTAAGAACTCCAAAGGATGCTGCTATTGTGACTCTCTCAATGATAGTATGTCTGAGTTATTACTTAATATGCACGCTACAGGAATTTGCAGCGGCTTTTCATTCCAATGTGCACCAAGTTAACTGCAAAAATAAACTTTCAATCAGGGAGAAGAAAAGCAAATTGCAAAAATAATCCTAACCAGTCCTGGCCCTTGGCTCCATCCGATATCGGCTGATCCATTTTGTACATGACGATGAGAGCAGAAATGGAAGGCTTGGGTGTCCCCCTCCCCAAAACAGAGGGGAAAGCAAGCAGGTGGCTGCTGGCTGATTCTGCACTCACGTCCCCATCCCCTCTCACTTAAAAATGCCTGAACTGGACCAAGCAGGACACCAGCAGCCTCCTGGTTTCTCCATCCCTGAAGAAAGGGAATGAGGATATGGCGGGCAAAGTCAGAGTGCCGGTGGCTGAAGCAGAAGTGGCAAGAGGCGGCAACCCACCAGGGGCTGAAATCCCCTAACACCCCCACCCCCCCACCCTGCATGCAACCACTGCATAGGATGGGGGGGAGATCTTCATGCCTGGGGAGTCAAATCTGGCTCTCTGGGGTTCCCAGAAGACCCCACCCCCTTTCCCCGGCCCCAGACCCCTTTCCCCAACTCCCAATCATTGGGCGATTCCCCGGCTTTTGTGCAGTATTTTCCCCATTCTAGAAGACTGGAATTCCCCTCCTAAAGCTCAGTTATAGCAGCAGGAGCCTTCAGCTACAATATGTCGGCATTTGGGGCCCCAACCTCTTTGCCTTCAGCCCCTCCCCACCACCAGAACGTGGCTCCTGAGAGCGTCTCCAACACTGAATTTGGCCCTCGGGCTAAAAGAGGCTTCCCCCCCTAGGGAAGGAAGGGGCTCGCTTACCTCAGCCTTGGAGGCATCCGGGTGTGAGGAGAGGCTAGGACAGTTGGACTTCTCTCCCGCCCCCCTGCCCCGCACAACATCCACTCCAGGTTCACACAGATCTGTCTCTTTGCTTCACTCCCCGTGCCACGCTCTTCTGCCGGTCTCCCCTTCCAAACTAGCCTCAGAGGAGGAGAGGAAGTTAGGGGAAGTTTCGGGTGGAAGGGGTGAAGATGCAAATTTAAAATGACAACCCTCCCTCTCCTCCTTTGTTCCTCCAAGCCCCTCTCTTTACCAGCACTAATCATCTAACATCAGCCCCCAACAGGAAAGAGATCCTAATTAAGAGAGTGCTACCATGAACAGGTGCAAAGTGTCAAGGGCTCCTTGGCGGCCTCTTTCAGTCTAATCCAGTAGCCAAGTCCAGACACAGACAAAGGGATTCTTTTCAAAGCTTTATTCCTTTTTTACAACTTAACAACTCTACTATCAGCGACTAGCTATGAGCAGCAGAGTACCTATGCCCTAAGTTGGAACAGTTGGTCCCCGTTTGAAGGAGAATCACTGGTAGACCCTGAACATATGGGCTAGGGAGAGTCCCTCCCCCTTTCCCTTGGATCCTCTGGGCGCAACCGTTGTCGGCACGCCAACCGGGCACTACGCCTCCTTTCCATGCCCTCCATTTGGCACCAGCAAGTCTTCTTCCCGCGCTCTCTCACTCCCGGGAGCGCTATCTATGTCAGGAATGCCGGTGGGAGGAATCTCTGCCAGCTGTTGGCCCTGGGAAGGATGAGCGTGCTCCTCTCCCAGGAGCAGCTGCTCCACCTCAGAATCAGAACTACTCTGGGATTCTATGGGCTCAGTGTCCACCCTGACACAAAGAGCTTTCCTACATTCACCAAGCAAGTGGAGGAAGTATGACTCCACACATCTACAATTACTGCACATCCGTCAGTTGGTAGTCATGGGGCCCAGCACAGTGGAGGCTGGTGGCTCCAATGGCAGTGGGGTGGTGAATCCAGAACTGACTGGTTCTGACTGAAACCTGGAGCAGATTCACTGCCCCACTGACATCGGAGCCACCAGCCTCCACCGGTCCAGCATCCGCCCTTTCCTCCTTCACTCTCATGACCATTCTGGGAGGGAAATTACCAAAAGAGAGGAAGCCCAAGCACTCAGCCCTGGGCAGCCCAGATTGCTACCCTACAAGGATTCACAAACATTGCCTTATCCCTCTGCTTAGGGAACCAGACTCTGCCGGCAGCCCCCCTGACCTGTGCTCTTCTTCCTTCCCAACAAACACCAGGCCTCACAAAAGCTAAGGCTGCTTCTGCCACGGATGCTAGTCAGTGCTTTGCATGAAACCTGACTTGGCTCTACTTGCTAGAAGTTTAAATAGCCAGAAGTAATTACACATACTGCAAACTCAATTGGTTTCTCCCCCCCACCCCCCGCCCTCCTGTTAAGACTCCGGTTTTGTTCAGCAAGTTTCAGTCCCAAGCAAAGCAAACCATTAGGGTTAAACCGTTAACTGTGGATTATAACAAACATGCTGACAGATCTTTAACTTTAGTGGCACACCAGCAGCTATAATTCTCCATATTGATTAATTTAGTTAGTTAAACCTGCAATCTAAGCTTATAACCCATTCAGTGATAAATTGAGACTGACCTGCTGCCCAAGCAGGTTTCATTGATGAAGAATAGGATCGGGTTTAGGTCTCCCACAGAAATACTTGTCCATTTACCATTTTCAATTAGAGAAGCCCATGAGTAAGGGAAAGCAAAACATGGCTCTTTAACCTGGTCAATTATACTAACACACTGCACCGAAAGGAGGGAGGGAAATGGGGATAGGGGGGAGAGAAAGCACACTGAAATGGAAGGGAGAGAACATTCTGGAAATGCAGGTGCCGGACGATTATATTTATTTAACATTAGATGTAGAAAAGTCTGAAATGCAATTTAGAAAAAGAAAAAAAAGCAGCCTATTAGGTTGTCAGCAGAATCTGAGTCCAGCCAGGTCCACAGAGAAGATAGGAAGGGTGCTGGGGTAGGGTAGGAACTCTACTCTTTTCTGCTTACCACCCCCAGCCTTCTGCACCGGAAGGCATGCACTGGAGCAAAAGAAAAAGTGTTCTGTCTTAGCAACAGCAACAGAATGAGAGTAATACCCCATCTCTCTCAGCAGATGATAGCACACTCAGGGGGAAATGGACTGTCCGGACCATGTATAAAGCAGATTGGAGCTCGGTGCTTCCCCACTTCTGATGAGGGAACAGAAAAGTTGGACAGAGTGCCCAACACCACCACCACCGCGAAGGATCCTGCACCCCTTGGCTGTCATTTGTTCACATCACGGCTCACCTACATATGGGTAGAGCTTTGGAGGGCACAGATGATATTCAGAATATTGCAGTTGGGGTCTCAGGGCTTGTGTGTTGAAACAACTGTTTCAAATCTAGCACAGCCTCTGAGCTAGCCTATGGCAAGATGATGTGCTCATTAGCCCACAGCCATTCTCCCTGCAGAGGCTCCCGCATCCTCGCTGACTGCCTTATAGCATGCTACAAACAGAATGCCCAGCATATATCACATCAGTCATGTTTGCGGGCAAGAAATTGACTTAACTGAAGTACCCAGATGGCTCAAGTGAGCAAGTCGCAGAGGTAAAATTCCCTCCTGATCTCAAAGTAAGTACTCAAGTGTGAATGGGGACCACTCACTGAACAGTTAAGAAAAATATCCTTGAACCTCTAGCACAGCATAGCCAAACAAACTCTCTGTTCCAGCAAAGGCCTCCTCAGAGGCATGGTGAGGGTGAAATCCTTCCTGCCTACGAGTACAAATCATTTGCTATTTGTAAAATTCATTTATACAAGTACATTTTTCATTCATCTGTCCATTGGATCTATTTTTCATTAATCTATCAGTGGATCTATTTTGAATCCAATGAAGCTCATCAATTTCCATGACTATTCAAGATACTGGAAGAGAAAAGAGCTCCAGACTTTTGCATCTCTACTTTTCAGGGGCACTCTGCACATTACATTTTTTTTTTTAGACGTACATCTAAAAAATGGAAGGCATGGATGCAAAAACAACACATATTTGCAAACTGTCACACTTATCAGGGAGCTACCTGTAGAGAGCCTGAGTTTGCCTCTAAATAATGTGCAAAATGGCTTTTAGAAACCTTCTGATTTTAAAATGCATAATTTATAGCTGTTACTATTTTGCACCCAGTCTCTTTCCATTGGCTAGCCCTTCTACAGTCAATATTTTCGCTCTATATTCAAGGGCGCAATCCTATCCATATTTAGATATATAAAAAGTCCTACAACTCCCAGCATTCCCCAGCCAGCACGCACCCTAAGACTTCTTCGAGAAGGCAGAATCCAGCAACATGCAAACTCAAGAGGCTGAAAGTTAAGAAAAGTAACTGAAGTTAATTTAATAAGGATGGATGATGGCGATCTTCAGATGTTTTGGCCCAAGACAAGGGTCCGGTGAAGCCTTAACACTGGCTCCCTACAAAATGTAGTTTGAAAATTGGGAAGCAGACTCCAGAAGACACCTGGTTCACACGTAACAACAACCCAGGATATGGGTTGTCGTTGAACTGTAGGTTGTGACGTGCAAACCCTGCACTGTGGTTTAACTGGGTTGTTAACCATGAACAACCCAGAAAAAGAACCAATGGCTTGTTGTTCGGTTGTGAACTCTTGAGTTGTTTGTGTCTAACAACCCACAGTTAAACCATAGTGCAGCATTAACATGTAGTGACAACCCACGATTCAATGACAACCCATACTGAACCCATACTCTGGATCTTCAGGGGCCTGTGTAGGGGCCTTCACTTTTGGAGGATAGGGCCATCTCTATGGTGGTGCCTCATTAGTGGAGCTCACTCCTGCATGCTGATTCATTTGGCACTTACCTATTACCTTTTAGGCATCCTGTAAAAATGCTTTGTTTATCTGGGCATTCAGGGGTGTCTAGTGTGGTGTAGTGGCTAAAGTATTGGACTGGGAGTTGGGAGATCGGGTTCTAGTCCCCACTCAGCCACGGAAGCTCACTGGGTGACTTTAGGCCAGTCACAGACTCTCAGCCCAACCTACTCAGAGGGTTGTAGTTGTGAGGCTAAAATGGAGTGGAGGATTATGTACGTCGCCTTGGGTTCCTTAAGGAGGAAAAAAGGTGGAATATAAATGTAATAAATAAATAAATAGTGCAATTGAATTTTGCTGCAGTATTTTATTTGTTGAGGCTGTGTTGTGTTTTACTTGGTTGTTTTCATTCTAGTATACATTGATTTAAATACTGTTCTAAGCTACCCTGAAGATGGTGATTGAAAGGCAAGGTTGAAATATTTTACTTTTTAAAAAAGTCAACTGTTGCCAGCCTTTGTTGTTGTTGTTGTTGTTCAGTCGTGTCCGACTCTTCGTGACCCCACAGACCATAGCACGCCAGGCCTTCCTGTCCTGCGCATTCTCCCGGAGTGTGCTCAAGTCCATATTCATTGCATCGGTGATGCTATCTAGCCATCTCATCCTCTGCCGTCTCCTTCTCCTTTTGCCTTCAGTCTTTCCCAGCATCAGGGTCCTTTCCAGAGAGTTTTCTCTTCGCATTAGGTGGCCAAAATATTTGAGCTTCAGCTTCAGTATCTGTCCTTCCAATGAGCACTCAGGGTTGATTTCCTTTAGGATGGACTGATTTGACCTCCTTGCAGTCCAGGGGACTCGTAAGAGTCTTCTCCAGCACCATAGTTTGAACACATTTATTCTTCGGTGCTCAGCCTTCCTTATAGTCCAGCTCTCACAGCCATACGTTGCTACTGGGAAAACCATAGCTTTGATTAGACGGACCTTTGTCGGCAAGGTGATGTCTCTGCTTCTTACTATGCTGTCTAGGTTTGCCATAGCTTTCCTCCCAAGGAGCAAGCGTCTTTGAATTTCATGGCTACAGTCACCGTCTGCAGTGATCTTGGAGCCCAAGAAAGTAAAATCTGTCACTGCTTCCATTTCTTCCCCTTCTATATGCCAGGAAGTGATGGGGCCAGATGCCATGATCTTCGTTTTTTTAATGTTGAGTTTCAAACCAGCTTTTGCACTCTCCACTTTCACCCTCAACAAGAGGCTCTTTAGATCCTCTTCGCTTTCTGCCATTAGGGTGCTTTCGTCTGCGTATCTGAGGTTGTTGATAATTCTCCCAGCAATCTTAATTCCGATCTGTGATTCATCCAGCCCGGCGTTTCTCATGATGTACTCTGCATATAAATTAAATAAGCAGGGCGACAATATACAGCCTTGTTGTACTCCTTTCGCAATTTTGAACCAATCGGTTGTTCCATGTCTGGTTCTTACTGTTGCTTCTTGACCCTCGTACAGGTTTCTCAGGAGACAGGTAAGGTGGTCTGGTACTCCCATCTCTTTAAGAACTTGCCACAGTTTGTTGTGATCCACAGAATCAAAGGCTTTAGCGTAGTCAATGAAGCAGAAATAGACGTTTTATTGCCAGCCTTAAGTACAGTTAATGCTACATCTCCACCAGTGATTACCACAGTTTCCATCTTAACCAGGATTTGATTAACCATCTTAACCAGGTAGCCTTGCAAACCCCAATTTAGGAGGAACTCTGGTTGGCATCTGTGCAGCTGCAAGGCTGAGGCATGATAAAACTTGACAAGGGAAGTCATTTGTGCTAAAGGGGAGGAGGAGGGAGAATACATTCTTAAGCCTGGCTCTGGATGTGCAAAGAGGCAACATTACATCTGCCCTGGACAAAGGGGTCCCCATTCCAAACTGAAAATGCCTACATTTACTGCGATCAGTATCACCACCACCATCATTTTAAGCTAATCATTTCATGTAAAAACCTATGATTTGTTTTCGAACTATGCTGGGATTTTCATATAATACATTCTCAGCACTGAAAAGATCAAGGTAAAGGCAATTGCTCTTATTAACCTTGTTAGCCTAGAAGAAAAGCAACACTGTTTTTTTCGTGTTTAGTTCTTCGCAATATCGCCATTTAAGGTTTCAGAAGGTGACTTAGCAGAATTGCTGACTTACTGTGATTTTGTTACTTCTCATTAAACAGGAAAATAACATGTGTATGAAATGGCTTAAATGAAACACACCATGATACAACATGGTGCAGTTTGGTGGGCATAAAGGCAATGATATTGGGAGGAATTAAAAACTTAAAAGTGGACTTTGAAGGGGAAAAAAGGCCTAACCACAGTGAACACTATCCCCTTAAATTAGTTACAAATGTATCAAATGTGTCAGGACTTATAACTTAAAACTACTTCCCCCTCACAGAATCCAAGCAAAAATTAAAGCATTAGAACTTGGCATATTCCAGCATTTCTTATTCTAACAAGCAATTTAAGGCTTACTATAAATGTCACAGGATATGTCAGTTCTAAGTTTATATTATCCAGCTTGAGCAAAACATGAAATATCAGAGAGACTCAGCTGCTTCCCCTTGCACATGGGCGAATTTGATGGCTGCGTCTGTGGAATCTTAAACCAGAGATTACCAGTCCTCTTACCGAGAGGTGTCATGCTGGATTGGGGAGGTGGCCGGGGCTACAAGCTCTTTTCTGCTGCCTGTCAGTCCAGGGGATGTAGCTGCATCCTTCTGGGAGCCGGAAGTCATCCCTGCAGAAGGAGAAGAAAGGCAATCAAGATGGGTATTAGAGGCTGGAAAGTTTTGGACAGTCTTTCTTGCCTCATTTTGCATTATTTTAGAACACGAAGCCCAAATGCCGTGCTGCTCTTCAGGGAACTTTATATATGACTTATCAGCAGCCAAAGGAATCATTACTATGGACAGGTATGGAGCCGAATATATATTTTCAGGGCCGCCTGGAGTCATAATTGCACAATACACCACCCACAGCAGACTGTGTGTCACTACCGTGGTTTCAGCATATGACAGGTTACCATTCCCTTGTGACATTTGAACCAATCCTTGCAAACCTCACCTCTGGATTTCCATTGCTCTCTGGAAACCAGTTGAAAACTCTCAGTACTATTTCAAATATGCATGATAATTTGAGATTCTGAAAAACATACAAAGAGCCATCAACACTTTATTTTAGTGCTGCTGGAAACACATTTCTTTTGCACCACCAAAACTTCATATTAGGTGTACATCCATATATTAGAAAGTAATTCTGAAATCAGCCCCCTGGGAAAAGAGGTGGAGGAACAGAGAGTGGAGGATCAGAGGCCACTTGTTGTGAAGAGTATAATCCATAAATACAAGACCGAGACAATCAGAATCTCTTCATACAGTTTACATTGCAAACATGTGAAATGATAAAATGGGAAGGTGTACATATCTATTTTCAACACAAGTGGGTCTGAAAAAGGCGTGTTTTCTCTGGGAACTAGTGTATGCATACTTGTTCCTTCTCTGACAAAAGACAAGAATTAGTTCTCTGTTAATAAGCCATTGGTTGAAAGCTTGATTAAAACACAGATTATCTAGGGTTAACAACCTGTGAACTTACTGCAACCCCTATGTATTTACACATTCAAATTGTTCCCCTGGCGATCCGGGAACTCGCTCACTGCTCTATTCCAGATAAACCATCCTGTAAATGAGGGATGGCCAAAATCTTCCTTTGCCAGGCCACAGAGCCATACTCAGGGATTCTCTGCGATGAAGCTCATGGGCTCTGGCATGGCAGAAACATTTCTTACAAGATCTACAGAAAGATGATGTGCCGCTGAAAATTTAACATCCGTCCATGGCTCAGTTTCACGAGCAGTTTTAGGAATGTAGGAAGCTGCCTTGGAGTCAGACCACTGATACATCTAGCTCAGTAGTGTCTACCCTGACATGCAGAGGCGCTCCACGGTTTCAGATAAGGGTATTCCCAGCCCCACCTGGAGATGCCAGGGGCTGACGACTCATGCCCTACCACTGAGTGATCGCTTTCCCCAAACTTTGGGGGGAAACTGATTTGTGAGTGAAACTGTGGACCAACTGTGTATGTCTTCATTAAAACCGAACAGAAGATTGACTGTGAACCAGAATCAGCCAGTCAGCCACCCTTGAGTCAGTTTACCTATGGATGGCTGGAGCTCCGAGATAACTGTGGTGACTTGGGAATGATCCAAGGTAGGTAGCAAGGGTGTGGGATTGCAAGAATTCTTGATTGTACAGACAGGGGTCGATACCTCTGGGTGAGCACTCTTGGATAACACGTGCCAAATCTTAATTGTGTGAACTCACCCTAAGGTTGCGACTAGTCAGTTTAATCTTGATGAATGTTTGAAGGCTGAAGCTGTTGCCATGACAAAAGACTGAGAAAGGAAGCAGTCTTATTTGAATATGTTCCATATCCAGCCTTACTTTTCATTTATTTATGATATTTATACAGGCCACTTCAATAACAATGTTCTCTAGGCGGCTCACAAAACATAAAACATTCAAGTACAATAATAAAATACATCAACCAAAACCAAGTTGTAGCATGACACTTCTTGTTGTCCGTAGAAAGAATAAAACCAAATTATACAGCATCAGTTAAAAAAGTCATGACAGAATGAAAATGGTGGATTAAAATTTGCAGCCTTATGATCGCAATTTCAGAAATCAGGGGAGAATAAAAAGGTCTTCACCTGGCACTGAAAAGAGCATAAAGAAGGCACCAGGACAGCCTCTCTGGGGAGCCCTCCCAGAAAGAGAATACGTACCTATTTTTCAGGTCATGAGACAACCCTCTAACATACTGCAACATATAAAAGAAAATAGCATTCACAAATGCAAAGGAGTTGGACCAGTTTTGCTATTTCCCATCGATTCCCCATTACAGGGAGAAAGCACTGCATTATCCTAGCAGAGGGAGCTCTTTCTCATTCAAGCAAATTCAGCTCACCATTTGGATTAACTCCTTCTTTTCCTAGTGTGCCCTTGTAAGAGTGGCATGTCTTTTTCAATTTAGGAGGGTGTGGGCAGCCATCCACATGGAATAGTTTAAAGCAGGCTGTAATATGTGATTGCTGTAGATATTGTAGGAAGCAGGGTCTTCAACTCAAGCACTGATTCCAAATGGTGGTGTAGGATTCTCTAGTAGATCAATGAGCTGGAAGGGGATTCACACAAGTTCCTCTGAAATGAACCAAGGTTGTACAACTACGATGCCTTCTGCTCTTAGTCCAGAATCTCCAGCAGGCAGTCTCCCAATAAAGGTGGGGGGAAGCAATCTGTTAATTACTACAAATCATTCCTTTGACTGCCAAGCCAGCATTTATCAGCCTATAATTTCCCCCACCAAATTGCTATAAAACGGGGGGGAGGGAACAGAAGGGTGGGAGCATAAGAACTAGGCAGGGTCAACCATTTTAAGGCATTTAATCTTGGGGAAACCCAGAGAAAAGTCCTAAAAACAATAGGGTGGGGTATCAATTCTAATATGTGGCATTCAAAGGAAGGAGGAGAGCGAGGGGGGAAAAAAGTAAAAGAAATAATGATGGTTTTAAAAAAGAAAGGAAAAGGAAGGAAGAAAAAAGAAAGAAATCCATCAGTGAAAATTGCCCCTGAAAACTTCACAGAATTGTAACGGCTTTCTCTCGCTTAAATTGATTGGTGTAGCAACGTTATGAGATGACTATTAGAATTCATTGCGTGCCACAGAAAGAGCTGAAATGTCAGCAGACTATACAGCAAAAGTAATGGGTCCTGAACTCCTGTTAGTCAAAAATGATTTTGTTTCAAATTAGAAATTGATTTCTTTTGGACACAAGCCCTTTGCCGGCTTCCAACTTTTGTAGCTGAGCCTTGGAAGAGATTAACCTCACCCTCTGTTTGGGTCCCCCTCTGATGATACCCTTTCAAAAGTTTCTTCACAGCGAATGCTTTTTTAATGTGGCCACGGTCTTAACCAATAACACAAGTTGTTTGTTCCTTGGAGAGCTGCACCACATTTTGCCTTTCTTTTTATTTTTCTGCTGACACAAATCACGAACCCATTGACAACTTTAAAAGGAAAGGAAAGAAAAGGAAAAAGAAAAGAGCGGGAGGGGGGGAGCCAGCTCATAAGTGAACCAAAGATTATGTTAGGCTCTGTGGCAAAGCACCAGACTGCTCCAATTTGTTTCTCCTTTGTTTCACAAGAAAGAGTGCTTTGCTTCGCTCCTTAAGTGGATACACTAAGCTAAGTGAAGGAAGAATGCTATGTCCTTGGGCTAGAAAATGTTGGATTTCCAAGGTGGTGGTGGGAGAGAACAGGCAGAAGACTGCACCATAAAAACCCACACATACACTCCGATTTCCTTCTGGTAGGAAATCACAAAGCTACCCTACTAGCCACCCGTTTACAGTACTTGTTGCTACTTGAGCTGACACAGCAACACGTTCAGGACTTCATTAATCAATGGCTCAGGGCAGGATGCAAACCTATCATTATCTCTTGTTAATTTTACCCTCACCTCCACCTGTGTAAGTGTATGGTGGCAGCAGGTAGATTGTGGTTCATTGGTAGACCCCTGGTCAATTCCTAGGACTACCTAGTGGATTGCTAGATTTCTTGGGAAGAATGGGGTACATCCAATGTTACGTGAGCAGACCTCTGCCTGCGCAATGGGACTTTCCCTCCCCCTCCTCCCTGCTACAGCCCTGCCTCCAAAATCCACTCCCTCACAGGGGAATTGGTTTATGTTTGGTTAGGGGTAGGAACTAGGGCTTCTACTGCATGATTGGTGCTAACAGTAACAACATAAAAGCCCGTTTTTAAAGTAACAATACAGAAACCTTGTTCTTAAAGTAATAGCAATCATAAATAATAAGCTTTCTTGTTTTATTCCTTTTTAATAAAATAGTATCTAACTTTGTTCACTATACCTGTACCTCTGATCTGTTTGTCTCACACCTATCGATCAGCTAGCTACCTTGGGTAAAAGTGGTATATTAAATAAGGGGGTGTAGATTTATGGTGGCAGTGGACATGAATGGTGGGATACCCTATGTGGGGTTCCGCCACATTTGGTGTTAGTAGCAGCGGGATTGCCCCACTGAAGGAGCAAATTCTCCACAATTGGTGGCTGTAGCAGTGGAATTGCTCTAGAGTAGAGGATCCCACCTACGGTGTTTCTCCACAGCCTCCAAACCAAAATTGCAAACATGTTTTCCCATTCTGATGTTGAGGTTAAGAAGAAGGGGAGGCATGACTGTTCATGGTGGCAACCGGGCCATTATGCTTGCAATGTATAAAGTGCTACCAGTTATCATGCTTATCATCATTATACACTGGAAGACAAATCAACCCCCCCACCAAAAAAAAACACCCCTAAGGAAAGAGAGTTAGGATATGGTTGACTTAATACTAAAATAATGTTTCTGAAGACCCTACTTCGGGAACTATGACAGAATTTGAAAATGTTTAGATATGCTCTGCTAGTTAGTGAAAATGTTTCACTGGATATTTGCTGTTATACTGGGGACAGCATGATACCTCTACTGTATGGCATTTATTTTCGCAAACTGAAACAAAAGAAAAAATTAAAAGTCTCATTAATAAACCTAACAGAGTTGAGAGCTCCTACCTGGCTGCAGAGAGAGCCTTGAACATGTGAAGCCAACATAAAGTAGAACTTGAACCCACTGAAACAAGTTCTGTGGGTGCATACAGTCCAATATGCGTGCTGTTGGAAGGCTTTTCAACTTGCAAGCTGCAACTGGATCATGGACACGGACTGCTGGAGAGTAGAGGCATGACAGAGATGCCTCACTAGGACCTGATTGTCATGTTTAAAACCTGTGCAAAATGTATGGTAGGATGATAAAGTGAGCGATTATTTTACTCTTTTGGGAAATCTGGAGACCAGCTGCCCAAAACACATATCCAAAACATAAACTGAAACACGACTCTTCTTGTACCTGTACCACGTGAGAACGTGACCCTAAATGATCTCAAGAAAACCATATCTTACAGGGCAATAGGGCAGGACTACTCTAATTGTAGAGGAGGGGAACCCATCACTAGATTGAGCAGCCTGGAGCCCCATCATCTGTCTGACGCAGTTGCCAGCGCCCTAATCCCAAGCACTCTCTTTCCATGCAAAACTGAGCATGAGCAATATCAAAAGGAAGAAAGGTGATGGGGACCACCATGGCCAGTAGCCACCATAAGCAGCACAGAAAGGAGTAGGCGCACCAGTGACAGGCATTTGACAGCATATGGTGAGGCTTTTAATGTCAGCTGTTTTTATTGGGTCCTGGTATTTTATTGTAACTGTTTTTTACCTGTTTAAAATTGATATAAAATCTTTAACGTACAAAAATTTCACATCATGTTTTTATTATGTATCTTTGTGAACTGCCTAGAGAGCTTTGGCTGCTGGGTGGTATAGAAATGAAATGGCAGCAGAGGACTTGGGGAAGGGTAGGCATGACATGGCCTATGGGATGCCTGCCATGGAACAGGACAGCAGGGGCACTTCTTACCTCTTCTTGGCCGGACAGCTTCCTCCTTCTTTGTGTGCTCCCAAAGAACTTCATCCTCCCCGTGGGCACTGAAGCCAACGCTTTTCCTCCCAGAACTGTTCCCTCCAATGCTTCCTGGTGACCTGCAGCCTTTCCCAGATGCTGGTGTCTTTGACAGGCACCCTTCACAGTTTTGCTTGGAGGAACTGGAAGAAGAGAGAAGAATTCAGGTGTCACATTTTCTTTTGTAGCTTCTCCCACCCCACCCCCTTGACAGGCCAATAAGCTAACAGTAGTTTAGTTTAGCGTAAGAACATAAGAAGAGCCCTGCTGGATCAGACCAAGAGTCCATCTAGTCTGGCATTCTGTTCATACAGTGGTCAATCAGCTGTTGATGGGAAACCCACAAGCAGGACATGAGTGCAACAGCAGTCTCCCACCCATGTTCCCCAGCAACTGGTGTACATAGGCATGCTGCCTCTGAGACTGGATGAAAGGATGATCATATGTTAAAATCAGTGAAGGCTGGTGGTTCCGATGTCGGTGGGGCAGTGCATCCACTCCGGGTTTCAGTCTGAACCAGTCAGAACTCTAATGGAGCTATCCAAGGTGTGAAATTCACTGCCCCACTGATGCCAGAGCCACCGGCCTCCACTGATTAAAATATCCGTAAACCACCAAAGTAGCTCCCAGTTCTTCTGGACGTACACAGTCTAGCAAGTAAGTCCAGAAAAGTTGCTAGTCCACAGATTTTAATAAACTTGCCTGCCAATATATGGATGGGTTTGTTATTTGTGAGCCTCGTGTGGCGCAGAGTGGTAGGCGGCAGTATTGCAACCGAAACTCTCCCCACGACCTGAGTTCGATCCCAGCGGAAGCTGGGTCCCAGGTAGCTGGCTCAGGTTGACTCAGCCTTCCATCCTTCCAAGGTCAGTAAAACGAGTACCCAGCTTGCTGGGGGAAAGGTAGTCACGACTGGGGAAGGCAACGGCAAACCACCCTGCTACAGTCTGCCATGAAAACGCCAGCGCAAGCGGCGTCCCTCTAGGAGTCAGCAATGACTTGGTGCTTGCACAGGAGGAACCTTCCCTTTTTTTTCTCTTGTTATTTGTGGAACATCGATGACCTGAAAGAAAAAGAATGGCCTCCTTTCCAGTCTATGAAGGCTCCCTCCCTTCCCATATTACCTGGACACCTCCCAGGTTTTTAATAATGCAAAACATGTAACTTACAATATCTAGTAATCTTTACAACAATGCTGCAAGGCAGACCAATGTTATTAAACCCACACTGCGGAGTTTTTATTCTGGAGAGGGTGGGGGGAGGGATAGATCGTTTCGTCCCTGTTAACTGATTTTTAAAAATGGTGCAAGAGGGCCACAGATCAATTAATCCTGCTACTAACAATTCAAAAATGCAGGCTTACAAGCAGAACCTGCAACAAACCGGGGCAGTGTGGAATGCTCTTGTTCAGTGTTCTAGACATGCTTACTTTGGGGATGCTCCATCCCACCCACACCCAACCCTCAGTTCTATGTTTTTTTTATTTCCCAAACATATACTCTGCATTCCACAACTACTGAGCACACTCAGTTCTCCTTGGGCTGTTCTCTCCTCACACTTAGGGTTTTTCCCTACAGATTTTGGGTATTTCTGCAAATAAAGAAATACTCCCATGAGCATGCCAATAGCTCCCTCTTGTTTCTCTGTGGGCCCCTTTTGGCTTAAATCCTGTTGGTACTCAATGGCGTGTTCACTATTATAAGGAGTGCTGGGACTTGAAGGTCATAGTACTGAAATATATTTTTAAAAAACCATCTAGACCAACACCTGTGACCAACTTCAGGTGTGTTACCTAGGAATAATAATCCCACCCGCCCCCGAGATGACTCTAAGAGATGGGGCTGCACTCCCAATCCTGTCTCCTGGGGAAGTCTATCTGGCTCCTACAGCTTGCAAAAAAATGTCTCTACCTCAAAAATATCGGAGGCACTCTCTTTCACCCAGGAGTTTCAGCACAATTAGCATCGTTTAAAAGATATTTAAGAAGCCAGTCGTTATTTTGGCACTTTCTGGGTTTCCAGGGTAAAGCTTTAATTAGAATTGATAGCCCTGTTTTCTGAAGAGGGTGACCTTTGACTTGCAAAATTAGTGGGAGGAAGTTACTTTGCTGGAACACTTAAATGCCTTCTCTTGACAAGGCAAGGTTACCTCTAGGATGGAATATTGCTTTCAGGGTTGAGTAGCACTACAAGTGGCAGAGAGAGGGAAAAAATTAAATTGCTAATTTTAAAGGGCAGGATGGAAAAGACATAAAAAACGTACAGCACAGCAAGCTCTGCTAACAAGGCCTTGGGGTCTGACCCTTCAGCTCTTAACGCAAGCAAAAGCCCGAAGGACCAGAAGTTAAGAAAGAAAAGGATTAATATCGAGTAGGGATTGTAGGGATTTCAAGGGCGTCAACACTGTCGAGCCTCAAAATGTGAGGAAGTCTTCCCTCTGAAGGAGTGAGCGTTCACTGGAGGTGGAGAGAGCTCTTCATCACCACCACCCCATTCCCCCTGGGGGTCTGTGTTGACACAGCGCGAACCCCTCCTACCCCTCCCGGTCAGCAACGAAGGGTGCTTCCAAAACCCACAATCCATCGCCAGAAATTCTTATAACCATTTCAGTCCATTTGATTTTCCCACCGCTCGCTCTCTCCTCCTTCAAGCACCACATCCAGGCCCACCTTTTAAACATGGCCTTTGGCTTATCCTCTTAATCCTCTTCCCCAGCTCCATCCAAGTTTTACATATCTGTAACAGCATTTACCTGCGCTTATCCTCCCTCATTCTGTTGTTCCACATTGTCTGTTTTAGCTTGTACAGTCTTACGGGGTGGGTGGGGGCCAGCACTAGTTTGGACTACCTAATTCTGTAAGCTGCCCTGGACACCCCCCGCCCCTTTGACTTCCTCACTAACACACTCACAGAGCAGGTTCTCAAGAACATAAAGGGGAAATAAAGCAGAGTGGCTTATTTTACCTCCCTGTGCATGCCGGTCGTGAGCCACCAAATTAGCATAATTACCCTCTCTGGTAATTCAGGAGCAATTCAGTAACTCAGGGTCAAACTAGACATGATATTAATTGTGTGACTGCAGTTAATCTGCACATTTTTTGTTACGCAAATAGCAGCTGTGGGGAAGCCCGAGTAGCTTCGGGTCCATGGCGGATGAGAGGGGAAGTTTAATTCTATCTCCTTCCGCACCACACACTGTTTGTATTTCAAAGGCAGCCTACATTGGCACCAATGGGGGCTTTCCTTGAAATACAAATAGCAGCTTTGGAGAGACATTTTTGTCAGGACTGTGGCAGGGAGGGAGAATTATACTCCCCTTTCTCACACTCACTCACTCACTCACTCACATACATCCAAAGGAGTTCTCTCAACTACTATTTATATAACAAAAATGTATAAATGTGCATGTTAATTGCACCCACGCAATTAACATCATGTCTAGTTTGGCCTTCAAGCCTCAATTATTGAAAAACTTGCAAAACAAAATGGCCCTATGTTTTTTCCCAAGTCCAGGAGAGAGTTCAGGAGATTGTTCCATAACTTTGGGGCTGTATCAACATAGTCCTGGGTCTTTCCTTTAGAACTTTTACCTCTATCAGAGGGTGATCTTACCTGCTTCTGTATAGGGGGGGGGGAGAGAGAGAGAGAGAGAGAGTCTGTCTAAAGCATGTTTGACTCAGGCCATGAAAGGTTTTAAAAGGTCTGAAGCCACTCCTTGAACTTGGCCCAGAAATGCATTGGTAGCCAATGCAGTGCAAAAATAGTTAAGTGTCTCTTTAATAATTAAGTGCCTACACCAACCAGAAGGCAGTCGAAGACATTCTACATCAACGGAAGCTTCCGAAGCATCTTCAGTGGCAGCCCCACTTTAACAAATAAGTGGCATAAAAGCATTTTTTACCACAAATCCTCCTCCACGAACTTACCCTGTGCACTCTCCTCACTATTAAACTGGACAAGAGTAGAGGAGAAAAAAGAAAGGGCCCCTCATCTAGGGGCAGGGCATATGGGTAGAGAAATGAAATCCTCTGCCATGCTGGTGGCACAGTTATGGAACTCCCTTGCCCATGGAGGGTCGCTTGGACATTAAGGAGGCAAGTGAATGCTGTTTTAATTTAGAGGGCTTTTACCTGAATTTTTATTAATAATTTTAATCTGGAAAAATGCTGGCTTAAATTCCTGCATGGTTATGAATTAAATATGGGATTTGATGGGGTGTAACGTTTGTAATGTTATCCATTGTAAACTGCTTACGGAGCTATACTACTGAACAGCCTATAAGTTAAATCAGGGGTGCAGACGTTCAGCCTTGAGGGCCAAATCCGCCCTCCAGGTTTCTCCAGAGGGCCCCACTGCCTTCCCCTGGCCCCACCCCCTTTTCCCCAAGAACCAATTGTTTGGGGGTTTCCTGGCTTTTGTGCAATTTTTTCCGCATTCTAAAAAGTTGGAATGCCTCCCCTAAGGCTTAGTTATTAGCAATAAGAGCTTTAAAATAAAATATGCTGGCATTTTCGGGTTCAGGCCCCATACCTTTAGCCTTGGCCCCTCCCACAACTGGAACGCAGCCCCTGAGAGCTTCTAAACCAGAACTCAGTACTCAGGCTGAAAGACGTTCTGCACCTCTGAGTTAAATAAACATAATTTAGGTCGCAATCCTACCCAGACAGGTGGCCGCCTCCGAATTCAGAGGCGACCACCTATTCAAAGCAGGGCAAAAGAAACACAGAGGGGATTGTTCCCTCCATGCTTCTCCTGCCCCGCATTTTTGGCTAGACAGCCGACTGCAGCTGTCTAGCCATGGGAGGACGGAGCGATAAAGGAGGCTGCTGCATAGGATGTGTTGTACAGGCATTTCCACCCTCCCCGCCCCAGATCGCCCCCAGCCATGCCCCTTTTCGGCCACTCCGCGCTCCTCTTGCAAGCACGGAGGACGGGGCTGTTCCACGCTGCCTTGGAGGCAGCGCGGATGTGTGGGGAGGTCAGTTATCTTGGAGTGCGGGCTCCGAGGTCGGTTCCTGGATAGCACAATATCCTATGGGATGTCTAGCCACTGTCTAGCGGCCATAGGATTGCTCCCTCCATGTGTTAACAACTTGGGTTGGAGTGGCTCAGCCTTGGCAGATGTTTGGGGTTACCTGTGGGTGGCTCCCCACACAAAAAACCCTGCTAACTGGGGCAGATGTTGAGACCAACAGTCCTTGTGGGGCTCCCACTCCCAGCGAGGTACAAGAGTCAGACAGGGTGTCTTGGGATATCCACACCCATGACCCTACTTTGCAGCAATTTGTACCGAGTACGCTTCATTCTTCCCTCACTAGCTATGAGGAAGATGAGAGGGCTGTATAGCTCTGTGGCAGGACACAGCCTGAAGGGCACAGGTTCAAACCCTGGCACCAGATTGCTGGTTTTAAACTTCCCACCCTCAAATTATGAGATGAAATAACAAGACCCCTGCTCGGACTGCGGGATAGCCACAAAGGGTGGTTGCCATCTGCAAGGAGCAAGTCTTCCCTGCTGTAGCTCTAGAACTGTGGAACGCTCTCGCCCGGGAGGTTCATTTGCCCCTTCACTTCCCACCAAACTTACGGGAGCAGAATCGTATTATTTCTGCTCCATATATCTGTTATAGATTTTTAGACTTTTAATGTTAAAAAGGAGGGGGTTGGTATATTTTTTGTTATTTTATAAACGGCCTTGGAACTTTTGTTGAAAGGTGATACATAAATGAAAATTGAAATTACTCTGGGGAAGACACTCTTGCCTGAGACCCTGAAGAGCTCTTGGCCAATCAGAGCAGACAGTACTGGGTTACATAGACCAACAGTCTGATGGTATAAGGCAGCTTCCTATATTCTACCTTTTATGGTACGTACATCAGTGGGTTCATGGCCTTCCCTGCCAGGAAAGCACTTCATATTTCTAGGTGAAGAAGACCTCAGGGCCTGCCACAGCTGGATTCCCCACCCTGCTCCCCAGGGCCATCTTCCACCAACAGCCCTGTGGGAAGAATTCCACAAGAGGGAGGTAGATGAAGGCAACACCAGGCATCTGCTCCTGTTCCAGTGGGATTCTCCCTGCCCCCAGGGCCATCTTCCACCAACTGCCCTGTAGGAAGGATCCAGATGATTTACTTCTGTATTACTTTTTATTTTTTATTTGTTAATATTGTTTATTGTGATTTTATTATTTGTATGTTTACCTGCAAGCCACCTTGGTAGGATGTGTATCCTGAAAGGCGGCATATACATTACTGCAACAAACAAACAAACAAACAAACATGGAATTGCTAAACAAAAAGGTAAAGGTACAGGGGCAATCCTATGGGAGAACACGGGAAAATAAAATCTCAGTATAAAATGACTACCCACCACCACATTGTTTACCTAAGCCCCGCCCAGCCAATATGCCCCCCTCCACGGAACTTGCCCCGTAGCCAGATACCGCTTTTCAGCTGGAATGGCACATTTTTAATGTCACTCAGGACCCACATTCTAGGATTTGCATTCCTTAAGAAGGGGGGGGGCAGGAGAAGGGGGGGAAGTTAACCTTTTGTTTTATTGAATTAAAATGCCACGGAAATGCTGATGTAGTCTTCAGAGACTAAAATACTTTTACCAAGAAGAATAGCTGTCATTTATTAGACACAAAGAACAATTACTTGATAGGATGCTTTCTGACAAAAAGCAGATTGGTATTCTTGTCATAGAAAAAGGCATTGTAGGGGGGGAAGTGGGGGGGGGGGAGAAAACCCAGCACAGACCTCTGAGACTTGAATAATTTAAAGCTGCATTTGGTGCAATTTGAATTTTTCTTTAGGGAGGCAAAGTTAAATACCTTTAATTTGTTCTAATTATTTCAAATTTGCAAGTTAATTATGGCTGATCATTAAATAACAAAAAGGACTATCATCTCCATAGAGTTTTACCTCCTACCCTCTGCATTACTTAAGCTCGATTTTAGTATGCATGAATTAACTTTCTAAATAATCGCACGGTTTGACTAAATGGCTCAGTAAAATGAGCTCTGATCCTCAGAATAAGCATTAATGGACATTAGGAAGGCTACTGGGACCCATGTTGCTTACATTATAAGTATTTTTAATGGGGTCTTATTTACTAATCTTTATATACTGCTCAAGTTAGGGCACTAATACAGCTTCATTAGTCTGCTTTAGTAGAGGGAGAAAATGTCACTTCTTCACAACACTAAAACCAATGTCTGCTCAGAGGTAGCTAAATTCATTTTTAAATTAAAGGAAGCCAAGTATGATGGAATTTAACTTGTTCGAGAGCAGCCCATCCTGATGAATCAATCTAGCATAATGGCAGCCTTGGTCCACAAAAGGAATTTTACGGGACCACCGAAGTGCTAAGCTACCCAAGCAGCAAGAGAGCCTTTCTCCTCCCGGCCACAGAGTACCACTTACCGCCAACACCCAAAAGCTTGCACCAGGCTCCTGTTCGGCATTCATTGTTTGGCTGGCTGCTTCCCAGCCATGAATTCTGAATTTGGAGGCTCACCTTTTCCTGAACCCTGATCTCATCATACATTTTGCAGGACTGATCAGAGGTATCCAGAGAACATTAAGCCAGCAAAGCGCTTGGAAGCCGACAAGCACAAGGGCAGCAACAGAGGCCCTCCGATATTGATTATTCAACAGATGGCCGCCACAGTTTTACCCTCCTGCACCCCAGCTGAGACCGCACGCTGGGGAGCTTAACCACTGAGAAACTGACGGATTGCCTTGGTTGGGCTCACCTCACGCTCTTAATTGGCTGCACCGTTCTGTTTCTGGCCGTCAAATGCTGACAGGTGTGATGGCTGTAGAAGCTCCATTTCTGCCTTTCAAAGGTATAAACAAGTATGCCGAAGTAGATGTACCATAATGCACCTGGGGATGTCAGACGAAGCCCCCATAAGCTGAAGGACTGTTTGTCACTCTGCCCCCAAACATCTCTCTCCATATGGCATAGGTAAAGACAGCCGAAACCAAGTGGAGAAATTCCAGGGATAAGGCTGCATGCATAATTTGGTGGATTTCTACAGAATTTGACCCCCACACTGATGTTGCTCCAAAATATGCATGGGTGGGGTGGGGGCTTCTAGGGTCTGTGGTCCTAGCAGCATGCAGGTGCACTTCAGCAGGTCTTCAGACATGATGGGCCCCAAGAGCCCCTCATAGGGGGACTCTGCAGAGGAGGGTCATCAACTTGCACCAGCATATACAGGCCTTTGCAAAGCCTGCAGCCTGCATGAAGGCTGTTCACCGCCACTCCCAGATTTTTATTTTTGGGTTGCGGAGGGAATCTGCACCATACAGCTGGCACTTTTCCTGAAGAGTTCCGGATGCTCCTGAGCACCAGGAAAGGGGTTAAGCAGCCTCTCCCCCTACTAGTCAGCCACTCCCAATTACAGCCTCCTGTAGCTGCTTTTCATACTAAGAAAATGTTGGAAGGAAAGGAAGACGCACGGAACTGCCCGTCACATGCATTATCATCCTAAGACTTGGGCTCTGGCAAGTCTCCAGGAGGCGGGTTTTCCGCCACTGAAGGGCAACCACTGGGAACGTCGCTCTAGCTCAGAGGGCACAGAGGCCATTCTTGGTTGAGCTCAACAACTGCACTAGGACCTAGAGCTACAGGCCACCTCTCAGATATGTTGGGCCCAAGACTGTTTAGAGCACAGTAATCTCAGCACTTAGATAATGCAGGCTAAAGTTTTTAAACAGCCTAGACCCTGAACACCTTAAGGAGTAGCTGCTCTCTTATGAATCTGCTTGTGCCTTAAGGACAGCTTCTGTGGACCCCCTGGCTGTCAGAAGTATGGCTAGTGGCATGAGAGACAGGACCTTTTCTGGGGTGGTGCCAAATCCATGGAATGCCATCCCTGGGGAGATCTACCAGGTGCCTTCTCAGACCATATTTAGATGGGTACTAGAGACACGCTTCTCCCAGTAGGGTCTTTGCTTGATAATAGTTGCAACATTTGAAGTGTTTTACTTGACTCACTCTGATGCTGCTTTGATTCCTATTCCATTGTTATTATGTCTGTTTTAGACTGTGATTCTCCTGGGATTAATTGTTAGCTGCTTTGAAGACAGTTTCATACAAAAGCAAGACAGAATATCAAAGTTGTTAAGGGTCATGCAAAACCTGAAACATGTTATGCAGCATGATATACATTTTTGTCGTATATTGATCATACATCCCAGACCTGACCCCTTCCAGGTCAGTATAAACTTTCACTGACCTGCTAAGAGAAAATAATTTCAGCTTGAAGGTTTTTCAGTTCTGTACTCTATGCATCCTAACTGAACTGGATTGTGTTTCATTGTATTCTTTAACTTTTCAGGCTATGTTTGGCCCATGCTTATTGTACTGAAAAAAATGTTATAAAATTAATGTTTTTAAAAGGGGTGGGAAAAGAAAAAAAGCAGGACAGAAGTCTATTAAACAAGCTAAGGGCTTTATAGCAGCACCTTAAGTTTAACCTACAAGACATCAGACACTGACCTAAGGCACCCGTATAACGACCGTCCAGAGGAGAGCCACCCTCAGGTAGGAGGCAGATCACAACACTCTGCACCAATCAATAGAATAAAGCCACTCAAATGCAGCTCTCCAAATGTCTTCCACTAAATCCCATACTTGCATTAGATTTTGAATGAAGGTGGGCTCTGTTAACCCAGGGCACAAGTGCAGATCCCATGCCATATTCCAGGCTAAAAGACGGACTGGCGGGGGTTTAAGAAAGCCGATAGTACCTAGGCACACCTACAGCTGGAGTGGGCCAGTTCAACAACCTTCAAGAACTGAAGCTTGGAGCGGGTAGCAACATGCCAGGAGACTACGTCGAGGACAGGACTTGTCCCCCAAACACACATGATGAATGACTAGATTAACTAAATGGATGGGTGAGGACAACTCTTCCTCCCCAGCCTGACACCCCCAGACCAACAGCTGCCCTGCGGCACCTGCAATGGCAGAGGAAGCGGAAGCGGCGGGGAGGGGAGGGGAGGGGAGAGGAAGAAGCACTGCTGCAGTCTGCAGGTTGCCTGTTGAGAAATGGGCTGCATATGATTTCCTAGTGATGCTGTTAATCCTCAAGAATCATTACTGACAGATCCTATCTGGGGCTTTTTCTGATACTTCTTTCCAAAACAGGGAGGACACTATACAAATTTAATAATCTACCAATTGATCACCATAGCTTAATTCTCATTAAGGGGGTAAACCTGTGTCTGAGCTGTACCATTGTGGGGGTGGGGCCCTCAACATGACAGAATGCGCGCTGGGTATCCTGTCTTCTCATGATGTGGCCAAAGTACTTCAGTTTTGCCTTTCATATCCTTCCCTCAAGGGAGCAATCTGGCTTTATCTCCTGGAGTATGGACTGGTTTGATCTTCTTGCAGTCCAACTCTCAGAATTTTCCTCCGGCACCACAGTTCAAAAGCATCTATCTTCCTTCGCTCAGCCTTCCTTATGGTCCAGCTCTCGCAGCCATAGGTTACTATGGGGAATACCATTGCTTGAACTATGCGGACCTTTGTTGTCAGTGTGATGTCTCTGCTCTTCACTATTTTATCAAGATTTGTCATTGCTCTCCTCCCAAGAAGTAAACGTCTTCTGATTTCCTGGCTGCAGTCAGCGTCTGCAGTCATCTTTGCGCCTAGAAAGACAAAGTCTGTCACTGCCTCCACGTTTTCTCCCTGTATTTGCCAGTTCTCAATCAAGCTGGTTGCCATAATCTTGGTTTTTTTGAGGTTTAACTGCAACCCAGCTTTTGCACTTTCTTCTTTCACCTTCATCATGAGGTTCCTCAGCTCCTCCTCGCTTTCAGCCATCAAAGTGGTCGAAGTGGTCAAAGAATGCGCTGTGCAAAATAAATATTCCTTGCATGCAGAAAACTAGATGACAAGAAGGGGGCTGGGGTAGAACCCTTCTCCCTGATATGCTAGTTTTCTAGGTGTAGGGATATATCTATAACTATGTTGTATGGAGGAGCATTTCAATATGCAAGTCCTTGATTGCCACATGAAGAGGTTCAGCCCAGACACAGCTAGGTTCACGCTGTACCAAATTTCTGTATTCGTGGAACCTGATCCTGGAAACCTACATGTTGGACTTATATTGTGATATTCTGGAGTTTATTATGATTTTTTGCTTTCAGAACATAGCTGTACCCTCTACCTCTTTCAAAACCAGCACACATGGTAATGCCCCCCCACCCAGCCCCCAAGAAATAACGAATTAAATGGGTCTTTAAATTGAAGATAGCACATCCTCTCTGAAGCCTTGTCCTAATTTTGCTGCAAAAAATCAATCATGTTTTGATCCTCCCCTACACAACTCCAGGTCCTAATTGGCTGCCCTAATAAACAGCAAAATGATTAGAAATTATCCTCTTTCCTCCTTCCTCTTCTGTGGAAAATAAATCTCAGAAAGCAAAGGGTGGGGTGGGGGGGATCCCTCCAGCTCAGAGCTTTGTAGAGATTCATGTCGAAGTCAGGCCTGGCAAGCTTTAAGCGGGACAATATGCCAGGAATTCACGCGTGGCCTTTTGTACGGAGCAGAGTAGGGCAGCTGTCGCTCCAGCGAGCAGGGCTGTCAGCCTTCACAAAAGAAAGCCATGTAAATGTCAAGTCACAGGTATAAAAACAATCCTTCAAATACAGCGCCCACATATCTAGAAAAACCTGCCTGGCTCTTGGTGGTAAAAACACTGCAAGGATTGACAGAACAGCCTCTTCCAAACAAAGTTTCTGACCTAAATCCCAGCTTCTGCAGCAGTTTGAACGGCTCTACTGTCATTCTCTGGATGGTGTGGCATGATCGGGGTGGGGTGGGGTGAGGAATGCAGCATGTAGGAAGGGGGGTTCTTCTAACACAGGCTTTTTTCATTACAGTTTCATGGATCCCCAGACAGGGTTGTGCTTTCTGAGAATGGCCTTGTTTGGACATAACATTAAACCATAGTTTAGTGTTACAAGAAAAGCCGAGGCAAGCCATGGCTCTGGCGCTTCCTACCTCTGCCCCTCACAGCACACCTATGAGGAGGAATTTGAAAGCTTTTTCTTCCATTTTAGATTAACCACAGCTTGCCGTGCCACCCAAACATGGACAAACTGTGGTTACTCTTAACTATGGTTAATTAAAGCAAAGGCAAGCCATAGTGTATGAAGATGGATTGTTTCAACTAACCATGGTTAAACTTAACCACAGTGTATATTTCAGATGGCCCACTGAACTGTGGTTAATCTAAAACAGAATTGGAAGTTTCCAGTCTCCTGCTTTTCCTCCATGGCGGTGGTGAAGGGAGTGGGAGCATGAAAGCTAAACTATGGTTCAAATGCAGCCATTGCATTAATCTTCAAGGTGCTAGAGGACTCTTCGTCATTTGTTTCCCAAAAGTGCTCCCCCATCTTCTAAAACAACATGAGAAGCAACTTACGATATATATCCCCTTTGTTTATAGTGCCATATTAAAGCACCCAGACAACAGTACTGCTAATTTTTGCTCCCTTTTGTCCACCCTCAGGTGGTGCTGTGTCCAGATCTCGGGTCACTATCTCAGTCCCCACCTCCGTTCAGCTCCTAGAACCACTTGCGACCCGCCCTCCAGCAGCATTCCTCATTCTAGCCTTCTGAATTTTGCCAGATCTTGTCCTCAGGTGTGGCTATTTATGCAGTGGTCACTTCTAGAAGCCATCTTCTAACCCCTTACATACTCCATGGGACTCCCATAAAGTGCAGTGTGGCTCCCCATCAGCAATGTTCTATCAGACTGGATTGGAGCTGCCATTGTATGTTGCAGGTTTTGTTATATGCTGGTGTTTCTTGTATTTTAGGATGTTTGCTGCTGTTGCTGTTTCTGCTGTTTCTATTACTGCATTGGCTTTTATTATGTGAATTTTACTGTTGTATGCTGCCTTGGGAGGGCTCCTGCCCTGAAAGGTGTCAAGAAATATTTTAAATAAACAAATAAAATAGATGCGGTGCCGTAACAGTTGCTCCCAAGCACCTGCCTCTTCCCCCAGTAGGGACATGGGTGGAGAAAAGTTGGGGCAGAAAACAACATTCAGCAGATGAAGCAAAGAGCCAAGCTGGGAAGTGTGGAGCCTGATGGATGCACGGGAGGAGCGGAGCAAGTAGCAAAAGGCATCATCATCTTTAATGTCAAACAGAATATAGCCTTCCCCTTAACTAAGAACATGAGAACATAACATCATCTTGGCTTATAGGGGGCAACCAGTATGTTGCAGTGCCATGGCACTGAACATATTTTATCCTCGTGATAAAACCATTTGCACGAAACCACGTCCTATAATCTAGTCTAATCCCAGGATAACTTTCCCCTGAGACTTGTAGAACATTTGGATTGCATAGAAGAGAACTCTTTTACCCACATTTAACAATTTAATGCCTATAACACAGTGCGAGTGAGCTAAATGCTCATGTGTGAGATCTTTATACACTTATGCAGTTTTAAGACTACAGAACACATGATGCAGTGTGACTGTGTTCTGTTGGCGTTATAGAGCCCTAGCAATGAAAACAAAACAAACCACGAAAACTGCTATAACAGTGAGGAGTATATCCTGCAGAGACAGGCTTTTGGATAGGCTATCCAAAAGCTTATCTAATTCAGCATCCTGTTTCCCATACTGGCTAACCAGATGCCTATGAGAAGCCTACAAGGAAGACATGAACGCAACAGCACCTTTCCACTTGTGTTCCCCAGCAACTGGTAATTCAGAGGTGTAGTGCCTCTGATACTGGAAGTAATATATAGCCATCATGATTAGTAGCTATTGGTGGCCTTATCTTCCATGATAAGTTAGCTTCAATAGAGAACACCAGGTTCTAGTATGAGAGGGGGATTGGGAGAGGTAATGGAGCATGTCCCCCCCATCCACCATTTACAGCAGGGGTGGGCAATATATGGGCCTCTGGATGTTGGTGGACTGGAACTCCCATTAGTCCTAGCCAGCAGAGCCAATGAGGGACAATGGGAATTGCCGTCCAACAACACATTCCCCATCGCTGATCTACAGGATTGCCCTCCACCACTGGTGCCCCGCCCCGCACACCCTGCCATTTGTCCTGTTATCAGAGACAGAGTCCTGTATCACCGTGTGTTTTCAAAACACACAGCTTTTTCTAACTGGGAGCACTACCAGCAGAGTAGCGTCAAGGCTGCTCATAGTAACAGTCAGCAATAAGGTGCACAGGCAAGAAGCAGCTTGTCAAACATTAAATCTGACCAGAAATGTCTTTTTACCAAGTATGCTTTCCAGATTTCCCTCCAGCTCTTTTAACAAAATGGCCCTCCTGATTACTTTTCTCTACTTTATAAGTATCATATGAGACCCAAACAGTTCTGGAGAGGGAAAAACACTTTGCCATCTCATTTCCTCATATTTCCTTGCAGCACCCCTCCAAACAAATTTTGTGATTTTTTCCAAATGCTGCATTTGGGGGTGGAAGGTCCATCAAGACCAGGAGGTTTCTAATCTGTCAGAACAGTACCTGCTTGAATCTTTCTACTCCTTACTCAACGTTACTAATTCAACTCAACCTTAGAAATGTATCACTGTGTATTTTTCTTGGCTTTGAATATCTATGCCTCACTGTTGAGTTTGAAAGTTTGCTCCCAAACATTTGAGCCCCATAAAGGTGCTGACTCACTTGATCTGTGGGACCCACTCAGTTCCTAAGGCTACAATACATGGAATCCATTTAGAAAGCAGAACGTCCCAAATATTTTTTGATATCTGCCATTTCATGCAAGGCTTTGAAGGCACAGCCTAACCAACAGGACCAACAACCATGAACAACAGTTCTTCCCAAATTTAATTGTCAATGTACATTCCAAAGTCTTGGTTCAAGCAGTAGCCCATACATGAGGCTCCATGAGATGAGGAGCTACCAGGTGACTATAGCAGCCAGCTATTCCAACAGCTGATGGAGACTGTACAGAGCCAAACCTCTCTCAGTATCACCACAAGCTGCCTGATGGCTTGCTGTCCCTCCAGCATCACTGTTGCTCTCTGCTGCTCCAGGTCCAAGAAGCAGCCAAATGCTACCTGAGCCCATCAAACAGATGTTGGTGGTACTCAAAGAGGTTTGGAAGGGGGCTCACCACAAGTGGTTGTAGTAGCTGTCAGAACAACTAGCCACTACAGTCATCTGGAGATTTGTCACTACATGGAGCCTTGTTCATGGGCTCTGGTGCAAACTACCCTAAACGTACGTGTTGTACAGAAGTGTAACTTGTTGTGAAAAACCTACTGGGAAGGAGGGAGAAGTTTAACATAGCCAAGCTGGGAGATGAACAGGGCTTGATGCAGTTGTTTCAGACATTCTGATGGTGAAACTTTGAAGAGAGTTTGTTAGAAAGTCGAGGAGAGGGAGCAGAACCACTACCTCAACTCAGAAGCCCACATAACAAGGAGGGAATGTAATGGTGTCAACACCAAAGAGGAAAGGGCTTTAGGAGGAAAAATAAGGAGTTCCTTTTTAGCAAGATTAAGGTTGAGCTGTTGGCTAGACAACCAAGATTATGTTTTGGAGAGACAGTTGTATGTGAAACAAAAGCAGAGTTGCAGATTTAAAAGTCATTGGCATAGAGATGATAGCTGAATCTGTGTAGGTGGATGGGGTTACCCAGAGGATAAGGTAGAGAAGACCTTTGAGCAAATCAAGACGTGCCTAAATCCTTTCTCTGCAAGGGATGAAATTGTTTCACTCGCGCGCGTGCACACACACACACACACACACACACCCTTCCAAGAGGAGATGATACTGCAAAACACACACACGTAAGTACGCTGTCTCCCCATAAAATCTAAAGATCATACAGCTTCTAAAATTAGGATGGCTGCTAAATGAAAGTTAACCTGAACAATAACTTTAGCTAAACCCCAGGTCACAAGGACTGGATATAATGAGATGAAGAATATGAAAAGGCCATTTATAATGAAATTCATCACACTACGAATGCCATGCTTAGCTGCCTTATAACATATAATTAATGATCCTATAAAAATCTAGCACTCCAGACTCTTCCCGCTGCCCACAGAGCCATTCTTGACACTGGGCAGGGAGAAAGAGCAGCTGCTGCCACAAACACTGCCCTGTGAGAAGCTTCAGTGTTTTTTTTGTTTGCTTCTCATTTGTCCATCAGCTGCCACAGACCCATTTCCATAACTTGCTGAGCTTTGGGGGCCTTTATCCAAAAATCAGCTTTAGCTGCTGGCAAGGCAAGACGCAGTAGCGATGACTGCCTGTGCATATCCAGAGTACTGAATCAAACGAACAAGCTATTAGAGTTGATGGTGGATACCTCTGAGCAGCCTGAGCAAATGGGCAAGGGCCCAACAGCCTTAAACTAGGCAAGGCATCTGCAGCTGCCAACGTTTGGGCCAAAGGCATGGCATGCCCACTGAGTGGCTCCCCCTCCTTCCAGAGAACAGCCAGTTCGGAAGGAATCAGAGAGTAGCAGGGATGGAAGCAAGGTAAGGAGCTCACACAGAAGCAGCAACAGGAGAGCACAGAAGGCCATTGTCAAGGCAACTTTTTAACACCTACATGAAACCGCTGGGGGAAGTCATCAGGAGGTTTGGGCTGAAAGGTCACCAGTATGCGGATGATACTCAGCTCTACCTCTCGTTTCCATTTGCACATCCCAGGGAGGCTGTGGAAGTCTTGAACCAGTGTCTGGAGGCTATTTTGGGATGGATGAAGGTGAACAAGCTGAAACTTAATCCAGACAAGACAGAGATACTGTGGGTTGGGAAACCAACTACTTCGGTGGAGGTTTACAACTGGTCTTAGACAGGGTTGCACTCCCCCCAAAAGACCAAGTGTGCAGTCTGGGAGACCTCCTGGACTCTGAGCTAACTGGGGAAGGCCAGGTGGCTGCGGTGTCTAGGAGTGCTTTTTACCAGCTTAGGCTGGTACGCCAGCTGCGGCCCTATCTGGAGAGGACGAACTTTGCCTCAGTTATCCATGCACTAGTGACGTCCTGGCTGGACTACTGTAATGTGTTGTATGTGGGACTGCCTTTGAAGATGGTTCAGAAACTCCAGTTGGTACAGAATGTGGCTGTCTGAGTACTAGTAGAAGCGAGATGATTTGATCACATAATGCCTATACTGCACCAGGTGCACTGCTTACCAGTGTGTTTCCAAGCCCAATTTAAGGTGCTGGTTTTGCTTTAGAGTTTTAAATGGTTTGGGAACAAGTTACTTCAGGGACCACCTTCACCCATATCAGCCTGCCCACACGTTAAGATCAGAAAGGCCGTTCTCATTTGCCCACCCGTGAGAGCAGTTAGGTGGGTAACATGCGAGAGGGCCTTCTCTGCAGTGGCCCCACACCTTTGGAACAAGTTGCCATCAGAGGTCCGCCATGATCCATCACTGCAGGCTTTTAAGAAGGTCTTGAAACGTATTATTTTACTGTGGCCTTCTCTTGATATGATTACTGTTGTTGCTGTTGTTGTTGGTTTTTATTGTTGCTTTTATTGCTGTTTTATTGTGTTTTATGTCTTTATCACTTTTAATATTTTAACTGTTTTTATGTATTTTATTGCTGCAAGCCGCCTTGGGAGGGCTTCTACCCTGAAAGGCAGCCAATTTTTTAAAAAATAAATAAATAAAAATATGTCACCCCTTTCCCTCCTTCAAAGGGGCTCTCCAGCAAAACTAGTTGACAGCTGGATCCCCAGCGTGCAACTACCATACATTCACAAGACAACCTACATTCTCAGTCCAGTAGCCACTATCCTACCCTTGCAACACACATGGCTTTCATCCCACTCTGGCTCAGTGCCTTAGATAGAGATGATTGTGTCGGTTCTCCACTTCTGAGTGCACCCAGGGCAGAACACATGAGGCTCCCAGAAAAGCCCGGGGGGGGGGGTTGGGTTGGGGAGGCAATGCTCCATGCCAGGCCATGCTGCTGAATCAATTTGGTCAGGCAACGTAAGGGATGGAACACAAATCAGATGAGAGGCAACTCTGATTCACAGCTTGGGAATGCCCCTGCATTGCTCCTAGATGCCAAGGTGGTGCTAGGGCCAGGAGTGCTTTTATCAGTTTCAGCTGGTACACCAACTGCACGTCTTTGAAAGTGTCATGGTTAGCATGCTCCATTGATTTCCTGACTGAATACTGTAACATCATTTACTTGGGGCTCCCCTTGAAGACATCCTGGAAGCAGCAGCTGGTCTGAGATGTGGCAACATAGCTTCTGTCTGGTGCTGTCTACATGGAGCATGCAAAGCCAATGATATAGGACCCCCACTAGGAATCAGTTTGTTTCCAGGCTCAGTTCAGTTTATCCGGGAACTAGGATATCTTACTGAGCAGCTCCTCCCATATTTACTTTGGGTGCCACTGCCCGCCTTAGATAAGATCGGCTACACTAGAAACAGAGCTCGCTCTCATATTGCAGAACTCTCCACGGAAGATGCACCTGGCCCATTCTGCTGAAATCTCTAGACTAACCATAAAGGCCCCTTTCTACCAGGCCTTTGACTTAAGCCCTGAGACTTAAGGTTTGACAATTTAGATCTGTCTTTGAATGTTTTACTGATGCCATATACTGCTTGATTGATTTCATTAGCATTTAATAGATGGTAGTTTTATTTATAATATTTTATGGCAGCTTTTAATACGTTGTAAGCTACCTTGAATGACATATCTTGGAAAAATGGAATATAAAATGAAAGGTGCCAGTACAAATATGTCAGAGATGGGAACTGCAATTGGGGCCCCACCGCTTCTAATCCCCCACTAAGCTCAAAATAGCAGCAGCAGCAGTGGCAATACTTAGCATTTGTATATAGTACTTTGGGGTGTCCAGAGCACTTCACATATGTCTGGGTGTAGCCTGTTCAACCACTCTGTAAGGAAGGAGTGGGCTATGTGACCTGTCACATTTCATGCAGTCTGCTCATCTCCAGCAGGGTCCACCCGAGCGTTCTCTGCCCGGACAGAAAGAGAAGAGCACTTTGAAAGCAAGGATCCCGCCAGATCCATGTTTTCAACTGACCAGTGGTGCTGGGTAGGGGGAAATAGCAGCAGCAGGGGTGGCTTAACCTTTCCTTCCCCTGTGAAACTGATGAAGATTTCCTCGCGCCCTTCCCCTGCTGCAAAGATAAGGAAAAAACATACTGGTCCCAGTCATGCCACCCCATCAGGTTACCCCTGAAGGAATTCAGCCCTCAAGGGTAAAAATGTTGCCCAATCTATGGTAAGGGAAGGCAGCATTATCATCATCCTCAGGTTGTGGGTGAAGGCTGATCACCTAAGGCAACCTAGCGAGTTTATGGCAGAAGTGAGATTTGAACCAGGGACCTTCTGATTCACAACTCAGTCCCTTAGGCACTTGGACCAACCATTTCTCACTAAATCTCTCCAACATTTATAAACCCTTTAATAGCAGAGAAATAAATTGCCTGAATATCCATCTCGCTACACATCACCACTCCCAGCTGATCCAATATAACAAAAGGGTAGTTCGTTCCTCCATCAAAAAAAGCCTGATCCCTTGTGAAGCCATGGTGCTCAGATTCAAGGTTAAAGGATTAAGGTCCAAAGCACTGCATTCCAAAGGAAAGCAAGCCAAACATCAGAAGAAACACAAAAATCAATCCTCTTCACCACGGGAGCAGCGTGAAGAACAAATCAGCCAAGTCAAATCTAACATTTTCTCTGTGTGGCTCTGAAAAAAAAATTAGCACTCTTGTAAGCATAATGGAAAGTCTTGGGAAAGTCTTGGCACCAATGGAAAGTGGCACAGCTCGATTCAAAATACCACGACACACCAGGAAGGATCCCTGCAGGAGCAAGTTGGTTAAAAAGGACGTGTGGAGTACACTGAAAAAATTAAAACAATAAAATGAAATCTCACTCAAACCTAAGTAGCGGGGGGGGGGGGGGCTAGCCCACTGCAATGCCCCTCTGAAGTTTCTCTATCTGCAAGTGACAAGGTACAGAGTGTGGAGCGGAGCTCGTTATGTGCTGGAGCACAGCCATGATCAAGCAAGCATAGGGAGGGAAACATGGAGTTGACGGTCTAGTCAAGGACAGAAACAGCAGGAGACGAAGCCTTTATTCATTCCACTGAACATTTTTAACCAACTCCTGTTTTCTCCTGAGTGAGGAACAAGAATTAAATAAGCACGCAGGATGTAGGGTAAGAACTAAGAGCAGTCTGTTTGAATCAAAGCCATAGGAGCTTCCTGTCCAATATCCAGATGCTGGCAGTGGCCTGTTCCAGATGCTTCAGGAAATCTTAACATAGGGTTCTAGTGGGTGACATGACTCCTAGCCATCCACTCCCAACGTCAGGAAGCTTAAGATTTTCAGGTCAGAGATATGGGTGAATTGAGAGGGAATGAGCCGGCCTGAGATTGATGGGGTCTCTGGGATGTGGAGTAGTCCTGTGCCCAATGCCACTTCTTGAGCAGCAAGGGAGAGGTGTTGCTAGGGGTGTCATCTTCCGCCTTCCACTAAGAAGATGTTTTCCTCTCCAGTAAAGTCAGGCCTTGCTACACTGATCCATGTTTCAGTAACTTCCAGGCCTGATTACTGCAATTTGCTTTACATAAGGCTGCCCTTGAAGATCTTGTTCAAACTGGGTCTTTCTGCCAAAAGCAGAAGATGGGATCACACTATCCACCAAAGAGAATGAACTTGCCACTTCTCCTTGGAGTTGTTGGGGTGAGTTGTTGGGTGACCATGTTCCAAGCAGAGGCTACACAGGCAACCACTGAAAATGTATGGCAGAGGCATGGGCAGGGCTGCTGGCTAAAGCTCTGCTGTTGGCTCCCAAGAAACTGGAGCGAGCACTTAGGAATATGAAACATGCCAGCCTGGAATGTAAGTCGTGTCAGATGGTAGGACATCAGTTTCCAGACAAGAGCAAATGCCCCCTCCACCAAAGGCCACCAGTTGCTGAGCCTCTTTGTGGTGGTAACGAGATAAATCCACTATACAGACATCTGTTATGCAACAATGGGAAATGGGCGTCCATCTGCTGCAGAGATACAGCACTTATTGACAAGTCAGATTTGTATCTACCAATAAGTCAGCATTTGCACTTTTGTGCAGATCTGTAAAGGGACATTTCATTGACCAAATAAAGGGCTCTTGCTCTGTTTCCCCGCCGCCCCTCCAAAGGCTACAAGTATCAACATAAACCAGACTGGCACTTGCAGGTAAGTATGGCTGTTCAAAGAGATAGTGGCAAGCAGGTTAAGCTGAAATTTTAGTTAACTAAAGAAAGGGAGAGAGAAAAACCTTGCAAACCATTTGCAAACAGAGTTCATTTGAGGCTGTCAAAATGCCAGTTTAAACTGCTCAGAAGAAAGGACGGGAGGGAGAGGGGGAGTACATGCAAGTCGCTCTTAAGTGTATTCATGGAGCCAATGAGGTGGCTCAAGGTGTTATTAAATGCACCTCTAGAGACTGGGGGCAACTCACAGGAGTACCAGGGTTTGGCAGCCCCAGTTGAACGGTGGCACAACTGGCAGCTACTTCTCCGGAGACCCAGAAGCTGAAATAGCAGGATGTGATGAGTGTCATGATTGAAAAGAATTGACAGGGAGCCCCAGGAGGGAAACAGCAGAGCTGCAGGATGGAACTGTGTGCCTGGAATACTGGGGGGGGGGGGGGATTTGGAGCCTAGAATAAAATGTAGGGGGCAACTTGGGAGGTGGGGGAAGAAACTACGAGCAAGGGGAGCGGCATATGGGTATTCCTTTGCATTAGACTCCCTTGATTACATCAGGATACAAAAGGTAGAGTAAACCAAGACATGTTTGGGTGTGTGACTGACACACACACACACACACACACACACTCTCTCTCTCACACAGAAGTTCAGCAATTCTATAAAATAACTGGTGCAATGTGTTTTTAACAAGCAGCAGAAATCATTCCCTTCAGCGCCACCACGCACACCCTTCCCTTATGAGACATTCAAAATAGTTATAAAATAAACAAAATCTTCTGAAAGATCTGATATTGCTCCCTTTCTGGAATGATCACCATAACAACGCACATTCAAAGAGAAGGAAAGTGCTGTGAAATTCTGTGTCTGACATTTCCAGCTAACTAAAAATGTCAGAGGGGAAGTCATACTCCAAAGCGAGATGGAACCTCCTCAAGACACCCAAAATGCGAGTGGCCGCTGAGAAAAGTCAGGGGGCGCAAATCACTAGGGCGAGGGGTGTGTGTGTGTGTGTGGAGGATGGAAGCTCCTCTAAGAACAACTATGCACAAGACGGATACTTTAATGTAGCACAGTTCCATCAGATACATCAAGTTACAGACTTCTTAGGGCCTTGCTGGCTGACACCCCCCACCCCATTTTATTTTTATTGTGATACTAACAATAGGCCCCACTGAGCACATCTGGGAAAATATCCTATTCCTATAAAATGTGCTTTGGCGGGGTGGGGTGGGGGAGCTGAAATAGCACTTTTCTGCTCCTTTGTTTAGTGGGGAAGAGTGCACATCTGCCCTGGGGACGCTGAGTGAAAAAAGGAGCATCAGGCAAGCTGCCAAGGAGCTCAATGAAGCCCCAGCCTTCCCCTCGGAAGAAACATAAACACTTGGCCCTGCTCCTAAGCCAACGGGAGGTGCTATCCTGAAGGATATAGACTGCCCACTAGGAGCCACAGAAGAAGTCCACAGGGTCACAATTATTAATGATCTTCACATTTGTATCCCATCCTTAAACAGGGATTATCCCATTTTTACCCCCACAACAACCACAGGTGCTGGGCTGAGAGTGCATGACCTGTGCCACATTTACTCAGCACCCTTCATACCTGAGTCAAGATAAATCCATGCCACTCCAGTTACAGACCAAGAGTGTCTTTTCCACCACACTGACACCAGTCAACCCACACTGGAGAAAAAAACTATCCTGGTGTCAAATATTGCAATCAGACCCTGACCAAAATGAAGCAGCTCGTAAAATCTCCTCAACTCCCCAAGGAAATGTTATTGGGGTGGAGGGGGAGAAGTCCTTCTTATCGTAACATAATAACATAAGAACAGCCCTGCTAGATTAGACCCAGGGTTGATCTAGTCCAGCTTTCTGTTCACAGTGGCCAAGCAGCTGCCTGTGGGAGAGCCACAACCAGGACATGAGTGCAATGGCACCCTCCTGCCCATGTTCCCCAGCAACTGGTGTACATACGCATCCTACCTCTGGTACTGGGGGGAGCATACAGCCATCGGGACTAGTAGCCGTGTATAGCCTTCTCCTCCAGGAATTTGTCCAATTCCCTTTAAGAGCTATCTAAACTGGTGGCCATTATACCTCCTGTTCAATTCAGTGTGGCTTGTGCAGAAGGGGTCCCCAGTGGTTTGTGCCCGTTGCCTTGATACGACTGGGTGTCTGAGGAAAAAGGGAATGGCACAGAATACCTAAAAGGCTGAGAGCTTTGCAGTGGGAGACATAATTATCGGATGCTGCATTATGAGCACGGCACCTGCCCGCACGACATTCGGTTCCACCGTGGCGCGAGGTATTCATATTCAAAACATAAGCTGAAATACAAGGGCAGGAGAGTGGCTTGCCAGAAAAAAGAAATTCAGCTCTTGCAGATGTCAGGAGTGTGCACAAGGGCAGGGGCTGGGTGTCCTGATCTTACTGCATACTCACGGAGTGGGTCCTTGAGCACGTAGCAGACCATCTGCATCAGAGAGATGGGGGGGGGTGTTTTAAGACATCCAGTTGGAGTTGATTATGGTTTGATAATACCCTCAAGTGCCTTTCTCACTGGGGTAAGCTGTAGAAGCAGAGACAGGCACAGACCACTCATCTTGGCGGCTGCAGTGTTTGCAATGCAGGATTACGTAATGCCATATTCTTGTACGCAAGGGGGGGTGTATTCTGTACCTACACTACCTTTGCCGTGCAGGGATAGAATCTGACAATTGTCATGAGATTTGGGCTCTAAAGAATTGCAGCTTTCATTTCTTTCTTTAAATGGTTTTAGCTCATACGGGTGGGAGAAAAACAGGGCAGTATTTGGGCAGCGTTCAGTGAAATTACCAAAGCTGGAGTGGGGCACGGGGCTGGCCACAGTGCGGACAAAGTGCTGGACTAGCACTCTGATCTGATCTAGCAAGGAGGCAGGTCTTGCCCTTAATAGGTTCAGAAGCAGGGAGCTCACTCCTGGGACAGGACTTAAAAGCCAATGAGTGGCCCCCAAGCTAAGAGCATGGCAGAACCACAGTTCTTTGGTAAAGGATTTGCTTTTCATGTTCCCAGATTCAATCTCTGACATCTCCCTTTAAAGGATCAAAGTTGTGTGTGTGGGGGGGAATATCTCTGCCCTGAGACTTTGAGCTTCTGCCAGTCAAGAGGACATAGGACTGGGTTACATGACTAATGGCCTAACTCCATATGGGGCAGCTTCAAATCAGTGTGTTCCACTGGATATCTGGACTCTGTTTTGGAACACATGGAGAGGAATCGCTGCTCTCACAGACTGGCTAACCTGCCTGCAAAGTACATGCCTCCCAAATGACATTTCTCCAGTCTTAGTGTGAGATGTTCAGATGTAGTTAGGATGGGAAACATTGCTTAAAGCCTTTG
The DNA here is from genome assembly GCF_057233095.1 of Heloderma suspectum. NCBI lineage: Eukaryota > Metazoa > Chordata > Lepidosauria > Squamata > Helodermatidae > Heloderma > Heloderma suspectum. The sequence continues at coordinate 5,868,305 of NC_139459.1, read as the reverse complement.
ATAATTAGAGGAAGAAGAAAATAGTCCTATGGCACAAGTAAATGAAGAAAAAGAAGACTCCTGTATCAGGTGAGTGGGTCTTTCCCCTTTTTGCAAACAAATTGCCTTACAGGAAGCTAAAACCATGTGCCGACTCATAAGTAAAAAATGAGGCCCTTCAAGAAACTGCAAGATGCCTCTCAAAGTGCAAAGCTCATTTCGGAGAATTACCTTTCGAGCACTGAGCACCGCCATCCACGCCAATTTGCCTTTTCCCCCCCATTAAACGCTTGCCTATTATTGGGACCTTTCCTCTTGCCCTTGCTCACAACGGCAAGGCACACACATTCCCTCGCTTGCTAGCCTTCCCGCAGATAATAGAGAATAAATTGCAATTAGATTTGGTAATTGTAGATAATTAACTCAAATGAGAAGTTAATTATAAAAAATCTGTTTTTCGGATGTTGATTGTATCATTTATTTTCTTTCAAAACTCTAATGTTTCGCTTGAGCAAGTTTAATATTTTAAATACTTTTAACCCCCTTAAAAAAAAATAAAAATAAAACAGAAGTAAAACAAAGAACAGCAAGATACATTAAAAAAGGAGGCTTGCTTAGCTGAGTTTTTACTCTGGGAGATGTTCATGTCAACTTGAAGGTAGAGAACTTCTTTTCTTTTATATTTTTGTGTCCCCCACCCCACCCCCACCCTCCCAAGAAAACCCAGCAAAAACACCCTTGGCATTCGATGACACAGTCTAGCTGCTCAGCACCACTCTCCAGCCCCAATAATCACAAGCACCCTTTTCAGAGACTGAAGCAAACATCACTTCCATATTCAAATGCATAAAGGAGACAAATGGACTTGTCGACTTAGCCTCCTCTGGCTTTACATTCGATTAAATTATTTAGGGCGCATTCATCTGGTAACCTTTGCAGAGCTGATGAATGAATACAGGAAACAAACTTTCTGACGTCTTGCTGCCAAACTTCACAACTAGCTGGCACATTGACTGGGGAATGCAGAAGTGCATGTTAATGCTGAAAAACCACTACATGGTCCATCAGGAGAGTGAGAGACAGACAATCTCATGGAATCTCAAGGTCTAATTTCCCTAGATTACATTTTAGGGCACATTATCACCCCTAGATTTATGTGGAGTGTTGGAGTTTTTAATCCACCTCTTATCAAAGGACATGAGGATGTTTGAGGGTAGATTATCTAACAGAATAAGTTATCAGCTTTAATACTTGGGTTTTCTAATAATTATGTATTGCATTTTGGACCAAAAAAACCCAAACCTTCAACAGAGATGAGTCAGTTTGCTACCACCTCTATGAGGAAGTGAAACATTCTTATCTTCATAAGGAAGAGCTGCCCTGGGGAGCAGGAAAATCCTATCCACAAGCAGCAAAAAAGCTAACTTGCATTATGGATTAAAGACACCCCTACTACTAACGAGTCCAAAAGCACTGACCCGGTTCGCACATCATGGCACAAATTCCTGGTGTGTTTAATCCAAGAATTGCCAGGGATGAGCACCATGTGCAAGCCGCTTCCAATTTTTATCAACAGGAATGGCACATTCCTAGGTTGTTTTGTGATGTCCAAACCAAAAAACTCTAAGTTGTTTATGGCTAAGCAACCCAGGGTTAACCCAACAACTGCCCATCTTTGGTTGTTGGGTTAACTCTGGTTTGTTAAACCCCTAAACAATCCCAAGTTTCCAGATTTGGATGTCACAAAACAACCCAGGACATCATCTGGCCCATGGGGTGGGGGAAATCTACCCCACCCCACCCCAAAACAGTTCTGTAGCCCTGGACTAAGCACATGGCAAGCAGTAAGAAAGCCAGCAGAAACTGAGAGGAAGCTGCCCAGTGATTGCCCCTTTCTCTCCTCATGCTTGTTGCAGGGAACCCTGCATTTGTTTTAATTAATGGAGAGAGGTAGGCGGGGGGGGGGGGTAGATTCCAACCCCCACCTGGGCATGGCAACGCAGAGTGCTGCCATGCCCAGGGTTCAAGGAAGGACTCTTTACTTTCCAGTAACCACCCACTCCTCCCTAGGGAACTCTACTCCACCACCTGGTGAACTGCTTTTCTGTGTCAAACTAGAGAAGTTGCTAGAAGTCAATTTTCCAGAGCACGTTGGCTGAATTTCAGCCCCAAATCACACTGTTTACATGTTTGTTTTCTGGTCCACTTTACCTCCTGGCTTTGCATTGTGTTAACCTCTCTTTCTCTCTCTCACCTGCAACTTGGAATAAATCGCTCCTCCAAACCGTGTCTCATTATTTGCCTCTTGTCCGTGGCGCCCCTCGCCTGATCCTGCTTTGCTTCTGACCTGGAACTCATTCCCTCAAGACTCTCTACTCTAACGCTAAGAACTTCTAAGCCAGCCTTCCCCTACCTGGTTTCCTTCAGATTTGTTGGACTACAACTCCCATGATTCCCAGCCATGATGGGCACTGCAGTCCAACACATCTGGAGGTTGGCAGGTTGAGTAGGCTCCTCAGTTCCACCTTCAAGACACAGAACCTTCCCTCACCCCTTTAAAGACTACACTGTCATCTCACTGTGTACCTTTCATTTTTCCTGGCTCAAAGTATTTAACACCACACACACACACACACAATGACAGAGCACACAGATGTTAAAGAAACCGTGTTTTTTATCATTGTGTGAAGCCCATTAGACAAATCACAAAATATACCGACAGATGGAAGTACTTAATAGGGAAGAGCAAGACCAAGGCATTACCTCAGGCCCCCACAAGTGCCATTCATCACTGGGGCCAGGCCACCCACTCTCATCAGTACTTCATCAATGAGCAGTTCTTCTGAATTAGGAGTGTGGCCTTTAAACCTGGGAAGGAAAGAACCACACATCATGGAAAACAAGTTAAGCATGTTTTTACACCTTCTTTGTCTCCTCCTTCCCACTGTATATAGTATAACAAGCAAACTGAACACTTAGGCAATCCTATACACCTCTACCTGGAAATCAGCTCTACTGGACACTTTGGGACCTACTTCTCAGAAGATATGTATAGAATTGTGCTGTTAGCCCCCAAGTGAGCACTCCCCTAAAGAACAGGCTCCCCCCATTCTTTTCTATGGAAAAAAAAAAGCTCCATGAATACACCCCAATCCACAAAGTTGGGAGATTCAGGGCCTCTTCAGTACAATGTTAAACCTTCCCAGGAGCCCTGTGTGAAGCGAGGGCCTATCATCTATGAAGAATTCATCTCCCTCCCAAGAAAAACTCAGGAAAAACAAAGATGGCAAGGACCTAACAGAAGCAGAAGAGATCAAGAAAAGGTGGCAAGAATCTACGGAAGATCTGTATAGGAAGGATAATAATATCAGGGATATATTTGATGGTGTGGTCAGAGAGTTAGAGCCAGACATCCTGAAGACTGAGGTTGAATGGGCCTTAAGAAGCATTGCTAATAACAAGGCAGCAGGAGACGATGGTAACCCAGCTGAACTGTTTAAAATCTTGCAAGGTGATGCTGTCAAGGTGATGCATGCCATATGCCAGCAAATTTGGAAAACACAACAATGGCCATCAGATTGGAAAAAATCAACTTATATCCCCATACCAAAAAAGGGAAACACTAAAGACTGTTCAAACAATCGAACAGTGGCACTTATTTCACATGCCAGTAAGGTCATGCTCAAGATCTTGCAAGGTCGACTCCAGCAATTCATGGAATGAGAATTGCCAGATGTACAAGCTGAGTTTAGAAAAGGCAGAGGAACTAGAGACTAAATTGCCAATATCCGCTGGATAATGAAGAAAGCCAGGGAGTTTCAGAAAAGCATCTATTTCTGTTTTATTGACTATTCTAAAGCCTTTGACTGTGTGGATCATCACAAATTGTGGCAAGGTCTTGGTGGTATGGGGATACCAAGTCATCTTGTCTGCCTCCTGTGGAATCTGTATAACGACCACGTAGGAATGGTAAGAACAGACCATGGAACAACGGACTGGTTTAAGATTGGGAAAGGAGTACGGCAGGGTTGTATACTCTCACCCTACCTATTCAACCTGTACGCAGAACACATCATGCGACGTGCTGGGCTTGATGAAGCCAAGGCTGGAATTAAAATCACTGGAAAAAACATTAACAATCTCAGATATGCAGATGATACCACTTTGATGGCTGAAAGTGAGGAGGAGCTGAGGAACCTCATGACGAAGGTGAAACAAGAAAGTGCAAACGCTGGGTTGCAGTTAAACCTAAAAAAAACCAAGATTATGGCAACCAGCTAGGTTGATAACTGGCAAATAGAGGGAGAAAATGTGGAGGCAGTGACAGACTTTGTATTTCTAAGCACAAAGATTACTGCAGATGCTGACTGCAGCCAGAAAATCAGAAGACATTTACTTCTTGCAGGGAGAGCAATGACAAACCTTGATAAAATAGTGAAGAGCAGAGACATCACACTGACAACAAAGGTCCGCATAGTTCAAGCAATGGTATTCCCCGTAGTAACCTATGGCTGCGAGAGCTGGACCATAAGGAAGGCTGAGCGAAGGAAGATAGATGCTTTTGAACTGTGGTGTTGGAGGAAAATTCTGAGAGTGCTTGGACTGCAAGAAGATCAAACCAGTTCATACTCCAGGAAATAAAGCCGGACTGCTCACTTGAGGGAAGGATATTAAAGGCAACACTGAAGTACTTTGGCCACATCATGAGAAGACAGGATACCCTGGAGAAGAGGCTGATGCTAGGGAAAGTGGAAGGCAAAAGGAAGAGGGGCCGACCAAGGGCAAGATGGATGGATGATATTCTGGAGGTGACAGACTCGACCTTGGGGGGCCTGAGGGGTGGTGACGGCTGACAGGAAGCTCTGGCGTGGGCTGGTCCATGAAGTCACGAAGAGTCGGAAGCGACTGAACGAATAAACAACAACACACAGAATGTATAGTTAAAATATAGAATTCGTTACCACAAGATGTAGTGTTGGCCATCAACTTGGATGGCTTTAACAGGTCATTAGACAAATTCATGGAGGATAATGCTATCAATGGCTCCTTGTCATGATGGCTTTATGCTACCTTGAGTATCAGAGGCAGTATGCCTATGGATACCAGTTGCTGGGGAACATGAGCAGGAGAGTGCTATTGCACTCATGTCCTACTTATGTGTTTCCCACATGCAGCTGGTTGGGGCTACTGTGTGAAGAGAATGCTGGACGGACCCTTGGTCTGATCCAGCATGACTCTTCTATAGATGAAGGCATCAGAAGCGGATCTCTGAATTCTGCACTATAAGCTTTCCTAAATCGTGTTATTATGAAGTTCAAATTCTGTAAATGGACTGCTAGTTGTGCAAACTTGCAAAAAGAATCTTTTAATCCATATAGTCACAACTTGCACAGTGGAACAGTTTGTTTTTTCTGGAAAGTCGCTCCACCCTCTGCCAAACTTTATCAGACAAGAGAAAATCAGTCTTCACACAACGTGTAATTTAGGAAATTTTCTGCCACAATGTATGACAATGGCTATTACTAAATTAGATGGCTTTTAAGGGGCCTAGCCAAACTTATGGAGGGTAGGTCTGATCATTACTAACCATGATGGCTAAATGGAACCTCCATCTTCAGACACAACAGCAGTGGAGAGCTACTGCCGTCATACCCTACTTACGGACTTCCTGGAGACATCTATTTTATTATTTATTTATTATTAAATTTATTAATCGCCCATCTGGCTGGTCACCCAGCCACTCTGGGAGATGTACAGCATACAATAAAACAGTTTAAAACAAGAAAATTCTACAATAAAAACATTTTCTAAAATACCCTAACCCACTCCAAATGCCTGCCTGAACAACCACGTTTTTAATGCACGACGGAAGCTCATTAAAGAGGGGGCATGGCGGAGTTCCCTAGGGAGGGAGTACCACAGAGTGGGGGCCACCACAGAAAAGGCCCTCTTCCTCGTCCCCACCAGCCCAGCTGTCCTGGCTGATGGGACAGAGAGAAGGCCATCCGAGGCTGATCTTGTTAAGCGGCCTGTCTGGTGCTGCTGGAGGTGCTCCTTAAGATAGGCTGGGCCGGAACCATATAGGGTTTTAAAGGTCAAAACCAACACCTTGAATTTGGCCCGGAAAACAACTGGTAACCAGTGCAACTCCTTCAGCACTGGAGTGATGTGATCTTGCCGGCGGCTGCCTTTAATCAGGCGAGCTGCCGCGTTCTGTACCAGCTGCAGCTTCCAAACCGTTTTCAAGGGTAACCCCACGTAGAGCACATTACAGTAGTCTATAAACGAGAGGAGACCAGGGCATGTACTACCGATGGGAGCAGATGGTCGGGAAGGAAGGGGCGCAGCCGCCGTATCAGATGGAGTTGATACAGCGCTGTCTAGCTGGCCACTGTAGGAACATGACGTTGGACTAATGGACACTTGCTCTAATCTAGCAAGACTCTGCTTGTGGCAGTGTTATTGTTATCATCACCATGGCTAAGAGTTGTGCTAAAGACTCCGGAACTCCATTGCACGCGCACGCGGACGTACTTGCCAACCCAAGCCAGGCATTGGGGAGTTTTGCCCCTCCCCCAAATCAACACCTTGCACCCCTCGGAGAGCAAAGGCATATATTATTGGGGAGGGGGGTATTTCTGGATTGTATCTGTATCTATATCTCCAGGCACGTAGGTGCATCTGTGCACTGCAGTGGGGCTTACAGTGTCTAGTAAATGGCTTTTAAAAAAGAGAGTCCTTGTGCCTCCAGAAATGGAGGTTGTATTTAGCTATCATGGCTAATACTGTTGAGAGACCCATCTATCCTCCATGGACTTAAATTAATCAATACAGGGGAAGGAGCTGAGTAGCGACAATAAAGGATGTCTCTGGTCTTCCTTCTGTAGCTTTTCTGCCAACTAGCACTTTACAGAACATGCAATCCTCTCAGCAGAAGCTGGGTATAGCAGATGTGAGGATACACAATAAGAAAAGCATAATTGCAGAGCCATTTAAGAGTCCCGTCGTTGGGCAGCGGATGCCCCACAGTGTGCTCTCAGAACACTTTCAAAACAACAACATTGCCTCGCATAGACTTCAGGCTTTCCTTTTCTTTCCCCATTAGCGGGAACATATGCATGGATTTAAGATATCTGATCGTTAAAAATCCATCTGCTCCTACTTAGTTCCTCACCTTTGTTTGTGACCCTAGTAGTCTTCTAAAGTACACAACTCTGATTGCCTCTGATCAAACAGGCATTTTAAAAACCAAAGCAACATAGTTTGTTTCTGAATAGCATCTTACAGACAAAAGGAGAGTTCGGGGCCACTGGGAACTCTGGGAGCGACAGTGTTCTTCTTGGCCACGGGCACTGTTGCACACGCTCGTGGCAGTGCCTGGGGCCTAATTCCGCATTTCAGCTCCAAGTGTGAAGCCCTCCCCACTGCTAGCCTTCACCTGGCTTAAGTTGGGGAAGGAGGCCAAAACAGATTTACCTTCAACTGTTCTACCCTATCGTAGGGTAGGAAGAGAGCGGGGCCATACCTGCTGCCGCTGCCCCCTCTATCCTTATGGGGAGGGGGTCATGGTCTGAAGAGGGAAGCCTGCCCTACACATGCAGGCTCCCTCTATGATTCTGAACCCTGGTCATTCTAAATCACAGCAGGGAGCCTACACCCATGGAGCAGGCTCCCCTCTTCAGACAGCACAGGGGCAGTGGGCACAGCCCCACCCTCTCCCTCCACGCGATTACGGTCACGTGGAGGAAGAGTGCCTGAAAGGGAGTCTAGAATTGGCTCAACCTCCCGAGCGATCTGGTTTTCGGAGAGGGCAGAGGTTAGTGGCAACTGCAAACAATGCCTAGCTTGGAAGCGAATCCAAAATTCGTGTGCCGCTGAGAATAGCACTTAACTTACATAGCTCCTAGAAGTCTCTAAAGTAAAGGCACACATGTTGCAGAACCCAAAATAATTCCTCCTTGGTTTTGGAATATGACCTTTGCATTTCTCTCTCTCTTCTACAATGAAATTGTATGCTAGATTGTTATGGAAATACTTGAAAATATGAAGGTAGCATGTCTAAAGGCTCAAGGGCCTCAAAACAAACAAGTCTCCAAAGCACTTGATTGATAAGCCTGTCTCACACTAAAGTAAAGAAAAGAATGGAAGGCATCAAAAGCAGGTTTTGAGATCATTCAGAAGTCAGTTTGGGTTTGTCTTCAAAGTAAGCGCATCAGAATCACCTCTGAGGAAGAGTTATACATAGTACACAAAACATATTGAGCAATTCGGCAGCATCTTTGAGGTCTTCTCCCCTTTCCTTCTCATGCTCAAGTACCCCACTCATGCTTTACACGGCAATCGTGTTTGCCATGGGTGTGTTGCTGTTTTCCACAGCAAATGTTCTAAGTGTGAACAGATGTACATCCTTCAGCACCCTTATTCATGCACTGGGTAGCCACAACACAAATCAGGACTCTCTGGTGAGTGTGTGCAGGTGTTCAATAAGCATGTATGTAATCTGTTGTGAGAAACACCAGTATAATATCAGCATACCCACTGCAAACACAACTGCAACTTGAAGCATGGAGCTGTTCTGAATAACTCAGATAACAGGGATTAGTGATCATGTCATGTCAGAACCAGCCGGGTACAAGGTCTGCAGCTTAATCTTCAAATCAGTGGTCCACCTCTGCTCTTCTCAGGACAGCTAAAACTCATCAGTCAATCTTTCCTCATGTATATCTCTAAAGCCATTTGCCCATCTGAACCACTCCTTACCTTCACCAGTACAACTTTCAACTTACAGATTTCAATTAGCTTTGAACTGCTTCCAGTCTTTTCCAGTCAGGGCAAGATAAATGGAAGGAGATAACTGCTAAGGTTTACTTTCTCAAGTTTGTTTGTTTAACTTTTGTCTTCAAAAAGTTGAGAGGACAAAAGGGGATTGGACAAATTCCTGAAGGAGAAAGGCTATCAACGGCTACTATTTCTAATGGGTATATGCTATCTCCAAGTAACAGAGGCAATATGCCTATGTATACCAGTTGCTGGGGAACATGGGCAGGAGGGTGCTGTTGCACTCATGTCCTGCTCGTGGACTAGATTGTCCTTGGTCTGATCCAGCACACCTCTTGTTATGTTCTTAAAATGACTGAACTAACTCCGCTTCATTTTGAGCTGAATAACCTCAGCAGGTTATTTTTTAGTTCCAAAGAACAGGAGTGCATAGCTCTTTTTTTGCCCCGGGGGATGGGGGAGGGGGCAAATATTAACAATATTAATGCCTCATTTAGTAAATTTCTATTAAATTCAAAACTTGCAGAGGCTCACACCATATCGTATTCTTTCGTACTATCACTGCAAACACTACATAGTAAACTATCACAGTATACAAGCTATTTGCAATGTAGTTCTAGTCAAATAGCTCCCATATGATACCTACAGATACTTAAAGCAGATCACCATCTTTTTAGAACTAATGTCTTTTGGTAAATTAGAAAGCTTTTTACAAAGTTCTTCTGTGTCCTAGAGAGCAGTTCAATTAAGTTCTAATGCTTATCTAATCCACCACCAGACATTGGCCCGAGAAAGATGTCACCTGACCCACCTTCTATACGGACCAGTGTCTCCATACATATTGATAGTGCTGCATCAGAAGCTGATTTCCTGTACTCCTCAAACTCACCGATTGTAATCAAGCCTGGACTGGTGGAGCTGCTGTTGCTGAAGCAGCAGTTTTGCCTCCTGTTTGGCTAACAAATTCTGAAGACGTTCCTTTTCAATTTCTAGCCCCATTTTCTGGAGCAAAAGCTGTTTTCTTCTTTCTTCTGATAACCTTTTACCATGCTCCATTTCTTTTGATCTTGAGTCTGTGCTGCCATTCAGCCCCAATGGCCGTGTCAGGCAAGCGTGATCTGCGGAGGATTCACAATGTGGTCCAGAATATCTTTTTGAAATGTGGCAGCCATCTTGGAAAGAATCATGATCTGAGCAACCAGACCGCTCTGCAGCTTGAGCCAATTTCTTGTGGAAAAAACAAGTTTGAAGCGGACAAGTGTTCTTCCTTCGGTCCACATCAGGAGTTCTTTTAATATGGGGAGGCAACTTCTGCTTTGCTGGCGACATCACATTGTTGCATTTACCATGCAATCCATTTTCCAATAGGAAACCATTCATATCTTCTTGCCGACTACCCTGGATTGCAGCCCCAAGAACATGAGTGTTCCTACAAGGCTGAGCCAGAGATCTGGGGCTAGGACTTCCACATGCCATTCTGTTGTTTTTGTATGAAGTCTGTGGTCTAGCTATACTAAGGTAGGATCCGTCCAGTTCCGAAGGTGGCAGTGGCTGACAGAGACTTCTCTGATTAGACATCTATAAATAACAAGAAAGGCAAAAAACAAAAAGAGGTGAACTTCTACAATTTCAAACAACTTTAATTGTTTATTTTCTACTTTTCCTCACTGGCTTACAGTGTAAAAAAACCTATACTGGTATCCGTAGGCTTGAAACAGTTTGATGGTCGACACCTAACGCAACTCAACAGAAAATGGTTTTCAAATGGAAGAGATGAACATGCTATCAAATCTGCAATTTAATTCCGTCTACACAGGTACAATAAATATAAAACCACTGCCTGCAGGATCTGGGGCATAAACAAGGCACTTCAGCCTATCAAGGAGTTGCGAGTATCTAGGGTTACATAAAATCAACTTGAAGTGTGGCAAAAAAAGCATTAAATGTTAATGTCTGAAAATGTTTAATTTTGAATGCAGAGCCAAGAAATCCATTCAGCCACTATAAATACCGTCTGATTGGCCATTACACAGCAGGGGATTTGATGTAAAACATTTCACCTTGCACTGAATGGGATATTACTTACTATTGGAAATTTGATGAGAGTTTTTGAAATATCCTTACAGAAACACTGATAAAGAACTAGACCACTTCCTGTAAAATATGGTTCTACATCAAAAGCTGTCATTCAACTACAAAATAAGTTTAAATCCTACCATAAAAGTGATTTTTTCAATTAAGTTGGGCTGGTGATGAGAATCTGATAAAACTCCAAAGCTAGAAAGGCAAACTAATTTGCATTTGTCAACCCAATCCAAGGACTTGCAGTGAGGGGGGAGGAGAAACTAGGCCCTCAGCTTATGGAATTCATGTTAATGGGCATTCAAAAAACCTGGGAAGGACCACAGGCCACTCTGGCACTGTGGTGTGGAGTTCAACAACTACACTGTCCAGCCCAGTCCTGCAACTTTCAATCAGGTGGTTGAGGCCCTCTTTAGACTTTGCTTCAATATGACTCAACTCTGTTTTAGACTGATTTCCTTTTAGGGGGTAAGGAAATACCAGCATTTCATTGAAGAAACTCGAATCTGTAAAGACAGCCAAAACGTTTTGATGGGAAGTACAAGACAGAAAACCCTAAGCGCTTCCAGCCACTGACTGAGAGAAGGCTCTTTTCCGATAGCACCTTGAAGCAGATTTACATATTATGATTCTGAACTTACATTTTAGCTAAACGAAGCTAGCTCCCCTGCCTCCCTCTCCCCATCATCTTTTACTGAACAGGATGAATCAGATCAGAGCATAAAGAACAACTCAGAACTCTGTACTTCTGTACAAACATTTGGCTAGGATTCCCTCACAGTCTCCAGGTGCTTCCAGACGGAGGGCTCCTAATGCTACCAATTGTGCAGCTATTCTGTCCCATCCCCCAGTCCCCGGTAAAAGTCCATGAATGAGACAGGTTGTCTGCACAAAAAAACCCTGATCTGGAAGCACCCCCTTCTCCACTTAGCCACCATGGCTCTTGGCAACTTCACTCACATGAATTTCCTACTGGGCATCCTCTGGTACTTTTAGCGGACAGAGCTACAAATTGTGTCTTATTGTCTATCAGAAACAGAGGTTGGTATGCATACATTCACAGAAAAAAAGCTAGGAAACAACTAGACAACATGCTTCAGGTATTCTGGTTTTCCATTTTTTCCCCCAAAGCTGAGGAACAATAGCTTTGCATGCAGAAGGTCCCAGATTCAATCCCTGGCATCCCCAGGTACAGCTGGGAAAAAACCCTGCCTGGAACCCTGGAGAGCCATTGCTGCCAGTCAGTGTCGACAATACTGAGCTACATGGGTCAATGTCTAAGGCAGCTTCCTATATTCCTAGCCAAGCAGTTCTCCATGGAAAATCCAGCAAGTTCAATCTTCATACATTTCTGGGTGTGGGTCAATTCATCCATTACTACCTAAAGGTAAAGCTCTCTAGACATTTTGTACATTCGGGTTTTGCCCCTAGCCACACTACATCATGAGCGCCGTAGTTTTAAAGCTGAATGCACTATTTTCACGTAGGTATGTTTCTGTTCTGGTCTACACAAAAAGCCAATGAGGTGACAAAATATTTATGAACTGTACCAATTCAGACTGCAAGTGACAGTGAAACTGGTTGCATGTTTGTACCCAACCATCAGCCCTCAAGGAGACAATGATAAGACCGCTCTTAAAGAAGCCCTCCTTGGATCCCCAAGTTCTGAACAACTTCCACCCAGTCTCGAATCTGCCATTCTGGGGAAAGGTGATGGAGCGGGTGGTGGCGATGCAGTTGAAGGCACACTTGGAAGAAACCGATTATCTAGACCCATTTCAGTCGGGCTTCAGGCTTGGGCATGGGACAGAAATGGCCTTTGTCACCTTGGTGAATGATATGAGGAGGGCTTTGGATAGGGGTGAATGCTCCTTCCTTGTTCTCCTCAACCTCTCAGCGGCTTTTGATACCGTTGACCACGGTATCCTCCTGGACCGCCTGGAGGGGTTGGGCACTGGAGACACCATATTGCGGTGGTTCCAGTCCTTCCTCTCCTGCAGACACCAGAGGGTAGCACTGGGAGGTTTCGAACCCGTGGCCACTAACTTGTAGGGTGCCACAGGGTTCCATCCTCTCCCCGATGCTATTTAACATCTCTGTGAAGCCACTGTCAATCAATATGCGGATGACACGCAGCTCTACCTCTCGTTCAGTCTTCACCAAGTTTGGCCATAGAATCCCTGTCCAAATGTCTGGAGACGGTGAGTGGCTGGATGGGGAGGAATAGGCTGAAGCTGAACCCTGACAAGACTGAGGTACTTTTGGTGGGAGACAGGAGGAGGCTGGGGTTGAATGGGGTACGGCTACCCTTGAAAGACCAGGTCCGCAGCCTGGGGGTCATTTTGGACTCCCAGCTGTCCATGGAGGCTCAGGTGTCAGCTGTGAGCCGGACAGCGCTGTATCAACTCCATCTGATACGGTGGCTGCACCCCTTCCTTCCCGACCATCTGCTCCCATCGGTAGTACATGCCCTGGTCTCCTCTCGTTTAGACTACTGTAATGCGCTCTACGTGGGGTTACCCTTGAAGACGGTTCGGAAGCTGCAGCTGGTACAGAACGTGGCGGCTTGCCTGATTAAAGGCAGCCGCCAGCAAGATCACATCACTCCAGTGCTGAAGGAGTTGCACTGGTTGCCAGTTGTTTTCCAGACCAAATTCAAGGTGTTGGTTTTGACCTTTAAAACCCTATATGGTTCCGGTCCAGCCTATCTTAAGGAGCGCCTCCAGCAACACCAGACAGGCCACTTAACAAGATCAGCCTCGGATGGCCTTCTCTCTGTCACCTAGATTGGTGGGGACGAGGGAGAGGGCCTTCTCTGTGGTGGCCCCCACTCTGTGGAACTCCCTCCCTAGGGAACTCCGCCATGCCCCCTCTTTAATGAGCTTCCGCCGTGCATTAAAAATGTGGTTGTTCAGGCAGGCATTTGGGGTAGGTTAGGGTATTTTAGAAAATGTTTTTATTGTAGAATTTTATTGTTTTAAACTGTTTTACTATAAGCTTGTACATCGCCCAGAGTGGCTGGGTGACCAGCCAGATGCGTAATTAATAAATTTAATTAATTAATTAATAAACAAACAAACCACCTCAAAAAAATATCAATGCATGTAGACAACTACCATCTCAGCAACAACAACAACAAAGGAAAAGAAAAAGGCTAGCCCTGAGTCATCAGAATTAAGATGGTTTGGCATGAACAGGCTAAAAACCCCACAAGGATACAAATATTACGAGACTACATCGTGTTTGCTCATGTAAGCATGACTTGCAAAGAGATTTGTTGAAATGGGGATGGATTCCAGAATAGCTTGCTAATAGTGCCAAATCAGGATTCAGAAGTGAAAGAACTACAATGCAAAACTGAACTATATGTCATTCTGGGTGCAACAATAGCTTGATAGCCCCTTCTCCACTTCAAAGTGTCCTCAGGAGGGGGTACAATGCAGGAGAAGCGGTGGTAGAAGTGCATACAACCCTTCCCCTGCCACCTATGTTTGGATTTTTATCAGGGAAAAGTAAGAGTTCACAGGTATCTCTCCCTGCTCCCCTTTTATCCTCACCACAACCCTGTGAAGTAGGTTAGATTGAGTTATAGTGACTAGCCCAAGGTCACCACAGCCTTGAGTGGGGGTTCTGAACTGCCCCCTCCCATCTGAATCCGATACTCTAACCACTACACAACACTGGGTTTTCCCTCGGTGGAGTTCCAGAACTATGTTTGTCAAGTCAGGACAAGTCCAGAACACTGGCAGAAGTAAAAGGGGGGGGGGGCACTTTCACAGGATAGCAGCTTGTGGGGGAAGACTTAAGGATCCCCCCCACCCATGACTCTTTATGAAGTTGTCCAATTTGGAGTCAGACTGTTGGCCCATCTAGTCCACTGCTGTCTGGTCTGACTGGCAGTGGCCCTCCAGGGCTTCCAGTAAATGTCTTCCCCATTACTCATTACCATCCGGAGATACCTGGGACTGAACATGGGCCTTTCTGCATGCAAAGCGTGTACTCTAGCACTGAGCTACAGCCCTTCTCTTGCACAGCACTCTCTTGCCGAGGCGAAAACGTTGCAAATGACAAGGGGCTGACAGACTCACCATTACATGCAGTTCCTCCAGTACAGCATGTAGTTGAGTATTCAGTACAAACTCCAGGTTGTACAACCACCAGAGGCAAGTCTAGAAGAAATTATTTCTTATTTTCAAACATTGGTCAAACTCTAAACTAGCCTGGCCTGTCTTCATCCACCTCCTCTACTTAAGTAGAGTGCTTCAGCTATTGAGTGGTATAAAAATGTAATAAATAAATAAAACAATAGTTTTGTTGCCCCTCATTGAGGGGCTATTTTTAACTCCCTGCAACAGGCTATTGTTAAGCAATCTAGATAGTTATGCTACTTTTGTTGGAAGAGTTATTAGAAAAGAATTTACATAGAAGAATATGCAAAATTAAAACTTGTGAAAGATATCTGACGTTTGGACCCATTCCATTTATTGCCCAATCTTTTACTCAAAACTCCATTATCAAAAAGAAAAGCAACAAAAAGTCTAAGATTAATCATTACAAAGCACCTAGATGGGACAGAGATTGCCGATATTAATACTCCAAGATAAATAAGGCAGATAATGTAAAAAGGTTAGTTGCCTATTTTCTTAGCTGGAGATAAAGTGCTATTGTTGCTCATGAATGATGTATGATCATGATTGCTGCATTTCAAGTGTGCCATACAAAAAGACGAGGGAAAAAAGACAATGAGAAGGTGGTAGTAACAAAGCTACATTGTTCTGGTTTAGCACACTGCGATTGGCGGGAATGCAGAAATGTGGCTTCCAAGGAAACTCTGGATGCCAAAGTAACATAAAAGGTGCCTGCTTACTGGTTTAAAAGAAATTATCTTAACAATAATACACCTCCATTAATCGCTTTAACCTCTTCTAAGAATATTTCTAGCAGAGCCCCAGGGGTGCAAGGCACCAGTTTCAAAATCACTTCTCCGGCAACGCAAAGAACAATTTCCAAATTATGTGTCAGGAAACTTAAACTCCTGCCTCGAAATTACGACTATTGTGCTTGTTTGAATCTTTTCCTTTCCTTCAAGGGTCATTTACATAGCTTTCTATGTTCAACGAGCTTTACAGACTACTGTATCCAAATTCAGCAACAGTGCTCTACCAGGTATTCATGACCTGGTCATGACCTGTAAAGTCCTCAACAGCCTTAGCTCCCAGACCTGAGAAGCCACCATACTCAAGGGCCTCCCAAATCCTGCAAAAAACTGGTGATTTGCAGGTTTCACATCCCTCCCACAGCAGCCCCATCTCCTCAGTTGGCTCTAAGGTCCTCTGTCCTTATACTCCCCCTGCCCGCCCCGCAGGTTCTCTCTACTTCACAGGAACCATGGTGAAACAAAGACTCTTCTTATGTCCAGGGCTCCTGGGAAGACCAAAACCACGCTGCTCCTTCATTTATCTGGGAGCCCCACACAGGAGTGGGAAGGTTTTTATGTGTTACAGAAATGACCTGGAGGGTGGGAAGCTCTCTTACTTTGCGCTGCGTTTCTGAGAATATCAGATGCGGTACAATGTGCAACCTTCCCAGGAGCCCTGTGTGAAAGCGAGGACGCCGATGGCGCTCCTCCTCCTCCTCCGTAATACGAAGAGGGCCCAGGAGAGAGGCTGGATGTCTTCACTTGGTGCAGCCCCCATTGGTTAGCTTGGTGGGCTCTTTAAGAGGCAGCAGGTGTGCTTTTTTACTGAAAGTTTGCCCCTGCAACTCGAGCATAGTTCAGAAATCATGTGAACACGTGTTGATGGTTTTAAAAAATTTACTTGTTACATTTATATCCTGCCTTTTCTCCAAGGGTCTCAAGGCTGCGTACATGCTCCTTGTCCTCTCCATTTTATCTTCACAACAACCCTTTGAGGTAGGTTAGTGAGTTAGTGACTGGCCCAAAGTCATCCTGTGAGCTTCATGGCCATATGGGGACTAGAACCCAGGCCTCCCAAGTCCCAGTCCAACACTCTAGCCACTACACCACACAGGCAAGGCATTTTGTGATAGAGGTTAAACAGGCCAAGCCCTGCACGAAAGCAGCCATCTCTTTAAAAAGACTGTCATGGCCTGGGAGGGTCAGGGTGGCAGAAGGCTCACGCTCTCTGTGAGCATAATAACACAAGGCAGCTATACCACCAACCCCACCACACGGAAAACTGGAATGCTGATATTTCGCCATCTAACAACTGTGGCACAGTCCCCTTTGTCACAACAACAAAAGTTGTCCCAACAGTGCTTGGTATAGAAATTAGCATTCAGGATGTTACCAACATTATCAGCATGCAAAATTCTTTTTAACAAAATGCCACAGTGGTCCTGGGCTTCAATTCCCCCCGCCCCCACCTGTACTTTATTTTACTGAGGGCTCAGCAGTGCAACACCTAGATAAATATTTCAGAAACAATGCTATTTGTGAGCAGATCAGGTTGCTGCCATCTCCCAGTGCATTTGGAGTTCACGCAAAAGAAGGGCAGGCGAATGATGGGCTGCATCACTAAGTCTGGGGCCTGCACACACGAGCCGTCGGCTGGCTGATCGGGAATGCAAAATGCAACAGCTGCACGGTAATCTTTGCCAAAGCCCCATCCCGAATAAATGGAGTGCATTCTCCCTAGCGCAATTAACTCGCACACTCTGGCAGCTTTTTGCTAGAAGATCATCAAGGTAGATTACCTTCCAGCATATGAACTAAATACTTACAGGTGTTATATCATCCGTTATTACTTACAAACTTCTGCATTTAACAAGACATCCCGGCAAATGAATGATCTCATTTATGAATTATTTATTAGAGTTTCACAGCATGCTCCTGGCGTCATCCATGGCCTTTTCCAGGTCATATGACACCAATTAGAGCTGAATTTTAAATTATTCAATAATCTGAACTCTCTTGTCATTTAACATATAGATATCAATGCAGTAAACAAGTTAAGTCTAATGGGCCCCGGAGGTTTGTATTCTCCCCCCCCCACAACCCCCCCCCCGGCCCTGCTTCTCCTCCCGCCCATCAGCTGCAGAGGCTGCGTTCCACCATCAGAAAAAGAAAAATAGCAAAATGCAGCAAACACACATATTTGCAAGGTTTTAATATCAGTTATTTTGGCCTGCCTTGGGGATTTCATATCACCACTTGCAAGCACTGAATATTAAATGCATAAGAAGTGTTTAGCTGTAAGCTTCTTCTTTTAAAAAAAATAGGACTACCAAAAAGTGTCTTAAAAGGGTAGTTCTGCAATAAAGGTAAAGGTAAAGGTGTCCCCAACCAGTCGTGTCCAACTCTAGGGTGCGGTGCTCATCCCCGTTTCTAAGCCGAAGAGCCAGCACTGTCCGAAGACGCTTCCGTGGTCATGTGTCCGGCATGACTGAACACCGAGGTGCACGGAACGCTGTTACCTTTCCCGCCGAGGCGGTACCTATTTATCTACTTGCAATTTCTTGCTTTCGAACTGCTAGGTTGGCAGAAGCTGGGACTGAAGACGGGAGCTCATTCCGTCACGCAGCACTTGGGTCTCGAACTGCTGACCTGCCGACCTTCCAGTCTGCAGTTCAGCGTCTTAACCACTAAGCCACCGCGGCCCCGATCTGCAATAAATTGCACCAAAAGGTTTTCATTTGCCCAAAATGAAGCAAAGAAAATTAGAGAAAGGTATGGGATGTTGTTTAAAAGCTAGGCTCTTTAGCTCTCTCTGGAGGAAAAGATGCCAACTTTTCTTCTTTGAGAAACCATGAAGTTTTGGGGGGAAATTACAGTCCTCATTGTTGTGTATTCCAGGATACAGGTTCATAACAGAAATGAGCTGCAGTATTTCAAATTCACAAATATTCTAATAAGGCCAAGGTGCTCAAATTGTGTCACTATCCACCACCCCCAAAGCCAGAAAGCTGCTCAACTAACATGCCCATTGGTAGGCAAACAGTCTAAAGACCTCGGAGGGTGCACCATCCTCTCAAAGACATAAAAAAGCTGACCTGAACCAGATCAAGCCATCAAGTCCAGAAGAGTCTCCTCTGACCCGCAGAAGTCTTTCCATGCCCTGCTCCCTGAGGCTCCTTTTTAACTGGAGATACGAGGGATCCCACCTGAAACCACAGACTATGCAAGTGAATCATGACTTCTACCACTGAACTGTATCCCCTCCTGGATGAGAAGAGACATAGACCAGGTTTGCACGATCACAGAGTTTGCTTATTTACCCCACTGCGTGTGCTGGGGAGAATTACATAATTACTCTTGCCGGTGCAGCTTGCCATGTCGTGCAAACCCAGCAGTTGTGGCTTGTTGCCATGGTTAACAAGCCACCCAGAACCCACCGTGGCTTGTTTCCCCCTCCGTGATTGTGCAAACAGGCCTAGTATGAAGGATTATTTCAATCAATTCACCGGAGTTGAAAAATCTAGGTTTCCATCAAGCCAGATTATGGTGTACTGTTCAGACATTCCCAACTTTTCCCCCCAACTAGGAGGATCATACTCCCTGAAATTATATGAGGAGATCTTACGAGTTCTTCTCTGTTCTCATCTTAGAGAGGATAACAGTAGACAGAGGCACCCTGAAAAGACTAGAATAGGACTTCCTCTGGCAATATTTGCATGAAGAGACTAAGAACAGGAGTGCATATTCCTCTGCAATGAGTCCATTTTCTTGCTCCTGTCTCCTTCTTCTCAGTCAGAACAGAACACTAAAAGGAGTGAGAGCTCACTAAGGGTTAGTTAAACTGAAAATAACTGCTTGTGTGAACATCACTGAAGGTGTAATGAAGACAGAAAGTTCATCTGGGAGGTCAGAAGAAAGTGGAGATTGGACTGGCATATTTATCTTTAGTAAATGTGTCTTTGTTAATTTTATCAGACTTTCAATCCTGTGCTCCAACTGATGAGAGTTATTTGCTGTCCCTTCCCAATTTTATACCATCTGCAAATGAGGGGTTCTAATGCCACAATGAAGTTTCTTCAACTCTCACTGTGCATTTTGAGCAGACCTATTCCAATTAACAGTATATTCTTTTGCATGTTCTTTCCTGACCTCACAGCTGCCTTTCTATTAAGTTTTGATCAATATTTATTTGGGCCAGTAGCAGGGTAAAGACAAAAATAGAATAGGCACAGAGAGTTTCAACCTTATTTAGTATTTCACATTAATAGTCCAATATCTCAACTACACAACAGAACTGAGTGAGCTTTCTTCCTTTTCCTCTTACTCCTGAAATAGATGCAAAGCCCATCCTAATGATCTCTAATCCTGATGGCTACTAGCAAACTAACTTGCGCTCTTTCCTTCAAAAGGCAGCTGCCAGCAGAGGCTCCTTGGCTTTTAGTCATTTTGCGTTCTCCGTTCAATTGTTAAAAAGCTTTTTCCCCTTGCAGTTGTTTTGGTCTTCCCCTCTTCAAATACCTGATGCAGTAGGCTGAGGTAGCCAACCTGTTACCCTCCAGATGTTTTAAATTACAACGCCCATAAACCCCAGCCACCATGGCCAATGGTGAGCAATGCTGGGACTTGTAATATAGAATATATGGAGAGCATCAGTTTGCCCAAGCAAGCATTTGCCACCACAGCAGCAACGTCATCTTGTTGCCACAAACATACATAGCTGCTCTTCTGGAATTTGCAGTTATTAATGTCTAGGATTGTTCCCCTTTTAACACCTTCAAAGCATCATTTTCTTGGGTCCACAGGACCTCGCAGTCATCTGATTTTGTTGTTGTTCAGTCGTGTCCGACTCTTCGTGACCCCATGGACCATAGCACGCCAGGCCTTCCTGTCCTGCGCTCTCTCCCGGGGCGTGCTCAAGTTCATATTCATTGCATCGGTGATGCTATCTAGCCATCTCATCCTCTGCCGTCCCCTTCTCTTTTTCCCTTCAGTCTTTCCCAGCATCAGGGTCTTTTCCAGAGAGTTTTCTCTTCGCATCAGGTGGCCAAAATATTTGAGCTTCAGCTTCAGTATCTGTCCTTCCAATTTACTAGGAGCCATTAGGAAGAATCCCAATATAATCAGTGCGAGTTTTATTGTATCTTGGCCTCATCTCTTCCAGTTTTCCCTCACTGCTAAACATCTGCACTTTCTTTAACAATTTTCCTGATTGCATTTTCAGAACATATGTAAACTCAAACCTAGACAGATTGTGCAGCAAGGACAAGTGGCCAGATATTACCAGCTTCCTTTCCCAGATCATTCAGATAAAAGGTTGTGTTGAAAGTGAAGATGCTTGACTTGAAAGAAGGAAAGACTCCTAGTCCTATAACTCCCATTCAGCGTATTTCTCTGATCATGGACTTCTGGTCACTGATACACTCTACAGTAGATCTCCACACTCTCTTGCATTAGAGGTCTTTGACTAGGGGTGGAGTTGCAGAAAGATATGGGACAGCATGTTTCTGTACTAACTAAAGTGCAGAGGTGGGGACTCCTAGGTTTCCAGGGTTTTGAGGAGACTGGGATCCTCAACCTACACTAGTAGAGAGTTGCCCACACAGAACTAAAAAGAAGTTAACTGCATTCAAGAGCACACCTGTGATGTAGTTGTTCCATTACTTGGCTGCAGTACACCAACATCACAGCTACATCCAATGAATTTTGCAGATATGGACATTGCTGGTGTTCAGTTATAGCTGGGTTATATTATAGATACCACATTCACACTGCCTGTTTACAGTTGCATGGGCCGCTACCACTAGAGGATTTGCATCGTGTCTGCGGTACCTTGGAATTAAATTACTGCTAGAAGGCCCAACATCCTCTTACATTTCCACTGCTTAGCACTGCCACTGAGTGGGTGCACAACATGAAGTAGAACAGCACTATAGTGGCTACACATGTGCAAATAGCAATTCACTGCTGGAACTTGATATGGGAGTTGACTACTGATGCTTGGGGGGGAAATGAGGTGTGAACACACCTAAGTTAGTGTCCATCTCCCAGTTCTGATCTCAGGGACAGATGGGCACATACTGAAAGAACTCTGTCAAAGAGATAACTGAATTTGTTTAAATATGAGGTGTCCCCTGCAGACCTTTTTGGCTTTAGATCTAGGACACTTTTGCTGAAAAAGAATCAGAGTCAGAAGCGGTGCCAAAAAATCCAAATGCTTTTAAAAAGCATCACCATATGCAAAAGAGATTGTTTTAGTGAAACAGGTAAATGAGGAAAGCTATTTCCATAACAGAGGCATCACACAAAGCTGGAGAATTCCCCAGCTTAATAGGAAAGGTGGCCCCAAGTGAGTGAACTCAAGCAGGGCAACATCCTAGCAGAACAGCATTTAGATTCTGTTAATGATCCAGGTCTCTGGGTAATAATTCATTCAGAGAGAGAGAGAGAGAGAGAGAGAGAGAGAGATCGCAAGCAGCAACTTTCATGTGCCTGCCCTTTTGATCCTACATTTGTAGGGAGCATTCCTGAGGCTAGCTAGCAGCGCCCCTGTGACTCTGGTGGATTGACCTCTAGTCTTCCCCTCAAATGATGATCATGCCAAGGAATGACAACAAGGACTGCAGAGAGGTTGACATGTCAATGTGGTGCTTAAAAGGCAGCCTGGCTCATAATGATTACAACCTAACAAAAAAAGTTCCAGACAAGTTTGTGCTTAAAAAGGGGGGGGGGGGAGGTCATTTTTGATGCCCTCTAGCGAGTCAATACTCTCAGCTGGAATGAAGAAATCAGAGGACACAAAGCATAATCCACCAGACAATTTACTGCACTGTCAACTAGACTATTTGCATCTCTGCAAATAGATGTATAAAGATAGGTATCTAACCATCTGAAATTTAAGATAGTATCCACAGTTGCTTCTCTCATTGCAGGAAGCTTGAAGCTTAAGTCCAGGGTGGGGGGACATTTCAGGGGGGTGGGGGGTCAAGATTCATCTACACTTAGATATATTCTTTGTTTCTTTTAACAAGTAAATTATTAGAGCCAAAAGCTGAGCTATGCAGAGGACAAATATTTTCTCCCCAAATCCCTTCTTTTCAGGATTGTGAGTCTGCCAATTTCCCACTCTCCGCAGCTAGTACAGCATCATTTCCCCCTTCAAATTACCATGTCTTTTTCCTCCTTTGTTAATCACATGGATGATCCCTGCCAATTAGGAATCACACAGTGAATGGGATACCATAACGGCACTAAAGAGTATATCAGTTTTTGCTACATGACAGTGTCACTCAGGGCAAAGGGTATAAAAAGTATATAAAAAGATGCAAGGTTTGGAGAAAGTGGAAAGAGGCTTTTTCTCCTTCTCATAATACTAGGACCTGGGGTCATCCCATGAAGCTAAATAGTAGGGAATTCAGGAGAGATCGAAGGAAGTACTTCTTCACATAGCACATAGATTGTCTATGGAATTCGCTACTGCAGGATACAGTGATGGCCACCAACTTGGACAACTTTAAAAGGGGATTAGACAAATTCATGGAGAAGAAGGCTATTGATGTCTACTAGTCATGGTGGCTATATACTACCTCCAGTATCAGGAGCAGTATGCCTCTGAATCCAAGTTACTCGCAAACCACAGTGGAAGGGGGCTATTGTGCTCCTGTCCTGCTTGTGGGCATCTCATAGGCATCTGGTTGGTCACTGTGGGAAACAAAATGCTGGACTAGGTGGGCCTTTAGCTTAATCCAGGAGGGCTTTTCTCATGTTCTTCAGTCATATTCTTAAGTCAATTGGGAGAGAGGGCATCAGTCATATCTGTGATCCAAGCAAACTGGATCACTAATTGCCCTCATTCTGCATGGGCAAAATCATCAGCCCACTTTCAGTGCAATCCCTTCCTTATCACCACACTGTCTCCTTTTGATGATTCCAAAAATGTTTACAAGATATCTCCCCCTCTCCCCCCCCCAATTTCTAGCTCAGTCCTTTAATTTATGTAAAAAACATTTATACCATTGAATACAGAATGGGCCTTTGCTTGGTATTCAATTTAGATTTGGAGCAATACTTGTATCATATTCATTTAAGGGGGAAAAATAGCTCTGGTTCTTTAGTGAAGTTCTGCAAACAAAATGAAGTTTGTACAATGCTCATGCTCACACCAAGTTCCAAAAAGCCCTAGCGACTGAAGAATCAGCTCATTAAAATCACTCAGGAATATTTAAAGCCATTAAGGCCTTTTAATACTATATTTTATAAACTCATCAGCAAGCAAACTTGCAGGCTTAAGTTGAAAATGAAGGCTTTAATATAAGACACTACATCATTAAAACAAATAGCAAAAGAGGCCTTTGGTGCTGAGCAGTTATTTCAACCTAAAATGCCATTGGAACACAGCAGCTCTCTTCCTTAATGTCTTGCACTCATTCCCGTCTGATGAAGGAACAGTTGTGATGGTGCTCACACTCAACCTCAGGCTGTAGCCTGGATAGCACATCCTGGGTACAGAAAAGACATCCAATCTCCTCCATCAGTTTCTGCTTCATGATGCTCAATAAGATTAATAGTTTCCTGCTGCTTTGGCATTTCCTAGACTAATGTGAACTTGCAAATTTATAAGAAGGATGAGTACAACATGAAGCATTCTTGGAAAAGGGCAAAAACCAAGTGACGCTCTCCTAGGATAATTCCTTGAAACCATCACCAACATCAGCAAGCAAGAGACTCTGTTTGGTTTGGCCCATATCTAAACGTGTTTGGGTGCATGGTTATTTCATTATTCGATTACCAAATGCTAAATCCACTGCTGAAGATGCCTGGAATAAGGGGGAAAAGATAACTTAATCTTTAATTATTGGGATTTAAGGAAGCTTTTATAGTTCAGTGGGGGTGGGGGGAGAGAGAGAACACATAACTGGATTTCTCTGGACATGGTGTGTGCTGCTGGACTAAGAGACTCAAAGCTAGCAGAACTGACACACAACCATTGTGCTCCAGGGCAAGAATAATCATAGAATCATAAAGCTGGAAGGGACACTGGAGATCATCTAGCTCAGTACAGGCTCTGCAATGCAGCAAGCAACTACAGCATCCTTGACAGCTTCTGCTTAAATACCTCCAGCATAGGAGAACCTGAAGAGGTCTGCTCCCCTGCCAAACAGCTCTCACTGTTAGGAAGTTTCTTCTAACGTTTAGTTGAAATCTGCTTCCCTGCGATTTCCACCCACTGGTTCTAGTCCTGCCCTCTGGAGCAACAGAGAACAAGTCTGCTCTATCTTCTGCATGACAGCCTTCCAGATGTTTTCTAAATGTATTTTAAATATTTCTTGGCCACCTTTCAGGGCAGAAGCTCTCCCAAGTCACCTTACAGCAATAACATACACAAAAACAGTTAAAATATTAAAAACAGTGAGAACATAAACACAGTAAAATAGCAATTAAAAACAACAATAAAATCCAACAATAAAAACAGCAGCAGCAACAATGGCAGTAACAACACCAGTCATATCAAGAGAAGACCATGGTAAAACAATATGTTTTCAAGGCCTTCTTAAAAGCCTGCAATGACGGAGCATGGTGGACCTCCAACGGCAACTTGTTCCAAAAGTGTGGGGCTGCTGCAGAGAAGGCAATCTCTTGTGTGGTCACCCACCTAACTGCTCTCATGGGTGGGCAAAAGAGAAGGGCCCCTCTTTCTGATCTTAAAACCCTTATTAGTGGAATGCCTCTATTAGTCCAACCAAAGATCCCCCCAAAATGTGCAAGCTGTTGAGATCTCCAGATCTCTTTATCAGGCAAGATGTTACAAAAAGCACGGGGTGGGGGATAAGAGAGGGAAAAAACGCTGATGTGATCGTGAAGTCACAGCATCTGCATGTTCAGAGTCCCAAGATAATCTGTGGCAGGAGGGGTCTGCAGCCATTCAAATTAGGCTCTAGCAGTTCATGTGATTGTTACAAGCTGGACCTGGAGCTGTCCCTAGTGCTGCTGGGAGTAAGGAAGTGAGAAATGTTGGATCTCCAGTTTTTTAAAATAAAAAATCCAGCTGTTATTCAGAACTGCCTCCATCTCGGGGAAAGCACACCAGCTCCTTTTACCAGTGGACCACAGAGAACAACTAGGCAGTCGTTATATTAACGAAGCTGGAGATAATTGTAGGTGCTGTAGTAGGTAAAAAAATGTCAACTGAACCAAATTCAGTTGACCTTTTTGGGCCAGTTGGGTAGCTTCACTCTGTAGTTAGCGGGGTTGACCCCTCAAAGAATAAAGTTTTGCATGGCCTGGAGAATACCAAATTCAGCTGTTCGTTAGCGGGAACCCACACTGGAGGAAAAAGATTTTACACCACTTGTAGCTGGGATTTTATTGAGCTTGCATGTTTTTTGTGATCTTTCAGCTGGACTAATAAAAGGACTACACGAATATGGATTCTGGAATCTTTCTTATGGTCAGCATGGCTACTTTTGCTCTCCTCCCCCCTCCCCCACAGATATTTGACGATGACTCAGTGCAGTTGCAGCCAAGTCCAATACAGTAACCAGAACAACATAACCCTGGTAAAAGCATGGTTAGCAGCCTGGAGATCAAACTGAACTGAGTATCAATCCAAAGGGATAAACAGTAAGCAGGCTGAGCTCAGGATAAAGAAGGCATAACTTGAAGGAAATAGGCAGGAGTAGAGCCATGAACCAGGAGCTGATAACCAATAATACAGAATCAAGGTGAAGTCACCACATGCCCTAAGATGGAACAGCCAGCTTGGCTTCTGAAACAAGTAAAGGACCACTGCTGATCATTCCATAATCATAGTGAACAGGTTGCAATGTGACATCTGGTGTGACTATTATTCTCCAGGGCTCAGAAGGAGCCAGACTGACGACACTATTTTCCAAAATATACTTTATTACACACGAGGCCAAGAATTGCAACATTTCCCTCCGTTTCCACAAGAGCCGCTGATCCGAAGTTACTCTATAACCTTGTTAAACATAAGCAACAATGGCTTGGATAGACACCTCTGCTTCTTGAAGCCTTGCCGTGTGTGTAACTCTCTGCCAGTATTCAAAATTGCCTTCTGATTGGAACATCATGTACTAGAAGTGGCTTTAACTATCTGTACATAACCTCAACATCCAAGGTAGATTAGTATTTACTGTCTTCCTTTTTTGCCTGATGAAGAGTTCTATTTTAACAGCAAAGAGAGTACAGCATAACCTTCAATGGCAGTTTGTGGGGAAATAAAAATGCAATGTCTTCTGCCCTAGTTGGGTGATTTCTTGCTGCCATTATGTTGTGAAACTCTATTCTGATGTGTTTGTGCATGAGAGAGTGAGAGGCATCATGTGGAAATGTGTACTGTTAATCCTGCACTGCGTTTAGGACTTCAGATGGTGGGGAGAGTTACTGTTAAATTATAGTGTGGATCAACCCAGATCTGAACATACCCACATGATGCCCAGTTCTGGCTGCAGTTTTAGTTTATGAGACTGTTGCATGTGCATAGGAAACCTGGCAGTAGTGATAGAGAAAAGAGTAAGGAGCCATGGCAATGGGAGCCCAGTTTGATGCTGGGTAGATTCCTAGAAGACTCTGATCAGGAGACCCTGAAACATAGGAAGCTGCCTTGGTCTATCCAGCCCAGTATTGTCGACAATGACTGGCAGCAGCTCTCCAGGGTTTCATGCAGCATCCTTTCCTAGCTCTATCTGGAGATGCCAGGGAGCAAATCTGGGACTTCCTGCATGGAAGCCATTTACTCTACCACTCCTCCCTCTGGCTTGGTTTGCACATCACACTGAGCCACAGTGGGTTAATTAACCCTCAGGGCTTAATGAGCAGCCTTTTTGAATATACAAATTGCACCTGTAGTTTCTCGTGTCACGCAACCCAGCAAAGGTGGATTGTTGGCATGGTTAACAAACCACCCACAACCCATGGGCTGTTTTAGGGTTGTGGGTAGTTTGTTAACCATGCTAACAACCAACCCTCACCAGATTCACATGACATGACAAGCCCCAGTTGTGAATATATGGAAGTCTTCCAGTATGCACCACAACCCCCCGTAGCTTAAATAAGCCATGGTGATTGTACAAACTGGGTCTCTGGGTCACAGGCTACCTATTGAAGAACAGAAATACAAGCCGTTGAGTAAGATATTTTTACTCACTGTCACAGTGGCAAAACCAAGAAACTACTAGAAGGTTCAAAAAGGGTTTGAGAGAATGAAGCAAGCCTACAAGATGCAGACATCACAGAAAATGGCCATCTTGAAACAAGGGCCATAAGAAACAGCTCCACAGGTCTTGTTCAACATAGGTGTGCAACTCCTGGAAGGATGTGATGCTGATCAAAACCAAGAAGATGGGATCACATGCGAAGTACCCATGGCATCTTCACTCCACATTTGGCATAACATCTCAGAAAGATCATTGTGCCTCAACTGTGTACATGGAGGGGAGAAAAGAAAAGCAGACACAGCTGCAAACTTCTCTGTTGACCATAAAGAAAAAGTACCCAGCACAATTGGGCAGCCATTACTATAACAAATAAATACCTTGTTTGCTGATCTCTTCAGAGCCACAACAACTATCTTAATAAAGAACTAGCCCAGAGTCAACAGCAAGGTCAACCAGCAATTTACCTTAAAAACAGCACATGCCAGCTGTGGTTCATACCTGGAAGGGCAACTATGCAAATAGCTTTTTCCTTCCATTCAGCACATAGCAGCCAAATGACTATGGTGCAATGTGGACTACTTATCTTCCCAGGATTCCAACTGCAAGCAAGGAGAAATCTTGCACAGTGCCTTTAAACAATAAGCCTTCAAAAGAAATAGAGATGAAGTACCACTAGATGGAAGAGGAGACATGGTGAGATCTTTTAAGTGCCCTAACTCTGGCCTAGGTGGACACTGTAGCCACACCACAATAGCCCATTAACTTGTACCCTTGCTGCACTATTTAAAAAATACCATCAAAAGCTTACCTTTTTGTGGCTATTTAGTGGCACAGCACTGGCAAAATTAAGCTTTATCTACTTCAGTTTCACTGTAGGTGCACAGTCATACATGCTGCAGCAAAAAAAAAAAAAAATCCTAACCATAACGATGGGGTCTAAAAACTGGTGATGACCAACCAGGAAATATCATGGGGTCATAGCAGATACCTCAGTGAAAACATCAACTCAACTCACTGTGTGGTGGCAACAGAAAGAGGCAAATTCCATTCTAGGGGCTATTAAGGATTGGGCTGAAAATAAAATTGCCAATATCATAATGGCTTTTTATAAATCCACAGTGTTGCTGCATTTGCATGTGGTCACCCAGTTTCAAAAAGGGTACCACAGAGCTGGAAAACTGAACTTAAAGAGGAAAGCTTCCCGAGAAACTTTGCCGCCTAGGACGTTCGATATGTGCCACAAGCAAAGATCCTCTCTATTCACTGGTTCCTGAGTATTAAAAGGACACCTAGATGAAAACAAGATCTGCTTCTCTCTCAAATTCACCTGCTCCTGCTGCTTATTTCTCACCTGAAGTCATAATTCCCCCTTTGACATCATAATCATTTTCACGGCCACCAACTGAGATGTCAACAAACTACAGGATTACAGCCAGGTGGGAGAATAAGCAGCAGGAGCAGATGAACTCTTGAGAAACAAAGGACGTGTTTCCATGCAAATGCCCTCCTGAAACAAGAGAAGAAGAGAAGACAGGGAGGGGAAACTGAGCAAACAGAAGCAGCTTCTTCCAAATAAAGTCTGTCACAGACATTTTCCCCATGAGGTATTACATGATGTTTCGAGACTGTCTGCAAAATTGGAACTTCTTGAAATAGAAGCAACCATTGTTGTCTGCCTGGATTTCTGAGAATAAGATTTCACCTTAATATTTAAAGACTCTATTCTACCGTTGCACATTCTTGTTTGGTTCAGAAGTCTTTGCACCACTGTGACATCATGAATCGTGGCATTGCACCCGCGCACGTACAACACCCAAGACATTGTATTATTGCAGCAACTCAAGGTAAGGCCATTATTTCTCCAAAAAGTCAGGTGTGGACAAAGAAGCAGTTTGGTGAGGCAGGATGAGACAACACAGTGATGCTGCTAAAGCACAATAAACCTCTAACTCCCCAGTACAAACACGATTTCTAATTTCATGGCCTGAAATGCAGAGGTGCTAAGCACCCTGCATTTTTTCAAAGTCAGTAGGAGCAGTGGGTGATCAACAACCCTGGCAAAGAATCCACTAATGCCAATTATCTGCAACTTTACATCAGAAAAGGCATTTCTAAATTGATCATTAAAAATGCAGTCTGGCTGGTGAATTAAATGTCAGGTTCTGGCCAGATATGAATTAAAATTGCTGTTGAAATTCAAAGCACAAAGGGGTCCTTAACACAAAAGTCAAATGCAACTTCAGCTAGTTGGGCTGTCCCTAACACAGTTCTATAAAGCAACAAAAAGCAAATGCACATGCTACAGTTGCTTGATACACTTTGGAAATGGTCAGCATTGGAGTTGCATCAAGGCCTGCTTACAAAATCCATTATGCTAGGATAACAACACTTTGATCTCCAATCGTTTTCATCTTTCAGAGAGCAACAAGGTAGAGAGCAACAGCTTGTCCTACTGGATCAAACTAAGATGCCCTCAAGTCCAGCACTTTGCTTCCAGCAGTGACTCCCAGATGCCTCCGGGTAGCTCCCAAATACAGCATGAAGGCAAGAGTTTTTCCTCATTTGTCATCAGTCTGAATGGTGAAGGAGTTCATTTAGTATCCTCCATCTGGTGGGCCACTTTAAGTGGAGGGTGAAGAAGTAAGCATTGATCCCTCACTCCAAAGTGGTCAACTGGCAAAACCATTTTGGGCTATGTGAAATTGGGGTGAAAGGAGAGAAACCAGAGTATGCCAACCACTGAAACATAGGCCTCCTCTTGATTCTGTGATGTGGTATACCTCCCCTTCCTCCTAACCTGCGTTGCACAGGAAACAGGAGTGAGTAGGAAAGCAGATTGAAGCCACTAAGACTTGGGTTCTCTCTCTCTCTCTCTCTCTCTCTCTCTCTCTCTCATGTGTTTCAGTAAAGAAAACAGAAATAAAATCAAGAACCCCTTTAAAAAGTGGGGTCTTCTGACTAACCTCTTTCATCTTGTGACATGTGGTCTTGTAAATCATTGCATGCTTGTCATGATAGTTAAGTCTTCGGGGTCAGTTATTTTTTACTCCCCTGATCATAATTTCTATAGAATTATGGATGTATGCATTTCTCTATAGTATTTACTCTCACAACAATCAATCGTGCCTCCTTTGTGCCCCACACTGACAGAGGGAGGGTGCTCCCTCAGGAATGAAAAGCACATTGAGAGAAGAAACACATAGGGAAATGTTCTGCAACTCCCTAGACATTCACTAAAGCCTAACTCCATAATTTTGAAAAGCTCTGCAAAACCTTCCAGTTTAGTACAACACATCTGGAGGGAATCAGGGTGGGAAAGGCAGGGCTATGTTTTACCATGTAAAGTACTGTTCCCAGCCTAGAGCTTTTGTGAGGATACCCAGTGAGCTTTATAGATACCACCCTATACAGCTCCCTCACAGTGGCTCAATTAACCCACTGGGGCTTAGTGTGATGTGAAAATCAGCCCAGAAGGAGGGGCCATAACTCAGGGGTAGGGCACATGCTTGGCATGCAGAAAGTCCCAGGTTCGATCCTCAGCATCTCCAGGTAGAGTTAGAAAAACACCTGCTTGAAACCCCGGAGAGCTGCTGCTGCCAGTCAGTATCACCAATATTGGGCTAGATGGTCTGACTCAGTAGAAGGCAGCTTCCAATGTTCCTACACCTGGGAAGGCTAAAGTTTTGCTTTCTTTAGGGACACCTGCTGCAACCATGAGCTCTCCTTTCCTGTACCAATAGAACAAGAAAATTAATGGTGCCAACTTTACCTATTTTGTACCTTAGACACCATAAACTAATAAGCAGGAGAAGAAAACATTTATCAATTGATACAATTAATTGAGGAATTCATGAATTGCAGAGTAAAAATGTGGGTTTTAATTGAATCTTAAATTAGAGCTCACCGAAAGGGCATTCTTTGATGGTACTGCTGTTGATCTATGCACATCTCTTGATTCAGATGGTGTGTTTAATGTGATTTTCAACAGCATTAAGTGATCTGTCTTTGCTATTTAGTTGACAATTCTATTTTCATACTGTAGAACCTAATTTTTCAGCAAAGAATCCGGGAGTACCCTTCAACCTTCTAAATAAAACCCCTCATCTTGAACTTCTCTCTCTTTTTTAACATGAAGAAGATTCTTCTTCTCAAGGGTACAGAGGAGATTGGGGTGGGTGGGGGGAATAGGTTTCTTTATATATGCTTAGAAATATAAGCACAGGCAGGATTCACATGTTGAAGTGGAATTTCTCAAAACTTCATCACTCTATAAAGGTAGTCAGTGACATGAGTGCAATTCAGCCACAGTTGTCTACGATCTAAAGTTTCAGTATTTGTCGCTTAAAGGGAGGTCCCACCTAACTCTTGGGGGTAGAGGGCCTCTTGGAGAAGAATCTTCTCTGTAACTCTGTAGCCTATGTTCCACTGACCCTAAATTCCTCCTCTTATGAAAACTGATTGCTAAGCAGACCTTGAAATAAAGTTTGGAAGCAAAATTATCTCAGGTGTTCACTCATGATTTCTGAAATGAGAGGTCAACTCTATTACCCCTTGGATGCTTGACTTCTGCAATTCCCTAAAATATGGCACTTGCTCCCTGTTTTTGCACACACCCCTCATGCAATCAAGCATATGAAGTCGATGAAGGCGTCTCCTCAGCTGCCGCCTGAAGCTCTGTATTTTCTCATTTACAAGATACAACAGGCTTTTGTAGCCATGATGAGGGATCATGTGCTTCAGATGTGCTTCCATTGCTATATTCAAAAGCATAAGTAAATGCAGACAGCCTAAGGAGTACCTGTATCTCTTCCACTTGGGAATTTTTACATTACTGGGAGATAATGCCTTCCACACACCCACTCCCATCCCTCACACCAGCTTGAGTTACATATTAAAGCAAGCAATATCTCTTACCATTTATCAGTGGGGATTAAAATACACACACACACACACACACACACACACACAGATTCATTTTAGCTGCTTGTCCCAACATGTGAAGACAATATGTATTTATTTCAGTTCATCAAGAACACCTACTCAGAACACTAGGAGCCTAGCATTTCATATGGAAATGTGGATGTGTTCTACCACATCAATATCTCTCTCTAAATTTTTCTCTCAGGATGTGCGAACAATTGCTGTCAGCGGGATAACGGAACAATTCACACTGGAGTGCTACATTTTCAGAACTACTGCATTACCATGAATTCTTGCTTCCTATTAATTACTATTTGCACAGTGCTGATGAGAACCAATGTAGGCCAATAGACAAGAGTTGCCCTGATACTAGGAGACCTGGGTTCAAGACATACTTCTGTCATACATATTCATTCACTGTGTGGCTCTGGGCAAGTCTCCCCTCAGCTTCTGCACCCATTCTGTATAATAGGGATTCCCGTGACTTTCCAGACAGTAGTCAAACAAACAAACAAACAAACAAGAAGAAAGGAATTGATGAGAAAAGATTGCAGATTATTTTGCAAATCAAATGTATCATTTCAATGCTAAATAGCAATGGAACCATGTCAAATCCACCTACAATTCATATAATGTAGCTTCCACTTAGTTATTCTGGCAATTGTCTCCTGCCTTTCCTCCAGGGACCTTGGGGTAGCTGATGTATACAGAGTTCTATTTTTATTCTCTCCATACATTAAAATAGATAATGAATTGCCCAAGGAACCCCCCAAGATGCTTTGGGTCCCAGATTTGTGAAGCTAGCCTAGAAGATTGTTAGGGGACCTCCAATTCTATGCAATCTGTGATCTCACCAAAGGAAGGTAGACACCCGATCTTCCAAAGATTGAACAAATTAATAGAACCAACGTCCCATTATACAAGGATTTAACAGTTTGGTAATCTAGACCAAAAAACCTACCATAGTATATAGTTTTGGTAATCTAGACCAAAAAACCTACCATAGTATATAGTTTCCACATGCTGCAAAAAAATTATTGAGAGGTGCTGTATGCAGCAAGGTTTTATGACATTTTTTGGCCGAGATTTGTGATTAGGATGATTACATAAGCTGTTTATTACTTGTTTCAGTCTATGGAGCACAAAAAAAACTCAAACTAGTCATTTAATTTAGACTAAATTTGTATCGGGGAGCAGAGAGGACTGACAACTCACTGAAGGCTGAAAATGTGCATTAAACGAGGCCACTGAGGAAACTGCACCATTTCATTTGCTGCTTTGCAGGGGGAGAAAGGAGTTGTGCTTTGATGCAAGGTAGTTAGCATGAAAAAGTGTTTCCACTGCTTAGATTTAGGCAGTGAAACTCAAAAGAAATGTTGAGGGTGGGGGGAGACCAGTGCATAGATATGCCAAGCATGTGCAATGTTCTTGAGCCACTGTGACATGGGTGTTTGAAACATGCCGAGTCCTGCACATATGCACACACAGAAAAGTAGGGTACAGTGAGAATGGCAACTAGATTTTCATGTTTCCCCAAGTCTCAAACAGAAGTAATCAAAACGAATTCATCTCAATGCCTATGATGGCCAAAGCATAGCTGCTCACTGTCTGGCGGTTCAAATTAATGGCGAGGAAAGAGACCGCATCAATCACCGTTGCCAAGGAAGATTGGCACAACTTCAATCGAGACTGACGGAGTTCAGAGCTTGCCAGAATGATGGGCCAAGCCTCGGGCTGAAATGTTCTGATTATTCATAATGACATTACAGTCCAGGGCCTTTGATTAATTCAGGAACCAGAGCTTTCTGTTACCGTAATAGGAACTACTCGCTCAGCAACGCATCTCTCCTCACTATGCTACATCATTAATAGAACATGCTCTGAGCAACCGTTGTTTCCGCAGTGGCTGTTATCCCTTGCTTAATGGCATACAAACCGCTTTATGCTTACTCTTTGAACAATTTGCTTTACCACATTCACAGGTAAATAAAACTATTGTAAAACGCTCAACAACTTGGCTGCTGGAGATTCTGCTAAACGAGCCTTCTTCAACACAAAGGAAAAGCATTTGTCTCAATTGTTACAAACAATGTTATCTTTCAGCACTTTCCAGAAACCTTCCCCAGACCACCATTGCTCTGGGTTTTTGTCACAGAACAACCCAGTTTGCAAACACAGCTAGCCACAATTAATTGCCTTTAGGAGAGAGGGAGAAAATTTGGTCTTTTTATCAAGATATTCGGACAGAAGGAAATTCATTAATACCAGATCTTTCCAATAGGTGCAGACCTAAATCTCATTAAAAAGACACAGTCCCTGTTTGGCTAACCCAGTGACTGACTGACTCACACACAGACACACACACTAACGAGGGGTGTCTGTGTGTGACTCAGTCAGTCACTGGGTTAGCCAAACAGGGACTGTGTCTTTTTAATGAGATTTAGGTCTGCACCTATTGGAAAGATCTGGTATTAATGAATTTCCTTCTGTCCGAATATCTTGATAATCAAACAAACGAGAACATTCAGGACCTGAACAGGAGTGGCTACAACTATGTATGCTAGGGCTCCAACATTCAGTCACTTACATCCCAACGAAGCTGATTGGTGGCAGAGTCAGGACAGCTAAAAGGAAGTACCTCTTCACACAGCCCAGAGTTAAACTATGGAATTCACTACCACAAGAAATAGTGATGGACACCAATCTGGATGGCTTTAAAAGGGGGTTGGACAAATTCCTGAAGGAGAAGGGTGTCAATGGCTACTAGTCCTGACTAGGGATGGGGGAGAATTTCTCCCCGAAACTTCGGGGGCCCGAGTGCCAACATATTCGGCCCCCCGAAGTAGTTTCAGGGAGAAATTCTCCGCCCCCCCCGCCCCCCTCCGGGATGGGACTTACCTTTCCCGAATGTCCCTCCCGGCGGCGGGTCCCGGCGGCGGTTCGGCAGGTCTTCGTCAGGGGCGGGGGCGGCAGCCGGTCTTTCAACCGGCTGCTGCCACCGCCGCCATTCCAATAAAAGTAAAAAAAAAAAAAAAACGCCCCCGTGATAGGCTACGTGACGATTAATGTAGCCTATCATGGCTGACTTTGCAGATCTAGCCGTGATAGGCTACGTAAATCGTCACGTAGCCTATCACGGGGGCATTTTTTGTTTTGTTTTTTACTTTTTATTTCGCGGCTGGGCGAGGCGAGGCGCCTCCTCCCCGGCCTGAATTTTGGCCGGGCGAGGTAGGAAGCCTCCCCCCAGCCTGAATTTCAGCCGGGCGAGGCGGGAAGCCTCCCCCCCCGGCCTGAACTTCGGGGGGAGCAGCGAAGCGCCTCCCCCCCCACCGCGAAGCAACCTGCAAGTCCAGGTAAGTGGCTTTCGTGCAACCCTAGTCCTGACTTCTCTATGCTACCCCAAGTATCAGAGGCAGTATGCCTATGTACAACAGTTTCTGGGGAACATGGACAAGAACGTGCTGTTATACTCATGTTCAGCTTGTGGGTTCCTGGTCAACAGCTGGTTGGCCACTGTGTGAACAGAATGCTGGACTAGATGGAATCTTGGTCTGATCCAGCATGGCTCTTCTTATGTTCTTATTCATCCATTCAAAACTCATGATAGACTGAGAATCGGACACCGATGTTAACAACGCAAACAAGAAAGAGGTTTTAATACATGTATGTCTACATGCCACATCTTAGAGAAGAATTGCCCCCTTCTCTCTCATGCTTAGGGAGGAATACCTCTTCTAAGATAGGGCCTGCTAGAACATAAACATGCATAATCTAAAAACAATGAAAGTATGCTCTCCTCCACAAAAACATTAGTTTTAGTCATGAGATTTAACTAATCAACCAAGATTTTTTTTTAACTGAGTGCCAATCCTAATTTATGCAACTTTTCCCCATAGTAATACACACAGGTCAATATGCTTCACACACACAAAGGATTGAGAACTGTAGGCCAGAACTAACATCGTCCATGACACAGGACACCCGCATTTTGCATTCTTTTCTTCTCCCCTGTAATGTTTTGAATTACGTACTTAGTGCCCTGAATGCCTCATGTTGTACTTCCCCACACGCCATCCAACATCATTAGCTGCCATGGGACATATGAAGCTACCTTATCCCAAGGGAGACCATTGCTCTATCTTTGCCCACTATTGCCTATACTGGCTTTCCACTAGCTCTCCAGGGTCTCAGGCAGGTGAATTACCTCAGGTAAATGAGATCCTTTACAAAAAAGAAAGATGCTAGATACTGAACCTGGGACATTCTGCATGAAAAACACATGCTCCA
Source organism: Heloderma suspectum (assembly GCF_057233095.1). Lineage (NCBI taxonomy): Eukaryota > Metazoa > Chordata > Lepidosauria > Squamata > Helodermatidae > Heloderma > Heloderma suspectum. The sequence continues at coordinate 5,831,168 of NC_139459.1, read as the reverse complement.
CCACTGAGCTATTCCCCATTCCCAAAGTGCAATACGTTAACCAAAATATTCAGACAGGGGGAAAGGGGGAAATCACTATGAAATGACTCATAGGGCAAAGGAGAAGAATTCAACATGGGGATGCATGATATCCCTGTCACATGTAATGGGCAGTTTCAGCCTGAGGCTCAGGGGCCATTCACAGATTCGGTAGCTTCAGAGTGTGGGTCTCTTGTCTAGGTAACAGTAAAGTGTAACAGGAATAAAGTCTGTAATGCATACAGTTTGTTTCCTCTACAAACCAAGTAAAGGTTTTCCAGAAACTCCAGAGAGCACGCAGTTTGTAGGAAACCAAACTGCATGTGTTAACACATTTCACAATTACATTTTCATCGGCATCTAGATGCAAGAATCACTTATGGGAGCAATTCCCTGACTGAAACATAAAGCATAACTTACACATGTCCCCTTGATGGTGGATTATTGTCAAAAAGCTCCGCGAGGAAGGATGTGAAATGGGGATTGAAATGGCAGTGATTACACACCAGGGGCAGAAAACAGAACCTGTGCTCAGCATGGAAGAGGTTGCAGTGTGTGTGTGGAGCAATTAAAACTTGTGATCATCCTGAGATCAGAACTATGGATATTCAAACTTCATCAGCTTCGTACACCCTCCCCCACAGGTGTATACACAGAGGCCAGCTGCAGGAAGAAGAGACTGTGCCAACAACTGGAGGGAGACAGCAAGAAGAAGAAAAACACCATGCCAAAGAGCAGCTGTATTGTACAAGAGAATCCAAGGGGCCTGTCTCACTACCACATGTAATCTCACATGCCCCGTTCATGTTCAGAGAGAATGGAGATCTCCCTCCCTATGCGCACACGCCCCAGAATGGACACAGGACCAGCAAGGGGAGATTCAAAAGAAAATGAGCAGTGAGGAACAACAGTCTCTGGAGAAAGCGGTCACATCAGCCGAGAAGATGAAGAGGTTGCAGAGAGGAGGTAGCTAGAGTGGTTAGGAACAATTGCCAGGAAAGGCCCACCCTGAGAACACTGACATTTGACCACTCACAGCTGAGCTTCTGCTGGGAGTTGGGTATTTCTTTCAGACCTGCAGAGAACCGTGAGGAGGCCAGCTGCAACAAAGAGATCATCATTGGACACAGTTGTAACATCTTGTTCCTCTAGGAGCCAAAGAACTGCTGTGGCTGATGTAGAGCAGCCAGGAAGATCAAGAGGTTGCAGGGAGGAGGTGGCTAGAGCAGCCAGGAACAACTACCTGGGAAGTCCCACCTCCATAACAGACAGTGACATTTGGTCAATCATGGCCTAGCTTCCACAGGGGATTAGGTATTTCTTTCAGGCTTGCCTAGGGCAATGGGTCACCAAAAAAGGGGAGACACCAAAGGGGGTTGCCCCCTTGGCGGAGCCTCTGAGGGCCACTCTTTTCAAGTAAGCTCAGGGGCCAATCCCTCTGAATGTTGGAACAGGCCATGGTTAGTTGATTTGGGGAGGTTTCCCTGGCTATGAACAAGATGGATAAAAGGAGAACCGGCTCAACTGAGCGAGAGATGGGAATTGGGATCCTGTGCACTTTCTAGCGGATGGGTGAGTTAGAACTATCGACACCTTATTTTAATATTGGAGCCTATTTTGTGCCATGACAACTTACCACTTTAGAAGGTTTTGGTGAGGAAAATGGGATTCTGAGATAATACCTTTTTATGACTGGACTTTAAAATGTTTGATTAGTTTATTGGTAGCCTATTTCTCCCCTTCATGGATCACTGCCTTGTTGTGGTGAAGGGGCTTGCATAACTCAGTGAAGCCATAAGCTAGGCCGTGCAGGGCCACCCAAGACGGACAGGTTATGGTGGAGAGTTCTGACAAAATGTGGTCCACTGGAGAAGGAAATGGCAACACACTCCAGTATTCTTGCCAAGAAAACCCCATGGAACATATCACAAGGCTAAAAGAGATGGCGCCGGAAGATGAGCCCCTTAGGTCGGAAGGTGTCCAATATACCACTGGGGAAGAGCAGAGGGAATTTCCAAGTAGCACCAGAAAGAGTGAAGCAGCTGGGCCAAAGCTGAAAGGACACTCTGCTGTGGATGTGTCTGGTGGTGAAAAGAAAATCCAATGCTGTAAAGAACAACATTGTTTAGGAACCTGGAATGTCAGATCAATGAATCAAGGTAAGCTGGAGGTGGTCAAACATGAGGTGGCAAGACTGAATATCGACATCTTGGGAATCAGCGAACTAAAATGGACAAGCATGGGCAAATTTAATTCAGGTGACCATCATATCTACTACTGTGGGCAAGAATCCCTTAGAAGAAATGGAGTAGCACTCATAGTCAACAAAAGGGTAGGAAAAGCAGCACTGGGATACAATCTCAAAAACGACAGAATGATCTCAGTATGAATCCAAGGCAAACCACTCAACATCACAGTAATTCAAGTCTATGCCCCAACCACTGAGGCTGAAGAAGCTGAGCTTGATCGGTTCTATGAAGACCTACAACACCTTCTAGAACTAACACCAAAAAAAGATGTCCTCTTCATCATAGGGGATTGGAACGCTAAAGTAGGAAGTCAAGAAATCACCGGGATAACAGGCAAGCATGGCCCTGGTGTACAAAATGAAGCAGGACAAAGGCTAATAGAGTTTTGTCAAGAGAACACGCTGATCATAGCAAACACTCTTTTCCAACAGCACAAGAGGCGACTCTACACGTGGACATCACCAGATGGTCAATATCGAAATCAGATTGATTATGTCCTTTGCAGCCAGAGATGGAGAGCGGTACCTCTACTGCAGTCATCACGGGCAGAGGGAGGTACAGCATCGGGGGTTGGAATAACGAGCAAAGGGAAGAGCAGTGAGACATATAAGAACTGCCCCCTCTTCTGGTCCTCCCTTCATCCAGCTGAATTTGGGTTGCCTTGGCATGTTGCTTGTTAATGCCAGGTTGGTCCAAAATAAAGGGCTTTTCATCCATGATTTGATTGTTGATGAAGGTGTCACCGAGACCTGGGTGGATGACAGCTTTGGTCTGTCCCAGCTCTGTCCGCCTGGGTATATAGTGCAGCACCAATACTGGCTGGAGGTCAAGGAGGGAGGTTGCTATCATCTATGAAGAATTCATCTCTCTCACCACGTGACCAGGCCACTCTGGTGCTGGGTTTGAGTCTTCTACTTGGTGGTGGGCCAGAAAGACAGACTACAGATTCTGTTAAGTGATAAATTAAGTGATATAAAAGTATTATAATACATAAATAAGTCACCAGACCAATTCATTCTGCAGGACGTACTCTTGACCTGGTGTTTTCAACCAAGTATGAGACTGGAGGCTTACAATTAGAGGTATCTGTTGTGATCCCATTGTCACAGTCAGACTGCTTGCTGATGAAATTTAGACTGTCAGTGGCCATTACCCTCAGAAGGGGTGGAGGACTGGTTAAGATGGTCCACCGCCACCACCCAGAGAATTAGGGAAACCAACGGATTCCTGACCGCTCTTAGAGAATTTCTGGTTGGCATGGCTGGTGCTCTGGTCTTACTGTTTAATTGTGAGTTGTAACAAGTTATTGACATGATCACTTCGAAACATCCTCTCTGGCACTGCCAAGTCAAGCTATCTTCCCAGTTTACTGAGGAACTACTAGTTATGAAATGGACTTGGTCACCTGATGGATGACCTTTGCTGGGAGAGACACAGGGGCACTGTGACCCTGTTGATTCTCCTAGATCTCTCAGCAGCTTTTGATACAATTGGCCATGGTTTCTTGCTGGACCAACCCTGCAGATTGGGGATAGGTGGCATAGTGATTTCACTCCTAGTTACAGGGCCAGTTTCAGAAAATAGCATTGGAGGGTTTCTGCTTTACTGAATGGCATTTATGTTTTGAAGTACCACAAAATTCCATTTTAACCCCCATGCTTTTTAATATCTACATGAAGCTACTGGGTGAGGTCATCAGGGGATCTGAAGTGAGCTGCCATCAATATGCTGATGATATTGCTTAATTTCTCCTCATCAATTATCAATATCAATTGATATTGCTTTGAAGTGAGCTGCCTGATTTCTCCTCATCATCCTCGTCAGGAGAGGCCGTGCAAGTGCTGAACCAGTGTCTGGATTTGGTGATGGTGAACTGAAACGGAATTCTGACAAGACAGAGACCCTGTGGGTAGGTGGTTCTCACATCCAAGAATACAGTGGTTAGCCTGTTCTATATAGGGCTGTACTCTCTTTGAAAGAGCAAGCGTGTAGCTTAGGGATACTCCTGGATCCAGCTTTGTCACTGGAGCCCAGGCGGCCTCGGTAGCTTGGAGAACAATTTACCACCACCCTGATATCCATTGATGAAGGGATGTTTAGAAATATGTTAAATAAAGGGGTATCCTTGTGGCAAGGAATCAAGGAGGCTTCAGCAGACAACTGGGGGAACACAACACATTTACTAGATCAATGAACTTATGACCCTTGGAACTGGAGAGATGTGGACCCCCCACCCCCCCTGGCAATGAAGATCAACTTGTAGTGTTCCTGGGCAATGCAAGCCAACCACAATAAGCTCTTCCCATGCCTAAACACGGTGACAAACCCACAACAAGATTTGTGTGCATGCATTTTAAAGTAAGTCATTGTGATTAAAGCTGGAGCAAACCTGTATAGAAGTTAATGTTGTGATCATGATCCAAGCAAGGCAACACTCATAAGAGGAAGCAGATCAAAATCCTCTGGAAGGCACAACAGAGGTTTGGGGATGCATTTCCACTTCAGGAAATGCTGAACCTATGGCAAGCCCATAATACACAGAGCTTGGCACCTCCCCCTTTTCAAAAAGTTGTGCATGTGGCATGTTGCCTATCAAGTTCACCAGTCTTGCTCTTCGACTAATCAATATGCTATTGATGTCTAACCAATCTCAACCCAGAAGCATCAAAGTCTTGGTGTTCCTATTTTAAGGCTCTAATCCATAAACCTTCATCATAGCTGGCATTTAAAAAAGAAATCTGAACTGAGAAAAAACAGATAATGATACACAACCAATCAGCTGGCGCGCATGCGCACGCACACACACACACACCAGTATTCTAACAATCAGCCCCAGCTGCAGGCCAATTAAATTCAACAGTTCACAGGTGTTCATAGAAATGACTAACACAAAAGAAATTCTTACTACAGAAATGTTATATTTAAAAGCTTCGAGGTGGAACCAAGAAAGATAAAAGCCAGAATTAAGTTTATTGCCACCCAGTGCTTCACTCTAAAGTAGGTTTCAAGCAAGGCCTCCCCCCGGTATTAAAAGTTTGATGAACATCTGCATTTAAAATACAGGAGATTGGAACATGTGAAGGGCTTTGAAAAATGCCACTTGCTCTATCGGATCAGTTCTGTATTCATTCACTTATTATTATAGGTGCGTAGCAATACACTAAAATATATTTGCCAATTGGGCAATGGCTGATGTGATCTAAGTCAACACTCTGTGTTAGATTGCTGGCATTGGCGCATCCATAAATATTGGTGGTGCTCATTTCCCCCCAATCATAACTCTTTATTTCCCAAAATAACAATTTCTTTAAATTTTAATGAGAACAAAACCACACTAAGATCACATGGCACACTCTTCAATTCTTATTAAAAAACCCGAGATGGGAGAGAAGGGGGATGAACGTCGGCCCCATGACAACTCTCAAGGTTCTCCTAAGCCCTCGGTTGACAGAAACTCTTCAGCAAATGAATTCTTGTTTCCCCTCTCAGTAGACTAGCAAACAAAAGTATCTGTAAAAACGAATCTCTCTATGTGGTCCTATAGCAGAATATGTATACAAATTAACATCGAAATGTCTTTAATTCCCATGATGTGTCTATTAAGCAGCAATTCTCCAAAAGGCTGTTTAGCTATCCAAACAGCAGCCTAAAATTATCATCTTTATAAGCTCCCTGTAACATATTGCTCAGTTCATATGAAAAGTCATTAATATTGGCCTCTCTCTAGCTTAGCTCACAGGAGATATTCTGCAAAGGGATGCAATAAAACTGCGATTTCTGCCATCATTTCATTAAAAATCCTTGTTAAATTTCTAGCTGAACAGTGTACATAATATAAAAAAATATTCAGGGCACTTATTAACTATGCTACTCCTTATGATATGAACTTTTAAAAGAATAATGAAGACTATTTCTAACCTGTAGGAATATTGTTCATTTTCATTGTTATTAAATTTTAATCGAGGCATTGTTTAAAAATGTTTAAGTTTCATTACATTTCAATGTCCCCTGAAAGAAAAGAAAGGCAATGAATTCATGTGGCACAATGCTTGTCACTCATCCATCTCCCCTGTTGACATCTCAATATTATGGATGTTCATGTGGTTCAGAGTCCTATCTGTACCAGATTACCTTTTCCCTACTTTCTTGCCTTGTTTGAGCAATTTGGCTTAAAAAAGGAATGGGACCTCGTCTTCACTATAAGCCCCAAACCATTCATTTACATGTGGAAGAATATATAATTGGAAGGGGGGCATTATTTTCTAAGGACTTGTTATAGTAAAACTATAACAAGTCCTTATAGTAAAACATCATTAGCTGCCATGGGACATATGAAGCTACCTTATCCCAAGTGAGACCATTGCTCTATCTTTGCCCACTATTGCCTATACTGGCTTTCCACTAGCTCTCCAGTGCTACAAACTCCAGAGAAATGGACGTGGCCAGCAGGACTAGCAATATTGGTTTAAGGAAACAGATACCCTTTAACAAAAGAACAATGTAGGATCTGAGTGCAGAAATATAGGAACAATTTGAATCTTTGGAGAGAATTTAACTCTCTCCTTTTTATCTGATGTCCTTAAGTGGGTGCATGTGTGGACAGATTGAAATAAGGTGGATGAATTTAAGCGTTGCACAGGAATGACATTTAATCTGTTATTGTATTTATGTTTTTACTATACACAAAGTTATTGTGGGAGGAATACCATCCTTGAAGATAAGAGACTTAAGGAAAATGGAAAATATAAGTAACAAAAAGGAGGCTTCCTACAATTGCACAGACTTCAAATTACATAATGTATTTTGACATTCCCTGTTCTTGGGCAAATGGCATTGACACACGGGGCCTGGTCATTGACACGCCTGTGAGTGAGACTCTGAAAACCCAAAACTCCACTCTTTGGATTGCTGGAGAGCAACTCCCTTGAGGATGTCATGTCTTCAGTTCAACGGCAGGAGGATCTTTTGTCTAATGGAGTAGTATCTGTTAACTGTCACCTCCAAGAGCTATTTCAGCAGGAAGTAGCAGAGGAAGATGAGATGGGAAATAAGGCCATTCCACCAGCCCTGCTGAAAAGATCACTTTGTTTTTTCCTCTTTTTTCTCCATCACTTCTTTCTTCTTGCTTCATGTCTTTTCAGATTATAAAGATTGTAAGCCTATGGGCAGGGACTCTCTTGATTTACTGATTGTATATAAGACACACCGAGAGCCTCTTTGGCTGAGCAGTGGGATAAAAATTAACTGTGTTGTGACCAAACGCCGGAAGATAGACCAGTTTCTATATGTAGTATACATAATTTTCTTGACCTCCCCCGCCCTACGAATTTGCAAGCATGGGCTGCATCAGGGAATCTGGGTGCATCCTTACTCACACCAGTGAGATGCAGACGTTGCCCATATATTTGCAGAAAGACCAAGGAATCAAGGTTCCATGGGCTCCTCTGCTCCAATAATATAGAGTGGTGGATGGAGCCACCATTTTCCAGGGCATTCTTCAGCCCTTCCCATGGCACTCTAGTGTAGCCTGACACACAGGTTGTGAATCAAATAACTAAGGAGCTCAATATTACATATGTTAAGTTTTCCTTCCTCAACATTTGTACATTTAATGTTGTTGTTTATTCGTTCAGTCACTTCCGACTCCTCGTGACTTCATGGACCAGCCCATGCCAGAGCTTCCTGTCAGCCATCGCCACCCCCATATGCCACTCAAATGTAAGAAATTCATAATCTCATCAGGAAAAGTGCCTCAAATGTATGAACTGCTGTTAACGTGTCTTTTACTCTGAGCACATACATCATGCAGCTTCCCAACACATTTATTTACTTTAACTTACCTAGTGTTTACTTTTAAACACAAATACTAGGTACCATATCAGAAGAGGCAACATATGAGAGAGCCTAGAATTTGTGTCTTCAACTCCTGGCGGTCACTGGAAGTAGCAGAGAAAGGCCTTTAGGCCATCACATCAGTGTGCCCTGTTCATGGTGGATTCTGGCATCTCCAAGTTCTGAGTGCAGTATTTGTTTATGATCTTGCCAACCATGAACACCAGTGTTTGCAGAAAGTGTGACAGCTAGGAGTGGGGAGTTGAGGGCTATGTCAACATGATCAAAACTGGTCAACAGCCTAGGAGACCTCTTTGCATAAACATCTCACACCGAATGGTCCTCTAGAAATGGGGTCTCCAATGTGGTGTGCATAGGCACTAATGTGCCCACGGACACCTTTCTTGGGGCCAACCAGGTACCCTGCCTCTCCTGATTTTCACTTAACTTTTTGAAGATTTTAAAAAATATATTATTTTTCTTAATTGGTAGACTGGCATACTGCAAAGGAAAGGGCTGGACTCCAGCACCATCTTTATTTGGGTTCAAAAGAGTGGTCGTGTTTTGGAGCTCAGATCCCACCTCTGCCTTGCGCTTAGGCTCTCAGGCAAGTTGCTTTTCTTTTAGTCTCATCAGTTTGCCTTCTGGGAAATAAGTGCTTTGTGACTGGCCATGCCCACATGGCACCCATTTTGTGAGCACTTTCTCAACGTTTTACATGTGCCCACAAAACCATAAAGGTCGGGGGCCTTGGCCCCAGAGGTTCTGTTTTCAAAGCCCACACCACTAGTGTAACATATAACCTGCACCGTAGACTAATTATTTCCACATTACACTTTTAAGTCCTAGAAGTTTTGTAATTAATGCCCACACAACACACTCAAATCCACTTAAAACAAACCTGCAAACAGAGATTGGACAGAAATAGTTTCATCTGGACAGCCTCTCTTCTTTGCTGAGTTACAAAAGCTGCTGTTATGTTACATGCTGTTCAATTCTTCCCCCACCCATGCAAAAGGTTTCATACCAAGACTGTATTGATTTAAGGCAGTTTCATTATTACTAATGCTCTGTTTAATTTTAAAGACAACACAATATTGAACAGAATAATGCCCTGCATTAATAAACTTTCCCTTGAAATGGCTAGCAGATTTATTGCATTTGGTTGTTCAAATAAACACCAAGATCACTTTCCATAAATCATCATCTGCCTAAAAAGGCAGCCAGCATGGAACTTGATAGAGAAAGAAAAAAAAGTTATTAAAAAGTGTGTGAAATTTCATTGTAAATGTTAACTGATGCATTTTAATCAGGTACAACATGCCCAGATCAGTTGTACAGCCTGACCTTGTCTCTAGAAAAAAAAAAATAAGGGGAAAAATCCTTCACCACCATGAGATGGTTGCACCTGTCACCAGTCCCATGCACAGCAATGGTAGGCAGTATTGCTATAGGAAAAGGTATACCAGCACCTCCCTCCTCTGTAAGGCAAAAGGAACCTTCAAACAAGGAAGAAAAATTCCCTGCATCCAAAAGTAGACGTTATTCCCTTCCAGATGGAACTATTGTGACTCTCCATTCTAATAGTAACAGAAAAGAGAGGGGGACAGCGCTCGCTTGAAATCAGTGCCGTCATGTTTGTTTGTTTTCACCTGACCCTTCCATGATTCTTATGGGATCTTGAACTTGCTTTGGAGCCACACCAATTCCACTGTCAAATAAAATGGGCCTTTTCTGTTGTGGTGCCCAGAGAAGCGAGTCTGGCTAACACTGCCCACTTTTAAGTGTGCACTGGAAATGGCATTTACAATTAGGGTCTTTTAAGTGGCTTCTGCTTTCACCACTGTTTTGCCGTTTGCCAACAAATGTTTTAAATGTTGTAAGCTGCCTTGCGTGTGCATAGGCATGGGCAAGGCTTAGATGTTACGAATAAGTAAATAAAGTAAGAAAAAAGAAACAAAGACATGACTCAGATGCAACTGCTCATGCTGATCTGGGAGCACATCAAAGGGAACACATTAGGTTGGATCTGCTATTCAGGGCAGGTATCCAATGCTCAGGGCACATGTAGTCTTGCTTTAAGAACGTAAGAAGAGCGCAGTTGAATCAAAGCAAGGGCCCATCTAATCTAGCATCCTGATTCCAACCATGGCCACATAGGTGTTGCTGAAAAACCAAGCAAGCAAGCATGAAAGCAACAGCTTCCCCCAGCCCCAGGTCACTTGTTCCCAGCATCTGGTATTCAAAGAAACACTGAACTGAGGTTCCATTTAACTATTGTGGATAATAGGCATTAATAGACCTACCTTCCAGGAATCTGTGTAATTCCCTTTTGAAGCCATCTAAGCCAGGCTTAGTGACAAGGAATTCTATCACGTTAGGGGATTCGACTAGGTGACTTGAGGTGTTCCCTCTCATTCTGAAAGAGACTGAAACTGAAGAACCCAACCCCACAGTTTTACAAACAGTACAACGTCCAATTTCCTTTCCTAATGTAGTCCAAAAGAGAAATGCACCCTGGGATTACTCTCTCTCCTCTCTGATTGCATCAGGTAAATTACCTTCAAAATGATTCTGACACCTGGACAAACCTCTGGGTGCCCATCTCCTTTTACCAGCCATTTATTCCACCCTTCCTCCTGTGGGTGCTGCCAATGTGCACCCAGCACCATGCATGTGCTCCAATACATTCCCCTTTTATTTCTTCAACTGGAGCCTTGTAAAGGGAAAGCAATGTCCATCTCTGCCTTCTATTTCTTTTAAAGAACTAAAGTAATGTCTGCATTTGGCTCATCTGGGGTAGAATCCGCCAGGGATGTCTTTTGCACCAGTCCCACCAGCATGTGCATCACTGTTGAGCACTTTTCCAAAGAGATGCTACCCAAGCTTACCAGCATGTCGCCCTGTCAATACGGACACGGTCTGACGTTTTATAAATTGTAGCAGCTACAATGTAACGTCAGGAAAAATGCTTTCAGCCACCCACAGACCTCGAAAGGTGCAGGATTTGATTGCCCTTTCGTTTTCTTCACTAAAACTCCCTCCAGTCTTTATTTTTTTTTAAAGGTTTCTAGTTTTCACTGTTATCAGGGGTGGCGGGAAGTTTTAACACAGGTATTAGGCAGGTCTTGAAGTCAGGGTTGTCACATAGCAAGGGTTGACCAAATGTTTTACCATCTGAGCTGTAAAAGGTTCTCTGGGGGAAGGAGTAAAGTCTCAGGGTGTGGGGGCAGAACCAGGGACCAGCCTCCCTGTCTGGCTGAGGGCTTCTGCAATTTGCTCCACCCCTCTGCTCTGCCCTGAGCTGATGCAACAGCCAGGTTCTGTCCTCCAGCCAACAGGCTCCATTTCCTGACTTACCAGGCCCCAGCTCTTAGCTCCCAGGCTTCCCCCAGGAGGCTGCAGCATGGGAAGAGGAGGAAAGCGAGGCCACCCTCAGCTCTGCTGAGAAGCCAGCTCCACCAGGCTCGGCCTGTCCCCCCACAGTCATCCCGGAGCCATTCATTGCATCAGGCTGCAGCAGAGGGAGAGATACGGGGCAGGGCCACCCCATCGGCTCAGCTGAAAAACTGGCCATTTTTTGGCTCCTCCACTCTTTGAGGAGCTGTTTCCCATCCCAACTGGTCATGGTAAGAGGACCAACTTAGGGATCTTAATATACTGAGTATTTTATTTATTTATTTGTTTAAAACATTTTTATCCCACCCTATATCATTAAGATCGCAGGGCAGCATACAGATAAAATCAATTTATGCAGTATAAAACAATAAATAATTTAAACAGCTAAAAACATATTAAACCATTAAACAAGCTAATACCAATTAACATCTAAAATAATAAAATAGTTAAAACAGTGTGCTACTTTAGGGAATGCATTTTAGCCCTCAAAGGCTCTGGTAAAAAGCCATGTTTTTACTTAGCACTGAAATGACACCAACGTCTGCGCCAATCGGGCCTCCAAGGGGAGGGCATTCCACAACTGGGGTGCCACAGCAGAAAGAGCTCTCTCCCACGTCCCACCACTGTGTATGTCTCGCACTGGTGGGATGCAGAGGAGGGTCCCTCCAACAGATCTCAGTCCTCAGGCAGGCATATAGAGGGAGAGGCACTCCCTCAAATATCGAGGTCCCAAGCCGCTTAGGGTGTTAAATGTCATCACCAAAACTGTCAGGGTGGACACTGAACCCATAGAATCCCAGAGTAGTTCTGATTCTGAGGAAGAGCAGTCGCTCCTGGGAGAGGAGCGCGCTCTTCTTTCCCAGGGCCAACAGCTGACGGAGATTCCTCCCACCAGCATTCCTAGAATAGATAGCAGTCCAGGGAGTGACAGAGCGTGGGAAGCAGACTTGGTGGATGCGCGACGCCGACGCAGAGAGCGGTGCCAAATGGAGGGCGCAGAAAGGAGGCGTAGTGCCCGGTTGGCGCGCAAACAATGGCTGCGCCCAGAGGATCCAAGGGAAAAGGGGAGGGACTCTCCCTAGTCCTTAAGTTCAGGGTCTGCCAGCAATTCCCTTTCAAACGGGGACCAACTATTCCAACTTAGGGCATAGGTACTGTGCTGCTCAGATCTAGTTGCAAACGGTAGAGTTGTTAAGTTGTAAAAGAAGAATAAAGCTTTGAAAGGAATCCCTTTGTCTGTGTCTGGACTTGGCTGCTGGATTAGACTGAGAGAGGCCTCCAAGGAGCCCTTGACAAAAACCTTGAATTCAGACCGGAAGTGTATTGGCAGCCAGTGCAATTCCTTTAAAACCAGTGTTATATTATTTTTATACAGTGTTCCGGTCGGCAGTCTAGCTGCTGCATTTTGCGCTAGCTGCAACTTCCGAGTCATCTTCAAGGGCAGCCCCACGTAAAGTGCATTGCAGTAGTCTAATCAGGAAGTTACCAGCGCATGCACTGCTGTGGCTAGGTTATCCCTGGCCAGGAAAGGCTGTAGCTGGCAGATCAGCCGAAGCTGGCCCCAAGTACTCTGGGCCACGGAGTCCACCTGGGGCTCCAGTGACACAGATGGATGTAGGAGTACTCCCAAGCGACGCACCTGCTCCTCCAGGGGGAGTACAACCCCGCCCAGGACAGGTCGCTTACCCAGTTCCCGGACTCGGGAACCACCAATCCACAGAGCTTCCATCTTGTCAGGATTTAGCCTCAGTTTATTGGCCCTCACCCAGCCCATTACAGCCTCCAGGCACTGGTCCAGCACCTTCACAGCCCCAGCTGACTCCGACGACAAGGGGAAATAGAGCTCAGTATCATCAGTTCACTGGTGACACCCCACCCCAAAACTCCTAATGACCTCACCCAGAGGCTTCATATCGATGTTGAACAGCACGGGGGATAGAATAGAACCCTGTGGCGCCCCACAGCTTAATAGCCATGGGGTAGAGCAGGAATCCCCCAATACCACTCTCTGGAATCGGCCCTGCAGGTAGGAGTGGAAGCACAGTGCCCCCAACTCCCATCCCACAGAGTCGATCCAGTAAGACACCATGATCAATGGTGTCAAAAGCCGCTGGGAGATCCAGGAAGATCAACAGGGTAGCACTCCCCCTGTCTTTTACCCATAGTAGGTTGTCAGTCAGGGCAGCCAAAGCCGTTTCAGTGCCATACCATGGTCTGAGTAGTATAGAAGTAATTTCATTAATACATAAACAATGGCCAAATGTTTTAGAGCCACTGCAGCTGCATTACATCTGGTCATTATAAAAATGTTATAATATTAAGAACTGGTCCCTGAGTTTTCTTGTGTTCCTTTTCCCTCGCCATCCCTTTTTCTTTCTGTTTTGTTTCTTTAGATTGTATGCCTGAGAGCGGGGGCTGTCTTGTTTTCACTGATCTGGGAACCTTTCTGGCTGAAGAGTGGGGTGCTTTAAATCAGGGGGGGCAAACTGTCCCCTCCCCAGGTCATTTGGGGGCCAGATGGCATCAGTGGGCATGGCCACATCCACTGATATACATCCCAAGCCCATTTTGCCTTCCTCTATGCCTCTCTCAGCATGAAGAAAGAGACTTGACTGATGCCGGAAGGGCAGCCGTTCCTCCCAACACCAGCTGAGTTCCTGGCTTCATGCAGTGCACACCATCTCCCTGGAGACACTGTGCAAAAGGGCTCGGATGGTTCTGGGAACCGCATGTGCTGCTCCCAGCACTGTCCACCCACTGCCCTCATCCCAACTGCTATCTCAGATCAGAGATAACTGGGGGAGGGGGTCCGCCAGGGGTTGGGCTTTGAAGCCAGGCCATATCCCCTGGAGGAACCCAAGGAGGCTCAATGGGCTGGATGCAGAACCTCCAAAGGCCGGAGGTTCCACATCCTTGCTTTCAATCAGGGCTGGGCAATTTGTGGCCCTCCAGATGTTCTGGCCTACAACTCCCATCAGTCCTATCCAGCATAGCCAATGCTAAGGGATGATGGGTGCTGTGGGCCACAACATCTGGAGGGCCACAAGCTGCCCACCCCTGATTTAAATTAATAAGGTTTGGTGGGATCTCACAGCCTCAATGTCTTCTTCAGGAGGCTAGACCTTCTATGCCTGTTACTTTATTCACTCCTTGTGACCTCCAGTCCTTGCCTTCTGTCAGCCCTAAATCCCACCGACTATAGGAAAGGTGAGGAAAGGCTGCAGGTGGTTCATAGGAAGCCATGGAATGGCACAAGCAGAATCTTCTACTTGTTTGGACCAGAGAACAAACTGACCTGGATGCTTTTATCAAGAGTATCACACAATCCAGTTTTCAAAAATAAATTATTGAGGAAGGAGGCTGCGTGGATTCTGAGACTGGGTACTGTGACTACAAAAGGGTTAAATGGTGTTGTTGTTTAAATTCCTTTTTCTTTGTTTGTTTGTTTGATTCTGGACTGGTTCGCATGAACAGTGAGGCTTAAATAAGCCACAGTGCGTTCCAGGCACCATTTCCCTAATTACCCACCCGGGCCTGGCTTGTCATGTCATCCAAACTCAGGAGGCATGGCTTGTTTGAGGGGGAAACAACCCTCAAATAACCCAACAATAGGCAATAGGTTATTTTAAGGAAATGGTGCACGGCACACACCATGGTTTGTTTAAGACGCAGTGATTGTGCAAACCAGGTCTCTGACTGATATGTAGTTATCCCAGACCATAGGAATGTTATGGTATGGGGACGCCAGTACTGATTTAAAATATCAATTCTGAGAGTATATTGGTTATAGTTTTGACTGCCTGTTTTTGACTGCCTGTTTTAGTTTTAGAAAATATATTTCATTTTGGATTGTATTAAATTAAAGTAGTATGTAATAACAGGATCAGTTTTTAAAAGTCTGTCTTTAACAGCTGAGTTTGAGGCTTAATAAGGAACAGCTGAATAAGAGAAATCATATATATATATATAAAAATATACACACACACACACACTTATACTTACTTTTCCTTGCAAGAGGAAAAAAGGCGGGATATAAATGCAATAAATAAATAAACAAGCAAGCAAGCAAACAAACAAACAAACAGAAATAAGTTAGTTGTATTTAGTCTTCCATGGGTGGGTTAGAAGCAAGAACCTCTATGTATCATTTCAAGATTTTGAATGAAATCAAGAAGTTTTGATTGTAGTCTTTAAAATATTGGCGTCAGAAGGCCAAACTTAATATTCTTTAAATGATTCCACTGGAGATGTTTGTTTTTAAAATCCCCCACAGGGGGAATGGAATTTCAGGACAAAAACAAATCCCCCCCGCCCCAAGCACCATGGTGCCAATCCAAATGGGGGCCATGCAGACTTACACTGTAATAAATAATCCAATCACGCATTGCTCTGCTATGAGTGATTTGAAGAATGTTTAGTTTGGCCCTAATATATAGGATTATTTTGTATTTTTCTGTCAGTTTCCCTTGGTAGATATTTTTGAAATCTGTCAGGAACTACAAACACTGGTGCAGCACTCTTTTTCATCTTATTTTGGATTTTACAGCTGGTTTCTTAAAATCCCTTTTGTTGTTGTCTCTACCTGCTCAGACCAGTGAGCATGTTGCAACTGAATGCTTTAATAAGTGTCCGGGAATATCACTCGCACAATCCAACTGCCATTCCATCCAACTGCCTGAGAGCTGGAGAGGAAGAGGAAGTAAACTGTCACCTTTCACCATCTCTTCAAATAGGCTTCTAAAACATTTAAAAATTATCTCTCTCTCTCTCTCTCTCCTCCTTCCCTCCCCGTTATTCCTTGTGCGTCATGTCTTAAATTTAGATTGTAAGCCTGAGGGCAGGGACTGTCATGCTACTTATCGTAAGCTGCTCTGGGAGCCTTTGTGGCTAAGGGGTGGGCTATGAATGCTATAAATAAATAAACCCACAGTATCTATTGGTGCAAATAGGCTTCCTTGGATAGTGTGGCTGGTCTCCCCGCAGTTCCTTCTTTGGCCACATGGTGGCACAGTCTGAATCTTCACCTGCCATCCCTCAAGGTGCTAGTTCAAGACCCATTTGGGGCTCCTGACAGCTTCAATATATCAGTCCATGCCATAATTATCTCAAATTCTGTAAAAACCCAAATACTGCAATAAATAAATAAGGTATATTTCAAATGCAGGTAGACACAAGTCCACATAACTTCTTAGCAAACAGCTTCCTTGGGCTTCCACTATGTAGACTTCAGATTTCTAGTTTTGTGTATACTTAGACAAATTATACCCAGGCCTCTCAATAAGCTTTTAAAGGGCAGATGAAACATAATTAACCTCATAACAGATGAATGGCTACCATCAGCTCACCACAATCACAGTGGCTATGAGGGAGAAAGCAGAGACCCTTTGCAGTGTTACAGAGTCTTCACCCTCACTACACAGGAGGATTTGAAGAGTGGGTCAACCATTGCGATCAACCAAAAATATCTGACGTTCCCTCCCAAGAAGCTAAGTACCAATCAGGAGGTTCCTCGATCAAGGCATCAAGGCAAAAAACCCAGGCACATGGAGGAGATACTTTGTCCAGGAAACCTTGCAACGACAAATCACTTACTGCCCAAATGTTGCTTAAGGAAATGTAATGTTTCCACTTCACAAAGACCTGGTTATAAAACCTTTCACACATGCAATATTTAAAACCGCACATCACCTCCAAGCATGTGTCCAGAATGCTTAGTGGTGCCAAGTCACAGTAATGGTTATGTTTATAGGTCAGAAGGGCAGTAAATTATTCCAAGGGAAAGCAGTAAAAGGCTGCATTGTAGCCAGCTGTGCTTTTTAACAGGTTATCGTGGAAAGCACAAGAATGCATGGGAAACCTCCAGGGTTTTGTCGCTATTCCTCAGCCAGGGTTTGCTTGTATAAAGATGTCATTCTTAAACATTTAAAAGTCAAATTGTCTGGAGAATACATTCATATAAAATTTATTTTCAGAAACTGATATTTAGCCTGCTGCTATCAGAGTTGATTGCTGTGCAATGTGCAAGCGTTAGGCAAATTCCTACCGGTTTGAAAACACAGAAACTGACATTTTGGATCCTGTACTCAAGTGTGTTATTAGGAAGAGATTGAAATGGGAACGTTTGTGCTTTCTAAGGACAACTCAGCAGGCGGTTGTGGTGGCTGCTCTTCCTGCCTTCGAGTTCCTTGCATCCGCATAATGGATTTTGGCACAGGCAATCAGAGCACAATGCAAGGGGAGGTGACTAGTAAACCTCATCCTCCGGGCTCATATGAAGCTGCCCTTGAGGCCCTTAAGCAAGAAAGACCCCCCTGAAATGAATGTGACTTACCTGCTTACAAGGGTAGAAGGGCTCCAGGTGCCCAGAAAAGCTGCTGCTTGGAGAAGAGTTCGCCTAATTTGCTCTATGTGCTTAGGGGCCCAAGATATTGGCATAGTTGGCACTGGATTTGGCTGGCAATCCCTTGAAGCTCTTCACCTTCCTCTGTGTGCTAGAGAACTATTTGCAGGTGGCTAATGGTAAAGGATAACCAGACTGCCTTATCCTATTTATGTCAAGAATATGTTTGTCATGCTGTGGACAGCAAGACAAATCAGGGTCTAATTAGCTCAGTCAATTCCTTCAGTATTATCCTTTCAGTCTACATTGAGTTATTAAAGCCATGGAAATACAACACTACCGAGACAGCAATGATGGAAGTAAGATGTCAGAAGCTTATTAACTGGAGTTTGAGGATGCAGCTGCAAAACAGACAAACTATGATAAATACAAATTGGCTAAATGGTAATCCATACTGTTGCCTTACATCTACAGGGCAAACTTTCTCCCCCGGAGGACCCCGCAACATTTTAGCACATTTATGAACAAGCTCTGTTGTCTAATGCACCATTGGCCAAGGCAGTGATGGTAGCTATTTAAACAGTAGGCAATACTGCAGTCGCTTCAAGGGTACAATATGAACAAGGAGCCTTAACACACCAAGAAACCTTTGGCTTAGACCCCATCCACAAGTGAAACTAACCCTAAGTGTGTGTTCCTTTTACTTGCATTTATCGTTTCTTCCCATTGCCTTTACTCCATTCTCTGTAATAGTTTATTACCCCTGTCTCTCTCCTCCTGCCTAAATGTAGATTGTAAGGTCTTTGAGACAAGGACCTACAGTGTATATACAGTAAAATGCTATGTATACTGATGGCATTATATAACAGTAAAGGAGGATGTGTGTGAGTAGCAGCACCATTGCTCCAAGACCAAGAAACCTAGACAACTGAAACTTGGCACGCATGCTAAGGGGGCATTAGGGGTGTGCACTTCAGAGTTGTTTCATTGTTGAAGCACATTAATTTAAATTAATGTAAATGTGTCCATGTGTTTGAAGCCTGCAGTACCATCTTCAATCACTAGGTGGCAGACTTTCCTACCCAGCACATAACTTAGTAATAGTTGATACAGTTTGAAGCCAGGAGGTGTAGCCTGAGGGACAGCTATACAGCTCCCCCCACTGCTGTGGGGCAGCCCTCCCTCAGGGAAATGGAGTGGGTAGACCCCTCCCTCAAGGAGCTATAAAGATACACCATGGCAGGAGCTGTGCCCAGGCATGCCAGCGGCCATGGCTTCACTCAGATGGAGCGGGCACGTTCTGTCCCAACTTTGACAGACGTGTAACTTTATTTAAAGTCATATGAAGGCAGGTACATTTGCTACTTTATAATAAATAAGTTCCGAATCTGGCAATTAAAACAGGATAATAGGAAATGTAACGGCAAATCAGAAATGGTCTGTCCCATTAAGGATTTATATGTGTGTGTGTATGTATAGGGGAAAAACCCAACCACACATCTTTAAAATCTCTATGGGTTTTCTGCCATTTGCTCACTCACCCGGCTTTACTCAAAAAAGAATCTGAAACTTACAAATAAACATGGTAACCACAAAGAAAAATCATGGAAATAAGACAACGCATGACCCAGTAGACTGGATCAGCTTTTTGCATAGGCCTCTTATCATAACCAGTAGCAGGATTCTCCAGAAAAGTGCAGAACAAAGAGCAAATGAAAAGATTCAGAGACGCTCCATTTTGAAGAACGTTTCACCACTGAGCTTAACAAGGGTTACGAAGAGGATAGTATCAGCCCTGCACCACCACTAGGCAGACATCAACAATGAGGCTCACAAAAGAAACAGCGAGGTTCAGCTTGACAACAAGTTGTTGTTCAGTCGTTCAGTCGTGTCCGACTCTTCGTGACCCCATGGACCATAGCACGCCAGGCCTTCCTGTCCTGCGCTCTCTCCCGGAGCGTGCTCAAGTTCATATTCATTGCATCCGTGATGCTATCTAGCCATCTCATCCTCTGCCGTCCCCTTCTCCTTTTGCCTTCAGTCTTTCCCAGCATCAGGGTCTTTTCTAGGGAGTTTTCTCTTCGCAGTAGGTGGCCAAAATATTTGAGCTTCAGCTTCAGGATCTGTCCTTCCAATGAGCAGTCAGGGGTGATTTCCTTTAGGATGGACGGATTTGACCTCCTTGCAGTCCAGGGGACTCGTTAGAGTCTTCTCCAGCACCACAGTTCGAAAGCATCAATTCTTCAGCGCTCAGCCTTCCTTATAGTCCAGCTCTCACAGCCATACATTACTACTGGGAAAACCATAGCTTTGATTAGACGGACCTTTGTCGGCAAGGTGATGTCTCTGCTTCTTACTATGCTGTCTAGGTTGGCCATAGCTTTCCTCCCAAGGAGCAAGCGTCTTTGAATTTCATGGCTGCAGTCACCGTCTCCGGTGATCTTGGAGCCCAAGAAAGTAAAATCTGTCACTGCTTCCATTTCTTCCCCTTCTTTGTGCCAGGAAGTGATAGGGCCAGATGCCATGATCTTCGTTTTTTTAATGTTGAGTTTCAAACCAGCTTTTGCACTCTCCACTTTCACCCTCAACAAGAGGCTCTTTAGATCCTCTTCGCTTTCTGCCATTAGGGCGGTATCGTCTGTGTATCTGAGGTTGTAGATAATTCTCCCAGCAATCTTAATTCCGACCTGTGATTCATCCAAACCAGCATTTCTCATGATGTACTCTGCATATAAGTTAAATAAGCAGGGTGACAATATGCAGCCTTGTCATACTCCTTTCCCAATTTTGAACCAATCGGTTGTTCCATGTCTGGTTCTTACTGTTGCTTCTTGGCCCACGTACACATTTCTCAGGAGACAGGTAAGGTGGTCTGGTACTCCCATCACTTTAAGCATTTGCCAGTTTGTTGTGATCCACACAATCCAAGGCTTTAGCGTAGCCAATGAAGCAGAAATAGACGTTTTTCTGGAATTCTCTTGCTTTCTCCATGATCCGGCAAATGTTGGCAATTTGATCTCTAGTTCCTCTGCCTCTTCGAAACCCCGCTTGCACTTCCGGTAGTTCTCGGTTCACATGCTGCTGAAGCCTACCTTGTAGGATTTTGAGCATAACCTTGCTGGCATGTGAAATGAGCGCAACTGTACGGTAGTTTGAACACTCTTTGGCATTGCCCTTCTTTGGAACTGGAATGTAAACTGACCTTTTCCAGTCTTGTGGCCACTGTTGAGTGTCCCAAATGTGTTGGCATATTGAGTGCAGCCCTTTAACAGCATCATCTTTTAGGATCTTAAATAGCTCAGCTGGAATACTGTCATCTCCGCTAGCTTTGTTGTTACTAATGCTTCCTAAGGCCCACTTGACTTCACTCTCGAGGATGTCCGGCTCAAGTTCAGTGACCGCACTATCATGGCTATCAGGGACATTCAGCTCTTTCCTGTATAGTTCTTCTGTGTATTCTTTCCACCTCTTCTTAATCTCATCTGCTTCTGTTAGGTCCCTGCCTTTTTTGTCCTTTATCATGACCGTCTTTGCACAAAACATTCCCTTGAGATCTCCAATTTTCTTGAAGAGATCTCTAGTCTTTCCCATTCTGTTGTTTTCCTTGATTTCTTTGCATTGTTCATTTAGAAGGCCTTCTTGTCTCTCCTTGCTATTCTCTGGAAGTCTGCATTCAGTTGAGTATATCTTCCCGTTTCTCCCTTGCTTTTTGCTTCCCTTCTTTCCTCAGCTACTTGTAAAGCCTCATCAGACAGCCACTTGGCTTCCTTGCATTTCTTTTTCTTTGGGATGGATTGAGTTGCTGCCTCCTGAACAATGTTACGGACCTCCGTCCATAGTTCCTCAGGCACTCTGTCTATCAGGTGTAATCCCTGAAATCTATTCCTCACCTCCACTGTATATTCATAAGGGATATGATTGAGGTCATACCTGAATGGTTTAGTGGTTTTCCCTACGTTCTTCAATTTAAGCCGAAATTTTGCAACAAGAAGCTCATGATCTGAGCCACAGTCAGCTCCAGGTCTTGTTTTTACTGACTGTATAGAGCTTCTCCATCTTTGGCTGCAAAGGACATAATCAATCTGATT
The DNA here is from genome assembly GCF_057233095.1 of Heloderma suspectum. Taxonomy (NCBI): domain Eukaryota; kingdom Metazoa; phylum Chordata; class Lepidosauria; order Squamata; family Helodermatidae; genus Heloderma; species Heloderma suspectum. Next base: position 5,809,242 of record NC_139459.1, on the reverse strand, counting down.
TCGATATTGACCATCTGGTGATGTCCACGTGTAGAGTCGCCTCTTGTGCTGTTGGAAAAGAGTGTTTGCTATGATCAGCGTGTTCTCTTGACAAAACTCTATTAGCCTTTGTCCTGCTTCATTTTGTACACCAGGGCCATGCTTGCCTGTTATCCCGGTGATTTCTTGACTTCCTACTTTAGCATTCCAATCCCCTATGATGAAGAGGACATCTTTTTTTGGTGTTAGTTCTAGAAGGTGTTATAGGTCTTCATAGAACCGATCAACTTCAGCTTCTTCAGCCTCAGTGGTTGGGGCATAGACTTGAATTACTGTGATGTTGAATGGTTTGCCTTGGATTCGTACTGAGATCATTCTATCATTTTTGAGATTGTACCCCAGTACTGCTTTTCCCACCCTTTTATTGACAATGAGTGCTACTCCATTTCTTCTAAGGGATTCTTGCCCACAGTAGTAGATATAATGGTCACCTGAATTAAATTCGCCCATGCCTGTCCATTTTAGTTCGCTGATTCCCAAGATGTCGATGTTCAATCTTGCCATCTCATGTTTGACCACCTCCAGCTTACCTTGATTCACTGATCTGACATTCCAGGTTCCTAAACAATATTGTTCTTTACAGCATTGGATTTTCTTTTCACCACCAGACACATCCACAGCTGAGTGTCCTTTCAGCTTTGGCCCAGCCGCTTCACTCTTTCTGGTGCTACTTGGACATTCCCTCTGCTTTTCCCCAGTAGTATATTGGACACCTTCCGACCTAAGGGGCTCATCTTCCGGCGTCATCTCTTTTACCTTGTGTTACGTTCCATGGGGTTTTCTTGGCAAGAATACTGGAGTGGGTTGCCATTTCCTTCTCCAGTGGACCACATTTTGTCAGAACTCTCCTCCATGACCTGTCCGTCTTGGGTGGCCCTGCACGGCATAGCTTATGGCTTCACTGAGTTACGCAAGCCCCTTCACCACAACAAGGCAGTGATCAACAAGACAGTCACGTAAATACTGGATCCAGGTTTCTCACACACAGCCTCTGCTCACTTGTTTGGTAGGTGTCAGAATGTCTATGTAGTGCATACATGAAACACCTCACAGAGCACCCAGCTAGGACTGGCAGGTCTTGATGAGGTTACAACACCCCTCTGACATAGCATCACCCTACACCAGCTTCCCCAACCTCATGGAAAGATTGTCTGGGTTAGGAGTTGGAGGCACTGCACTACTTGGATGGCCGATTCCAGAAGGTGGTGCTGGGGGATTATTGCTCTGTGCCATGGCAATTGTGCCATAGGGTTCCACAGGGCTCTATTTTATCCCCCATGCTGTTTAACATCTACATGAAACCGCTGGGGGAGGTTATCCGGAGGTGTGGGCTGAGGTGCCATCAATATGCGGATGACACCCAGCTCTACCTCTCTTTTTCATCAAAACCAGGTGAGGCAGTGGCTGTTCTGAACCACTGCCTGGGCACGGTAATGGACTGGATGAGGGCCAATAAACTGAAACTCGATCCAGACAAGACGGAGGTACTGTTAGTGGGTGGTTCGTCTGCCCGGCTAGGTGATATTCAACCTGTTCTGGAGGGGGTTGCACTCCCCCTAAAGGATCAGGTTCGTAGTTTGGGGGTGCTCTTGGATCCAGAACTGTCACTTGAGGCACAGGTGAACTCAGTGGCACGGAGCACTTTTTATCAGCTTAGGCTGGTATACCAACTACGCCCTTATCTGGACAGAGATAGCCTAGCTACAGTTATCCATGCTCTGATAACTTCTCGTCTGGATTACTGCAATGCGTTATACGTGGGGCTGCCTTTGAAAACGGTCCGGAAACTTCAGCTGGTCCAAAATAGGGCAGCAAGATTGTTAACGGGGACTGGCCTGCGAGCTCATATTACGCCAGTACTTTTCCAGCTGCACTGGCTGCCAGTCCATTTCCGGGCCCGATTCAAAGTGCTGGTGTTAACATTCAAAGCCCTTAACGGCTTGGGGCCAGGTTACCTGAAGGATCGCCTCCTCCCATATGTGCCTGCCCGGACCTTAAGATCATCCTCAGCGGCCCTTCTCCGTGAGCCCCTGCCAAAGGAAGTGAAGCGGGTGGCTACTAGGAGGAGGGCTTTTTCTGCTATAGCACCCCGGCTCTGGAATGAGCTCCCTAGTGAGGTTCGTCTGGCACCTACATTGTATTCCTTTCGGCGCCAGGTGAAGACATTTTTATTTTCCCAGAATTTTAGCATTTTAGCTTTCTAAACTTTTAGCTTTGCTGTTTTAAATCTGTATTTTAAACTCCTGCACTGCTGCTAGGTTTTATTGTGGTTGTATTCTTATATTGTGGTTTTAATGTTCTATATATTTTAAATTGTTTTATTGTGTGTTGTTTGGTTTTAATTTTTGTGAACCGCCCAGAGAGCTTCGGCTATTGCGCGGTATAGAAATGAAAATAAATAAATAAATAAATAATATGCCCTCCACATGTATTGGACTGCAACTCCCATAATTCTCAGCCAGCATGGCCAATGGCTGGCTGGGAATTATGGGAGTTGCAGTCCAACACATCTGGACAGTGCCAGGTTGGGGAAGCCTGCCCTACACTGACTCAATGGGTTCACACAACACAATAACCCACACTCAAGAGTTGAGTATGGGTTGTCGCTGAACTGTGGGTTGCTGTTGAAACGTGGTTTATCATGTTGTCTGAACCCAGCTGCGATAACAAACCATGGTTTAACAAGAACAACCCACAGTACACAACCCTACAACAAACCATGGGTTCTCTTCATAGGTTGCTCATGGTTAACAAACCATGGTTTGTTAGCGTGGCTTCAGATAATAACCCTCATTTCAACAACAACCCACAGTTCAGTGACAACCCACACTCAACCCATACTCAACCCTTGAGTGAGTTATCATGTTGTCTGAGCCCAGGCTGTTCACAAGGCATGGCAACCCAATGTTGTTTATTTAACCCACAGTTTGGCTGTAGTGTGTGGGGGGCATGTGCAGCCACCATTTTGAACATGCAACTGTGCTTGGGAGTTGTTGTCATGCAAACCCAGCAAGCATGGGTCTGTTTAACGGTTACGCAAGAGTTGTTTAACCCTTGCATAAACAATGCTCGCTGGGTTCGTACGACACAACAACCACTGAGCAGGGGTTGCATATGCAACCTAGCGCCTGCAGGTGTCACAGCTCACTGTGGGTTCCAAAGCTCATCTGTTATTTCCCAAGCTCTCCATCTTGCCCCTGGGTAATGTCCACCTAATATAGATTGCTAAATTCTCTGACAGGCATGTGTCACTATCTTGTTATAGACCACAGCACATGCCAGCACTAAATCAATGTAGTAGGGTGATGCAGCCACATGAGAAAAAGCACTCGATCAGCTGGCTGGAAAAGGCTCCATTTCAGGCAGCTCTTTGGAATCCTCCTGGCCCACTGAGGAATTTTCTCATGAATACATCTGCTGGTGAGAAGAAGTATTAGCCAGCAGACTAGATGCTCCAAAGATGGTCCATTCAACAAATAGAGAAATGAGCCCCTCTTTAAAAAGGACCTTGCTTCCCTGTGACCCAATCCCAAAGTGGAGCACTACACTGTTATCTCCACTTGGGATTTGGTACAAAAAGCACTGGTGGTTTTCCTGTAAGTTATCCTGGGAATAGAGCTAGTGTCAACACACTTCAAGTGACTGAGGTCATGCCAGACATTGGTACCTCAGGTGTGAACCAAGTCCAGAGATCAAAATAATCATGGTGGGGTTTGTAAACCTCACAGTGGCTTATTCTCTTGACACAGTGAGCTGGTTTGTATGACACGACAGCCCACCATGGGTTATTTAACCCACAGTGAGGCTACGGCACATGTGGATGCCATTTTGTATATCCAACCCCTCTGCTCGGTGGGTTGTTGTGTCATGCAAACCTAGTGTGCGTGAGTTATTCGAGGGTTAAACAACCCTCGCATAACCCTAGGACAGACCATGGGTCATGCAAGCATTGATTAACCTTCACCATGGCCCATGATCGCCGGGTGAGCATGACATAACAATCCGCAAGCAGGGGTTGGATAAGCAAAGTGGCAGCTGCAGGCACTGCTGCTCATTATGGGTGTCATGCAAACTAGGTCACTGACTTTTGTACCCCTACGCAGTCCCATGGAGAAAAGCTCCTCCCAAGCCTCTAGGCAATTTCTGATTGTTGCATGCCTGCTGCCCTTGAAAAGCCCTAGTCCATTTTTTAAAAATAAAAACCTGTTACGATTTGGAGGGAGGGGTGCGCACGGAAATGCTCCACTAGCTTTTCCTATTTTGAGTTTAGCCACAAACAGTTGTGAGCAAACCTCTGAGCCAAGGGATCTGAGTTCATACAAATAAGAAACCCAAGCAACCAGCTGTGCTCACAAACAAACAGAAAAATAGAAGAAAGCGTGGCCTGGTGAAGGATTTTGCCATTCCTTCCATGGGAGAGATTCAAGAATACCCTTCCCTTGCAGACGTTCAGCCTGCAACAACAGAGTGGTCACGAGCACAGGTCCTCCAAGTTACAAAGCGTTTCCACAATTTCTCGCCAAAATAAATTGGATTCTTTCCACTGTTTCTGATGGCAGCGAAGCAAGGACTGTATAATTAGGTCAGCTGATTACCTAGAACAAGGGCAATTTTCTTTACATCCGAGTAAAGCTTTGTGAAAAACAGCAAAGAAACTACATTTGGGAGTAGCTGAGAGACTGTCTAAAATCCTTCTTGATGGAAGCGATTTAACTACATTTTAATATAGATGGTATTTTCTATTAATGTCAGGGCAGAAACTTATTCCTCCACATATCTCATCACAAGGGCTATCTCCACATCTGTCTGAGTCAACTTCAGTGACCACTTTAATATTCACTTTACAATTAATGCTGCTTTTTTATGGCTCGCTAGAAAGTAAACCAATTTCAGCCCAGCTCCTCAGTATTGAATTTATTATAAAAAGTTATGTACTTAAAACTCCTATAATGAAACCAGAGGCATCATGAGATATTAACCTAGAGTTAATGCTGAGAAAGCCGGTTTGAATAATTCAATTCATGTCACCTTAAGTATCTTTTCAAATGGAATTAACTTTATCTCACACACAAAAAAAGGAAGCGCCACGTTCCAGTTACTGATTATTGACTCCACAAGGGCTCCGTCTTAAATCATCTCGGCACCATTTTCCCCAGTAAGTTTGCGGCGCTCATGCCAAGACAGACGCTCAGAATGGAATCACCAGACTGTGAATTGAAGGCCATTTCATTTCAGACCCTATCCACTGATAAAAGATTCTTCCATATCCCAGAGACCTACCAAGTACAGCTGAACCAAAAGTTTGCTGGGTTCATATTTTGGACTGAAAGTTGGGGTTTCAGAGGAAACAACTTTAATGTATTTCTTTGTGCAACATTCTTACCGCGGTGTATGTAAGTGTCAGTACCACCATCAGTATCAGGTTGAACACTGCGTTCCTCATAGCTTAGATAGCTTTAACAAGGATTAGAATTAGATATTCATTGAGGATGTTTTGTTCAATTGTTGCAAAGAGAAGACTGGATGAGATGGATCTATGGTCTGACCCAACAAGTCTCTTCTTAGGTCAGAAAAAGAGGATTCCTTACTAAGTTTTCCCATATAAGGTTTTTCCTGCTTACTGTGCATGCACATACTTCCACAAGCCTTCCCCTGTACATTGTCTAGACCCCTTTCACCTCCCCCAGCATGACCCTGCCATGCTCTTAGATGTCCCTTCATTTCCACTGCATCACATGGTGGTGGTTGTAGTAGTAGTAAGGGAAAGCCTCACAGCCAACAGACTGTTATATTACTTTTCCACTCTCCGGGCACCAGGAAGAGAGGTCAGAATAAGAGCCAAAACCACTCACATTACAGTGCTCCTCTTGGGCCATTTGTATTCATGGTGCCGTAAGTGACATGGGGATCTAACTAAGCACAGCTGGAAAGGATCTTGGGAGAAGGCTGTACGTCATTAGACTCATAAGCCAGTCATAAAGTGGCACCAAATAGCCATCTATCAGAATATCATAGCCTTTAAGTATGTTCTACTCTGAAATATCTTTAAAATTTAGTATTTCACAAAATGGGTCGCAGCCAACTCTGAAACCAGCGGTGAAGTCCTCAGAGTTCTGTATTTGGTCACAGTGGTGGCCACAGAACTCATGTCCCACTGGGTTCCACCTACAGTTGAGTGCACTCTACTGTCACAGAGAAGGAACTGGTTGGCAAAATAGCAGCATCAAGAGCAAGGTGACAGAGTGGACAATTCCACTCAAGGTGACAGGAAATTACAAAGAAAAAGCCCAACTTCAGAAGCTGAAGTAATATGGCTCGAAAACCTCATTCATTCTGTGCTAGTTTAAATTGAGAATATTAGTTGCATTTGAAACTTGGGAGGGGAGTAGGGATTGGACGAGATCATAAATCCAGGAAGAGAGACTGAGCAAGATTAGAACCCCTTTATTTTCAAAGGCCTGCCATCCCCCAAAGTATTTCAGAAGATCGCAGCCATACGTTTCAGGTATGCCACCTTCTCAGTCCATTCTTCCATGCATCCAGAAAAATTAGGTCTCAAAGTCACACCCCAGTAAGCCAGTAAGGCCTAAGGTACCTCAGCACTTTCTGTCTTTGGACTGCCACACAAAGGACGAGGGTTGGTTCACACTTGCATGTCCATGGAGCCCTAAGACGATTCTCCAAAACAGCAGAGAGAACTTTTGTTTGCGTCAGGCTCTAGAGCAGGGGTGGGAAACCTCAGGCCTAGCCCTCCGGGGTTCTCTACACAGCCATGCCCACTTTTCCCCACCACCGTTTGGTGGTTTCCCAGCTTTTGTGCAGTTTCCCCCGCCCCTCCCCATTCTCTAAGGTTGAAATAGCTCTCCTAAGGCTTAGTTACTGGCAATGAGATCTCTAAGCTACAAAATGTGAGTATTCCCCCCACCCCACCACCTCTGCCTTTGACCCCAACCACCACTGGAGTGTAGTCCCTAAATGCTTTTCCAAAACTGAATTCAGCACTTGGGTTGAAAGAGGTTCCCCATCCTTGCTCTAGAGCTCCACAAAACATTTTAACGCTGAAATTTTGACTTGGTTTTCTGAGCACAGGCAAAGTTCCCAATACTTTAGCAATACAACTCAGAATCTCAACTGTCAGCTGACAAGCTGTTTTGTTGAGTAAAGCTACCAGTTAAGCAGCCCCTGCTAAACTGAGACCATACTCTTCTGACCAAACTCACCTTCTTCCATTCCTCTTCCAGCCTGCATCCACGTTTAAAAAGTGTTTTAAACATGCATATTTTACAAAAATTACATTTTCCTTGAAGTTGTACGCACCACATCTCAAGCCCACTCCTCCATTCACCTAATCATATAGAATGTAAACTACAAAAGGCTCACATCAAAATAAAGTAAGGCAGGTGGTGTCCAAAGAGCAAGAAACCTTTCCTGTACAGGCACCCAAACTGCAAAACTCATTCCCTCAGCATATGTGCCTGACACCTTCTTTACTATCTTTTAGGCAGCAGACAAAGCCTGCCCTATTTTAATGGTATCTGGAGCCCTTTATGGAAGGTGGAGTCCTCTGCAATCAATGGTTTGTTTGCTGGAGCACTTGTTTTTTTATGATGTTTTATTTCATTATTCCTTTTAAGGTTTTCATTGTTTTATATTGCATGCTCTTATTTTTAGCCATCTTGAGGCAAATGGGAAAGGCAGGATATCAATCCTTAACAGAATTAATCAGTAAAGCCAGTGAAGCTCCACGGTGCCATGGCATTTGGACGTGGTACCAAGAAAGGGGAAGGGAGGCAAACATCGCACAACTTATCCTTTTCATTTGGTCAACAAAGAAATAGGTTTCTTGCACACCCTATTATGATCAATGATTTCACTGCCTTCCTGTTCCATAGATTCCTTTCAGCAGGAGTTTCTGACCTCTAAGCCCCATGAGAAGGGAACGATCCACAGAGAAGCCAATTAAATGCTTGGGTTTTCACGGCTGTGGAGCCCAGTTTGATAGGCTGGTAACAGCCATCTAAAGGAAGCAATAAATGGTGGTGTGGATGAGACGCTTGCTTACCTGCTGTTCCTTCTGCTTGGCAGCTTCAAGCTCTGAAAGGGAGTGTGTTAGTTTTTCTTGCTGCTCCGAGAGATACTTCTGATAAAGGCTCAAAAGTTCCTGGCACTCTCTGTATTGCTGCTGCAGGGGTGAGATAGGAAGTTAAGGACGAAAACGTTTCTCACGGAAGGGGAGGGAGATGTAGTCAAACAAACACACTGCCATTTATTCTGTGAAAATGCAGTTTAGTCATCTGGTTAAGAAGTCCGTCATAACACACAGACTGAAAGACAACTTTAGAGCAGCAAGAAGGTGGAATCTTTCAGAGGATAAGTTATGACAGTCATAAGCAAAAAGATGCATCTCCCATGACTTATATTCCAAACTAAATGCAAACCCAAACCCACATCCATAGCTCAGTATTACAGAATTTTGTTTTATAGATTTAGCCATGTAGAGATTTCCAAGCTTAACTTATTCACATTCATCTTCTACAGGGTTTGGGCAATATATTCACTTTACCCTGGCTACTCCACCCCACATGTTCATTTTTCATCAACTTTTGGTGTCCACACTTTCCATAATACCATCATACAGGGTTGGGTATGTGACATGTCATAATAATGGTCAAGTATTTTTAAAGCATTAACTTTACTAGAACAAAAAAAGAGGATTTCATCATCAATATGTTAATTACTGAAAGTAGTTAACTCTTATTGTGAAAAAAATAAAATTAACTTTTCAACAAAACCATCATAACTTTTAATAAAATTGGATAATGTTTCTATAAATATGAATGGTTCACTGTACCATTCACTGTACTGTTCACTCTTCTCTTTTGCTTTTATCCTGAAACACCAGGGTCAGCCCACAGTTACAAAATGAAAAGAAAATGAAATTAAAACAGAAATAAGGCAAAGTAACAGCAACTATTTTTTAAAAAAAGTAGGCAGCAGACTAGCTATGTTTAAAAGACAGTTTTTAAAGACAGTTCTGCTAAGTAGTAGGCAGCAGGCAGATTCTTCATCAACTCCCAGGTCCCTGCAGCAAACAAAATGGAGTCACAGGTGATCCTAGGCAGTGGCCTTTGTGACTGATGACTGTTGGTGTTCCTATTCAGAGATGCCTGCAGTCATAGCAGGTGGCCAGGAGAAGAAGCTTTGCGATGCTGCTAGGTGTGCCCCCGGCTGCCACAGGGCTGGCAGGTAAGCAGCCACCAGTGCTTGCAAACAAATGACACCACAGTGACATAAATTGCCACCTACACATTGCCATTCTGGATTTCATGGAATACTGACCAGTCATTTGAATGGCTTTGCCAACCCTGTCAGCATACCTACTCCTGGACCTGCCACATACACATAATAATGCCATCAGTGAAATATGCTTACATTCTTACCACTGGCAGCGTTCTTCAGCATTGTCATCCATCCTCTAAAATACAAGGTTATACCACACCCAGGCTTTGCCAACTGCACTAGCTCCCTGTTGGTTTCCGAGCCCAATTCAAAAGTGCTGCTTCTGACCTTTAAATCCCTTTATGGCTTGGGACCAGACTTCATGAAGGAGCACCTGTCACCATAAATGCCTCCATGGACACTAAAAACATCAGAGGCTCTTCTCCAGGTGCGTCTGGTGGCTAACAGGAAGAGCCTTTTCAATGGTGGCACCCCAACTTTGGAATGTTCTTCCCAGAGGCTCACCTGGCACCTACTTTAATGGCACTCTGATGCCACCTTTCTTTTTCTCAGACTATTTATTTATTTATTTATTTATTTATTTATTTATTTGGGGGTGTTTTTACCCCACTATTCAGCCGAAAAACGCTCCCACAGTGGCTTACAAAGATTAATATTAAGACAGTCCCTTTAATATTTCAAAGATGAATATTAAGACAGTCCCTGCCCTCAAGCTTACAATCTAAAAGACATAACACAAAAGGAAAAGGGATTGGGAGGAAGGAGGGGAAGGAAAGCAAATACTGATGTATAGGACCAGGTTGGTCTCCCCCCTGTGATGATGTTCATCCTGGGAGGCAGGAGGTGCAGCCCCCCAGTGGCCCTCGGTTCTCTAGCCCGTGGATGAGGCCAGAGTCTATGCTGGTTTGTTCCATCCTGGTTCACATCTTATATTATTGTATTATTTTTACAAATCTGCTATTTTAACCTAATTGTATGTTTTATTGTACGTATCCTGTTTTAATAATGTTATTGTAAAACGCCCTGACAATTTGATTGAAGAGCAGGGTACAAATTCCAATAAACAAATAGTTTAGCTCCCCCAACATCCCCTTTTGCTATTATTTCGACCACCGTTTTGGCTGCTCTAAGGTCCACAGAAAGCAGATGCAAAGTGTAGGATGGGACGGAACATCATAATTCAACTGGAAAGTGCAAGAAGAATGGAAAAAGAGACAGTGGTGGTAAAAACAGGCTGAATGTGCACAGAGATGCAAACGAGGTAAGTGTGGATGATTTATTCATCAGCGGCCGGCATGGTCATCAATTTGCTTGACTACGTTCCCAAACGCAAAGCCTTTCGCAAACTCCCCATGGCTCAGATGCCGGCACAGCCTGGCAGGCCTTTCGGAGGCCGGCGACAAGTTTTGGACAGTGATCTAGAGAAGCGGCAAACTGTGGCATTTGCAAGGATATTAGCAAAAGTGCCCTGCCTTGCTTGCAGCATTGAAATTCTGCGAGGAGATGAATTGGCTCTTCACCTGTCACTATGCAATTCCATCCCTTGCTCATTTAACATGGTAAACCATTTACGTGGCATCCCCCTCCCCGCCTTTTACTCTCCCCACCTCTGCGCTTTTAATTATGCATGCAGACAAGGCGAGGGCTCGCTGTCCAAAAAGATTCCTCCAAACAGAGGCGAACAACAACACGCCACTAGTAAGGAAGGGAACCAAACATACCCTTTCTCCAACCTGATGTGGGGATTTGCTACAACTTTTCATTATAAATTCTAATCTTTGCTAAAAATGCATGGAGAAAGGGTGGGAGTTACCCATTAGAGTTCTATAAATTAAAGCCACTGCTTTATTATCCTTTGTTACAACCAGTGGAGGCTGGTGGCTCCAGTTTCGGAAGGGCAGTAATTCCATTCTGGGTTTTAGTTTGAACCAGCCAGAACTCTAAAGGTGCTATCCAAGGTGCTGCACTATATCCACAAAGTGGGTTCAGCACCTTCGATAGCACCTTTAGAGTTCTGGCTGGTTCGAATTAAAACCCAGAGTGGAATCACCGTCCCTCTGAAACTGGAGCCCCCAGCCCCCAATGATTATAACCCTAAAAAGGGAGACTCAGAGAGACTATGGGGGGAGGGGGGAGAACAGTTTGAAAATTAAGAAGCAGCTAGAAGTGTGAAAGGGTGGTAGCACCTAATGCCTTTCTGAAGCGCTGCAGACATTATTCAATCTCCTCTCCCCACTCCCCCCCACCCCATACCTCAAGCCTACTTCATTGGCACCTCCTCTCTTAGTTTCTGTCTGTCCTTACTATAATATATGACAAGTCTACGACCAGATTGGGCTGTGCAATACCCATGGCCGGAGCAGCCTACCAAAAGCACACACAGAGGCTATCCTGTAGCTAACTCCTTTGCTGACTTCCTAGTTTATGGGTAAGCACTGAACCAAGCAGTGTTTGCATATAAACTGGAAATCAACAAAGCAGGTTACTACACAATAAGGTACCAGCTTGTCTGCTATCAGAGGACTTCTCTAGATGCCATCTGGATGCTCAAAAAGGGCAGAAAATCATGCTACAGAAGGCTTATTGAACTCTGCCTGCCCTAGATTTTGAGTCATCAACCCCTTCCCAACTAGTATTCACGGTTCCCCTTGTACTAACTGACAATGCAAGAAGCTGATAGAGAAACCCCATACTTTTCATAAACATTTTACTTTGTGTCTTTCCTCTAAAATGTTGCAAAGGGCCCCCCAAAGCATTCTCCACTTGATCCAACTGGACAAAAAAGGGACCCTCCTTAAATTTGGGCCGAATAAAGAGAGCCCCTTGAAATCCCTTCGCTCTGCTTGAAACAAAAAGATGGCACAAGCAAGGGTTTAAATAAGCTAATTGCATTTCTCAGCCGACAGACGTGGAGCTCAGGCAGTTTTATAGTTCAGTGTTTTGCCGGTGTATACACCAAAAAAAAAACCAAAATGATTTGTGGTGGTCTCTGGAGTCTTTGCCAGTGATGATGATGTATATAAAAGGAATTTTTTATGCCAGCTGTAACCATCAGCAGTAATGTTTATAGTAGGTGAATGTATTAGTCTGGACGCAAGGCATGAATTTTACTCTTGAAAAAGCCCGTTCATTTATACAGCCCAAGAGTTAAATGTCGGCATTTGAAGACAAATTACAGGCAAATTCATTTAAATCCAAGTTACATGGCAGAATATAAAAAACCAATCCCATCGTTATCAAACTTAGATGCTTCTTTGCTCGCTCACCTTTCGAAGGCTACTTTCCACATGTGCAATGCACAATGGAGCTCATCACTATTTAGTTCAAGGGTCCACCCCACTAGGACAAGTGGAAACAGCAGGCCTCCTCCACAGCTCTCAGGGACCTGGTACTGTATGAGAGAAATTACAAACGTATGCAGCCCCCAGTAACAAAATAGAAGAAACCTAGGAGAACTGGTGCAGGAATTGCCCCATTTGAATTTGCCCCTCTAATATTTTCCTTTCCTAGTTTATTAGTGTTCTATTATGAACCAGCTTTTACTTTGTACAATATTGCTTTCCTTTGTTTCCCACCCAGCACTTACATTTTTCAGGGGAAAAGAAGTGTTTTTAATACACTCCTAAAAATCACAGTAAATAAAGCAACCTGACAAAACTGGAGAAAAACACGGGCCCCAACATTTTGAGACCTCTCTAGCCATGACAACACTGAATGTTCACAAACATACTAACTGTAAAGGAGTTAAACTGCCATCATGAAGGGAGAAGATGCAAAGACGTGAGGTGGAAGCACTGCTGCAGTGATCAGTGGCTAGGCAGAGTGCACAAATGGAGGTAGGTGAGTGCATATATGCCACTGAGCTGGGATGAGTGTAGGGATGTGGATGAGAAATCAATACAGAGAAGGGACTGCAGAAACACTTCTGCAAATTGCGGGCGGGAGGGGAGTTGTTTTTTTTAATACAGAGAGCAATGTCATATGCGCATGAAATCTGTTATGGTAGCTTTGGATTGGACCATATTAGATTGCCTCAACATATGCTCCGCACCATGAAACCCTACCACAGGTTTTAAATAAATGGCTTAATTCTCTCTTACATATACAACCCATTAACAGTTAACAGCAGACAAGCAGTTCATCAGAAATATTCCCTGCTCAGCACCTTTGAAGATGTTCACAAAATTATACACTCATAGTTCTCTGGAATAAATACCAGCCCAGTTCACTTGGGGAAGTGAGAGGGAGAGAAGCATTCTCAAGCTCACTTAATATAAATTACGTAGCTAAACATGCTTTACCTGAAAGTGCCCGTGACAGAGAGCAGCTGCCAATTTTGGCTGCTCATCCCAAGAGAAGCTCACCCAGAAGCCCTTAGCCAGGGGTGGGTGGGTTCAGGCCTTGTCACATGACCAATTCTAGGCTACCGGTGCTAGAGAGATTCTTGCAGATGTAGCTAATCTTCTTGCAGTAGTTTTCTTTGTATCAATGTCTTTTAGCCATGATAATTGGATGAACCTCTATCCTCGGAGAATGTATACCTTTGAACACCAGAAATTAGGATCAAACGGGGGATTTGCCTTATTTATTTATTTATTTATTTATTTCATTTCTATACCGCCCAATTGTCGAAGCTCTCTGGGCGGTTCACAAAAACTAAAACCAAACAACACACAATAAAACAATTTAAAATATATAGAACATTAAAACCACAATATAACAATACAACCACAATAAAACCTAGCAGCAGTACAGGAGTTTAAAATACAGATTTAAAACAGCAAAGATAAAAATGTAGAAAGCTAAAATGCCTGGGAAAATAAAAAGGTCTTCACCTGGCGCCGAAAGGAGTACAATGTAGGCGCCAGGCGAACCTCACTAGGGAGCTCATTCCAGAGCCGGGGTGCCACAACAGAAAAAGCCCTCCTCCTAGTAGCCACCCGCCTCACTTCCTTTGGCAGGGGCTCACGGAGAAGGGCCTCTGATGATGACCTTAAGGTCCGGGCAGGCACATATGGGAGGAGGCGATCCTTCAGGTAACCTGGCCCCAAGCCGTTAAGGGCTTTGAATGTTAACACCAGCACTTTGAATCGGGCCCGGAAATGGACTGGCAGCCAGTGCAGCTGGAAAAGTACTGGCGTAATATGAGCTCGCAGGCCAGTCCCCGTTAACAATCTTGCTGCCCTATTTTGGACCAGCTGAAGTTTCCGGACCATTTTCAAAGGCAGCCCCACGTATAACGCATTGCAGTAATCCAGACGAGAAGTTATCAGAGCATGGATAACTGTAGCTAGGCTATCTCTGTCCAGATAAGGGCGTAGTTGGTATACCAGCCTAAGCTGATAAAAAGTGCTCCGTGCCACTGAGTTCACCTGTGCCTCAAGTGACAGTTCTGGATCCAAGAGCACCCCCAAACTACGAACCTGATCCTTTAGGGGGAGTGCAACCCCCTCCAGAACAGGTTGAATATCACCTAGCCGGGCAGACGAACCACCCACTAACAGTACCTCCGACTTGTCTGGATCGAGTTTCAGTTTATTGGCCCTCATCCAGTCCATTACCGTGCCCAGGCAGTGGTTCAGAACAGCCACTGCCTCACCTGGTTTTGATGAAAAAGAGAGGTAGAGCTGGGTGTCATCCGCATATTGATGGCACCTCAGCCCACACCTCCGGATAACCTCCCCCAGCGGTTTCATGTAGATGTTAAACAGCATGGGGGATAAAATAGAGCCCTGTGGAACCCCATGGCACAATTACCACGGCACAGAGCAATAATCCCCCAGCACCACCTTCTGGAATCGGCCATCCAAGTAGGAGTGGAACCACTGTAGTGCAGTGCCTCCAACTCCCAACCCAGACAACCTATCCAGAAGGATACCATGGTCGATGGTATCGAAAGCCGCTGAGAGGTACAGGAGAATCAACAGGGTCGCACTCCCCCTGTCCCTCTCCCAGCAGAGGTCATCCCACAGGGCGACCAAGGCAGTTGCCTTCATGCCCTGTTGTGAGATTCCCTGTTGGGAACAGATTGCTGGTCTAGATGGACCTTTGGTCTCATCTGGTGGTACACAAGCACAATCCTTGCCTGACATCACCAGATCCCTAAGGTCTGCTTTGGCCCCAAGTCCTCCCAACCAAGGAACATTCAGTGAACTTATGGCTAAGAACAGGCTTGAACCTGGGTCTCCTGTGTCCAACACTATGGTAGCTTCCACCAAGCTCAAAAGCTTTTTTGTTCCTCAACCTAGGTTACTATTCCAAAAGAACACTCAACTAACGATCATAAAACTCCTCCCCAAAGTGACAGCCTACATTTATAAATCACAGTTCCACTTTTTTTAATTTAGATTTATTTTTCAGCAAACTATTATAAAATCCTTCAACATCAGAGACATGGCAACCCTGGTTTTAAAAAGAACAGCTCAACTCCACCCACAAACCCAAATGTCACCCAGCAATCAACAGGTACTGCATTGACTTTCAGAACCTAATAAACAGGGATGACGTGGATCACAGATGTGGAAAAGGGTAACACTGAGCTACTCTCCTGCAGGCTTTCTTACTTAAAATTTGAAGGTGCAAAAAAGACAGAAGGTAATAAAATGTTTTATGAACAACTTCTGTTGTTCTAATATAACTGAGCTTATATGGACTATTTAGCTCAAGCAAGCTACAGACCTTACTGGGAACTTCCAACATGGCCCTTCTTTAATAATGAAAAGGTTCTACTCAAGCTGTGAACTCCAGGAAAAGCCAACATCCCCCAGAGAATTGGGATGTTCAGGAAAGCAGGCAGCAAAAACACAGAAGTGGTGGTGTGAAGCAGAAATGAAGCCTATTCCGTACAAGAAACTGGGAACTGGAGCCTTGAATATTTTAATGCTAACAAACAGTTGGCCAGTTAATTAAACCAAGGTACAAATGTGAGAAGAGAAGAAAAAGGTCACCACACCTCCAGAAGTTAAACCACTCACTTCCATTTGAAGTGTTGTCATTCTATTGTTGAACGGTATAGCATTCACATAAAGGAATGGCTAATACATTCCCATAGTGTTTGAAAGGAAATTAAATTTACATTCTTTGGGAATATGGTATCATAATTAGTTCATGACTTGATTACACTTTGAAGTGAGCTGGGATGACACATGGTGCATACTAATGAGCCAAGCAGAGGTTACCTGCCTTTAAGAAAAAGGTACCAGCGCTCCAAACAAAGGGAAAGATTTCCAGCTCTCAGTTGGCACAGCCAGGATATCAAATTCAAATCTTTTCTGCTCCCATCTGGCATCAATAAGGCCAGAGTAACTTAAAGATGCAGCTTCCTAATCAGCTGAATGAGTTGTTTGGGAAAATAATCCTTCCATCTCCACCCATACCACCTGCACAGTAGCTGCTAAAATTGATTCTAAAAACCACAAAAAGCACTAAGCTTACATCGGTCAAAATTGCCAATAAGATTTATTTCTACAAACAAGATGGAAATTTCATGAACTACTGAAGGGAGATTTACATGCCTTTGCTCCTTCAGCTACTTGGATTCTGGTCTGCTGAGAGGCTTTTTGAAAATAACAAATTTAAAGCCCCAAAACATAGAGGACAACAGAGAATCACAAAATTGCAGAGACTGCTGCCAAACCAAATAATCAAAGAAAACTTCAAATTATAGTCACTGCATTATATTCAATTCTACCTCAAAGCGAAAATGTTTTTTAAGCGTTTTAGGTGGGTTCCAGGTTTCAAAGTAGACTTTTGGGTTTCTGTAGGTCTGAACCAAAAACTACTCACTATTTTTCATGAATGTTCTGGATATTGCCAAAAACTGCCTCTCTTTTTAGCACTCCTTGCAAAAGTACTTGCTTATTCATTAACCTATCCTCACTTGAAATCATTCTCAGTTGCCACCATTTGCCATGAGTAACATCATCATATCACCAAACCTGTTTAGTTGCATCAACCCACTGATATCTGGGGACAGCATCACATCAGATGTCCAGTCATGAGTTCCCACTTACCCCATGATCTCTGATTAAACAGGATTACCAAGGTGAAAATATTGTGCCAAATAGAATTAAAGAAGATTAATATTTGCACTAAGTCTTTTCTGGGGGGAGGGGGGGCACTTTGGTGGAATCATGGATTACTTAAAATTGGCAATGGCAAATATTTGGCTCAGTCCTAGTGTCTGGTCACTTTCATATGCAGTTTCTTAAACTGTGCCTTGTTAACTGATCTCACCGAGCAAAATCCTGAATATACAAGTATCCTAAACTAGTAGGACCAGTTTCAGATGAAATGGAAAAAAAATAGCTTTTATTCTTAGCACACCCAGCCCAAGTGGCTTAATATTTTTCTATTTGTACTTTGCCTTGAGCACTCACTGAGCGGAGGGTCAATCCAAAAATACTTGGGGAAAAAAATAAATACCTAGTCCATGTATTAATGCATGAGGGAACAGCCATCCTGTCACGATGCTAAGGAGATGGCCTTTCCGCTGCTTAAAAAAAATGTGGACTGTTGGAACACATAGATTCGTAACAGCCTTCACTAAATTGCAGGGCACTGCACTAGAAGGAGATATTTCATGGTTTATTAGAGGAGCAAAGAGCTTATCAAAGGATTAATACATCCCATTGAAACATTGGGGTGGGGGGAGTTAAGACAGAAAAGTTGTGCCACTTGTCACAGGCACTAGCCCATCGATGCCGATGAGATGTATGTTATCACAGCCCAAACTACATAGATCATTATCATCAGAGGTGTGGTAGCTAGAAGGGGAAAAAATGAAGTAGTGCCGAGAAAGGCCCATACCTACGTGCCTATTACCCCTCAGCTGTCCATTTGGTCAGGATGTAACCAGGGCAAGGCTAAAAAAAATTAAGTCAAAAAAGTTAGAACTTCTAGAAGAGCCTAGTAATGACTTCGGCTCTTTTAGAAGTTCTAACACCAACTACTCCATTCCACAATCCTATCTCAATACCTAGAGGGAAGAAAAACCAACACCTTTACAGGGGAATTTTGACCCTAATCAAACCTCTAGTGACGAGCCCAGTTAAATGTTGCAGTCGGAGGTTCTGTGTACCGGCACCCAGAATTTCACTTGCCATTCATTCATTCATTTCCATGACGCCCAATAGCCAAAGCTCTCTGGGTGGTTCACAAAAAGAACATTCTTTTGAAGAACGTTCATCTCATTTCCGATCTAAATTTGGGAATGGGCATCCTGTTTGAGTTTGCCACTGGACCAACAGTTGTCCATAGCTTCAAGCTACTTCCCCCTGGCCAATATTTTCATACCATCATCTACAACTCAGAAGGGAACAAAGACTAATACATATTTTCCCCATGTTCACCCTGCATCACACCCATTTTCAGAAGCACACATTTGTCAATCCATGCAACAACTAAAAGAGAAAAGGCATCACTTTCCATTTAAAGTTGAGAAAGCATAAACTTTCAATACTTCTTTATAGCTACAGATAGTCAGAAAGGAAAAGCCAGGAAGCAAGCAGAAAAGGGGGAATGCATGTATGCTCCACTGTCTAAGCAACGAAGCATGTTCTTCTCTCCTATATGCTTCTCCACTGGATCCCGGCAAAAGACTTGCAGTCCTGGGGTTCAAATCACACCTCAGCTGTGGACTTGGACAAGATCTGCTCTCTCTCAGCCTCAGTTCCCTACTGGCCTACTATTAGGGCTAACAGAAGTCCAATAATGTAATGTTGGATTTAGCCCATATGTACTTTGGCATAGTAACGGGGAAAAGAAGAAGCAATGCTCATGCAATTTGACCTCTCCCAAAATGATCTGAAGCTGCTACAATAGTGAGCAGAATAGTATGGTGGCTGTAGAGGAATGCACTATGTCAAGAATCCTCCTCCTGTCAGACAGAGGTTTATTTATTTATTTAAGTCATCTGAACCCTAAAAACATTTTACCTCAATCTGTAACCTCCCAGAGCAGTTTGCAGATCAATTATTAAAAAGAAAAGAAAAAGGGGCCAGAATACACCATAGCAAAGCTTTATTCTTGGTTTAAATTCTGCAGATGCTCTACCAAGATCCATATTGACTTTGGGAGTATACAGGCTTCCCTTGGCTTGCCCTCAGGTGATCAAAGCTCCTCCAACAAGAAGCAGCCAGGAACTGTTACCATCTATGCTTCCATTCATTATTATTGTTAGCAGCCTAAGTCTTGGTGTGGTGGAGAGAGAAGAAAGGACACAATTTTTTTCTTGAAGATACAGGATCTATGGGAGAAAACATGTTCCATTTGCAACAGAAAGTAAACTCAACCCAAGCTATAACAAAGGGGCATGACGGACAGGGAAATCAAAAAAAGGAGAGACTAAATCCTCCAAACATAAAGAAATAGGTGTACTTTTTTCTCCCTTTCCCCTTTACATATTTAAAGTGCAAAATTAAAACAAATATAGAGAACGCTGCATAATTTAGCTGTCATTTTGTATCAAATTGCTCATAATTGTAACCATAAAACGATAATATTCTACCATATGTGCATCTGCAAAGCTGACAAAAAGCACTGGTCAGCTCCATGGAGATGAAAAATGGACCAAAGGCTCCCCTTAGTGGCCAATGGGTGGGATATAACAGCAGCTTAACAATTCTGAAGGCCGTCCGCATGATTCTTCTTCTAACGTACATGGACAGAATCTGGTTGTCTCAACATGTTCAGACAGACCTTGCAAATGGTAATAATCAGCAGCAATTCTGTAGACCCACAACTTTTGCACTAGCTAGTTCACTTCTGTGCTCTTTAGCTTGTTGTTGTTGTTCAGTCGTTCAGTCGTGTCCGACTCTTCGTGACCCCATGGACCATAGCACGCCAGGCCTTCCTGTCCTGCGCTCTCTCCCGGAGCGTGCTCAAGTTCATATTCATTGCATCCGTGATGCTATCTAGCCATCTCATCCTCTGCCGTCCCCTCCTCCTTTTGCCTTCAGTCTTTCCCAGCATCAGGGTCTTTTCCAGGGAGTTTTCTCTTCGCATTAGGTGGCCAAAATATTTGAGCTTCAGCTTCAGGATCTGTCCTTCCAATGAGCACTCAGGGTTGATTTCCTTTAGGATGGACTGATGTGACCTCCTTGCAGTCCAGGGGACTCGTAAGAGTCTTCTCCAGCAACACAGTTCGAAAGCATCAATTCTTCGGCGCTCAGCCTTCCTTATAGTCCAGCTCTCACAGCCATACATTACTACTGGGAAAACCATAGCTTTGATTAGACGGACCTTTGTCGGCAAGGTGATGTCTCTGCTTCTTACTATGCTGTCTAGGTTGGCCATAGCTTTCCTCCCAAGGAGCAAGCGTCTTTGAATTTCATGGCTGTAGTCACCGTCTCCGGTGATCTTGGAGCCCAAGAAAGTAAAATCTGTCACTGCTTCCATTTCTTCCCCTTCTATATGCCAGGAAGAAATGGGGCCAGATGCCATGATCTTAGTTTTTTTAATGTTGAGTTTCAAACCAGCTTTTGCACTCTCCTCTTTCACCCTCAACAAGAGGCTCTTGAGATCCTCTTCGCTTTCTGCCATTAGGGTGGTATCGTCTGCATAGCGGAGGTTGTTGATAATTCTCCCAGCAATCTTAATTCCGACCTCTGATTCATCCAACCCGGCATTTCTCATGATGTACTCTGCATATAAGTTAAATAAGCAGGGTGACAATATGCAGCCTTGTCGTACTCCTTTCCCAATTTTGAACCAATCGGTTGTTCCATGTCTGGTTCTTACTGTTGCTTCTTGTCCCTCGTACAGGTTTCTCAGGAGACAGGTAAGGTGGTCTGGTACTCCCATCACTTTCAGAATTTGCCACAGTTTGTTGTGATCCACACAATCAAAGGCTTTAGCGTAGTCAATGAAGCAGAAATAGACGTTTTTCTGGAATTCTCTTGCTTTCTCCATGATGCAGCGAATGTTGGCGATTTGATCTCTAGTTCCTCTGCCTCTTCGAAACCTAGCTTGTACTTCCGGTAGTTCTCGGTTCGCATACTGCTGAAGCCTAGCTTGTAGGATTTTGAGCATCACCTTGCTGGCATGTGAAATGAGCGAAATTGTGCGGTAGTTTGAACACTCTTTGGCGTTGCCCTTCTTTGGAATTGGAATGTAAACTGACCTTTTCCAGTCTTGTGGCCACTGTTGAGTGTTCCAAATTTGTTGGCATATTGAATGCAGCACTTTAACAGCATCATCTTTTAGGATTTTAAATAGCTCGGCTGGAATACTGTCATCTCCGCTAGCTTTGTTGTTACTAATGCTTCCTAAGGCCCACTTGACTCCACTCTCTAGGATGTCCGGCTCAAGTTCAGTGACCGCACTACCATGGCTATCAGGGACATTCAGCTCTTTCCTGTATAGTTCTTCTGTGTATTCTTTCCACCTCTTCTTAATCTCATCTGCTTCTGTTAGGTCCCTGCCTTCTTTGTCCTTTATCATGCCCGTCTTTGCACAAAACGTTCCCTTGAGATCTCCAATTTTCTTGAAGAGATGTCCAGTCTTTCCCATTCTGTTGTTTTCCTCGATTTCTTTGCATTGTTCATTTAAGGCGGCCTTCTTGTCTCTCCTTGCTATTCTCTGGAACTCTGCATTCAGTTGGATATATCTTCCCCTTTCTCCCTTGCTTTTCGCTTCCCTTCTTTCGTGAGCTACTTGTAAAGCCTCATCAGACAGCCATTTTGCTTTCTTGCAATTTTTTTTCTTTGGGATGGATTTCGTTGCTGCCTCCTGAACAATGTTATGGACCTCCGTCCATAGTTCCTCAGGCAGTCTGTCTATCAGGTCTAATCCCTGAAATCTATTCCTCACCTCCACTGTATATTCATCAGGGATATGATTTAGGTCATACCTGAACGGTTTAGTGGTTTTCCCGACGTTCTTCAATTTAAGCCGAAATTTTGCAAGAAGCAGCTCATGATCTGAGCCACAGTCAGCTCCAGGTCTTGTTTTTACTGACTGTATGGAACTTCTCCATCTTTGGCTGCAAAGGACATAATCAATCTGATTTCGATATTGACCATCTGGTGACGTCCATGTGTAGAGTCGCCTCTTGTGCTGTTGGAAAAGAGTGTTTGCTATGATCAGCATGTTCTCTTGGCAAAACTCTATTAGCTTTTGTCCTGCTTCATTTTGTACACCTAGGCCATGCCTGCCTGTTATCCCGGTGATTTCTTGACTTCCTACTTTAGCATTCCAATCCCCTATGATGAAGAGGACATCTTTTTTTGGTGTTAGTTCTAGAAGGTGTTGTAGGTCTTCATAGAACCCATCAACCTCAGCTTCTTCGGCCTCAGTGGTTGGGGCATAGACTTGAATTACTGTGATGTTGAATGGTTTGCCTTGGATTCGTACTGAGATCATTCTATCATTTTTAAGATTGTACCCCAGTACTGCTTTTCCCACCCTTTTGTTGACTATGAGTGCTACTCCATTTCTTCTAAGGGATTCTTGCCCACAATAGTAGATATGATGGTCACCTGAATTAAATTCGCCCATGCCTGTCCATTTTAGTTCGCTGATTCCCAAGATGTCGATGTTCAATCTTGCCATCTCGTGTTTGACCACCTCCAGCTTACCTTGATTCATTGATCTGACATTCCAGGTTCCTAAACAATATTGTTCTTTACAGCATCGGATTTTCTTTTCACCACCAGACACATCCACAGCTGAGTGTCCTTTCGGCTTTGGCCCAGCCGCTTCACTCTTTCTGGCGCTACTTGGAAATACCCTCTGCTCTTCCCCAGTAGCATATTGGACACCTTCCGACCTGAGGGGCTCATCTTCCGGCGTCATATCTTTTAGCCTTGTGATACGTTCCATGGGGTTTTCTTGGCAAGAATACTGGAGTGGGTTGCCATTTCCTTCTCCAGTGGACCACATTTTGTCAGAACTCTCTGCCATGACCTGTCCGTCTTGGGTGGCCCTGCACGGCATAGCTTATGGCTTCACTGAGTTACGCAAGCCCCTTCGCCACAACAAGGCAGTGATCCATGAAGGGGGCTCTTTAGCTACTACCTCCCTTATGGCAGAAAGCGAAGAGAATCTAAAGAGCCTCTTGTTGAGGATGAAAGTGGAGAGTGCAAAAGCTGGTTTGAAACTCAACATTAAAAAAACGAAGATCATGGCATCTGGCCCCATCGCTTCCTGGCATATAGAAGGGGAAGAAATGGAAGCAGGGACAGATTTTACTTTCTTGGGCTCCAAGATCACCGCAGACAGTGACTGTAGCCATGAAATTCAAAGACGCTTGCTCCTTGGGAGGAAAGCTATGGCACACCTAGACAGCATAGTAAGAAGCGGAGACATCACCTTGCCGACAAAAGTTCGTATAATCAAAGCTATGGTTTTCCCAGTAGTAATGTATGGCTGTGAGAGCTGGACTATAAGGAAGGCTGAGCACTGAAGAATTGATGCTTTTGAACTGTGTTGCTGGAGAAGATTCTTACGAGTCCCCTGGACTGCAAGGAGGTCAAATCCGTCCATCCTAAAGGAAATCAACCCTGACTGCTCATTGGAAGGACAGATACTGAAGCTGAAGCTCAAATATTTTGGCCACCTAATGTGAAGAGAAAACTCCCTGGAAAACACCCTGATGCTGGGAAAGATCGAAGGCAAAAGGAGAAGGGGACGGCAGAGGATGAGATGGCTAGATAGCATTGCCGATGCAATGAATATGAATTTGAGCACACTCCGGGAGAGAGCGGAGGACAGGAAGGCCTGGCGTGCTATGGTCCATGGGGGCACGAAGAGTCGGACACGACTTAACGACTGAACAACAACCCTTTGCAAGAACTATCAGGACTTTGCCCCCTGAAATGATGCCTGGGCACCCCATTCCTTCTTGCTGATTGTTTTGTCCAGGGACTTGCAATTACAGAGAAATGTTCCCGTCATGAATTTCTACCTGGTGGGGATTAACCTCTACTAATTTCCCTGGTGAAGAATTATTCCAGAAAGCAACTGGGGTCTTTTCAGCAAATGCTTGAGGCAGAACACTGGACTCCTCAGCACTAGCAGCACTAAAATCAAAGAAGATGCTCCATACAGATACATTTATAACATGGATATAACATGAACGTCATGGAGGCAGAAAAGTGAAAAGGGGTGCCACACAACAGTTTATTGTCAGTGTATAGTATAAAAATACTGGTATATAAATGGAAGTGGTATGTAAATATTCTAAAATAATAATAAAGCATAGCGTAGAGTATTTGCTCACCACGATGATGGTAGGGGTGGGGAAGCTGCCCTCCCCCCACTTTCCCTCACTTGCCTCCTGGTCTCAGTGGCAGCCATTCAGAGAGGGCCTCCTCCTTCCCTTGGTGCAGCCCTACCTTGTTAGGGCAGCGTAGCCTGAATGCTCCTTAACTCAGCCCAGGCCTTTCCTGGTGAAGAATCTGGCATAGTGGAACAGGATGGCTGAAGGCACTTGCTTCCCTCTCCCCTCACCCTGTCCACAACAGCAATGCTGCTGACGAGCCAGGAGGTAAAGCCTGTCTAAACACCAAGAGTGTACAGTCTGTGGTGCAGCTTGGCCATGCAGGCACTCCATCCTAGGAGTTGCACACGGTCTGAAGGGGAGTGCCAACGCTGGATGGGTAAGCATGACTATGGCAGAGGCAAACCATGGGCTTATATATCTATACTTAGCAGCTCCTCTCTCAACTGCCCTTATAGGCACCCTGTTGTCAATCAATTTACTGTCAATCAATTTACACGAGGAATTGAGGTTGTCAGACTAAACTGAGGCCATCCAATAAGTTGATGTAAAATGTATTAAGGAGCTGATGTAAAAAGAGGTCTGAACCAGATCCCTCTCAGATCCATCCAAGACTAGTACACATGAGCTTTCAGACATCTCTTTCTAGGGCTATGTACAATGCACTAAAAGTACAACTATGAGCTATGAAAAAGACATTTGAATACATTCATTTTGCAGGATCATGCAAATAAATATTTTGAGCTGAAAGTGGTTAAAGGTGAAATGACAGAGCAAGCGCTGGGACAGAATGGCCACAGCAACAGGCCACGCTTCCCTGCCCAGAAAAAATAATAGCAGTACCGTAGCCATAGGAATGCTAATATAAACCATTTGCTACTTAGCTGTTCCCAAGCAAATGGCACAGCCGGTTTTGCATTTTTTTCCCCCGTTAGAGGACAAGAAATTAAGCGTACCACTCCACCTCTGACCATTGGAAGTCCTGATTAATTCCAGCAAGACAACTAATCATCCGCACACACCTCCCTTCTGAGAATTTGCTCAGCTGTCTACACACTTTCAAGCTATTTCCACAACCATGAAAACATGATGCCCACCCTTAACCCAAGTGAAAGCTGAGAGCCTCAAGGTGAAGATCTCTCTCTCTCTCTCCCCCCCCCCCATGCAGTACAGTGGTGGATTTGTGAAACATACACCTGCATATTTCTGAATACATACATTTATCCCTGGGAGTTACAAGCAGGTAATGATTCTTAAAATTTACATTAATGCTATGCCTCCATGAGTATTTCAATCCAGCTACCTGGATTAGTTCCGTAATTTGATGAGAGAACTCGTGTAAGAAACAGGGATTCAGTGGATCTAAGGAATGGCATCAGATATATCTGAAAGAGCCAAAAGATGGTCAGTCATATCCATGGCAACAGGAAACTCTTCATAGAATATAGGAACATACAAAGCTGACGTATATCTAGCCAGATCATTGTTCTAGTTAACTCAGTACACTTTACTCTGATAGGGAGCAGCTCTCCAAAGTCTTAGATGGGTCTTTCCCAGCACTACTATGCAAGATCTTTTAAGTAGAGCTTGAACCGGGGGCCTTGTGCACAAAAAGCATGTGTTTTACCACTGAGCTAAGAACAAACTCAAAGGCCTGATTAGTGAGTAAGCAGGACAAGGGGACACAGTGCAGTAACAGCATTTGGGTCTCTCCAGTCCTTTCACTGTAGGGAAAGGCTGTGCTACACTAGTAGAAAGTGGATGCTGCAATGCATTTTTTTCTGGGGAGATACATGGATGCAAAGACTTACTGCATTTAGATTTTCACAAATGAAGTTGGAAAATGGCCCTGTTCTTGAGGGTTCCTCACTGGAAGCTGCAATCCTTGTTCTCAATGTATTTATGTACATAAATCTTTCCATGTGGACCACAGAGAAAAATGAGATTGATAGTAGATTCTTTTTCACTTCAGTGGGTAGCTGCCTATACTCTCCAACACAGAATCAATTTATTGTAGGAACTTTTAAAACGAGCCTTCATAGTTGCTTCCAGGGATGATTTAGCTATAATGTATGACCATGGAAGCTCCTTCTAAGCTATGATAATCAGAACCCACTCCTTAGATATAAGGAG
Source organism: Heloderma suspectum (assembly GCF_057233095.1). Classification (NCBI taxonomy): domain Eukaryota; kingdom Metazoa; phylum Chordata; class Lepidosauria; order Squamata; family Helodermatidae; genus Heloderma; species Heloderma suspectum. The sequence goes on along the minus strand of NC_139459.1, from coordinate 5,782,610 downwards.
AAAAAACCTTGTCTCGAGCTCACTGTCCACCCCAACCGTTTCCTTGTACTCACTAACATCTGCAATGAAACTAAATTTAAATCAATCAACCAACATGAACTGATAAAAATTAGAAGCCAAAAAGTGAGGTGGGGAACCTATTAATAATCAGCAGCTTCTCGCTTACTGGAGAACCTCAGCCAAAGGCACTGTTGCCTTAGTCAATCTAATTTCATTACATTTGTATGCCACAATTCCTCCAGGGAACTCAAAGAGAGAAAGGTGAGGTTTCTCAGTGCCCTCCTCCCATCCAAGCACTGACCAGACCACAGACACTCTTAGCTTTAGCAAGATTGCTGCACAATGTGCCTGTGGACCAGAGCACGTCTCGCACTTTCCCTTGAATCCCAGCAAGGTTTCTTCAGCCACCATGCCCAAATTAACTTTGGAAAAAGCCGCATCCTCATAAAGCCAGTTCACACTATGGCAGCCTGTGCTTCGGAGGCATGACAGTGTTGCGACCAAGCAGTGTTCATGTCGAGGCACCAAGAGAACCAGCTGCTCCACATGTTCAATTTGTACATATAGCCAAATGATTTGTGCACTCGCAGCCATATGTACAAACCACATGAATGAGAGCTCCAATTCTGAGAAACGGCACTTCCCTGCAAGTCTGGCCAGATGCCAGACCACCAGTAGCCTGGCGTATTCCTTTGGGGGTGCTCTAAGTCACCCACAAAATGAGACAGTGGAAGGAACCACAGGCTATGTAGTGCAACCACTTCCCACAAAGTACCAACCAGCCCTCCACACAGTTAGCCCATGTAACTCAACACAGATGATCCCACAGAGAGCTGCTACACTGCAGAAAGGGACTGAGGGAAAGAAAGCCGAGACACACACTGGAGAAGGCAAACAAAACAAAACCCAGGACTCCATCCTTAGCCTTGCAATGATCAACTCTTATACAGCCTCTTACATAGCAGGCGCCTTTCCATCCCTCACCCCACCCCCAACTCACTCAATGCACATTTAACATTGGGCTGAAGTTATTTCCTTGTTTCTAAAGCCTGTGCCCTGAAAACATTTTGGATCAAAACAAATCAGCCATTACGACTGTACAGAGAACAGCTGCTGCTAAACAAGGATATCCAAACAAGACAAGGCGTCCTGCCCTTTCGGAGGTACCACAAAGCTAGCTGTCTCTGGACTGCTCTCATTAGAACCATCCAGCATAGCATTAGCTTGAGTGTGCTGCAGTTTTCCCTTTCAAAACAGCAGCTATTTTGACAGCTTTTCTAACCTTATTAGAACACAATCTGTTTACAGTGCTTGTGATGGGGTGGGGAGGGTGGGGAGCAAGCCACAGCATTGAAACAGGAGTCTAGGTCACGCTGACAAATCCTGAGTGAGTTTTAGCACTCCTTGCCAATCAGACAGTGAACATACACACAGAAAGAGGCTCACATTCCCATCACATGTGCCAAACACAGTTAGGCCATTTTCCTACTTCCGCTTCTAAAAAGGGGCTTAAAATGTGCCAAACAGAGGAGCGTTAGTTGTCCTGAATTGAAGCCAGCAAAGAAAAGATTTAATAACAGCCTCATTATAAGGTTCATTGTTGTAGGACTATTTAATATACAAGATTAACACATCTTATCGGCCAGTTCCTCTGAAGCCTATTATACCCCTCATTAATACATGCACATTGCGACATCATTTACAATGCCGACTTCTCAAGTAATACTGTATGAAAAGAGGGTGTGGAGGCTGCTGCTGCTGCTTTTACTAGTAGCTTTCTTTGCTCTATTCAAACATGAGTAGACACTGAAATGATCCCTATAACTCAGGCTGTCAGCCGTCGCTTTAGCAGCACGCTTGCTCCTCTTCAGAGGGAAGCCTGGAGACGAGCGACAACAGCTCCCCTATGTCTCACCAGGGCTCCTGTCTCTGAGTTACAGCAGGCTGAGAAAGGAAGCGGCAAAACCATCAGCACCACAATCCCAAGATGTTCTTCGGCTTCCAGTTTCATTTTGTTTAAACATTCACAAGCTGGTAAATTAAAAAGGAGAAAAGCAAGCCAAGGAGCTCTCAGCCATCAAAAATCCTCCAAGGTTGGAATATGCAAACGACTCACACTGGAGTGATTTTGTACCATCAAAGGGTAGGAATGAGACTGGAAAGAAGTGGAGTCCGGAAAATCACCCCTAAGAATGCAAGACTGTCTCCAAGGAACAGCTCTGTCAGGTCAGACCAAAGATGAATCTAACCCAGTGACAGGTTTCCAAGAGCAGCCAGCCACATACTTCCAGAAAGGCAACAAGCAAGCCCTGAAGGCAACAATCTTACACCAATATGTTGCCTCCAAAGATGGAGGTCCCATTTGGCTACCATGGCTAATAATTATAGCCCTAGTTAGCTATTACTGCCTGAACTCATGGAGGAGGAGCAGGGCTGTGCACACTAGGCCCACCCCAATGTCCCTGAGCAGCTGGCTTCACACCCAACCATCCCATGTCTGACCAGAAGGTCTGAAGAGCACATCTGACTGAAAACACTTAAAATTTTCCTAACAATCAGGAACTGAGAACTCCCAGATCGGGAACCACGATGGACATAGCTGAACACACTTAGAATCCCACTTCAGACCTTCCCATGTCAGAGGGAGCCGATGCACATGGGGACATTGGGGGCAGGGCTGGAGTGTGCATCCCTACTCCTCACTTCCTGCCCTCAAGCAATGATGATATGTAGAGGGTTGAATGAAACGGTAAGTCATTTTGCCTCTTCTGAAACTGCCATCCACTTCACTGAGTGATCCCAAATTCCAGCATAATGACACAGAGAAAAAGCCCTACCCAACCACTATTATCTCTCATCTGTTTTCTAAACTGAAAAGCCACAGAACCCTACACTCACAGACGTCTTCCTTGTTCATTTGCATGAATCCCAAGCCTTTCATCCAGTTGCTTGTTAACAAAAATATGAAGATAAAAGTCTACAATTCCCTCCCCACCCCAAATTGCAAACATTCTGCTTACTCTGCATAATTTATCTCCAACGAACAATCTGGGTTGGTGGTTGCCAAATACGTGCATATCATTCCAGAGCTCCTTTGTAAAATATTTTGAAACAGCAAGACTCTTTCCATGAATCCAGACAGTACAGAGCCTGAAAAGGAAACTCCGAGTCTCTATGATATGAATGGCCAAACTATGCGGAGGCAAGTCAAGAAAATTAATGGAGATATCCTTAGTGCTTACGTGCTCTTGAGAACTGCCCTCACATCCTCCTCCCTCCAACAAACATGTGTGTGTGGGGGGGAGTTTGCAGCAACAAGAGCAGCAGCAAAGTCAAAGAGAACACCACAGATGAACAGAAACCCCATAAGATTGATCTGTTGCTGGGTATACCTTTTCATATGAACCTGTCTGTCAGGTGTGCCTCTGAGCATAGGCAGTGGCGGAGTAGCTCAGATTCCAAAGAGGAACCGCAAAACATGGGGGAGGAACTTTCCCAGACAGGGAGCGGGGAGAGACAGACTCCTCACGTTTCAATAGTCCAGCTGGACGGAGAGGGCCTCTCTTCACACACCCCTGTGAGAGATCGATCGATCGATCGATCTATCTATCTATCTATCTATCTATCTATCTATCATATGGCACATTTACATTGCATTACAATAAAAACATAGAGCATAATAAATATGAAATGTAAAATATAAAATATAGACAGGAATATTACAAACGTCTGTCTAGGTTACAGATATAGTTTTTTACTTCAGTTGTCACAGCTGTGAGAGATAGCAAACAGGGAGAGGTGGGGCTTGGAGAGCCTGAATTCTTAAGACGCCAGGCGCAGGCACAGAGCCAAGAGAGAGATGGCAGGGGCAGAGCTTAGGCGGTCTGCCTGACTGGCCTGGCGGGAACAGCTATGTGTAGAGACTTCACGAGATAGAGGGAGATCCCCACCCCCACCCCTTAAGTTAGGAAAGTGTGCCTGCCTTTTCTCAAATGGTAGGCAACTTTCAAACTTTGTAGCTTCCCTCTGAACTCCCTGAAGGCATTTCCTCTATAGACTGTGAGTTACTGACAATTTGCATCTGTATGACCCAGTGAAGTATTAAAGAGCCGCGGATAGAAGCCTTTCATTTGTGTTTTGATATGGCTATTTGAAGTTCAGCAGGGACAAAAGGGAATCCTGACAGCTTGCCCACTGTTCCCTTTTTCTCTCTCTCTCTCCTCTCTTCACCGATTGCAATTTGGGACAGCGCCATAGAACAGGCTTTGAACACACTGACGCAGGAGAACCAGGCCCTTGCGATCAGGTCAATCAATTGACGGGTGCTGTACAAGCCTTACAGGTGGCCGCTCAACCCCCTCCACCCCCAATCGCTCCCCATCAAAAATGCCCGATGCCGCTTCCTGAGAAATTTGTGGCAACAAGGGACTATTTCAAATTTTCCACGCCCAATCCGAACCATACATGCACCTCCGGCCGGAAGACTTCCAGACCAACCAGATTCGTGTGGGGTTTATCATTAACATGCTTTCAGGTGTGGCGGCAAAATGGGCTTCAGCGCTTCTCCTCGTTAATGACCCCTGCTGGCAGACTACCAGGGCTTCATGACTGCAATTGGGGGGGTGACCCGCTTAGTGCAGAGATGGCAGAACTCTTTTTGTCACATGTTTTCTGGCTGCATGGCTAGCCAGAGGGGCTTGTTTCGGATTGGGGGCCCCAATTCACAGCTCATTTCTGGCGGGAGTTGCATGCACTGCTCAATGTGACGCTCCAGCTTTCTTCCGCTCACCACGCCCAGACAGATGGGCAGACCAAACGCACCAGTGCCATGCTAGAACAATACTTACGCTGTTATGTAAACTACCAACAAGACAACTGGTTTTCCCTGCTGCCTCTGGCGGAATTCGCTTACAACAATGCATGCCATGCCTCCACCCACCAAACTCCTTTCTTTGTCAATTTTGGGTACCATCCCAAAGCATTCCCCTCCTTGCTCGGCCATGCCTTGGTGACCGCAGCCCATGAATTCTTGGAGGAATTGCACTCTGTGCACCACCTCTTACAGGACTACATCAAACAAGCTAAAGTAGCATATAAAGAAGCTGCGGACCGACGTCGCCAGCCCGGTCCGCCCCTGCCAGTTGGGGACTGGGTGTGGTTGTCCACCTGATGCCTCCCCTCTCACCTCCCCACTAAGAAGCTTGCAGCCCGATGGACGGGCCCCTCCCAAATTATGGCCCAGATTAACCCTTTCGCTTTTCAACTGACACCCCACCCCGAAGGTGCATCCTGTTTTTCATCGCTCCTTGCTTTCCCCACTAGTCTCTGGTGATCCCCATCATTCTGACTGCCCCCCCCTACCTCCGGTGTTGTGGGGGAGGAGTTTGAAGTCGCTGACATCCTGGACTCGTGCCTTTTCCGAGAGCACCTGCATACTTGGTGGGCTGGAAGGGGTATGGCCTGGACAAACGTTCCTGGGAACCGGCCAAACATTTGCATGCCCCTTTGCGGCTACGCCATTTCCACTGTCAATACCCCCACAAGCTCGAGGCCACAGAGGGGAAGCAAGGGGGGACATCATGGCAGCGGGGATGATGTCAGGGGTGCCTCTGAGAATAGGCAGTGGCACACTTCTGGTTGGAACCAATGTCACTCTGGCAGCTTCCCATGGGCTCTCCGTGGGAGCTTTCTCAAACAGCTTTTTAAAAGGTTGAAAAACCTTTTTATCTCCTCCATGGAATTAAAGGGGGGGGCAAGGCAGCTCTGGATAACATCTTGGAGAAAAGTATCCCCCACAAGATAGTGGGGGGGCTGGATTCCAGGATTATCTCTCCAGAGCTTTACCAATGCAAAAAGCTGTTCTGAAACAGGGCTGACGTGTTCCATAATAATATATGCTTTAAGAAATATCAACAACTCCTGAGGGATGATTTAAGAAATATTAACAATATTTGAGAACATCTGAGGACCTTCAAGATCTGTTTGAGAGAAACATGACTACACCGAAGAGAAGAAAGGGGCTAGCAATACCACCAACTCCCCCCGTACCTCCTGTGTCAAAAGTTTCAAAAACAGAAGATATAGGGGAATTATTTACTCTGATAAAGACTTTATCTTCGCAATTTCGGAGCAAGCCAAAAGGTTGGATTTAATCCAAAATTCCATCACCGCCTTGCAAGGAGCTGTGGATTTAATTAATGCATCATGGCAAAAAATGGAGATGAAAATTAACGAGCTAGAAGACCAAATGGCAGGGAATGAAACTACTACACAAGTATGTTTTTAAAATGTCTCTGACAGAATTTCTCAACTGGAGGACGTTACGCGAAGATCCAATGTATGTATTATTGGGATTAAAAATCTGTCTAATGATGTAAAATTGCCTCTTTTTGTGGATAAACTTTTGCATGAGATACTCCCTATCCCATCTGATTATTTACTTGATATTGAGTAGGCATTTTGTGTGCCAAATGCTAAAGGGACTGACTATACGATCATGGTCCAATTTACAAAAGTCTCCACAAAGAATTATATCCTGAGTTTGGCAAGAGAGGGTAGAAGCCTTTCCTGGAAACAAGATAAAGTTATGTTATTTCCAGATTAAAGAGGTGGCAAATAAAACAAGGCAATTTATCAAAGCGAAAAACATGGCACAACAAATGAACTTACAATATTACTCAAAATATCCTGCTACACTTTGTATTGTGTCTGAAGGTCAGATGAAGAAGTTTCTAAATCATGAAATGGCGGAGGAATGGCTGAATGTAAAAATGCGTGAGATTTTGTTACAAGCCCATGAACTGGAATCTTTAAATCAAGCTTTGTTAACTGCTTGTATTTAGTCTACATGATCCAGGCTAGGTCAGAAGATAAATGATTATACATATATTCGTTTCTTCTCTTCCATCTTTCTTTTTTCCTTGCTTTTCTTTATATTTTTTATTATTTTTTATTTCAAAATAGATATGGTATGCTGTACTGAAATTTATTGTTTGAGGGTAATTGTGCACATGCATTTATATATCTAGTATAAAATATATTACTGATTGTTGAAGGTTTATCTTAAGTTTTATTATTATATAACATTATATTTGTTATTATTAGTAGTTGTAGTAGTAATAATAATAATAATATAGGCTACTGGGAATGAACTGTAGACCTGTTTCTTTGATATAAGATTGATGATATGATATTGAAATGTAAGGTTGTTTATTAAACTGTAAGATTAAGGTTATAGATATAGTTTTTAAAATAGAATGGCATCGGAGGCGGGGGGGTATTGGAGTTTAAACTTAATTCTTTAAAGGGGAGGGAGAGGGGGAGGGAGAGGGGGAGGGAGAAAGAATCTTTTCTTTTTCTTTACTTCCTTTCCTCCTCTCTTTTCCTTTTTTTTTCTTTTTTCCTTTTCTTTTTGTTATTGTGGTGTCCTCATCAGAATATTGTATTGCTGGGAAATTGTAGTATTGATCAGGTTGTTGGTATTTTGGGGATTATTTCATTTATAAGGATAAAACAAAGAAAAATATATTCAAAAAGAAAAGAGAAAAAGAGAATAGGCAGTGGCAGAGTACCTCAGATTCCGAAGAGGAACCGCAAAACTTGGGGGAGGAACTTTCCCAGACTTCCAGACAGGGAGAGACAGACTCCTCAGGTTTCAATAGTCCAGCTGGACACACACCCCTGTGAGAGATAGCGAACAGGGAGAGGTGGGGCTTGGAGAGCCTGAATTCTTAGACACCAGGCACAGACATAGAGCCAAGAGAGAGATGGCAGGGGCAGAGCTTAGGCGGTCTGCCTGATTGGCCCAGTGGGAACAGCTATGTGTAGAGACCTCACAAGATAGAGGGAGATCCCCATCCCCACCCATTAAGTTAGGAAAGTCTGCCTGCCTTTTCTCAAACATTGGGCAACTTTCAACCTTCATAGCTTCCCTTTGAACTCCCTGAAGGCATTTCCTCTGTAGACTGTGAGTTACTGACAATTTGCATCTGTATGACCCAGTGAAGTAAAAGGATTAAAGAGCCACGGATAGAAGCCTCTTGTCTGTGTTTTGATTTGGCTATTTGAAGTTCAGCAGAGACAAAAGGGAACCCTGACAGTGTCTTATACTCAGACACTTGGACCAAATGTCTACTCTTCCACCCAGTACTATGTCAGCTGGCAGAGGTTTTTCAGCAGACCAGGCACTTGCCTTCACTCGAGCAGATTTATTTCCCAACCCTGCTACCTGAAAGATTCTTGGGACTTCCTTGCATACAAAGCACGTGCTTTAATGCTGAGCTATGCCCCCCACACCCTGACAGTAAGGGATTAAATATTTGAATGTTCTCACACATAAAGTGTAAAGACATGCACATAAGGAGTATTTTAGGTTATGGGGAGGAAGGAAGCATTCCAATCACAGGGACATAGGAAGCTGCCTTATACCGAGTCCATTTAGTCCAGTATTGTTGACTCTGGCTGGCAGCAGCTCTCCAGCATTTCAGGCAGGAATTTTTCTAGCCCTACCCGGAGATGCCAGAGATTGGACCTGGGACCTTCTGCAGGCAAAGCAGGGGCTCTGCCACTCAGTCACAGACCTTCCAGTCCTTCAGCATCAGTTCAGAATGGTCCGGCTCAGCAACAGATACATCACTAGAGCTGCTGCTTGTCTGTTTGAGCTCCAAGTTGAAGGTTGGAAGGAGTAGCAATACCTATGGAGATGGGGTGGGGGGAGAGCCGACTGTATATCAACAGAAGAGCTTCACTGGATTTCAGCTACGCACACCTACACGAACAAGTAACATGTTTAATTGTGAACAGGCTACCAGCAAGGTACATCCCAAATGGAGACTCCCCAAACATCTCCTAATAGGCACTACCACTCAGTGCCAGCAAGTGAAATGTGACCCTCAAATGCAAACTAGAAGAACCACAAGTACAAAGTCCCAACCATTGTGTCTAATTTAAGTTATCTTGGTGCAAAATAAGAGAGACCAAGCAAGGTTGACAGAAACAGCTGAACCCTCTCTCTGAAATTAGCAGGCTATTTTCATAAGGCACCTCTTTTCATTGTGTTTGTTTAGGAGCAAAATATGCGTGCCTCTGAAATGCCAAAGAAACGGAGGCCCATAAATAATGCCGGATTCCTATTTGTGCCTAACCTAAATATTTATGTAGTAATTTAGCAGTTAAAGATGCAAACTCTTTATTTTAAATGTTACATCGCACTAAAGGTTAACCACATGACATGTTTACTATGAGGCTTTTGAATGACATTAAAAGACGAGTGCTTGCTTTGGCTGAGCTTCCCGCAAAAAGCACTGGAGTTGAAACGAAACCAACACAGGCGAGCCCTCAAATCCACATTCCGCAATAATGAATGTGAGTGCTGAGACCTTTCTAAGCTACTGCAGGCTCTCCAGCTGTAGCTCAGACAAAAGCTAGGAGAATGGCGATTTACAAAGCGGAGGCCATCTTCGGCAGGAGGAGGGCTGTGAAAATAAATACATTAGGCTACGCCTAGTTTGCAGTCTGAAGCAAGAAAGGCAAACACAAAAGATATTTTAGCCAAAATGAGGATCCCTCGGTGAGAGCTGTGAGCACGGAGCCCTTTTCTGTGTGAAATTCACTACCTTCTGGCACAAAGAGGAAACCTGTACATCCCACTATCTGAAAAGCCAGGGTAGCTCTTCCTTACAACTAGGGTTTGTGAGTATGGAATTCTATAGGAGGACAACTGACCACCACATCCAAAATTATGCTACTGGAATGAAAACTGAGCATAACCAGATCTTAGAACTGGAGGTGCAGTTTTGACCAGTTCACAAAACCTGACACTTTCCATATGACTTTTTCTGCTACTGATCCCCTTGCATGTCTGCCATGATAAAAGACCTACACAATGCATAAAAAATCCAAGTCATGTTATATAGTGCATGTACAATTCACCAGAGAGAACTGGCCAAGCCTGTTGTAATTCGCTGTTGTCTTGCATGAAATATGTGTATGCACAGTTTAGAACATACTCCACACCGGCTAAGCATTACAGGGAAGACAGTGGCAGTCTTGCTGTTTTTCAGGGAAGTTTAGTAACGGTGAAACTATCTCTTACTGAAGAACCCCTGGATTCTCTGGGACATAGTTTGAAAGCCACTGAGCTAGCTCACCTCCTGGGTCCTTCTCTCAAAGGGTGAAATTCTCAACTTATGTCACAGCAAGCCTCTACGGGCCAAGACTGTGGTTACAGTCAGGACAGTGTGTGTGCTGCAATTCTGAAGTACTGCATCTAAGATTCAACATCCTGAAAATCTTAGCTTTGACTTCATTTTTCAAAGAACAACTTTCTAGCCCTTATGGTTCCAAAGGTATGGAAATGTAAAACCAAATGCTTGCTGAGATTGAACAAGCCAGCGGGAATCCTCTCCTACCTAACATCTGCCCTGGAGATAAAAGGGGTGAATGCATCACAGCGTGATGGCATGGTGCCTATGGCCTTGAAGGAGGCGGTGGTGCAACCACTCCTGAAAAAAACCTCCCTTGACCCAGAAATTTATGCCAACTATCATGCGGTCACAAATACCCCTTTCCTGGTACAGTGCTTGAGAAAGTGGTGGCATCTCAGCGGCAGGCACTCTTGGATGAAACTGATTATCTGGATCCATTCCAGTCTGGGTTCAGGCCCAGTTTGGGACAGAACCGGCCTTGGTTGCCATGATGAATGATCTTCTTCAGGAGAAGGACAAGGGGAGTGCAACCCTGTTACTTCTTATTGATCTCTCAGCACCTTTGTACCATTGACCACAGCACCCTCCTGGACCATCTCCATGAGTTGGGAGTTGGAAGCACTGTCTTACAGTGATTCAGCTGTTACTTGTGGGGTCGGTTCCAGAGAATATCACTGGGTGACTATGCCTCAGCTCCTTGGCAGTTGAACTGTGGGGTGCCACAGGGCACTATCTTGTCCCCAACATTATTTAATATCTATATGAAGCCACTGGGGGAGGTCATTAGGAAATTTGGGGCAAGGAGTCACCAGTATGATGATGACACCCAGTTCTATTCCTCTGTGAAATCTGAATCAGGAGAGGTTGTGCATGTTCTGAAGCATGTCTGGATGCAGTTATGGCTTGAATGAGGGCTAATAAAACCAAGCTGAATTCTAATAAGACAGAGTCCCTATGAGTGGACAGTTCCCAGATCTGGGAATTGGGGCAGTTTGCCTGTTCTGGATGGGGTTGCACTCCCTCTGAAGGAGCAGGTACATCATTTGGGGGTGCTCCTGGATCCATCTTTGTCACTGGAGGCCCAGGTGACCTCAGTGGCCCAAATCACCCATTACCAGCTTTGGTTGGTTCAACAACTGAAAAGGGACAGCCTTTTCCTGAAAAGGGACAGCCTAGCTATGGTGATCCATGCACGGGTAACCTCATGATTAGACTACTGTAATACACTGTATGTGGGGCTGCCCTTGCGCCTGGTTCGGAAGCTGTAACTGGTGCAGAATGCATCAGCTAGGGTGCTCAGTGGGACACCCAGCTATGTTCACATAACACCTGTGCTAAAAGAACTGCACTGGCTGCCTTTTAGCTACTGAGCCATGTTCAAGGTTATGTTGTTGACATACAAAGCCCTAAACAACTTGGGAGCAGGATACCTACCAGACTGCCTGCCCCTATATATACCCACCTGACCTTTAAGATCTTCAGAGGAGGCCTTGCTGGTCATTCCACGACCAACACATTGTTGCCATGCAATGTCTCAAAGGCAGGCCTTCTCAGTGGCGGCAACCATCTCCTGGAAAACCCTCTCCTGTGCAGTCTGGGAGGTAGAACATGTGGTATGTTTCAAACACCTCCTGAAAATGCACTTGTTCACCCAGGCCTTCTGTGGCTGTAAATAATTGCAGTCAATCATATACTGCTCCGTGTACTGTTCTCTTTTGTTACTATAGTTTTAAATTGTTTTTAATAGTGTATTTTAAATGCATTTGTATTGAAATTGAAATTGCTTTAGTAGTGTTTTCATTGTGTATTTAAATGTATTTTTAATGTTTACATGTGAATTGCTTAGATTTTTTTTATATTAAGTTGTATATAAGTATTACTTACTTACTTACATACATAAATAATAAAATAAAATAAAATAAAATAAAATAAAATAAAATAAAATAAAGGCCCTACAGCAGGGACCACTCTTTGGCTGTTATTACTCTGTGAAGTGCCATATACACAGAAGAAGCTATAGAAATAACCAACAATATACCAACCGGATCTTATAATTCTCTTATTTCACCCTGTTCATGACAAACAAAACTAAGTTGGGATGGGAGAGAGAGAGATTCTACCTTAGTTAAGGTCATATTCCTCTTTTTATATATCTACCACGATAGCAAATATTCCTTTTGACACCATATCCCCAATGCTTATAATGCAAAGTGCTTTATTACACCTCTTGCTTTGGGAAAAGAGAAAATGAAGCATGAAATAAGAAATATACTTGCAGAACAATATTCATTGGACACCGACAAGGCTGCGAAGAACTTGGGGGGGGGGATCTACATCTTCCTCCTTCTCCTCCTCCTCCCCTGCATCGAAACATACTCTTTGTCCAGCTTTTGCAATAGCCATCAATGTGTTCACCAACCCATTTCTTTTTTGTTCCCTTCTGCCTCATCTTGCCTGAGTGCCAAATTTGTTCCAAACACATCCAGCAGAACATTTTTACACCTGCTCACCCACTCAGCTGCTTTATAAGTTGGAGAACTCTTATTTCCCTTTTTGCTTAGCTCTTATCAGTCAGAGGTGATTGCAAATGCAGCTGATAGGCTTAAATGCTGTAAAAATATATATTTTACTCCCCATCCTAAGCAAACCTAACAAGGCATTATTGGACATCAACTGTGTGGGAACACTTCTCTTTCCAGAAGCCGGAGGGAGGGAGGGCATGGTCCTCTATAAAGCTTTTTCCTTATTTCAGTTATTTCATGGCCTAAAAGGGTAATCATGCTTCACCTCAAACCCTAAGGGCCAGCAAATACTGTTGCATGGAATGTACTGCCCAAATATTAAAGCACAGTCCTAGTTTAAAAAAAAATGCCACTCTGCTTCTAGTCCCTATGTTTCATATAGACAAGCTTTCCAATGTCATTAATTTCCAAGCTACCTTGTAATCTGAGTGACTAAATAATTTGGTTATAGGTGTGCTCTGACCCCATGGCAAGGGGCCCACTTCAGTGGGGAAAGCTCCAGATCCATTCCTCTGCATCTTCAGTTAAAGGATCACCCTATCTTGTTGTGCCAGAACCCTTGAATGCCACTGGCAAGTAAGGGGATAGTCCGATCCTGGAGATAAACTAGAGACAGCCATTACCATCACTGTCCTGCTCGTGCGCTTCCAAAAGTGCGCTGGCTGTTCTTGGAAAGAGAATGCTGTATTTTTATTCATGCAGGTAGCTCTTGTGTTTTTCTTCAACTGGACAGACCTGACTCAGTACAAGAGAGCCTATTACATTCCAACAATAATCTGCCCAATTTATATTAGTGGCCTGCAACTAAAATTTGAAAACAGATGGTGCCAGTCTGAAGAAAAAGTTGCCCTCCTTGAGTTAATTAAACACTCTGAAGTTCACTTGGGACGGTTTTAGTCAATGGAAAATGTTGCCTTGTATCCCCTTTTAAGGGGGAGTTGCCATCTGTTCAGCCAGGCAGGGCCTCCTTCCCCAGCAAAGCACAAGCAAGCATCTGGGTACTTCATTACCTTGAGGAAACAGAGTAGTTCTGGTCCGATATGCAAAATGCACTATGACATCACTGCATTGTCTCTACTCAGGACCAACAAAAACAGAATAACTTTTGCAAATTAAGAGAAATTGCATGTGTCTGCTTAGTTCATACAGGTTTCAGAACTCTGCTTATACAGGTTGCAGAACATGGCTCTTCTTGTCACAGAATTTGGGTACCTTGATACAGGATTTTGATTATACACAGCCCTGTTGTGAGGGTGAGAAAAGTAGTATGCTGGGATGGTTTCATTCTTATTCTTTGAGGCTGGTTTTATCCTGTGTTGTTTTTATTCTTGGTTTTAATCTTTGTATTCTATGTTTTTTAATGTATTGGACTGCAAGGAGGTCAAATCAGTCCATCCTAAAGGAAATCAACCCTGAGTGCTCATTGGAAGGACAGATACTGAAACTGAAGCTCAAATATTTTGGCCACCAAATGTGAAGAGAAAACTCCCTGGAAAACACCCTGATGCTGAGAAAGATTGAAGGCAAAAGGAGAAGGGGACGGCAGAGGATGAGATGGCTAGATAGCATCACCGATGCAATGACTATGACCTTGACAACACTCCGGGAGAGAGCGCAGGACAGGAAGGCCTGGCGTGCTATGGTCCATGGGGTCACGAAGAGTCGGACACGACTTAACGACTGAACAACAACAAAAAGTACACCATCCAGAGAACTTCGGTTATTGGGCAGTTTAGAAGTACAGTAAATAAAGAAATGGTTACTAAGGTCAGAGCCAAGCTAGAAAGAAAATCCAAGTCACCAGGACAGTTTTAAAAAACAAAGGGGGGGGGAGGAGGATTTCTTACACAGAGAGAATTATGTGACTACTTCGTTTGCACTTAAATTAAAGATTTACGTGATTGAAAAGAGCTGCAATTAAGCCAAATCTCAATAGATTCCTTCTGCCAAATCTCAACAGATTCCTTTTCTGTTTAGCATCCAATAAACGCACAGGATGCTCCATGTTGCTGCTTACTGATACTCTGGGGGTGACTCACTCTACCTTCATGAAAATGCCAGAGAGGTGCCATTAAAGGGTCATTGAATTCTCTGAGCCCCTGAGGCAGCAATTCAAGGGCTTCCATCTTTGTGCAGTGGTAAGTTGGCAGTCTCACACCCTCTCAAACTTGAGGAGCTACTAATCCCTATCATGTGATGCTCTTGCACATCTTCTTGTCCCCAGGGCACCTCCTCAAGACAGCTGTGTTCACTCCCCCTACCCACCCCCACTATCCCTTTCTCTAACTCAAGAGAGCTATGCACAAGCATTTGCTTTCCCCATTACAAATGGAGGATAGAAGGACAACACAGTATTGTTTGCATGAGAGTTAGCAATCTAGTAAGAGGCCACTATGCTTAAAAAAAAATAGAGAAAAGGTGTAAATCTTTTATTAGTGATTTGCCTGAATAATACATCAGACTCTCTCTAATGCAATAGGGCTTGTGAGATACCCAGGGATTTGCCAGGGACTCACTAGTCAGGAGCGGTTTCATGTAAAAAAAACACATATAAAAAAGTTATAAAAGGAGCCTGGAGATAATCTCAGTAATTTCAGGACATTTATTACCTATCGTTACAGCACATCTCTGACAGTGCTGATGGCTGAAGCACTGGGAATATACAGTACAAACAAAGAAATGCCTCAAAATTGCTGAGCTTATCTCAAATTATTCTCTCTTTTATTGGCTGGTGGGGGAAGGGATGCTTACATCTGTACCTTCAGTCTCCTTCAACTCCGCTTTAGTCTCATTCCAGAAGGCAGCCCCTCTCCACTGGGAACAAAGTCAAAGCTCGATTCATATTTTAAATCAAAAGGGACTGAAATTTGTGATGCGAACACAGTATGATAAAGCCTCAAATGTCAAAGCATTCGCTAATTAGCAGAGGGGTAGTAATCACTGGGGGTCTTCAGTGCCTTCACCTATCTCACATATATATGCAATAGGTAAGATGTATTTCTGTTTTTCCATTGTCCCCTGAAACATCATGGCTAAGCTGTCTTAAAGACACCCAGTTTCAAATCCTGATTCCGTCCAGCGAGGCAAATCCTACGTTTCAAGAATTGTAGTTTATTATACTTTTGCTGGGATAGCCAGCCTGTGGCACAGATGTCCCAGGCAGCTCCACTCTGTGTTTAATCTGGACAGAAGCAAGAAGGGCCCTAAACACAAAGCAAAAGGGACCACATACATGCACACTACAGTGGCTGGTTTAGAGCCACTGAAAATTCCACCTGTAACTCTAGAGAGACAGGAGACAAACTAGGAGCACAACGGGGGAAATCAGGCACCTGTGGATAATCACCCAGCATAAGGAGCCCCGCTCCTGAGTAGCAGCAGGCACATCTGTAAGCAATCAAAGGGTGACAAAAGGGAAGACAATAGGAGGAAGGGCCTAGCAGCAGCTGTGAGGTATAGAAGATAGTCACTGGTTCCTCCTCTATATAATAGATGCAGAGGAACCTCAAAGGCCCAGCAGAGAAAAGTGAAGTAAATGCAGTACCTCTACTGTGGGTGAGCCTCTGAGACCTTAGTGTGAGGTCCCTGGACTGAAGCCATGGGTGGAGACTGACCCAGCAGAGGTCACCAGCAGCACATGGAACCCAGGCCTAAAGGAAATGAAGGTGGCAGCATCAGTGAAAAGCCTATCTCAAGGGCTAAACTGAATCTCCTGCAGTAAGAACATAAGAAGAGCTGGGTTGGATCAGACCAGAGCCCTATCAAGTCCAGCATTCATTTCCCAGAGGGGCCAACCAGATGCTCCTGGGAAGCCTGCAAGTAGGACATGAATGCAAAAGCACTCTCCTGCTCATGTTCCCCAGCATCTTAGCTGTTCGCCGTTTTGTGCCAGTGAATTCCTAAGTTTAATTATGCACTTTGTTAAGATGTACTGATTGTCCATTCTGGATCTTCTGTCGAAATATTTCACTGGCCAACACAGGGTTCAAAGATCGGGGGGGGGGGAGATATCTGTGTCCACTTTCCCTTTATTCTCCTCTTTTGGGGTGCAATCCTATGCTTGTTCAGACAGAAAAGAAGTCCTACAACTCCCAGCATTCCCCAGCCAGCAAGGGAGTTGTAGGACTTTTTTCTGTCTAAACATGCATAGGATTATGCCCTAGGATGTCTCTTTTCTAAACTGCACCCATAGGAAGTGGAAGGAAGGCCAAGCTACCAAGGAAGAGTACAGGCAAGTAGCACAGAATTGCAGGGATGGCGTCAGGAAGGTTAAAGATGAGAACGAGCTGCGGTTAGCAAGGGATGCTAAAAGCAACAAAAAGGCTTTCTTCAGATATGTGCATAGTAAAAGGCAGAGGAAAGAAATGGTGGTTCAGCTACTAAATAAGGATAGCAAAATGATAACAAAAGACAAGGAAAAGGCAGAAGTGCTCAATTCCTACTTTGGCTCAGTCTTCTCCCAAAAGAGGGTCTATGAGCCCTCTGGCAAAGGCGAAGTACAGGCTGAAGGGGAAGGATTGCAGCTTGAGACTGATAGGCGTATGGTCAAGGAACACCTAATTACTTTGAATGAGTTCAAATCTCCAGGGCCAGATGAACTGCATCCTAGAGTAATATAGGAACTGGCAGAAGACCTCTCAGAACCACTGTCTATTTAATCTTCGAGAAATCATGGAGGACGGGGGAAGTGCCAGATGACTGGAGGAGGGCTAATGTTGTCGCTATCTTCAAAAAGAGTAAAAAGGAGGAAACTGGGAACTATAGACCAGTCAGTCTGACATCAATCCCTGGGAAAATTCTGGAGCAGTTTATAAAGCAATCAATAAGTAAGTACCTTGAACACAATGCAGTGATTACTCGAAGCCAACATGGATTTGTCAAGAACAAATCCTGCCAGACGTATCTGATCTCGTTTTTAATCAAGTAACCTCCCTTGTGGACTGTGGGCATGCTGTGGACATAATATACCTCGACTTCAGCAAAGCTTTCGACACAGTGCCCCATGATATCTTGATGAGCAAACTAGCTCAAAGTGGGCTAGATGAAACAACGATCCGGTCGATCCACAGTTGGCTACAGAATTGGACTCAAAGAGTGCTTCTCAATGGGATCTTCTCAAACTGGGGAGAGGTAACGAGCAGGGTACTGCAGGGTTCAGTCCTGGGCCCAGTGCTCTTCAACATTTTTTATTAATGACTTGGAGGAGGAGGTACAGGGAATGCTGATCAATTTGCAGATGACACAAAACTGGGCGGGATAGCTAATACCCTGGAAGACAGAAACAGAATCCAAAGTGATCTTGATAGGCTGGAGTGCTGGGCAGAAAACAACAGAATGACATTTAATAGGGATAAATGCCAAGTTCTGCACCTAAGAAAAAGAAACCAATGGCACAGTTACAAGATGGGAGATACTTGCCTCAAAAATACTACAAGTGAGAAGGATCTTGGAATTGTTGTAGATCACAAGCTGAATATGAGCCAACAATGTGATGTGGCTGCAAAAGAGACAAATGCTGTTTGGGGCTGCGTTAATAGAAGTATAGCTTCCAAATCACGTAAAGTACTAGTTCCCCTCTACTCAGCACTGGTTAGGCCTCATCTTGAATACTCTGTCCAGTTCTGGGCACCACACTTTAAGAAGGATGCAGACAAACTGGAGAAGGTTCAGAGGAGGGCAACGAAGATGATCAGGGGAATGGAAACAAAGCCCTATGAGGAGAGACTGAAGGAACTGGGCATGTTTAGCCCTGAAAAGAGAAGATTGCGGGGAGATAGGTTAGCACTCTTCAAGTACTTGAAAGGTTGTCACAGAGAGGAAGGCCAGGATCTCTTCTCGATCATCCCAGAGTGCAGGACATGGAATAATGGGCTCAAGTGACAGGAATCCAGATTCCAGCTGAACATCAGGAAAAACTTCCTGACTGTTAGAGCAACATGACAATTGAACCAATTCCCTAGGGAGGTGGTGGGCTCTCCCACACTGGAGGCATTCAAGACGAGGCTGGACAGCATCTGTCAGGGATGCTCTGACTTGGATTCCTGCATTGAGCAGGGGGTTGGACTCGATGGTCTTGTAGGCCTCTTCCAACCCTACTATTCTATGATTCTGTGATTCATTCTGCACAACACTTCAGCATTTCCCTCATAGGAGAGGTGCTCCAACTTCTTAATAATTTTTGCTGGCCCTTTTCCATCTCTGTGGTGGTACCCTTTATGAGACGGGGTAACCAGAACTGTACACAGTATTTCAAGTGCTTCCACTACACACACACACACACACACACACACACACACACAGGCATTATCAGACTGACAGTTTCATTTTCAATTTTTTTCCTAACAACTCCTAACATGGAATCTGCCTTCCCCCCCACCCCACCCCACTGTCACCACATACCTAGTCAATGTTTGCATAGAGCTACTGACATAGTGTGATTTTATTTTTCCTATTTTTTCATGTTGTTTTCCCTATATCTCCCCACATCTACATATATTTCCCTTAAATAGTTAAGTTTATATCTTACTGCTAGTATCTTATCACTTTTATTAATTTCTCTCATTCCTTAAATCCATCTTGATTTTTGTCAATAAAGGTTGCTTCTTTCTATAACTTCTCTTTCTGCTCCTAGTGGATAACCTTATAGACTTCAGGCACCACAGTGTACTCTTGTTTTCTTTGAAATGTAACAAATGTGGTATGAAAAGAAATAGAATGGAAAGTTTGACCCTGCAGCCTCAATTGTAAACATCCTGAAATGTATTTCGTAACCCAAAACATTTAAGTGTCCATTGAGAACATGATGAAATGTGAAAAGGTTAACTTTTAACCATTCCATGTCATGTGCATATGAAGTATTCTAGCCCAGGTCAGCAAGGGGAGGCGTGAATGGAGAATGAATAGCTTTATTGCAGGAAGGCCAAATGGGGTGCTCTGGTATGTGCTGAAGATTGCCAAAGTATCAGTTACAGAAGATGGAAATGGGCCAATAAAAGGGGAGGATACCACGTTATGACCACAGAAGCAACCTTGAGAAATGTTGGGGAGTCAGAAGGAGATGTCAGTCAACAAACGCCAATCCTGGAAATTGGGAACATGATGTATTGTCAACAAAGAACATAACAAACCCCTCTTTGATCTCATGAGCCCCAACAAGGGAAAAGGGGTAAAAAAAACCCCTGAATCTGCCATTGTTCAGGAGGGGTGTGGTTGCATCTGGATCATTTGTATGTGCACATACCAACAGCACCCTTGATCCACGGGACACGTATTAAGTGCTCTCGCCAAGTACTTGATTGCGTGTGGTGAGTATGTGTTGGGTAAAATTCAGGGAAGGAAGCTTAGATTATTTTACTGTCCGCAGCTTATATAAGGCACAGTTATCTTTGTTCTGTCATACTTAACTGTTTGGGTTTGGGATATAAGACAGCAGGCGTAGGCTTGGGCGTGGCTGACACCATATCACCGTTGCCTCAGTGGGCCATTAGCGGCGTGGACCGATCTGGAGATGAGCAACAAACAGGGACCAACTGTATGTTTAGTCATTTAATGCACCACATTTGGGTAACTAAGTTCCTACCTAAGAGGCGCGCAACCTCTTAAGCCTCAGAGAAGGGCACAACTTCTTGAGGATTGTTAGTTTTAGGCTCTTATCTAAGAGGTGTGCAACCTCTTGAGCTTCAGAGAGCCTGAAACTCTTTGAGATTTCTTTGTAATTAAGTTTGTACCTGAGAGGCATGTAACCTCTTCAGCCTCAGAGAGCGTGCAACTCTCTGGGGAGGTTCTACTTTTGCTTATTTCTTTTATTTCAATACATCTCCTTTTCTTTCAGCTGTATTGGTTGTGTGCGTGTTCTTCTCCACCTCATAAGATCCCAAACCTCTCTGCCTGATCAACTGAGGGCCCTGGGTAAATTGAAATCCATATTTCACACTATCCACCACAATTTAAAGCTCTGTTTCCTGGTTAGTCATCCCATCAGTTTCTTTGAAATCAGGATATTTTGCTCCAAAGTCACTAATTTTTTATTAGTTATTTATAAAATTGATTGTACCCCAAGTGGGGTACCTCAAACTGTACCCTAACAATGAAACAGGGGAGAACAGAAACACAGATAGACAACAGTTTACAAGATGGAGCAACACAGATTTAGTCAAAAGCCTGGGTGAACAAATAGGTCTTTAGTTGGCAACAAAAGCTTACAAGACTCAGCACTGATTGTATGTGAGTGGGGCAGGGGTGTCCATAACTGGAGGTGCTTGTATCAAGAACACCCTCTCTCAGGTTGTCGCATATCAAATCCCAGGCAAATGCGGTACCATCAAGAGGGTATCCCCACTTGATCATAATATCTTGGCAGGTACGTAAGGGAGAAGGCACGCTATCAGGAATTCAGATCCTGAACTGTGTAGGGATTTATATTAGCACAAGCACCTTGAACTTGGCTCAGTAGCTCTTTACAGACCTCTTAGGTATTCATCATCCTAAATAATTTAGGATCATCCAAAGAACTTGGCCACCGCATTGGTCACTCACAACTCCAAATAGTTTATGAACAAGTTAAACAGCACCAGTCCCAGTTCTCATATAACCCATGGTTTCTTTTAGGGTTGTGCTTAACCATCACATAACCCATACTTGCTGGGTTCACACAATCCCCGAGTGGGGACTGCATATGCAACCTGGTGCCCACAGGCCCCCGGCTCATCATGGCATAGTGCGTTATCTGAACCCAGTAATTATTTTCTTCATGCACATGTTACTGGGGCAGCATGGAAAAGAATCATGGGGCTCCCACATCACTGTTAAGGGCAAACTGGCCCCAAGACAACATTAAAAGTGGTTTGGTCTTCCATGACTAAAAACAGGGCTCATCAGCAAATAGAGTTCTCTCCTCATATGCCCCCGCCTCCCACGCAATCTCAAGTCTAGAGACAATCTAACTGAAAGCAAAGGAAGCAGGACCTCAGGAGCTCAGGAGCTTAGACGCATGCTTTAATAGGAGTAGGTTAGGAAAACAAGAGCAATGGACACAGGTGTATCCATTATCTTCTAGAACCAAACAACTAATAGTAGGCTCCTCACCTCAATCCAATCAAGATACCCAACAACTACAGGAGGGCTCATGGAAGAGTTCATACCTCTTAGCAGGCCAGTGCCCACTGCCCCCTCTGAGAACTATGACCATAGCAGGCAATAACTGAGGATGAAAGTCCTTGGGACTGCAGACTCTGGCCTCATCCATTGGCTAGAGAACCGAGGGCCACTGGGGGGGCTGCACCTCCTGCCTCCCAGGATGAACATCATCACAGTGGGGAGACCAACCTGATCCTATATATCAGTCATTGGTATATTTGCTTTCCTTCCCCTCCTTCTTCCCAATCCCTTTTTCCCTTTGTGTCATTTCTTTTCGATTGTAAGCTTGAGGGCAGGGACTGTCTTAATATTCATCTTTGTAAGCCACTCTGGGAGCCTTTTTCGGCTCAAGAGTGGGGTAAAAACACCCCTAAATAAAATAAAATAAATGAATGAATGAATGCCCACAAGTGCTTTCTGGACACCCCACCGAGACCTGTGGAACTGCCTTGTAAGGCGAGCCACGTGGAAGTGTTCTTGTAAGTGGCTCCAAATACCAGTTGGACCTTCTTCACTCCCAAGCACCCAGGAAGCACAATTTTAGAAGTTTGCGGGGCATGTAGCAGCAGAAGAGCTAAAGCATGTGGGATCCTTTTAAGAAATCTTTCCATTGTAATTGCGACCTGCACTCTTCGACAGTTTCTGGGGGCTGTTGGTGTCCCGGTCCCACAGCTGCCTCATTTCTTACGCTACTGCACTTTCTTTCTTTCTTTCTTTCTTTATTTCATTTCTATACCGCCCAATAGCCGAAGCTCTCTGGGCGGTTCACAAAAATTAAAACCAAACACACAATAAAACAATTTAAAATATACAGAACATTAAAACCACAATATAACAATACAATCACAATAAAATCTAGCAGCAGTGCAGGAGTTTAAAATACAGATTTAAAACAGCAAAGATAAAAAATTTAGAAAGCTAAAATGCCTGGGAAAATAAAAAGGTCGTCACCTGGCGCCGAAAGGAATACAATGTAGGCGCCAGGCGAACCTCACTAGGGAGAGAGCCGGGGTGCCACATTCCAGAGCCGGGGTGCCACAGCAGAAAAAGCCCTCCTCCTAGTAGCCACCCGCCACACTTCCTTTGGCAGGGGCTCACGGAGAAGGGCCGCTGAGGATGATCTTAAGGTCCGGGCAGGCACATATGGGAGGAGGCGATCCTTCAGGTAACCTGGCCCCAAGCCGTTAAGGGCTTTGAATGTTAACACCAGCACTTTGAATCGGGCCCGGAAATGGACTGGCAGCCAGTGCTGCTGGAAAAGTACTGGCTCGCAGGCCAGTCCCTGTTAACAATCTTGCTGCCCTATTTTGGACCAGCTGAAGTTTCCGGACCATTTTCAAAGGCAGCCCCACGTATAACGTATTGCAGTAATCCAGACGAGAAGTTATCAGAGCATGGATAACTGTAGCTAGGCTATCTCTGTCCAGATAAGGGCGTAGTTGGTATACCAGCCTAAGCTGATAAAACATGCTCCATACCACTGAGTTCACCTGTGCCTCAGGTGACAGTTCTGGATCCAAGAGCACCCCCAAACTACGAACCTGATCCTTTAGGGGGAGTGCAACCCCCTCCAGAACAGGTTGAATATCACCTAGCCGGGCAGACGAACCACCCACTAACAGTACCTCCGTCTTGTCTGGATCGAGTTTCAGTTTATTGGCTCTCATCCAGTCCATTACCGTGCCCAGGCACTGATTCAGAACAGCCACTGCCTCACCTGGTTTTGAGGAGAAAGAGAGGTAGAGCTGGCTGTCATCTGCATATTGATGGCACCTCAGCCCACACCTCCGGATAACCTCCCCCAGCGGTTTCATGTAGATGTTAAACAGCATGGGGGATAAAATAGAGCCCTGTGGAACCCCATGGCACAATTGCCATGGCACAGAGCAGTAATCCCCCAGCACCACCTTCTGGAATCGGCCATCCAAGTAGGAGCGGAACCACTGTAGTGCAGTGCCTCCAACCCCCAACCCAGACAACCTATCCAGAAGGATACCATGGTCGATGGTATCGAAAGCCGCTGAGAGGTCCAGGAGAATCAACAGGGTCGCACTCCCCCTGTCCCTCTCCCGGCAGAGGTCATCCCACAGGGCGACCAAGGCAGTTTCCGTTCCAAAACCAGGCCTGAGGCCCGATTGAAATGGATCTAGATGCACACACATATGTTCAATACTATAAAGGAAGCTGGTGACTTATCACTGCATAGCAACATATACAGTATATGGCACGTATGCAGTACAGTCCACTAAGAGCAAGGGAATAGGAGGACCTACCTCACAATTTTATTGAGTGACATTGCAGCCACACAAGACAGCCAACAAAATATGCACCCACCAAAATGGGGTATGGACTTAGCAGCACCCAGCCAACTCTAAACCCATAATTCTTTCAATACAAAATGGAATCGATCCTGCTCAGATCTTCAAACGTAACTGCACGATATGTATTTTATCACTCTTTTTCTTCTTCCTGTCCCTTGATTGCGCCTGCTTGTTCTTTCAAGGGCATTCCCATTAGGAAGAAACAGTGTTCTCTCCATTCTCCCCCTTAAAGCACAGAAAAGATAATCATATCAAGAGAAACTTATTACTGTTTTCAAATTGTCTCTGCCTCTCAGCAGGCACACTCTCCAGGCAACAGTTTTGCCGCTACATTAGGACTAATTTTTCTCCCCCTCCAGATGACATTTTGTACCGTGGGTACAGGAGAGAGAGGAGAGACGAAAGATTTGTGGCCCAGGATGCAGATGAACCCTGACAAACAAAAAAGCAAAATAGGAAGCTCAGCCCTCTTTTATTGAGACTAAAAAATTTCAGCTTGAAGAGAAATGTTTCCCAGGATGAAACAGATGTACATGGGTATATATTCAAACACAATGTCCATTTGATGAAGTCGGGCGAAGCCTCAGCTCCTCCCCAGACGTGGATTCATCGTTCCAGTTTTTCCTGGCAACCAAAAAAGCACCTAGAGAAAGAAAAACCATCTCTCGTTTCCATTTGGATGGGCAAATGCACACACTGTATGATGCTGCCATCTCGTGTCCAAACCTATTAGTAGCAGATCCGTGACTTCAAACACATTAGCTATTATCTCTTTAAAAATTCAGCATTTTCCTAGATTTGTATGTTCCCCCCTGCTCTTGGTCATCTGTTTTCTGTCAGGTTAAAGTTTTGCCATTTTGAATCAACCTTTAGCAGAGATGACCTAAAATCAATGCCAAGAGAGAAGAAAAAGCCCACAACTTCATATCGGCTTGCACAAAATTCTGAAACACACTTCTATTAGCAGAACACTCGTAAGAAATCTAGTAATGGCCTAACCTATTTTTAATTTGCAATCCATCCCATAGCTCCACTGAACTCAGTAGGACTATAGCTAAGCACATATGGTTATGTTGGATTGCAGCCTTAATGCCATTAGATCAACAAAGGTGCTTCTATTTTATTTGTAAATAAATGTGTAGAGATTAAAAAGGAAAATGCACATCATTAGTAGCCAATGGTTCAGTTGCAGCAATAACGACTAGATGCTCTCTGGTAACCCACTGAAAACAGCATTTGTGCCCCCTGGCAGGGACACACATAACACAGTGGTTTCACAAGATAGTCACTCCCCAAAGAGGCAGGCTAGCTTCTAGGGTGGTATTGGGGTAGTGGTGGCATGTCTTAAAATTAGAGCTGCTGTAGGACACTGGAACAGCCCAAGAAAGAAGGAAAGCGAAAGGCAACAGCGATAGGGGGAGATATGCCCCATTAAATGCAAAATTCCAGAGGTTAGCCAGAAAAGATAAGGAATTATTTTTAAACAAGCAATGCGCGGAAGTGGAAGAAGATAATAGAATAGGAAGGACAAGAGACCTCTTCCAGAAAATTAGAAACATCAGAGGTAAATTCCAGGCAAAAATGGGTATGATAAAAAACAAAGATGGCAAGGACCTAACAGAAGCAGAAGAGATCAAGAAAAGGTGGCAATAAAATACAGAAGATCTGTATAGGAAGGATAATAATATCGGGGATAGATTTGACGGTGTGGTCAGTGAGTTAGAGCCAGCCATCCTGAAGAGTGAGGTTGAATGGGCCTTAAGAAGCATTGCTAATAACAAGGCAGCAGGAGACGATGGTGTCCCACCTGAACTGTTTAAAATCTTGCAAGATGATGCTGTCAAGGTGATGCATGCCATATGCCAGCAAATTTGGAAAACACAAGAATGGCCACCAGATTGGAAAAAATCAACCTATATCCCCATACCAAAAAAGGGAAGCACCAAAGAATGTTCAAACTATCGAACAGTGGCACTTATTTCACATGCCAGTAAGGTCATGCTCAAGATCTTGCAAGGCAGACTCCAGCAATTCATGGAACGAGAATTGCCAGATGTACAAGCTGGGTTTAGAAAAGGCAGAGGAACTAGAGACCAAATTGCCAATATCCGCTGGATAATGCAGAAACATCTATTTCTGTTTTATTGACTATTCTAAAGCCTTTGACGGCATGGATCATCACAAATTGTGGCAAGTAGGGTTGGCGGAGAATTTCTCCCCGAAACTTCGGGGGGCCGAGCGCCAACGTGTTCGGCCCCCCGAACAAGTTTCGGGGAGAAATCCTCCGCATCCCCCCGCCCCCCGCACCCGGGACTTACCTTCGCCGAATGTCCCTCCCGGCAGCGGGTCCGGCCGGCGGTTCGGCGGGTGTTCGAGCGGGGCGGGAGCGGCAGCCGGTCTTTCGACCGGCTGCCGCCACCGCCATTGCAATAAAAGGAAAAAAAAAAACGCCCCCTGATAGGCTACGTGACGATTCACGTAGCCTATCATGGCTAGATTTGCAAAGTCAGCCGTGATAGGCTACGTCAATCGTCACGTAGCCTATCACGGGTGACTTTAAAAAAAAAAAAAAGCGCGTACGGATAATGGCGGCCCCCATAGGGAGCCGCCATTCCCGTTCCTCATTTGGTCGCTGTAGTCTACGTAAAGATTTACGTAGACTACGGCGACCAAATAAGGAACGCGAATGGTGGCTCCCTATGGGGGCCGCCATTAGCGTAGGCGCTTTTTTTTCGGGGGAAGCCTCCCCCCCCAGCCGGAACTTCGCGGGGGGAGCAGCAAAGCGCCTCCCCCCCACCGCGAACGTCCTTCGATGACAGGTAAGGGACTTTCGTCCACCCCTAGTGGCAAGTTCTTGGTGGTATGGGGATACCAAGTCATCTTGTCTGCCTCCTGAGGAATCTGTATAATGACCAAGTAGCAACAGTAAGAACAGACCACGGAACAACGGACTGGTTTAAGATTGGGAAAGGAGTGCGGCAGGGTTGTATACTCTCACCCTACCTATTCAACCTGTACGCAGAACACATCATGCGACGTGCTGGGCTTGATGAAGCCAAGGCTGGAGTTAAAATCGCTGGAAGAAACATTAACAATCTCAGATATGCAGATGATACCACTTTGATAGCTGAAAGTGAGGAGGAGCTGAGGAGCCTCATGACGAAGGTGAAAGAAGAAAGTGCAAAAGCTGGGTTGCAGTTAAACCTCAAAAAAACCAAGATTATAGCAACCAGCTTGATTCAGAACTGGCAAATACAGGGAGAAAACGTGGAGGCAGTGACAGACATTATCTTTCTAGGCGCAAAGATGACTGCAGACGCTGACTGCAGCCAGGAAATCAGAAGACGTTTACTTCTTGGGAGGAGAGCAATGACAAATCTTGATAAAATAGTGAACAGCAGAGACATTACACTGACAACAAAGGTCCGCATAGTTAAAGCAATGGTATTCCCCATAGTAACCTATGGCTGCGAGAGCTGGACCATAAGGAAGGCTGAGCGAAGGAAGATAGATGCTGTTGAACTGTGGTGCTGGAGGAAAATTCTGAGAGTGCCTTGGACTGCAAGAAGATCAAACCAGTCCATACTCCAGGAGATAAAGCCAGACTGCTCACTTGAGGGAAGGATATTAAAGGCAAAACTGAAGTACTTTGGCCACATCATGAGAAGACAGGATACCCTGGAGAAGATGCTGATGCTAGGGAAAGTGGAAGGCAAAAGGAAGAGGGGCCGACCAAGGGCAAGATGGATGGATGATATTCTGGAGGTGACGGACTCGACCTTGGGGGAGCTGGGGGTGGCGACGGCCAACAGGAAGCTCTTGCGTGGGCTGGTCCATGAAGTCACGAAGAGTCGGAAGCAACTGACCGAATAAACAACAACAAGGGTGTTTATATGGAAAGATGATCTTATGAACTGTGTATAGCTTGTATTTTATAACTTTTGTGTTTTGTTCTGTAAATGTGTGTTTGTGTTTGGCAAAATGTGGTGTATGAACAAACAAACCCACATGCCTATTTCCAATCTGACAGGCCAGAATATCTCCGGGTGAAAAGTGCACTAACATCACCAAAAACAGACAAGTTATCGCCAGACAACTGCTCGTTGTTGTTGTTCAGTCGTTCAGTCGTGTCCGACTCTTCGTGACCCCATGGACCATAGCACGCCAGGCCTTCCTGTCCTGCGCTCTCTCCCGGAGCGTGCTCAAGTTCATATTCATTGCATCCGTGATGCTATCTAGCCATCTCATCCTCTGCCGTCCCCTTCTCCTTTTGCCTTCAGTCTTTCCCAGCATCAGGGTCTTTTCCAGGGAGTTTTCTCTTCGCATTAGGTGGCCAAAATATTGGAGCTTCAGCTTCATTATCTGTCCTTCCAATGAGCAACTGCTCAGCAACTGCCAAATGCACAAAGGAAATGCCATTGCCAAGATGCAGCCTAAGGGAAATATGTGGCACAGAACACACTCTCTGCAACATTGAACCAAACTCTTCTCTGCTCTTTCTCCCATTTTTAGAGGGCAGGGTGTATCATTCTCCAGGGTTCTGCCACTCCTGCCCCACAAGGAGATGCCTCCCCCAAGTAAATTATAAACTACAGACCACTTGGGGGAAGGCAAGGCTGTTGTCTCTGCCTTCACACAGGGTTTTTGCAGAAGGCAAAAGCAGCATGTATGGGCAGGGGGGCAGGGGCTTCTCACCCTTCCAGCTGGGCTTTTAGAGAAAGCTGAAGCAGAAAGGCACTGCATATGGAGGGAAAAGACCACTTTTCCACCCACTCCCAAGTTTGTTTGTTTCTATACTGCCCAACAGCCGAAGCTCTCTGGGCGGTTCTCTGCACATGCCATAGGATTCAGGGGAGATGGGAGGGTGACAACCACAAATAATGATGGGCTATTAAGCCAAGCCAAAATTTCAGGGTCCCTAATAAACCTTGTTCCTCTTCTTTTGGATTTGATTAGATATGAGGAATTCCAGCATATCCCCACCCCATCTACTTTTACCATGCTCTCATTTTCTGCATGTCAGCACCGTTTCTTCAGTAGACATTGGGATATATTTTCCAGGCACTATGACAATCCTTTGCCCTGTTCTCCAAGAAAAAGCTTCCCCCACACCTTTCTCTGCCAAATAAAAGTTTTCCCACTTACTTCTCACCATTCATTTAGAAAGAAATCTATCTAAATTCAGCTGAACGCATCTCCGCTAGGCAATAACCAGCCAGGATGTTCTGCCTTGTCTGAATGAAAGATTTCTTTAAAACATCACGGCCTAGAGACTCAAACAGATGTTTAAACTGAAGTGGAATAAGATCCTGCTTCAAAACGCCAAGATTTGATTTTCTGGATTCCCTTCGGTTATGCAAAGAATCAGCGTCCAGTACATAAACCTACTTACAGAAAATATCTAACTGCTCCAGAGAGAGATTAAAGCTGGTGCTGGATGGGAAAAAAAATCCAGGAAATCAAAGAGACAAAAGCCAGGGAGAACATCTGTACCAATATTCATAAAATCATGTTAGATGGGTTAATACAACAGAGGCATCTGGAGAATTTATGGACCCAAACACGATTAAGAAAAAGAGAAGAAAGAACTCAGAATACCTGCTGGGCCTATAAGAAGGAAAAGGGAATTGTCTTTATATTTATTGAGGTGTAGACTAAAGTACAGGAGAACAGCAAAAATATGAGAGCCTAATGTGATTTCCAATAGTAATGTCACTGGGAAAAATGTCTTTGTAAAATAGAAAGCGGAAAGGATTTAGAAGACAAGCTACTGCCGATGGCACCTTGTTTAGAGTGGAATGGGAGCTACGCTGCTTCCCACCTCTCAAGCCTATGCCACTGGCCAACAACCATTGCCCCAACCATGCAAGGAAGAAGGGAGAGAGAATGCTGAACTCAAATCCAAAACCTTGTGTATACATTATCTCACCTTTCCTCTGTTCCAGTATGCCAACGGAACTGACAGAAAGGAAGTCTCATGCATATAAGCTAGAATTTGAGAAAAATTGCCCCAGCACCATTTCTCCAAAGACAGGCTAAGTAACAAAGTCTGCACCCTGGTTTCACAAAACATATTCTTTGCATCTGGTGGACTCTAGTCCGCAAAAATGCATGCTAAAATAAATTTGTTAGTCTTTAAGGTGCCACAAGACTCTTTGTTTTCCCACTATACAAGTTACCTTCACATTTCCATGTTTTTACTAGTGCCCCCACATATAAGAACATATGCCTCTAGCTCAATTCAGACATTATGAATATGGAAGTTTAACTGTGGTTTGGTGTGATGTCTGAATTAACAAACTGTGGTTTGCAATTGCCAGCAAACCAGAGTCAGAAACCATGGCTTGAATTAGGTTTGCAATCCATGGCTTCTGCTAACCGTGGTTTGGTGTGACGTCTGAATGAACAAAATATGGTCATGGCTCTCCCTCCAATGGTTGCTCTACCATAGTGATGCAAGTAAACTTACGAAGCTGTGTGCCGAGATGATGGAATGGCAAAGCAGGTTTTGCCAGCTGTATGTTTGCAAACTCAAACCAAGATTTGGATTGTAAACTAAGGTTCGTTAAATATGGCTTAGTGTGCTGTATGGAATAAGCCAAATAATTAACTGGAATATAATTCAAGCCCCTGGTGGAAAGGGGCTAACAAGGAATTCTGCCACACATTATGAAAACCCGGGAGGTCAGTATCAGTTTGACATTCTGTATTCTTGGTTTAAAAAAATCCAAACTGGTCAACAGGGGAACAAGACACTCTGATTTGCTTGCTAGCAAAACAGAAATTGTAAAAGGCCATGAGCAAAGAACTTAGAGGAGGAACTGTGCCCTCTGAAGGCTCATCATCCCCAGAATCCAACACCCAAACAGGCCCCCTCTAATAATTCCTGTAGAAGAAATAATTCACATATTTTTGTCTTCTTCTCCCCAGCCATGGCAGCTAGAAATTTGTTCTGCTGTTTGTTTTAAGTCCTTGTTTACTTACATGAAACCTTCCAGAAGAGCACAATAACAGTGTTGAGACAATGCCAAAAATAAGTTATAGACACAATTTACATACACTGAGCCAAAATTTAGTTGAAAATGTCCTCCTAGCTGTTTAACTGCATTCTCTGCTGTCACTGATTGCAGAGACACCACCAGTGCCAGAACACTGAACTCCACGATGCATCATCCAGAATGGGTTCTGGTGCATTGCACGGTAGAATATCTTAGAGGGACAGCATTCACTAAGGTCAAACGTACATCATAGTATTGGTATGAATCTAGTATCTGTTAACAATCAGCTTTCAAAATGAGAGGCTACACCTTCCAGGGAAGACATTCTGGTATTCAAAACAGACAGCAATTCTTCTTATATTAATAAGATATTTGCTAAATACTTTGTAGGACTTGAACCAGTAGATTCTTTAACCAACTGGCGATCTCATTCTTTGGGACTCTCCTCTTGAATAACATGAAACTTTTCAATATTTTTATTTATATAGCATCATCAACCTAAGTGGCACATGATTCATATGCCAGTGTGGTGTAGTGGCTAGAGTGCTGGACTGAGAGTAGGGAGATCCGGGTTCTAGTCCCCACTTGGCCATGGAAGCTCACTGGATGACTTTGGGTCAGTCACAGACTCTCAGCCCAACCTACCTCACAGGGTTGTTGTTGTGAGGCTAAAACCGAGAGGAGAATTATGTACACCGCCTTGGGTTCCAAGGAGCAAAAAGGTAGGATATAAGATAGATAGATAGAAAGATAGATAGATAGATAGATAGATAGATAGATAGATAGATAGATAGATAGATCAGACAGACAGACAGACAGACAGACAGACAGACAGACAGACAGACAGATTCCTGCCTCCATGGAGTTTACAATCCAAGATCAATAGTGGGGAAGACAACAAAAGGAGGGGGCACAGAGAGCCAAGGGGAGCAAGAGATGAGATGTAAGCAGTAAGTAGACATATTTAAGCTTCGTTACAACTGGGAACGAAGATAGAAAGAGTTACACCAAAGGCCTCACTCACAAAACTGGTGGGTTTTTAAGAGGGATTTCAAGGAAAAGAAGTGGCACCATGGACAATGTTCCCCATCTGAATTAACAGAATTATGAGTAAGACATAACTGATATGAACCCGATTCTACTTGGTAGGATAGGAAGCTTGTGCTGGGTACAGTTCTGAATGGCACATTTCAAAACAGATAGAAAAGGTGAGAAGAATCCAAAGAGCAACAAAAATGATTAAAGGCCTGGTCAGAAGCATGTGGCATGAAGGAAAATAATTGGCATGAGCTTGTTTAGCATTGAGAAAGCAAGATAGAAGGGACAGTAACAGTCATAAAATAGAGGAATGGCTGCCTTAAGGAAGTCAGAGATCAGTTCCTCTCCTTTGTCTAAGAAATATGTTTCTTCCAGGGAACTGCAGTTTTAATTATTTAGGCTAGACATTAGGAACAACTTTCTAACTAAGAACAGTAGAGCACTAGAACTGCTTTTTTAAGAGGTGTGGTGGAACTTCCATAGCTAGAAACCTTTAAGAAGTGGTTGGACAACCATTTGGTTGAATTAATTCTAGTTGGTTTAATCAATGAGATCAGAGGATTAACTGGGATGATGTCATAAAGTTTACTAATGGCCATATAAACAGAGATTGTTTATTATAGAGGATGAGATTGCAGTGGTATTTGACAGAAAGGAAGGATTCCTCTTCCTGACAGGGGATGAGGATTCTATGGTTTTCAGGTTCTGAAACCTAGCATCTATATGAATGTGGAGAACTATCAAATTTCCACCACTTCCAAAAGAAATGGAAAAGACCCAGTTCAGATCAACCAATCCTGAGAACACCTTTATGGAAGTTTTTCGAAGGGCCATTATATAGCTAGCTAGCTATTTATTTATGAATGACATTTATATACTGCCTTAGCTGCTAAAAAGCCATCAAGGCAATGTACAACCATTTAAAAACAATCAAACATTAAAATAAAAATGAACATTAAAACTGTAAAAACAGTAAAACATTAAAACTACACATTTTGAAAGGCCAAATTGAAAAAGGGAGTCTTTACGCCCTTTCCAAAGGCCAAGAGAGTGGAGGCCAATCATAGTTCTTGAGAGAGCGCATTTCATATTTTGGAGGAACACAAGACAAAGCCCTTTCACATCTGTCTGACAAACCTTTGTGGGCAATGGTGCCCTTAAAAGGGACTTTCTTGCAGATCTTAATACTCATAGCAAGACAGGTGCTCCCTTAGAAAGCCAGATCCTAGGCCATTTGGGGCTTGACAATTAAAACCAACATCTTGAATTGTGCCCTTCAACTAGCAGTGGGAGGACTCTCCTCAGCTCGAACTGGATTTGGTCAGTGTGATGTCCCTGGGGCCCTTGGGAGAGTCCTTACTGCTCTCCTTACTCTTGCACCTCAGGAGGTCAGTACACTGAGGCTTTGGAGATGAAAGAGTTTGGCTTCACCATAAGCTACAAGTTCAAGAAAACAGAGGCTGGAGGAAGGAAGAACAGAATGTATAAGAAGGGGCTTTGTAGAAGCTGTAAGCTATTGGGTTGGGAAGCTTGGTCAAGGATTGTACAACTCCCTTGATCCCAAGGCTCCCTGGAGCTTCCTTCAGCTTCTCAACAGTTCTCTGGCACCTTAAAAATAACATTTAGGGAGCATGTGCTTACCTGTCTGACCTGTGATTGATATTTTTAAAAGGTAAATTAAAAGCCCATTTTGTACAAATACGAAATATGTTTGATCTGTAATACAGTTGGGCGTTATGACTGTGCATATTTGTAATGCAAGCCAGGTAATTACAAACTCTGGCAACATCACTACTTTCTACTCTCCCTGAAACTCTAGTTGCTTTTATAAAAATGATAATTGTACTGTTTCGGACAAAGTCTAGAAAGTTATGTGGTATATCAAGTTTCTTTTGCGAGAGAGACTAACAATCCAAGTAACGTTACATAATATAAAAATGAGATAAAATTTAATATCTATAATTTCATATTTATGTATGCTTGTGCAGATTACAAAAAAGTGATAGCAAAACCTAAATCAATGTGACCTGTAAAACTGGAATATTACCAAGAAAAGGTCTATTTTCAGACTGGTCCCAGAGAAATTATTAGAACTAGTTACAGAAATTAAAGATGTGTGAAGGTGCCTTCTGATAAGCCCAGAATTATTGCCATAAAATATATTTGCAGAATATAAATTCTTGTATATTCTCAAGCGTTCCAATGAGATATTCTAAGGAGGCTTCTTTCAAAACATTTAACACTTATTCTGTCGCTTCTGAGGCAATAATGTTAGGGTTGTCAGCTTTATTGACAGACATCAAAAAGCTAAGGAGAATTAAACGTATAAGACTTAATCCTGCATTACCACTTCAGTGTAGAACAAAACTGCAAAAATGAATGTTTGAAGAGCCACAGTGCACGTATTATATCCTGTAGTGAATTTATTTTAAAGATGAATATAATAAACTAGTTATTTTTAGGACCGAGCCCAGGAATGTTCTACAGCCAACATTTTTTGCACACAAAAAAGGACTTCTGTGTGGCACAAAATGCTTCTCTAAGACAACCCCAAAAGCTTACCACCGGCTGCTGCTGTTTACAGCCCCAAATGACCACGGCTTCGGCAATATGTTGTCCAAAAAATAGCACTTAAGAACATAAGAGGAGTCCTGCTGGATCAGACCAAGGGTTCATCTAGTCCAGCATTCTCTTCACACAGTGGCCAGCCAGCTGTCAACCAGGAACCCACAAGCAGGGCATGAGCACAACAGCACCCTCCCACCCATGTTCCCCAGCAACTAGTGTAAATAGGCTCACTGCCTCTGGTATTGGAGGTAGCACACAGCCATCAGGGCTAGTAGCCACTGATCGCCTTTTCCTCCAGGAACGTCTTAAAAATGGTGTTACGCATTGAAATTTAGCTATGTTAAATGGCCTCAAATATTAAAAGTCGGGTCTTAGTAGGCAAGTTGTCAACAGGGAAACACTCTGAGAAAAAATGGGATATTTGCTCCGGAGCTAGTTCCCCTACTAGAGATGATCCCCTCAAACTTTTTTTTAAGCCAGGCAAAGTTTTGATTGGAACATTTTAACTAACTCTGGTGTACACTGCATGCATCTCTCATAGTTAACCAGTAGATTCTGACTCCTGGGTTCTTTTTCTTCCTCTGGCAAAGAAACCATCATGGATGAAATTAGGAAGCACATTCCATCATCTAAAGAACCTAATTTCTAAAACATGGGTATTACATTTGTGGCACACACCACCAATATTAATATCTAAGTGAAATTATTATTAACCTAAGTTATTCACAGCTTGAACTAAAGTATCCTAAGAGCAGGTTCCATTGCCCACGAGGCATTAGTCAAAATCATGCTTATGTATATTGTGCTAAAACAGCTTTCCCCAAGCTGGTGCCCTCCAGATGTGAAGGACTACAATTCTCATAATCCTCCAGCCAGTATAATTTGCTGGGGGATTGTGAGAATTGTAGTCCAACACACCTGGGGGGCATGAGATTGGGGGAGACTGTGCTGGGGTGTGCTCATTTCACAAATATTAGCCCAGTAGTCTTTGCAACAACCCTATGAGAGAGATCATATTATATACGTAGCTGGGAATGAGGTGAGGGAGCTGAGAGGAACTGGCTCACTTAAGGTCACCTCTTGGCCAAGGAAAGATTTGAACTGGGATTTGCTGGTCCACAGCTTACATTCTTAATCACACCTCATCAACTGCAGACAAACAGGACTAGGGGGGAAATGTAAAGGGCTTCTACCATGATCGGAGCCATGACAGAGGACTTGGTGGCAGACAAGACAGGTTCTGCCGTCAAGTCCCCTGGGATGCCAGATGGAGCTGGCTGGAGGACGAAGGCGGAAGTGGGGGAACAGCCAACACACTGTGGGTGATGCACCTGATCGTCTGGCGGGTGCAGCAACCACGCACTCTGGGTTGTTCGCAAAACAACCTGCAGTACGTGACTAATCACCCACAATGGGTTGGCGAGTCATGCTAATACGCCCACTATGAGCCTATCTGAGATGCTTAGCCAAAAATGAAGTTGATTTGTGCAAGGCCTAACACGTGCCAATCATGAGTACTTGGTCCAACAAAAGCTAAAAGCAATGGAAAACAGCCAACACATACAAGTTCTCTCATTGCTCTTCATGCCTCAACTCCACTGAGAAAAAGCATCATAACTCTGCCCCTTAGTTGGTGTCACAAGCCACAACTGTTGCGAAGTTTGTTACCCCTAATATGATTTTGAGCAAGTCCTCTGATGCCATTTTAACATAAATTTAGGTAAGTATGTCTGTTTATTGGATTCCTTTTACGATCAGACCATAAAGTCTGGTTCATACAGTAACTTCATCTCTAATGATATTTGTCTAATTAGGAGATCATTAAAGAACTGTGCTCAGTAAGATAAGGCTGCCATATGGATGCATTTAAGCAATGTAGTGATGGAAACTTGAAAGAGAAATCCAAGATAGGATAGTCTAAATTGCATTTGGATAAATCTTGAATTAACAGTACCTTTGATTTGGAAGATTGTCAGTCATTTGCAAACCCAAATTGATTTAATTAACACAAAGTGTGAGAAGCACATGACCTCTGAAGAACTTCTGTGTTACCTTAGTAACACACAAAGGCAGGGGCAGCCAACCAGCAGCCTCACATAGAGAGCTACTGCAGTGTAGTGGCTAAGACTCCAATTCTAAGCACTGACTAGGGAGTAACCCCGACTGAACTCAGTGGGGATTTACTTCTGGAGTAAACACGCCTATGACTGAGCTGTAAACCAGGAAATTCCCAGTTTACTTTTCTCATATGCAGACCACCACCACTCAGCCTCAATTTTCCCATCCCACCAATGTTTATACCTGACCTAGGACCAAGCCAGGAGGTCTCTTCTGATAAAGACGCTGAGACCCAACATCCCATGAGATGCGTGCGCATGCACACACGCACACAACCACAGCACTTCCATGGGCACCCCTGACATCCCTTTGGCAGCAGTGGATCTTGAGGGCTCACAGATGGGGTCCCTGATGAGGCAGAGCAGGAAGCCAAGTGACTGCCCAGCCCTAGAGAGCACAGGTGCCAGAAAATGCAGGTGGTCTCCCTTTTGGTGAAGCACACACCTTCAGGCCCAGAAAAATCAGACTCCACAGGAGTAAGAGGGCTCCCTGAAAGGGAGTGATCTCCTCAAGAACAGGGGACTTGAGGAGCAGGACGCTAACTGTTTGCACTGGGTCTGGGCAGGGCTCTGGAACACCAGGCTATGTAAAACTTCAGTTCTGATCTATCCACTGCTGGAACAACCCAGCTGACTCGCGAGTCTCCCTACATATCTGACTCCTAGCTACCAATTTTACTTTGTTCCTGAGACCACACCTGTCCCTTGGCTTGCTCCACCCTGTTGCCCTTGGCTTTGCATAATGACCCTGCTATCGAATCATGTTCTCTGTCAGACTGCCTTTCCAGCTTTTATCCCAGCCTCTCTTTGGAACTCTGCATTTTGGCCTGGCCCTAACACCCAAGGCTGCCTGTGACCCTCCAGGTCCTGCTCAGCACCATCCTCTAGCCTGACTTAGCCTCTCCACTGCATTCAGGGCAGGGTCCAGGCCTGGACCAAATTCAAGCAAGGCAGCAATCTGCACTATGGGGCTAATGATAGTTAATACTTACAGGCCTACTATTAAGATTCATGAGTTATGTAAGTGAAACTGGTGGACATAATCCAGGCTACAGTGTAACATACAAGATGGGAACAGACATGCTGCAGAAAGAGGCAGGGAAAATATGCAGCAAACAACAAGGACCCCCAGGTTTGCTAAACTCATCTCAGGATTTTGAAGGGCTGAGGATGTCAAAATGATACCCCAACAGCCAGGTTCAGAGGCAAAATACCTCTGAACTCCAGGTGCTAGAGACAACAAGAGAAGACTTTTGCCTTCATGCCTTATTCCCAGGGGCATCTGGCTGGCCAGTGTTAGAAAAAGAGTGCTGGACAAGAAGGGATCTTTGGTCTGATCCAGCAGGGCTGCCCTTAGGTTTTTACAGCCATCGGGGGTTAGATGTACTGGAGGAAGCACCCAGTGGCTGCGGGTCAAACTCTCATCATTTAAAATGTGCGGCTGCTGTTCTTTGCAAACCTGAATGCAGGTATGGGACCTGCTGCTGGAGTGGCTCAGGGAAAGGCTATGAGTTGTCATGTTTTTAGATTGTGGGCTATCAAGTGAAGCACACAGGCCTGCCTGATTTGGTGGGGGGGGCTGTTTTGCCTACTTTTTAACCTTTAATCATTGGACTAGCTCAGTAGTGGCTATGTTGAATCTCTTTGCCTTACCCACAACCCTATATTTATAAGCGGTGTTTTCTTGCAGAGAAATAGAGTGAGGCACTTTCCCTAGGGTAGAGCAAATTTACTCCGCTTCCCAGCACAGGAGTAGTGTGAGTAAATCCCATACCCCGATCCACCTTGATGCAGACGGCATCCTCTGGGCTGAGGTGAGACAGAAATTCGTGTGCGCACATACTGCAAGCTCTAGCCCTCATGCTGTGTACACTGGAAGACACGTAACAGGGGATCCTTCCCCTAGTTCCCAAAGAATTTGATCAGAGGCAAGATGATAAAGAACAAGAGAATGGCCCAGTCTGCATGATCAAACAACTCATGGTTAACAAATCACAGGTTGTTTGTAAGAGCAAGTGAGCTGGCTGGCTCCCACCCACTCACCCACTTCCACTGTGCAAAATCAGCACTCCTGATTGTTTAGGGCTAAACAACAGATTAACCCCAACAACAAACCATGGTTAGCTTGGCCATGGCTATTAAGGGTTGTTTAACCTATAGTTAGCTATTACGTGGGAACTAGGTCGATCTGTAAACAGCTCTGGCATACATATTCTCCCTTCAGCTCCTTCCATCTTCCCGTGAAATACAGGAGGAGACCAGAGACTGGGATCCACTCCTCAGAAGAGTCAATGCCGGAGATTGGCTCCATTTCCCCACTCTACCCATCAATGATGTCCCAAGTACAGAAGAGGAATTGTGAGGGACAATATTCTCCTTTGCTCAACTGAAGTTTTTCCTTGAACTCCTTGTATTTTCGCACAGTGAAAATACAAAACTGATTCTACTTTCTACAAGTTAATTTAGACCATAGGGAAGAACCCTAAATGCCTGCAATGCACAATTAAGGCAGCCCCAAACCTTCAAGCTCCATCACGTGTGAGAACAGGCAACGAGAATTTCCAAATGAGCAGCAGTTTTAGTGCTCACTTTTTATTGAGCTGGAGGATTTAAGGGAGCACAGTAGGAAACTTGGTATAGAATACACTAGAAGCTACTGCACTAGCAATCCAAGTCTATTACTGCCAAATTAGCTGCATTTGGAACATCTGTTTAAAACTTTGGGATGACACCAAATGAAATAAAGCCATTCACGCACGACAGCAAGTGCTCTGGAAATTCAGGGAGAACAGTGATGATTAGCCGTAAAGTTTGCCAAACACACAGTTCAATAGCACTAACTCCAGTGTATTACCACATTCAACGGCTAGCACAGACACCCCAACTACTCCAACACT
The DNA here is from genome assembly GCF_057233095.1 of Heloderma suspectum. Classification (NCBI taxonomy): domain Eukaryota; kingdom Metazoa; phylum Chordata; class Lepidosauria; order Squamata; family Helodermatidae; genus Heloderma; species Heloderma suspectum. Next base: position 5,742,809 of record NC_139459.1, on the reverse strand, counting down.
AGTCCCTCAGGAAAGAAATTTGTGGGGTTTAAACTACTCTAAGCAAATGTTCATGATAGTTCGATGGATACATAATATCTGGCTTAACTGTTGACTTTCTGAAGTGATCCCACAGACACATGGAAAAGTTACAACAGAAATGACTGTTGTTGTCAGGGGCAATTCCATGGACAAGACACAAAAAAAATCACAGCAAGAGCCACTTTATCCCCTCCAAAATAAGCCACAATGTGTAGTATGGTACACTTCCCTGTTTATCCTGATGTACTTAAGTATGATTATGATGTCCATACAAATCAAATTCAATAATCAATATGCAACATTTAAAAGCCTGGCCAAGTTGCAGAGTTAAAACAAAGAGAGATAATCCAAACCAGAGCAACTGAGGTGAGGATAATATACGTACACAAGAAAAAAGGTTTCAAATTCATCTCTGAAGTCATAAATACCTTTTCCTACTAAACCATACATCCTATTTAGATAAACAACCAATTTTCTCAGTGGTATTTAACTTTTATGGGGCACTCAAATGTTTTGAATAAAAAATATGTTCCAGCCACTGGCAGGCTATTTCCTTTACACCTTTCAAATCACTTACCTAAAGACTTCCAATCTATATCTGTTTCAAGCCCATCAGCTGGCCTTTTTGCCTTCTTTTAAATGCTTCCACTCACTGTATTTCAATTGCAGACTGGTAAAAGCACATCCATACCTCCAGTTTGGGCATGTGATACGTGGAGCCGTGATTAAAGGTGCAAGTCCCCTGAAAGCCATAACCACATCCAAAGATATGTGGAAACTAGAATTCTACCAGCCAAGAACCAAGCACAAAGTGCATGTGAAACTGTTGTTGTTGTGTTGTTCAGTTGTTCAGTCGTGTCCGACTCTTCGTGACCCCATGGACCATAGCACGCCAGGCCTTCCTGTCCTGCGCTCTCTCCCGGAGTGTGCTCAAGTTCATATTCACTGCATCGGTGATGCTATCTAGCCATCTCATCCTCTGCCGTCCCCTTCTCCTTTCGCCTTCAGTCTTTCCCAGCATCAGGGTCTTTTCCAGAGAGTTTTCTCTTCGCATTAGGTGGCCAAAATATTGGAGCTTCAGCTTCAGGATCTGTCCTTCCAATGAGCACTCAGGGTTGATTTCTTTTAGTATGGACTGATGTGACCTCCTTGCAGTCCAGGGGACTCGTAAGAGTCTTCTCCAGCACCACAGTTCGAAAGCATCAATTCTTCAGCGCTCAGCCTTCCTTATAGTCCAGCTCTCACAGCCATACATTACTACTGGGAAAACCATAACTTTGATTAGACGGACCTTTGTCGGCAAGGTGATGTCTCTGCTTCTTACTATGCTGGCTAGGTTGCCATAGCTTTCCTCCCAAGGAGCAAGCGTCTTTTAATTTCGTGGCTACAGTCACCATCTGAGGTGATCTTGGAGCCCAAGAAAGTAAAATCTGTCCCTGCTTCCATTTCTTCCCCTTCTATATGCCAGGAAGTAATGGGGCCAGATGCCATGATCTTCGTTTTTTTAATGTTGAGTTTCAAACCAGCTTTTGCACTCTCCTCTTTCACCCTCAACAAGAGGCTCTTGAGATCCTCTTCACTTTCTGCCATTAGGGTGGTACCGTCTGCATATCGGAGGTTGTTGATAATTCTCCCAGCAATCTTAATTCCGACCTCTGATTCATCCAATCCGGCATTTCCCATGATGTACTCTGCATATAAGTTAAATAAGCAGGGTGACAATATGCACCCAATATGCAGCCTTGTCGTACTCCTTTCCCAATTTTGAACCAATCGGTTGTTCCATGTCTGGTTCTTACTGTTGCTTCTTGACCCTCGTACAGGTTTCTCAGGAGACAGGTAAGGTGGTCTGGTACTCCCATCACTTTAAGCATTTGCCACAGTTTGTTGTGATCCACACAATCAAAGGCTTTAGCATAGTCAATGAAGCGGAAATAGACGTTTTTCTGGAATTCTCTTGCTTTCTCCATGATGCAGCGAATGTTGGTGATTTGATCTCTAGTTCCTCTGCCTCTTCAAAACCCAGCTTGTACTTCCGGTAGTTCTCGGTTCGCATACTGCTGAAGCCTAGCTTGTAGGACTTTGAGCATAACCTTGCTGGCATGTGAAATGAGCGCAATTGTGTGGTAGTTTGAACACTCTTTGGCGTTGCCCTTCTTTGGAATTGGAATGTAAACTGACCTTTTCCAGTCTTGCGTCCATTGTTGAGTGTTCCAAATTTGTTGGCATATTGAATGCAGCACTTTAACAGCATCATCTTTTAGGAGTTTAAATAGCTCAGCTGGAATACTGTCATCTCCACTAGCTTTGTTGTTAGTAATGCTTCCTAAGGCCCACTTGACTTCACTTTCTAGGATGTCCGGCTCAAGTTCAGTGACCGCACTATCATGGCTATCAGGGACATTCAGATCTTTCCTGTATAGTTCTTCTGTGTATTCTTTCCACCTCTTCTTAATCTCATCTGCTTCTGTTAGGTCCCTGCCTTCTTTGTCCTTCATCATGCCAGTCTTTGCACAAAACGTTCACTTGAGATCTCCGATTTTCTTGAAGAGATCTCTAGTCTTTCCCATTATGTTGTTTTCCTCGATTTCTTTGCATTGTTCATTTAAGAAGGCCTTCTTGTCTCTCCTTGCTATTCTCTGGAACTCTGCATTCAGTTGGATATATCTTCCCCTTTCTCCCTTGCTTTTCGCTTCCCTTCTTTCCTCAGCTACTTGTAAAGCCTCATCAGACAGCCACTTGGCTTTCTTGCATTTTTTTCTTTGGGATGGATTGAGTTGCTGCCTCCTGAACAATGTTACAGACCTCCATCCATAGTTCCTCAGGCACTCTGTCTATCAGGTCTAATCCCTGAAATCTATTCCTCACCTCCACTGTGTATTCATAAGGGATATAATTTAGGTCATACCTGAATGGTTTAGTGGTTTTCCCGACGTTCTTCAATTTAAGCCAAAATTTTGCAACGAGAAGCTCATGATCTGAGCTACAGTCAGCTCCAGGTCTTGTTTTTACTGACTGTATAGAGCTTCTCCATCTTTGGCTGCAAAGGACATAATCAATCTGATTTCGATATTGACCATCTGGTGATGTCCATGTGTAGAGTCGTCTCTTGTGCTGTTGGAAAAGAGTGTTTGCTATGATCAGCGTGTTCTCTTGGCAAAACTCTATTAGCTTTTGTCCTGCTTCATTTTGTACACCAAGGCCATGCTTGCCTGTTATCCTGGTGATTTCTTGACTTCCTACTTTAGCATTCCAATCCCCTATGATGAAGAGGACATTTTTTTTTGGTTTTAGTTCTAGAAGGTGTTGTAGGTCTTCATAGAACCGATCAACCTCAGCTTCTTCGGCATCAGTGGTTGGGGCATAGACTTGAATTACTGTGATGTTGAATGGTTTGCCTTGGATTCGTACTGAGATCATTCTATCATTTTTAAGATTGTACCCCAGTACTGCTTTTCCCACCCTTTTGTTGACTATGAGTGCTACTCCATTTCTTCTAAGGGATTCTTGCCCACAATAGTAGATATGATGGTCACCTGAATTAAATTCGCCCATGCCTGTCCATTTTAGTTCGCTGATTCCCAAGATGTCGATGTTCAATCTTGCCATCTCGTGTTTGACCACCTCCAGCTTACCTTGATTCATTGATCTGACATTCCAGGTTCCTAAACAATATTGTTCTTTACAGCATCGGATTTTCTTTTCACCACCAGACACATCCACAGCTGAGTGTCCTTTCGGCTTTGGCCCAGCCGCTTCACTCTTTCTGGCACTACTTGGAAATACCCTCTGCTCTTCCCCAGTAGTATATTGGAAACCTTCCGACCTGAGGGGCTCATCTTCCGGTGTCATCTCTTTTAGCCTTGTGTTACGTTCCATGGGGTTTTCTTGGCAAGAATACTGGAGTGGGTTGCCATTTCCTTCTCCAGTGGACCACATTTTGTCAGAACTCTCTGCCATGACCTGTCCGTCTTGGGTGGCCCTGCACGGCATAGCTTATGGCTTCACTGAGTTACACAAGCCCCTTCGCCACAACAAGGCAGTGATCCATGAAGGGGTGTGAAACTGTGCACATGTGTAAATAGATGTTTTCCTTCAATATGCATGGAAGCAGGACCCCGATCCATTCCCATTGCCAATGTCCCCTTCATAACTTCTGAGATGCAGACATACTTGGTATCTAACAGAACATCCTGAGAAACCAAGTTGATGAACTCTTTGGGTGATTAGAACTTCTACAATGACCAGAATTCAACAGATGATGGAGCAGGGCTGCAATCAGGATCACTGAACAGTCTCACCTAATATCTAACTGCTACTCTGGAAACAGAACCACATACATGGTTCCAGAGAGCCAGTGTGGTGTAGTGGCAAAAGTGTTGGACTAGGAGCTGGGAGATCCGGGTTCTAGTCCCCACTTGGCCATGGAAGCTCACTGGGTGACTTTGGGCCAATCACACACTCTCAGCCCAACCCACCTCACAGGATTGTTGTTGTGAGGATAAAATGGAGAGGAGGAGGATAATGTAAACTGCCTTGGGTTCCTTGCAAGCGGAAAAAAGGCGGGGTATAAATGCAAAAAATAAATACATACATACATACATCAGATCAGGGCAGAAGTCCTTAATTATCATACATCTGGCAACAACGATTCTGAAGTGTAGCAGCGAGCTTCTCCCTTCTTTAAAAACACAGAGGCCCTTAAACGGGAACTTGTGAATAGAGCCAATGGACCAAATGAGTCATCTTTCCAAGTCTCTCACACTCAGCTTCTAGGCATAGGGTAACTAGAAAGGAGCAATCTTGAAGCTGTTAGCCCATATCTTTAGAAAGAAAAGATTAAATTACTACTTCTAAAAATTGCCAATATGTTAGGTTCTCTGCACACCACAGAAGTGATGCAGGGACTTGCAATTTGTCATCTTACTTAAGTTACAAAGTACTTAACCAGCCTCCCCATCTTTAGGTATTTACAGTAAAGTTGGATTTTTTCATCCTCACAGATCAGCAGCAGCCTTTATCAAAACTAGCTTTTAACAGAGAGGAATTCTCTTACATTATGGAAATACAAGTTTGAGGGCACTTAATTTAAAAACTATTCCTGCCAGACCGGAACTGACAGCGCCCAGAATCTTTACATGATGAAACTACAGAAAATCTGACATCGCAGCACTACAGAGTACATTTCTATTAAAGTGCAAGAACAAAGAGCTGGCTAAGGTTTAAATAAAAGATAACATTCCATAGGGTCTGTTCCAGGAGCCTAGTGCTTGTCAGAAAGGCAGCTCCTACTGCTGATAGTGGATTCAACAGAGGTTCAGGATGGATACTCATTATTCAGTCCGCCCACATGATTTAAACATGCATTCCAAAACTCTCTAAGACTAGTGAAAGAGCAAGACCATCCAATTTATGAAAATTCAAACAACACAGCTTCGAAAACAAATACACCAGGATGACACACTCTCCCGGTAATCATTTTGCCTACCCAAGAGTCAACTTTCATTCTACAAATGGTCCTGAATTTGAGTTTAAACACACAGAATCCTAGTAGCTGCACAGGTTGCAAAGGCTCACCTAGTGCCATACACAAACAATACATTTTATAATGAAGGGAAGGAATCCAAAATTCACAGGCCTAAACCAGGGTGGTATGTCTGCCACAATTCCACAGGAGCTCAAGAAAACAAAGTGCAAGATATAGTTTAGGGGAATAATTCAGCTTGATAGTTTAAAGCAAGTTTTTAGCCCTAACAGCTATGAGTATATGCTCGGAAGTATGTGGGCAAGACCAGCTGAGATCTCAAAAGCCGGACAGGTGGCTAAGATTGCAGTGACAGGGATTGGGGCCATCAATGCCATCCACAGCTCCTTCCCTTCCCCATGACCAGCAAAACCAGAATTCTTAATACATTTTTTAGGGTAGTGACCTAGACCTATGACTGGGTGCCAATATTTCCAGATCAAATTGCACCTGGAAAAGAAGTTTCCTCTTAATTTCTATTATTTATTTATTTATTTATTTATTTCTATACCGCCCAATAGCCGAAGCTCTCTGGGCGGTTCACAAAAATAGTCAAGATACCATATTGACTTCAGTAGAATTCTCAGTTTGCCTAACATATGGCTATAGAGTTTCCCATTGCCATGAAAACAGCTAGCAACAAGTGCATCATAAAGCATGGAAACCAGTCTGCTGCAGAATCAAAGAGAGTTTGGTTGGTTAGTTAAGAAGAATTTTTAGCACTCACGACGTAAGACCATATTAAGCTTCCTTATAAACCAAGTTAGGGTGCAATCCTATGCATGTTTAGACAGAAAAGTCCTACATCTCCCAGCATTCCCCAGCCAGCCCCAGGGCTGGCTGGGGAATGCTGGGAGTTGTAGGACTTTTCTTTGTCTAAACATGCATAGGATTGCACCCTTAGACTATTAGTCCGTCTAGGACTAGTCACCTGCTCTAAGAATAAATCAACAGTTCTCACAATGGAAGGATGTAAGCATAGGGGTCCATCCAACTATCGGTATTGAGACCGGTGCTTTTTAACTTGTTCATAAATGATCTAGCGTCAGGGGTGAGCACTGAGGTGGTCAAGTTTGCTGACAACACCGTTATTTAGGGTGGTTAAAACAAAACGTCAGTGAAGTGCTCCAAAAGTATCTGTCCAAACTGGGGTAAAGGTAACTGGTGCCGGGCACACACTGTGGCTTAAATAAGCCACTGTGGCTTGTTTGATCGTGCAAACTGGCTCAGTGTGCAGCTACTGTGAAAAAGGCATTGGGGATTATTAGGAAAGGAATCAAAACTAAAACTGCCAATATCATAGTGCCTTTAGCCAAAATCTAAGGTGCAATCACACATGGAATATGTGTACAGTTCTGGTTGCTTCATCTCAAAATGGGAAGAGCTGGAAAAGGTGAAGAAAGGGGTAAGCAATATGATCTGGGGGCTGAAGCAACTCCCCTATGAGGAAATGTTGGGGCTTTTCGGGTTAGAAAAAAAAGACAAATAAGAGGGGGACATGACAGAGGTGTATACAATTATGCATGGTATGGAGAAAATAGATAGGGAGAAGTTTTTTTCCCTCTCTCATAGTACTAGAATTCCAGCGTCACTCAATGAAGCGGAATGCCGGGAGATTCAAGAGAGATCGAAAGTAGTACTTCTCCACATAGTGAATACTTACACTATGGAATTCTCTACTACAAGAATACTAGTGTTGACCACCCACCTGGATAGTGATTAGAACAAAATCATGGAAGATCAGGTTACTATGCTATGGCACTCATGTCCTGCTTGTGGGCTTTCCATAGGGATCTTGTTGGTCACTGTAAGAACAGAATGCTGGTCCTAATAACCCTTTGGTATAATCCAGCATCAAGGCTCTTCTTGTGTCCCTGTGACAGAAACACCTCTTCAGAGTCTCAGGCAGAGGCCTTTCTGATCACCTGCTACCTAATTCTTTTAACTGAAGATGCCCAAATTGAATCTAGGACATTCTGCATGCAAAGCACATTTGCCACCACTGAAGCTATGTTTTATGGGGTCTTTTGGGTTTCTCAAAGCCAATGTTCATGTCATGCCACCTAGAATCTAGGGCTAAATAACCTCAAATGCTTCAACTAGAAAATCCAAGCAGAGATGAAAGAATTATGTCAGCTAGGAATGTTTGTGTAAATACACTTAATTCATAATTGCACAGCCAGTTACTAAGCTTAGCCCCACTGACCTTTGGACTGAACAGAGATTGACCATCTTATTGTGGCATAAACTTGCAAAGGCAACAGATCTGTCAAATGCATGATTTTTTAAAAAAAATTATTGATTAATATATACTGCTTAATATAATAACATATTTAGGTGATTTATGCATAACAATATTAAAATCACAGCTTAAGATGCACTACTACAAACAGTTTCAACTACTACAACAATAAAAGCAATACAAAAAGCAGTAAAATGGAGCAGCAGCATGATTAATTATAATTAAATACAAACCAGGGAAAGCCTGCGTTGAAAAGTGCACTTTCGGGAGACATTGAAAACATACCACATTTTCTGCCTCCCGAACCGCATGGGGAGGGTGCTCCAGAGGCTGGATGGCACTACTAAGAAGGCCCACTTTCAAGATGCTATTTAACAACATTCTGTTGGCCATGGAACAACCAACAAGCCCTCCTCTAAAGATCTTAAAGGTTGGGTGGGTAAATATAGGGGCAGGGAGTCTGGTAGGTATCCTGATCCCAAGTTGTTTAGGGCTTTGAATGTCAACAAGATAACCTTGAACATGGCTCAGTAGCTAAAAGACAGCCAGTGCAGTTCTTTTCACACAGGTGTTATGTGAACATAGCTGGGTGTCCCACTGAGCACCCTAGCTGATGCATTCTGCAGTAGCTGCAGCTTCCAAACCAGGCACAAGGGCAGGCCCACATGGAGCGCATTACAGTCATGAGGTTACCAGTGTACAGATCACCGTGGCTAGACAGTCCCTATCCAGGAATGGGTGCAGTTGTCGCACCAGCCAAAGTTGGTAATGGACACTCCAAGCCACGGAGGGCATCTGGGCCTCTAATGACAGAGATGGATGCTGGATCACCCCCAAACTACAGACTTATTCCTTCAGAGGAAGCACAACCTCCTCTTATCAGGATTCAGTTTCAATTTATTGGCCATCCACCAGCTCAGAACATATATCGCCTTTCCTTACTCAGACATTACAGACAAATAGTGCTGGGTGTCAACAGCATACTGATGACACCTTGCCCCAAATCTCCTAATGAGTGCTCCCAAAAGCTTCATATAGATGTTGAACAACACCAGGGACAAAACAGTGCCCTACAGAGCCTCTCGGTTCAACTGCTGGGCATAGATCCAATGTTATTCTCTGGAACCAACCCCATAAGTAAGAGCCAAACCACTACAACAAGGTGCCCCCAATTCCGAACTCATGGACCCAGATGATACCGTGGTCAATGGCATCAAAAGCTGCTGTGAGATCGAGAAGAAGTAACAGGAATGCACTCCCCCTGTCACTTTTCCTAGGGTGGTCATCCATCAAGGCAACCAAGGCCAATCCATCCTGAATCCAGACTGGAATGAATCAAGGTAATGAGTTTCATTCAAGAATGCCTGCAGCATCATAGCTTTAAGTTGATTAAAATGAATCCTCTTTGGGACTTCTAAAGTGCATGCTGTAGAAATCTCCTCAACTCTCAGGGCATTTACTAGTTCCTACCCACCATTTTCAGTTTAGCAAAATACTCAACCAGTAAGGGTAGAGACATCAGTTTTGTTGCTGAACAAGGCTGCCAGACTGTGTTCCTCCATTTCCATTAGTGGAATCAAACACAATCAAGTTGCACAGGTGGTGAACACACAATTTGGAAGGCAGCTCCTTATCACTGGGCTGAAAGAAACACCCACCTTAACTTTCACAGCCTAAACAGAATTTCTCTTCGTTACAAAATGTAGACAGTTCTGCATCCAAGTCAACATGCAAATCCAGCAACATGATTTTCAGTCACTTCCCACTGCCCCCTTAAAACATTAACAAGTTTATGAAAAGATCTTTCCAAGGACACACCCATCATCTACCAGGAATGAAACTATGTTGGCACAGCTGAGGAAAGCTGGCTGGCTGGGCTGTGCAGAATGAGGGCAAGTCAGCCGTTGCCCTTGGCTGGATGTAGATATCTCAGATAACAGCAGTCACCTTGGCTGGACAATCAGGCCTCAGCATCCAAATCCTTTGGCAAGGCTGACTTCATAGGTGGCATCCTGGTCCAACATGCCAGCTGCCTTCTCTTTCTGCACCTGCATTGGCCCAGACAAGAGGAGGCCTGAGACAGCTAGCTCTTCCTTGTACTCTCCTGACTTTTCAACACTGCAATCTGAACAGCCGGAAATGGTTTCATTCTTAGCCCTCCAAATACATCCTTTACACGGCCCCCTTTGAAATCACAGTGGCATTTAAACAGTCACATTTGTGCTGTTGGGTACCGCTGAGTCCTGCCGGTTCCAACACCTGCTGTACAGTGCCAGTAATATTTTGTTTAAGGTCAAAGGAAGGGTTTAAAGGATCTTAACATCTCTCTCTCTTCACCATTTGATGACACTTATAAAAACAGAAATACATGGTTATTACCAACAGCCCTTTCTCTAGGACTAAAGGAATAAACAGACAACTGCCTGATCTCGGAGTTTCCCTTACACACCCTGAGGATTCCTTTTGTCCCCCAAGGTTTTCATCATAACTCTCTCTCTCTCTCTCTCTCTCTCTCTCTCTCTCTCTCAGGGCTGCATTCCCTCAGGGGTAATCTGTCTGAGGCTGCATGCTGACAGCAGCAAGGGCCAAAGCCAAAAGTGAGCAAAGCCATCCCCATCCCTTTCTCTTTCTTTCTCTCTCTCTCTCTCTCTCTCTCCCCCTGCCAACCCCTTCTCTATCTTTCTCTTCCTCCCCTCTTCCTCCCTGCCCAGCAGGCAGATGGGAGAGGGACAAATTGCTCTTTTCAGCAGTCAGAACGTTCACTTGCAGATATCTCCTCCCCACCCTTCATCGCTCCCTCCATTTTGGCTTTTCCTGTCGCCCCGCCCCCGCCCCCACCCCCACCCCCACCAGAGGTCTGAACTGATCGCTGGCAGATGGCTCTCCCCACCCACCCACTCCCCTTCCATCACACCATCTGCTTTGGCTTTCCTCCTTTTCCCCTCCTGCCCTCCTTTTCCCTCTTGACTCCCCCGCCCACCTGCATGAAATTAGGCTGAGGGCCACACGAAATTAGGCAAAGGGCTGCAGGTTGCCCTCCCCTGTCATAAGAGAACAGTCAGGATTGCCAGAGGGCTGTATCTTGTCTTTTTTAGCAATGATTTTCATGGATAACCTCATTTTCATTTGGAAATAAAGCATAATGTACTTCATGTTTTGCTGCTGAAAAGCCAGCTCTGTGCCTCCTGCAAAGTAGTCATTTGATTTGCAGCCCACAGAATGAAGGGCTCCAAGTTTGTCTCAAGGAAGGTACTAACCAACCAACCCCCCACTCCCCACCCCACCCCAGGAGAGCAATTGGTGAAGGGAGGAGGGCACTAACAATTCCTTTGTGGTACTTTATAAGCCGCACCCCGAAAAGCAACATTAATAGCCCAGGTGCAAAAAATCCTCACAAACCTTAGGAGCCTGGCTTGAGAGCAATTTAGATCCACCCATTTTTTCCTTCTGCAGGTCATAACTTGGTATGCTGGCATTATCTCTTTTTCCACACCTGCCACCATTTGATATTCAAAAGGTGGGAGCCAATTTAGGTCCCACCACAATTTGGGGATAGGGAGCGGTCATCGGGTTAGGTTCAAATTGTGTTTGTCACATAAACGTCACTGTGTGGCATCGGGCAAAAGCCCAGCACCTGCACACACCCATCCCCACATATGAACTGGGAATAATAGCCTGAAGTTCCATAGCTGCATTTTTTACCAGCTGAAGTTTCTGAATGCTCTTCAAAAGGCAGCCCCTTGTAGTGCATGTGACAACGATCCTGTCAAGGGCTCCTTGGAGGCCCCTCTCAGCCTAATCCAGTAGCCAAGTCCAGACACAGACAAAGGGATTCTTTTCAAAGCTTTATTCCTCTTTTACAACTTAACAACTCTACTGTTAGCAACTAGATATGAGCAGCAGAGTACCTATGCCCTACGTTGGAACAGTTGATCCCCGTTTGAAAGGGAATCACTGGCAGACCCTGAACTTAAGGGCTAGGGAGAGTCCCTCCCCTTTTCCCTTGGATCCTCTGGGCGCAACCGTTGTTTGCGCGCCAACCAGGCACTACGCCTCCTCTCCGCGCCCTCCATTTGGCGCCGCTCCCTGCGTCAGTGTCGCGCGTCCAGCAATTTTGCTTCCCGCGCTCTGTTGCTCCCAGGACTGCTATCTAAGCTAGGAATGCCGGTGGGAGGAATCTCTGTCAGCTGTTGGCCCTGGGAAAGATGAGTGTGCTCCTCTCCCAGGAGCGGCTGCTCTTCCTCAGAATCAGAACTACTCTGGGATTCTATGGGCTCAGTGTCCACCCTGACAGATCCTATCTTTATGCCACTAAGCCATGAGGGACCATGTCTCGGTCCACCTTCTTCAGAAATGGGCACAGGTGGAGGGCCAGCCTATGCTGGCAACGTGCACCTGGTCACTGCTGCCACCTAAGTCTAAGAGAACCAAGAAACTGTGCATCTGGGGGTTTTCAAAGTGCAATTCCATCAAGAACAGGCTGAACCCTGTTCCCTGTATCCACACTCCTACTGAACAAGGGCACTTCTGCCTGAAAAAAGGTTCAGTTGGTTAGCCCAGATCTAGTCCCTCACCCATTTCAGATGGCAGGTCAGAATCTCCACAGCCCTGTTGGACCAAAATGAAGAGAGAACATAAGAAGAGCCATGCTGGACCAGACCATCTAATCCACCATTCTGTTTGCACAATGGCCAAGAAGATGGCCCAATGGCAAGCCCAAAAGCAGGACATGAGTGCAATAGCGCCCTCCCACCCACATCCCCAGCAGCTGGCATGCACAGGCATACTGCCCCTGATACTGGAGGCAATATTTAGCCATCATGACTAGTAGCCATTGATAACCTTATCCTCCATGAAATAGAGGTGTGTCATCAGCATACTGACGATGGCAAATTCCAGACAAGGGCTCTCTTTTGCACATCAAGCCACCCCTATTTGGGGCAATGGTAGCAATTAAGCAGAGAAAACTCACCACCTCTCCAGCAGCCACCACATTTTCCCCCATGCACTCTTGCTCAAGACTGGCTGTTTGTACCTAGAACTGCTTCTGTGATGCCCAGGTCAGTGCTCCACTGAGGAATCAGGCGTCTTGTATATTTGCATAAGAGTAAGGGCCTTACGCGCAGGTATCCATAAACCTGCCCAACATAAGCCTCCCTTCTTCCTCTGGCTGGCTTGATGAGTCCCAGCCCTTCTCCAAAGTCTGGGCCTGGGTAGGGGGGATTGTCCCTGCAGGCCCTTTGTCACATGGACAAGGGCTGATCATGGAGGTAATTGCATAGCTGGGACCTGAGCAACACTCCAACTCTTATGCCAGCTACACAGGAGCCTCTCACATAAAAATGGCTCCTCCACAGCCAGGTAACACTGAAAGGGCCACTCGGAGGAGCAGTGCATGCACACTGTGCCACCTAAAGGCACAGCTGAGCTCTGCGACACAGCCATTTGAGTTTGAGGACATTTCTACACCAGCCTAAAATCCTGCATTTAAAATAAGGCTTTCTGCTTGTTTTAAATGCAGGATCACCACTGACTTCCTTTATATGTGCTTCCTCCCCCCCTCTTCTCCCCGTATCTGAGTCTTCCATTATCTTTCATTGATCTCGCTCCTCTTTTGCCGCTTTAAGCCTTTTACGTAGGAAACTCAAGCAGAACACAACAGAGTAATTTGATAGCTCATTATCTGCAATCTATTTAAAAATGGACAAAGGGCATTTAGTGCAGGATGGTCACGGCAGGGTCATGGCGTCATGTAAAGAGCTTTCAAACTTCCATGAAGGAGCAATCTCAATAGCAGGATAAAAGCTCAGTGTGAAGGAGCCCTTAATGTTGTTTCCTTCACTCTTAAGTGGGGGAGGGAGAACATGGGAGGGGGGTTCCCTCTTTCCCAAAGCACCAGATCTCTTCTATGGTTCATCCTCTGGCAGTCTGGCTACTACAATTTTACAGCCCTGAGGAACACCCTGAGTCTTTTAGCACTAAAGACCCCATGATGACAATTAAGTCTCTCCAATTGAAGATTTTGCCCAGGCATACTGGTTCAATTCAAGACAGCACACTTCACAATCAGACATGGGGAAGCTGGAAAGAGCCCAGCCTGGGGAACGATAGATGAGGCAAGACCAGAAAGATTTGGATTTCTTTGACTTAGAGAAACCAGGGAAGATGTTATCCGCATCTACTCTGGAAGTTATTGGTTCAAAATGATGCCACAGAGAGATTTAGATGGAGCACTAGGAAAGGTTTCCAGACTGTAGGCAAAAGGCTGCCCATGGTGCTGTGGAATCTGGAAACTATTTAAGATGCTGAACAAACATTTGTTTGGATAAGGTTACAACCTCACAGTGAGGCTGATTGTAAATTCAAATAAGAGAATAGCGGAACTCTGAATTCTAGCAGTCTGCATGGCCCCTTCTGCACAGAAAGCGTCTCCACTCCATATCATCAAGGAAAGGGAAATACTTCCTGTGCAGGCCAGAATACAAGAGCCACAGGATCATAGAATCATAGAATGGGGTTCGAAGGGGCCTACAGGACCACTGAGTCCAACCCCCAATAGGTCAACAGGTCACAGTGGCATCCAGAACTGAAAGATGCCAATGATCTTCAACGTGTGGTTGGAGCCCCTCACTTGGGTCACACCCATTGGACCACCACCATCTTCTAAGGAATGGCCAGACACCAAGAAGGGCGGGGCTCCTTGGTGATGCAGTGGCTGGACTGGGACCAGGGAGACCAAAGCTCAAAGCCTCACTTAACCACGAAGCTCACAGGGTAACTTTAGGCCAGCCAGTCACTGTCTCTCAGCCTAGCCTACATCATAGGATCGGAGTGAGGACTAAATTGTGGGGGCGGGGGAGGGAGAACCAAGTACTCTGGTCTGAGCTCTTCAGAGGAAACACCGGGGGGAGAGCAGATCTAAATGTATTAACATGAGGTGTGCAGTAGAGGTGATATCAGCAGGTGCGAGCTGTGAATGACAAGCTGGACTTGCTGAAATCCGTTCATCTGCACAAAATGGCAGGAGTGTGCAGTCCTCCTTAATATCCTAAATATCTAAATATCCTAGAGGGAAAAGGTGGACATATGCAATAAAAAATTTAAACTGAGTCCCATGTTGCAGGCTGGGATTAAAAACAAGCCCTCGATGTGATAAGGCTAAAAGGTTCTGGAACACATCAGAGAATTCATCATGCTATTTTCCTGCTTTGGCTTCTGGCTTGTCTTTAGTTCTTGAAGCACAACTGAAGGGCAAGCTCTTTGACTTGATTCTTGGCACATGCTCAGGGTCAGGGCTCTTGCATCAACGTACCCAGGCTTAAACTCTGGAAACAGCCACCTTCCCTCGTTTCCGCACTTCTGAGAATCTGCTGACCTCTGCATGTAGCAGCTTGCTTTATACCCTTCCAAAACTATCACGCAAGGAAAATAATTCTCTCAATAGAGACTCTCCTCTATGGGGAGGGAAAGTTGCATCTTGCTGTCCTTCAAGAAAGGTAGGCGCTGGAACATTTTAGAGCAGCGGCTGAGGTCAGGACTGAAGTTTGTTCTTCTCGCAAATATTTGGAGTGACACAAACTATATCTAAAAAGTGCCAAGAGCAGATTTTTTTTTTTAATTTCCTTTGCAATTTGGGGAGGGATCAGGGAAGGCAAAGCATCTCTGATTTGTATATTAAAGCACAAACATCTGTCCTACTGATGATATTCTAGGGAAGCACATTAGCATAAAATTTAACGATGTCAAATAAGTGGATGTGAAATAGGGACTGCGTAAAGCCACTATTTCCAAGCTTGACAGAAACATCACTGTTTAGAAATGCAAATGAAACCATTATGTTCAATAATTATATGAAAATATGAACAGTTCAGCATGTTTTCCAGCCCTGATGGCGGTTAATGGGATGTACGCTTATGTAAATAACTACTATTAAAGCTAATGCTGAAAAAAACTAATAAATTCACACTAAAGCAACTGATTTAGTACGCTTTTAAAGCCCAGCAGTGCTCACTTATTAGGAAGGAGTGCATTCTTATGTTTAGAACTCATCACTGTTACAAGTCACTGCAACTCCATCAATTACCCAGCATTAATGAAAATGGGACACATACAAAAAAAAAATTATTGCCTCTCAGCAGTTTTCCTTAAAGACAAAATATAGCGGTATTACTGCCATGGGGCCTGGAGGGGAACTTATCAGGAACATAATCTTTATTGCTACAACTGCACTTCCTGCATTTTAACCCAGGGGTATTTCTCTTGCCCCCCAAAAAGAGCTACACGTACTGTGAAACTTACACAATGCACACCTGTATTGCAAGGGGAAGCTTTGAAAACCCAGAGTCACTTTTCCAACATAAAACAGAGATCTACTTCCAGAAAAGTATCACCCAACCATCAAGGAAAGTCAGACAGGGACACCTGGCCCTGAAAGTCGAACCTGACCCAGCCCACATAAAGAGAAAAGGACAGAAGACTGCATGTGTTTAGCTGGTCATTTGCTCCATTTCCTTTACAACAGTCATGGATCTTGGGTCTTCCCATGACTGGGGTTATTTATTTATTTATTTTCTATACCGCACCATAGCCAAACTCTCTGGGCAGCTGCAGTTGGAACCCAAACGCAAGAACTGTGGATATAAAAGCTCTCCAAAGATTTACCCTGATAGATTAAATGTATTCAACCGGTTATCAAGACTTCCTCTGCAATTCTCCAGTGGGACAAGTAATTTTGGGAGCAGATAAGACAGTGAGTGAGGCGATAAAGAGGCTTTCAAGTTTTACTACTGTTTGTGTCAGGTTGGCTTAAATTCAAAAGGGTGTGGAGACAGAGGAAGCAGAGCCAGTCTCTCTGCGTGAGAGTGCTTCTTCAGGTATCTTATCTATGCTAATCAAGCAAGCAGAGAACCCAGATTAAAAACAAAGCTGGGGGAGTGGAGTTTGAGTCTCCCTTTTGGTTTGCAACCCTCGCCTTCACTTGAGGGGGCATTTCTCCTAGCTGATGGGATTCCTACTTCAGCTGAACAGTTTAAATGGTAGGCCTTCTTTGAAAGAATGGTTGCATTTGTAAATAAAAGGTAAATGTAAAATTGTAGCTAGCTGTTGAAGTTTCACCTCTTTTACAAGTTGAACCTGTGAACTGAGAAGCAAGCAGCAACGTGTATAACGGAGCTTACTAAGTATGCATAGGACTACAATTGTGCCACAAAAAAGTTTAGTGTTTAAGGCATCTCATTAAATTTTGTATTAAAAATTCTGAGAAAATTAAAATAGGCATCTTGCTGGCCAAAATCAACATTTTCCCACATGCTGAGGTTTGTATCAGAAAACAACGATGTAAAAGTTATTTAATATTTGCACTTATATCAAACAGATATATTTACGGGGGGGGGAGAAGGGGGGACTATCAAAAGCTATGGAATAAATCACAGGTTAAAAATGAAAAAAAATGTTATCTGTTTGACTATCTACATAAAACCTGACAGTGCAATTCTACACATCTACTCAAGAGTAAACCCCACTGTATTAAAGGGTGCTTACCCCCAGGCAAGTAATGAGTTATAACTTCATCAATTTCCTCAAACTGTGTTGATAAATGCAAATAATATTGTTCCACTGTCATGGTGAGACTGGACTTAACAGCTGGGTAGTAGAAACAAATGCCTGGCTACTTTGCCTAGCAATAATCTGTAGAACCCTGCATACAGGTCTGGTAGTGCTTAAGGACTTGGCAATCATAAGCATTTTTGTTCATTTTTGCATCAGCAAAGAGTCTGTTTTCCATCATCACCCACGGAAATCCTTTCACACGCTAATTATTTTTCATGTTTTGATACACTTCTATTTATGACTACTGTACTGTATAAAGGTATTAGGGACAAAATTAAATGGGACCATGAAGTTACAATCCCTTCAGCTCAAGGCAAACCTAGTTGCAATGAAGGCAGCATCTCTTTGCATGATTCAACAGAAAGCTATGTCACACTGGTGTCCTGTTTGCATTCTTAAATGTCGACACAGAACACAAGCAATGGAGGGGACGGTCCAAGTCAAGCAGAAATTGTACATGGGTTTTGATACTGCCCTAAGGTTATGGCTTTTTTTTTCATAATGGTGAACACCATATTGACTTTTCTACATCCATTGCATTTCCTTTCACCTATTTGCTTTTTGGTTACACTCCACCTATATACTCTCTAACATTTGGGGGGGGGGGTGGCCTGAGTATTCCCAGCAGCTGTGTGGGCAGGAAGTTTCAGTCTGTTGCCCGCCCCCCAGCTGAGCAGAGCAGAGGAAGCTGCTCCAGCTGGTCTAGGGGCTATGGAAGCAAGCAAGTTCCCAGAGAGAGAGCAATCAGAGCAAGCAAACAGGGGGAGCAAACAGGAGTTGGCCAAGGGAGCTGCAGTGGAAGAGGAGACAATGGAGACAAAGGAGACAAAGGCAAAGAGTGGGACTCTGTTTTTAACCTCCAGTAAGTAGAGGACAAAGCACAGGCTACTCTAGAAGAATCAGAAAGCTAGACACAAAAAGGGAAAAGAGACTATGGAAGGACAAGACTCTCCAGTGGTGGTGACTTGCAAGGTCTGTGCCATGTTTGTTTTCTTGCCTGAGAACAACATAGCCTACGCGTGAAACAAGTGCAAGTTGATCACACTGCTGGAAGAAAAAGTAAGAGGACTGGGGTGGCGACTGTCAACTCTCCAGGGAATAAGAGAATACGAAGAGTTCTTGGACAGAATGGTAACTACAGGAGCAAAGTGAAGAACAGAAGCTTGAAGAGCAACAGCAAGCTGAGGCAGAAGAGGAAAATGCTGAGGTGAGGAAAAAAGAAGCAGAGGGTTCTCCTTGGAAAAGGGTGACAGTTAGGAGCAGAAGAACTAGACGCCACTCTGCACCAGTGGAAGCAGTGGAGCTATGGAACCGTTTCCAGGTACTTGAGGATGAGACTGGAGGACAGCCTGCAGAGGAAGAATTACAGGGGAACCTGCATGAGAGTGAGCAAGAGGCTGAAGGTCAGTCAAGCAGAGGCAATGAAACCAAGGCCTACAACAAGAAGAAGAGTAGTAGTAGTGGGAGACTGCTTGCTGCGTGGGATCGAAACCCAAAAACGTCACGAAGACCCATGGACTTACCAGGTATGCTGTCTCCTGGGAGGATGGATTAGACACGTGACTGAAGTGTTGCCTGCACTCATAAAGCCCACTGACAGCTAACCTTTTCTTCTCATCCTTGTGGGAACAAATGATACCGCCAAGCAGAGCTACAAAGAGATCACCTCAGACTTTGAAGATTTGGGAAGGAAACTCAAGCACTTTGGAGCCCAGATAGTCTTCTCATCCATCCTTCCAGTAGTTAGAAGAGGGCCAGAAAGGGAAAGAAAAATACTCCAGGTGAATGACTGGCTATGAAGGTGGTACCGAAAAGAGAGATTTGGATTCTGGGACCACAGGCTATACTTCCGGGAAGATGGGCTGTTGGCAAGGGATGGATTGCACCTCACAACGGCTGGGAAGAATGTGTTTGGCCACAGCATGAAAAACTTCATCAGGAGGGCTTTAAACTGAATCCTATGGAGAAGGGAGATGTAAAGTTGGGGGTAGCAATGGATGAAGGCTCATGCACCACAATGGAGAGAACAGCTCTAATAGTGCCCAATAATAGTCTTCACAAACATGTAGGAAGAAAGCCAAACCACGAAGCACATTGTCTTCTATGTCTATATACTAATGCCCAAAGTATGGGAAACAAACAGAACGAACTTGAACTCTTAATACAGGAGGGAAATTATAACTTGATAGGTGTAACTGAGACTTGGTGGGTTGACTGTCATGACTGGAATACAGCAATTGAAGGTATAACTTGTTCAAAAAGAACAGGAGGAATAGAAAGGGAGGTGGGGTTGCACTGTATGTGAAAAATACATGTCTCTGCACAGAAATACAGGAGGATGAGCTTGGCAGCCCCATCGAGAGCAACTCGGTTAAAATAAATGGAGCAAAGAATAAAGGGAACATGGTGGTCGGAGTCTACTACCGGCCACCCAATCAAGGATAAGATGAGGATGAAACTTTTGAAAAGCAAATAGCCAGTGTTTCAAGGAAGCATGATGTAGTAGTAATGCGGGACCTCAATTTCCTGGGTATTTGTTGGGAGACAAATTCTGCAAAACATGGCCCCTCCAGGAAATTCCTGACTTGTGTGGCGGATAACTTCCTCCTACAGAAAGTAGAGGAAGGAACTAGAGGATCGGCTATCCTTGACTTGATCCTAACTAACAGAGATGATTTAGTGGATAACGTAGCAGTTACAGGAACTCTGGGGGAAAGCGATCACGTTATACTTGAGTTCTTGGTTCTAAACGAAGCAAAAGCCGAGTGTTTTTGGCAGCTTGAGATCGATGGGCATATGTTTTTTGCAGCTTGAGATCGATAGGCTATTGCAGCTTGAGATCAATAGGCACATGGTCAAGGAACACCTAATTACTTTGAATGAGTTCAAATCTCCAGGGCTGGATGAACTGCATCCTAGAGTAGTAAAGGAACTGGCAGAAGAACTCTCAGAACCGCTGTCTATTCTCTTGGAGAAATCATGGAGGACGGGGGAAGTGCCAGATGACAGGAGGAGAGCTAATGTTGTCGCTATCTTCAAAAAGGGTAAAAAGGAGGAACCTGGGAACTACAGACCAGTCAGTCTGACATCAATCCCTGGGAAAATTCTGGAGCAGATCATAAAGCAATCCATCTGGAAGCGACTTGAAAACAAGTGATTACTCGAAGCCAACATGGATTTGTCAAAAACAAGTCCTGCCAGATGAATCTGATCTCATTTTTTGATCAAGTAACCTCCCTTGTAGACCGGGGGAATGCTGTAGACATCATATAGCTCGACTTCAGCAAAGCTTTCGACAAAGTGCCCCATGATCTCCTGATGAACAAACTAGCTCAAAGTGGGCTAGATGAATCAACTATCAGGTGGATCCACAGTTGGCTACAGAATCAGACTCAAAGGGTGCTTCTCAATGGGACCTTCTCAAACTGGGGAGAAGTAACGAGTGGGGTACCGCAGGGCTCAGTCCTGGGCCCGGTGCTCTTCAACATTTTTATGAATGACTTGGAGGAGGAGGTGCAGGGAATGCTGATCAAATTTGCAGATGACACAAAATTGGGCGGGAAGACAGAAACAGAATCCAAAGTGATCTGGATAGACTGGAGCACTGGGCAGAAAACAACAGAATGACATTTAATAGGGATAAATGCCAAGTTCTGCACCTAGGAAAAAAAAACCAAATGCACAGTTACAAGATGGGGGATACGTGGCTCAACAACACTACAAGCAAGAAGGATCTTGGAATTGTTGTCGATCACAAGCTGAATATGAGGCAACAATGTGATGTGGCTGCAAAAAAGGCAAATGCTCTTTTGGGCTGCATTCATAGGAGCATAGCTTCCAAATCCCGGGAAGTCCTAGTTCCCCTCTACTCAGCACTGGTTAGGCCTCATCTGGAATACTGTGTCCAGTTCTGTGCACCACACTTTAAGAAGGATGCAAACAAGCTGGAGAGGGTTCAGAGGAGGGCAACAAAGTTCAGGGGACTGGAAACAAAGCCCTATGAAGAGAGACTGAAAGAATTGGGCATGTTTAGCCTTCAGAAGAGAAGACTGAGGGGAGATAGGATAGCACTCTTCAAGCACTTGAAAGGTTGTCACAGAGAGGAAGGCCAGGATCTCTTCTCTATCATCCCAGACGGAAGGACACGGAATCATGGGCTCAAGTGACAGGAAGTCAGATTCTGGCTGAACATCAGGAAAAACTTCCTGACTGTTAGAGCAATACAATAATGGAACCAATTCCCTAGGGAGGTGGTGGGCTCTCCCACACTGGAGGCATTCAAGATGAGGCTGGACAGCCACCTGTCACTTGGATTCCTGCATTGAACAGGAGGTTGGACTCGATGGTCTTGTAGGCCCCTTCCAACCCTACTATTCTATGATTCTATAAAGTGTCTTCAAATGCACCAAGCCCTTTTAACACAAGAGCATTGCACTTCAGCACTGGAAGTCTCATTCCCTTTATGAAAAGAGAATATGCTGGAGCTCAGTGTAAGAGAAAGAGTTAGTAAACATTAGACTCCACACATGTACACTTTAGTTTGTCAAATATTGCTGATTTTATTTATTATATTTCTAATCCGACCAATAACTAATGTTCTTTGGGTGGACTGAGTACAGACTTGTGTCAATGTAGAGTTCCCAACATGTCCTCCATCTCTGGGTTGGACTCCCCTTCCCGCCCCTTCCCTCCCCCGACCCTCTTCTCCTCTCTTGATCTTTGTATTCCTTTCTGTATCCATGATTGTTCTCTCCCCCACCCCCTCCCCCACGAGTCAGCTCTCATGTTGGCTGGGCTCTTCTTTCTTCAATTATGCTACTCATTTTTTCCATTCTTCCTGTCTCTCTTTCAGATTCTGCAATTTGGGGAAAGTTACAGTTTGGGGTGGATGTTGATTGCAGGGTGAATAACATTTTTAACAATATTAAGGAAGAAAAAGTGGAAAGCATAATCAAAATATGAATTAAGAAAGCTTGCAATCAATTAAAATCCTACTAAAATTAATACAACGGATGCTTGGTTAATTTCAACTTTTTGCTCAACCTTTTTTCTGGACTATGTCCAGTGCAGTTGCAGAAGACAGCTCAGGTCACAAGAAATGTACAACCTAAGGGAAGCACAAAAGGCCAGACAAGAAGCCATTGAGACACCAAGATGGTGATGGAAGCTAATTTGTTCGCCACTACATGGATACGATCATTGTGATAAATGGTTTGCAAAAAAAAGAAAGAAAAGAGAGAGATACCAATTGCTTTCACCAAATAAATCCTTTTCTCCAAAAGGGAGGAGAAGGGATAAAAAAGTGTTCTGCCATCTGAATCATTGAAACTATTTTACAAGTGAAGGCCATTCTAAGGTTAAAAACAGTAAGACAAATTTGCTGCTGATTAATAATAAAGCCATTCATTTTATTCTTCAAATCTAAAGTAATTACAAGCCAGAGTATGGCAAATGGATTTAGCTGAAGCCATTATTACGTCAGGAAAATCCTTTAAAGAAGAACAGTAATTTAAAAGACTAAACTGAATAATGAACTCTCCTGAACAACAATTATTATGAGATTGATTTATTGAAAGTGCATTTAATCATGCAAGAAATGTTTAAAACTTTGCAAAATAGTTCAGGAAGGCTGCAACGCCAATCACAGGGCTGGTCCAACGTACTCATTACTGCCAAGGAGGCAGGAGAGACAGGGGAATTCATTTCAGTAGGAGCAATAAAGTATATCAATTTCTCTGAATCCACATTTCTAGTCAATTTGCTACAGTGCAGGCTCCAGCAATTAATGATCTCATTTACCACTTCTGCCTCCATTTAGAAGACCTCAATCTTGGCCTCCTCTTGGGTCCAAGTGTCAGCAAGCAGACCATAACTCAGAAGTGCAACCCGGGTGTACAGAACAGCCACAGTGTGGAGTCCATTGTACAATTCTCCGTGTGGAGGCTGTTTCCACAGAGAAAGGTGCATGTTCAAAGCAGCTCACCACGTGGATTGGGAGATTTGCTCCATGTGTAGCCTCAAACCCTCCAAGATGGAATACGTTCAATTCTAAATGAACACTAAACAATTTCCTAAACGAATGAGTACTATCCTAACTTGTGTATTATCAGGAGTCCCCACAATGTCCTTCTTACACTAGGGAGTTAATGCAGACAATCCCTCAACAGGGAGCAGCTCCTTCAGAAAAAGCAAGGCTCAACTATCATTTGTTTGTTCTTCTCCCAGCTTGCCTAGCCTCCAAGCACTCGGCCTGGTTATTTTTTAATTTATATTTTTAACTAACCCCACCATGTCATCTTTGAGTGAGTCACATCTAGGGATTGGCGACAAATTCGTTCCACCCGAATTTTTATGCCAATTTATCCATCTTTCCTGAATTAAGTGATACTGTTCTTCACGCAAAAGAAAGCACGCATTAGGGAAAAGTGCATGGAAAAATCCATATGCTGGGGGAAATGCACACAGAGAAGTGCACAATAGTGAAAATTACTCACAAATGGATTGTAATACGGAAAACAGCTTGCAAAAATGCATACATTAGCAAAACACGGACACAACAATGAACACACAGGGAAAATGCACACAAAGATGCTTATATTAGGAGAAATGCACACAAAATGCGTAGTAAAGTTTTGTACTGACTTTTAAAAAAATCATACATGGATGCAGAATCATGCCAAAGTAAACTAAAAGTCAGGAAAATGAGAAAATGAGCAGAACCAAAATAGACAAGATTCACCCATCCCTAGTCACAGCACGTAAAACAGAATAAAACCGCCGCTTATATATGAATACTAACTTAACCAAAGCTTACCCTTCAATAATATGCATTTACACATAGATTTTCCTGCCGTGAGCTCTTTGAACACTTCTAAAAAATCCTTGCAACAACCCTGTAAGGTAGGCCAGTATTATTTATCTATTTCATTCCATTTATATCTGGCCCTTCATAAAAATCCTCGGTGGATAACAATATTAAAAATAAAATACAATAAACAAACATATAACAAAACCAATGAAACAGTAAAACAATCAGCAGTGAGAACTGACTGCAGGGCCAACTAACTACTTAAAAATACCCAGATAAAAAGATGAGTCATGGCCTGGCACCAAAATGTCAGTAAAGTAGGCACTAGGTATACCTCTTAGAGGAGGGCATTCTAAAGTCAGGGCACCACCACAGAGAAGGCCCTGTCTCATGTCACCACCCAATGTACTTTCCCTAGCAGTGGGATGAGAGGGACCTTGTCCCACAGATCTAAGACCACAGGGAGGCTGGTCCAGGGAGAGGAGCTCCTTCAGATACCTGGGTCCCAGTCATTTAGACCTTTGTAAGTCAACACCAGCACCTTGACCAGCCTGGAAACAGACAGGCAACCAATGCACCTCTTTCAAGATCGGTGCCATATGCTCCCTGACAACTGTCTCTGGTAGCATCCTGGCAGTGGCATTTTGCACCAGTTGTAATTTACAGATCGTTTTCAAGGGCAGCCCCATATAAAGTACATTATAATCATCCAAATGAGAGGTGGGTCCTGTGGCTAAGCTATCTCTGTTGCTGGTGCATCAACCACAACTGAACAATCTGGGTCTCCAGTGACAAAACCAGTTATGAACCTGTCTGTTTATAAAGATCTGCAGGAGAAGCCCTTTCGAGGACACTGCTGCTTGCAGAAGCTCGTTTGAACCATCACCACGTCTTCTTCCTCCTCCTCGCTGGTTCTCAGTGTGGCACAGGTGCCTGCACTGGAGTCTGCCTCTTGCCACAAGGCAGGAAGTTAAAGCAGAGTTCTGGGGAGGCCCTGCCTCCCCCAGAAACTAGACGCTGGAGACTGCCTCTGGGCCCCGGAAGACAGGGCCCCTCCCTGGGCTAGCTGGCCTCCTGCACTCAATGAAAGAAAAAGAATGGGGCAGGGGGAGGAAAGCAAGCACTGGAGCAGAGACCTTTCTGAAAGGGAGCAAAGAAGCAAGCTCTCTGCAGCTGCTCATGCTCCAGCTGATGGATGGTGGGAGACTGGTCTTCCCCTTACCAAACAGATGGCTGGTGAAATGGTGGACAGGGAGGGGGAAAGAAGAGCACAGCAGAGAGAATTTAGAGTAAGGAAGGTGACCCAAGACCAAGGAGTTTGAGAACCACTGAACTAGCATACATGTGGATATGCAACTATACCACAGAAACATATGGTTGGAAAGCCATCTGGTCCAACATGCCCAACTTTAGGGCCTCGCAGGATCCACCCCAAACACATTTCATGTAGTGTGCCACAAACAAAGACAGAACGCCACGCCAGAAGTGTCTGCAGGTCACGTAAACATTAAAACCTATCACTGACGGCGGCAACAAGGCAAGAGGAGCTGTGCCTCTCTCTAAAACGTGGATCTGGACAACCCTCATGGCAGGGACTACAGAGCTAATAGGGGCCAGAGCCTTCTGCCTAGACATGAAAGTGTTCAGGGTGTTGTGTTGCATTACAATGCAGTCCGTTCTAGATTGCCACGCACTTCTTTGCTGACAATGCTTTGAGGTTTAATCCCACAGAGCCAGCATTAAGGGCAAAGTGTCATTCTTTAAGCGTGCCCTGTTAATCCCAGCTTTAGCAACCATGAGCTACCCAATCCGCCTTTGTTCTCAGAAGCACCCAATTTTTCAGGGGACCAGCTACGCCAAGTGAATTAAGACCAAAAGTCTCTTCAAAAGCATTTCTGAGCTTTGATAAATTTAAACACTTAGCATTATTTTAATGCCGATCTTCCTTGATGTTAGTTTAGGAGTTCATAAAAATTTCAAGTCATGTGTTATTTACCCAACAGCCCTTGACTGTGTCTTCTACGTTTAACAAGTTCCTAAATACATATATTATTTAACTGATGCTGCCATTACGGTCAGGCATATAAATATTCAGGGACTTTTTAATAAGCTGAGCTTTTATCCATTAGGCCATAATGGCTGCTTGGAAACCTTTACTAGTAGCAAGCCCAAATGCTTACTATGGGCGCCATCTTCAAAGACTGAGGTGCTCAGAAGTTGACTCTTTTTCTGCTGCTTTATTTAACTGCCTTTTAAAAACCAAGTCACCATCTCCCGCCATCCCACAACATAACAAGCATACCTTGTGGCATGGACCAGCAGACAGGCAGAAGAGTGAATGTATTCTGAAACAATACAGTCCTTTTCTGTAATTTCTGAGACCTACGCTTTGTGCAGGCACAGAACCCAATGTGTGCGATTGCACAGAGATCATGAAGAACTATATAATACATTCCTCTTGCTTTCCCACAGCAATACTCCATGCCATCTGTTAAACAGCACGGTCACCTTTTCTGTCCCAAGAATAATCACTTCTAGAACCAGCCTGAGACATTCTGGTGCCTGAACCAGAAGCATACCTTAAAATACAATCTCAACTGGCAATAACAATCCAGGATTATTGTCAGAATTCATCATGTTTCATATCCTAGAAAAGCCAGATTTTGAGCCATGTGGCAAGGTGGCAGATGCCTGTATTTTTAGAGATACAAGCGCATTACATACTGACAGTTCCTGTAACTGGGTGCTAAACCTCTACAACAACTGTCAGTCAAGCACCTGTTTAGCCAACTAAAGGTGCAATCCTGTGCGTGTTTAGATGCAAAAAATCCTACAATTCCCAGCATGGCCCAGCCATCATAGCTGGCTGGGTCATGCAGGGACGTTTAGAGCTTTTTTCTGTCTAAACATGCATAGGATTGTGTCCTAAGAGATGAAAAGATTGAGTGTGCAATTTCAGAATATTAATGTCTGGTTAGGTCAAGCACCACATGCCAAAGGTTGCCTTAGGCCAATGAAAGTTAACTTTTCCAGCACCAGAGAACCCACTGGAAAGTTTTGTATTTCTGAATGCAAGAGAGCTCAATTTTCCTTTTAGTGCAAGCTGGAATTCTCAGGAGTCCAACAAATTCTACAGATTGCACAAAAGAACTCTGGGTATCAGAGATGCTTTAGGTGCAGGTCTGCCTAACTGCAAAGGAACTGCAAACATAGCTTGCCTGCTTCCCATCTCTGCCTTAGGCTAGTACAGGAAGATCAAATGAAGAGCTGACAAAGGTCATAACAAAACAAAGGCAATGTCCACTTTAAATGCGTGTCCTTCAGCAAGCAATTCCGCTCTTCAAGATGATGGGTTATGGGTAGGGTAATTAAGAGTGCAAACACTATTAGTTTATGAGCACTGTTCAAATACTGCTGCTTTTTACTCTCTTCGGTTCTGATGTTTGTTTGTTTTACATTTTGTATTAGTGTGCCTTTTAAGTGAGTGTGTATCAGTTTGAGCGTCTTAGATACAAAGGCAATACATTTCTATAAATAAATATAAAGCATAACGGAGGTTGCTGCGATAGTCATAATGCAGACAAAGCGCACACACACACACAAATAACTGACATGTCTCTTGTGAAATCCATCTACTCCTCTCCTGGTAGATGCTGGTTTGCCAAACACACACAGAGCACCAATAGCTAAGGCATGTAAACTGTCTCACCCATCACTGAAGAGCACTCACAGGGATTTAACCCCCTCCGTTTAAGGAACAGGTATATATTTTCATATCGTATATTCTCAAAGCTGTTGATTTGTTCCATTATCTCCACAAGGCAAGAGACAAGACTGGTTCAAAGGAGGTCCTATTAAGGCTAAAATGACAGAAATTACTTCGGTGTGGGAACAACACAGCACACCCACTGTGAGCCAGGAGCTCCCTTGCAACTGTTTGCTATCTTGATTAAAACTGGATCCGCTCCATTTACCCTCTACCATCAATGCTGACCTGTTGCACCTTTCACTGACGTCAATGAAAAAATGGTAGTTGTTATTATCCCCATCAGAACACGTCCCCTGAAGAACCTCTTTACTTACCTTCAACATTTTTCAGGAAATATATATATATCCATCCTCCGATAAAGCCTCACTTGCCATTCAAGTTAACACAGAGACTATTTGAGAATAGCTACTGACAAACTGTGCTTCAATTGTACAGTACCCTGAGAGTTCAAGAGCTTTTTTTTTTTTTTTGCAAGCCCAGCCCACAGGATCCTCTTCTGCCCCAGGACTGAATACCACCAGACAGACGCGGCGGCATCTCACCTACCAGCCTCTTCCCTTCTCTAGCCTGCTAATGTCTGTCCCAGCCAGATTCCCTTCCAGCCAGTGTTACCTTAGAGCAAATATTGCCAAATCATCAGTGCATTTTCACAGTTGACTTGGCAGTAAGAGAGTATAAAAGCTTGCTTAAAAAAAAAAAAAGGCAGATTCAACATCAGTTCACAAGAATACATCATTTGTCCCCATGAGCAATTCCAACAGTCCCCAGATATGCCAGTGCATGAACTTAAATACCATGTGAGCCATGCAGTCAAGGATATGGCACCCACAACTCACAAGCCATCAAAATCACAAAACAAACTACTGCTGGCTATGGCTGGAATGGCCCAGAGTTCACGTTACATTTGTCCATGTATGCATAAACAAAGTAAGATCGAACTACATACACCAGCAAGTGCTGTATCAGGTAAACCAGCCCATGGCCTCTCAGACTTCTAACACAGATATAAGAGCTTCACGGAAGTGACCAGGAGCAGGAGGGTGAGAAGTGTCATGTATGGACGTAGCCCATAATTGTTTTGAGCATGTCCTCAACCAGTGTCTTCCCACATTCCAACAGAACACCAAGTTTCATCACCTTCTTTGCAAAATGCCAGGCATTTGTATTCCAGGTTGATAAGTCATTTATACAGTTCCTTGGCCACTGAACAGACTTCCAGAGATCTGAAATTAACTGATCAGAGGTAAGTGAAGGGTTTTGAATCATTCATGTATGATGGATAAGTGTGCGCATAGTTAAAATTATATTGTTTTAAATTATGTCCTTGTTTTATGTTTCTACTTTTTATAGAGTTTTATGTAGTGTAAAATCGCATGTATTAACCTTCTGCCATCTTTGCCAGACTTCTCCTGAAAGAAGTATTTATGCTCGAATAGTCTCTCGCCAATAAAGGTAAAAACAAAAACCCAAAGGGATATATTTCCTTCTCGATAGCTCAGGAGCACTCATTAGCATTAATGGAAGTTACGCATGCAGAAATGCACGGAAGGAGAAAGAATCCCCCCCGGAGTGTGCATTCCACCTCTTATCCATAAGCATATGCAAAACTCAAAGCCTGGAACATTGTACTACCAAAGGAAGCACGAGACACTGAATGCAGCAGGTATGCACAAAGTTTCAAACTCTGTCCTGGAAGCCTCAAAGCTCAGGCCCTAATACCCAAACCATTTTCTATAAAGCATGTTTTGTGATCTTGCAATGGGGCAGCCTTTTCCTGCTTCAAAAACATTCTAAAAACACCTCTCTTTTTCTCTAATTGAGGATAAATACCTTGTATGTTTTGAACTCATGAAAATGGTTTCTACAAAAGACACATGCACTTTCAATTCAAGTTATAAACCACAAACTCATATCCTACTTGTGGGTCTCCAGCAGGCAGCTGGTTGGCCACTGTGTGAACAGAAGGCTAGACTAGATGGGCCCTTGGTCTTATCCAGTACAGTTCTTCTTATGAGGGAGTGGGTTGGTGTTTTCCACTGAGCCCTTTTCCCCATAACAAAAAACTTTCCCTCCACCACGATGGAGCAGGGGATGTAAATGTATTTCCAAGCACGCAAAACCATCCGCAGTGGAATATGCGTAATACAGGTTCACATGACATCACTGAGTGCTACTTCGGAGCTTCCAAATTCCTCAGTCCAGAAATGTGGGTGCTGAAACCCTGTCTGGTCCTGTCACATGGCTGAGAGATCCAACAACACGCTGAGAAGCTGGTACCTCCAGCTTCCCAGTTAGAGCAGCAAGATGGCAGGAAGGGCGGGGGGGGAGCGAGGCAAAGGAAGTTCTTGCCTCTCTGTAAGACACCTGCCAGGCTTTGGCTTGTGCACTTTTGGGTTCAAACAGCAGCAGAGAAACTGCTGCATGAGGGAATCTGTGAAAAGCCATCTGGCCAGTGTTCTACTTTGCTCACTGCCCTCAGCTTCTAGCATCCTCCCACTCCTTCTACGAGAAACCCCCAAGCAAGACTTACTCTTGCACACAATCTGGCTACAGGAAGAGAAAGGACACAGCACCATTTGCTAATACCCAGTTAGCCATTGCTCTGTTTTCATTCAGTGATCGAGCCACTGGTCGCTCAGTCAAATTGACGCATTAGCATTCTTAGCGTCTGTTAAGAAATGAAGCCATAGCAGCAGTTCAAGCAACCCTACATGCCTGATCCAACTGGAAGACCACATCAATTCTCTTTTCAATTTGGTGCACACACCCCACCTACTATTCTGAATCATTCAACCCAAGTCTTCTTACTGTTGTGGGGGGCTTGAAATAAATAATTATGCAGGCATTTCAAATATCTTGAAGTCTGAGGAACATCCCAAAGGTTTCAGTGGAGCTCTCACAGGTAAGGTTCTTGGTGACTGGTGCTACTTCTGTCTGTTCAACCACCACAAAGCAGAGGCACGTCGCAAAGCCACCAAATTAACCGAACAGCATGCCATTTTTCTGAGGGAGGACCTGCCAGATCTGAGGACATCGGGGGACATGGGACATCTCGGTACATGTCGCAGGAAGATGTGGGATGGTACCTCTCTATAAGGCTGCTTTAGCTAGCCATGAAACAACTGGAACAAGATTAAACAAGAAAGCTGGGAGGGAACAGTCTATATTTTACTAACACACAAATTCTGTTCTGTTGTTTTTAAGTTGACAAATATCTATTTCATGGCAAAGCAACATCCTGGGAACAGCTGGGTGGCAGTTTCAAGCTCAAATGAGCCAGAAGTGCATGCTGGCAAGTCACCTCCGATTGCTTCTGAATGGCAGCACATGGAGATTTATGCCCAGCTATAAATTAGGACAATTATTTCTTTCTGGTTTGCTTTTTTATTCCATGCAGCAAACTCTACGCTTTATCCCCACACACACACACCTTTTAAATAAAAAGGATATCTTCCCTTTCTTTGATAATGAGTTCATTTTGTTCCTCGAGTTGTCTGATCTTCTTCTCAAACGACTCCTGCTCAGCTTTCAGTCGTTCTTCTGTCACCTCTTTTTCCTCGCTCACCCTGAAAGGATGAAAGAACACACATGCTATCAGACAAATACGATGCAAGAACATGAGGAGAGTCAGTGCCAGCCTTAGGCACTAGGGCAGCCCTTCCTCTCCCAGTCTCACTGTACTGCCTCGGGGATGTACGGCATTCCTGCTGCTCCTACTGCTCTTTCATGCTGCCCTTTGTCACCCGCAAGCAACTGACACGTTTCATTGCTTTCAGTCTCAGCAGCCACCGCATGAAGCGGGTCACAATGTTGTTGCTATCTGGCCAATAGGGAAACTAAGGCTGGAGAGAACAATTTGACCGAGGCCAGTGAGCCCAATGGCCAACGCGGGATTTGAACCTAGGTCGCCTATATCCAAATCCAAGAACTGAAACGGATGAGCAAAACTCTCACGTGACATCATCAGTTGCTGGACTGTACCATTTCTGACTGCAGGTGAGGGGACAAACGTTTGAAGGTTTCCCACCACATAAAATACTGCCTACACTTACTCAACTACAATACTAGGGAGGAAGTGTTAAGATGGCCTTTTCCAGGACCCGTTGTAAGCACAAATGAATCTTTCATCGGGAGGAACATTCCACCCCCCACCTTCAGCCTGAAATGACACAGCCCAGCAACACAAACATTATGGGGCTTCCTCTTGTCTGTTTTAGTCTGCATTCACCAGACTCTACTGGCTCCTCAGAGCCTAGTCACATACCCCCGCCCCCAAAAATTAATTTTTGAATTGACAGCTCCCATTGCTGTCATCTACTTCCTAACCTCTAGCATACAGATGCGTGTTGCCATTTCTCTAGTGAGCCCCCCACTGCAAACAAACGGAAGCTGAACTTGAACATAAGCTAAATTTTTCACTTTTTAGCCTATGGAACAGTTTGCCACTGAAATTTGGGGGCAAACCACCAAATATTTTTGGGATTTTTGCCAGCGTTGCTGTGGCAGCAGCAGGAGTGCAGCCAGCAGGGGGGAGGGGTGTCAGGAGGGGGGAGGGAAAGTGGCCCCCGGATCCTCCAAAATTGCCTATTCCTGCTCCAGCCTATCACACAACTGAAGAACGTTTGGATGATGCATCACAGAGTGGGGGGGGGGGGAGCAGACTTTGCAAAAATAAGCCTTAGAAGATACAATTGCTCACAGGTGACCAAAAAGCCCAGCAGAGAAAATGGATACACATGCTTTGTCAGATTATGTCAGATTTATGTCAAGGCCTATTCAAGACATGGTGGAGATTACTGTGTACTTTAGTGCTTTATGTCTCACGGCAGAAACGCCAAAAATGATTTCTGGGTCCGTCAGGAAGAAAATCACTGGAAGTTAAACAAAAGCTTTGGCACAGCTGCTGTACTTTAGCGTCTTTTCCCCCTCCTCTCCATCCCTCACCCTCAGCCAGTTCTCCTTGCTGTGTTCAGCTAACGTACTGCTCTGCATGCCACTCATTCTCATTATATCAGCCTTCCCCAACCTGGTGCCCTACAGATGGGTTAGACTGCAACTCCCATCTCTCCCAGCCAGCATCGGATGGGCTGCAAACATAATTCCGAGGCCTGCTTGATGGCGCACAAAATCCAGCTTAGTGTCAAAGTGCCTTGCTTGTCTGTTGGCAAACTTATTTGATTTTTCGAAAGCAAGTCCTCCAAATAGGAGACAGGTTCTCCTAAAAGAACAGATGTGATAAAAGAAGAGACTAATTTCCACTCATTAAGCATGCACCACCTACAAATTTTGTCCTAGCATTAAAAGTAGAAATTGCTTAATTACGGATTTAAGAAGTAATAGGAAAGATCTCCGATAAAGAAAAAGCACTAACTAGCAAATAGAAGCTGGTGAAAGCTTTAACCCGGGCTTTCCCAAACTGGCACCCTCCAGATTTGTTGGACTACAGGTCCCGCAATCCCCCAGCCAGCTCTTGGGAATTGTAGTCTAACACATCTGGAGAGCACCAGATTGGGGAAGGCTGTTTTACACACTAGGATAAAGTGTCTGGGTGCAGAGCGGGGAGGTACTTCACCATTTATAGACACCTACATCTCTTACCAGGGTGCAGCCTCTGGAGTCCCTGAAGCAGCTACCTTGAACCTTCACATGGCTTGTGGGTGGTTTGTTAACCACGCCAACAATGCACTCTGACCAGGTTTGGACAACACGATGAGCCATGGTGACTGCCCGCCATGGCTTGAATATTCAAAATGCACCGCAATCTGCTACAGTGGGCTGTGATGATCATGCAAACCGGGTCACAGACTTGCAACATATTCTCTATTTGAAACTTTATGAGGGAAAATAGCAGAAAAATAACTAACAGGCAAGAACACGCAGCCTGACACAAGAGCTTCTGCATACCACAGCAAATATACAAGGTAAACCTACAGGAGTCCCTACTTTTCAAAGGGAGTGGTATGTTATAGGAATGAACAGGAAACAACCATTTGCTGCCTAAGTCAGTAAGAATTCCTATTTCGGATTGATATGGTTGCGTTTGGGCAGTAGCCTTTTAAACCAAGCTCATATCTCTAGAAGAACTCAAGAAAACCAACATTCAGTTTGATTCATCAAGAAATGGAGTTGATTTACAAACCACCAGAATAACAAATATCATGATAATGAGTGGGTTCAGAGAACACAATAACCCATGATGAGTTAAATAAGCCACGGTGGTTTATTTAAACCATCATGGGTTATCGCATCATCTGGAGGGAATTTTTAAATCCATGATGGCTTATACGCTCAAAATAACCTATGCTGATAACCTATGGCCTGCAGTAGGGGTTATTCAACCCACTGAGGAGTATCGTGTCATCTGTCAGGCACCATGGGTTATTTTGGTCAGAGTCACACAGCAAGAGCAGTTCAGATCACTGTGGCAACTCTGCTCCTCACGGGTGTTCTCTGTATAAGAGCAAATGAGCTCTGCTGCAGTGTGGGGAAACTGTGTGTCAAGTTTTGTCCCAATCCTACAAAGTTCCAAGGGTTTACAGATACCACCCTCTTTTTGGCACCAGGGATTTTCACCTTTAAACCCATAGACAATACTGCAGTGGCCAGTTTCAGCTGTTCCCCATACTGCAGTAGTGCTGATTTTTCTCTCACTATACTGCAGTTGTGCATTTAAACCCATTGGCAGTACTGCGGTAGCCCTTTAAATGTGCAAGTGTGATATAGCAACAGAGCACTTTGGTGATATTGAGAACACAGTCAGCACTGCCAGCAATGTCGGGGGGGGGGGGATGCAATTCCAGTTTAGCACTATAGCGCTTTAGTGATTTTGAGAACGCTAAAGGCGTCTACGACAACAATGGCTGTGGGGGGAAATGCACAACTGAGGTTTTTGCAGGTGCATCAGGGGTCTCCCAACTAGGGGAGGCTGCCTATGAACTTTTGTCCCGATCCTGCAAACCCCCAAAGGTGTATTTGTGCCACCCCCTATTTGGTGCACCCAAAATTTTCCCTTCTCTCAGTGTAAGTGCACAGGGTTTTGATGGTACATTGTCTGCCTCCCAACTAGAGCCAATGTGGTGTAGTAGTCAGAGTGTTGGACTGGGAGCCGGGAGATCCAGGTTGTAATCCCCACTCGGACATGGAAGCTCACTGGGTGACTTTGGGCCAGTCACAGACTCTCAGCCCAACCTATCTCACAGGGTTGTTGTTGTGAAGCTAAAATCGAGAGGAAGATGATTATGTACGCTGCCTTGGGTTCCTTACAAGAGGAAAAAAAGCAGGATATAAATGCAATAAATAAATAAAACTAGGAGAGGTTGTGTGTGAAGTTTGGTCCCAATCCGGCAAACTTCAAAGGGTTTATTTATGCTACCCCATTTTTTGTGCACTGGGATTTCGCTCCTTGTAGCTCCTGCTCCGATGTAATGAATAGGTGAAACAGCGCCACTGCTTGGGCAGGAGGACTGCAGTGGACAAAGGGTGGCGGATGGGTCAGATTAGGCACAGCAGCTTAATAAGCTAAATACAGTAGCTTATTAGCCTGGTCATGTGGCAGGGCACTGGGACTATTTCAAAAATAAGCTACTGTGAGCTTATTAAGCCTCCACCATGGCTTAAAGCGACATCCAAACACAGCCAATGTCCATCCATATACTTTACTTTCTCTTACTAATTTTTTTAAACCTATTCTAAACTTTCTAATATAATGTTTTGTATTTATTACTTTTCAGTGACAGGTCTTCGTTTGTATGTAGCAATGATAACCATGTATCATTTAAACGGTATAATTTTCAGGATTTTAATAATAGTTTAGTAAAAAGAAAAAAACAATCTGCAGTAACTTTATTCCAACCGCTTGCAGCCCAATATGAACAAACCTCTTGATGGTAATAGGTACAGTTCTGTAATGGTGTGGGGTGTAATACATTTCTGAGTCAAACAACATAAGAATTGCCTTGCTGGATCCAAACAAGGGTCCCTCTAGTGCAACGTTCTGACATGCAACTATTAAAGGAGACAAAAAACTGGACCAGATGGGCCTTTGAGTGTGACCTAGCAAGGCAATTTTATTTGTCCTTAGAAACAGGACCTGGTTGTTTTCCTGGAACATCTATTTGCTTTGCAGTGTGTGGTGGTGAAGTTTAGGATTCAAAGCCCTTATAGTAAGGCACTGTGTGGGGGAGGGGGAGAGAGAGGGGGAGAGAGATGTGGCTCTCTCCCTAGTGAATGCTTTTAACCACAAAGGGCTGCTTCAGACAATCCAGAAAACAGGAGTTGCAGCAAATCCCAGTGACGATGTTTGTGGCAGAGATACATGTCTGCAACATGCGCCCCAGAAACTTGGGCCAACTGTGGCTCCGGGGTCCATGTTCATTGCAAAATTGCACACACTTCTCTCCACTTCAAACATCAGAAAATAGTGGACACACCATGAGCACCTCCTTTCCATATCAGATGACTAACATTTTAATCTGCAGATTAAGAGGCGAGATGCTAAACAAAATGCACACAGGAAGTTGAGCTTCAGAGAGTCCCATATTTGCCCCTTCTTTTCTTCTGCCTACAGGGATTTAACACAGATGCAAAACTACCACCGTTAACATTCCCATGAAGCACACCTCCATTGCCCCAGGAGCACTGGGCATATTCATGTGCAGCCCTACGCGCCTGAGATCTTAGTTCAAGAGAAGGAGAACAAAGATGTGCTTGTAGCATCCCATGTTTCTCAACATCTCCAACATCTCCAAGCTGAAGAGTTTAGGGAAAAGTGAAGGGTTCACCTATTCCACCCTACTCTGATATAAGCAGTCAAACTGATTGGCAGAGTGTACTTGTATGACTTCTTCTCTGCAGAGACCCTCCCCCTAGCTTCCTCAACACATGGCAGGTAGAGGACTGAGACCCATTTCATAGAATCACAGAACAGTAGGGTTAGAAGGGGCCTATAATACCATCGAGTCCATTCTGTTCAATGCAGGAATCTAAGTCAGAGCATCCCTGACAGGTGGCTGTCCAGCTTCATCTGGAATGCCTCCAGTGTGGGAGAGCCCACCACCTCCCTAGGGAATGGGTTCCATTGTTGTGTTGCTCTAACAGTCAGGAGGTTTTTCCTGATGTTCAACCGGAATCTGGCTTCCTGTCACTTGAGCCCATTCTTCCGTGTCCTGCACTCTGGGATGATCGAGAAGAGATCCTGGCCTTCCTCTCTGTGCCAACCTTTCAAGCACTTGGAGAGCACTATCATCTCTCTCCTCAGGCTTCTTTTCTTAAGGCTAAAGTTCAGGAATCTCCTGACTCCCAGTCCAACACTCTAGCCATTGCACCATACTGGCTCTTAACTATGCACTGTTTGAAGATGTGTTGGACTAAAAATCCCAACATTGCTGACCATGTTGGCTGAGGCTGATGGGACTTGAAATCCAAACCATCTGGTGGGCACCAGGTTGGGGAAAGCAGCTTACAGTCCCCATAATCAAACACATACACACAATTTATTTTTAACACATATTCACTAAACTGGAGCAGTAACAGAGAAAACCATTTAAGGAGAGCTCATCCTAGAAAAAAACTCAACGAAGCCCACAAGCTTGTTGAAACAAAAAGCATACCATCTGGGAGATGACCAAGTTGATCTCCTTATCCAATGCAGGCTACATGACATATACAATCCTGTCCTTCTGTTGCCTGAGGTGGCTGCTTCACTCTGCCTAATGGTAGGGCCAGACCTGTTTTCCCCCAATGACTGGAGCGGGCAGGAAGGCTCATGCAGAAGGAGATGGCCCTTCAGATATCCTGGTCTTAAACTGTTATCATTAAAGAGCTGCATGCACCCACACACTACCACACCCGCACCCAACTTTGAATCATAGAATAGAAGGGCTGCACACAACTGGTTCCTCCTAGGGGCAGGCAGCCTTTTTTCTGTCAATCACTGCATTCCCTCGTGGGCAATCAGTCGGGGACCACAGCTACCAGTGTGCAAGGTCAGAGGTAAAAGTGGGTGGGTCACCCCTTTTCTCTTCCTTCCCCCCTTCCTTCCATTCCAGGGAAGGGACAGATAGCTCTTGCCACAAGACTGAACAGAACACATGCAGAAGGCTTTTGAAATTGGACCAGGGCCAACCTGAAATTTGGTCGACAGCTGCAGCTTACCCACCCCTGGCTAAGGCAATCTTCCCCAACCTGCTTTGGCCACTACATTTAGTAGAAAGGCAAGATATACATTTGATGGATGGATGGATGGATGGATGGATGAGGTTTAGACAGGACCAAATAATCTGCCCCCTGTTTTCCTACTAGGAATTATGAAGGAAAATGCCAGTGCTTGTTTGAAGAAGAAAAAAGAGTCCTTCCACCATTTCGAAATGAAGAAAATTATGGCAAGTTTTAAAAGAGTGGATGAGGTGAGAAAAGCTAAAGCTTAACTCCCCTATTACACTGAAGAGGTCTTTTTAATTATATCCATTAAAATATGATTAGGTTTAAAAAATAAAAGGAGAACCAAGTATAAGACAGTGTTACGCTGATTTTACTTTTCAAATTTAATGTTGCTGCAACTTCCTATTTTTTCCTTCCAAGAAATGTCAGGTAGGAATATACAGGCTGCCCTTGAGGGGGAAAACCTGAGCATCCGAGACTTAAAACAGGGACAGGGAACATCTGGCCTGTAGGCCTAACCTGACACATGAGCTCCCCAATGAGGCCCACAAAGATCTCCCTGCTGGCCACACCCCCTCCTGCTGCTACGCCCCCTTCCCTTTGATCCCTTGCTTCCACAAGGAGGTCGTGCTGTGCTTTTCAAGCACATTCTGGCTCCTCTCTGGCTTTCTGGACCCTTCTGGTCCCTACTTCACTGTTCCTCAAAAATCTGTGGGCATTTTCGTCACTTTCCAGAGGTGCGTCTGTTTGAAAGTGTAACTGGGTGTGGCTTGAATCTGGGATGGTATTCATGCTTCTAATTCAAATTGAATGGTGGGTGACTTACTTCTGAGGAGACATGAACATGATTGTTCTGTGGTTTCTTACGTTCCACTGAATTCAATGCGACTTGCGTTTTGGCCCCACTAACCCTGCCTTTGGTCCCATCCACCTCCCAGACTTCTCCCAGATCAGAATTTAGCCCTCAGGCTGAAAAAGGGTCGCTACCCCAGCATTAAAAGAATCTTATCCACAAATGAGTGCTTGGCTACAGGGTGGATAAAAATCAATGATTAAAACACGATCCTTTTATTTAAATCTGCTTTTCTTTTTAGCAAAAATTAATTTCAATTAGCCTCTCTTTAAAAAAAATAACCTGACTTAAAATGAATTTAACCAAACATATATGTTAAAGCTTACACTGATAATCTCTTAAAACTGAACCAATCCATGACATTTCTCAGACACACTGGCCCAGTTCAGACATAACCAAGTATAGCTTGCCATTACATGCAGAAGTCACGATGAGCCTCTGACTCGCATGCTTCCCCCAAAATAATAAATGCTCCCCAGTTGTTCCTTCCTCTGGTGGCACAAAGATAAAAATTGCCAAGTGGCCGGACCTCTGATCCAGCCAGGCCAGAACTCTGTGACAAGCCCCAGCAAAATATCCCAGAAAATACACGAATGGGACAACAGTAATAAAATCTTCTGTTTGTCTCCAGCATGGTTTGATTCTTGTAATGTCTACTTGTGACAGACATATCCTTATATTATACACTGTTCAGTTGTTCTTAATATATTGCAAGCTACCTTGTAAGGGCTTGCCCAAAAAGGTAGGGTAGCAATAAATAAATTTCATCTTCCATACATTTACCCAGTCTGTCCTCAGCATGCAAATGTCATATTCTGCCCACAATCTGTACTGCGGAGCACACACACACCCCTTTAAAAGAGTATACATTTCCCAGTTTTCCAATCTCACATCCACAGGAAACCAGTGACATTTTCAAGAAATACAGGAGACATCGAGAAGAAAGAAAGAAAGAAAGAAAGAAAGAAAGAAAGAAAGAAAGAAAGAAAGAAAGAAAGCGGTCACACGTTGATAAACATTTATAATATCTCCCTGTTAGACAGCCAAAGAATGGGAAGGAAAAGAACCCCATACAAACCCAACAAGAAATTAAAGCTCTACAGCAAGAATGCCCCCCCGCCGCCACCCCGGTACGTCTGGCTATAGAACCAAAGGGAAGTGGAATGTCTTTGCTCCACTCAAACTGCAGCTATCACAAAAACACCCAAACTCCAGGTTAAAGCTACAACAGCAGACAAATTTGCATAACCATGTATACTACTCTTAACCGGCTCCAGTTTCAAGATTTCAGGAGAAGACGTTTTGAGCCTGGACTGAAAAAAGGATGAATGTAGCAGCAGTGGGACAGGCAGTAGCATTGGGTGAGGAACAGAACCAAGCAACAAAAGGGTATGCAGTGGTAATTGGTGCTGCTTCCACACATTGGACTTCCATCATACACATTTTCCCATAGCCACAAGGGCAAGAAATTTGTTCATTTTGCTCCTGAAAGCCTAGATGGTCTAGACCAGGAGTGGGCAACTGGTGGTCTGGGGGCCAACTTTCACACACACCCAGGGAAAATACACATTTTCCCATAGCCACAAGGGCAAGAAATTCGTTCATTTTGCTCCTGAAAGCCTAGATGGTCTAGACCAGGAGTGGGCAACTGGTGGTCTGGGGGCCAATTTTCACACACACCCAAGGGCTGCACTCCTGCCACTGTCACTGCTATGCCACTGAAAACAAGCAAAAGTTATCCCTGTTCAGCCTCCATTGCAGTTTGCCATCCGGTTTTTTGTCAGCTGCACGGCCCGCACTAGAGGCCTGGCGGAGGAGGCATCTGGCCCATGGCCCGATTGTTACCCAACCCTACCCTAGACTCTGCACTGGGAAAAGTCTGTGCTTGACTGCTGCAGTATTCATCACACAGCACAAGTCACAGCCACTCAGACTCCAGCAATAAAAAGGTACTATGGTCACAGTCCAAAGACGATACTTAGGTGCTGAAGAGGCAGGAATAAAGTGTTCCTGCCTCAGTTACTCAGCAGAGTTACCAGGACAATTACTCAGGCCATACATTATTTGTAATTATTATTTCTTTCATTTCTGTACCACCCAATAGCTGAAGCTCTCTGGGCGGTTCACAAAAATACGTGACACAGTAGGACAAGTTTCATAGGAAACCGTATGCAGAGCTTCCTCAGGCGGTGGCAGTCTCTTGCTGGAGAGAGAGAGACAGACACACAGCTACTCTGTAACCTACTTGATAATACCTGTGCCACAAGAGAAGTGGTAATACACTTTTAATAAATATGAACTCTTAAATTTCATAAGAGTAATTGGAGGGAGAGCCTCAACCTAAACCTGATGCATTATCAGACAGAGTTTATCCTCACCTTGCAAGCTCCTTAATTAAGTTTGCTATGCGCCTCTTGTCTTCAGGACATAAATCCTTTAGAGAAGCATTCTTCATTCCTCCTTTGTCAGGGACCTGAAAATTAAAATCAGCATTTTAAAAAGCAATCATTAACATGGAACAAGTGTTTTGAATCTACAATAAAAGTATTTCAAGCACCAGAGGCTGCATATTCAGCCCCAGATGGATTAAGAACTGAAGAAAAGGCAGGTTTTTCAAATCAACCAGTGGGATAATTTCACAAATGGCGCACTGCAAGATTCACCGTTAACTTGCACTTCTAAAGATAAGCTCCATGTGGAGGGAGAAGTGTGAAGGGCTACAACATGTCAAGGTTCTCCTTAGGAAGGGGGGGAGGGAAGGTTCCAGCCAACTTGTCTATTTTTAATCTTAATTGATTAGCTGGTTGGCAACATATTTGTCTTGAGACTAAGAGGTCTCTCTGCCCCAGGTGCTGGCTATTTAGAGAGGTATACAAAAGTTCCACCCATAAATTTATCATATAGTCACAAAAGCTAATATAATATAAAGTATTAATGTTAAAAGGTATCTTTTAAAAACAAATTACAATGGAAAAACAGCAAAGGTACGTAACATTTTTACCATAAGAAAATATGAAAAAATACAGCCTATCATTACAATGAATGATACTGAAGTCATAAAATGCTTGAGGCTGACGCTTCAGCAGTGCCTCCAGAATTCAGCATTTGGCTTGCTATTAAACTGATGGACCTCACATCTCAACATGCATTCCACAGTTCTGTGACTTGCTCTAAGCTGATGCTGTTCAAAGACTCAAAATGAGCTCCACAGATCTTCAAGCTGATAGGTGCCTTGTGCTGCGGGAGTTTCAACACTATAGAAGCCTGCCACATCACCCCCCATTTGCTGCAGTGTTGATACCACAGGGGACCAAAAACCTTGGGTCACTAAAACTATCAAAAAGCCATTGCCAGTGGCTTGACCACCCTGTGTCACAGTAAGAAATGGCTAACTGTACACTCTCTGTCCAGCAGAGGGCACTTCATTGTACATAAATGCACAGTTCTCTCCAGCTCTTGCATGCATGCATGCAGCAGCAAAGTCTTGCATTCTCACAGGTAATTGGAAGTGCACCTTGGGGTACTGAACAGATTCTTCTATTTAATTCTCATTTTTAATTTGCTTATAGTAATTTTCTCCACTGTACCAACAGCTGAATAACACAGCAACAGAACAAAAGCTGTGACTATAAATTATAACCTCAGTGGCTATGACTGAACTATGCAGAGATGAAATTGGGGGTAAATAATGACTAATAATTTACCAAAAAAACACTGGTTTAGAAGCTGGAGAAGGACCTGTCTGGAGACATGTCCAATCTACAACGGTCCACAGTCGTCCCACTACAGTTAGCAGAATCACACCAGCTCCCACCACATTTTAGAACGTGGACTGGGGAAAAATTAAAGACACCTGGCCAGCCAAACATTTGATTTTTCACAATTAACACTTTAGCATGTTAGCCAAACTTGCAGCATTTGCTGATAAACTGGCCACTGTTTTTCTAGTTCTTTGAAGTGTTCTCTTCTCCAGTCATTTCTTGCCTGAATGATCCTTAATCCTGCAGCAACTCCCAAGATTTGCAACATGAGCAATAACACTGCTCCAACTCCAAATCAAT
This sequence comes from Heloderma suspectum, assembly GCF_057233095.1. Lineage (NCBI taxonomy): Eukaryota > Metazoa > Chordata > Lepidosauria > Squamata > Helodermatidae > Heloderma > Heloderma suspectum. The sequence continues at coordinate 5,699,764 of NC_139459.1, read as the reverse complement.
GTAGATCGCAACTCCAAACATCTTGGCTTCCCAGGCTAGAGGCTCAGAGTCAAATTACATTACAAGTGTGATCACATCTAATATATCTATCATTTCTTTTTAAAAAGCAGCTGCCAGGGAAAGGAGGGAGAGGAGAGCCGGACCTGGATCATAATATGTGGGGGGGAGTTAACCTCCCTACACCACAGTCTCAGTGTAAAAACATCCCTACCACGCCCAGCATTGCTATTTGATGCAGAAAGGTAGCTGCTATCAGCAACCATTGTTTCAAGGGGGCAATTGTCATGGGGGACATGGGAAACTGTTAAACCCTCCCCACACACCATGGTCCCAATCTGCCCAGTCCTTTCCCCATGGCCAATATTTTCAAAGAAACATTAATTGCAATTGTGCATTTAATGTAACATGTAGTTTGGCCCTCAGCTGCTCATGTCTATGGATTTATGGGATTCGGAGGTCATACACTGCAGCCTTCCACTGGCCAACTATGGACAAAATAAAGCATGAAATGGAAAACACGACCAGCTAGTCACCATGGCAGACACACACACATGTAAGCATGTGTATTCCTTATATCCCAACCCGTGCCTGGGCATCTGTCTCTCAGCTTTGTTCAGATGATCCAAACAACTGTCTGTCTCTCTAATGACATCATAACAGCCTGGCTTCCTAGTCTAACTCTTGTCTACCACACAGTGCTCTAACCATTAACCCTGCCCATTTGAGGACACCTAGAACTTGGCAAGAACTACAGCAGAAGTTCTTCTTCATCCTTCAACTTGTTTGGAATGGTTCAGGGAACTGGAACACCAATGAGAGAGAACACCAGCCTCCACTCCCAGAATTTGGAAGAACTGTCCTCACCGAATTAGAGAGGATATTCTGTCTCCCCCTCATGCCTCTCTCATTTGTTTGAGAGAGGCCGCCAAATGGGTACCAAAGATAGACAGGATCCAAATGTGGTATGTTATGTGTTTAGTGGACCAACTTGTGTCACTCAAGGTAGCCATCTTTCAGGATTTAGAAAACTCCTCTTCAGCCAGAACAAGGGTCACATTCAATTCAAAAGAAGGGCCATGTTCCATTCAAAAGGTTACTATCCTCATCAGTGCAAGCTGGCCTTAGGAAAGGGTATTTCCTAGCCATTGTGGAATTCTCTCCCCTTTAAAGTCTTCAAACACACCAATATGATTGCCCCACCCCCCCTTAGGTGGCTCTTTAAATTTGCTCAAGGCTAACAACACGAGACATTGTTCTTTGAAGAGCTTTCCATTTCTTCCCAATACAGGCCTATCGCAGAATTAAAAACGGATCACACAAAGAATGAACAAAGGGTTTGCATCCCTTATACACACCATGCATGCCTTCTCAAGAGCATGATGGGGAGTTGTGGCTAGACATTATCAAGAAAACATGCCCTTCTGAGTTCAGCTACTCCTTTCAAAGAAGTCTTCAAAAGCTAATAAAATTATTATTTTAAGCCATCTTTGAAATGGATAGTAGCGATCAAGTTCTGCTGAGTGATGTTTCTCACAACTCCAGGCATTAGGAAGCTTCATTCAAACCTTTTGATTTGTGTTTAATTTAAACTAGCTTTTCACTCAAAGCACTTCACGTTAACAGCTGCAGGTTATATCTGCTAAAACTTTCCCTACACTTTTCAAAAGATGATGACTATTTTCAAAGTCAACAGCTCATTTCGTGCATTCACACCAGACACATGATCTCCCACTACAGTTGACAGATGCACCTACAGCTTAGTTTGCATGCATCCTGGGTCAAAGAACTTCAGGGACACAGAAGCCTCAAGAGTTTCAGCTATTCCTTGGGAAGCCTCTCTTGGCAGGCGATCTGCACATGCACTTTAAAGCTGCAGCAACTTTTCAAAATGAGGAAAAAGTAGTAATTGAAACTAGAGAGCTGCTTTGATCATATGAATGCTGGAAAATATTTAGTTTGCAGAACAGGGCAACCCCAGGAGCCCATTCCAAGACATCATGGGGTGCACTCCCAGCTGTAAATATGAATTCACTAGTTTGAAGTTGTATGATCAAAAACAAAGGTGGCAAGGACCTAACAGAAGCAGAAAAGATCAAGAAAAGGTGGCAGGAATATATAGAAGATCTGTGTAGGAAGGATAATAATATCGGGGATAGATTTGACGGTGTGGTCAGTGAGTTAGAGCCAGACATCCTGAAGAGTGAGGTTGAATGGGCCTTAAGAAGCATTGCTAATAACAAGCCAGCAGGAGACGACGGTGTCCCACCTGAACTGTTTAAAATCTTGCAAGATGATGCTGTCAAGGTGATGCATGCCATATGCCAGCAAATTTGGAAAACACAACAACGGCCATCAGACTGGAAAAAATCAACTTATATCCCCATACCAAAAAATGGAAGCACCAAAGAATGTTCAAACTATCGAACAGTGGCACTTATTTCACATGCCAGTAAGGTCATGCTCAAGAACTTGCAAGGTAGACTCCAGCAATTCATGGAACGAGAATTGCCAGATGTACAAGCTGGGTTTAGAAAAGGCAGAGGAACTAGAGACCAAATTGCCAATATCCGCTGGATAATGGAGAAAGCCAGAGAGTTTCAGAAAAGCATCTATTTCTGTTTTATTGACTATTCTAAAGCCTTTGACTGTGTGGATCATCACAAATTGTGGCAACCTTTTGGTGGTATGGGGATACCAAGTCATCTTGTCTGCCTCCTGAGGAAACTGTATAACAACCAAGTAGCAATGGTAAGAACAGACCATGGAACAACGGACTGGTTTAAGATTGGGAAAGGAGTGCGGCAGGGTTGTATACTCTCACCCTACCTATTCAGTCTGTACGCAGAACACATCATGTGACGTGCTGGGCTTGATGAAGCCAAGGCTGGAGTTAAAATCGCTGGAAGAAACATTAACAATCTCCGATATGCAGATGATACCACTTTGATGGCTGAAAGCGAGGAGGAGCTGAGGAGCCTCATGACGAAGGTGAAAGAAGAAAGTGCAAAGCTGGGTTGCAGTTAAACCTCAAAAAAACCAAGATTATGGCAACCAGCTTGATTGATAACTGGCAAACAGAGGGAGAAAACGTGGAGGCAGCGACAGACTTTGTCTTTCTAGGCGCAGAGATTACTGCAGACGCTGACTGCAGCCAGGAAATCAGAAGACGTTTACTTCTTGGGAGGAGAGCAATGACAGACCTTGATAAAATAGTTAAGAGCAGAGACATCACACTGACAACAAAGGACTGCATAGTGAAAGCAATGGTATTCCCCATAGTAACCTATGGCTGCGAGAGCTGGACCATAAGGAAGGCTGAGCGAAGGAAGATAGATGCTTTTGAACTGTGGTGCTGGAGGAAAATTCTGAGAGTGCCTTGGACTGCAAGAAGATCAAACCAGTCCATACTCCAGGAAATAAAGCCAGACTGCTCACTTGAGGGAATGATCTTAAAGGCAACACTGAAGTACTTTGGCCACATAATGAGAAGACAGGATACCCTGGAGAAGAGGCTGATGCTAGGGAAAGTGGAAGGCAAATGGAAGAGTGGCCGACCAAGGGCAAGATGGATGGATGACATTCTGGAGGTGACAGACTCGACCTTGGGGGAGCTGGGGCTGGCAACGGCCGACAGGAAGCTCTGGCATGGGCTGGTCCATAAAGTCACAAAGAGTCGGAAGCAACTGATGAATAAACAACCAAAAAGTTTGAAGTAAAAGACTGGCAGGTTACCTGCACATACCAAAGGCAAGCATATCCTCTCATCAGTGTGCAGCCACAGAAAACACTCGAGAGGCACCCACTCTTCCCGTAAATCAATAAGACACATTAAGACAGGGTTCTTCACTGCAAGGCCTGAGGGCCACTGGTGGCTCCTAATCACCTCGTGTGGCTCTCTGTCTGTCTGTCTGTCTGTCTCTCTCTCTCTCTCTCTCACACACACACACACACACACACACACACACAGTTTTTTGCAGTAGCTGCTCACTCTCAGCAAGGGCTCTCTAACTTTGCCTTGCTGTTTGCTGTAGCAATGAGCCAGCTGCTGTGATCTAGGCTACTGGAGGAGGTTTCCGGGGGGAGGGGGGGAGCTGGGTGACCTGCCACTCCTCAGCTGTAAAGTGGCTGTGGGGCAGGGAGAAGAGAGCACAGTGGCTCAGCTGTAAAGTGGCTGTGGGGCAGGGAGAAGAGAGCACAGGAGCAATCAGCCAATTAGCTGTGATGCAGGACGAGCCCAAGAGACAAAGAGCAACAGGACTGGCCAGCTGCAGTGTTGCACTACACAGGTGCTGGAGGGAAAATAAAATGCACAGCAGACAGAGAGCACAATGTGCACCTGCACTGGGAGATGTTGCAGTCCTGAATAAAACAGTGCACTCTCTCCGTGACGAGAAAAAGATCCATCCCAATCCAAGAACCAAGTGAGCCTGCCAGAATTTGCCTGTCTGATAATGTGGTGACTGACGAATGAGGTCTTGCTTGGACGACGCGAAGGCCCCAAAAGGTCTACAGCTGAGTGTGGTGCACAGTGTCACGACTTGACTGGGGGGAAGAGGAAAGACACACGCCCTTCCCCCAAAGGCCTAGGAAAGACCTCCAAGTGGCCACAGCAGAGGTGCCTAGAGCACCTAGAGTGTCTCCTGCTTGACGAATAGTGAAGATCATTAAGGCAACAAGATGTTCACAGTGGGAGGAGAGGAGCGCTCCCACGGCACGGGTGGCATCTGGACACCTAAGTGGAACAAAGATAGTGAGCGACCAGAATAAGGAGACCAGCTGAAAGAGAGAACCAGTAGCGCACCCAGGCTACACAGCCAGATCACAGCGCACTAAGTAGCCTTTGACAAGCCACTCTCAGACTCAGCCCCCTCCATCCGCAAAAGAGGGGGGATCATACTGTTAATACTGACATGGCTGTAGTAAGGACTGCAAAAAATATATACATGAAGCTCTCTGAGGACTTTAAGTGTTATATATATGCTAAGTATTACTTCACTATAGGAGCAACAGTAGCAGCACACAGATCAGAAAGGGGGTTGAGCCACACCAGAAATGCCTGGGGACCCTCTAAGCCATGGAGAGAGCTTCGCTGGGGACTGTGGGCAAGAGAGTAAGTGGATATGGGCAGGGTGTTAATCCTGGGAGATTGCCCAAAGGCAAGCACAGTCCCTTCTTTGAGCTGGTAAGAGTGTTAGTTGTGGGGGCAACTTAAGGTAACATAAATCCGGCACACTGATGTCTCCCTGGCCCATAGAAGGGTGCTGACGTGTCAATGGACACCTCAAGACCAGGAATTCGAGGAAATCATAGCCTCACGCCCTCCGTCCTCCCCTTGCACACGGGGATTCCCTGCCTTCTGTTCTTGTTTGAGAACCCATGGTTCGTTGCCCCCACCCCCAAAAATGAATATCAGTTTGTGCTTGCCCTGCAAACCATGTTCAGAAATCACAATTTGCAAACTATGGTTTGCCTTAAACCAGGATAGGAGGCAGAGCATCACCAAGTACAAGGGAGGAGGAAGGACAAGGATGCACATGAAGGTAAGGCTCCTAACTGCTCATTCACACAACCATAGTTTGTAGTTACATTTGAACTGGGATTCTCAGATGCAATTAACACACCAAAAATCTACTCAAGACAAGTCATGCAATGCCAAGGTGGAGTCTGGTAGGAAAAGCAGCATCACAAAACAAGACCAATTTTCCAAAACAAAGGTCTGTAAGATTTATGCAGAAACTCCCCACCTTTTCCTTCTCACATAGTAGAGGGACTCCTGGAACTGAAGAAGAGGAAGTGGGCAAAGCCCACTGCAGGAAACTCACTGCAGAATGAGCTGCGATTAACCCGATGACTCTGCATCCTCACCCCATATTAATAAACCAAATTTAAAAACCAACAGCCTATTCTAAGTGATTAAATTAACATTTTTAACACACTGCCCCGGGATTCTGTTATCTCTTTGATTTGGGGAGTGAGCCCCTTAAGAAACATCCATTTCATATGAAACTGCTTGTTTACCCACCCTAAACCACTGGAACATGGTGCGAAATAAATCAATTAATAGATGTATCAGTTTATCTCCAACCTTATGCTATATTTCTGGTTTATATCACCCAATCAAATCACATCTTCACACACGACTCAGCCACGTAAGGCCAGGTGAGCAGCAATTGGGCAAGAGTTCCTCAATGGAAACAACAGCCTTAATGCTTTCAGAATTGCCTTGTAAGACAAACCAGCCTCAGAGAACAGGGCAAGGGAGAACTAGACGACTTACCGGTTAACCATCTCTAGATCGTTACACAAAAAGATTGTATTCAAGGACAGGGAAAAGGAGCTAACCTGCAATAATCGCTTCCTCTGATCTCTGCTTTGCTGATTTATAACCCAACATTGCTTCTTTTGACGGAGGCCCAATAGTAGCTATAAATTCCATAAATATAGCTTAAGATGCACTTTTACACCAGCAGCTCCCATACAGCTGAAGTATACTCCTACATTAGTGTCACAGTAATATATTTTAAAGTACTAATGTCCACACTGCAGGAATAAACTACTACTGTCTTGGAGACAGGAGAATGAGGGAGGAATCTTTTAAGTCTCCTTCACATCCTCCCACACTACCATGGTTGCCTGTCCTGGCCATGACAAAATGGTAGCTCTGAAAACCTGCACTGCTCTTTGCATAGCACAAGTCCATCCAAGCACCCAAGACATTCAGCTATAGGGGACAGATGCCAGCTCAGGGGTAGAGCACATGCTTGGCACGTACAAAGCTCCATCGTCAATCCCTGGCCCTTCCTATTAAAAGGGTCTCATGTAGCAAACCTGGGAAATGCCTCTCTCTGCCCAAGATCCTGCCAATCAGTGTAGACAATACTGAGCTTAATGATAGCTAATACCTTAGAAGACAGAAACAAAATTCAAAGTGATCTTGATAGGCTGGAGTGCTGGGCAGAAAACAACAGAATGACATTTAATAGGGATAAACGCCAAGTTCTGTACCTAAGAAAAAGAAACCAAACGCACAGTAACAAGATGGGGAATACTTGGCTCAAAAATACTACAAGTGAGAAGGATCTTGGAATTGTTGTTGATCACAAGCTGAATATGAGCCAACAATGTGATGTGGCTGCAAAAAAGGCAAATGCTCTTTTGGGCTGCATGAATAGAAGCATAGCTTCCAAATCCTAGGAAGTACTAGTTCCCCTCTACTCAGCACTGGTTAGGCCTCATCTGGAGTACTGTGTCCAGTTCTGGGCACCACACTTTAAGAAGGATGTAGACAAGCAGGAGAGGTTTCAGAGGAGGGCAACAAAGATGATCAGGGGAATGGAAACAAAGCCCTATGAAGAGAGACGGAAAGAACTGGGCATGTTTAGCCTTGAGAAGAGAAGACTGAGGGGAGATAGGATAGCGCTCTTCAAGTACTTGACAGGCTGTCACAGACAGGAAGGCCAGGATCTCTTCTCAGTCATCCCAGAGTGCAGGACACGGAATCATGGGCTCAAGTGACAGGAAGCCAGATTCCGGCTGAACATCAGGAAAAACTTCCTGACTGTTGGAGCAATACAACAATGGAACCCATTCCTTAGGGAGGTGGTGGGCTCTCCCACACTGGAGGCATTCAAGATGAGGCTGGACAGCCATCTGTCAGGGATGCTTTGACTTGGATTCCTGCATTGAGCAGGGGGTTGGACTCGATGGCCTTGTAGGCCCCTTCCAACCCTTCTCTTCTATGATTCTATGACCAACCATCTGACCTGATATACGACAGCTTCCTAATAGGGAACACAGTGACTGATCACCACAGGAGCTTATCTTGACCAGTAGAAGGGATATCTGTCATCTGCTGACTGGAGGGAGCAGGCTCCTCAAGAAGAAACAGCAGAGCATCTCCCAGCTAATCAGCTCCCTGCTCAAGGATGGGCCAGGAAGACATGTCTTCTTTGTCAAATCCCCTACAAATCTGTTCGTGCAGCCTGGAATTCACAATACTATTTGCAAGAATAGGCAGTGGTGAGAATGCAATCAGGATTTTCCCCCACCCCCACCCCTGGCTCACCTTGCCCACGTAGAAGAACTTTACAATGCCTAAGCACTGAGAAAGGAACTCTTGCTTGCTCCATTTTGGCTCTGGACTGGAGAACATGCGTCTAGCTGCAGCTACAAGCATCACAGATTTTAGAGGCCTAGACAGGCTTTTTCAAGCCACATGCTGCCTGCTCCACCACCACTTTATTTTTGTGCCTTGAATGTGTATGTTGATTGCAGAAAGTAGAATTCAGACTGAAAAGGCTTCAAAGCCAGTTAGAGGCAGCAACTTTTCAGCCTCATGAGAACAATGCCATGAACAACTATAATTTACAGTGCAATCCTAAACATTGAATCATGTTTACTCAGAAGCAAGCCCCACTGAGTTCTATGGGCTTAGACCCAGGTAAGCATGCAAAGGATTATAGCCTCAGATTTAGCTTCCATTTCTCCTTTCATATCTTTTATTTTAAAAAAGAGACATACTGACCTGTTGCCCAGGTACATCTGTGTTTTTCAAGGCATCCATTGGGACAGGAGCAGCAGCTACAGGTACTTTTGCCTTCAATTCTGCTTTCTGACCTTTTAGCAGGTGTCTTGCTCTAAACTTCCTCTCTACAGAAACTCCTGTAGGTTGAACAAACAAGATCAGGAAAACATCCAGTTACTCTTACAAAGCACCTTCCGCATCAACACTCCCAACAAAAAAAGAGGAAATGAAAGCAGCACCAAAAATGCTTGAGCAGCACTTCCTAGAAATCCCCATCACTCTCTCTCTCTCTCTCTCTCTCTCTCTCTCTCTCTCTCTCTCACACACACACACACACACACACGCTAGCCAGACCTGGGAACTCCCAAGGAAAGCCTGCCCAATGCCTTAAGGACCCTGCACCTTGGATTCCTTATTTCCATCCAAAGACAGAGGTCTAAAGCGTCATTCTAAGATCCTGCAAAGGCCACAGCACAAACCAAAGATTAATAGTTTTATTGGCTCCGTATAGTTATTGAACCTGTTGCCTGATGCTTCTCAGCACTTCTCTTTTTAAGACAAAGTTCATTTTTTTCATAAACGAACCTGCATGTTTTAATCACTTTGGAGTTGTTTAATCAAGTTTATAATGCCTTGTGCAAGTATCACTTGATTCAGCTTACCACGCTCCCTCCCATTTCTTTTACAAGATGAAGTTGACTAGTTTTAATCCAAGCAATCTATCTACCTCTGCCTAAAACAGGAAACACACAAACACTAGAACAAAAGAGCAGTAAGAGGACCGGGGAGGGTGAGCAGAGTTTTTGCTGCCCTTATTCCTATACTCTTTATAGGGCCATGAAGAAAAGGCTCCCATACCTTTGTCATATGGGACAAGAAAGCATCCTTCATTTCGTATATGGGTCAGTAACTTTCTATATTTCAGTCCATGTGGCTGCTTTGGCATGACCCCGTGCTTCTCCCTGTTTTGAAGGGCCCAGCCACCCAGTACCCAAGAAGTAAGTGTGGGAGACTAATTAGCAATATAAAAAGACCGCAAGCTAATCAACCACTGTTGGCCTGAAGAATCAGCTGCCTGGAGCAGAACACTTTTTCTCAAATATGGAGGAATTATGTCATAGAAATTCATCTATCTGCAAGAAATATACTTCACAGCACTAGTCACTGCTTCTAAGGGCCACTACAGAAGCTATGCTATCAAACAAACTGGAACCATTCCTGTGTCACAGGAGCTGGTAACATGAGTCTAACTTGCTGACAGATGAATGAAGTTATTTCTTATTTTTACAGATAACATATTTCTTTGTCAAATAGAAAAAAGCTAAAATACAAAAAGCAGGTCAAAGCAGGCCAATTGGAAGGTGCGTCACAGTCTTCCCCTCCTTCTGCTACCTGCAGATTGGCTGGCCAGTGAGCAGAGAAAGGCCAGCTGGTAGTTGGCCCAGGCAAGCTGATGGAACAAGATCAGATCTAGTTGATCAGGAGGTCAGTTCAGATGACCAAACAAACCATAGTTTGTTCACCATGGGTTCTTAGCAAGCAGTTGGGAGCAAGTGAGCATGCTGGCTCCCAACTGACAACTTCCACTTTGCTAACCATGTGTTAAAACTCTGGGTTGTTTCTCCTTCAACAACCCAGGGTTCCAGGTTTCGACGTCATGGCAAAGAACCGTGAAACAGAGTTGTTGGCCCAAGCAGCCTCTAGACTTGGAGGATTACAAGTATCCAGTGCGAAGCGGGAAGTGAAGCGGAGGTGATCCTTGTCTCCACCGTGCTTCCTGCTCTGCATTTCAGCTAGATGGGCTTTTTCACCCATCTAGCTGAGGCAGCACAGAGGGGGAGGGAAGGAAGCTGGAGAGGCCTCAGGATATGGGATAAGCCAGCCCCTCCAGTTCCCTCCCCACCCAACAGCACACCCCCTTTACCTCTTCTCTGAGGTCACTTTTGCAACCTCAGAGAGGCAGGCAGCCCAGTTCTCTCCAAACCAGCTGCAAGGGGAGGGGGGGGGATTCCTGGGTCCAAGCACTGTCTCCGACTTCAGATCCAGGAATCCACAATATTCTATGGCCCCCCCAGACTCTGTCTAGGGGGCCATAGGATTGCTCCCTAAATTATTATTTGACTTATTTTATCTTTTGCCCCATCCCAAGGTTTACAATACATCCCCCATCTCATTTTAACCATTGTATTTGAACCATTATGTATGATATTGTATTTTTAAGGTTTTTAATCTTTGTAAACCACCCAAAAAGCTTATGAGTATAGAAATATAATAAATGAAGTTCAACAGTAGATTTGAACCAAGTCCTGGCCAAATTCATTATCTGAAGTATCACGGTGATTTGCTTACATTTTGCAACCGTTCAAAGATCATACCTGGGACATATACAGGTGGCTGGTTTTCATCAGAAACTGAATGCAATTTCATTCAAGGAAAGCAAAGGGGAAAAGGGTTGTTTTGTGCTATATTTTAAAGACTGAAGGCTTTAAATGTGTGATGGGAAAGATTTCTTCCACCTCAAAATAAAAAGCTCACAGGCAGCAGAACATGGAAAGAAAGACTACCAAAGCATAAATTTCTTTACATCCACTTTCTGTTATTAATTCTGAAAATAAAGAGACCTCCATTAAAGGTTGCTTTTTATTAAAGACCCTGTAACTCGCTCAATCAATGAGATAATGAACCACAACATTTTTGGTAGGTTCCAAAATCATTTTAGGGTAATACTTTTATTAGACCAACTCAAAGAACACAAAAACGTGCAAGCTTTCAAGGTCCCCAGATCTCTTCATCTGGCAAGACATTACAAAGCTGGGGAAGGCAGGAACAACAGGGGGGAAAGGCTTTGATGATGTCTGCATCCCCAGAGTCTTAAAATGAAATGGGTGAAGAGGAGGAGGATGTAGACATTCAAATTAGAATTTACCAGGTGTTGTGATGATTTCAGATTGCATTTGAGACTGCTGAAACAAGAAAGAATGGCTGATCCCACATTTTTTAAAAAAATATTAAATCCAGCTGTTACTCAGCAGTGTCTGCATCCACATTTATTTGTATTAGCCTTGATCTTAAAGGAACACATAAAGGCCATACATTCGATGCATGCTTCTGAGACACTTATTATAGACAGAGGGGGCTCAAGCCTTACATTCAAATGTCAAAAAAGCAATCTGGAGCTCTTATAAGACATCAGAATCTGGGGGTCCAGGAAAGAAATCTGGGGGAAACAACCATTGGATCTCCATCTATAGCACAAGACATGCTTAGATCAGGCATCATTTTTTCTACCCCAGAGAAGCATAAAGTACAGATAAATTTGTCATCTAACTGCGATTCCTTAGTACTCATCTACAACCTTCTAGTGGATCCTTGGAGGAACAGCAGGATACAAATAAGATACATAAGCATCTGAATTCTTTTGGATTCTATATGGCTTTGGGGAAAGGCACACTGGGAACATCTCATAACAAATTTATAGACAACACATTTCCACAAGAAACAGACATAAACTACTGCTTCCCAAGAAATAATAATTCAACTCTATTCTGCGCTGGTCAGGCAGCATCTGGAGCTGTCCTGGGCATTGTGTTTTAAATGAGCCATTGACAAACTGAAGAGTCTCCAGAGGAGGGCAGCCAGGATGGTGGAAACCAAGTCCTATACGGAATGTCTGAAAGAGCTGGGTGCGCTTAGCAAAGAGAATGAAGCTTCAGGGGAGACAAGGTAGTGGCCTTCAAATATCTGAAGGGCTGTTACGCAGGGGATGGAGCTGCTTTCTGTTGCTCCCGAAGGGAAGACTAGAACCAAAGGGTGGAAATTGCGGGGAAGCAGATTTCAACTAAACATTAGAAGAGAGGTGGACAACATGTGACCCTCCAGATATTTTGGCCTACAGTTCCCATCAGCCCTAGCCACGGTAGCCAATGGTGAGGGATGATGGGAGTTCCAGGCTAACAAATCTCGAGGGCCACAAGTTGCTCATCCCTGCATTAGAACAAGCATCCTAATGGTAAAAGAAGTTCAACAGCGGAATGAACTGCTTTGGGAGATGGTGAGTTCTCCTCTGCTGGAGGTATTTAAACAAAGGCTGGACAGCCTTCAGTGAGGGATGCTGTAGCTGCATCCTGTATTGCAGATCCTGCACTGAGTTGGATTAGATTACCTCCAACGTCCCTTCCGACTCTATGGTCTATGAAATGACTAAATCATAGGGTGAACTCAGACAGAAAAGTTAGTCTCCTTCAGAAAATGACAGCTGTCCCAACCAGTGGTACATCCAGACAATATCTAGACTTTACAGAAATGGGAGGAGAGTTGTTGTTGTTGTTATTATTATTATTTATTGCATTTATACCCCGCCTTTTTTTCCTCTTGCAAGGAACCCAAGGCAGCTTACATTATCCTCCTCCTCTCCATTTTATCCTCACAGCAACAACCCTGTGAGGTGGGTTGGGCTGAGAGTGTGTGACTGGCCCAAAGTCACCCAGTGAGCTTCCATGGCCGAGTGGGGACTAGAACCCAGATCTCCCAGCTCCTAGTCCAACACTCTTGCCACTACACCACACTGGCTCTTATTTATCACTTCTAAGCCTAAAGAGGAAGTTTACCATGGGTCTGTTTTTTCTTCCCTAGCTCAAAATCTACAGAACAGTTACAGGGGGCAGGGAGAAAGAAAACTAGTCATGCTCCTTTCTCCCACAGCTGATGTGTCCGGAAACTTTATGTTTCTGCTGTTTTGTTTAAGACCAAGAACACGAGGCTGTCTTGAGGCAATTGTGAAGAAAGCCATTCTAGACACTTCTTAGACTGATCTTGTCTGATCTCAGAAGCTAAGCAGGGTCAGCCCTGGTTAGTACTTGGATGGGAGACCTCCTGGGAATCAGGCTTCCTGCACTTAGCAGGGGGTTGGACTCGATGGTCTTGTAGGCCCCTTCCAACCCTATGATTCTATGATAGAATCCAGGGCATTTATGATACCAGTGCCTACTACTTTACCACCTTTCACTGTGCTAGCTACTATTATGTACCACAAATCATCCCCTGCAGGCCCCATGTTGGGCCAACCTGTGGTTGATTTCATATGCAAGCACTCCAAAACACTAAGATAGAGTACCCTGCGATGCCATTCTTGTTTTTAATAAAGTGCAAAGATTACCATATTCAGACTACAAAAGCAGTGTAAAAACTAAAGGAGCCAAATCCCTAATCTAGCCTTTTCTCTGTTCTTCTTGTGAACATACTGCTAGTGCTACAGCAATTGCATATCAAATGCAGATTGCTTCAATTTAAAGACACTTGTAAAAACTCTAGATAACAGCTGGCCTGAGATTTTATAAAAAGGGTACTCTACATATACCTATACGTAGAATGAAGGTAACATTTTCCCTTCTTTTTAAGAATTACCAAGAAGGGTCTTTCATCTCTTATCCAGCACTTCCCAAAGAAGGCAATCTACTAACAGTGGAGGTCAGCAACATCATATTACAAGGCACTTAAGGGAAATACTAGATAGGATGGTCCCAAGAACAAACTCAACTGTCAAGATAACCCTACCATCAAACCAGCCAGCTCTTCCTTTGACATTCAACATTCTACAATTCCAGCCCAACTATCCATTTGTCAATCCATGATCCGTCCTGTGCAACGTCTACCTTTCTGATGTAATATGCAATGTGAGAGAATTTGGTGTAATGTCTGCTATTAATTGCGAAGAGAAAACTCCCTGGAAAAGACCCTGATGCTGGGAAAGACTGAAGGCAAAAGGAGAAGGGGACGGCAGAGGATGAGATGGCTAGATAGCATCACGGATGCAATGAATATGAACTTGAGCACGCTCCGGGAGACAGCGCAGGACAGGAAGGCCTGGCGTGCTATGGTCCATGGGGTCACGAAGAGTCGGACACGACTGAACGACTGAACAACAACAACAACTGCTATTAATACCAAACAATAAAGCTGAGCCAGACATGTGTTAGCTACAGTTGAGAAATGACCATAGCAATATTTGCTACTTAAGGAAAAAGAAGCTCCACTCCACCACCAAACTGCTGTTTCCATACCCAGCTCTATCTAGTCCCCAAACCTCACAAGAATATAGCAGCCTTAGACGTTCTTGTGGTTGGCAGTGATGTCAGGAGAATAGGATGTTAAAATTCCATTGTGGCGCTCTGGCTGTGGAATGCCCTCCCCAGAGAAGCTCACCAGACATGTACCTTGTGGTCTTTTGGCACCAGGTGAAGATCTTTTAATTTTCCCAAGGCATTTTAGTGTTCGTCTCTATTGTTTTTAAATCTGTTATTGCATTTTTAAACCTTTACACTGCTGCAGGTTTTTTACTCTGATTTTATACCGTAGTTTTAAACGTGTAAAATTTTTATTTTATGGTTTATTGTGTGGTATCTTATGGTTTTAAATGTTGCAAACTGCCCAGAGAACTTCAGCTATTGTGCAGTATAGAAATGCAATAAATAAATATTCATAGCATTGTGTGGGGCAGTGAATAAGTGGGGGAAAGCAGAAGGAAAACAGCTTTATCAAGATGAGGAGTGGTGGCTGCAAGTTAAGCGTTGGGTTTTAATACAATGCTTAGGCAGCAATCCTGTTTGTTGTTTTCTGGGAACCAACCTCGGAGCCCACGATCTGAGGTTGGTTCTCGGAGAACTGACCTCCCCCTACTTCCGCGCTGCCTCGGAGGCAGCGAAAAACAACCCTGTCCTCCACGCTTGCAAGAGGAGCACGGAGCGGCCAGAAAGGGGCATGGCGGGGACATTCCAGGGCAGGGAGAGTGTAACCACCTGTACGAGATATCCTATGTATCGTACAGCAGCCTCCTTCCCCGCTCCGTCCTCCTGCGGCTAGACAGCCGCAATCAGCTATCTAGCCAAAAAAGCAGGGCAGGAGAAGCGTGGAGGGAACAATCCCCTCCATGCTTCTCCTGCCCTGCTTTGGATAGACGGCCGCCTCCGAACTTGGAGGCAGCACCTATCTAGATACGATTGCTCCCTTAGATATTGTGGCATAGTTCAGAAGAAGCATACTTTGCTTTTAGAAGATGATGTGCGTGTTGTAGCAGACATTTTCTTAGAAGAGTCATTTACTCCTATGCAAGAGAAAAGGGGGGAGCCATCCATACTTTTGTATAAATACTTCCCAATCAATCAAGAGCATCTTATTAGTTGATTAAAAGTTTCATCAAATAATCTAACCAATTAACCAGTTAAAATAAACTGTCATAGAATCATAGAATAGTAGGGTTGGAAGGGGCCTACAAGGCCATCGAGTCCAACCCCCTGCTCAATGCAGGAATCCAAGTCAGATTGTCCCCAAACTGTTCACTGAAGTTAACAACAAAAATTCAATCAGCTTTACCAGATCCACAAGCAAGCTGGCAGTCCAGAAACGCAGTTCAAACCTCACCTCAGCCGTTATGGCTGCACTCCTCCAACAAGGGGCATCATCACCACTACTACTACTACCATCATCATCATCATCCTCATCCTGACCTTCCTCCTTTGCGCTCGGGGTGGCACAGATGGACACAGGTCACCTCCATCCTCACAACAGCCCTGTGAGGTAGGTTAGGCTGCAGGACTGGCCCAAGGTCACTCGAGTGAGTAGGGGTTTGAACTATGACCTCCCCAGCCAAGACTCAGCACTCTGCAAGGCCACTCGACCACACCGGCTCCCGGAATAACCAGACCCGGAGCTGTGCTGAGAGGCGGCAACCCAACTCAAAATACTTCCAGTAGAGGAAAGAATAGGTGAAGAGTCACGTGTGCAAGTGCTTACTTGGGAGTAAGTCCTACTGAAACTCAGGGGAACTTACTTATGTGAGTCAACACACCAGGGGCTGAGGCAGTCAGGCTAGAGCCTGCCTACTCGTGAGAAAGCCCCACTGAAGCTAGCGCGACGTGCTCCCAAGGAACAGAGGGGGCGCTCTGGACATGCTCAGGAGCTACTCAATCGGCGAATATGTATTACCCTCGGCTGCTATTCGCGCGCCCCGCAGCAGCCCCGCGCCCTCCTGCCCCCGCCCGCCACGAGCCCCCGCTGAGGGAAGGATACGGTCCCCGCTCCAGGACGCGGCCCCTTCCGGCCCCGGCCCCGCGGCCACATCCGCCATCTTGAAACAACCGCCACTCCCAGCGTCCCTCCGCCCTGCCCCGCCCACCGGCCGCGGCTCTCGCCCCTCATTGGCTGCCCGCGCCCAAGCTTCGCCCAGATACGGCCCAAGCGGCGCGGCGCCGCAGGAAGCGGCCTGTGGCCGCCTCGTCCGGAAGACTCGGGGGAAACGGGCGGGGGAGGAGTGCGGATGCGCCGCCGCGTTACTTTCTGGGAGCTGTAGTCCCTCCGCTCCTAGTCCTCCTGCGAAACGTCCTGCGGCGCGGACTACCGCTCCCGCGACGGGCGCGCCGGCCTGTGCGGGAAAGGGGGACTACAATTCCCGCCGCCTCTTGCGGCGTGGCTCTGAGCTACGGGTCGCGTGCGTGGACGAAAGACACCCACCTGGCGCGTCCCGTTCTTTTTGCCCCCGTGCAGATCTATGCAGGTGGTGGGAGTTGATGCTGGAGGAGGAGGAGGAGGAGGATGGAGGACAAGGCCTTGCACAGCATCCTCCGCATCAAGCCCTTCCTGGATAAGCTCACTCTGGGCGTGACCCGCATCTTAGGTAAGCCGCCGAAGGCTAGAATCCAGGTCCTGAGTCACCGCGTTGGCGTGGCAACTGCCCGAGGTGGGGTCACTGCTCGGAGGCCAAATGCAAGGGGCGGAACATGCCCCCGGAGACTGGCTGCGGCAGATGTGGCAACAGTCGCCCGTAGCTTCAAGTGGCGAGGAGTTCCAGGGCGTAATTTCCTTTGCGGGAAAGGCAGAGGAGAAACGGCGGCCTGCGCTGCAGGCTTGCGTTGGCTATGTCACGATTGCCTTGTGGACAAGTATGCCAACAGGGCATAACTGGAGGCGAACAGGCACCGCGCCAGCAGTGGTGACAGTGTGGTGTAGTGGTCAGAGCGCTGGACTAGGATCCAGGAGACATGGGTTCAAATCCTCACTCAGCCCACGGGGTGACCTTGGCCCAGTCGCTGTCTCTGGACCTAGCCTACCTTGCAGGGTTGTTGTGAGGATAAAAAAGGGGAGGGGAGACTGTCCTGAGAAAGTGTGGAATTGGGAAAAAAAAAAAGTAATACATAAAATAGAGGAGGCAGCAGTCTTTCTGACCCCTGCATCCAATTTCCAGAGCAACTTGGGTGACCTTTACCACCCCTTTGCCAATGGCTATAACATCTCCAGTTCAGCAACTGGAATAGGGAAACTTTGGGTTTCCCTATTCCAGTTGCTGTTGCACGTGGACACTAATATCAAACCCTCAGGTGAATTGTCCATTCATGAAACATCCACAACCATTAAAAGTATGCTAAAACTCTTCTGTCAGTTCCTTGATGCCCATCCAACAGCACTTTAGGCAACATCAGAGTAAGAGACCTATTTGCATAGAGTACTTTGCATGGAGTACTTTGGGAATCACCTCTCTTTCTAACCTCCTCCCCCCCCCCCCCGCCCCATATATGCCACAATGGAAACCAACCCACTGCATGGTGTTACATTACTTCTATACTGTTTTGGAGGGAGGGGAGAAGCACAGGTGTTCAGAGATCCTTATCCTATGAATCATCACAACAGTACTATCGGTTGGGACTTATGGGCTGTCTTTTCATGAGGCATTTATAGTGCACTCGTGACTGGCCATCCCTGGAAGTTTGCGGGTCCATTACACAACGCCGGTGTCATCCAGGGCCCCTTCTGCACTATCCCTGGCAAAAAGTGTAGTTTAAAAAAAAAAAACAGTTTAAGGCTGCAATCCTGGCTGGGGAATACTGGGAGCTGTAGGAGTTTTCTCTGTCTAAACATGAATAGGATTGCAGCCTAAATGAGGTATTTAAATACAACAGGGTACACTGCCACTTTCAGTCACTAGATGGCGCAGTTTTATCAAAAGGGTGTTTGGACGCGTTCTCATCTAATGAGCCAGTTCTCATCACGCCACGGAGATGGAAGGAAATGCTTCGGGGAGCTCCCAGATTTGCCTTTAACGTAGAGACGTCCTTAGTCCCATTTTTACGGGTGAGGGAACCATGGTTCTAATAATGGAATAAAAATGGAGCTGTAATGGGGTACTTGCCCAGGATGCTCAAGGGGGAGCCAGAATTTGAACTCAAGGCTTCCAACCTCACTTCTTTCTCGATTGGCTCTCGCTAACATCAGGTAACCAGACCACATCTCCACCACTAGCCAGCATGGCATCAATCCAACATGTTCCCATTACAAAAATATCAAATGGACACTTCATGTTAATTTCCTTATTAACGACCCAAAACTTGTGTATTATGCCTGGCCTGTTCCTGACATTGTTGCTGTGCCAAGCGGATGCAGGTTACATACACGGAGCACAGAACCTGGAAGTCCAGTTTGAATTGGATGTATGTTGGACTTAACATAAGAAGAACCCTTGGTGGATCAGACTAAAAGACAGTGGTGCTGTCAGCACAGGGCCTTGAGGGAGAATGAGCTCAGCAGAATGAGCAGGCAATAGGCTTTTCACATTTTGAAGTAACGCACAGTACCATCTAAAGCCAGGGACCATTAAGTCCAGAGTCTAAAATTACCTAGCTTCATTATTCTGAAAGGCCTATCTAGTTCAGCAGTTAAGAGCATAAGAAGAGCCATGCTGGATCAGACCAAGGGTCCATCTAGTCCAGCATTCTCTTCACACAGTGGCCAACCAGCTGCCTGTGGGAAACCCGCAAGGAGGACACAAGCGCAACAGCACCCTGTTGCCCATGTTCCCCAGCAACTGGTATGCACAGGCATACTGCCTCTGATACTGGAAGTAGCATATAGCCATCAGAACTAGTAGCCATTGATAGCCTTCTCCTCCAGGAATTCGTCTAGCCCCCTTTTAAAGCCATCCAGATTGGTGGCCTTCACTACATCTTGTGGACGTGAATTCTGTAGTCTAACTATGCGCTGTGTGAAGAAGGACTTCCTTTTATCTGTCCTGAATCTCCCACCAATCAGCTAGAAGGGATGACCCCACTGGGTTCTTGTATTATGTGAGAGGGAGAAAAAAGTCTCCCTATCCACGTTCTCCATGCCATGCAAAATTCTGTACACCTCTATCATGTCTCCCCTTGCCCTTTTTTCCAAGCTAAACAATCCCAGCTGTTGTAACCTTCTCTCACAGGGGAGATGCTCCAGCCCCTTGATCATTTTAGTTGCCCTTTTCTGCACTTTTTCTAGCTCTACAATATATTTTTTTAGGTACACAGAACTGTACACAGTATTCCAAGTGTGGTCGCACTACAGAGCTGTACGAGGGCAGTATGATATTGGCAGTTTTATTCTCAATTCCTTTTCCAGTTATGCCGATCATGGGGTTTACCGTTTTCGCAGCAGCCGCACACTAGGTTGACATTTTCACATTGAGCTGTCCACCACAACCCCAAGATCTCTTTCTTGGTCTTTTTAATGCCCACAGTAGTGAAGTAGATGCCTGTTGGGAGCCCACACATAGGACATGAGAGCACTAGCATCCTCCCATTCCTGCTGCCCATAACTGGTGTTCAGAGGCCACTGGAGCGATCACTGGTAACCGTTTTCTTCATAAATTTGTCTACAGCCCTTTTAAAGCCACCCACGTTACCAGGGCAAATGTCTATAGGAATGTACAGCCTTGGGGCTCTATCCTATGTATGTTCAGACAGAAAAAAGTCCTACAAGTCCCAGCATTCCCCAGCCAGCATGGAATGCTGGGAGTTGTAGGATATTTTTCTGTCGAAATATACATAGGATTGCACCCTTAGTCACATTTTCCTGAACTAACAAGCTCCAAGGAGGAGTGTGTGTTCTTTAGATAGGAAACTGAAGGATTTTCTGCAGTGGCCTTTCTTCAGTTGCCTTCCTTAGAGGAGGTGTGTTACAACTTTAGAAAGGAGAGCGCCGACTCTGTGGTGGCATGACTTTGGAACAACCTCCCAGAAGAAATACATCCGGCACTGACATTAGAATCTTCTTGGCATCAAGTTAAGATTTTTTTTCTTTTCCCAAGGCATTTTAAATGGTCATCTATGTTCCACCAAAAATGGCGCTCAAGGCGGCAGACGATAATAAAATACAGATTAAAAATAAAGCCTTAATTAAAACATAACGTAAAAACAGAGGGCAGTATCCAAGCAGACGGATGCTCTCTTGCCGATTGCATCGCACCAGAAGAGGGAGTTAGCTGTTCTAAAAGTAACCCCTGGAACGAGCGGAAACACTTGTTTTCAGCTTGGGACAGTGACGCTTCCTTCTGTGAGCGCCACCGACTTGCCCCGTTCCGGAAATAAGTGTTTCCAGTCATTTCAGACTGCTGGTGCACAGGGCTCAGTAGAATACTGCCCAGATCCATTAAAACTCAGCTAAAAACACAACAATAAAAGAAATCAGCAGCACCCAACCAATTAAAACCACCTTCAGAAACAGACCAGCACAGATGCCCAAGGCGTGCCTGAATAAAAATATCTTTGCTGGCGGTGAAAGGACAGCAGGGAAGGCGCCCTCCTAGCCTCCCTCGGCAAGGAGTTCCGGAGCCTAGGAGCGGCCACCCCCCCACACATGCCAGCTGTGCCTCTGATGGCAGCAGGGCTGAGAGGAGGGCCTCCCTGGAGTCCTTAAGACCTGGGCAGGCTCTTGGGAGAAGGCCATCCGTCGGATAGCCGGCCCCCAAGCCGTATCAAGCTCTGTTGCCTCTGCGTGATCCATGGCGTTTATACTCCTATCTGCCTCTTGTTTGCTTTCATTGTTCTTGATGTTTTATGGTATTGTATTTATATTGGCATGAGTAATTTTATTCATGCCTTTGCCCACCACCCTGGAACACTTTTGGATGGAGGGCGGTTTTGAAATGTGTTATATGAAGAAATAAACCAACTTGTTGAATCTGCAGAGTACTACTACTAATAGCTGTCATAGCATTTATATAGTGGTTTAGAGCATCCTTTGCCATCCTGGTGCCCTACAGACATTTTGGGCTGCAACTCCATCATTGGCCATGCTGGCTGCGAATGATGGGAATTGTAGTCCAACCTGTCTGGAGGGCAACAGGCTGGGGAAGGGTGTGCTAGCCTAACTGCATGGGAGGGGCGAGGCTACACACGGACCGTGGTTTACACAGCAGTTGCACTCTCTCATACGTTGGGCTTGACCAGTGGCCCGCTTGCCCCAAAGTAGGCTGCCGCTGCTCTAGAAGAGGGGGAAAGTATCACCTGCCGCTTCCTTTTAACTTTAAAGCATGCCTTTTCCACGCTGCACACGTCTCTTCTGCTCCACGTGGTCTTCTGTCTGCCCTAGGGATATTTTTAATCGAACATCCAGGCTTTTAAGCACAGTTTCTCGTTTGATGTAGGATTTGGTTCAGACACCTTTGGAGCCTGCCGTTCACTCACCCCCCAACACCTTCGTATGATTGATGTGATATTCAGTCTCCCTCTGTTCTGGCCTTTCTATTTTTCTTTGATCTCTCAAGAACCAAATTTATTCTGTTTGTAATTTGTCGGCTGGTTAAATACCTCTCATGCAGCTTACATGCAGGAAGACCTGCCAGATGACTGACCCTTGCATAAAGAAGATATATATTTTGTATTAACGTCAGAACTAAATGATTTAGGCATGAACCCAGGAGGGAGTGCTGGAAAATGTTCCGCGGGGAGCCAGTGGGGTTGAACTAAATGACCTAACCAGATTTTTCCCATCTTTACCTTTGATGGTTGAAAGAGCTCCTGAAGAGTTCAGTCCACTGTCTCCCCCTCTACATTTTCCTGGCAGACCTATGGCTTGCCCCCTTGATATCTTCCAGCTGTACTTTCCTATGCTGCTATTTTCTTCCCATGGGGTCACGAAGAGTCGGACACGACTTAACGACTGAACAACAAATGAATCAAGTATACTGCTGACTTGGTGGGGAAAAGGTACAGAGGGAATCGAGCTTGGATCCTCTATAAACAGGCCAGTCAGTCCGCAGTAACGGCATACATAAAGATTTGAAATGGGCACCTCAGAGATTCTAAAGCCCAATGTTATTCTTCTGGCTCATTTAGAATATTCCTTGGCTGCCTCTCTTACACTGGTGATGTCTCACAGCTGCATTTTAATAGCAAAATCCTTGAAATCCAATTAAAACAAACAAACAAACTATAACATAAGGGAATTAAGGCAGGATTCAGCAAAGAAGCATGGGTTTCCTGGTGTAGGGTTTGCACTCAGGCCTAAGCCATGGCGAATCGAGTTAACCGGCACCCAGCTTTTTTTCTTCTCCTTGATTTGGCTTCCAGGCACCCCATCAAACTCAAGGGGAATCTCCTAACCCAGCTGCCTCTATTTAGCCCATGGGTGTCGAACCTCTTTCAGCCCAAGGGGCAAATTCAAATTCAGAGATGCTCTTGGGGGCCGCATTCCTGTGGTGGGCAGGGCTGAAAGCAAAAGGGCAAGGCCAGAATACCAGAAATGCCAGCATATTGTAGCTTGAGGCGCTTGCTCCAGTAACGAAGCCTTAGGAGAAGTGTTTCAAGCTTTTAGAATGGGAGGGGAAACACGGAAAAGCCGGAAAACCACCAAACGGTGGGCAGTCGAGGGAAAGAGGCGTGCCTAGGGGAAGGGTGTGGCCTTCTGGGGAACCCCGGAGGGCCAGATTGAGGCCACAGGCAGGCAGGATTTGAGGTTCAACACCTCTGGTCTAGCCCTTAAATCAGGGATCGGTAGTTTAGAGCTCTTCAGATGCTTTGGCCTACAACTCCCATGTATTGCCCACAAGTTGCCCACTCCTGCCTTAAATGCTGCCTCCCACTTCCTGTTCCTTCCCTGCTGATCCTCGCTTCCTGTTTCCTGGCTGCCATTTCCCACAAGGCAAGGGTCTCTGTGGCCTGGTATTCTTGCCTTCATCCGTGTCCACGTACAAGAGATTAAAAGCCGTTGTTGGCAGCTGCCAGATATGGATCGTCCTTTCCCTTCACAATCGACACCACAACAGACAAAGCTTCAGGCTAATACGACTTTATTTTGCTAGAGCCTAGTCTCTCTACAAATGCCGATTCAAGGAAAGCTCTCAGGCTGCCCCCAGGCTCTAAACAACTAATCAACAATCTCTAAGCTGAGGAGATGAAGCAGAGGGAGAGAAAGTTGGCATCCGTTTGGGGTGTGAACCTCCCGGCCAACGTAGCTTCTCGGTGATGCCCCTCCCTTAGGGTGGCTCCCTCCTACATTGGCTTCCAAGAGTGGCTATACAGGTGGAACGTCTGAGCCCTACCCCTAACTTTTCCTGCTTTGCTTTGCGTCGTGCCCTATCATCTCTCAAGTCACACCCTCTTCCTCCTCCTCGGAAACTTGCGTTCTTACGGTGGAGGGAGGGGACAGGAGCTCAGTCTGGGCCATCTGATGGCCAAGGTCTTGGGAGGGCTCTCTTCCAGCGTCTTGGCTCACTAGGGAGGGTCCCTCCCCCAGCCTCTGATCTAGCTGCTGCTCCAGCACTGGTTCAGAATCAGAGCTATCAGACGCCTCAAGGCACTTAGACTCATCCCTGACAGCAACGTTGCCGAACAAACAGGAGTTCCCATAGCTCCGTGCCAAAGCACATGTTTTGTGCGCACAGAGGCCCTAGTTCAATTCCTGGCATCACCAGAAAAAAAGATCTCCACTACCCAGATGAAGAAAGACACCTTCAGAGACCTCGGAGAGCCACCGCCAGTCACAGTAGGTGGTGCTGGCCGGATGCATCAGTGACCGTTCGTTTGAGTTACCTGGTGCTTATTGACCTCTTCCCCCTCCAGACTACACATCCTAATCTCTGCTCCTCTTTTTGCAGAAGCTTCTCCGGGCGTTAGTGAAGTGATATTTGTAGAGAAGGAACCCGCCGAGCGCCACACCATCGTTTCATGGGAGCAGGTACCTTGCCTGTTGTTTATATGCATCTTTGACTTTTTCTCTTCGCAGCATTCAAAGCAGCTCACAATGCTGCTAGTTTTGGGGACCGGGGGAAGAGAGGTATTTGGCTGGAGTGAGCAGAACTGGGCGTCCCAAGGCTAAACCCTTTCGAAAGGGTCTGTATGGGAAGCCGCCCTTTGTGGCTGACGAGCTCCAGCTCCAGGGTAGGGAACTATGGCAAGGGAGCCGGCTTCCATCAGTTTACCTCTTCGGCCTTTTTGTCCAGTCCTGCTAGATGATGCTGTTTTTCCTGGATTTCATAGAATCATAGATTCATGGAATAGCAGGGTTGGAAGGGGCCTATAAGAACATCGAGTCCAACCCCCTGCTCAATGCAGGAGTCCAAGTCAGAGCATCCCCGACAGATGGCTGTCCAGCCTCATCTTGAATGCCTCCAGGGTGGGAGAGCCCACCATTGTCACATAATCCACAGGCACTAAACAGGGATGGGGAACCTGCTGCCCCCCAGACGTTGTTGGACTTTGGCCGTAGCTAGCATAGCCAGTGGTGTAGGATGATGTAAGTTGTAGTCCAGCCACATCTAGAGCTTCACACATTCCCCATCCCGGTCCTGAGAAAATTGGCTGGGATCGAGTTTTGCCAGGCCAACATCTGGGGCCTCAACATGATGTCTGTGGTCACCTCTCTTGGCACCTGCCAGGCTCCTGCCCTCCTGATTTTTATTTGATTTCCTAAGACTTCTTTTAAATAAAGAAAAACATTTTAACTGGGAAGCTGGCAACCTGTCAAGCCAAGTGCTGCCCTCCAGCACCATCTTTAAATGGGTTCAAGGGTGTGCTCACCTCTGCCTTGTACTTGGGGGTTCTTGGTCAAGTTACTTTTCATATCACCAGTTTGCCTTCCGGGAAATGAGTATTCTGTATACCCAATATGTTAGCCATTTTGTGAATGGGCAAGCCCCCACCATGACAGCCATTTTGTGAGAGTGCCCATGGCACTCCCTCAAAATTCCAAACGTGCCCATGGACCCAGAAACGTTGGGGGCTCCTGCTCTAGGGAGTAGGAATGAAGACCACCCACTGAGCCTTTTGGGTCAGAGCTCATGTTGAGTGAGGGGATGGAGATACAGAGGAAGCCACGCTAGGTCATAAGAAGGCGAGTTTTGCCTTGCTGGATCCAGCAGTTCTCTTCTCCAGCTAGACGTCTCCATGGAGCTCACAAGCAGGACTTGAAGGTGACCTGCTTCCCTTGTTATTTATGACATTTGGAGGGGCACACTCCCTGTGGACGTGGAGGTTCTGCTGGGTTATCATTGCTAATCCCCATTCATAGACATAACCTTCTGAATTTGGCTCATCATCATTTAAACAGCCATATAAATGGGAGCGAGTAGCTCTGGCTGCATTCTGCAGCCTTGAATTCCTCGAGGGGGTCTCCCGTTGTGTGGAGAACCGCTTCCTTCTGTTTGCCCTGCAGCTTCCACAGATCAAAGCTCCAAATGTTTTAGACCAGCCTTTTCAAGCCAGGTGCCCTCCAGGTGTGTTGGGCTGCAACTCCTAGCGTGGCTGAATGATGGGAATTGCAGTCCGACGCATCTGCAGGGCATCCGGTTGGGGAAGGCTGGCTTAGACTCCCTCGTTTGGGGGCGGGGGTGCTCCAACCGTTCCTGAGCCTTTTCCCCTCTGCCTTTCCCACAGTGCCAGCACAAGTTATCCTGCCACCCAAGGCGGAAGAGCACGCATGCGCCGTTGCCACGCCCCCATTGTGGTGCCACATCTGTATCCTTCCTCCTCATCCCTGCTCACATGCCTTTGACACCCCATCTGCCTCCCCTGTTGCCACTCCCGTGTCTCTCAACCCCACTGTCCCAGGGCTGCTGCCATCACTCGCTCTACAAATCTGCTCAGAGCGAGCGGCCGGTGGCCTCTCTTCAGAGAGCCGGCCAGGCCCAAATGCCTGGCTCTGAGGGGTCCTTCCTCAGAGCCAGGCATTGCAGGAGGGATGTCCCTGGAGAGCGCCTGTACTGGCCCCGAGAGGACCGGCCCTGCTTGTCCAGCTCTGCGGTATCATTTCTGTGATAGGCCTAACCTGCAGACAGTCCCAATATCATGATATATCCAGCAGGTGGCAGGAGGTCCTGCCTTCCATGTTTTCCATGTTTTTCGGTGCATTAGGAGTGGTGGGCCACCCAGCAGCCCCTGGTCTGGGTGTGGCCCCTGAAACCATTGCACTTGGAAACCCTACCAAATGTTAATCAGAGTGCAGTAAAGCTTTTGCTGAGAGTTTTACTTGCAAGGAATATTTTTAAAACCTATGGTGTTTTATGAAGTTGTAGGGACTGTTTTCCTCCATGTTTTCTAAGTTTACCCTTTTTTTTACTCCTTGACAAACTCTTAAATATTTTGATTGCAGGGATAATGGGGGAGTATTCAAATACTTCAATTTTAAGTTATTCATGCTAAGGGGTATTAGAAATGCACCCTCCATTTTTTATTTTTTTTATTTCTAGGTTAATTTGGGGCCTCTAATGCTGATAAAATGAAAGGGGAGGAAATCTTACCTGCTGTTGCGTTCTGCTTCCACCGGCGCTGCCTTGCAGAACTTTCTCTTTCCCTGGCTTCTGCTGCTGCTGGTGTCCACTCGGCCGGTTGCTTATTTAAAAGGCAGGATTTGAGGGAGCTCTGATCCCAGATTCCAGGGAACACAACATAGCAATGACATCAGGCAGTTGGACAGGCAGCTCAACAGAAGGCTGTGCAAATCCAGACCAAGTTGGCCTGATGGGCGCAAAGTTAGAGATGCAACAGGGCAAGGGGTCAGACTTGCCTCAGGCCTACAAGAATGTAGGGCCGTAGGTGGGGGGGAGGACACAGCAGTGCCACAGGCAAGAGATGGGTTCTCCATGGCAAACATTGCAAGTCCATCGGTGGGAGAAGAACAGGGCCAAGCAGAAGAGTCGAGGAAGACGACCACTTTTAAGAAAGACGAAAGCGGCATAATAGTTGCGTTGGTGTAGATCCACATTTCTTCTGTCCCGCCACCCTCTCCCATCTGACAGCTTTTGCAGGCGTTTCAAGCCAGAGGCGATTGTGGAATTCACAGAGAATTCCTGCAGTGCCTCTCTCGGACCATCTCTGGGACACCGGAATAACTCTTTGTTGTTCTCCAACCAAACGTTGCTTGCCCTTGTGCTACTGGTGTCACAACCCCACATAATTTAGAACAGCCTTTCCCCAACCCAGTGTCTTCCAGTTGTGTTGGACTACAACTATTGTGTGAAGATAAGGCAGGCTATAAATGCAATAAATAAATAAATAATAAGTCCCATCATCCCCCAGCCAGCAGGGGAAGGCTGCAGCAGAGGATGTGACTAGCAGACTGAACTTAGCCGTCTGCTTCTGGGCTAGGAGCAGGAGGGAGTCAAGGGGGGCTGAAACCGGAGGCGAGGGTGAACTTCTTGTTTCGACTGTGAACTATAAATGGCCTCCCATCGCTCACGTCCCAGAGATGGCTGCTGTACGCCGGGGCTGCTAATGTCGCTTGACCTGGCCTCTCGGTGCTGGAGGTCATTGGTCAGGGTGCTTTCATCTGACATCCCAGGAATGCTTTTGAAATAGTTTCCAGGCTCCCAGTTATCATCAAGGAGTCTCCAGATGCGCCTCTCAGTCCTGCCCACGGTCTTGCCGCAGCAGACATTTTCACACGCACTCTGTTCTGGAGAGTGGAAATAGGAGATTCCTCCAAAAGGCTTGAAGTTTCCCAGTTATGTTTTCTTCAGATACCTAAAAAGAACTTGTAGCAAGGATCATTTCCACCTTTCCTGTTCCAATTCCAAGATTAAAAACTGATTCAGTAAGACTGACTTATTGCTAGGTCACACTGGACAAGCTAGTGTGGCAATTGCATTCAAAACTGGAAAAGATGCTACAAGCCAGCTCCTTAATAAAAACAATTTTGAAATACAGCAAAACAGTATGCTAAACACTGGAATACAACAGTGTAAGAGGGGCCGTGGCTCCGCGGCAGAGCCCCTGCCTTGCGTGCAGAAGGTCTCAGGTTCGATCCCTGGCATCTCCAGGTAGGGCGAAGAAAGAATCCTGCCTGAAACCCTGGAGAGCCATTGCTGCTAGCCAGTGTCAACAATACTGGGCTAGCTGGACCCATGGTCTGACTCAGTGGCCCCATTCGCATGTAACAGCGGCAAATTGTGGGTTAATTTAACCCACAATTTGCAACAGCACATGCCACCACCATTTTGGATATGCAACCTCCAATTAGCCCAATCGGAGGTTGCTCCGTGATGTGCGAACCCGGCCAATGAGGGTTAATTGTGGCTTAAGCAATCCACAGTTAACCTAATACCTAGTTCTCCTCTTTCCCCCACCCCCTTTGCTTGCAGAAGAATGCCTGTGTCCTGCCCGAGGATTTAAAGAATTTCTACCTGATGACGGATGGCTTTCATATGACGTGGAGTGTCAAGTTTGACGGTAAGCGTACCTCATCCCTTTCCTTTCCCAGATTCTTGATACCCCATTTCCTCAGCTTCAGTTGTTGCTCACCATATCATAACTTGGTGACGGAGGCAAGCTAGAGATGAGCTGCTCAGCAGTGGGATGAACGGAGGAGTCTCCTTTTCTTTGAGAGTGATTTCCCCTCGGCCTCCCAGGTTCCACTTCCAGTTCAAGGAGCCCCTGGCGAGTCCTGCTGGACTGGGTAAGGCAGCACCAGAGGAAGAAAGACTGCAGGTCTCTCTCCCAGTATAAAAGAGTCCTGTTGCCATGTAAAGCACAAATTGATAAAAGAAAGATTTCTCTGTGCACGGGCATAGGAAGCTGCCTTATAGTAAGTCCAAACCATCAGTCCTTCTACCCGGTGCTTTCTATTCTGGCAGCAGTCTCCGGCAGAAAGAAGGTTCATTCCCATCTCCTTCTACTTTGAGATCCTTTTAAGTGGCGACGCCAGGACCGTCTGCCTGCAAAGTGTGGGCTCTTCCCCCAAGCTGGGCATCCCCTAGATGTATCATTCCAAGGGCTGTGTGTATTCTGCATCAAAAGAATTAGAGTTTTGTACCAAGAAAAGCTGGATTTGACAATCAGTATACATTATGCCAATTACCCAGATTTCCCCAATTTCTTATTTTGCATAATTTATTCTGCCACTTCTGTTATTTTTGCCAAACACATTCAGGATTTCTAGACACACAGAGGGGCAAGGAGATATTCGCGCCCCTTACCCGCAGCCAGTGCAAAACGTACTCAGCCACCCTTCTTGTTTCAGCAGAAACTCCCCCACATGCCTTCAAGCATGTTTCCACAGCCATGAGGGCTAGAAACTGGCTTGAAAGAAAAGAACGCTGAGATTCTGTGCCCAGCACCACATTTTGTGGCTCCCACAGAATCACAGCAAATGCCCAGTAATAGCTGTCTCTTCCAGATAACCCCATGCCCTTGGGCTCCATGACCATTAACAGCATCTCCAAGCTGAATCGTCTTGGAACATCACCCGCGTACTCTTTGCCCAGTGCTCCCACTCTTGCTGACTTGGAGGATACCGACGAGGAAGGAGGTACAGCCCCCCACCCCCCCTGCTTTCCCCTGCGGTGTCTTGCATCTCTTCTCCCCCCCACCCCCAAATAAAATTCATCGGACTTCGTTGTTTCTCGCCTCGCCCTGCATAATCTGAACCCCACTGCTGTGAACTTCCCATGATCCAAATGTTTTGTGTTTCCCCCTCCTTTTGTGCCCAGGGCTCTTGGGTGAAAGCCAATCTGTCTTATTGGCCTTTTCTTTCAAAGGTAACAAGGACCAGCCAGAGAAGCCTCACTTGGACTCTCGTAGCCTGATATTTGAATTGGACTCGTGCGGAGGGAACGGGAAGGTTTGCCTTGTGTACAAGAACACCAGACCAGGTATGTTGCTAGACACCCACAGCCAAAGGGTTGGCTGTTTTGAATCAATCCCATTTGTAAACTGGAGGCCTGTTGCCTTCTAGTAAAGTCCCTTTGCCTCTTTCCCGTCTCTTTCTACTAGTACCAGCAGTGAGCTTTGTGGTAGAGTGGAGACTAGAACCCAGATCTCCCACGTCCTAATCTAACCACTATACCACACCAGCTCTAGAGTTGCCTTCTCCTCCTACACCCTTTCCCGTAGTCACCAGCATAGATTCCAGAGTCCCCTATAAACCCCTTGAAAAGGGGGATGCTCCTGTTCTTTGCCTGTGGCGTGATATTTGCCTCTTATTCCTCAATTCCAGTTGTCACCCCCGATTCCGAGATCTGGTTCCTGGACCGAGCCCTCTACTGGCATTTCCTCACCAAAACCTTCACCGCCTACTACCGACTCCTGATCACCCATCTTGGGCTCCCGCAGTGGCAGTACGCCTTCACCACTTACGGCATCAGCCCACAGGCTAAGGTGAGAGGGTAAACAACAGCCCATCCTGCTCACCCAGGGCCCTACCCCATCCATTCGCAAGCATCTCTCCTATGAGGCTTGAAAGTGGAGGCGTGTATCCATAGAGGTGCACATTGGACCGGCCAAGCATGTACTGTGTGCAAATAACCACGAAATAAAGAATCTGAAAGTTTGGAAGCCTCAGAGGTGGCACACTGTAGTGGCAAAGGGTGAGCTGTGAATCAGGAAGTAGAATCATAGAACACTAGGGTTGGAAGAGGCCAGAAGAACATTGTTATTATTATTATTAAAATTAAATTTATTAATCGCCCATCTGGCTGGTCACCCAGCCACTCTGGGCGATGTACAACATACAATAAAACAGTTTAAAACAATAAAATTCTACAATAAAAACATTTTCCAAAATACCCTAACCCACCCCAAATGCCTGCCTGAACAACCACGTTTTTAATGCACGACGGAAGCTCATTAAAGAGGGGGCATGACGGAGTTCCCTAGGGAGGGAGTTCCACAGAGTGGGGGCCACCAAAGAAAAGGCCCTCTCCCTCGTCCCCACCAGTCTAGCTGTCCTGGCTGATGGGACAGAGAAAGCCATCCGAGGCTGATCTTGTTAAGCGGCCTGTCTGGTGCTGCTGGAGGCGCTCCTTAAGATAGGCTGGGCCGGAACCATATAAGGTTTTAAAGGTCAAAACCAACACCTTGAATTTGGCCCGGAAAACAACTGGCAACCAGTGCAACTCCTTTAGCACTGGAGTAATGTGATCTCGCCGGCGGCTGCCTTTAATCAGGCGAGCCGCCGCGTTCTGTACCAGCTGCAGTTTCCAAACTGTCTTCAAGGGTAACGTTGAATCCAACCCCCCGCTCAATGCAGGAATCCAAGTCAGAGCATCCCTGACAGATGGCTATCCAGCCTCATCTTGAACACCTCCAGTGTGGGAGAGCCCACCACTGCCCTAGGGAATTGGTTCCATTGTCATGTTGCTCTAACAGTCTGGACGTTTTTCCTGATGTTCAGCCGGAATCTGGCTTCCTGTCACTTGAGCCCATTATTCCGTGTCCTGCACTCTGGGATGATCGAGAAGAGATCCTGGCCTTCCTCTCTGTGACACCCTTTCAAGTACTTGAAGAGCACTATCGTATCTCCCCTCAGTCTTCTCTTCTCAAGGCTAAACATGCCCAGTCCTTTCTGTCTCTTTTCATAGGGCTTTGTTTCCAGTCCCCTGATGATCTTTGTTGCCCTCCTCTGAACCCTCTCCAGCTTGTCTGCATCCTTCTTAAAGTGTGGTGCCCAGAACTGGACACAGTACTCCAGATGAGGCCTAACCAGTGCTGAGTAGAGGGGAATTAGTACTTCTCGGGATTTGGAAGCTATGCTTCTATTAATGCAGCCCCAAATAGCATTTACCTTTTTTGCATCCTCATCACGTTGTTGGCTCATATTCAGCTTGTTATCGACAACAATTCCAAGATCCTTCTCGCTTGTAGTGTTGTTGAGCCAAGTATCCCCCATCTTGTAACTGTGCATTTGGTTTCTTTTTCCTAGGTGCAGAACTTGGCATTTATCCCTATTCAATGTCATTTTGTTGTTTTCTGCCCAGCGCTCCAGTCTATCAAGATCACTTTGAATTTTGTTTCTGTCTTCCAAGGTATTAGCTATCCCGCCCAAGTTTGTGTCATCTGTAAATTTGATCAGCATTCCCTGCACCTCCTCATCCAAGTCATTCATTAAAATGTTGAAGAGCACTGGGCCCAGGACTAAGCCCTGCGGTACCCCGCTCGTTACCTCTCCCCAGTTTGAGAAGATCCCATTGATAAGCACTCTTTGAGTCCATGTCTGTAGCCAACTGTGGATCCACCGGATCATTGTTTCATCTAGCCCACTTTGAGCTAGTTTGCTCATCAGGATATCATGGGGCACTTTGTCAAAAGCTTTGCTGAGGTCGAGGTATATTATGTCCACAGCATGCCCACAGTCCACAAGTGAGGTTACCTGATCCAAAAATGAGATCAGATATGTCTGGCAGGATTTGTTCTTGACCAATCCATGTTGGCCTCGAGTAATCACTGCATTGTTTTCAAGGTGCTTACAGGATAGATTGCTTTATCATCTGCTCCAGAATTTTCCCAGGGATTGATGTCAGACTGACTGGTCTGTAGTTCCCAGGTTCCTCCTTTTTACCCTTTTTGAAGATAGGGACAACGTTAGCCCTCCTCCAGTCATCTGGCACTTCACCCGTCCTCCATGATTTCTCAAAGAGAATAGACAGCGGTTCTGAGAGTTCTTCTGCCAGTTCCTTTATTACTCTAAGATGCAGTTCATCTGGCCCTGAAGATTTGAATTCATTCAAAGTAATTAGGAATATGGTCAAGGAACACCTATCAATCTCAAGCTGCAATCCTGCCCATTCAGCCTATACTTCGCCTTTGCCAGGGGGGTCATAGACCCTCTTTTGGGAAAAGACACTGAGCCAAAGTAGGAATTGAGCACTTCTGCCTTTTCCTTGTCATCGGTTATCATTTTGCCATCCTTATTTAATAGTTGAATCACCATTTCTTTCCTCTGTCTTTTATTATGCATGTATCTGAAAAAAGTCTTTTTGTTGCTTTTAGCATTTACTTATTTATTTATTTATTTATTGAATTTATTAACAGCTCATCTGGCTGGTCACCCAGCCACTCTGGGCGATGTACAACATATAATAAAACAGTTTAAGACAATAAAATTCTACAATAAAAATGTTTTCTAAGATACCCTAACCCACCCCAAATGCCTGCCTGAACAACCACGTTTTTAATGCACAGCGGAAGCTCATTAAAGAGGGGGCATGGCGGAGTTCCCTAGAGAGGGAGTTCCACAGAGTGGGGGCCACCACAGAAAAGGCCCTCTCCCTCGTCCCCACCAGTCTAGCTGTTCTGGCTGATGGGACAGAGAGAAGGCCATCCGAGGCTGATCTTGTTAAGCGGCCTGTCTGGTGTTGCTGGAGGCGCTCCTTAAGATAGGCTGGGCCGGAACCATATAGGGTTTTAAAGGTCAAAACCAACACCTTGAATTTGGCCCGGAAAACAACTGGTAACCAGTTTAACTCCTTCAGCACTGGAGTGATGTGATCTCGCCAGCAGCTGCCTTTAATCAGGCAATTAGCATCCCTTGCTAACCTCAGCTTGTTCTCAGCTTTAGCCTTCCTGACACTATCCCTGCAATTCTGTGCTACCTGCCTGTACTCGTCCTTGGTTTCTTGGCCTTCTTTCCACTTCCTGTATGTGTCTTTTTTGTTTTCAGATCATCTCTAAGCTTTTCGTGAAGCCACATTGGCTTCTTCTGTTGTCTTCCACCTTTTCTTCTTGTTGGCATTGTTTGTAAATGTGCCTTTAGAATTTCCTTTTTTAAAAACTCTCACCCATCTTGGACTCCTTTTCTTGTTAGAGTTGCTTTCCATGGGAACTTACTTATCATTGTTCTGAGTTTAGTAAAATCAGCTTTCCTAAAATCCAGGGTACGCATTTGGCTACACTCGGTTTTTGCTTGCTTTAGAACCAAGAACTCAAGTATAACGTGGTCGCTTTCCCCCAGAGTTCCCGTAACTGCTACTTTATCCACTAAGTCATCTCTGTTAGTTAGGATCAAGTCAAGGATAGCCGAACCTCTAGTTCCTTCCTCTACTTTCTGTAGGAGGAAGTTATCCGCCACACAAGTCAGGAATTTCCTAGAGGGGCCATGTTTTGCAGAATTTGTCTGCCAACAAATATCGGGGAAATTGAGGTCCCACATTACTACTACATCATGCTTCCTTGAAACCTTGGCAATTTGCTTTTCAAAAGTTTCATCCTCATCTTATCCTTGATTGGGTGGCCGGTAGTAGACTCCGACCACCAGGTTCCTTTTATTCTTTGCTCCATTTATTTTAACTGAGATGCTCTCGATGGGGCTACCAAGCTCATCCGCCTGTATTTCTGTGCAGAGATAGTATTTTTCACATATAGTGCAACACCACCTCCCTTTCTATTCCTCCTGTTCATTTTGAACAGCTTCAGTTGCTGTATTCCAGTCATGCGAGTCATCCCACCAAATTTCAGTTACACCTATCAAGTCATAATTTCCCTCCTGTATTAAGAGTTCAAGTTTGTTCTGTTTGTTTCCCATACTCTGGGCATTAGTGTATAGACATCGAAGACCATGTGCTTCATAGTCTGGCTTTCTTCCTACATGTTTCTGAAGACTGTTATTGGGCACTATTAGAGCTGTTCTCTCCGTTGCAGTGCATGAGCCTTTGTCCATTGTTACCCCCAACTTTACATCTCCCTTTTCCATAGGATTCAGTTTAAAGCCCTCCTGATGAAGTTCTTCATGCTGTGGCCAAACACATTCTTCCCAGCCTTTGTGAGGTGCAGCCATCCCTTGCCAAACATCCATCTTCCAGGAAGTATAGCCTGTGGTCCCAGAATCCAAATCTCTCTTGTCAGCACCACCTTCATAGCCAGTCATTCGCCTGGAGTATTTTTCTTTCCCTTTCTGGCCCTCTTCTAACTACTGGAAGGATGGATGAGAAGACTATCTGGGCCCCAAAGTGCTTGAGTTTCCTTCCCAAATCTTCAAAGTCTGAGGTGATCTCTTTGTAGCTCCGCTTGGCGGTATCATTTGTTCCCACAAGGATGAGAAGAAAGGGATACCTGTCAGTGGGCTTTATGAGTGCAGGCAACCCTTTAGTCACGTGACTAATCCATCCTCCCAGGAGACAGCATACCTGGCGAGTCCATGGGTCTTCGTGATGTTCTTGGGTTTCTGTTCCACGCAGCAAGCAGTCTCCCGCTACTACTACTCTTCTCTTCTTGTTGTTGTAGGCCTTGGTTTCATTGCCTCTGCTTGACTGACCTTCAGCCTCTTGCTCACTCTCATGCAGGTTCCCCTGTAATTCTTCCTCTGCAGGCTGTCCTCCAGTCTCATCCTCAAGTACCTGGAAACGGTTCCATAGCTCCACTGCTTCCACTGGTGCAGAGTGGCGTCTAGTTCTTCTGCTCCTAACTGTCACCCTTTTCCAAGGAGAGCCCTCTGCTTCTTTTTTCCTCACCTCAGCATTTTCCTCTTCTGCCTCAGCTTGCTGTTGCTCTTCAAGCTTCTGTTCTTCACTTTGCTCCTGTAGTTACCATTCTGTCCAAGAACTCTTCGTGTTCTCTTATTCCCCGGAGGGTCGACAGTCGCCGCTCCAGTCCACTTACTTTTTCTTCCAGCAGTGTAATCAACTTGCACTTGTTGCAGGTGTAGGCCATGTTGTTCTCAGGCAAGAAAACAAACATGGCGCAGACCTTGCAGGTCACCACCACTGGAGAGTCTTGTCCTTCCATAGTCTTTTTCCCCTTTTTGTGTCTAGCTTTCTGATTGTTCTAGAGTAGCCTGTGCCTTGTCCTCTACTCACTGGAGGTTAAAAACAGAGTCCCATTGGTATGGAAGTGTGTATTACAAGACAATTTTTTTAAAAAAAATGTTTTTTAAAAAAATGTTATGGGCCTCCCCTTTGACCTCCCCTGCCGAACTCCCCTGGCCAGCTCCTGTTTGCTCTCCCTGTTCGCTCGCTCTGATCGCTCACTTGCTTCTGTAGTCCCTGGACCAGCTGGAGCAGCTTGCTCTGCTCTGCTCTGCTCTGTGCTGCGCTGCGCTGCGCTGCTCAGCTTGGAGGTGGAAACAGACTGAAACTTCTTGCACACACAGCTGCTGGGAGTACTCAGGCCAGACCCCCTCATTTAAATTGGAGCTCTCAGGAGCACCTGGTGAGTTCACAGCCACGCAGAAGGGAAAGGACAGCCCACTGGGCTTACTCCAGCCCTGATTCAAATCTCAGCTCTGCTTACTAGATGACCTTGGGCAAGCTTCTCTTTCTTTCTCTCTCTGCCTTCCCATCTGCAGTACGGGGATAATACCACTGCCCTAACTTGTAAGATGCTTGTAAGGGTTTTGCGATCATGTATGTGAAGTGTTTTGAATACTCAACATGCTATATAAATGTGAAGTATTATTTAATATTTTTAATGTATTTTCTGTTAAGTATATACATATATCTGAGTTACAAAAAACGAACAGGCTCCGCAGCAACAATTGAATCCACTCGTCCCTGTGCATTAGGCAGATCTCCTAACTACCCACACTGTTGCTATGGATATGACAATCAAACAATAATGCAGCGCATTAAAAAGTATTATTTTAAAAGCAGCAAGAAAAAAGCATCCTTTAAAAGAGATAAAGCTAAAAACAAAGAATATGATTTTAAACTGCAGCAGTCCACATATTAAAAATAAAGCAAGCAGCAGTTTAAAAGGTTCCGGCCTCAACAGCAGCTAAGACGAACTCTGACTATGGATTAACAATATGATGAGAGGCCTGGATCTGCCTTCAGGGACTCCAAGGAACCCTGCAAATATAGTAGGATGCCGCATAGTCTACCACCATCCTGAACAAACCCAGCTTCGATGTTGCTCATCCTCCCATGATATGTTGTGTGTGAAGTGTGAGGGAAGCTCTTTCTGGGCCCAGTTAAAACATACATTTGAAATAGGCTTTGACGGGTTAGGAACAAAGTTGGACTTGATGGTCTCATAGGCCCCTTCTAGCCCTGCTATTCTATGATTCTTTAGGTAAACTCGCCACTTCCTGCCTCGCTAGCTCATTCTGTTCCTTCTCTTCCTGCCGGAAGGGGCGGCAGGAGCGCCTTTGGCCCATGTGTGGCCGAGGCATCTGGAGTCCCCCGCCAACATTCCTAGCTCCCAAGGGGGAACTGGGAAGGGAAGCAGCAGATTCTCCTTGGCTTCACATGGAAACATGTGGCCAGGAACCCATGGAGGGGCAAGTTCTGGGCAGCTGCGATATTTGGCTCAGCTACCATCCCCCAGGTTGTAGACGCCAGCACATCAGCACTGCAGCAGCAGTATGGTCCTAGCTGCTGCAGAAAGCGCGCGCACAC
Organism: Heloderma suspectum; assembly: GCF_057233095.1. Taxonomy (NCBI): domain Eukaryota; kingdom Metazoa; phylum Chordata; class Lepidosauria; order Squamata; family Helodermatidae; genus Heloderma; species Heloderma suspectum. The sequence continues at coordinate 5,661,905 of NC_139459.1, read as the reverse complement.
ACACACACGCATGCATGCACACACAGACACACACTCACATACGGTGGCCATGATCCCGGTCTCCCCCTGCCCCCCGTTGCATGTTCAGGAGGGTTGGGTGTACAGACCAATAGAGGAAGCAGATTGAAACAGGTTTGACTACAATATTGTGGGAGGCTGTGAATCAGCCCTCATCCCAGTGCAGTGAGAGGAACACTGCTGCACATGGTATGCCTTTCCTACATGGAAAGTAGAGTCATGTACATGTGATGATCACACTGTTTCCTCTGCTGAAACACTTTCAGTATAGGAAAGGTGTCAAGGGCGTATAAAACTATCAGCCGCAAGAGCACCGAGAAGAAGTTTGGCATTGGCTGCAGAAATTAGTTTCCGTTAAGAACCTAAGAAGAGCCCCGCTGGATCAGACCAAAGGTCCACCAGGTTCAGCATCCTTTTCCCACAGTGGCCAACCAGATGCCTCAATTGGAAGCCCACAAGCAGGACAGGGGTACGATAGCACCCTCCCGCTCAAGTTCCCCAGCAACTGGTGAACATAGGCAGACTGCCCCCGATACCAGCAGCAGCATGTAGCCATCAAGACTAATTGCCAGCCGTCGCCTTATCCTCCATGACTGCCTTAACGCAGAGTACCTGCGGTCCCTGGTCGTAGCAGCCTGAGTTTGTTACTGTATGGTATTTATCACACTATTGTGTGGGGTCTGGTATGCAGCTCTGTGCCGGGATCAGCATGTAGAACTTCTAAAGGATAGAACCATGGGGTCAGCCAGGGGTTAAACTTGGGATCTGGTCCATCCAGTGGAGGCTGGTGGCTCCAGTGTCAGTGGGGCAGTACATCCGCTCAGGGTTTCAGTCAGAACCAGTCAGCTCTAAAGGAGCTATCCCAGGTGTGAAGCTCCTTTAGAGTTCTGACTGAGACCCAGAGCGGATTTACCACCCCACTGACATCCAAACCACCAGCCTCCTCTGGGCCCATCCCAAGTAGGCCCTCTTACCACAGAGCTCATCTCTCAGACTCCTGGATGAGACCCACGTCCAGCTTCATTCCACCACCCTGTCCTCCCACAGATGGTAACGTGTCCTCTGCCAGGCCTCAAGAGAGCCCATGCCTCTGTAGCAGCAGCCTCCATCCTCTTCCACAAGCAACGTTTTTATCACAAGTTCAGATAGCTGCATTATCAGATGGGCACTTTGTCTTGGCAGGCAGGGCTGGGCTGAGCTACAGCAATCTTCTACATCAGGACGGCCTTTGGAACCAAGAGCCGCACCCACCCCAGGCCTGGGATCCGCGTCATTCCTCCCGCACCCAAACCCAATCGCCTCCCCTTCCCCAGTGCCCTCCTCCCTGCATCAGGGCAGATTGTCTAGTTAAACGTTTCCCACGGCATGCAAATCCATCTCTGACCTGTTCTGCAGCCTCACCTGGTTTATGTATGTAATGTATCTCCCATCTTTCTGCCCAAGAATGGCACTTAAGTAAATGGCATATAGAATCCATATTAAAAACAAAATCTTAATTAAAACATAGCAGAAAAATAGATCCATTAAAACAACAATAAAAGAATAAAAGGAGCACTGACCAATGTTTAAAAAACCCTTCAGGAGCAGACCAGCTTATATGTCAAAGATCTGCCTGAATAAAAACCTTTTTTGCCTGCCAGTAGAAGAAGAACAGAGAGGGGCCAACCTCGCTTCCCTCAGCAAGGAATTCCACAGCCTGGGAGCAGCCACCAAGAAGGCCTTTTCTCACGTCCCCACCAAACATGCTTCTGAAGGTGGCAGAGCCGAGAAAAGGGCCTCCCCCAAAGATCTTAAGACCTGAGCAGGCTTGTATGGGAGCAGGCGGTCCTTCCAGTAGCCTGATCCCAAGCTATATAGGGCATTATAGGTCATCACCAGCACTTTGAATTCTGCCCGGAAACAGACCTGCTGTAACGAGGGAGCCACGTGCTTCCTGTAAGTGGCCCTGGTCAACAGTCCGGGCACAGCATTCTGGAGCAGCTGAAGTTTCCAGACACTTTTCAAAGGCAGCCCCATGGAGAGAGCGTGCAACAGTAATGCAGCAGGATGTAACTCAGGCATGCGTGACCACAGCCAGATCAGACATCTCTGGAACGTCTAACCTGCTCCATCAGGTGTGGGGGGTGTTGCCTCGCTTCCCTTCCTCTTTTCTCCAGACGTGGCGGAGAAGGACAGCATCAAAAGGGCCGTGCTGGCAGAGGGCTCTGGGATGCTAGAGGATCAGGAGGTGGAACAACCGAACGGCCTTCCAGCAGCTCCCCAGGTGTCCTGCGAGCAACAGGGAGCCCTCTCTTGGCCTGCAAGCCACCTCAGGATGCTTCTTCCAATCTGCACATGCACGTTCTGCCTGAGGGAGGCAGGTGGCAGCCTGAAGGCTCAGTCTGTCACTGAGGAGTTAGGTCAAGGCCAGCAGCTGTATAGAACCAGGTGGCACCTGACTGGCCCTTTGTGTCGCCTGTCTCCTGCTGAAGTGGTCACCTGCAATACTGCCCTTTGGCCATCCATGGTGGTGGTGCTGTTGCACAGCAGAGAATGGCGCAGCAGTCGTCCGCTGGAACGTGACCGCCGTGGCAGAGGAGGCAAGCACTCCGGGGGCCCTTGAGCCTTGCATACCGCAGGGCGGGCATTCACCTGGGTTTGCAGCAGAAGGGAAATGATTTGGGCGTGAGCCCTGAGGTTCCCGCAGGATGTCGAGCTCCTGAGCAACATTCCCATCTGACACCCTCTGACCCCCCTAAATATCTGGCCTGCTTCTTATGTTTAATTCCTGTTTTCCAGCAATGGTTCAACATGTACAAACCTATTGCCATCAACACAGAGCACCTCTCAGAGGAGGCGGATTCGTTTGTGAACAAGCTGGACCCCAACAAGGTTTTTAGAAGCAAAAACAAAACTCCAGTAATCAAGAAGAAGTTACCACCCCAGCCGCCCTCCTCCCAGAAGGGCCAAACGGGGGTGACCCCCAAGAACCCACCGCAGGCCGGAAGCTCATCAAGAAGGCGTGAACCCCAGCCCTGATGTCCCTTTGGGCGCCATTCCACAGCTAGCATCTCCAGCACTAGTTCTGCATCACCTGGGACAGGACCAAGATATTTATTTTAAAGTATTTATTTAAGGTGCCTTAAGGCTCTGCTTGAATTTCCTTAGCGCCCATCATGACCTGTGGCTTTGGCTGAATGGAGAAGAACACACATCGCTGGAGTAAACCTTGCTACAACTGTCCAAAGATCAGAATGCAAAAGCGGGGTAGCTGGGCTGCTGCCTGTGGATCTTCCTGCCCCCACCCCCCTTTTATCTAGAACGGATTAAATGCATACGCAAAAGTAGACACCCCCTGGGAAGCGTCCTTTTAGGGAGCGGAGTGACTGGGGAGCAGTCAAATTGATTTACCTTTTCTGATGGTAGACCCAGTTGCATTTGAGTTCGGTCCCACCCATTCTTGGCACATGGAGAAAAGTGCTCTGCAAATCTGGCAGGTGTGGGTAAGAGCCTGGCGTGGGCCGCAGCTGCAAGGGCCTTAGCTCAGCGGCCGGGTGCGTCTGTTGCATGCAGGGGGTGCATGGCTCAGTCCCCACCACCTCCAGTTAAACACAGATAAAAAGAGAGTGGCTGGCAGAGATTTCTGCCTCTTGGAGAGCTGCTCCCAGTCACAGCAGATAGCGTGGGACTAGATGAGCTAATGCGGGGGGGGGGGGTGACTTGGTCAAGGGGCTGTTCACACCACACACTAACCCACACTCAGTGGTTGAGCGTTGACTGGTTGTTGAACCACGGTTTAGCACATTGTATGAACCCAGAATATTTTCTGCAAGGTGGCTTGTTAATCTCCCCAAACAACCCAACAACAAAGCATGGGTTCTCAAGGTGGCTTGTTTGAGAAAAATAAGCCACACTACATGGTTAACAAGCCATTCTGCAAAAAATGTCCTGAGTTCAGACAGCACTCTAATCCCTGGTTCAATCAACCACAGTGTGGATTAGCGTGTTGTGCGAACTTAGTGCTATGGCTGCAGGCCAGCAATGCCGGTGGCTGTCTTTGGCAAAGGTGGCTGAGCTCTGCAGGAGTATCACCCTAGGGCAATTTCCCCCAACCTGGTGCCCTCCCGCTGTTTTGGACTTCAACCCCAATCAGCCCCTGCTGGCATGACCAATCGTCAGGAATGAATGCTGGGATCTGAAGTCCAAAACATCTGGAGAGCACCAAGCTGGGGACAGCTGCCCTAGGGTGAGATTGTGTAATACTTGCAACCGTGTGTGTCTTGGGGCACTTTTGCCTTGTGAGCGAGCCAGCTGAACAACACGGCCTTGCAAGGTCTTATTTTTGCTCTGCAGAGCACCTAACCTTGCCGAGGGGCACTGCATGACTTGAAAAGTCCCTCCCGGGTGGTGGTGGTGGTGGTTGCTTTACAGTACAGCCTACCCCTAGGGGTGAATTGTGGGAGCTGGAAGGGGAAAGGTCTTGGGGGACGACCAACATTTGGAGGGTATGGAGTAGCCACGTGCCCATGAGTAGCCTTCACCAAGGCCCATGGAAAACGTAGAGCTGAAATGCAGACAGCTCAGCGTTACAACTTGGTGACCATGGGAGCCAAAGGGCAGCGTTTCCCTTTTTTGTGCGTGTGCTTTAAAAGTGGATGGACGCTTCCTTCCTACACTCAGGAAAAATATATATAAACTCCTACCCATTCCTGGAACAGTGAACTGGCATCATCCTTGAAACTGTAGGACAGCCCAGTTATAATATTGCCATCCATCCATCCATCCATCCATCTATCTAATTTATTGCATTTCTATATCACCTTTCTCCAGCCAACCCAGGTGGTTTCCCAGAATTCACAAATCATAAACAAAGGCATAGTAAAACATTAAAAACAACCTTAAATACCACAACAACTGTAAAAGCTAAATTGAAAATGTATATCTTTAGCATCCTTGCCCACCCTAATCACTCCTGGCTCAGGGATGGGGTTTCCTGAGCAATGGTGATGCTTCTGGGACTCTCCCATGACTGACACCTGCTGTGCAGGCTGCTGTCTTCGAGCGGGATGCTGTCCCAGCCCATATATTAAGGCCAGGGGCAGGAATCAGAGCAGCACGGGACACACAAACACCCTCCCCTCTGAGGGGAAACGTCTGCTGGTGGATGCATCCAGCACGCTGGTTTGTTTTTCAAGGTGCCCTTCTTGCGGCACCCAGTCTGAGAATCCATGCCTAAAGCGATTTCTACAAGGCGCTTACAGGTGCCCTGAGATTCAAGACCAAGCGATTTTGCAACCCATGAGCGGCAGAAGCAGTTTCCCATGTAACTGCTGGGCACCATGCAGGCACAAGCAGATTAGGTTTTCCTCCATACTGTCCAACAGATATATTCCCCTTATTTTTCTTGTGAAAGGTCACTGTGTTTATTTGGTGTATGTGCGCACATTACAGAAACACATAGAAAGTGCTCTGGATGATCAGATGTCTGACTGTACAGGCAAAGATGGTGGTCTGCTGAAAGCAGCGCTTGAACTCTTGCAGCTGGCATCGACGGGAGCTGGGAGCTCACAGTTTGGCCTCCAAGGTCTCCCCCACCTCCAGGTCTAGCTTCCTGCTGGCTTCCATTGCCGACTGAGGGCGATTGTGAAAGTCAATCAGGATGTTGTAGATCAAGATTCCGATGAGGCTCCCCAGCGTTGGGGCGACGACTGGGACCCACCACCAGTTATTTGCTGCTCTGTAAGGAAAGGCAAAGCTGGTTTCAGTTGGATCTCGGCGAAGCCTGGAGAAGAATTGCAGGCAACATGGACGCTGCTTGTACAATAGCAGCATTGGTGCCCTCTTGGTTCAATATAGACCTGGATGCAGTATGAAAAGTTAATGTAGCCCAGCCTTCCCCAACCGGGCACCCTCCAGATGTGTTGGACTGCAACTTCCAGCCAAAGACCATGCTGGCTGGGAATGATGAGAATTGCAGTCCAACACATCTGGAGGGCACCCGGTTGTGGAAGGCTGATTCTAGCCCAGCCATTTGCAAGAGATGGTAAACCCCCCCAAAACAGGCTTCCCAGAACCTTTGTTCATCCTTTTCTGAAGCGTCTCTACAGAAGGCATCTTTGGGCACAATCCTATGCATGTTTAGACAGAGAAAAGTCCTATAGCTCCCAGCCTTCCCCAGCCAGCATGCTGGGAGCTGTAAGACCTTTTCTGTCTAAACATGCATAGGATTGCATCCTTCCTCACTTAACTTTCCAGTGCTACCCATCAGCTGTTATAAAACCACTGGATGTTAGCCTGCTTGCCGTTTGAGCCCCTCTCCTGCTTTCCCATTATTTCTGGTGGACTAGACCAGAGCCAGCATCTTCTTTGTAGCAGCCTTTTAAAACTTGTCTCGTTCGTTCATTTTGTATCAAGAAGCAGCATCACCCCATTCCCACCATTATGAAACCTACGTTCCCCCATTTCTTCAGCCCATGCCGATTGTCACGCTGTGTATCTGTGTTATTTTCCTTGCTAACTGGCTTCAGTTGAAGAGCAGAAAATTAGAAGAGCATGGACACTGATCAAGTTGGATAGAAGGAATCATAGATTTTGAAGGGACCTTGAAGGTTATCTAGACCAAACCCGAGGAAGGAAATTCCAAGAGGAGGGTAAGAGAAGGTATGCAGGTTTGGATGTATTGGTCCAGTGGAACTTGTGCCTATTGCATCAAATATGTGATCATGGATAAAAGGAGGAAATGTCTTAAAGATCTGAATATTTAATCAAGGCTGTCCTTAATCCTAGGCCTGGAATACATTTGCACAGGCCTCCCTTGTTCTCCCTACCTGATCGCTGGTGGCTGAATGTGTCAACCAATCCCACTGAAATCATAGCATGAGGAGATATAGAAGTTCTAGCTATGACGGACCAATTCACACCTGCAAATCATCACGTGATCTTACAGCCACCAAGTAAGGAATCTGCCATGTGTGAACTAGCCTGTCATTTCCCCAGCAGTATCACATCAAACAGTATACCTATTTCAATATGCTGCTCTTTCTGGGCAATTATGCTGTCTGCTCAGGTATCCTCTGTTGTACTTCTATGATGGGGAAACTCCAGGCAAACCACCCTGAGCTTCTTGAAGAGATGGTACGACCCGCGTCCATTTTAAAGGCAACTTTTATACTTCTACTCCAGCCCTTACAAATGTGGTAAAGAAATAAAGTGCACCATCCCTCTATTCTCTGCAATTTCATTTAGTGTTGTCCAGGAGGGTCAAACCTATTTTCACATCCATAACGGCTAGAAGCCTGCTTGTTTTTCATTCTGCTATGACTGTCAGGATACTTAAACCCTGCTATGTACACCCAGATTTTCCTGCTGTTTTGTAGGCAGGTTTTATGTAATGGCCTTTAGCTCACAAATAAATATGAGTGACACAGCCTACTGTTTTCTAGGTGCACTTTAAAGAGCTGCTTTAGGCCACTCACATCCTAAAGAAAAAGGGCTCAACATCCATACATTCCCTCATAATTCTTTTTCTTTCTTTTTAAATACCTTATATTTTTGCACGTACGCTGACTCAGACCAGTGGTCTGTGGAGGCCAGCACTGCATGCTGTGACTTGGCAGTATCCAAAGTCTCAAGCGGGGGTCTTTCGTAGCCCTGCTACCCAAGATCCTTGGAGACAGTACAGTGGGAACCTTTTGCATTTAGGCATGCGCTCTACACCTGAGCTACAGCCCTTCTTCCCCGCATCAGACCGGTGTAGCACAGAGAAGTGTTTGCAACTGGGATGCTTTTTTTAGTAGGCAAATGATTGCAACCTCCCTGTGCCTAAGGGGTGCAAAGCCAGCTCAGAATCCAAGTAGCCTTCAGCGATACAAATTAAATAGGAACAGATTGGAACAGGGCATACATCGAATGGGTGGCGGGGAGGAATTTGCGACACAGGTAACGCACTCACCTGAAGACCTCCATCCCCCATCCGGCGATGGCTGTGAAAATCCTGGGTGGCAAATCCCGGGAAGGGTTGATGGCGTAGCCAGTGTTCATCCCCATGGACATGCCAATCACCACGACCAGGAGCCCCGTGACGAAGGCGCCGGTGCCCTGGAGGGCAGCTGCGTTCTTCGCGTCACTAATAGCCAGGACGCCAATCAAAAGCACACTGGTGGCAACAAACTGCAAGGACGGGAGAGAACGGGGCAGTCAAGACTCCAAAGACGCCTCTCAGAAAAAGGGCTGGGAAGCCGTGGAGGGGCCAGCCAGGAAGAGCTGCTGCAACCCTTCTTTCCCCATAACCCAGGGCAAGAGGACCACCCACGCCCGCATGCTCACTGCTTAACCCCCTGGATGCCGAAGGGCCACGGCCAGGTTGCCCTCTTAACGAGGGGCCACGTATATAGTAACAGTTGCCATCGCCATGTTTTTATTCATTTAGTTGTAAATATCTTAGTCACCTGTGGCCAGGAAGTGACTTGCCGTTAAAACATGCAACAATTTAAAAAGCATTTTTAAAAAAGGTTAAACGATTTGAAGACTTTAAAAAACTATTTAAAACTTTAAAACAGCACCAACGGCAGGAACTGTTTCTCAGCAGAAACTGAGAGCAGGAGAGAATCTTAAAAACAGAGTGCTGAGGGAAGGGATTTTAAATATCAAAAAGGGTCTAACAGCCCGCCTAAAACTGAAGAGAGAAGGGGCCAGTCTAACTTCCTTTGGGAGAGAGTTCCAAAGGTCGTGAAATGCATTATCTAACCATCTCTACAACAGCCCCGTGAGATAGGCCAGTCCATATTATCATCCCTGTACTGTGGGTAGAGGAGCTGAGGCTGCGAGAGAATGCCTTGCCCCAAGCCACAGTTCACCCAGATGTTGCGGCTCTCACACCTAGACAATCAGCTTGATTCCATGCTGTGAGGACTCCCTGCACACAGAAGACTAGCATGTTGAGGAGAAGGGGTCTAGCTTGGCATCCTCCCCTGATGAGCTAGTTTTCTGGATGCAGGGATAAAGCTTCCTAGGACCCTAAGCTGAACTCTGGAATAGAAGCCCCTGAAGAGCCCATCCACTTGACCAAAAGAACGGTGTGTTGGGAACTGGATCCATGTCGTGTTCATCCCATGGCGAAGCAGCCACGTGCAGCTCAAGTTGACCGCTCCACCAGCGCTCCTTCCTCCCACCTGTTACACCATGCCAGCCCTTCCTACCATATCAAGTCGGAACCTGGCATCCCTGAGAAACCTGAGCCATAATTTAAAGCAAAAACAACACCTGCACATTTCTTCCCCTGGTGCAAGGCTCCAACACCACAGAGGGTGATAACGCAAAGGACACCTGAACAGTGGCGATGGGCCTTGGCGACATTCTACCCTATCCCAGCCCTCCAGCAGTGGCTTTATAACCAAGCAGCTGGCCGTCAGTCCTTGCACACTGACCTCGTTTACAAACCCGCCCAGCAGAGACATGTACGGGGCTGGGTACGTGGAAAAGATGCCGGCAGTGGCAGCAGGCCCGGTAACAGTCAGGTTTCCCCCGGTGTAATCCTGCAGAGCCTCTAGGATGGAAGGAGAAGAAACCAAATCAAGCACTTGAATAAGAATGATGAAAACGCACTGTGAGGAGGGGAGTCTGCCAAAACGGACTTGGGTTTGTTTGAGAATTTTGCTGGAGCCAAGAGTCATCCTGCCCTTGCACTGTCTGGCACTCTTGGCAAGGAGAGTGTCTCCTTAGCTTCCGAGGGAGGCTTCTCTGCTTCCTTCTTCTGGCCATTCTAATCGTGTTCACAGAATCATAGAATCACAGAATAGTAGGGTTGGAAGGGGCCTACAAGACCATCAAGTCCAGCCCCCTGCTCAATGCTCATCATCACTCATCAGTGAAGAATGTGTGTGTGGGGAAGGGCATTTTTAGTGCACCCTGAAATAACCAGAAGATGAGGTTATCCTACTGGCCAATCACTGGTGGATGTGCATTGAACCAGAGAACCAGGAATCCTGAGTTTGGTCTGCAGCAACAGAACCAAGCCAGGTGCCTTGCTTGCTGCCCCACTTGTCAGCTTGCTAAAGAAGGGAGCTGCTGTGTGGCGCCCTAAGGCGCCACCACTGCTCATGGCCAGACAGCGGTGCTGTGGCTGCCAATTCAGCAGGGATGAGGTGACATGCAGTGGCTGGTAGGATTTCGCCAGGCCCTATTAATCTGTAGAATTAAGTCAGCCCAAACAACTTTTTGTCCAGGCACAGAAGGAGCTTCCAGCAGGATGGAGGGCAGGGCATGCTTTCCTGGAGCCTGGAGATCCAAGGGGCCCCAGCCCCGGCTGCAACCCAACTACCACAAGGAAAACAAATTGATACTGAACTGTAGTTCATGCTTGAGTATGTTTACGGAAACATTATGTCCCCGCGTCTATGGTCCCATTGTCCAGATCTTGTGTGATTTGACATTCCAGGACAAAATGTTGGGAATTGCAGACTGTTCCCATTTCTATCCTGTGTGCAGTCAGGAGTCAAGTGGTGGTGGGGCACACGGGGGAGGCTATATTTCACTGGGGTCCAGAGACCCTGCAGCCTAGAGTGCAACCCCATTACCCTGATGAAAAAGTAAGGCTAAATTGTAGGGCATTCTTGAAGATATTCATGGAAAGTTATTTCCTGTATCCATGTCCTGTTGTCCAGATCTTGTGAGATTTGCTGAAGCCAATCAAAATCTGTGCTACAGGAAAACGAAGAACATTCTGAACAGGGACTTTGCTGACTTGCCAGGCCCTTCTCTAGAACAGAAAGAGCGTGCTTGAGCAGTTAAACTACGGCTTGTTGTGTGAGGGACAGAGGGAAAACTGCAAGCCAGAGACATCCCTATGTGACATGCTCTCTCAAGAACCACCAGCTGCAGAGTTCCTTTTGCATAGGCAGGAGGGAGGGACAAAGCACCACGGCTGAATCTACACATAGCAGTTATACCATTATCATACTGTTATCATAACTATTAGTGCCCATTGGTGTCATGTGTACCAATAGTTACGATAACAGTATGATAACGGTGTAACTGCTATATGTAGATTCAGCCTATAATAAGCAGGGTCATTGATCCCACGGACAGTGAGAGCCAGTGCTACTAGTCGGTTTTACAGGCCCAAAATATAGTAAGGAAATGTCTAGTTCTCACAGATATACACTCCAAAGTGTTTGGAAAAGAGTATGAATTACCCTCATCTCATTAACTGAGATTTAACACACACACACACACACACACACACTACAACTAATTTTCTGTGAAGTGTGCATAGCCCTATGGCTTGGGGGGGGGGGCACTTTCAGCCAGGTCTTATAGGCCCCTTCCAACCCTACTATTCTATGATTCTATGAAAACTGCAAGCCTTCTACTATGGGGCAAGAATAGTTAAGCCACCTAACTGTTTTGTCTATACAAGAGAAATGGACTGTGGGAAGACTATTAATGATTTTGCAGTGAAAAAGGCCACAAGAATAAAACTTCAAACTGAACTGGTCTATTTAGAAAATGTTTGCAACCACGGTGGTGCATTAGAATTTTATTTTTAAAAATCAAAACATTGACAGTCTAATTAATACCATTATCAGGCCCAACCAAAAAGTTACAAAATCGTCAGCAAGCTTTGTAGGACTCCTCTTCACAGTTGATGTTATGTCAAACAAAAATAGAAAAAGGAGGGTGCTTAGGCCCATGGGCATAAAGCCCTAGCATGGGCTGTGATGCTATTTTAAAAATGTGGAAAATAAAATTTCAGAATTAAAGGAGAAATTTTATTCCATGACACATGAGATTGCAAGGATGTGATAGGATTGTGATATGTGTTATATGAGGGGGCTGTGTTACCAGAAAAGCATACTGGTGGGCTGGGTGCCTGTAGACTCTATATTTGCTTCAAGGGCACAAATCCTGACCATTTTCTGTTGGGTAGTTTTCTTCCCGCCAGCTATAGGGCTTTGTAGGAGGGGGAGGCCTGGGGCAGGGGAGGCAACATACCATAATATAGTACAAAAACAACACAGGAAGCCACAAAGGATCCCAGGAACTGGCCGATCACATAGGCTGGAAGCTTGCGCCAAGGGAGTCTTCCAGTTACGCAGTTTGCAAAGGTTATTGACGCATTCATGTGAGCACCTTTCAGCAGCAGCAACCCAAAAAGGGACAATGCAAGAGTTGTTATTGTTTTAATTAATTGTAACATAAGGGAGAATGAATGAATGAATGAATGAACCCTCTACCTCACCAATTTTTACTAGGAGTGTTTTACATGAAAATACAATAAAATATGACAAAAGCCCCTTTTTTTAGCATCTGTTAAAACAAGAAATGCAGAAATGGTAAGGAAAAGAAAAGATATACCAAAAGGAGCCAACTTGACACCTCTGTTCTACAGCAAGAGAACACTCAGCATAATAGCCCCAGATAAGTTGCCCAACAGATGATGGAGGGGGAATTGGGTTCTTAACCCTGGGAACTGCATGTAGAGATGGTCTCAATCAAGGCTGAGTCTGAGCTCCAACCACACCTATTTGCCAGACTCACCTGAGATTCCGCCAGCTGCATGGACACCCAACATGACGCCAAATCCAAATCCAAGATTGATGCTCAAATACTCCCCAAAGTTCTTTTTCCCCAACACCACCTGGGCCACGCTGCCCAAGCCAAGAACCTGTTGGAAAGAACAGAGGACGGTGTCTGTCAATGCATCCACCATCTGAGTAGAAGAATGACACCTTCCCCTTCAGCCTACTGAGAAGCTGGTCCAGCAACAAGGAGAGATTAGAAAAAATGGGCTGGAATACAACAACGGAAGGATGGCGTGGAAATACAAACATGGGTGAAACCGATGTCCCAGGTAGAAACTGGGAGTTATGCTGGCCCATCCCATAGTTTTACCAAATGGTACAGGCTGATACGTTCCATGGGGTTTTCTTGGCAAGAATACTGGGGTCACGAAGAGTCGGACACGACTGAACGACTGAACAACAACAACAACAGGCTGATAGGGTTATTCACTTTCTGCTTTGACATTCAAGGCTGATTAATAGAAGTGAAGGGGTCCATCAATCTGTGGTAGAATACAAGCCTTGCCTGCCCCAAAGTCCCAGAATAAATCCCTGGCATCTCGAAGCAAAGGATATCTAACTGGGCTGGGAAATACACCTCTCTGAGACCATGGAGAGAAGCTGCCAGCCAAAGATCACCCCGGACTAGAAGGACCACTAGTCTAATTCAGCATAAAAGAGCATGATATGCTCAAGGTTTGATGGGCAGAGCACCTTTAGTCTGCAACTGGACCCCCAATACACCCCCCCTCCCTTAGTCGCCTTCCTTCTCAACTAAAAGCCCTGAGTCCTTTAGCCTCTCTGTGTAGCGGAAGTGCTCTGATCCCATGACCAGTTCTGGAAAGAAAAGGAAGATGCCAGGCCCACCACGGCATTCCCAGTCCCACAGCATTCTCAGACTGAGAGCGGAGACAGGTCATGTGAGAACGCTGACCTCTCTTAAAACAACAAAACAAAACCAATCTGGTTCTTCGGCCTGACCAGCTCAGGACTCGATTCATTTGCATTGCCTGCCCCTCTTCCTGCTAACCTGCCCTGTCCTGTCCTTAGCAAAGGTGACTCTCAGCATCCCTCTGCAAACAGCACTGGTGCTTTAGGTCCACTCATAACTTTTTCAAGCACTAAACTTTGCCAAACTTTCCCATTCCTGTGACCAAACCTCTAACCACTTCTGCCCACTCCCTCCCGGCACTTCTGACAACGGCCTTTTCCTCCTCACCATCAAGAGGAAAGTTGCCAGGGCCTCCGCCAGGGCCTGTCGAACTGTTTCGTTCCGGATCGTCACCAAGCTGATGGCTTTTTCCAGCATCTTGGTCCCCGACATCCTGGAAACTCAGTCCCTGTTGGAAAGGCAGGTGTCATGCTAAAGTACCTCTTCGCTGCATACTTTGAAACATGCCACTGTACTTTTGTTCCAACCTTGTCTGCGCCTGACAGTTCTGGTTGTCTGGTTAAAGGCCAGTGAGCCAATTAAGCAGCAGATGTGCACGCAACACAGTTCTCTCTCCCCACTCCCTACCCCCCACCTCCTTCCTTCCTTCTTTCCTTTTGTTCTGCATATCCTGTGCCCTGTGAACCACAGGGGCAGTTCACAGTCCAAGCCTTGTGACACCAGCTCCGCTATGAGAGAAAACAGATGCGCCTTAAGGGAAGCCTGCAAGGTCTAAAATTAAATCTGACATTTGGGGGGGGGCGGGGGGAGAAAAAAGAAAGGGCAACTAAATTCAGTGAGTTTAAATAGTTTCTTGTTTCAAAAGCAACAGTTTGAATGGAAATATCAGTTTGGAATGCGTTCAAGAGTTAACTATAGAACTGATAATATCGAGAGATCATATCGTATATAATTGTAGGGAGAATTTGTGAGCTGTGTTCCTAGGAAATTATGTCATTCTTGACCATTTCTGAATGGGAACATAAATTATATTATTATGCAGTGATGCCCAAGTGAAATAGTTACAGAAAAATAAAAGCAGGAAGTGCAATAATTTTGCCCAGAATGGGTTTACATTTACCGAATACTGCAGAAATAAATCATACCTATCTTCCGATATAACACGTGAATTTATTGTACTGTAGTTGTACAATGAGTTAGACAGATATAATAATGTCATTGTTGCTGATGAGTGTTCTAGATATAATTCTGCTTGATTAAAACCTGTAATAATAGTGTTATAAATAACAACAAAACACCCATGAAGCTGATAAAGGGAGTAGAAGAAAATCATCTGAAGATTTGAGTGCTTTTGGCTCAGCCTTTCAGGAAGGAATGCAGAGGGAAGCTATGACGGCAGTTTTCAATTAAATGGTTTTTGAGTCAGCCCTGAAAAACATCCGAAATATCACAGCAGCACAGCACTGGAACACACTGCCTCAGAGAGCCTGTGGCACAGCACATCCTCCCTTTCAGATTCACAGGAAGGAACCAGAAAGACATCTGTTGGGGCTGCTGCCTCTATGCTGATTTACACATCTAAATCAGTTTTAAGGGCATTTTTCACACATTGCAGTATTTGCGTCATGTGCAAATGTTGCGATTGCAGGGCAGAAAGAGGAATAGGGACACCTTTCAATTAAGACAGACATTCTGGCCAAAGTAGGTTTTTACATCTGCATGGAAAGGAAGGGTTCCTCCTGTGCAAGCACCGGGTCATTACTGACCCCTAGAGGGACGTCGCTTGCACTGGCGTTTTCATGGCAGACTATAGCGGGGTGGTTTGCCATTGCCTTGCCTTCCCCGGTCGTGACTACCTTTCCCCCAGCAAGCTGGGTACTCATTTTACCAACCTCGGAAGGCAATTTATTAAGGAAAAAACAAATTTCTTGTGAAAGCACTGAGTAACTGAGCACCATGTACACCAGGGGTGTTGAACCTCAAGCCTGTGGGCCAAATGTGGCCCACTTGGGGCTCCCATTATAGAAAATAACTAAGGCAACGCCATGTCGTCTTGGCTCCTTCGTGCCTACGTGGCAGATTCCTCAAAAGCCTAAGTTGTCTTTGTTTCTTTCGTATAAAAGAAGAAACTGTTAGGACAGTAGAGATAACTTATCTTGTTTCCACAGCAACTCACCCCAGACATAAGAATCATTGTCCTTGCAAAAAGTTGCAGAGATCTGAGAGAAGAAGCTGGGAGTGGTGGTTCAGTAAAAGCTCAGTTGATAATGAGCTGACATGTGCACTGGGCTTGGCTGATGTCATTTATTTAGCCACACTATGATTATAAATGTAACTGGTGAGTGTTGATCTGCACTGCCTCTGGGTTGACAGAGCTGCCTTCGTTGTACACGAATAAACTTGAGTTGATCTTACCTGCCTGTCCAGAGCTTAATTGGAGGGCAGCTGGGCACAGATCTCCAAGTCCAGTTTGGACTTTTACCACACCATTCAGCCCTCCGGGGTTCCCTGGATGGCTATGCACCCTTCCCCTGGCACAATCCGCTTTCCCCTGCTCAACAATCATTTGGTGCTTTCCAAACTGCCAAATGATTTTATATGTTTTCCCCCGCATTCTAAGAGATTGATATGCCTCTCCTAAGGCTTAGTAAGATGGAACGAAAGCTAGTACGCTCTTTAGCAAGCATATGCATTTTTTAAAGCACCATGAAATTATCCACAGTAGGGAAAATAAAGACAAAATAGGAACTGGACCTTACCAAGGACAGGTCCCAGAATACAGGGATGGTTCCTGGGAAATGACTGAAGCATCTCACCTCTCTTCACAGGCAAACCAATGGGGGGGGGATCAGAGACACCCCTGGCTCTTTCTGACCTTCTGAAGAAGATCCAGAGAGTGCCACCCAGGCACAATCTTCAATGGCTGGGCTATCACTTCCCCTTTTGGTAGGGTGGTTCATTATGCTAATTAAGTTCATTCCAGTGATCAATTTGATGGGGCCGTGTGTTAATGAAACATTCTTAATGGAATCCACGATTTGGTGTCAGAGTGGCATGGCCAGCCTGCGACCGGGGTTTTTGAATGCCAGACAGCGAGCATGTCCTCAAGAGGTAAGAGATCCTACCTGTAAAATCTCCTAGCGCTTCGGCACCCCGTGTGCAGCGTGGGCCAGTGCAGGTGGTAAGAGTCATTTCCCTTTAAAAAATATTATTTGGGAAACGGCTGAGTTGTACACATTTGGATGCTAAGGTTGACTGTAATGGGGTCTGGTTAAAAGGCTTTCGAGCGTATGAGTGAATGACTGTGTTTGTGCCCAGGCCAGAAGACAAAACACTGCCGTGGCGAGCCCCACATGTGTAACCAGGATAATTGCGCAGTTCTCCAGGGTGTTCCTTACCAATTACTTAGAAGGTTTAGATCATCATTCTCCAGTCTTACTCCTGCACTGCGTATGTGAATGTGAGTTTCACTGACAATTACCCACTGTTAACAACAGATTATTTGAGAAATGATAGAAACAAATCCACGGTGAACTGAAGTCTAGAACGAACGTGACGAGAACTTGTGAACTCCTCGATCCATTCTTGCCCAGCTAATCTCCCCTCCCCTTCCTGCTTTTCCACTTCCAACTGACAACATTCCACCACAGCCCCAACTGCCAGGCTTCCTTCCTGCAACTCCCCTCCCCTGGACCTTCACATTCCATCCAGGAAGTGCTCTCCCCTTTCCATCCCTCCAGACACAAAACCCAAGCATCCCCGTCGCATTGTCGAATCACAACAAGCTACCGAGGTGCAGGTAGGGAGGAGAGGCAAGAGCAGCTACCGCAGCCTCAACACAGAAGCAACGGAGTCCTTCCCCTGGGCTGAGAGGACACCTGTCCTCATTCACAGCAATCCACTCCCCGGGGGTGAAGCAAAGGAAGGCCGATTGGTTGAGGTGTTGCTCGCTGGATCTGGGCAACGATACTTGGCCAGGGAGGTTTCCCAGAAGAGTGCGGCTGCGTCAGGCTTCCAGTTTCTAGGTCTGTTTACCTCCAACAAAAGCAAGAAGGTAGAACTTTCTGACACTCTGAGAGCCGTTGGCAGTAGACCAGCAGCCCTGGGAGGTGAAAACCTCCCCAGATGACTTCCTCTCCCCCCAGTTGCAGGACTTGTTTGATGTGGGGATGTGTGCATGATCTGGATGGGAGGACAGAATGCCAATGCGCCCATAGGAGAAATGCAGAACGCCCTCCTTTGAATGGCACCCAGGAGCTTGGGGAGAAGCAGCACTGCCCGTCAAACGTCGTGTGCAAGCTGCCTCCTACCAAAAGATGACTGGGCCGCCTAGTTCCGCATGGTCTACACCAAGGGTGGGGAGCCTTTTTCAGTCCAAGGGCCCAATTCCAACCTGGCAAATATCTACACCAAGGGTAGGGAGCCTTTTTCAGTCCAAGGACCCAATTCCAATCTGGCAAATATCTACACTGGGGTGTGAAACCTCAGACCCATGGACCAGATCTGCCCCTTCCTCTGGCCCTACCCCCTTTCCCTGGTACCCATCGTTTGGTTGTTTCCCACCTTTGGGGCAGTTTTTCCCCAATTCTAACAGGTTGACATGCATCTCCTAAGGCTTAGTTACCAGCAGTAAGAGATTTAAGCTAAAATATGCTGTTCTTTGGGGTGTTTTGCCCCACCCCTTTTGCCTTTGGTGCCACCCACCACTAGAGATCTTCTCCAGAATGGAATTTGGCCCTCAGGCTGAAAGAGCTTAAACAGCGCAGACGACACTGTGGGCTCCTTCATATGGGGCTTTTTATCCCGTAGCTTGCCAGTGCTTCTGCTTCTAGATTCCTTGCAGAATTAAGATCGGCTCCTTACACAGGCTCTTTTCAGGGCTGCCTTCTTGGCAAGTTCTCACAGCCTCTTCTCCATCTCCTCAGAATTTGCTGCCTCTCTCTCTGCTTGGTCCAAGAACTGGGGGGAGGGGGGGAAATGCTGAGAGGGGGATGCTTTGTCAGAATTTGCTATGCTCATTCTTTTTCTCCTCATCCTGCTCACTCCACTGAGGTTGCAGAGAGGGCACCCCAATTTACCCAGTCAGAGAGGAACACCCAGAATATGTAACATCAACTCTGTATTACATGTTTTCCTGCCATTCTTCCAAAGAGCTCAGAGCAGCATCTATGTCTCCCTCCATTAGCTTCGGCAGAGCGGGGTGGGAGGGAAGCAGTGCAGAATATCTTCCATGATGGAGTAGCTTATCATATGAAGCCACCCTATATTTACCTCATGGCGCTGTGATGATAGTGGAACTGTGCAATTTCACATGGCCATTAAAGCGGATTTACATTTAAATACTGCATTTCCAATCTTTTTAAAGGGGAGATAAAGGTAAAAAACCATGGGAGATGCTCTGGGAGGTTGGCAACGTCGTGAAAAGGGCGTGCAAACTTCCGTGACTGACCAATCACGAGCATGCAATAAAAGCCCCATGTGAAGGAGCACACTGGCAGCAGTTCTGCAGGATTTCACACAGCTGTCTTTCCCAGACCTACCTGGAGACACCGAGGCTTGAACATAAGACATTTTGCATGCAACGCGTGGGCTTCATCACAGAGCTTCTTTGTAACTTCCAAAGGAGCACTGAGAAAGAGCAATGAGTAGGGATGTTAGAGAATTCCGCCACGGACTCCAGTGAGGCCGGATTCTAAAGAATCAGGCCCCCCAGAGTCCGTGGCGGAATGGAGCAATCCCCCCCGCCACCCCGCAGAATCCCCCCGGGATGGAGCCTACCTTTGTCGGCCGTCTGCTGCCCTGCAAATGGCTGCCCCAGTCTGCAGCCGCCATTTCCTCTGTACTTTAGCCGTGATAGGCTACATAAGTATTTACATAGCCTATCACGGCTAATGCAGGGACGCCATTTGCGTCCCTGCCTTTTGCCATGATAGGCTACATAAATATATACGTAGCCTATCACGACTAACGCAGGGATGCAAATGGCATAGTGGCCACCATTTGCATCCCTGCTTTTTGCCGTGATAGGCTACATAAATATATACGTAGCCTATCACGGCTACTGCAGGGACGCAAATGGTGGCCGCTATGGCAGCCGCCATTTGCAGCCACAGCGCAGCGGAGCTGGGTGAGGAGGATTCCAGGGGGGAGGGACAGATTGCCTCCCCCCCCAGCGGACGGCCCCAGCAGAACGGGGTAAGTAATCCGTACACCCCTAGCAATGAGCAAAGGCTCACCAGAGAGCGCTGGATCTGATGATCAGAAGCCCCATGTGATGTGTCTGTTCCCGGAGCTTCAAATGCTACAGCCCAAGAACAAATATAGCACGGCTTCAAGACTTGTTTGTAGGGACGGATATGGGTGCTATTAGTTCATCCAGATTTTCTTAACACCTTCCCCAGTTTAAAACAGTGCCATGGAGAAGAGAAATACCTGTCTGAATTAAAACCATCTTCTCTTCACAAGGCATATACAGCTTTGTGCTGTCAGACAATGAAATCAATTTTTTTGGAAGGGAAATTCAAGAAAATTCCCAGAGAACAGCATTTGTGGCAGCCCACACCATACATTATATGCTGTATTGTAAATTGTATGATGGACCCAGGCAAAAATATTTGCAGAATCTTGTAGCAAAGATCCCTACATTCAGTGATATGGATAAGATTAAACACCTACTGTCCAGCCCAGAGAGGTTTATAATGTTTAATACAGCTAAATTTGCAGTGAAGGCTGCCCAGTTTAGATGAACTTACCTGGCTTACCTCAAGACTTAGCAACAAATACATCGCTCTGAGATGCTGCTCATCTCTTTCAACTCCAACCAGTATTCTTGGAGCAGGAAGCTGAACTCAAATTTCCCTGAGTCTCAGTCCCCAAGAGTGTCCAAGCACACCATCTTCACAACACTATCCATGCACCAAGTTCAAGCGTTGAAGGCACATGGTGAGTGGGGGGACCTCCAGATCTGCTCCACATCTATGGAATTCCTTTCCCCTGGGACTTCACCAGAGCTCTGGCCAGGCCACATTGCAGAAGAAACATAAGATCTGGCTCAAATGTCATTTATTCAGTTATTATGTTCCTATCCCCTCAACTTTTTTTTCTTTCTAAAGAGCTCAGGGTGATGTACATGATTCCCCCCCTTTAATCTTCACACCAACCCTACGCGGTAGACTAGGCTGACAGATGGTGACTGGCCCAAGGGATGTGAACCCTTGGTCTCCCCAGAGTAGTCTGGCCACTACACTACACTGGCTCTACAGTTATCTTTGTGGGGTTGCTGCTGCTCCCCACTGGTCCTCTCCCAGTACAGAACGGTGCTGTCCAGAGCTCTGCATCACACAGGTGGCAAAAGTGCACCACATATAATGTGGTGCATCAGGCGTTACCCGTGTGACTGACCACAGGGAGTGACAGGCAGGCCTCTCCCCTTCTCAGACTGAAGACTCTGGAGGATGGTGGCTGGGGGGAAAATCTGCCCCAAAACTCCCCTCTCACTAAGTGAGCCACAGAATAACTTCCGTGGATTGCCCATGAGTCCCTCCCACCGGGAGAGCAGCTCTCCCTCTGAAAGAGCCAGAGGGAGTCTGCAAGACGCATTTTGCTTCCTTCAGCAGTCAGCTTCTCTCCTTCGCACCTAACAGGTCGCCTTTTAAATCCTCCTCATCGAAGCCTCAAGAGCTCCAGCTTTGCCTCGCCAGTCTCCTGCCAGTGAACCATGAACGTTTACAGCCCTGCAGCTTGAAACATGAAAGAAGAGGTGGAGATTGTCGTCTCGCATACATGCACCTTACATTGGCCACACTTGCGCCTTTGCCTTTGTTGTAGTGGCGGTGGTCCCAGAGGCTTCCACCATTTGCCTCTTTCGAGTTGAGCTGCCTGCCACTAATAAGAATACAATGTCGCAGCAGTGCAAGATTTTGATTATTTATTTCTTCATTACGTTTCTCTACTGCCCAATAGCCAAAGCTCTCTGGGCAGTTCACAAAAATTGAAACCTAAAATACAACATAATAAAACATAGTATAAAATATAACATAAAATTTAAAACAGAATAACGCCAGAGTGAAAACCAGCAGCAGGAAAACCGTATCTAAAAACATAATAACACATTTAAAAACAAAATTGAAGGACTAAAAAGTCTGGGAAAATAAAAAGGTCTTAACCTGGTGCTGAAAAAGGCCACAATATTTTCAATATGTTTTCCCTGATCTGGGCTGATACAGACTTTAGGAACTTTTCCTGCCACAAAGAAGACTTTAGTCAGTTGGTTGGTTCTTTTTCTGGTCCCAAATCCCTTTCCCACACTAGTCTCAGTCCATCCATGCTCCCTGTAGATGCAAAAAGTATAATTTTATGAAGACTGGATACCAGACCTTCAGACGAAGAACTAAGTACAACCAAGTTTTTGAAATCTGTGGGAGATCTGATTGGTAGCAAAACATATAATCTGGTGAATTTCCAGCCAAGTTACTTGCACATTCTGCAGCGTATCTGTATATTGTGTCCCAGAAACTGGGCAGTCATTTATCCAGCCCGTCTTGTGTTCTATATAGCCTGACAGATTTCCATCTTCTAAATGGCTGGTATTTGGAGACATCACCTTCTATGTCCAGTGCATGTATGATTGCATATACATGCATTCAGCACAACAAAAGCAATCTGTCTGAGCTTTCGACAGGATCAACTTTTATCAGTTAAAAAAGCTGTAGACCCAATATATATATATATATATATATATATATATATATATATAGAAGGAGAACCCCACCAGGGGGTGGTGTAGTGCCAAACAGCGCACACTTTCTCTGAATCACCATGGCTACAAAAAGTGTTATGGAACCTTAAAGACTAACACATTTATTGTGGCATAAATGTCTGTATGCACTAGTCTCTTTGCTGTTTTCACTTCAACAGAGTAACTGTCAGGAGTGCCCTAGCTGCCTCTTGCAGTCCCCACCAATAGCCAACTCAGGACACAGACAACGTGGAATTCTTTCTGAGACTTTATTCCTTTATTACTTTATGACTCTTTCAGATACTAATCACTAGCAACTAAGCAAGGAACAGCACTGGGGAAAGATAGCAGAGGAGCCTAAGCTCCAGGTAAGGCAGTTGGTCCCCATTTGAAGGAGAACCACGGGAAGACCCTGAACTTATGGGCTAGGGAGAGATCCGCCCTCTTTCCCTTGGGTCCTCAGGACGCGACCGTTGCTTGTGCGCCAAATGAGCAGAGCACCTCCTTCCAGTGCCCTCCATCTGTCGTCACTCCTTGCGTCTGTGCCGAGTGTCCAGCAAGCCCCCCTCCAGTGCTCTCTCACTGCCAGGGTCACTCTCTATGCCAGGAATGCTGGCAGGAGGAATCTCTACCAGCTGCTGTGCTTGTGAGAGATGAGCGAGCTCCTCTCCCACAGATTGCTGTTCCTCCTCAGAATCAGAACTGCCCTGGGGCTCTATTGGCTCAGTTTCCACCCTGACAGTAACCAGAGCTGGCCTTCCCATGAATGTGGTGTGGTGAATCTCATGCCTCAGGCGGTGGACCTGGAAGGGTGGCAGATTACGCCCACCACCACTGAGAGGTTTGCCTGTGGTCCACCAGCAAGCCCAGGCTGATGCCTCGCTCTGAGGACTCCTTTTCAGAGCAAAGCATCAGGGGGTGTGGGTGCTTCAGAGAGCCCTGCTGGCTGCTTTCCTGCTGTGGCATCTGCCACAGCAGGGAACTGGAAAACAAGGTAAGGGAGACCAACAGTAGCTGAACATTACAATATCAGTGCTAAAAAAGCACCCAACTGTTGTAATTTAACAAAGTGAAACATGCAATTTATTGTACAAAAGGTGACAATGTGCAAAAGCAGCACTAATAGACTCATATAGAAAAGCAGGGGGAAATACAACAAAACAGGATTGGAATTTCAAGAAACTCACCAGCACAGTTCTCCAATGTGGCAAGCCAATGCCTCACTTTGAGGGGTCCTCGGAGTGAGGCATCAGCCTGCCTGACTGGCACTCTGGAGAGCAGCACTGGCCACTCCCCTGCCGTGGCAAATCTGGCAAATCTCCTGCTTCACAAATGATGAAGAAGGTCTTATTTAGACAAGCTTTCAGAGAAACATAGAATCCTGGAGTTGGAAAAGGCCCTTTGGGCCATTGAGTCCAACCCCCTGCTCAGTGCAGGAATCCAGTTTAAAGCATCCCTGACAGGTAGCTGTGTGTGACAACCCTTTAGGTACTTGAAAATGTGTTATTGTGTCATATTCCCACTCAGTCTTCTCTTCTCAAGGCTAAACTTAACCAGTTCCTTCAATCCTTTCTCACAGGATTTCGTTTCTAGTCCCCTGAAGAACTTGTTGCCCTTCTCTGAACTCAATCCAATTTACCTGAATCCTTCTTAAAACTTAAAAACTGTGCTAAGAACTGGGCACAGTATCTGAGGTGAGGTCTGACCAGTGCAGAGTAGAGTGGAAGCATCCCTTCCCATGATTTCGAAACTCTGTTTCTGTTGATGCAACCTTAAACTGCATTTGCCTTTTTTTGCAGCCACATCACACTGCTGACTGATATTCACCTTGTGACTGACTACACCACCAAGACCCTTTTCACAACGACAAGAACCTTTTCATTCTTGGATGCAATGCCAGCACCGGGTTTTTGAGGGTGCTTGAGCAAAACGCCCTCAATGGGCCCCCTCCCTCAGGCTCCCTTCTTGCCACTCATCCTCTTTCTCACCATTGCTACCACTTGCTTGCTAGACAAGCAGAGAGCCAGTTTGCAAGTGGATGACTGCATCTCCTGCTCCTCCGCCTCATCACCACCATTGTCTGGGCCACAGCAAGAGGCAGGTGAACAAGCTGGTAGCAGTGGTGAAGAGGAGGAGCAACTCTACAGAACCCTTGTTAGTGGGCCCCTGCTGGGCTGTGGGGCCTTGGCAGGTGCCCAACCATGCCCACCCTTGACCAGGGCCTGCTTGGATTATTTTCCCCCCGAGTCGACTGTATTATTTATGCTGCAGATCTTCTGTTATTGCTTTCAATTGCTACGTGATATTTGTGTGTGTGTGTGTGTGTGTGTGTGTGTGTGTGTGTGTGTGTTTTAAGAGTTTCATCATTGCATGCTACTTTGGGGGCCTCATATACTAAAATATGTGTTCTGCTTTCTGACCAAATAAGCCTTACTATACATAGAATAAAATAATGTTAGTCAATTATGATAGGGAGCAAAGAGCCAAAGATTTGACCCCGAGACCCTCTAGGCTTTCCCAGCCGAACCATTCCTCATAAGCATTCAGAATGTCCAACATTCCCTCTCCAGTTTAGCATGTGTGGAAGATGAATCCACTGGCATCCAAAGAATCCCAGGGAGAAATTACACAACTGAACAAATGTTGCAAGCACCTTAGAGTTAGAGAGGAGGGTGCTGGAAGCTGTCCAGATGGAGACAACAGAGGTTTGTTTCCTCCTCCGTTGCCTTAGCCCAGCTGAGTCTCCATGTTGCAGGATGTGTGGGATTCAGGTACTTTTTATTTGTTTATTTGTTTATTTATTTATTTCATCTCTATACCGCCCAATAGCCGAAGCTCTCTGGGCGGTTCACAAAAACTAAAACCAAACAACACACAATAAAACAATTTAAAATATATAGAACATTAAAACCACAATATAACAATACAACCACAATAAAATCTAGCAGCAGTGCAGGAGTTTAAAATACAGATTTAAAACAGCAAAGATAAAAATTTAGAAAGCTAAAAAGCCTGGGAAAATAAAAAGGTCTTCACCTGGCGCCAAAAGGAGTACAATGTAGGCGCCAGGCGAACCTCACTAGGGAGCTCATTCCAGAGCCAGGGTGCCACAGCAGAAAAAGCCTTCCTCCTAGTAGCCACCCGCCTCACTTCCTTTGGCAGGGGCTCACGGAGAAGGGCCGCTGATGATGATCTTAAGGTCCGGGCAGGCACATATGGGAGACCAGTAACTCTTCCCAATCCTTCACAAGGGACTTAATCCTTCAGCAATGCCTGCAGCATCACACAAGCTTGGTCTGGGATGTGTTGGACTTAGGCGAGAATCTCAGAGTAGATATGGGAGCAGGAAGGAATAGAGGATGGGATCTCTGTGCTTCCTCCATTTTTGAGCAGGGGAAGGAAGGCAGAGATGACCTTCCAAGAGCAATTCTGGCTATTACAGTGCATGCTTCAGACGCACAGCCAGCTTGCCAGGTGTAACTGTGCAGTTTCCTCTGCAGTGGAAGCCCTGAGGGCGCAGCAACATTATGGCCGCAGTATGACAGAAGACCAAGGTGTGCGCCCAATGTAGCAGCTGAAGCCACCTTCAGCATTTTCTTGACCTTTGTGGGCATACCCAAAACAAATAATCCCAGTGGCATTCCAATCGCGTCACATAAGAATCTGCCTTATAGAGTAAGACTATTGGTCCCTCTAGCGGAGTACTGTTGACGTCCAGGTTAGATTACCGTAATGCGTTTTCTGTGGGGCTGCCCTTGAAGATGATTCAGAAACTGTAACAGTACAGAATGCGGCAGCTAGATCCACACACTGGGCATTTGGATCGTATTACTCCAATTCTGTATAATTTACTTTGGCCGCCTGTTAGTTTCCAGGCCCAATTCAAGGTGCTGGTTTGGGCTTTTAAAGCCCTAAATAGCTTGGCACCACATTATCTGAAGGACCACCTGTATGAGCCGGCCCAAGCATGCTGATCAGCGTCAGGGGCCATATTTTCTGGCTGAACATCAAGAGCCATTGGGCTGGCGGGTGCTAGAGACAGGCCTTTATCTGTGGTGGCCCCACACTTTTGGAACTCCCTCAACAGAGAGATATTTACAGCTGCATCACTGCTGGTTTAAAAAAAAAAAACAGCTCTGGGGACTCATTTTTTCCAGTATGCTTTTGGTGCTTAGAAATCATAAGCCGCTACTGCTGTATGTTTTTCATTGTAATTCATATGTTGATGTCTTTGTAATATTGTAAGCTGCCTTGTGGGGGCTGTGTAACCTGAAAGGCAAGTTAAAACTATTTTAAATAAATAAATCCTGTGGTTGGTGGTGTTGGCATTCTAGGATTTCACACAGGAGTCTTTCCCAACATGGAGATCATCATGGAGACGGGAAACAAAGCCCTATGAAGAGAGACTGAAAGAACTGGGCATGTTTAGCCTTGAGAAGAGAAGACTGAGGGGAGATAGGATAGCGCTTTTCAAGTACTTGAAAGGTTGTCCCAGAGAGGAAGGCCAGGATCTCTTCTTGATCATCCCAGAGTGCAGGACACAGAATAATGGGCTCAAGTGACAGGAAGCCAGATTCTGGCTGAACATCAGGAAAAACTTCCTGACTGTTAGAGCAGTACGACAATGGAACCAATCCCCTAGGGCAGTGGTGGGCTCTCCCACACTGGAGGCGTTGAAGACGAGGCTGGACAGCCATCTGTCAGGGATGCTTTGCCTTAGATTCCTGCATTGAGCAGGGGGTTGGACTCGATGGCCTTGTAGGCCCCTTCCAACCCTACTATTCTATGATTCTATGAGATGCTGCCCGGGTTTGAATGTGGGACCCTTTGCATGCAAAGCAAGGGCTCTACCACTCTGCTAGAACCTTTTCAAAGCTATGAGACCAAAATGGAGAGTTCTGACTGGGACAAATATTGAAAGCACAGTTGAATCCGCCCATGCTGATGGAGGTGAAGAAGCCATTTTTGCATTTCATGCCCTCTTCACATTTCCATGGCTCGCAAACAGGGCCCTGTCTCTCTGCCTGCCTGTGCCTGGCTTTTTGGGTTGACCCAGTGATCACCCCCAGCTGCCCTCTCAATCCAGTCCCTTTTCCCTGCATTTGTCTCCCTAAAACACCCATGCACACAAGCGGCTCCCAGTAGCAAAGTGGATCAGGGAGAGGCCAGAGCTGTCAAGCTTACGCACGGTCACAGGCCCTGTCACAGGCCGTGGCATCTCCATTTGAAACAGGGATGGGTGGCACGCAGCCATCGCCCAACCTCTGGTGCAGTTCCTGATGGCTCTTGTGTGCTGCCAAAATTGGGTGGCACAGCAGCAGAAAAAAAAATCCACCCAAAAAACTGGCAGGTTGCCACTACGGAGGCTTAAAAGTGACAAATTCAGCTTGAAAACAAGATACACTTGTCCCCTGTAAGCTTCTACAGCTGTTTGCCACCAAAATTCAGCAGCAAACTGTGGGGGGTTGTGGGATTCTTGCTGCCACAGTACCAAGCAGCAGGACCACAGCCCATGGGTGGGGGTCAGAGGGGAAGTGGCCCCTTGATCCCCAAAGTCGCCCACCTTTGAGTTAAAACAATTGTAGACTACAGGGGTCAAGTCCCCCTCCCTTCAAGACTTTGGAACACTGCTGCCAGTCTGAGTTGGTAATACTGGGTTGGATGGACTATTTTTATTTAAAATGTATTTATTTGAACTTATTTTTAGGCCACCTTTAAGGGTGAAACTATTGCAGCTTTCCTCAGCCTGGTAGCCTCCAGATGTGTTGGATTAAAACTCCCATAAGCCCCTTCTCTCAAACCCAGCAGCCTCGGAAGGATCCCCACGTGTTTGTGGTCATTATCTGCTAGGCTCCCCCCCCCCCCAGTCCATCTTGGCTGCCTGGTCCATGGGTCTGTTTTCATTCTGCAGATAAGAGGGGAACCACAAAGCTGACAAGATCAGGAAATCACCATTCCATTTAAGGGCATTACTGGGGTCTTGTTGCTTCTTTATCTATTCCCAGGATTTTCTTAAGGATAGATATATGGACTGGGGAGAGATGACGAACAATTAAGATGGAAAAAGTGTTACCCTCCCACCAAAACAGGCAACACAGTTTCAGGCAAGAAGCACTGGACTCAAATCAAGCAGACTCTAATGGAACATGCAACCTTGTGAGACTACATTTTACTGCAAAGATTGGGATCCTTGGGGCGGGGGGGGGGGGCTTAAGCCTTTGCCCATTCCCTGCTGTGGTCCCAATCTGGAAGAGGCCCCCCTTTGCTTCTAATGTACATTGCCAAAAAGGCATACCATTGTAATGTACATTGCAGGCATAGGGCAAAGGGTTAAAGCCCCCTACCACCACTCTAGTGTCCTGATCCATACGAGGTCCTATGGGCTTACTTTTGAGTAACAAGGAAAAGACCTAGGTACATCTTTAAAGCAGCATGTGGTTTAACCCTTGGAGAATTTGGGAGGGCTGGGGATGGAATGCACAGGTGGGGGAGTGGAAGGGGCAGGGTCTCACAGAGCCTTCCTGAAAACAGAAAAGCACCACTAGGGCCCCGATCCTTGCTCTCACTTTCTGTGTGATGGGAAAAGGACACACAAGGATCGAGTCTCACACACGCTACACTCTACGTACACTCAATAAGATGGCTGTGAGAATCTAGCCCTATTTGGTCATTCTCATCATGTGTGTGCTCTGCACATGAGGAAGGGAAGGAGGGATGAGCTTGATCGCTTAAGCCCCTTCCTCACCATTCTCAGCTCTTTCTACAGGTGGAGGGCGACTGCTTGCACAGGACAGCCTCCTTTGATTGTTGAGAAGAAATCATGATGGCCATGAATTAAATATTTATAATCTCATTTATCATATAGGTAAACTTGCAAGGAGATTCTAATACACTGGGGAGAGGGTAAGATTGCCAGCCCTGTAATTATAAGTGTCCTTTTCAAAAACAAGGGAAACTCAAAGATTAAAAAAACCTGCTGGTGTAAGACCAGAGTTAAGGCTGCTTCATGTTGGCTCAAGCTCCACAGAGCCAGGAAACTGGGAGCTGAGGGGCCGATGCCTTAACGGACGCGCCCCATGATCAACGAGGATGCTGTGCAAGGTCACAAATGGTGCTTGCTCACCACTGACCCTCCAGGCACCCACACCTTGCCTCGGACTGCAAAGATGCCCCACATTGTCCTGGTCCTGTCTTGCCTTATGAAGCATCCAGCCTTACTGCTAGAAGTCCCCCTCTCCTGCCAGCCACTGATGTAAGCAACAAACTGGCATGAGTCAACTCACAGGAGGATTCCTTTAGCAAAACAGTAGGGCTCAGATGCTTCATAAGGCAGTAGAGGACCAGGACAACCCATGGGGCATCGCTGCTGGTCCCTCCCCTGCTCCAGACTGAGTTTTGGCTCTTCGCAAGCCACTGCAGGGAGCGATGCAACAGAATAGTCAAGTTGGCCAGCAAACGGTCAAGCGCACAAGTTTCAGTCCAAGAGGCTTAGGCGAAGACAGGAGTGGTCAAAATCCAGGCAGAGGTCAGAACACAGGCAGGCAATGAGGATGAGGGAGCAGCAGGGGTAGTCAAGGTAACAAGCAAAAGGTCAAACACGGTAAATCAGTCAGGTAGGTTAGGCAGTCCAGAAGGTCTGGAAACAGTGCATCCATCGCAGGGCACAGTTCAGGAGGCAAGGCGCACGGCAGAGGCGGGACGGATGAAGTCGTTCCAACCCTGGCCGGGTTTCTAGTGAAGGCTTTTAAGCCCAAAGCCAGCCAGACCCACCCAGAGCTCAGCTGCAGCAATCAGAGCTCCCTTTCCACAGCCTTCTCCTGAGGAGCCCCTTTCTCCTGAGCAGGCCTTTTCTGGGGGCGAGCACTCCTTTGCACAGGAGCCCTACTAACCCGTCACGGGGGGGGGGAGGTCAGGGGGCTGCTCAGCCTCTGCCTCAGAGGCAGAGTCCCTTTCTCCTGACAGGGATGGCCCTGCAGCCATTTCTCCCGAGGGCTCGGGCTCCTGTGGGTCTGGTGGCAGTCCCCAGTCTGGGGTACCCTGGGCTTCTGGGGCCTCCAGCTCCTCCTCTGACAGTCTGGATTTGGGCCTGAACATCCAAGGGAGGCTGCATGGAGGGTAAGTTGCAAGCAAGCTGGCCAAATGCACTCCAAGCCATGGAGGCTGTGCTTCCATTGACAAAGATGTATGTGGAAGTATTCCCAACCCACGTACCTGCTCCTTCAGGGGTACGTCCCCCTCCACTACAGGTGGCTTACCCAGTTTCCAGAACTAGAACCCACCAATCCACAGAGCCTCTGCCTTGTCGGGATTCAGTTTCAATTTATTGGCCCTCATCCAGCCCATTACAGCATCCAGCACCTGCACAGCCCCACCTGCTTCTGATGACTAGGAGAAACAGAGCTGGGTATCGTCAGCGCACTGATGGCACCCAACTCCAAACCCCCTGATGATCTTGCCCAGTGGCTTCATACCCAGAGCTGGTTCATTCTATTTTGATGTTGCCACAGGGTAACATTTCCCTTTTGCCACTTTTGTATCCTCCTTTAACAAGCTCAGAACATAATTTTCCTGATTTTCGTCACTGCGACCCTCTGAGGTAGTTTGGGCAGAGAATGAGTAACTTGCCCAAGTCACCCTATAAGCTTCATGGCTGAGCAAGGATTCAAACTGGGATCTCTCCATGTCCAACTCCATTCCTCTTAACATGGCACCACACTGGCTCAACCTATCCATTTCTCTCCACTTTCTCTCTTGACCTGCTCTCCAATTGACTCTGCTCACTTCTTTCTACCTACCATCTCTGGTCAACTTTCCCAGTTACGCAGGCCAAAATGGTGAATTTGCTGGGAAGGAAGCTCCTTACCTTAGCTCCTCTTTTCTGCTGTTCGACACGCACAGTGTCAAGGAAGAGGAAGGACAAAATGGCTTTTTAGGCATTGAAGCTCAGTAGAAAAAACAAAACCACCACCTACTTGTCAGTCTTCTAAAACAGAACAGAAAAGGCAAGTTTCCCAGTAACAAATTCAAAACAAACAGTCCTGGTGTAAGAAACCCGAAAGTACTGCACTGGAACAGTTAATTTTTTTCCTCAAAGTTTATGGTACAATTGATGGTACAATTATGCTAAATGTTTTTTTTTTCCAAAACAGCCATATCAAGTGTAGACAATCGGTCAGTTTTTCAAACACAGCAATATCAGTTATATCTGGCACTCAATTTTACAGAAAAGTTATATCTACCAGTCTACAGACCCCCCATATGATTCCGTTTCAACTATGACAAGTCTTCCTTGGATGCTCCTGTAGACATAACACATTCTAATAAGGGTTTACAGATACTGATAATATTGAGAAGTCATTTCACTTTCCGGAGTGCCTGAATTCTTTCAGTGGTCTACCAGTCAATAAAGGCAAAAAAGCCCACTAAATTCAAGGGTTAAGAGTGAGATTATCCATCTGAAAAGGAAAAATAATTGCATGTATAATGGTGAATGCTTCCGCAATTTTTGCTAACAACCCCATATCAAAAATTAGAGCTGTTTTTTCCAGCTCACCTTGCCCAATGCATAGATACTCCCACGACCAGTCACAGCCCCAGCAGACATAAGAACAGCCCTGCTGGATCAGACCAAGGGTCCATCTTGTCCAGCATTCTGTTCACACAGTGGCCAACCAGCTATCAACCAGGAACTCACAAGCAGGGCACGAGTGATAAATCAGGAAGTTAGTACAACAGTATATATACAAAAATGCTATTCACAATTTAAGGGCACAGTACTCATCAGAGAGGGTTTACAGAAATGCTGACAGATCAATCCATTTCATTTAGACCGTCAGGGGCTAATGAGTGAATATCCGGAATGCCTCCCTCTGTAGCAAGAATCTATCCGCATCAGTCCTGTTTACAAGTGTGATCTAACCATTCAGTGACAAAAAAGAAAAGATCTATAACTTTATTCTTGGTTTTGCTATGCTGTTCAGACATCCTAGTCCTTAAGGACCTAACAGTTTTCATAGTCGAAACAGAACTTTCATAGTCATACACACCGGGGGTCCGTAGACTGCTACATATAACTTTTCTGTAAAATTGACTGCCAGATATAACTGATATTGTTGTGTTTGACAAACTGACTGTCTACACTTGATGAGGCTGTTTTGAAAAACCATTTAGCATAATTGTACCATCAATTATTATAACCTTTGCAAAAAAAATAATTAACTGATCCACTGTAGTATTGTCAGGTTTCTTACACTTGGAGTGTTTGTTTTGAATCTCCTAAAACAACCAGACTTGATTTGGCCTCTTCCGTTGTCCAAAGTGCCAGAACTAAGCTAAGGTTTCGTCCCACAAGAAATTTATTCTGAGCTTGCAGTGCTGAGCTCACCATTACCTTTGGCAACGGTTGTTTGTTTGTTGGATTCAAACCATTTTTGGGCTACTCCCCATAAGCTCAAAGTGCTTAGTACCAAAAAAAAAAAACATTTTCCAAAACATGCAGCACAATCTTACTTGGAACTAAGTTTAATTTTGTGGCAGATTTCAGAATGTCCTGGGTTATGCTAGATCTACACTACTGCTTTATAGTGGTATTGAAGTGCACTGATAACTGTTGGGGCACATTACGCATTCCATATAGCGCTATTGTAGTGTTATTTCCTGCTTTTTATTCCACATTATCCAAATACTTCAACAAAAGTCATAGGGTATCCTGCGAGGTATAAATGCAGAAGAGGGATATAGTATTACCACGATAGGATCGTAATGATATGATACAAGGTGTAGATCTGGCCTTAATTTAGAGCATCTTTACACCAGCCTAAAATGCCACATTTAAAACGGGGCTTTCTGCTTCTGTTTTAAATGCAGGATCATAAAAGACGCGCTTCCTTCCCCCCCTTCCCCCCTCCTTTTCCCCCTTATCTGAGTCTTCCATATGTTTCATTATACAGCCATTAGATGGCGCTGTGGTTTAGCTCCTCTCATTGTGGGTTTTCCTCTTTTCACGAGGGAACTCAAGTGGAACTCAAGTGTGGTAATTTGATAGCTCATTACCTCCGATCTTTAAAAAAAAATGGAATAAAGGTCATTTAGTGTGGGAGACACCCTGGAGGTTGATAATGTCATCTAAAGGACCCGCAAACATCCAAGAGTAACCAATCTCAATAGCAGGATAAAAGCTCTATGTGGAGAAGCCCTCTATCACAGACTAATCCACCACAGGACTTAGAGAAGACTGACAAGTCAATGGGGATTCCAGAAGGAAGAAAAGGAATATGCGGCCTTATACATAGGAAGCTGCCTTACACCATGTCAGACCCCTGATCCATCTAGTATAATCAACTAGCAAATAACCAAACTAGAAGTTTGGAAATCATTGAATAGACTGCGTATGGGCGTAACAAGATCTAGAGACACTTTGAATAAATGGGGTTATATCCGGTGATCTCTGCCCTATGCGACTGCAGAGACTTGCAGACAACAATGTCTGACCAATGTACACATGGGGACCTTATGACAGTGCGACAGAACACAGTTAACGTTGCTCATTGCTGGGCAAGATTTGTCTAATTTTTATATATTTTAACATCTACATTTTATATTTTAAATGTTATGTGTTATAGTATGTTTTTTAATTTTGATGCTTCTGACACGAATAAATAAACTAGCAGCAGCTCTCCAGGGTTCGAGGCAGGATTCCTTCCTAACCCCTACCTGGAGCTGCTGGAGATTGAACCTGGGACTTCCTCCATGCAAAGCCTGGGCTCTACCGTTGAGCTACAGTCCCTTCAGTGACGACTCCCATTATCCCCAGCCAGCATGGCCAAGGGCACTTGATTGGAGAAGGCCGCTCTATGCTTATTAAACTTCATCTGTGTCTTGATTCTTATTTCTAGGAGCCCAACAGAAAGTCCCTCTAAGGACTCCCAAGTAAGCGTGGCCAGGATTGCGACCTGAAAGTATGATATGATCTTAACACACAAATGCAACAGTAAAAACTAAAAACAACCAAAACAGGAGAACTAACACAATGTATCGAAACCCATTCTTTTGCTGCTGTTGCTGTTGTTATATTTAAATCAGGGGTGAAGAACGCATGACCCTCTAGAAGTTGATGGGCTGCAATTCCCATCAGCAGTAGCCAGCATAGCCAATAGTGAAGGATGATGGGATTTGCAGTCCAACAACTTCTACAGAGGTACACATTCCCCATCCCTGGTTTAAATGATGGGTTTTGTTGTTTAAATTATTGTTAGGTGCCTTGGAAGCATAAGAATGAGCTACCAGCTATCCCACCAACAGAAATATTTTTTAAAAAATAAAATATTTTTTCTCACAACAAATTCTTACCTCACATAAGAAAGGCAACCAAAGTAGGGCCCGTTCCGTAGAATGCAGCTGCCCTCCGCTTGATACAGCGAGGCGGGGTCTCCAAGATATTTGGGTCCCAAACCCTGAAAGGTTATAATGGTTTTATTTATTTATTTGGCTTATACCCCACTTTTCTTCAAGGACCTCATGGCAGGAGACACACTTCTCACCACTACCCGCCATTTTACCCTCCCAACAACTCTGTGAGGTGGGTTAGAGAGAGAGACAGTAACTGGTCCAAAGTCAGCCAGTGAGCTTCGTGGCTGAGTTGAGATTTGAACCCACGTTCTAATCCAGTGCTCTAAACTGGCGGGGGGAGGGTGTCCCCAGTCCTCAGCCACACACCCCTTTCCTATGATTCTCCCCTTCTTCTCTCTCCTCTTTGATCCTGACATTGCCAGGACGTGATCTGTGCCCTTCGAAAGCCCTCTGGCTTGTTCCTGTCCTCTTCCAACTATGGCCAGCCACAGGAATTTTTCCAGGGTGGAGTGGGGGCAGAGACACACAGCGGTAGATGACTGTGTGATTTGCGCACATCGCACACTCCACATACCTGCGCATTTTCCTTCTCTGTGCCCTCTATAAAGTCACCATGCAAACTACATGCTCATCACAAACACAGCTGTCTGTGTCTCTAATGATCAAATTGCCTGCTACTAGGAACCCCCTGCTTTACCCCCGCCCCCAGCAGTGGTGCAGGTAGGTAATTTTAGACCCTGGACTAAATTTAGACCCTGGACAAGTAACATTTCTGTTCTCCCCTCACCCATGCCATTCCATGCTTTGAAACTGCTTCTACATTCCTGAGATGTTAGAACAACAGAACTGTTTGCCAACCCTGATTTAAAGTAAAACAAACATCTACACGTCTGCAGTTTCACATTATAAAGCAGTGACACGGAGAAGGGATGTCTTATTGATTGCTGTACATAATATGTATTGTAATGTGGATTTTATTACTCTTACTGTATGGAGGGGAAAGCATCAAGGATGATTGTACTAGCAGAACAGCAACCATTTAAATAAATAACTTAAAAAATATATAGCAGTGAGGACCACTGCCCAAAACGTAAAGTAAAAATACAGTAATGACAACTACCTGTTTAGTTGTAGCGAGTTATAATATTTGTTTGAAAATTAATTGAAGATTAAATCATAGCACCATGATGAACTACAGGAATAAAACAGAGTTTGCTTCTGCTGCCCTGATGTCCCCATAACCTGCCGCTTTCCGCTTGGTCACTTGTGGGCCCCAAGATCCAGGCCTAACTTGCCCACTACACCCAGGCGACATTCCCTCTCATGCTGGGGATGTCTGTTCACCCCCAAGGAAAGAGTCCCTTCTACGGGACTGTTTCCTTCTTCTCTGGAGCAGCACCCTCCTTCCCCAAGACCCTCTTTCTCCATAACGGCAGACAAGCTGTCTCCCCGGGAGTGGGATGCCGCCATGACATCCCCAAAGACCATGTCTATTGACTTCTGTGCCTCTTTCAGCTTCTCCAGGAAACCTGCCTTGGCCTCAAAGGAAGGAATGAGCTTGTTCCCAGGGAGCCAGGAGCTCATTGCACCAAGCACATGTCCACGACCTTTGCCCACCGGGGAGACAGCCATACCTATGACAATCCGTGAAAGACAGTGGGTGGCCTGGACACCCCTGCTGGCTTCCTACCTTCCTGTTTTTCATTGCTGCATCTGTTTGCCTGGAGAGCTACGACATTTACTATTGTGGGGGGAGGGGGTCAACTGGTCTGGCCTCCTCACCCTGCTGCTGCACTCACCTGCCTACTTAACTTCTTAGTACCCGAATGCTTTGTCACTGGGGCTGAAATGCTTTTGTCAGGTGGGCTCCCTCACAAGCTGGTCCTACCTCCTGGACTCTCCCTCACACTTCCACACTGTTCACTTGCTCTCTGGATCACCAGCTCCCTCAGACTGGCAAGCTACTGTAGCTGTTGGCCTCAAACACAGCTAGCTCAGTGACTCACCTCAACCAGCAGAAGCCCATCCCAGTGGGACCAGGTGCCCCAGCAAGCAGCAGCTAGGCAAAAAACCCAAAGAGAACCCAAGCATTTCCAAAAACACCAGCCTCCAAAGGTCACAAACCTGTTGCATTTTTATCTTCGTTGGTTTTATAGTTGTATTCATCTTAGTGTAAGACACTTTGAGGGGCCTTTTCAGGTAGAGAAAGCAGCTTATAGTTTTATTCCTTTACATTTAGATTTCAGCTGACAGTAAGCCATGAAATTACACCAGGGGTGGGCAACTTACAGCCCTCCTGATGTTTTGGCTTACAATTCCCATGAGCGCTAGCCAACATAGCCAGGTGCAAGACTTTTCTCCTCCTTGACATGCTAGTTTTCTGTGCCTAGGGATATTTTTAGATGGGGGAGCATTTCAGTAGTTAAAGTCCAAGAACAGGTTTGCCACTTAAAAATATCAAATTGACCTTTAGTTAATTTGGAGGAGGCTTGCAGCCTTACGGCACCATCCTAGACATGTCTACTCAGACATAAGTCCCATGGAGTTCAATAGGGCTTTTGTTGTTGTTCAGTCGTTCAGTCGTGTCCGACTCTTCGTGACCCCATGGACCATAGCACTCCAGGCCTTCCTGTCCTCCGCTCTCTCCCGGAGCGTGCTCAAGTTCATATTCATTGCATCGGTGATGCTATCTAGCCATCTCATCCTCTGCCGTCCCCTTCTCCTTTTGCCTTCAATCTTTCCCAGCATCAGGGTCTTTTCCAGGGAGTTTTCTCTTCGCATTAGGTGGCCAAAATATTTGAGCTTCAGCTTCAGGATCTGTCCTTCCAATGAGCACTCAGGGTTGATTTCCTTTAGGATTGACTGATTGGACCTCCTTGCAGTCCAGGGGAATCGTAAGAGTCTTCTCCAGCACCATAGTTGGAAAGCATCAATTCTTCGGTGCTCAGCCTTCCTTATAGTCCAGCTCTCACAGCCATACGTTGCTACTGGGAAAACCATAGCTTTGATTATATGGACCTTTGTCGGCAAGGTGATGTCTCTGCTTCTTACTATGCTGGCTAGGTTGGCCATAGCTTTCCTCCCAAGGAGCAAGCATCTTTTAATTTCATGGCTACAGTCACTGTCTGCGGCGATCTTGGAGCCCAAGAAAATAAAATCTGTCCCTGCTTCCATTTCTTCCCCTTCTATATGCCAGGAAGTGATAGGGCCAGATGCCATGATCTTAGTTTTTTTAATGTTGAGTTTCAAACCAGCTTTTACAGTCACCCTCAACAAGAGGCTCTTGAGATCCTCTTTGCTTTCTGCCATTAGGGTGGTATCGTCTGCGTATCTGAGGTTGTTGATAATTGTCCCGGCAATCTTGATTCCGACCTGTGATTCACCCAACCCGGTGTTTCTCATGATGTACTCTGCATATAAGTTAAATAAGCAGGGCGACAATATGCAGCCTTGTCGTACTCCTTTCCCAATTTTGAACCAATCGGTTGTTCCATGTCCGGTTCTTACTGTTGCTTCTTGACCCTCGTACAGGTTTCTCAAGAGACAGGTAAGGTGGTCTGGTACTCCCATCTCTTTAAGAATTTGCCAGGGTTTGTTGTGATCCACACAATCAAAGGCTTTAGTGTAGTCAATGAAGCAGAAATAGACGTTTTTCTGGAATTCTCTTGCTTTCTACATGATCCAACGAAAGTTGGCAATTTGATCTCTAGTTCCTCTGCCTCTTCGAAATCCAGCTTGTACTTCTGGTAGTTCTCGGTTCACATACTGCTGAAGCCTAGCTTGTAGGATTTTGAGCATCACCTTGCTGGCATGTGAAATGAGCGCAATTGTACGGTAGTTTGAACACTCTTTGGCATTGCCCTTCTTTGGAATTGGAATGTAAACTGACCTTTTCCAGTCTTGTGGCCACTGTTGAGTGTTCCAAATGTGTTGGCATATTGAGTGCAGCACTTCAACAGCATCATCTTTTAGGATCTTAAATAGCTCAGCTGGAATACTGTCATCTCTGCTAGCTTTGTTGTTAGTAATGCTTCCTAAGGCCCACTTGACTTCACTCTCTAGGATATCTGGCTCAAGTTCAGTGACCGCACTATCATGTCTATCAGGGACATTAAGATCTTTCCTGTATAGTTCTTCTGTGTATTCTTTCCACCTCTTCTTAATCTCATCTGCTTCTGTTGGGTCCCTGCCTTCTTTGTCCTTTATCATGCCCGTCTTTGCACAAAACGTTCCCTTGAGATCTCCGATTTTCTTGAAAAGATCTCTAGTCTTTCCCATTCTATTGTTTTCCTCAATTTCTTGGCATTGTTCATTTAAGAAGGCCTTCTTGTCTCTCCTTGCTGTTCTCTGGAACTCTGCATTCAGTTGGATATATCTTCCCCTTTCTCCCTTGCTTTTCGCTTCCCTTCTTTCCTCAGCTACTTGTAAAGCCTCCTCAGACAGCCACTTTGCTTTCTTGCATTTCTTTTTCTTTGGGATGGATTGAGTTGCTGCCTCCTGAACAATGTTACGGACCTCCGTCCATAGTTCCTCAGGCACTCTGTCTATCAGGTGTAATCCCTGAAATCTATTCCTCACCTCCACTGTATATTCATAAGGGATATGATTGAGGTCATACCTGAATGGTTTAGTGGTTTTCCCTACGTTCTACAATTTAAGCCGAAATTTTGCAACAAGAAGCTCATGATCTGAGCCACAGTCAGCTCCAGGTCTTGTTTTTACTGACTGTATAGAGCTTCTCCATATTTGGCTGCAAAGTACATAATCAATCTGATTTCGATATTGACCATCTGGTGATGTCCATGTGTAGAGTCGCCTCTTGTGCTGTTGGAAAAGAGTGTTTGCTATGATCAGCGTGTTCTCTTGGCAAAACTCTACTAGCCTTTGTCCTGCTTCATTTTGTACACCAAGGCCAGGCTTGCCTGTTATCCCGGTGATTTCTTGACTTCCTACTTTGGCATTCCAATCCCCTATGATGAAGAGGACATCTTTTTTTGGTGTTAGTTCTAGAAGGTGTTGTAGGTCTTCATAGAACCGATCAACCTCAGCTTCTTCGGCCTCAGTGGCTGGGGCATAGATTGGAATTACTGTGATGTTGAATGGTTTGCCTTGGATTCGTACTGAGATCGTTCTATTGTTTTTAAGATTGTACCCCAGTACTGCTTTTCCCACCCTTTTATTGACTATGGGTGCTACTCCATTTCTTCTAAGGGATTCTTGCCCACAGTAGTAGATATAATGGTCACCTGAATTAAATTCTCCCATGCCTGTCCATTTTACTTCACTGATTCCCAAGATGTCGATGTTCAATCTTGCCATCTCATGTTTGACCACCTCCAGCTTACCTTGATTCATTGATGTTACATTCCAGGTTCCTAAACAATATTGTTCTTTACAGCATCGGATTTTCTTTTCACCACCAGACACATCCACAGCTGAGTGTCCTTTCGGCTTTGGCCCAGCCGCTTCACTCTTTCTGGCGCTACTTGGAAATACCCTCTGCTCTTCCCCAGTAGTATATTGGACACCTTCCGACCTGAGGTGCTCATCTTCCGGCGTCATATCTTTTAGCCTTGTGACACGTTCCATGGGGTTTTCTTGGCAAGAATACTGGAGTGGGTTGCCATTTCCTTCTCCAGTGAACCACATTTTGTCAGAACTCTCTGCCATGACCTGTCCATCTTGGCTGGCCCTGCACGGCATAGCTTATGGCTTCACTGAGTTACGCAAGCCCCTTCGCCACAACAAGGCAGTGATCCATGAAGGGGACATATATATATATATATATATATATATATATATATCAGGGTTGGCAGAGTTGGGGACACGTAAAAGCCAGGAAACCACCAAACAGTGGGTGGTCAGGGGAAAGGGGGGGTGGCCTTTTGGGGACCCCCACAGAGGGCCGGATGTGTGCTCGGACCTGAGGTTCTGCACTCTGCTGTAGACAAAACTGCACAAGATGGACCAGTAGCCTGACAGGCAGGTTCCTATGTTAGGGATGATGGGAGTTGTAGTCCCAACACACCCAGAGGCCACCAGGTTAAGTACATAAGAGGAGCCCTGCTGGATCAGACCAAGGGCCCATCTAGTCCAACATTCTCTTCACACAGTGGCCAACCAGCTGTCAACCAGGAGCCCACAAGCAGGACACCAGTGCAAGAACACCAGCCCACCCATGTTCCCCAGCAACTGGTGTACATAGGCCCACTGCCTAGGTAGCTCATAGCCATCAAGTCTAGTAGCCACTGATAGCATTTTCCTCCAGGAATTTGTCCAACCCCCTTTTAAAGGCATCCATATTGGTGTCCATCAATTGGTACCACATCCTGTGGTAGCAAATTCTATAGTTCAGCTCTGCGCTGTGTGAAGAAGTCCTTCCTTTTATCTGTCCTGAATCTCCCACTAATCAGTTTCACGGGGTGACCCCAGGTTCTAGTATTTTGAGAGAGGGAGAAAAATGTCTCCCTCTCCACATTCTCCACTCCATGCATAATTTTGTACACCTCTATCATGTCTCCCTTGACCCTCCTTTTTTCCATCCTAAACAAGCCCAGCTGTTGTAGCCTTCTCGCACAGGGGAGATGCTCCAGCCCCTTGATCATTTTAGTTGCCCTTTTCTGCACCTTTTCCAGCTCTACAATATCATTTTTAGGTGTGGTGACCAGAATGGTACACAGTATTCAAAGTGTGGTCGTGCCATAGATTTGTATAGGAGCAGTATGATATTGGTAATTTTATTCTCAGTTCCTTCTCTAATTATGCCTAACATGGAGTTTGCCTTTTATACAATGGCCGCAGACTGGGCTGACATCTTGGTAAAGATCCTATGAAGCTGATTGGTGGGAGATTCAGGGCAGATAACAGGAAGCCCATCTTCACACAGTGCATAGTTAAACTATGGAACTCGCTACCACAGGATGCAGCGATGGCCACCAATTTGAATGGCTTTAAAAGGGGGTTGGACAAATTCCTGGAGGAGAAGGCTATCACTGGCTACTACTCTTGATAGCTATGTGCTACCT
The DNA here is from genome assembly GCF_057233095.1 of Heloderma suspectum. NCBI lineage: Eukaryota > Metazoa > Chordata > Lepidosauria > Squamata > Helodermatidae > Heloderma > Heloderma suspectum. The sequence goes on along the minus strand of NC_139459.1, from coordinate 5,620,346 downwards.
CCAGTACCAGAGGCAGTGAGCCTGTGTACACCAGTTGCTGGGGAACATGGAAGGGAGAGTGCTGTTGCGTTCATGTCCTGCTTGTGGGTTCCTGGTTGACAGCTGGTTGACCACTATATGAAGAGAATGCTGGACTAGATGGACCCTTGGTCTGATCCAGCATGGCTCTTCTTATGTTCTTAAAGATGCAGATCTGATGCAGATGTGAAGTGGTAGATCCATTATAAGATCTCCCAACATCTTCTGCTGGGTTGGGGGTGCCTTCTTTTGATTAGAGCTTCCTCCCATGAAGCTGCTGTGTCGTCGTCGTCCCCCGTAAAAAAAAAAAATCCAGGTGCATGTCTTTTTTCCCATTTCTAGCCAGGCTGGTTGGAGAGGAGCAGATGATCCTTGGCTCGCAACCTGACACATGATATGGCCTTCTGCTTTTGCTTAGTGTACCACCAACAAGGCATGTAGCACTCTGAACAAAGAGAAACCAGTGCCTATGCAAGCCCATCCTGTTGTCTTGAGCCAGCTTGTCTACTGACATCACCTCACTCCCTGATGATGCCATAAATAATGCTGTGACCTCATGACCCTTGTTTGCAGAGGCTTGGAGGCCTTGGCAAAGCTGATGGGGAGAGAGCCACGTTAGCAAGGAGTTTTTTTCCCTGAGTGTAGAGATCCCAAAGATTAAAGACTAGAAGATCAAGGATTAGAAGCAGGTTAAGGATTAGAAGGTTAAGGATTTGAAGACCAGGTAAGGCGACTCCTGTTCTTCCAGGTTGGCTGTCTCAATTTATACTTAACTTTGGCCTGACAGATTATCCTTTTCCTTTATTGATGAAGGGAGGCGTATAAATCCCCTAAGGGCACAGTCCTACACATGTTTAGACAGAAAAAAGTCCTACAAATCCCAGCATGTCCCAGCTAGCCATACTGGCTGAGTCATGCTGGGAATTGTAGGACTTTATTCTGTCTAAACATGCATAGGAATGTGCCCTAAATGAATAAAACGAGTCACATCAATTATGGGATCAACCATATAACAACTCCCTTCCCCTCCCATGAGGGTGGGATTTCCTGGAATGGGAATCCGTCTTAGTCAGGAATCCCTGTTGCTTAGCCCCAGAACCTGTTTTCAATGCTAGAGCTCAGTCTTGTGACAGGTGAAGTAATGAGGGTGAGAAAGCCGCTTAAAAGGTGCACAGCACCTTTCCTTTCAGCACTTGAGTAGCTGCTATAAATCCCTACATATCGAAGACTTAGATGGATATTCAAACTGGATTGTGTGTGGGGAGGGGAGGGGAGGGGAGGGGAGGGGGGATCATTTATGCTGGAACAACCTTGGCAACTTTTAGAGCATTCTACACCAGGCCAAAATCCCACAACTTTACCAGAGCTTTCTGCTTCCGTTTTAAATGCAAGATCATGATGGCTCCCTTTACACGTACTTCCCTCCCTCCCTTTCCCCCTTATCTGCATGTTCTATATGTTTCATTATATAGCCACTAGATGGCAGTGTGGTCTAGCTCCTCTTATTGTGGGTTTTCCTCTTTTCATGAGGCAACTCAACGTGCTGTAATTTGAGAGCTCATTATCCCCAAACTTTAAAAAAATGGAATAAAGGTCATTTAGTGTGGGAGACGCCCTGGAGGTTGATGTCATCATGTAAAGGACCAGCAAACGTCCATGAGTAACCAATCTCAATTTCAGGATAAATGCCCCATGTGGAGAAGCCCTACAAAATGATTAAGGGCGCAGTCCTATGCATGTTTAGACTGGGAGCTGTAGACTTTTTCTCTGCCTAAACATGCATAGGATTGCACCCTAAATGCTTTAAAAAGACACACATAAACAACCAAGGTTGTATTGGTTAAGATAGTTAGCTGTTACTCAGGAGATCCAAGGCTCAGATCTTGCACATCCTTTCCCAACCAGAGAAACGGAAGAAAACTAGGCTAGAATGTTTATACAAAGAACAGAATACACTGGAATTACTAATTGCTAGTGTTGTTCTCACTGTTTTTCAGACACACAAGCTCCCCGGCACCCCAGCACGGGCCTCAGCGCTTCTGCCTTGTGAACCTCACTTGTTTGGATTACCAACAATCGGCGCAAAAGATGTGGGTAGATGGGATAAGTAGAAAATAGTGTCAGGGCAGGGGACAAAAACTAGCTGCCATTGGAGAACAAGAAGGAAATGTGCAGGCCATTGAAATCCTCACTCTGGCAACCTTGTCATTTTGATTCTGAGACTTCAATCAGTGCAGCTCGTCATGAGGTCTAGAGGCTTGGGGTGTTTGTGGTTGCTTTTGTCACTGGAAGCTCAAATTTTCAGGGTGGCAAACAATAGACATAAAGCCCAATCCTATGCACATTTACTCAGACATCCGTACCATTGTGTTTAAATGGATTTACTCCTGGGTAAGTCTTAAGCTGCAATCCTACACATACTTACCTAGGTGTCTGTCCCATTGAACTCAGTGGGGTTTACTTCTGAGTACACAATGCAGGCATAGGCTTGCACTGCAAACATTTTAAATTTAGGTGTGATGCATAAATCCTGGGTGGAGGCCTATGAAACAGGTGAACCACTTTGTGAGGGTATATCTCTGAAAAGAAGGATATAAATGTTTTGAATAAATACATCAATATAATAGTAGGAAAACCAGACTGGAAATAGAGTGGGATGCTCAGTTGTACAGCACTCCTCTATGATTAACGCAGACCTGGGATTATAGAATGAGGCTTCTTTTATCTTGGTGCAAAACAAGGAATCTCACTTTCCATTTGAAGAATATGTAGCTAGACCCCATGGTTAGTGCACATTATCTGTAGTTTCTGCTTATTTTTAAAAGCTTTCCCCAACTACGGACAATTGCTGAAGTTTCCTTTAACTTGACTGCTGTTGTTCATTGCACTTTGGTTTCATGGTGTTTTGTTTTGTTTTGGGGTTTTTTTGGTATTGTTGATTTTATTACTGGTTTTTTTTTATTCTTGTAAGTTGTTTTATTATATAATACAGCAAAGCAGGCGTGACATTGATAAAGAGCTCCTAAATCTCAATATAAACAAAGATATGAGGTCTGCATGCAGCAAATGTCTTACGTGGCAGAATCTTGCCTCCGCTTGTTCATATTGACACATAACTCGGAGGTTACTGGAAAGAGCCATGGGAGACCAATCTGACAAGAAGTTGTAGAATCATAGTTATGACTTGAATCTATGGCAATCTATGTGCCCTCCAAATCTTTTGGACTACAACTCCTGTCATCCCCAGCCAGCATAGCCAACGGTCAGGGATTATGGGAGTTGTAGTCCAAACCACGGCGGGCATCAGGTTGCCCATCCCTGCTTTATGTGGTGATAAATTATCCTAGGGAGATAGAGGAATAGATCATTGGAGCAGAGATTCTGTGTTTGTGGAGAAGGCGAGATAAAATTGCCCCCTTTAGAAGAGGCTGCATTAAATTTCTCCACTGGCTCTCTGGCTGGGAAGATGGAAGTTGAATTCCAGCTCAACAGGAGGGCACCAGGTTGGGGAAGGTTGATTGGGGAGGAGCCACAGCTCTGGGGTAAGAGCTCCTGTTTTCATGCAGAAGGCACCCGTTTTAATCCCTGGCATCTCCTGCTGAAACAGGATCATGTAGTCGATGATGGGAAGATGTCCTTCTGAGACTTTGAAGAGCAGACACTGGCGGAGCAGGCAGGGCTGACAGAGATGGACTGAAGTTCTGGCATAGCATAAAGTAGCTTCAGATGTCCATTAGGAGCATGTTCATCTCATCCTGTCTGGCATGCAGGAGGTCCACGGTTTGCTCCATGGCCCAATTAAAATGGAAGCACCTTGGAAAGCTACTGCCAGTCAAGACTGGAGTGACTCAGGGCCACAGCCTCGGGTTATCCTCCCTTTCTTTCTTTCTTTCTTTCTTTCTTTTCTTAATCGCCCATCTGGCCAGTCACCTGGCCACTCTGGGCGATGTACAATAATACAAACAGCTTAAAAACAATAAAATTACACATTAAAACATCATTTTCTAAAATTTCCCTAGCCCACCCCAGATGCCTGCCTGAACAACCAAGTTTTCGACGCGTGGCGGAAGCTCACTAAAGAGGGGGCATGGCGGAGTTCACAGTTCCTCCTCCCTGAAGCTTTTTGGGAGAACTAGCTAGAAATCAAAGCTAATGAACTAACTAATGAGTAGGCTGTTGGCTTCATTGCAGGATGACCTCTTTCCTAAAGAAGTTTCAGATCCTGAAGAAGAAGGGCATGGACAGCAATGAGTCCATACCTGAGGATCATCGGCAGCGGGATATTCGAGAGGCCCACTTCTCGGGCTTCCAGCCGCCCACTTCTGCCCAGAGCCCAGCCACACAGAGAACTTCTCAGCTCTTGCCGCTGCTGGTTAAACCTCCTGCAGCGCCTGCTGACACCAAGAAGAAGGCTCAAGGGCAGCCACTGGTCCTCCCCGAACTGGTGCAGCGCCAGCCCAACAAGGCTATAGATGACAAGCACATGCATCAGACGCCAGGCGAGGTCGCAAAGGAGCACGTCCCCTTGCCAAAGGTGGTCACAAAGGAGAAGATGAAGAAAGGCAGTAGCAATCCTGTGAAAAAGAAACCACCTGACAGCACAGTGCCTTTATATCCAGGTAACTAGGCTGACGCAAATCACTTTTCATGTTCCCCTAATGAGGCCTGGTTCATATGAGGCCAGTGCTCTGAGGTCTGCCCCAGCTCCCTACTATCTTTCAGTTCCACTCTTCCATCTTTCTGACAAGGCGCCCTTTTGACGTGTGCAGAGATCATATTGTCAATACACCTAAGCTGTGGCACACCTTCACTGTGATCTTTCACAACTGTGTTATTTTTTAAGTCCATCTTTTAACTGGCACGCAGATGCCTTTTCGCCTGTGGATTTTTTTATTATTAAATTAAAATATCCACACAACAGTGCTCAAATGAAAAAGTGTCTTAGTGCAAAGTGAAAAACTGATTTTAAAAACCCCCTATCTTTCTGGTCAGCATTAGTTTATCACCTTGTTTGTTTGTTTTGGTACTAAAACCTTTTTTTAAATAATCACAAAATAATGCCTGAATAAAAAAGCACTCTAGTACAAATTCAGACATTGATTGAAAAAAACATGATTAAAAGAGCAATGTGCTCAGGTGAATGGTCCTTCCCTACCCAGACTGCTATATCAAGCCCACTTTTGTGGATGAAACGTAACTGGATGTACACATACAAAAAGTGCTATACCGCCTCCCCTCCTCCAAAGTGTGGAAGGTCAGCTGTAATTCTGCATGTAGCTCACAGCAAAGAGCAATGAATGGATAGCATGATAAATCACCCATCTGGAATTGCCTGCAGATAATTATTAGAATTATTCTGTGATACCCCCTCACTTGGTGAGGGCTGGAATTGACCACATCATCAAAAAACAGACACAGAGGGAAAAATCAGAGTTTGCCCCCAGTGTGGAAAGTACCAGTTTGAGCATCCTGAAAGTAAATAATGAAATACCTAGCTTGCAAGGCTGGCATTGTCAAATCACCTTGTGGTGACTTTGCCATTTTAAGCAACAATTTTCACATTTTAATTAAAGTTTCAGCAATTCTGTCAAAGATGTCTTATTTCCCTATTTCTTGCTTCATCTATCTGCCTCTCTCTCTCCCCCCTCAAGAACTCTCTGATGAACAATTCAGATTTCTGTGGGACAGCAAGAAGATGCAGAAAGGGAGAACTCTCAGAGAATCTGTTGAGATGATGGATGAGAGGGAAGTTCTAGACACCATCCTGGCTTACCTCTACCAGTCTCTTCAGGTGTGTCTGACTATTATGAAGCATAAAGGATCTGGAGCCAAGCCTGATCGATCTTTGGAGTACCACAGGGTACAGAAGATCATAGGTGTGGAAGCAAGAGGACTCTTGAAGGAGATTCTATTAAATGGGGAAGGTTATTAGGGGAAATCCACCTCCATGGGGACAAAGGCTCTTGCCTCTCCTTAAAGCAGGGATAGGCAACTTGTGTCCTTCAATATGTTTTGGCCTACAACTCCCATGATCCCTTACCATTGGCTGTGCAGGCTAGGACTGTTAAGAGTTGTAGGCAAAAACATCTGGAGGGCCATAAGTTGTCCACGCCTGCCCTAAAGGCCATAGAGGAACTCAGGAGGGGCTTAATCTAGCCTTCTTGTTTTCACAAAAGCCTCAGCATTCACCAGGTCAACAGGGTCTCTTCTGCTAGGGCAATGTTAGATTTTATGTTCTGCTACGCACACACCCCTTTTCCCAGCCCCACAACTTTCTGTCTAGTTATGCGTTATTATATTTGATTTATACTACGCCATCAACATACCCAGCATTTTTATTTGGCTTATATATCCCAAGCAGAGAGGCCCCTGTCCCCTAGGAGCTTACAATCCAAATTTCAGTTACAGGGAACAGACGGCAAAGGGCAGGAGACGGCAACCCCTGTTGGGTTTTGTGCGAACACGCTAAACCAGCCACACAGAAGCAGCAGCTTTGCTGTGGATTGGCAACGACGTCATGTGCCACGATGACCTCAAAGGGCTCCCCCTCTGCAGTAAATCGCCTATGAAGATTGGCTCCCGATATCCAGATGCCATCTGGACACTTTTTCCTTGATGCCCCTGCCCCTTTTATACAAACAGCAACAACAACAGTATTATCATTATTACTATGATGATTACAACTGTGCCAGCAGTGTACCTGGCATGGGTCAGAGATTTACGTCAGCTAAGGGCGCAATGCTACGCTTGTTTAGATATGCTGGCTGGGGAATGCTGGGAGTTGTAGGACTTTCTTCTGCCTAAACATGCATAGGATTGCGCCCTAAATAAATACATAAAATGGACAGCCTGAAAAGCACACAATCTAAACAGGGAAGTCGACAGAGGAAAGCAAGGGAGCGAGAAAGGGCAGCAAAGTGTTCAGGTCTCACAAACCAAAGGTTTTATGTCATTCTGGTTTTTTACTGTTACATTTTAAAGCTAACTGTAATCATTTTTAGTTCAGATTATTTGTGTAAGGCAACTTGGGCGCTTATTTCTGGCTGAAAAGGCCGGGTATAAATCTAGCTCCAAGACCCCCGAAACTTGGCAGGCATTCTCAGGAGGGCCTAGGGGTGTGCAGCTTAGGGTAATTTAATCATCACCCATTAATGTTAATGTGTCCATGTCGTTGAAGCCTGCAGAACAACTTCAAGTCACTATGGGAAGACTTCTCTAATCAGCACATATAGTTTGAAGCCCAGGGAGATTTCTAGGCCGAGGGACAGAGTTATATGCCTGCCCCTCCCTGCTGCTCTGGGGCAGCCCCCCCTCCCCCAGGGGCATGGAATGGGCAGAACCCTCCCTCGGGGGGCTCTAGAGGGAACCATGGCAGGGGCCATGTCTAGTCGAGAGGTGCCAGTGGGGATGGTTTCACTCGCACTGGGTGGGCACAAAGTGTCCAGCTCTGATAGCTGTTTTAAAGTCTTCGCGGTATCAAGGGAGGGCTACCCCAACCGTGCAAAGCCATCCAGAAAGGGTTGCTGCTCTTTCAAGCACTCGAGAAATTGTCTTCAGAGACAGGACATTTTTCTTATCGTTAGTGTTGTTTCTTTAAGCGGTCTCCTGCTGCGGATCCCAAACAAGCTAGGAGAAGATCAGTGGCACTGATAAGTGACATGGCTGGTGGGAGCCAGAAAACTGCTGTGCAGCAGAAGGCGCCCTACCAGGATAAGGTGAGTTCTTGGGCTACCTGCTGCCGAGGAGGAGACATCCTTTCAGTTCTGGTAGCATCATCTTGCCAGCGCTGAGCACAGGCTTCTGCTCTGAGGAGGATGGACTGAGGGGACCAGTGCCTCCAGTTCCTGCTCAGCACACCCTTTCTTCCCCTACCATGGTCCTGCTGAAAATCCACCCCCTTCCAGGGCTGCTATTATCTCCCATTTTCAGCAAAGCCAAAATCGTTTGACCCCAGATCGACCATTGCGCCTAAGGAAATACAGATTATTCCAGCCTGGTGACCTCTGGATGCGTTGGACTACATGTCCCAGCATCCCCCAGATAGCACCAGGTTGGGGAAGGGTGGATTATGCTCAAGGTGGTTTACATCATTTAAAAAATGACATAAATAACAGCAATAAAACCATAAAACCTGTCCACAATGAAGTTCACTCTAATCCACAAAAGCTGATGCCATCAGACGTTTATTAGTCTTCCTTGCTTTTGTTGCAACAGCCAAAAAGGCCCCCAGTGTGGCTTATATTCAATCCACAAAATTAAGGCAGTCCCTGCCTGCAGGTTTACAGTCTAGAAGGACGTGACACTCAAGGAGACAGGAGTGGGGAGGGCAGGGGGGGAAAGCAAGCAGTCCTCCAGCAGGGCTGTTGGAATGGCCCTGCCTCCCTGTTACAGCCTGCTGGGATGGCTGCTCTCTGATCGCTATGGACTGCAGTACCTTGCAGCCATAAACTGGATGGTTTCAGGGGTCTGATGTGAGGTACCCTGCATACTGCAGCCCCTCCTGTACTCCAGACATTACAGGCTTTCACAGGAAACGTAGAGGCAGCAGACGGTATGGTCAAAGAGGATCATAGTATTACGCAATATGAAATAAAATATCCATGCGTTGTATCATGTGCCCCAATGTGTGGAACCGCCTCGGTTGAAAAATACTGTGCTGGGGATTATTATCATGCCAGGGGATACGAAAGCTCTGCTAGTCTTGTTTGAGCCTTTTCTGCTATGGAAGCAAACCACAGTCACGGCATGGATGACACTGGCGGATGGCATCATGCTTAAAAGGCGTTCATAACAGCCCCCAGGCCAGACAGGTGTGGGGTTAGCATAGCAAGGACATAGCTGACTGGGCCCCGATTGCTGACCTGCTACAGCTGCAGTGCCTGGGCCAGGACATGTGGCAAGAAATGTGGCGACAGCAACTTGGAACACTGACACTTCAGCTCTTTTCCCACACATGCTCTTCATAGGTTCTTTGCATGTACAATGGACATGCATGTGTGGGGAGGGGCAGCATCGTCGTGGCAAGTTCCCCACCCCACTCTTGGGGAGAGACCATTGCTCCGTGTTAGAGTGTATACTTTTCATGCACAAGAGAGCCAGTGTTAGGTCAGTGGTTATAATGTTGGAATAGGACTCAGGAGACCTGGGTCCCCACTCGACCATGAAGCTCCCTGGTGACTTTGGGCCGGTCACTGACTCTCAGCCTCCCCTACCTGACAGGGTTGTTGTGAGGATAAATTGGAGAGGAGGAAGATCATGGACACTTCTTGGGCTCCTTGGAGGAAAAGAGGTGGGATATAAATGTAACAAACTAACAAATGAATTTCCCAAGCTCATTCCATGGCCTTTCCAGTTGAAAGGAACTCAGGCAGCCTAGTCTGACCTGGTATAAGGACGTTTCCTGAATCTCTACACTGCTCTAAGTTCACTCGGTCCCTATGTGCATACACACTATGCTTTATGTATATTTAAGTCTCACTATTGGTGGGCAAGCATATATAAGCCCAAGTTTTAAGAATCGGTAAGCCCATGTTTTAATTCTTTGCCTCTCGCCACCTTCTTCCTGGTTTGATGATGATTTTCCTGTGTGACTAACTTGATACTTTCTCCAACCCTTAGATTCCCCTTTATAAATATTATGGGGTGAAACTGCGAGATTCAAGGCATAATGATGTAGTCACTGAATATTTGCGTATGCTTGTCCGTTTGTCACCTAAAGATGAAGCAGACAGAGAGGTGAGTGGATGAACATCAGCCCTGCTGGATCAGAGCCAGGGTCCATCTAGTCCAGCATTCTCTTCACACAGTGGCCAACCAGCTGCCCATGGGAAACCCACAAGCAGGACATGAGTGTAAAGCACCCTCCCACCCATGTTCCCCAGCAACTGGTGTACATAGGCTCACTGCCTCTGGTACTGGAGGTAGCACATAGCCATCAAGACTTGTAGCCATTGATAGCTTTTCCTCCAGGAATTTGTCCAACCCCCTTTTGAAGCCATCCAAGTTGGTGGCCATCATGACATCCTGTGGTAGTGAATTTCATAATTCAACTATGCGCTGTGTGAAGAAGTCCTTCCTTTAATCTGTCCTGAATCTCCCACCGATCAAGTTCATGGGATGACCCTAGGTTCTAGTATTTTGAGAGAGGGAGAAAAATGTCTCCCTCTCCACATTCTCTACCCCATGCATAATTCTGTAGACCTCTCTCATGTCTCCCCTTACCCTCCTCTTTTCCAAGCTAAACAATCCCAGCTGTTGTAACCTTCTCTCATAGAGAAGATGCTCCAGCCCCTTTCCTGTACTTTTTCCAGCTCTACATAATCTTTTTTTTATGATGCTTAGGATTCCCCTAAAGTCCTGGGCTTCTGGTCCCTTCTAGCACAAGCTCTCCTATTTTTGTCATCACTTGCCTCTCCAAGACAAATAGTTTAAGGCTTTCCAACTGTCCCTTTAAGGATAGCTGATTTATGCTCTGGGCATTTCTTGCTTTGGCTGCTGCCTACGACCATCTTCCCTTTGCTCTGGCCAGGTCACACCTCAGTCCTTTCACCTCTGAAAGTCACTGTGAATCCATCACAGTTTTCCAACAATGTGGTGCATCTCCAAAGACCTTATCTTTAAAGCTCTCTGCAGCCTTGCCCCACTATCTTTCTGCCCATTTCCTGATATTTCTCTGCCTGTGATCTTTACTTCCTCCAACTCCATCACCCTCCAAAGGTGTCCCTCTCTGTTAAATGACTGCACTTTCACCCTTGCTGCCCCAAATATCTGGTGCCTCCTTTAGCTTAACCTTTTAACCCTAAATATCTTGGTTACTAGGTACCTTAAGTACCACCACCTCCCATATTTTCCCTCCTTTGCACATAGATCACCATCAGAGTGATCCCGTCCTTCTCTGGGTCAACCTGCCAGCTGCAGTATGGTAGTTGGCCCCAAGTGCCAGGGCCTTCTTCATTGTGACACCAATGTTGTGGCATGCCCTCCCCCAGAGATCCTCCCTTCAGCTCCCTTCTTTAAGTTGGTTTCATTGCCTGGCTAAGATCAGGCTTTTAAGGAGGCTTTTGGTGGAGGCTGACTGTTGGCTTTGTCTCTTTTTTTTCCTGCTTAGGGCAAAACCCTTTCTCTCTGATGAACTTTTGTATTATTTGCTTCTGCTATATTGCCATTTTAATATTGTTTTGATTTTACAGATGCTTTAATTATTGTGATCATTATCATTATTTTGCTTAGAATTCTTTGGGAAAAAATAGAGGGCTTTAGGAAAAAAATGAAGCCTTTGTGTGCCTTACGTTGGCCTACTCCAAAATGAATGGGAGTTAAGTTAGACAGCCACTGGATACAACTCAAGAGTAGCAAACTGCAGGTAGAGGGGCGGATTTAGTGCAAACAGGTCCAAAAAGTGAGTTACCGTCAGAGGAAGAAGGGGAACTGTCATCACTGCCATGCATCATTTTGTTCAGGGAATCAGTGAAGCAATTGGTGTGGTTGCGTTTTGCCACCTGCCTGAGATCCTGGTTGTGCTGAGAGATTACGGTCACCTGATACCAGCAAGGAAATCTGTGCAATCAGAGACATCCGAGGTAAGGCTACCACACTATGAGATGGCACTGCAGCAGGCGCCTAGGGTTAGCATGGGCAGACGGTGTCCTCAGCTCTTGCATACATAAATATATGAAATGGCCTTCTACCAGGCTGGCTTGCGTGTAGCTATAGTTTAGCATTACGGGAATGAGCCTAGCCTTCCTCTGAGCTTATGGTCTCCCCCTCCCTCCACCCCTGCGTTTTGGTGCGGCCAGATGGAGGAGTTCCATGCCAGAGGACAAAAAGGGGTAAGGGACTCGCTTGATTTTGTCTTATTATTTACTTATTTCATTTCTATATTGCCCAATAGCCAAAGCTCTCTGGGCAGTTCACAAAAATTAAAACCAAAGAGCACACAATAAAACAATACGAAATATATAAAACTTTGAAACCACAGTAAACAATACAACCAGAATACAACCAGAATAAAACCTAGCAGCAGTGCAGCTTTACTTTGTAAAGCGCCAGGCACAGTAAAGTTGCGGGTATTATTGTAGGTATTACTCAGAGTAGTAATAAGTAATGTCACAGGTATTATTACTCCTCCTCCCAGCAATAATAATAATAATTAACAGACGGCCTTCGTGCAGCCACCGCTCACCGCATTCCCGGCCGACAACCCCCTGCCCTCCGCTGAGGCAGCCACGTTATCATTACGTCCAGATGCAGCCCTTACGTCTCTAAGGGCCCAACCCTATGCATGTTTCGACAGAAGAAAGTCCTGCAGCTCCCTGCATTCCCCAGCCAGCCATGCTAGCTGGGGAATATGGGGAGTTGTAGGACTTTTTTCTGTCGAAACATGGATAGGGTTGCGCCCCAAACCCAGTAGTGTTGCCTCTGGAATTTCTTATCACTTGGGAAAAAGAGTAACGGTACCTATAAAGGAAACTTTCTGACCATCAATACTGAGAGGACCAGCAGGAGCACCGGCCTTATTGTAACTGTGAAAACCACATCTTTGAAAAAGATTATATTTCAAAACACAGGAAAACATGCATCCAGTCTTTTGCTGCAATGCGACTCTCACTTCTGGCTGTTCCTTCCTGCATCTCTATTATCCCCCTTGTTGCCTTGACCCAGTATTTTTGTACTCTGACTGCCTGTGCTTCTCAAAGGTCAGTGCTTGAATTATGGGGGGGCATTCCCCCTACCTTTTGGGATAGCTCCCTGTGGTACTGTTTCGGGATACTACAGGACATCTATTCAGGTGGCCCCGCTTGGATTTTTTTTGCAACATATCTTGGTGGCTAAGTGCCTGGCAAAGAAAGATAGACTAGCGTGCAGCTCATATTTTGCAATGCTTTGCTTACTCCGGCCCTCTGCCCAGATCCGCCTGTCCAGACAATATCCCCGGGCTGGATCTTTCTCTATCTAACTGGCTGCATGCCTTCACCTCTCCCCTCTTTAAGATTAGTGGAAGGCATAGTCCAACATGCATCACCACCATCCTGTGCCGCCCACCCTAAATCTCCATTGATATCCCTTCTCCAAAGAATTCTGTCTTGGGTTAGCGCAGCGTTGGGGAGTATTTCCCTTTCTGGACCCCACCTCTCACAAGCACCATGAGAACCAGGGAGAAGAGGTTGTTGTTCTAGTGTTATTGTTGTTTTGATTTTGGGGAGATGGTCATTGACTTGCGTGTGATAATGTTTGAGTATACCCAAAGGGATCCTCAATGTGACAGGGATTTTGACTGGGTCAGGATCTCCCATCATGTAGAGGATCTCTCTAAGTGGTACATGCTTAGGGCCTTTTTTCGTGTATTCCGAGCATGTGAGGGGTGGGACGGCCAGTCATGGTGGTGGTAGCAGGGGGTGGGGTTAGTTCACACAGCCCTGTGACCCCTTGCCAGGCACTCTGAATGTGTGCGGTGGGGTTTCTGAATACTTTATGTGAATGTTTAATATGAGTCTCTTAAAGACAAGTCACATTTGTGAGGTGAAACTACAACTGATCCACTTGTGGGCTACTAACATTTTGGCAGTTATTAAAAAGTGCCATATTAACTCAGACTGGAACTTACCTCCTGTATCGCTTAAGGTTGTGATGTACATAGTTTCCCCCCCCCCAGCTCCAGGAGTCAAGGAATATCTCCGAGAGGCAGATCCGTACCACCTTGATACTGTGCTATGGGCAAGCGGCCTTGGGGGCAAAACCAGAAGAGATGCTGGCATTAATAGACTTCATTGTGTCGGAGATCCTCTTTCAGTTCCATGTCGAAAACAAGGTACTATTCCATTTCCACTCTGGCTTCTCTTATTTATGTGCTTCATTTGTATCCCACCTTTCTTCTGTCTGGAACACCAGGCAGCATACATCAATTTCCTAAGCAGTCTCCATCCAGACACTGACCAGGCCTGCTTAGCTTAAGCAAGGTAGTTATGTCATGTGTATTGATGGGTGACTTACTCATGAGTGGCACCGTTCGTTGGTGCCCCCCCCCCCCATTATGGATTGCCCTCCCTGGATATGTTTGCCAGGTGTTTTCCTTGTTGATCTTTCAGCACCAGGAAAAAATGTTTTTATTCTCTAAGGGTGCAATCCTATGCATGTTTAGACAGCAAAAAAGGCCTACAACTCCCAGCATTCCTCAGCCAGCCACACTGGGAGTTGTAGGACCTTTTTTCTCTCTAAACATGCATACAATTGCACCCTAAAGCATTTTAACTCATTATATGTTTTATTGCCAAGTTATATTCTGTATTATATTCTGTATGTTATACCTTACACTCTGAAGTTGCATTTGGGGCTGTTTTACCTCTGTAATAGCTTTAGATTTTTTGTGGTTGCTACTTTGTTGCTGTTTTTAGCCTTTGTTCTGAGACAAAAAAAGAGTTGTTATTCTTGTATTTTTGGAGTTACTGATTTTACTATTTTTATTGGGCATGTCATCTTGAGAGCCTAGGCTATAGGGCAACTTGTAAGTTTAAATGTGCTGTATTTATTATATTTCTCTACCTCCCAAGAGCCGAAGTTCTCTGGATGGTTCACAACAATTGTGTATTGTGTGCCTTCATAGAATCATAGAATAGTAGGGCTGGAAGGGGCCTACAAGACCATCAAGTCCAACCCCCTGCTCAGTGCAGGAATCCAAGTCAGAGCATCCCTGACAGATGGCTGTCCAGCCTCGTTTTGAATGCCTGCAGTGTGGGAGAGCCCACCACCTCCCTAGGTAGAGCCCACTACCTCCCTTCAGACCATGCCCTGACACATAGACCATTTCTACAAGAGGCATTTATCGTGCGCTTGTAATTGGCCACGGACGGATGTTTGTGGGTCCTTTACATGATGTCGTCAACCTCCAGGACGTTTTCAGTGGTTTTTCCAGGTTACTTGCCTTTAAAAGATTGAAGATAAGCTTGAATATAAAACCCCACCACCATTTCTGCAGTGTGTAGTGCCGGCGTACCATGACAATTCCACCACTAGATGGTACTGTTTCATTGAAAAATGTACACACTGCCCCCCGCCCCCCCCCCCCACCCCAAGGCTGCTGAGAAAGGCTTTTTTCAATTCCACGTCACATTCATCATCTAAAGGAGCCAACCCTACTCACAGAAGCAGAAGCAAAAGGGGAGCAGGATGTTCCACTGACGTGGAGACACCCATAGCTTCCCACTTCATTCTTTGGGGATGCAAACTGAGGATTTACTTAATGCAGACTTAAAGCCAAGCTACACATTGTGTTAAACGTGCAGTTTGTGCTTGTATATACTGTATATTAAAAAGAATAGGACGTACTGGTTGCCTGGGGTGGGGCAGGGGTGGGGAGTGACCTGGATGGAGAGCATGGGGCTGCGGAGGGGTGTCCACTTCCTTCCACACTGCAGTTTTGACAAAAATTGAAGGTGCTCTTTGTGGTGGGAATAAAGCTGCTATTTGTGCCCATAGAAGCGTCCCGGCTGGGGGGAAATATCCTGTTGGGAGGGGGCAGTTATTGTTGGGACCATGCTATGTTGGGAAAGGGTTAACCTCTCCATTCCTGCAGCAGTTCTGATCTGGATCAGGGCCCATCCACTGCTTTTGTTGTTGTTGTTTTTAAAGAAACAAGTTCACACCATGCATTTATCATGTTGTTTGCTCCTTAACGCCTTCCAATTATGCTGTTATATTCATGGGACAGAAAGGGATATCCAGACACGTCCATGTAACGGAAAGGTCTCTCATGACCGCCTGCTGCCTTCGTGCACTCTGGTCAGGGTCCCTGCTGGCACGTTCAGCGAGAGTAAGATGCCTGTACTGACATGCGCATGTGGAACTCCTCCCCGCAAGGGGTATGCTGGGCCAATCAAGATTCTATGCGGGTACATTGATACACCTGCAGGAGCTATTCTCCGAGCCAAAACAGACATTACTTTAAATCTGTGTCTTGCAGCTACAGTTGCCATTTTTACTCTAGAGTAGGCGCAGGGCCTCGGATCTAGATCTTAAAAGCCCCACCCCATCTGGATTGGGCTCTCTGCACCTACTCTAGAGTAAAAATGACAACTGTAGCTGCAAGACACAGATTTAAAGTAATGTCTGTTTTGTTCCAGCCTCTTGCTGATGCCTTGGCCTCTGCGGGTACAGCTGGCCTGTGTTTTGGCATTGGGGGTGGGGGCACAGCGGCCAGGTGGGTTGCTGACAGGAGCAGTGCAATAGCCCACACAGCCCTACAGCCCCCTCACATGTTTTAATTCGTGAGGGGGGGTCACCCCATGCAGGGTGCCTGGAGCTCTACCCTTTTAGGCCCTCTGAGCAGCTGTCAGAGATTCCCTGAGGAGATTCTGGAAGAGGTTGGTGAGGAAACCCAGAGAGGGGGAATTGGAGACTGGAGAGAAGAAAAGAGGCTGACGATGAAGGGAATGAAGAAAAGGAACCATCCCAAAAAGACAGTGGAGGGAAGACCACAGCCCTCCTGCCCTCGTACAGCACTCAAACAGTAGCCAGCCGCTCCACTGCCAGGGAGTGACAGAGGCTGAGATCTACCGCTGCACCGCACCCCAGCCCAGGTTGCATAGCAGCAGAGGGCCTTAGGGACCAAAGTCGCTCGCTTGTGGATAACTGCCTTCCTAGACTCCATCCCCTCCTGTTTGTGCTAAATCTGGATTTAATTTATCTGAGTTGCTCCTCTAGCTTCCTCCCTCTCGCCCCCTGATCCCCTCTGCAACCACTTCTTGTTAAATACATCCCAATGGTGCCTCCAAATGTATGTATTTATTTATTATTTTATTTATTAAATTTATTAATCGCCCATCTGGCTGGTCACCCAGCCACTCTGGGCAATGTACAACAACAAAACAGTTAAAACAATAAAATTCTACATTAAAAACATCATTACAAATACCCTAACCCACCCCAAATGCCTGCCTGAACAACCACGTTTTTAACGCGCAGCGGAAGCTCATGTAACCGCACTTTCCCTACCAACAGCGCCTTGTTGTGGGGAGGAACTAGGGGGCCTGGGTATTTCTCAAACCTGGATGGGTGAGGGAAGGTAATGTCCCTTCTTTGGAATTCCCTCCCCCGAGACGTGTACATTCCTCCCCCTTCAGTGGTGCCTCCTGCTCTCCTCCCCCACCTCCACATATCCCCCTTTTCCTACCCAGCATCTGAACTCTGAATATTCACCTTCACTAATGTGAATGGAGAGTGAGAGGGATGCTCCAAGGCATTCATGGAAGCTCTACAGCCCCGAATAGGCTCCATCGCTGCCCCATTCAGACGTAAGGTTCCCCTCCTCCTTGCCAAACACCTTGATTTATTACATTTCTCTTCTGCCCTTCTTTCAAAGTGGCACACTCTGCTAGGTCAGTTACTTGACAGGCCCAAGGCCATCCAGTGAGCTGCTTTTTTTTTTTTTTTAATATTTTTTATTTTATTTTTGTCTTTATAAATGAAATAAACAGTACCAACAACCTAATCAGTAGCTACAGTTTCCCAACAATACAATATTCTTAAGAGGACACAGCAATAACCAAAAAGGAGAGGAAAAAAATTATTTAAAAGGATTAAATTTAAACTCCAATACACACAGGCTTCAAATCCCATTCTACTTAAAAATTATACCTGTAACATTGGC
This sequence comes from Heloderma suspectum, assembly GCF_057233095.1. Taxonomy (NCBI): domain Eukaryota; kingdom Metazoa; phylum Chordata; class Lepidosauria; order Squamata; family Helodermatidae; genus Heloderma; species Heloderma suspectum. The sequence continues at coordinate 5,602,687 of NC_139459.1, read as the reverse complement.
AATATTACAATTCAATAGAGCATGATTAATCATATCATGTCATCAGTCTTATAGCAAGGAACAGGCTTACAATTCATTTCCAGTAAATATATACTGCTCTTCAATTAACATATAATAGTAAAGCTTAACAATTTAACCAGCCAAAAATCTTACTAGCTAGTCTCATAATAATGATAGTAATAATAATAAAAAGGAAGGAGATTAAAAAGGATAAATAATAATAATAATAATAATAATAATAACAAATCACTAATAAATTTTATAATGTTATATGTTAATAAAGCTTAAAAACAACCTTACAGCAATCAGTAATATATTTTATACTAGAGATACTAGACATATACATGAGTGTGCACATTTCTATACACCCTCAAACAGTATATTTAGGTGCAGTATGTCATATCCAATTTTTTTTTAAAGGATTTTTTTTTAAAAAAAGAGAAAAAAATGAAAGAAAGCAGATGGATATATATATATATATATATATATATATATATATGTATGTATATGTATGTATATGCAATTAACTCTGGCCTAGCCGGAGTCATTCGGACTAAACATAGCCAGTTAACAAAACATGTTTATGGATTCCAGTTCATGGGGCTGGAACAGAAATCTCACATGTTTTTGTATTTAACCACGCCTCCACCATTTCGTGATTTAGGAACTTCTTCATCTGACCTTCAGAAACAATGCAAAATGTAGCAGGATATTTTAAGTGATATTGTAAGTTCATTTGTTTTGCCAGATTTTTCGCCTTGATGAATTGCCTTCTTTTCTCAGCAACTTCTTTGGTGTAATCCGGAAATAACATAACGTTATCTTGTTTCCAAAAAAGATTTCCACCCCCTCTTGCCAAACACAGGATATAATTTTTTGTGGAGATTCTTGCAAATTGGACTATAATCATATAGCCAGTCCCTTTGGCATTTGGCACACAGAATGCCTGCTCAATATCAAGTAAATAATCAGATGGCACAGGGAGTATCTCATGCAAAAGCTTATCTACAAAAGTAGACAAATTTACATCACCAGGCAAATCCTTAATACCAATAATACGTACATTTGCCCTGCGTGTAAACCCTCCAGTTGAGAAATTCTGACAAAAGAGTTGTTGAAAAAAACTTGTGACGCAGTTTTGTTCACTGCCACCCTATCTTCCAGCTCATTAACCTTCACCTCCATTTTTTGCCAAGAAGTGTTAATGAAATCCACAGCCCCTTGCAGGGTGGTGATGGAATTTTGAATTGTTTCCTCTTAGCCTGTTCAGCAAATTGCAAAGACAAAGTTTTTATCAGAGTAAATAACTCCCCTATATTTTCGGTTCCTGGCACCTTTGCCAAAGGAGGTACAGGGGGAATAGACGGAGATGCATTTCCTTTTTTTCTCCTTGCTGTAGTCATGTTTCTCTTCAAACAGATCTTGCAGGTCCTCAAATATTGTTAATATTTCTTAAACCATTCCTCAGATGTTGTTGGTATTTCTTAATCCATAAATTACGATGGAGCACGTCAGCCCTAATTTCTCCTATTTAGATAGGAGTTTCGAAACAACTTTTGATGATGATTAAGCTCTGGGAGGGTAGTCTCAGAATCCAGCCCCCCTGCTGCTTCGTCGAGAGGACTAATCTACCAAGACTTCATCCAGATGCTGCCTTGCCTCCCCTTTTCATTCCAGGGAGAGATAAAAAGTTTTTTCAACCTTTTAAAAAGCTGTTTGAGATAGCAACCCGCGGAGGTTCTGCGGCATGCTGCAAGGGCGACATTGGCTCCGATCGCCCAGTGAGCTGCAGGTCTGAACAGAGGTGGGAATCCAGTTCTCCCAAGCTCGAAGTCCAACAAGCCTCGGGCAAACCCTGTGTTTCACATTGTATCGTAAGCTCCTCAGAGTAGGAATTTGAGAGCATTTCTACACCAGCCTAAAGTCCCGCATTTAAAACAGGGTTTTCTGCTTCCATTTTAAATGCAGGATAACGACAGATTCCCTGTACACGCACTTCCTTCCCCATCCTTTCCCCGCTTATCTGAGTCTTCGATATGTTTCATTATACAGCCGCTAGATGGCGCTGTGGTCTAGCTCCTCTCATTATGACTTTTCCTCTTTTCACAGAGGGAACTCAAGCAGAACTCAAGCACTGTAATTTGATAGCTCATTATCTCTGATCTTTTAAAAACTGGAATAAGGTTCATTTAGTGCAGGAGATACCCTTGAGGTTGACGACATCATCTAAAGGTCCCACAAACATCCGTGAGTGAGCAATCTCAATAGCAGGATAAAAGCTTCATGTGAAGAAGCCCTACATGTCCTCTTATACGGTGGAAAACACCATGCTCATTGTTAGCACGATATAAATAATTACAATCATCTTCATAACACTGGCTCACTTTGTATGCTATATTAACATTTGTGGTGTTTAAATCTGAAGCAGAACTGAAACACACACACACACACACAAAGTCCAGGAGATTAAAATTTTGAAGTTTGAATTTCAAATTTTATGGCAAGATTTTGTGGCTTTTTCTTTTATAGAAGGGCAGTGTGTGTGTGTCTGTGTATAATTTTCTCAAATTTAAATGGCAAAACCCAAATGTTGACTCCCAAAGTGAGTGGGTTTCACCACCCAAAATGAAATGTTGACTTTGGAAAACCTATTGAATTGTCATGATTGTGAAATTCCATTTCACCCCTAGTTAAAACAAAACTATCTGTCTCCCTCTATTATAAATATTATATTTAATAAATATAATATAAATATATTTATTTATTTTTAATAAATATAATATAAATATTATATTTATTTATATAAATAAATAAATCTATTATTTATTCCACACACACACACACACACACACACACACCATGTATTGTGTGTGTGTTCCACCTCAATCTCTTTCAATTTCCCCCTCCTTCCAGGATGAGACAATGAAGAAAGTCTTCATGAGAACTGTGATTATGATTAGCAAGGCACTACTACGCACCAGGAAGGAAGACGCCCATTTCCCCCATAAATCTGAACTTGTAATATGCATTATTGTAAGTAAAACACAAGTGGGCTCCTGGAAAATCAACCAGATAATACCCAGTAGTCAGTTGAATTGTAGGATATATTAGGATCTGTCAGATGCAGGGATGTAGGTGATACTTGGTAGGTCACAACCGAATTAGCAGAGCAAAGGCGGCGGGAGGGATCTCACAACAACGGAATGAGAAGTGCGTTGATGTATTATCCAGATTTTCATGGAATTGGCTTTGGTCCATCAGGGATACACGAGGCAAGAAAAGCTGAGTGTACCGTACCTTTAAAATCCAGTTTTCATGGGTCACGCAGAGCTTGAAAGGACATACTTCTGGGTTGGGTTGGGGGAGTAGAACTGAACATCATCAGCCTAGCAGGGGCTGTCCAACCAATGAGAGATACTTGTTTGCCCACCACTGTCCAGGCTCCCCCCTGCTACTACATTACTATGAATGGAGAGTAATTAATTCATAACTCCGAAGGCTCACCCCTGTACTATATTATTATGAATGCAGAGTAATTAATTCAAAATTCCATTCATGCAAACTGTCATAGAGATAGAGCTCCCGCCCCTTTTCCCCCAGTGTACACACTTTTTCATGAAGAAGCCAAAATCCCTGATTCACCAGTGCAGCATCAGAAGGCTCCCTATGAGAGCACCCCACCCACTCCACTTTTTCCCCATTCCAGCAAACTGTCGCAGAGTTATAGTTTCCAGCCCCCCTTTCTCCTTCCCTGGGCACTTCTCCCTGCTCACAATGACAAGCTTCTCTGCTCCCTTAATCCCAAGAGACTGTGGTAGATCACTACTGCAATTATGCTCATAAGGGCTTATGCCCTTAAGCCCTTACTGCAAGCATCACAGAGAAGCAAAGTTATGAGACATCAGAGAAGCAACCTCACACAACATCACAGAAGCTAAGTAATGCAAACATCAGAGAACTGCATAATCACAGAGGCTAATTACTCCCACTGGCGAAAAGGAAGTGCTGCAAGATTCTGAAGGCTTGAAGGAGCGCTGTAGCACTTGGTGTTGGAAAGGCAGGCTAGTTATTCTAGTTACCTAGGTTACTAAGGAAATGGCCAGGTGAAAGACACACCCCTAGGAACACCCCGATCTTACTGAATTTAAAGCGGAGGGATGGGCACACAGCTGCTGAACCGCAGGGGAGCCAAATTAAAGAAAAACAATGGATAAAAGTACTCTGCAAAAATGTAGCTTCCTCACAGGTAAACTCCGTGGTGGCTGCAGGGAGTGGCCATGATGTCATGTATCCCTAGCAACTTTAAGACACTAGCATCAGAGAAAACCTCCCATTTAGACAAGCCCCTGGACAAGCATATGAGTGCAAGAGCAGCCGGAGAACAAACTGAACAGATAGGTCTCCCAGTGAACAGAATCAAGGGCCGACCAGGTTGTAGCTGATATCATCAGTCCAGCTGGGTTAGGAAGCCAAGGATAAATCTGGTATACTTGTTAGGAATCAAGACAAGGTCACAAGTCTGGAGATCCAGACACTTATAGAATCATAGAATCATAGAATAGTAGGGTTGGAAGGGGCCTACAAGGCCATCGAGTCCAACCCCCTGCTCAATGCAGGAATCCAAGTCAGAGCATCCCTGACAAATGGCTGTCCAGCCTCGTCTTGAAGGCCTCCAGTGTGGGAGAGCCCACCACCTCCCCAGGTAATTGGTTCCATTGTCGTATTGCTCTGACACTCAGGAAGTTTTTCCTGATGTTCAGCCGGAATCTGGCTTCCTGTCACTTGAGCCCATTATTCCGTGTCCTGCAGTCTGGGATGATCGAGAAGAGATCCTGGCCTTCTTCTCTGTGACAACCTTTCAAGTACTTGAAGAGTGCTATCATATCTCCCCTCAGTCTTCTCTTCTCAAGGCTAAACATGCCCAGTTCTTTCAGTCACTCTTCATAGGGCTTTGTTTCCAGTCCCCTGATCATCTTTGTTGCCCAAAGATGCACCTTGGATAGCTCCTTTAGAGTTCTGACTGAAACCCGGAGCAGATTCACCGCCCCACTGACATCAGAGCCACCAGCCTCCACTGCATTGAGTATGCCTGATTTCTCACTGTTATATAAGGTGACAAATCTGCACACATGGATCTGACCACAATCACTCACATATACACCGTTTGTTGAATGGGCACTACGTTTTCCTTCATTTTCTTTTTAAACAACACAAACGTCACACTGGTCATACTGATAAGTATTGCCAGCTTTACCAGCAAAGTTTAATTATTTATTTCAGCTGTCGAGTAGACAGCCCAGGATAAGCACTCCCTAAGCAGAGAGAGGGTTTTTATCTCTTCCTTTCCCAGCTTCAATCAGGACAAAAACCACCGATGGGAATTTCTTTTCTGAGCCTCTCAGCCACGCTGAGGTGGAGTGGGGGGGATATATTTCATATATTCCACTCTATCCCCTAATTTTGCCCAAAGGAGCTCACAATTTAAGGGGATGAAATGGTTTGGGGGGAATAAAAGAACCCAACTGAACTAAGAATGACATGGTAAAGAGAAAAACTATTTAAAACAAAAGCATAACGTCCAAAGGATACCTTAGCCAACTGCGTTAAAGAGCCAAATGGGGCTGGGTTGTGGGGGAGCAGAGCTCAGTCCCAGGTGTAATGGTGATGGTGTCTCTGGGGTTCTGCCAAGGAGCTGGCATGTTCCTGATCTCCACAGCAGCACCAACAGTCAATGGTGACCATTAATTGGAACAGGTCTCGCTGAGTGGGATAGGCTGGGGTGGGTGCAGGATAGAGTTTAGTCCCAGCTATGGTGGCGATGGTGTCTCTGGAACTCTGCCATACTGTGTTTCCCCACAACAGGGGGTTATTGAAGAAGAGCCGCTGGGATCATTCTCCATTACAGTCCTCCATCAGGCCATGATAACAGTCACCTGCATGACGTACGTACCGGGGTTTTGCTTGTTCCCTGTCTCCTTGACCCTCCGAATCAGGCTTCTCTTGCATTCTACAGCTAGGAATGCCACTTCCCCACCTGTTACTGCCATCCGCATACCCTCCAACTGTGCCTAGGTGTGGTACCTATTTTCTTACCCAGTGTATGGAATATCAGGCATGTATTGAGTTTGTCCCCGGTACTGGGACTGGTACCAAGTCATACAACTTCGCTACTGTACCGCACATTGAAATTCAGAACACTTTAATATTTTAGGAAGGGGAAGCCATGTGAACATTGTAACAGGCCAGCTGTTAATATCTAAAATGCACTTGCTGTGCTGGAGGGAAGTGCTTCTGCACCATCGGCCCCACCCAGAGACACACGTGCTCCCCAACATGAACAAAGTGCTGCTGCTGCTCCTCATGGGGGCACCATATCGCGTAAAAGTGCGCACACTCAATGTAACGGAAGAGGAAGCTGCACCTGTGCCAATGGATGAATGAGCAGAGCTTTCGTCATGCTGGACAGGAGCAGGTAGGAAATGTGAGACAGCACATCAGTCTGAGGGTCAAGACAGAAGATCAGAGGCGTATCTACATAGGGCTTTTACTCTGGTTCTATCGTGGCCTGAAGACAGTCATGGTAGATGATGCACACCTGTGACCTGTCTCAGTACCAAGCCTGCTTTTTCTTGCCGCAAAGTCCGGATTTTTTGAAACTGGTTTTCGGTGGGCTTTTCCTGTTGCGACAGTGTCCGCGCACTTGGTAGTCTCGTGTGAGCTGAACTACCCTCACTGTGGGTTGCTGGAGCAGTGCTGATTGGCGGAAGGAAAAGTGGTGTGGGATGGGCATGGAGAGGGCAGTCATGTCTACCCAGAAGTAACGTCAAATTGCACTTTGCCAAGTACAGGAGAAGAGGGGTCGGGAGCGATCAACATTCATTGAGTGTTGGAGTGGGGAGTGGGAATGATGGAGAGTAAGGCCCGCCGTTTTAACACTACCCATCCCTACTTGGAAGTAACTCATCCTCTATTGCAGTTCCCTGAGAGTGGGGGTGGAGGTAATGGTGCCTCCATTCATTTGCTGCCCCACATGTACTCGTGGGATTCCACCCACCCAACCCCGCAGTTTCAGGGGCCATTTGCTCCATGCAAGCGGATTTTTCTTAATGTATAAACCACTTCACTGGCTACCGTTAGCCCTGGGAGGAGCCAACCCAATTTCGTTAAAATCCAGCTTTAAACCTCAAAAAAGTCTCCATGTAGATTTGGCCCAGTAGCCTGGAGTGGGTATAATGGCCAAGCAAGAACGTGGGACAGAGCTGGTCTGAGCACCAAGCCAGAAGTCTACATCAGAAAGGAAGCACTGATCTGCACGCCAGGAGCAGCAGAGGAGAATTGCTGTTGACCCAGCAATAGGGATGTTAGAGAATTCTGCCACAGATCCCAGGGAGGCCGAATTCCAGTGAATTCGGGACCCCAGAATCCATGGCGGAACGGAGCAACCTGCCTACCTGGCTGCGGCTCTGGCGGTGGCTCCGGCGGCGGATGAAGCGGCGGTGGCAGCAACAGCGGCAGCTCCGGCCGCTGCTGGGCTGCTGCAGCAGCAAATGGCGGCCATCGTAGCGACCGCCATTTGAGTCCCTACGCCGGCCCATGATAGGCTACGTATATATTTACGTAGCCTATCACGGCTAAAGCAGGGATGCAAATGGCGTCCCCTATGCCATTTGCATTCCCTCTTTAGCCGTGATAGGCTACGTAAATATATACGTAGCCTATCATGGGCCGGCGCAGGGATGCAAATGGTGTCCCCTACACAGGACAACATTTGTGTCCACAGCAGTCTGGCAGCGGCTGGAGGCCCCGCTGCGGGTTGGCCCAGCTGGCAGCTCCATGGACTGGCCACGGAGCGGATCCAGCCAGGCAGGATTCCGGGGGGGAGGAACGGATCGCCTCCCCCCCGTCGAGGTTTCCGGGGAGAGGAACGGATCGCCTCCCCCCACCTGCAGACCCCAGCAGAGCCAGGTAAGCGGGGCTTCATACACCCCTACCCAACAATGTTCCCAGTTCTTGTCTGTGGGTCTCTTACATGCTTTCCTGCAAGAGCTGACCAATGGGATCAAACTCTGGAGATGGGGCTTCTTGGGAACAGAAGAGACACAGACCTGCAGAGCACTGCTTGGGGAAGGTTCTTGGTGCTTCTACAGGCATTCTCCTCAGCTGTTTCCAATAAGTTAGGGTTCACTCACATGAAGGTTGCACCACAAAAGAAGTTAATGAAACAGACAGAGCTACACAACAGGTTCTGTTGGGGTCACCTCTCTGTTTGCGCTTGGATCTTCTCCCCACTGCTCTAGGGATCACGTCTCAACTCCCATCCCTGTAAGGAAGCATCTCTACATTAGAACAATCATTACACTCGAAGATGCCATCTTAACTATTTGGCAAAGGTACCAAAATAGTCTAAGGGCAAATACATGGGTGGCTCCCTTTTGCATGGCCATTTCCTCTTGGCATTCTGTTTTCCAGAAAGCTCCTCCTTGTCTCTGCCATTGTAGCTCCTGGCTTCATAATTACACAGGTGTTGAATTAGCACTTCTCCTTGGAAAGGGCCTTTCCCATTAACCCCTTAGTTCATTTTCTTTCCCCTTTCTCTGGTTTCCTTCTCATCAGTTCCTTGAGGCCGTCACTGGACTCGGAGGTGAGGTCTGAGCTAGTGAGCAAAAGCATCAAGAAGGTGTTCTCTCTGCCTGCCCTGAAGATGACAAAACTGAAAGCCGGCAGCCCAACACACACAGTCCAAACGCAGGTGACTCAAGGGGTCCGAGTGGAGCAAAAGGGCTTTTCTCAGCCTTGAACTGTGGCCAGATAAAAGGCTCTGGGGGAGGCTGAGCTAGACTCTGAGCCATCAGGGCACAAGCCACACACACTGGAGCCAGACACACTTGCTGCATGACATCCATCCATACCCCAGTGCTGTGCCCCTGAATTTTTCTTCAGTCCTGGAAGTACATTGTTCTCATTCTGGTCATGGGCCACAGGACGTGTTTTCTTTCTCTGCAAATGCTGTTCTTTTGGCTTACAAATGCCTTCAAGCCCTTCCTCCTTCTGTTCAGCTTTTATCTCTTGATGTCCTCCTTCTCCTTTGCGTTCCGTTGGCGCAGCTCGTCAGACCAGGCATCTCACCCGATATTTCTCTTCTTTCCTCCAAGCAGCAGGGAAGGGCCGCAGCTCAGTGGCAGAGCACATGCTTTGCATGCAGAAGGTCCCAGTTGGCTCCCCGGCACTTCTAGTTAGGTATGGGAACGCTCTGATAACCGGACCAGACATGACATTAATAGCAGGAATGCCGCCAGCCTGCACATGAAAGAAAGCGTAAATGGCAGCATCGGGGCTGCAGGGATGGAACGTTTATTCCTTTCTCTACTACCGTGGTCCTGACAAAAGTGCCCCTCCCAGCTACTATTGGCGTCAAGAGGGAATGAAAATGGTGCCTCCATTGGTGCCGATCGAGGCTTCTCTCTTGATGCAAATAGATAGCAGGTTCGGGTGGAGTGGGCATCAGTTTTCCTCAGGACCACAGCACAGGAGGAAAGGGTTGAACTACTCTGTCACACCCTACGATCCTCCAGTGCTGTTGAGGCTCCCCCAGGGCTGTTATAGAACCATAGAGTCATAGGGTTGGAAGGGGCCTACAAGACCATCAAGTCCAACCCCCCCCCCCCTCGATGCAGGAAGCCTGGTTCCCAGGCAGTCTCCCACTATCTACATTGTTAAAAAAAACAAAAGGTTCCATCATATTTTAACATCTACATTAAACTACTGAGTGAAGTTGTTTGGAGGTTTGCAGTGTGTTGTCATCAATATGCAGATGACACACAGCTCTATTTCTCCTCTCTGGAGCCAGGTGCAGCGCTCTGTGTGTGTGTGTGTGGGGGTGATGGACTGCTGCCTGGCCTTGGTAATGGACTGGATGAGGGCTAACAAACTGAAGCTCAGTCTAGACAAGATGGAGACACCGCTAGCGGGCGATTCCTCAGACTGGATGGCAGGGGTTCAACCTGCACTAAAGGGGGTTGCATTCCCCCTGGAAGATCAGGTGCATAGCTCTGGGGTGCTCCTGGATCCATCACTGTAATTAGATGCTCAAGTGGACTCTGAATACAGAGCACATTTTAACAGCTTCTGTTTGTATCCCAGATGCGCCCCTATCTGGAGGTGGATGGCCTAGCTACCCTGGTAACATCCCATTTGGATTCCTGGAATGCACTGCATGGGGGGCTGCCTTTGAAGCTCTTCTGGAAACTTCAGCTAGTGCAAAATATTACTGCGAGAGTTCTTACTAGGACCAGGCATTATGATCATATTATGGTGGTCCTTTCTTACCAGCACTGGCTTCTGATTCATTTCCAGGCCCAGTTCAAATAGCTGGTTTTGGTAATCTCTACGCAGCTTGGGATCTGATGGAATGCCTCCTCCCATATGTACCTCCTAGTGCCTTATGGCCATCCAGAGAAGCCCATGTTCAAGATCCCAACATTAGGAGGCTTGGAGGATGGCGAAAAGAGAAAGGGCTTTTTCAATGGTGCGTCCCCTCCCCTTGTTCTGGAATGCTCTCCCTAGGGAAACTCACTTGGTACCCACATTGTTATCTTTTTGGCACCAGGCTATAAAAAATTGTTCTCCCAGGCTTTTAAAAATATTAAAAATATTTTTAGTATTTTTAGATCAATTACTTTAGTCCCTGGGGATGGTTCTAGCTTTGTATTTTGTATTGGTTTTTGCTGTGCTGGTTTTCACTTATTTATTGTGATTTTGATTGTTTGATTATTATGCATTTAATGGTTGTGTAATGCCCAAGGGTTACTGCAAGAATGAAGCTGGTCCTGACCATACTCAAGAGAGTCAGACATTGCCGCTGATGTGGGTTTTTATAAACAGCATCTGTAGACCCTTTCGTGCCACAGGCATTGACTTGTTAGTGAAGTAGAACCTGTTTTCCTTCCTGTAGTGCCACTTTCTCCCTCCCCATTTTTTGTCCTTTAGTCGATTATAAGCTTGCAGGCAGGACTTCTCTCTGATTTTTTTCTTTTTGTTCAGTATGTTGATTTCAAACTGCTTTCAAAATAACTAATACTGTCACAGCTGCTGCTGGCATCCCTTGGGAAGGGGGGTTGCTTGCTGGTCCATAACCCAGAATGGCTGGCTGATGGGAGCTAATGTTTTGCCAATGGTTGGGAATCTCTTGGTGGTTTCAGTAGCGGACACTATCAGAGATTAGGGGAGGAGGCACCCCTCCCACTGGGAGGAGCAGGCGGGTGTAAGAGGGGTGTGTGCGTGCATGTATACTACAGAGATAACTACAGAGTTTACTTCTGCTACTCTAATGCTAAACACATTTACTTCAGGATAAGCACCGTTTTATTTAAACAAAATGTTAAAATTCGAACATAAAAAATAATAACATGAGCAGCTGTAACCATTGTTGAAGAATTTTACCGTTCTGCTGGGCTTGGCCAGAGAAGAGACACAGACTTTTGTTTGAGCGGATGTCTATTACCTGAGCGCCAAGGTGTGGTGCAGTCAAGAGTTGCCAGCGTGGCCCCTCGGGACCAGACCCAGAACAGTAGGCGCCTTTGGTATTTATACAAACAAGTAAACAAGGCACACAGTGTCAGCTTTGGTCAGTATTTGGTTCAGCGCTGAGTCAAGGGGCAACAACCTTCCTTCAAAGGAAGTTTTCTGGTTTCCAGAGACAAGGGACTGCTAGGCATTGTGACTCATGCGCAGTAAGTTAATCAGCCACCATCCTCTAGCACTAACTCAGTCACTACATCCTTTTGCCTGTGTGACTCTCAACACAGTCCCATGCTAACAATGCAAGTGGCATTTTTCCACTTCACCATGTACATCCCTGGTTGGCCACCCCCTGACGACAGCATATTTTAATAAATAAGAAGAAAGACAGGGTGCTGTGATGCTGAGTGGTGTCAGCCCTATCATCCCCAGGTATGGGGCAGTGGTGCCTTAGCTGCACTGGTGCCTGTCGCACACCCTCCAGAAAGGCCGTGGGGGCTCCCCTGACACCGTGCCCCGGCTGTGCGGAGGTTCTGCTGCAGTGCTGCACCGCTTGCCGTGTGCACCATCCAGTGGCCCACTCCTCTCCGGGCCTTCCGCCATGCAGGTGTGGGGATGCTGACTGCTCTTTTCTTCTCTCCTTTCAGGACTTTTATCAACAGACGGTGGTTGCCTGCCGGAACATGCTCACCAGCTTGGTGTCTGAGTCTCCCAATTTGAATTCACTGCAGGATATATTGATAGTAAGGGAGCAGTCAAGATGTCTGAAGGGAAGGAACAGCAGCTCCTAGGCAGGACATACTGCTAAAATTATTCCGTATCATACGTCTGTCTCACTTTTTCTCCGGGAAGCTCAGGAGTGCCTCAAGCGGGGTGCCCAGCAATTTTCCGTCCAGAGACTGACCAGGCGACGATCAGCTGCTTTTTAACAATAGTCCAACTATCTTTCATAGAATCAAAGAATCATAGAATAGTAGGGTTGGAAGGGGCCTTTGTCTCAGCCACAGTGCCTTTTTTGTGGTGGTCCTTCCAGTGCTGGCCAGCCTTTTTTGCAGCCTTTTCTGCAAGGTGTGGAAAGCTTGGCATGGGTCAAGTCCAAAATATGAGATAGCAGGAACATAAGATGGGCCGGGAGAGAGAGAGAGAGAGAGAGAGAGAGAGAGAGAGAGAGAGAGACTGCTTTAATAATTTATAAATTGCAGCAAGATTCTTTCCCCCATGAAGGCAGTGTGTGTCCCTGGCTGATCACTTCCCCAGCCACTGGTACTCAGAGGTAGACTGGCTCTGAATGTGGAGGTTCCACCCACAGGCCTCTGCTCCGGTTCCACCCACCCCAGAGGGCCCCAGCCACAGGCCACATCCTGGTGCCAAAATGTTTGCTTTCAAGAGATGGCAGCCTTACATATCGCACTGGCCAGCTCAAGGGATCTATACACTGGCTATTGTTATAAACAAATTAAATGCACCTCTGTACAACTATGAACACATGTGAAAGGCACAAAACTCTTTCCTTTAAAACGGGTGAGAAATGTAAGACCCTCCAGATGTTGGACTGCAGCTGTATACAAAAACCAAAACCAGTTCAACAGATGTTCTTTTTAAAACAACCATTTTTTTGTGATTTGATGTTAAATGTGTCCTTTCTAGTTCCGGCAAGATCCTAACAGAGCCCCAAACTTTGTGGAGTTGCAAACCCTGGATAATGCTTTCTCCTCTCATATTTTTTTCTCGCAGCACACCAATGGCTGGATTGACTCCCCGAAGAATTATGAACGGGAAAGGGCTCTCAGCAGCACCAGCCACCTCCTGAAGTTTGTCTCCGAACATCTGAATTTCGATGTGAGTGTGAAAGTGACACAGGCCGGAAATAGATTGATTCCTCCATCCCGAGACTGCGCTTGAGGAGGGGCAAGAAAGAACCCCTTGCTGACCCAAGTTATCGCTCATAAGAACGTGAGAATCTCCTTGCTGCGTCAACCAGCCACCAGTCCATCTAGTCCAAACGTGGACAGATGGATGCCCCCGGGAAGCTCACGAGCAGGGCATGAACGCTGCATATGGCATTACAGGCAGATGTGATGTACAATACTTGCATGATAGTTTTAGAGAAGAGAGAAATGATGGTAGTGGGGGGAAAGGGTTTGCTGGAAATCAGTAGGGTGCTTCTTACCCCACTGCAAGAGGCCCACCCCCTGTGGGTTCTCCTGGATCCTGTTTCGGGAGAGGCAGGTAGCGGCACTGGCCTGGTACATTGACTGCATCCCTTTCCAGAGGCCAGAATCTTGCCATGTGGTCATCCATGCCTGTGGAACCTCTGTCACTGACTGTTGTAATAAACTCTGCATGGGGCTGCCGCTGCCCTCGATTTTGGCCTAGACGTTTCAGCTAGTGCAGAATGCTGCAATCAGCCTCCTGGCTGGAACGGGGAGGCAGGAACCTATGCAGCCAATTCTGCAGCCACTGCACTGGCTTCAATTCAAGGTCCTGATCTTAAACTTTAAAGCCATTCATGGCCCAGCTCCAACATGTGAATCCCTTTGCCAGTTATGATCAACTGTGTTAGTTCTGTATGAGAACTAATGGCAAGGAGCAGGTCTTTAACAGTGGTGGCCCCAAGATCAGGGAAGATTCTCTTGGAGGAGGTCCATCTCTGTCGCTCACTCTTGGCCTTTAGGGGAAAATGCATGGCGTATGGATATCGTAGATTAGTGCTTATCTGATCTGCGGCTGTTATTGGCTGCATATGTTGCTTGTAAGAGACCCAAAGCCAAAAGTATTGTTTTTATCAACCATCCAGACTTGCATTTTCATCTGGTTCCCTTAAAAATAGTTAAAAAAATAAAACTCCATCTAGCTATTTTAAGCTTCCCCTTTGGCGATCAGGAACAGCAGCGTGTGCTACTGGGACTATCTAGTAAGTGGATTTCCTCGGTCACCCTTTGTTTCAAGAGTTAGAGCCATTCACGTGGTCTGTCTTTTAGAGTTCCAAGTTACTTCCTCCCACCCCTGGCTAGGCACCCTGGGGTTTATCTGCTTGTGGTGGCGCAGGGTGGAGGATTGGCCTGTTAACTGTCCCTTGTGTAGTCTGTCTGAATTGCCCCAGTGTCCGTTTGTGTTCAGGGGAGGGGAGGGGGAGGAAACTTTATTGACTTCTTCTCATTATTATTTTTTCCTTTTTAATATAACAAAACCAGAACATATAGGATCTTGGCCAAGGGGAAAGGTGTTGCTGAATAATATAGCACAGTATTAAGTGTCTCCTTATTTCTAGGCTCCTGCCCTGAAAGGTGGCCTAGAAATATTTTAAAATAAAATAAATAACTCCAGATTTAATTCTGCTTCCAGCTACTTGGGAGAAAGCTAATAGGCTCTACTGTGGAAGTAGCAACAGTCACTTCTAAATGTTACATGAATTCTTCTTGATTCCGCTTCCCCATTGCTCAGGAAACCTGCAGCAAAGATGGATTATGGGATGTGGAAGTCAAGCCTGCTGCATGCTGTCAAAGTTGAAAGTGCAGGTCTCAGGTGTGTCACTGCAGGTCTCTTGCCCACAAAAGGTCACAACTGCCAGCTCTGCGGATCGAAAGCACATCAGGCAATTAGAGGGCTGAGATTCCATCTCTCTCTTCCTTTTAGACAACACCAGAATTCTCCCTGCTTGGACAGCTGGTGGCACTGTTGGCCCTTCACATTGCCGACAGCGTGAAGGAGATCGGCCAGATCTCAGCAGAAGCAATGTACCATCTCCACTACATCATCATGAGCAAAATGGGTGAGGAACATGATGGGAAATCTTGATTTTCTGGTCAATTGCAGAGACTCCAGCTGGTCCAGAATGTTGCAGCCAGACTGTAGATCGGGTCCGGTTACATGGAGCACGTGACTCCCTTGTTACAGCAGCTTCACTGGCTACCAGTCTGTTTCCGGGCGGAATTGAGAGTGCTGGTTATGGCCTATAAAACCCTATATGGCTTGGGACCAGGCTACCTGAAGGACCACCTTCTGCCATACTAGCCTGCCCGGTTCTAAAGATCTGCTGGAGAGGCCTTCACTCTCAACTGCCACCTTCAGAGACGTGTTTGGTGGCAGTGTGAGAGGGGGCCTTTTCAGTGGCCGCTCCCAGGCTGTTGAACTCCCTCCCAAGGGAGGCTATGGTTGCTCCTTCTCTGCTGTTCTTCCAGGCAAAGACCGCCTTATTCAAGCAGGGCTTTGGCCTGTAAGTGGGTCTGTTGGGTTGGGTGCTGTTTTTATTCTGTAACAGTTACAGATTATATTATTAAATTATTATTTTATTGTTTTAACCAATTTTAATTGTCTCTGTAAGCTGCCTTGGGTGCCAGTTTTTGGTAGAAAAGTGGGGTACAAATACAATAAATAAATACGTGCAAAACCTGCAGTAGTTGGACCAGAAATGCCTGGTGCCTACAGAAACGACTGTCGGCTTGACTTCGTGCCTCACAAGGATCTCTAACAATTGTCTCTGATGTGAAACAAAGGGCTTGTTTGCACTTGCTCTTTTCCTGGGATGTGTCGCAGTTCCCAGGATAACGACACATGGCATGACCATTTTTTGTTGTTTATTGGTTATGTAGCACCATCCATGTTCACGGCACCTGGCAGAGTAGAAGATGACGGGTCCCTGCCCCAAGGAGCTCAGTGGCACCATTGGATGCCCAACCCAGAGAGCTCCCATCAGCTCTCAGCAGCAGTTACCACAGTGCCATCTTCCCTTTTTCTTTAAAAAAAACGCCGTTTTAGAGAAGTTTTTTTTTGCAGGGGCCCAGAGGTACTCTGGGAAAATGAAGGTGGCAGGTGTCACTGCATCGTTGTTCCACAGCAAGCCTTGTCCTCATCTCTTCAAAAGGTTTTTAACGAGAAAAGTTGATCCACCTGTCACTCTCATGGAGAAGGCTGGAATGAGCGGGGCCTTCTTTCTTTTCTTTCTAAACATTTTACAGAGGTTGTCAGGGATGCTGGTGACTGCTGTAAAATGTTTAGACAAAAGAAAGGGCAAGCCCAGCTTGTACTCTGGAGGGTTCCCAAATCTGTGATCTCCACAGCTTATCTTCATGAGCACCTAACAAAGAGGTTTACGATCTTTGCTCACCGTTTTGCAAGTGAGCAGTGCAGCCCAAAGTAACTGCTGAACTAGCCCTCAGCGTGACAATATTTGGAGGTTGTAGGTGGAAAAGGCTAATGCTGTGTTTTTCTCTTGGGAAAAAACCCTAGCTAAGGATATTGAGAAGAAACGGAAGAATAAGAAGGGGAATGTTGTGAAATGGTTCCGAGAAGATTTTTTCATTCCTGGCCCCATGATCTTTTACAACAACATCTCTAAAGTGGCGAAGGTATGGCTCTGGCTTACCAGCTGTTAGACAGTACTAAGCTCGTTCTTGCTGGTCTTCCTTCCTGCTCCCCTTTGTGCCTGCTAGTGCTAAGCTTGACTTTGTCTATATAACCATATCATCCCTCTCCTTGAGTTCTTGGAGCTGAAACATGCAACGAGGAGTATGGTACCATTTTGGACTGCAAGTAGGCAACTGCATTTTTGAAGCCCCACCCCTTTCACATGCAAAACTGGAACACTTTGGAGAAGGCTCTAGCTGAATCATGCTAATGTATGTTCAGGGAGTGGGGTTTTTATATGCAGGAGTAATCAAACATAATGGGGCCGCGATGGCTTAGTGGTTAAGACGCTGAACTGCAGACTGGAAGGTCGGCAGGTCAGCAGTTCGAGACCCGAGTGCCGCGTGACGGAGTGAGCTCCCCTCTTCAGTCCCAGCTTCTGCCAACTTAGCAGTTCGAAAGCAAGAAATTGCAAGTAGATAAATAGGTACCGCCTTGGCTGGAAAGGTAACAGCGTTCCGTGCACCTTGGTGTTCAGTAATGCTGGCCACATGACCACGGAAGCGTCTTCGGACAGCGCTGGCTCTTCAGCTTAGAAACGGGGATGAGCACCGCACCCTAGAGTCGGACACGACTGGTTGGGGACACCTTTACCTTTTTAATCAAACATGATCCTCTACACCTACAGTGTGAAATGGCACAGGCCAGCAAAAGCTGCACAATGGGATTGTCCTGAACCCTGCTGTACTCTGCAGCGATTTGTAGGACGCTGTAACCATTAAATCAGTTTTAAAACCAGTTAAGTTTATAGTTCACTATAAGACCAATCTGACATTTTCATCACCATTAACCCTGCCAGTTTTACACACACACACACACACACACACACACCACAGGAGAGTTTGACTTTCAAGGATATTCTGTGTATTCCAAATGTGTTCCAAGTGGGTCGCAATGAAAACATACTGAAAGGCTCTGTTCTGCAACTTTTGGCAATTTAACTCACGCTATACTGGGGTTCTCCTTCACTTTTCATCTAATGGTTGGGGCTGCTTGTCTTTTTTATTTTAGGTTAAACTTCTCACTGATGGTTTGGCAGCATTAAATGGTAGGACTTCTCAAGAATGGGCCTCTAAAAAAATCTAACTTGTATATTGTCTAATTTGAAATGTGTGTATGTTCTAAACTTGGTAATCCCAAGATTGATTGAGAATCCGTGACTTCAAAATGCAGCATTCTTACATTATGCTTTAAAAAAAAAAAAACTGCAGCTGTTCCAGTTGTCAACCTTTCTTTGCTTTCACAATGGACACTTGAATAGTTGTAGTGTTTCCCACATGTCACAAAGATCCCTATTATTTACATTAAAAATGTTGACATTGTGATGCATCAAGTTCACCATTTTCTTGTGAAGGAGAGACCACACACCCCCAGGAGGTAAGAGCATATTTTTCTCTGGCAAAATACAAACCTTAGAAGGAATACTTTGATCCCAGGGGCTTCTGAGTATCTGATGTCTTTCTAGGCTGCTGCTGACAGGGCAGGTGGAGTGACAGAGGCAATTTTTAGCTCTCCGTCCCCTTACAGAATTGCCCTCTGGTTGGGCCTCTGAGCCCATCCAGATATGGTGCGCTGCCAGGCACTGGGCTGGGGCAGGAGAGGCGGTAGGATTTCTTGTATCCTGGACTCTCCTCTCCCCTTCCTGCCCACTGGAACACCCCCTTTTCTCTCCCTCAGAGGCCACATTTGCGACCTCGAGAAGCAGCCGGCAAGGTTCTTTCTGCAACGGGTGGAAGGGATTGGGGAGGGGATCAAACCCTTATAGATTGTAAGAAGTAGGAACGAGCACCCATGGATATATGCAAACACATGAGTTACACGATTCCAGATGCATTTCAGACTCAGATCTGTTCTCTGGGGGGAAAGTTATTAAGTGTGAGGGCAAAACACAACTCCGAACTTTGATGTTATTTTCAGAAAAAATGGCAAATGCAGTTTGTCTGTTTTGTTCTAACAGCTAATTTGTAAATAATCATTGTAATAAATGTTTTGCTCAGAGAGACAGGAAAACATGCATCCACAACCTCCTTCTATTTTAAAAGCTGCAGGTCAGTTGAGTTCATCATGCCTGTCGATCGCATGGCACAACACTGTCGCCATATGAATGAATGACAAAAACAGTGTTAGAGGCCATAAAAAAGGGTCCAGTCCAGATCTACTCACAGGTGCCTACTCAGGCACAACGCACCACCTGGTGGCCCTGGATCGCCCTCCATCTGAGTCACGAAGCAAGACACATCCTGCCAGTTAATGGGACCTAAATGAGTATTGTGGAGCAGGTGTGGCAGCTACATCATCAGCTGCATGTGAAGAAACCTATGTTCAGTGCACAGAACACACTTGCTGGATCAGGGCAAATGTGCTCTTAGCTTTTCTTGCAAAGGCACATTTGGATTGCAGAGAAATGGGAAGAGTGTGAAGAAGAGGGAAACCCCTGACAGACAACCTCTTTTCTCCTTTGTGCCAGGCGTTTGGTGAGCATCTCTCCACCACTCAGATCACAGAGCTTGCACTCAAAGCGATAGACAATCTCACGAATGAAGACAAAGGTATTTCTCAGGCTGCAGGAGTGCTGCTGAGCTCCTTCCTGGAGGAATGTGGGATGGACATGGAGGATGTAAGAATCAAAAGGGACAGGGGAAGAGGTTTTCTTTAAATGGAACCCTTTCTTCAGACACAGACCTGGTTTGCATGTCACGGCAGCAATCCCTGGGTTGTTTAACCCAGGAATTGCCAGAGCTGAGAAGAGCATGTAGGCCATTTCTGCTTTTGGCTAACAACCCAGAAATGACCCATTCCTGGGTTGTTTCATGATGTGCGAACCCAGAAACTCTGGGTTGTTTATTGGTTAAACAACCCAGAATTAATCCATGGTTTGTTGTTGGGTTAACTCTGGTTGTTTAATGCATAAACAACCCAGAGTTTCTGGGTTTGTATGTCACAAAACAGCCTAGAAACAGGGCATTCCTGGGTTGTTAACTAAAAGGGGAAAGGGCTCATGTGCAGCTCACATGCTCTGCTCGTCCCCAGCAATTCCAGGAGGCACAGGAGTTGCTTTTATGACATGCGAACTAGGTCAAAGAGTGAACTTGTGGCCATAGCAAGGATGCCCCCTGCCTAGTATTTTGGTATTCTGTTTACCTCTCGAAAGCCAATAACCTGGTTCTCATGACATGAAAACCCACCATGGGTTATCACCCATAGTGGCTTGTCGTGATGTGCAAACCCAGTACGGTTTCCACAGGGTGGCTTATTTTTCACGAATAAGCCACCCTGAGAATCCATGGCTTGTTGCTGGGTTGTTCAGGGTGGCTTGTTTTCAGGGTGCCTTGTGACATCTGAACCCGGCAGAGTGGGTTCTTCATTGCTTGTTTGAAAGGGCCACAGACATGCTTGGCAAGAACACAGAAAACCTGACTGCTCCTCGCAGGACCCTCCAGCCCTGCTTGTCCTCCAGTTACTCTCCTCCTCCACCTCAGCCAGCTTTATCCCTTGAGAGGGAAATAGTTAAAAGGGGGGAGGGAGTCTCATTTTTCTCTTTTTTTAACCATTCCCCACAGGCACGGGGGGGGGGGAATTTAGACATGAAAACAGGAGCAAGGAAATCTTAAATCCCTCTCCCAAATCTCCATGGTTCTGAATTGGGGGCGTGTGTGTTTACCCAGAGGTAAATCAATCATGCGTTCATGCATCACTGTGCTAGGAAGAGGAACGGGCTGCAAGGAGCAGCCAAGGAAGTTTTTTTTTAAGTGTTAAAGACAGAAAATAAATAAAACCCTCTGCCACCTCATACTAAAAGTAAGGTAAGCCCCCCTCCACCCCTCTCCACTCTGAAGATATGGCATATGGATGTCAATGCAAGTGCTTTGCAAGACAAGAAAGGGGTTGGGGAGAGAATCTCGAGACAGCAGGACTATAGAGGAGTTGCACTGCAAAGGCCCCTGGGATACATGCAGGGAGCAGGCGGGAGGAATCAGTTGGAAACAAGCCACAACGAGCTCGGAGAGGCTGATGGTATGTCAGCACCATCATAGGTTAGTGATCAAATAACCAACCCATGGTGACTTTTTGTCAAAGTGGCTTATTGCGATGTGTGAACCAGCCCAGTGTTATATAATGCATAGACTTGGGCTAGGGATGTTGAAGAAATCCGCAACAGAGCCAAATGAGTTCAGATTTTCATAAATCTGAACCACAGATTCTGCAGCGGACTGGCTTTCTCCCTGTCGGGTGGATTCTGTGGACTTGTGGACCGGTTTTCTAACTTTCCCAAATTTTGCGCAAAATTCGCCATAGCAAATTTTAAAAACTGCCAAAAATGTGCATTTCCCCCATAGGCTAAAGTGTGGAAATGCGCATTTGGGGGAATTTGCACATTTTACACATGTTGCTCAAATTTGAAAACAAAAACACATCCGATTCTGTCAGTGGGTGGACCGACAGAACGAAATGTGCCTGACAATACGCGAAACACAGACTGAATGGATTTTACATAATCCGTATGTCCCTATCTAAGACTAGGACTGGAGATACCTAGATCTAGTCTTTGCACAGCCACCTCTCTGGGGAACCATGATGAGCAACTGACTACCTCCCAGCTTAGCCTACATCACAGGTGGAGATAATTGGGTGGGCGGGGGGAGAGAGGGCAACGTAAGCCAATCTGTGTTCTTTGGAAGATGCAAATGTTGTATCTTGTATTTGCAGATTTGCAGATACAAATGCAGCAAAAAAACGTGGAATGCAACCTTAGCCCAAACAGTCATGATATGATGAACACATAGCTGCCCCCAACTCATGTCTTTTTCCCTTTCTCCCCCCTCAATTAAAGATGACATGTGATGTGACATTATTACCACCAGAGTTTCGCAACCTCCACTCCACTTGATTGGCTGGAGCGGGCCGGGGGATAGAGAAGCTCTGGATGCAGCCATGTCACATTAGGCATCTTTAAGGAAATGGTACTCAGAGACATGAGAGCAGGTGTGGAACAGCAGCAGCAGCTATGCGTTGTGTGTAACGTGTGTTGCTTTGGGCCTTAGCAACTGCTGTCCATTGAGATCCTGAAATTAGAGGCACAAGAATCAAGGATATTGAGATCTCTTTGAATGTGAGATGGTGTATAATGATTGCATTAAGGATCTGTTTGGCTTCATTCCAGGAGAGCATAAGGTTTATAGCATGGTTTTAGGAAGAGATCACATTATTGCTTTCATGGTCTCTGCTTCCCCAAGTGACAGAATGTTCCAAAGCTTCCTCCCAGCCAGCTCCCAAACTCAGACTTCTGTCTCCTTTCCTGGTTGCATTCAAAACATGCCGAATGATTTCTTTCCACCCCTTACCCATGGAGGTGAAGTGTGTCCAGTAGCTAGTACACACCAGCCCCTTGTATTTACCATAAGCAATGCAACTATAACAGCATTTGGCACAGGAGGCGGGATCAAAAGACCTGCTGTTGTAAGAGGAGAGAGGAGGAGATGGCTAACTGGCTCCATCATTCTACTCTTCTTTGTCTTCTTCTAGCTGCCCATGATTGTCAAGGAAATTTACAACCATCTCTCTAACATCAATGACCCTTTTACCAAAGAAGAGATGATGAAGGCGGTGTGCAGCCTTGCCTCAAAACGTCTAAACGGAGTGGTAGACATCCTTCTGGAATGCTCGGTGGAATGTGATGAGTAGGGGCCTCAAGGAGATGAACCAATTTTCTCCCTAATGTTGTTTTTGTAAAATGTCCTCCAAACTGAACCAACGACACAGCTGCCCAGACAATAATACACATAACCATTTTGCCAGGGAGTCATTGTGCAATTGCTAGGATGGCTCAGATGCTCTACCGCAGGACTGCACAACTTGTGATTCAGCAATTCAGACATAGCCCATCAGCCATGTATTGTGGCTTGCCAACTGCTTGCCAACTCCCCTGTTTTTGAAGCAGGGTTGCAACTTTTTACCAGCCCTTACTCCCGCACCTCTGACAGCAGCTTGACCCGCAGACATTAGCAGTTGATAATGCTTATATCCTGATGTTCACCCGAAATCTGTCTCACCGTAACTTAAGCCTATTATTTTGTGACCTACAGTCGTTTTTGATAAAATGGCAATGAAATGCATAAAGTACAATCTGGGACCATTCAGTTAAGTGACCATTTACAATAGCAGTGATTGTGATAACACCACCATCCCAGCATTATTAAACATAGCTAATTGAATAATCACAGACTGTACTTTTCACATTTAACTGCCATTTCACCCAACTATTTACATTCTTCTGCTTCTATATCCAAATGAATACATACCTGCCAACTGAAGATAACACTTCGTGTATCTAATGAAGTAGTCTGTAGTCCAAGACAGCTTAAGCGGGTATATATTGGTTAGTCTTTAAGTGCTACGAGATTCTTTGTTGCTAATGGCTCTAGCTGCATTTACAGTACCACCATTACAACTCAAAAAATTTCAGCAACGTTTATTACCTGGTGTCCAGGAAGGCTTAACAGACACAGAAGTCAGGAAGCTAAACACGATCTTTATTCTCTCTCCAACAAGAATAGTAACAGGAAACCCCTTACTCCACCCAGATACAACTAAGTCCAGTGCCATCCAGTGATGAAACAATATCCAAACACCTAGATAGAGAGTTGTGTCAAGAGGGGCATGGAAAGGAAGTTATGCACTGCCATTTAACATGCAAGTATTTACATGTCTGTGCTGTAGAGTCAGGATGCTACATGCAGAGGCTTGGACATAACTCAAAAGCATAACTCCCATAAACCATATGGGAATGAGCTTGCCTGGTCCTTGGGAATAAATTCTCCCCCTCCTCCTCCAGCATGGCATGGTGAGGCGGAGATTGGAAGCATCCTGGTTTAAACTAATTTCCTGGTTTAAACTAACTGCAGTTTCTCATTACATCTGAACTGGGAACTGTGATTACTTTAAATGGTGATTTATTGAGCTAGCGAAGATCAGAAATCATGGTTTGATCTTGGCTTGTTTCAATAAGCCATAGTTTAAACCAACCACAGCTTGGTTTGGTTCAAACCTAATGACAAACTGAGGTTAGTTTCCAGGAAGTGGATGTTTCTAGTTTACGCCTTGTGGCTGTGACACAGGAGAGGGAATGTGAGAGAGCTTGCACTTGAGGTTCTAGCAGGCACATACCTGTAAAATCCTAAACTATAATTTAGTATTGCATCCAAACTCTCTCCTGAGGGAGAGAGATTTAACCTGAAGAGGGAACTGAAATCCAAACAACTGAAATCTGTGCAATATTTGTTTTAATCCCCAAAATACTCCCTTCAAAAGGCAAAATGTACCATTGCACCTTTTCTCTCTCTATCCTGATAGGTAGAGTACAATACCTTAAATCAGGAGTGGGCAACTTCTAGAGGTCCAGAAGCCAATCCCACCCGCCGCCGCCGCCACCCCACCGCTAGAACCCAAAGGAGGCCACACTCTCCCTGCCACCACCAAAACTGATGCTACCACAAAAACGTCAATTGTGCCACTGAATTTACATGGCGTGGTGATTTTTCTTTAATTAAGGTGTACGCCTCCCACATACCTTGCGGTTTTTTTAATCACTTTTTTGCTACTGCCACTGTTCCACCAAATGTTAGTAGTGCAACACTGGAGGCTGCAAAAAATGGTGGGATGGTGGGGGTGACATGTGGCCCATAGAGTGTGTGTTATCCACCCCTGCCTTAAAGGTACTGCACTGTAAATCACAAGGAACAGATACCAAAAAATCAAAGTGGGACAGCCAGAGCATTATATGCATATCCTGCTGTCATTTTTCTAGGCTAATGCAAGAAGAACTTAAGGGAAGTATAAAAGGCCTGACATTTCTTTTTCTTTTTAATTCTCTTTTGAAACCCTGTAGCAGTGTAGCCGAGATGTGGAAGGCATTGGTCGCCGACCCGTATTCCAACGTGAAGCTGATAAGACCTCTGCTCAAAAGGCTGCAGGACGAAGACTCACTTTCCGAAGTCACTTACAGGCGACACAGCAAGTCTCAAATGCCACTGGCGGTACGAAACCACTCTGCTGTCCCTTTTATCATAATCCTAAAATGGGGGGCTTGGGCTGGGCTGGGGGCTTCTGGCAAGGCTTGGGAACTCACCCAGTGGCTTCTGGGGTTGTGCCTTTTGCAGTGTCTTGATGTGCCAGCGTTACCAAGTAGGAAATGCTCATCTCTGTGAAAAGGCCTCATCCCCTGGTTTCTGCAGATCAGGCCTGTTCAAGGCACAAGAGCAGGCCAGGTCAATTTTCATGGACAGTTGGCAAACCTGTTTCTGGCTGAAGCTGAAACAAAACTTGAAGAAGGAAAAAAACTCTCGGATATAGAAACTTTCTCTGTCAGATCCCCAGAATTTGAATTGTATGTGGATAATCTGGTAATAATAGTAATGTGAAACAATATGGCCCCTCCTTCTATGCACCTTCCAATCTCTTTCTTTTCCCCCCTTCCGATCTCTTTCTTTGCCCCCTCCCAATATATTTTCCCCTTATTCCAGTAAAGACAGACATAATATAGAGTAATATAATGCTATAATAATATAATGGGTTGAGTCTAGCTTCCTTCCAACTTTGCAACTGACAGATGGGCATACCAGAAAATCCGATGCTGGCTCAGCCATCAGACTTCTTTCCCTCTTTTTTTAAAAAATGCATTTTATGTACTCCATTAATCTGTGGTCGTATTCATTTTTTAAAGGAAACTTTTTTCAAGTTTTTTCAAACTTTTTCAAGTGATCCTGACAGCATGGAAACTGGCCACTCAAGGCTGTATGCTGCTGGCTTCTGCGTCAAACTTCCTGATCTGACTTTTCCAGAGCTCTGCAGTAGAGAAGATTAGGTGCCTTGAGGTTACGCTCAGTGATGGCATTTCTAGACTGGCCTTGCTGTTATAAAAATATTGTGTCTGTCCTCAGCTTATTTTTCCCTGACCTTCAGCCTCCTGTTTCAATTCCAAATATAAAACCAATGCAACATTTGAAGATCTAGGGGGAGTGGGAAGACCATATAACATACATTAACCAGCCATATGAACCCAGTCATGAGCATGCCCACCAGCATGGGAACTCTACCCCCTTAGTGCAGCTATATGGCATGGGTGCGGTACATGAGTGCTTAGTAGACCTGCAAAGATATGCTAATCTAAGCTCTCTAGATTTAGGCTGCAATCCTATACCTACTTAACTGGGAGTAAGTTCTATTGAACTCAGTGGGGCTGTGTTTTGAGTAGACTCGTATAAGATTGCACTATTGGGGTGGGAGGGGGTTGCTTGTTTGATATGCATACAGTTAAATGAACAATACACACACAATTTAAAACAAAAATTGCAAAAATTCAAGGCTGGGCCCTGAGTGTAAGGAAGCAGAGTGTAGAGATGGTTGCCAGTTTCTTCTCTTAAAGAGTCTTGTATTTTTCACACTTACAACATAATCAGTCAATCAACACTCAATCAGCTGCTCAAGCTTTTCTCATCCTTTCTTCTCTTGAATCTATGCCTCTTATGCAGCTATGAAAGACACAGGAGCCCCCATCCCCCCACCGCCCAAAGTTGACAACCGTAACTAGAGGCCTGTGTGCTCTCTTATGTTTGCTTGTTTATTGGAGGGTGGGGTTAATCTGTCTTTCCACTCCAAGGAATGCTCAAGGCAGCTAACTTCCATAAAACAGCATCAAAATAGTCACAACATGATACAAAGAACAGCAGTTAAAGCTGATTAAAACAAGAGAAAACCAAAAGCAAATTAAGAATGAACATGAGTCGGACCAAGGGCTGGCCTAAATAAAGAGGGGTTTCAATTGCCAGTGCAAGCCATGAAGCCAGAGGGCTGAGCGGCTCTCCCAGGGCAGAGAGTTCCGCATTTTCTTCCAAGGTCGGGAGGGGACCTTTCTCTCAAGATGACCTCTACTGAACATAATTCCCCTTTCCTTGTAACCTCTAGGCCACCAATGCTTTATGTCTCATCCTGTCCTTACCTGAGGCTGCAGAGGCACTTCAAAACAAATTCCCCCACCTGCTCATGGCACTGGTCACCCAGATCTATTTTGTTCTTGGGACAAGCAGGAGAGGATCCAAGAGACCAAGTGGTGCGTCTGACATTATTGTGCATTCCACCCCGTTGAGGTAAGAAACCCATTAGTAGCCTCTGGGATGGCCCTCTTCCTCTGGATGCTTGCAAACGCGACTCATTGCCCTGAATAGCTTGGTGGTCACCCCAGAGGTCCATGCCTAATACACTTGGCGATGGTTGGCATGGAGTATGGGATGCTAAGCAAACCAGATGTGTGTGGCCAAAGAGCATGGCCAATGGGAATGATGGGAATTGGAGTCCAACACATCTGGAGGGCAGCAGGTTGGGGCAGGCTGATCTAGATCAGCGTTCTGCCAAATGTCTTTGAGCAGCTCACAAGCAGGCCATGAAGGTGCAAACTCTCTCCTGCTGTTTGTCCCCAGCATCTGGTTACTCACAGGTATCCTTCCTCTGAACATGGAGGATTCATTTAGCTAAGAGACAGATCCTCCATGAATGTATGTAACCCTTTGTTCTTTTAAAACCATATAAAGACATTGGCCATCACTGCATCTTGTGGCAGCGAATTCCGTAAGAGCTGATCACACACTGTGTATAGAAATACATCCTGTGGTCAGTCTTGAACCTGCTGCTGCCATCTTACTTCACTGGTTGACCCTCAGTTCTAAAATTACAAGAGAGGGAGAAAAAACAATTATCTGCTCACTCTCTTTGCGCAAGCTTTAATTTTTTAAACCTCAGTCATGTTGCTCTTTAGTGGTCTTTTTTTCTTAACTGAGAGAGAGAGAATGAGAGAGAGAGAGAGATTCCACTTCCCCTTGATGCAGGCCTGGAAAACTTGAAATCCCACCAGCCACGTTGCTTGGGCTCCCCCCACCCCATGTTTCTTTTTGTCATCAGCAGAACAAGAACATTTATTGAACTGCTGGTAGACTGAGTTCGGCTTGGCTGATCACAAGCTGTGCAGGCTTAGACAGAAACGTGACTCTTTCTGCTTGACACATGTCACAGGCAATGTGGTTGAGTCTCTCAGGCCCAATGGTTTCTAGTGATACTTTTCCCTTTGTTTGATTCAGCACTGCTGTGCAGGCACTGAAGAACCTGATCGCATGTGCCGGCTACATCAAGGAATATAACATTTTGGGGATGCAGGGGTGTTGGGACATGCTGTCGACTCCTGAGAATTTCTTCGAAGGCCTTTTCAATCTGGTTAGGTAAGAAACTGAAAGTTGGGAGACATGTTCTCTAGGACTAAGCTACAGACCCTCTCCAACAGAAAAGGGGAGATATTTTATTGATGTTAAGGACAGGAGTAA
The DNA here is from genome assembly GCF_057233095.1 of Heloderma suspectum. NCBI lineage: Eukaryota > Metazoa > Chordata > Lepidosauria > Squamata > Helodermatidae > Heloderma > Heloderma suspectum. The sequence continues at coordinate 5,574,398 of NC_139459.1, read as the reverse complement.
ACTACAGCTACTTGCAAAGGTGAAGGTGAATGCACAGAACCCAGCTCTGGTTGGACAATTTTGGTGGCTTCAAAGTGGCCAGCCATGAGAAGGGGACTTGTGTAAACTGATCAAGACCATCGAATGTGAATGCAACCCTTCCTAAGATGTGAAGATGTAACTGGAAGCAATGGCTGAAAGTTAAAATAGAATGTGTTCAGAGGATCTGACCGATTGAGAAACTGTGGGAAGGAAATGCCATCCCTTGCTGTTTCCAAGGACTAAGTTCCTTTCCACTAGCTCCATTTTAGCCAAGTATTGCCTGATGGAGCGGATATTGCGAAGGCATTTCATTTATCATCGCCTACATCAGAGCTCCAATTACAGTGGGGGCAGAGGAATTGGGACCAACCCCTTAGCTTTTGTAATGGCTTCCTTAGCTACTATTTTAGAAGAATACAGGGGGCGAGATTTGACTAAAATTGGGGGGAATCAGGGGTGGGCCTTGTGGATTTCAGTGAGCCCCCCTCCTTTCCCCCCATAATTTGAGAAGTGGTCTGTATGCAGTGTGGGTCTAGCAGACCTGAGTGGTGGTTCTTGCTGACCTTCAGAATAGTGATCGCTTTGCATTTTCTGTTGGCTGTTTCAGGACATTGTTTACATTCACCAAAGTACACCTCAAAATGATGTTCAAACAGGCCAATGCGTACTTGCGCCGTTCCGACCTTAAGGAGAGGACGGTCGGGATGGCCTTCTTCACCGAGGTGAGAGTTCAAAGCCAGAAAAGCATGCAGGCTCTCTGGAAGCCATAATTGGGACCTGCCAGGGGTTTGGCACACACACATGCGCGTACGCGCATGCACACCATTTCTGCAGTCCCAGGAAGGGAACAAAACCAGACAGTTTAGGAACCCCCATCGGCTGCTATTTCTGGCCAGTGGCCTGCATTTAGCTTTCTGGATCACTTTCTGCAGGCCTCATAGAGGGGTTGCAGTAGCCACTGACTGAGTTTGCACAAATCATTGCTGACCACCGTGGTTTAATAAGCCATGGTGGCATGTGGTACATGCCAGGCGCCATTCTGAATATTCAAGCCGCAGCAGGCAGTCGTCGCAGCTTATCGTGTGAACCCAAGCTTGTGTTTCTTGGGTGGCTTGTTAATCACAGCAACAAGCCACCCTGCCTGGTTTGCACATCACAATAAGCTGCGACAAGTGACTTCTGTGGCTTGAATATTTAGAATGGCAGCAGGCACACGCTGCAAACCACTGTGGCTTAGCTGGCAACAATCGTGAAAACTGGCCAGATACAATGGGTTGCTAACTGGATGGGGCCAGACACAGTGGATTGCTGTTCACAGATTTGTCATGGGTGATTGAAGCTTATGTGTCTCCTACACACACACACACACCCCACGTATACATTTAGATTTCTCCGCTCCTCTGCATAGGAACCTGTGTTTTGTGAATGCTGATCGGAGATAAGAGCTTTTCCCTGCTAGGAAAGGGGGTGAGACCTGGGGGAAGAAGCTGGCAGGCTGGATGGGGAACCTCCAGAGGCCATATCTAGCACATGGACCAGAGGTTCCCCATGCCTGTTGTAAGTGATTCAAACCATTTTAGGGACCAATAAACTGAATTGACTGAAAAACCCCAATTTATGAACAAAGACAAGTACTTTTAGTGCATGTTTGCAATTTGTTTTTATTTTTTCTTTTTAAAAAGGTTATTTAGAAAGAAAGAATTTAAAATTATCTCAGTAAAGCAGAATCCAGGATCCAGTAAAACCAAATTGAAAAATGTCATTTTTGTGACTAAACAATCCAATATAACAGAAATAAGTTCAACAGAATAATAACATCAGAAGGCAAACAACACAACAGCCAAACTCAGATATTACAAAAGCATAACCTTTTTTTTATTAAACTAAATGTAGTACTTCTTGTCATGTTTTCATAGCTATTATTCCTATTCCAGTGTTCTGTAACTGAATATCAACATTGTAAAGACTCTTTGTTAAATTTCAGCATATCCCTCTGTGTCTGCTTTTTTAACGGGGGGGGGTGTAATCTAGCAGGATTCGATGCCACACGTTCCTTTTCTGCTCTTCCATTGTAGGCAGTTATGGATTGGACACTTCCAGTATTTAGCCACTAGCATCCGATCAAGTGCCAGTATTTTTCTGCTAACTTTGTAGTACTTACCTTAAGTCACATCCATCCGTTGTTTCTTTTCTTTTCCCAAGTTTGGGTTTTCTTGGCACAGATTGTTTTCGAATCTCCCCTCCCACTTTGGCCTTGCTTACCATCAAGAGTTTTCTTTCTCAGCTTCTTTTTCACCCAGAGATAGGCCTCTTTTTTGTGAAGCAAGACATCCTGGATGTCCTCCGAGAATGGATGACACAAGCCTGCCCCCTCATGCAGGTCTTCAGTATTCGAGGGCTGGGATACCTTCTGCAGCATCCTCTTGAGGTAAGAGATTCACTACAGGAGGTGAATGGCAGAGTAGGTGTGTAGGACACAAAGGGCAGACTCGTGCTGCAAACAGGGACCTTTTGGCCTGGGCTTGGAGGGCCTGGCTAGCCTACATGAGGGACATGGACCTGGGTATATTCAGGCCTCAGAGCTATCTTCAGGTGCAGAAGGAAGAGTGATGTTACTGTAGGGATGGCGGAGAACTCCGCCACGGATTTCAGTGAGGCCAAATGCACTGGCATTCGGCCCCCCGAAATCCGTGGCGGAATGGCCTCCCACCCCCTGCCCCCCTGCGGATTCCCCCCCGGGACGAAAGCTTACCTGGGGTGGATGTTCCGGAAGCAGCGGCTCTGGCGGCGGTGGCTAGTCTTTTGACCGGCTGCCGCAGCTGCCATTTGCATCTCCTGTTTGCCGTGATAGGCTATGTAAGTATTTATGTAGCCTACCACGACAGTCCAAAAAAAACAACAGCGTACGCAAATGGCAGCGGCTACGGCGGCCGCCATTTATGTTCCCTATTTTTCGCCATTTTAGCCTATGTAAATATTTACATAGGTTATTACGGTGAAAAAAAGGGGAATGAAAATAGCGTAGTGGGTGCTATTCGCATTCCTTTTTTTCGCCATAATAGCTTACATAAATATTTACATAGGCTAAAACGGTGAAAAATAGGGAATGCAAATGGTGGCTGCCGTAGCCGCCACCATTTGCGTACGTTTTTTTTTTTTTTTGACTGCCATGGTAGGCTACATAAATACTTACATAGCCTATCACAGCAGCCTGGCTGGATGCAAATGGCGGCCGCTACGGCAGCTGCCATTTGCATCCGCAGCAGCCAGTCTGTGGCTGGAACTCCAGCTGCGGACGGCCCTAGCTGGCTGCTCCACGGAGCTGCCGCGGAGCGGAGCCGGCCGGGCAGGATTCCGGGGGGGAAGACCGGATCGCCTCCCCCCCCATCGGGGATTCCGGGGGGAGGGATGGCACACCTCCCCCCCCCACCGCGAATCACATCTGCAAAAAGGTAAGTGACTTTCGTACATCCCTATGTTACTGATGGATGCGTTTCAGCTTGTGAAGTCTGAAGACATGGGCAGATCACTTCAAGGCCTGAGACCAATCATTTGCGCTCTTGCTCCTTGCCCTTCCTGGCTCATTAAAGCTGCCAGAACAGGATTTGCGTTCTGGATCTAGGGATGATCCAACGGAACCAAATGAGTTTGGATTTTCATGAATCCAACCTGCAGATTCCACAGTAGACTGGCTTTCCTCTTGTTGGGCAGATTCCGCAGACTTGCAGACCAATTTTCTAACTTTCCTCAATTTTGCACAAATTTCATCATAGAAAAATATGCAAAATAAAAAAAAAACCCAGCCCAAAATGCACATTTCTCCTATAGGCCAAATTGTGAAAATGCACATTTGGGGGGAATATGCACATTTCCACACACGTAAATTTGCGCAAATAGGGAAACAAAGAGCCCCGATTCCATCTGGGTGGATGAGGGAATGAAAGGCCTCTGACAATCCACGAAACACAGATGGAATGGATGTTACATAGTCCGTACATCCCTATCTGGATCTCAAAGATGGTTAATGCCTCTTTTAGAAAATATAAGTGTGGCAATATTAAGTGCTGTGCTGAGAATTTCTCCCACATTTTTTTCCACCCTTCTCATTCAATTTTATAGAAAAGAAGTGGCTTTTGAAAAGAAATTCAAGGGAGAAGAAATTTTGGAGAAATTCTCACGGGTTGGTTTTCAGCTTCTGGTGCTTACCTTACTTCTGGGGTGGCTGAGGAGTGTGTGCAAGAGTCCTGTTTTCATCATACAATCATCTGTCTGGCAGCCTGTAGCCTCCTCAGCTTCCCACACATCAATTAAAACCCAGGGAAAGATACCATGAGGTAATTCCTCCCATGGAGCCTCTTCAGACCGGGAAGTGCAGGCAGCCGGAGAGGTTGGCTGTGATTAGGGAAGCTCAAAAACACCCCAACACTAAATTATAAACACCCTGAGAATGAGGCAGAAGAATGGAAGCCTCTTTCATGGGGGATGAAAACTTCCAGGAAATTGGAGGTCGGAATTTGACTCAGCAGTAGCTTTACCTCTTCCCTGGAGCTAGAACACAGCACAGCACCCATCTGACACCTGCACTGCGGTGGATGCAAAATGGGTTCAGCCTGCCAACACAGTTGATGCTGTGGCAGCATTACAAAACAAACAAACCCCTTATGAAAAAACCTTACTACAGCCCCTGCCAGTGGTGAGCCTACTTGTGAGAAACCGTTGAGAATTTATCCTCCCCCTGGAGAAATTTGGTTAGATTGTCTCCCCAAATTCTCTGCCCAGAAATAGGGTGGAGAATGTCAAGAGGCCACTTGTGCACAGCCCTAAGTAAAAGGAGGTTGTGGCATGACCCCTTCTGAAGAAACCCACTTTGGATCCTAGTAATTTGAATAACTAAGCAATCATTTCATTGCAAGGTGTGAGAGCATATAGTGGCATCTCAGCTCCAACTCAGTATTTCTGGATGATGCCAGTTACTTAGATCCGTTCCAGCCTGGGTTTTCTCTTGGTTTTGTTGCAAAAATGCCCTTGGTTGCTCTAGTGGACAACCTGCACCAAGCGGTAGACGTGGAGCATGCAGCCTCATTTATTCTCCTGGACTTCTCAGCCAGGTTACCATCAACCACAGTATCCTTCTGGGCCTCCTGACCAGGATGGAACTAGGGATGGGCGAATCTGTGATGGTTGAGCTCATGGAGTTCTCCAAATTCGTCTTCGAAACTCAGTTTGCCTCATTCGCATTCCCAAATGCAAGCATCTTTTCCCCCTAGGCTCAATATCAGCTAAGGTCTGATTGATGAGCACCAGGAACAGGGCTCTTTTGGTGGTGACCCCACAGTTGTGGAACACCCCCCCCCCCCGAGATTTGCCAAGCCCCTGTCTTCCTTCTTTTAGATGGGCTTTGAAAACATTTTTTTTTTTTTTGTATTAGCAGAGGCTTTTAAAAAAATAAAAAAATTTGCCTCTGTTTTATTGCTGGATTCCTGGATTAAATACCACTGTATTTTTATTGTCTAATTGATTTGATTTGCATTTTTAATTGTTGTTTTATGTGCTACTTTGTAAAGGCTTTCATCTTGAAATGTGGGGTACAATTACTTTTAATCATTGGTCCTTGTGATTGGCTGGCAGTATGAAGCATTTGGATTGGCCAAGCCTGGTATAAATAGTAGGAAGCTGGGCCTCTCCTGTGCTTGCCCAGTCAAAAAAGCAGGATTGGTGGAATGCTGTACTTCAAGCCCCCTGTGTCTGCCCCATCAGGCCTCCAGGAATGGATGGACAGTGGGGACCCTGGGCCTGGAAACGCCCATTCCAGGTCTAGATTGGGATACAGCTGTCCCCAGCCTGTCCCCAGCAGGGTCTCTGGCTGAGGTCTCTCCTGGCCTTGCTACCTGAAATAAAGTGATACCTGGTATTGAACCTGCGCTCTTATACATGGCAGAGTCTGTCCTTTGAGCTTTTCTACATGAGGCAGGTAATCCGCTGTTTTGTTGCAGAACTGAAATCTGAGCTCTACACAAAGAGCTTTTCCTTTCCTGCTTTTCTGCTACATAACCTCTAGGTGGTGCTGCGCTATAGCAGAATAGTGTAATTACACAAGTAGGAAAACACGTTTTCTTTCACTTTCACAAATAATACTCCATCTTCCCTGCTCTAAAAAAAAATGGGAAAATGCTCTTAAAAAACAGAAATGAAACTGGGGGGTCATGACATCATCTAAATAACCGTGAGTTAGGAATGACAGGCTCACATTAAATGCCTCATGTAGAGAAGCAATTTATCACTGAGCTGTGGCTATGCCAGAATTAGGGGGGAAGTTGCAGACTGTAAAGCTGGTAAATCATGTTCTACAACAGCTCAGCCCAAGTCCCAAAGTATCTGGTTGTTATTTCTTAGAGCATGTGCACTCCAGCTGTGTGGCGATATTAATCCCAGGAAAAGCTGGTGCCCTTTGCACCAAATGCCAGCTGGAGTTTCACTGGTGAGTATACAGCATGTCAGTTTAGACATAGGAAACTGCACTCCTTTTTAGGCTTCCTAAAAAGCCTAAAAAGGCTTTTTAGAGGTAACCACATGAGTCTGTTGCAGCAAAACCAAAAATGAGCCTTGTGACACCTTTAAGGTACGTTGCACTTCAGGCCTGAGAATTTTTGCTCCTTTTAAAATTTCCCCATGACATTCCATGCAGTGTCCAACGAGGAGTGCTGGATCCATTGACTGGGAAGGGCATCTCCTATGGATCTCCTGTTGAGCAGAACTGCAGGTGGGCAGGCTGCCAGTGAGTCGGCTGAGATGAAGCCTTTTCCAGCCAGCTGAGCTACGGCAGACTTCCCTTTGGTGCAGATCAGTCGAGCTGGCCAGGAAATGCTCTAGCCGCTCATTCCCAGTTGCGTGCTGAACACTTACTGAGGTGTCCTACTCTTGCTGTGTTTTGTGGGTACAGATTGAAGTGACTCTGTGTGTGTGTGTATCAGTTTAGGGTGGTGGCTCTGATGTCATTGGGGTGGTGAATCCACTCCAGGTTTCAGTCAGAACCAGTCAACTCTAAAGGAGCTATCCAAAGTGCGAAGCTCCTTTGGAGTTCTGACTGGTTCTGACTGAAACCTGGAGTGATTTCACTGCCCCGTTGACATCAGAGCCACCAGCCTCCACTAGGGATGCTGGAGAAATTCTAGACAGATTAAAATGAGCTCTGATTTCTAAGAATCCAACCTGAGGAATCTACTGCGGAGCACCCCCTCAGGCCGTGTGGAGTCCATGGACTTTCAGATGATTTTTTTTACTTTCCCGAAATGTACGCATATAAATCCGTAAATTTCTGCTAAGGAAACATTGAATGGAATGGGTAAATGTTATGTACTGAGGTAAATTATGTAAATATTTATGTAATTATTTCCGTATTTTTTCCACATGACGAAAAAAATAGTATTCGCATCCGTCTGTGGACGGATGACGGAACGAAAGGTGCCTGACAATCCGCGAAACACAGACAGAGCGGATTTTACACAGTCTGTACATCCCTAACCTCCACTGATGCGTATGCCAATAGTGCTCTACAGTAACTGTGTTTAATTGCCTGCTTTCTTCCTTGCTTCCTTCAGGATGAGGTTTTGGAACCCTTCCTCTCTCCTCTGATCAGCTGTGCTTTCGATCCAGACAGGAATATTGCCAAAGAGTCCATTAAGACCCTCCAATACGTATTCCATTACTTGAACGTGGAGGAATATGGGTTTATGGGGACCAGCCTTGTCCCACACCTCTTGAATTACTTTAATGATGTAAGTCCACAGACTCGTGAGAAATGGGCTTTGTCCGTGGCAAGGGAAGTGGCCCAATATCAACAGCAAAACTTCCAGTTTTGCCAGCATATCAGGTGATTCTGGACAATGCCTGATACACCAAGATGAATGCAGCCCATCCAGCCACAGGGGCCACCATACGTGGTGGTGGGCTATGTTCAACTAGGTGACTCACGCATTGTGCGAGCCTGGCTTATGCTGTTGTAGGGTTGGACCCATCGGGAGATAGAAGGCCCAGTTCACATGGCACAAAAAGAGGGAGCACAAAAAGAGCATCGAAACAACCCAAGGACACTCCATCTCTGGGTTGTTAGTGTTGTTGCATCTGAACCCAGGCCTCTGGCTTGTCTCTCTCCTGACAAGCTAGTGATCCAAGTTTGGACGCATCACTAAACAACCCAGGAATGGAGTGTCCCTGGGTTGTTTATCCACTTCCACATGCACCAGCGTGCTCACTTCTTCCCAATAACCCAGAGTTTGTTTGTTTTTTAAAAAACTGAGTTGTTGTGACATCCAAATGGGGCCATTATGTTTATTTAATTAAAACCCCTGAAAAATGTGACCCGCCTGCCCTACACAAAATGTGGGACTGAGTGATATTCCCCCCACCTCTCTCTCTCCTCTTAGGAAGACAATGAACTTCGACGTTCCTCCATTGTTGTTTTTGGGATGCTTCTGATGGGGGTGAAAGAAAACCACAGAAACACTGTGACAGAAGATGTTCTCAGAAGCCTTATTCCCCTCTTAATCCAGCTGACAGACTCTTGGACCAGAGAAGTGAGTCAAAGGGATAGTCTACACATCGCCCTTGTCTGCTTGGTGACCCACTTCTTTGTGATGATTGTCCACACCCAACGGCAACACAGAGCAATGGTTGTTGGTCATGTGGAAATGTGCCTAGAGGTTATGTGGTAGAGCTGGATGATTCTGAAGGCATTTGTTGCTGCTGTGGAACCTGTCCACATTACTGGGAGTTTCCACATGATAACACATTACTTTAGTGCAGCCTTCCTCAACCTCCTGCCCCCCAAATGTGTTGGACTAAAACTTCCCGTCATCCCCAGCCAGCATGGGAGCTGTAGGTTGGGGAAGGGGCCACAACAGCTGGGAGAGTCGCCATAAGGAACAGCTCACCACACAGATCAGGGTGAAAGGTTTCCAGGGGAGTGTTAGTCTGCTGCAGCAAAACCAGCCAAAAGTCACGTGGCACCTTAAAGACTGTTGTTTATTTTATTTTTTATTTGGATTTGTACCCTGCCTTTCTATCAAGAAAAATGGCACCCAGGGTGGCTATGGGTGTACGTCTATCAAAAATAATAATAAAATAAAAACTATATACACATCAATGTGCTATTAATTGTAGAGCATCCCCCCATAAATGGGAGCATTATGGCACAGTAAGCGTCAGAGCAGCAGCCATTGTGCAAAAATAAAGCGTTTTAATGAAAATCTCTTCTATGAGACACTCCACTTTGGCCAAGCAAGAACAGAAGTAACACCAGCAATTTCTTCAAAGTGTTTATAATGCAGAGAAGTGACCTTCATTACCAGACCCCAGTTTCCTGGCACCGTTTTTGTCCACGTTCAAAAACCATGAAATCTATGAGGAAGAAAGCCCCCAGCACGATGGCTTTCATTTTAACAAATGAAACTAGCAAAGTGATGGCGCCGTACATCTTTCTGAGCTACAACCCACCGTCGGTGGCAACTTCAGGGCCGGCTAACCTTGCCTCTCCTGTTCCTGTCTAGGTCTCCAGGGGCGCACTTTGCAGCTGTGCCAAATTCATGAAATGGGTGGACATTCCCAGTGACCTCTTTGATTATGAAACACATGCCAGTCTCTACAGCACATACTTAAACATCTGCAGATACATTGTGAGTAAGAGCGTGGTTGGCGATGTGGTGCTGGGTCGTAGCACATTAACCCTTTGGTGTGGTTGTGCCCGAGGATGCCCATAGAGATACTGGACAACGTCCTTCTGTGAGGTTGCATGAGTTTTGTGGGAGGTTTGGGGCCCTGCCTCTATTTTACCAGCACTACCCCAGTCCTTTTCCCAGCAAATGTCGCTGATCTATGGATTGTAGGTGGTAACCACATAGCACAGCGACAGATGGACTTAGAGGCCCTGTACTCACACATCTGTTGTCAGTGTTATACGTATTCCCTTTCCTCTGCAGTGCCCTTTTGTCTCCCTAAATGCATCACTCTTGAAAGTGGGAGACATCAGCAGTGGAGACTGAAGTGAGGCTGTGTAGGGAGAGTGGGTTCCCATGGGTGTCCCTGGTTCCTAAACAGGAATCCTTGGGAGAGATGAGATAGGACCAGAACTGGGGAGCAGATCTCTTCACACACCCTTCCCCCTATCTGTGATGCGGGCATGCAGAGGGGAGCAATATCCCTTCCCCAGTTTGAGATAAGAAGGAGATACTGGGTGGTGGGATAAAACTATCACAAAGAGCCATCATTAGAGTGCCATACTTGGAACCGAACTAGAATTGGAAAAACAAAACAAAAAACAAATGCCTTTAATACTCAACCCTACCCCGTAGCATTGTCCCCCCACCAGTTAATCAACTAAACCTTTAGTTAATTAATCTGAAATTAAACAAACCATCTGAAAAATAGGAAGGATACAATCAAAGGAACCAATAAGGGAGGGACCCACAAGGGGTAGATCAAGCCCACTACAAAATAATTGGTTCATTGCTTTCATTGGATCAAGCTGACATTTTAAAATTATATCTGAGACTGTTAGATTTGCAAATATTAAATTCTTGCATTTTTATTTTTGATTGATTTTACTCATCTTTTACTGTATGCTTGTACATGGATATTGTATTAAAGAGAGTTGATTATATTATATTTGTGTGCATCATCAGATCAACATTTTGTGAGCATATTATATTCTACCAATTATTAAACCAACTAAACTTGTATCCCTCTTGTTAGGGTTTTGACATTAGTGTAAACACACATTATGTAAAGTCTGTAGGGTTATAATGGATGGACATTTCTTGAAAAAATATCTGAAGTTAGGGTAATTTGTATGTCTGTATGTTTCATTTGTTACTTTATCTTTCAGAGATATTAAAGAAACCCCTATGTAAAACAATTTGCATAAATTACACTGGTTCCTGTCTCTGAATTTTTACTCTGTTCAGAATTTGGCAAGAGACAGGACAAAAACTTTGCAGGGCAAAGAAATGAACTGCCTTGACCGGACAGAGACTTGCCTACCATTGGAGGCTGGTGGCTCCAATTTTGGTGGGGCTGTGTATCCATTCTGAGTTTCAGTCAGAACCAGCCAGAACTCTAAAGGAGCTATCCAAGTTGCCGAAACTATTCTGGGGATAGGAGCCACTAGCCCACACTGCTGCCTACACCCTTCTTTGGTTCCCGGCGCTCCATTAACGCAACTTTGATGACCACGAGGGCTGGAGATGTACTGAAGAGGTGGAATTTTTATGAAAGCCAAATTCTGTACCTTGACTACCTTCCTGTTTTCCCTAGATATGGAGATATAAAAACAAGCTTTCGGAAATGCTAGCCCAGGTGGTCGAGTATCTCGGCAGCAGGGATGCCTCCTACCGAGAAGCGGCCGCCATACTGATAGGTAATAAAAGCCCGACTCCTGGGAAAGGGGGGGGGGGCAGGACACAAGCCCACGGTGGGATTTCAGCTGAACCCCCGCAGGATGCGATGCAGGGATTCAACCCCATGTGACAGTCACTACCCAACTCTGCCCAAAGGAGGAAACTAAAGCTAGACCTCACCAAAAAGGATGCCTCTGCAGAACAGTTTTAGTCCCACAGCAGGTCAGGTGGTTAAGAACATAGGAAGCTGCCTTATACTGAGTCAGACCCTGGGTCCAGTACTGTCGACACTGGCTGGCAGCAAAGGCTCTCCAGGGTTTCAGGCAGCAATCTTCCCTCACCCTACCTGGAGAAGCCGGGGATGGAACCTGGGACCTTCCGCCTGCAAAGCTTGTGCTCCGCCACACTGAGCTATGTGAAGTTCTCCTTCATTCCTACAAAAACCTCCAGGTTCAGCTGACTGACTGGTCTGAGCAGCTAAAACGACCTGTCTTCATTGCCGGTGGTTCCCTTCCCCCTTCCGTCCAGGTCTCAATAACCCCATCTTGATGTAACCAGCAAAATTTTAAAGCTATCCAAGGGTTGTCAGGCTGTCCCTAGTATACTGAAGAGGCTGTGCGCATCAGGTTTGATTAGCCGTTTTAGCTGGACAAAGTATCGAGTACAGGAGCTGACAATTTTCTGTTGATCTGCCTAGCATGCAATGCACAGCATATGAGTCCAGACGTGGTGACTGCAAAAGAAGTTGAGGACATTTTTCTGGGTAAGTAGGTTATTTAGGATGAAAATGGTTCCTTTCTCTACAGGAATCATTAATCTCGGGAGTAACCTAATCTCTGATTAATCCCAAATTTATCTCACCTTTGTTACTACCGTAGCCGGCATACCCATCTTCTTGCCAGTGACATCACAAACACCACGACGAGTTTGTCGTGGGCCACTGTTGGGGTGAAGATGTAGTTTTAGGGAGCGGACCTTTAGAGTCTGTGTTGAAAACAACAGGAGGAAATTATATTGTACCCGCAGATGCAAGTAGGGCACGGGAAAGAACACCCATCGTGTTGTCATGGCCTGAGTCTCCAGAGTCTGAGGACAGTAATGCAACCTCCTCTGGATGCAGGGGCGCTGTTGTACTCCACCTCCAAGCCGATTGTGGCAGATGGCACACGCAGTTCCCCATAGCTAGCCCAGCATTTCTTGCCCTAAATCCAGGGTTTTTTCCAAACTCATTTTGTGCCGCATTTTCCCATCACAGCGGCTTCAGAGCAGCGTGGGAGTCCGTGTGACCTCAGCCGACTTCTGTGCGGGCTGGTGGAAGCAGTGCTGATTGGCGGAAGGGAAAGTTACGTGGGGCGGGGTCATGGGAAGAGCAGAGGGGTAAACGTGTCTACCCGGAAGTAACTCATCGCCTGCAATTCCACTTTGCCAAGTAGGAGCAGCCCTGCTGCTCGGAAACTGCGCTGTTGTGAACAGGGGCTCAGTCACTGCCTCTCGCTTTAAATGTTGCTTGAGCGTGGGAGTGGGGAGGGGAGCCAGCCCTGCTCTTTTGAAACTGCGCAGCTGCGAAGGAGCACAGCTAAGAAACAGTGGATGCCTGAAGATTCAAAGCTGCGCAGCTAAGGAAGGGTGGATGTCAGGGCGGATGACTTTCATGAATGCGTACCCAGAATCAGTTCATTGAGCCTGTGTGTGTGTGTGGGGTGGGCGAGCCTGTTGATTGGGCCGTTACTATACATCAAAGACAGCGTGCTAGTCGCTCTCCCTCCTCGCCAGCTCTGCGCTCTCTGCTCGCAGCACCTCTTGCACTCCCGCTTGTTCTGCTCCGTCTCTGGGTGGCAGCGGCTGCCTGCCCACCTGCCCGCCTCATGAATGTGTGTGTATGTGGGGTTTGTCATGAATGTCTACTCGTAAGCAAGCCTTCCCCTGCACTTAGTTGAATATGGAAGGGAGGGGGAGCAAGGCACCGCTCATTGGCTGCCCCACACCTACGCAATTGCTGATGCTCATTTCTACTCCCCACCACCCCACTAACGCAACTTCCATTCCCATTTGCTCCACAAAAGCGGAGGAATGCAGCACTGCATGTGCCATGGAAAGAGCTAATTCATTTCTGGGAAAATGTGGATTTTGCCCAAATTGCTTCACAAAACATTTCCTTTTAGATTGGCCCCTGGAGAACTGGGTCCTGGGTGGCCTTTCTGCAGCCAAGCCTTCTCCTGGGTGGCCTTTCTGCAGCCAAGCCTTCTTCTACAAGATGGCCTTGTAGGCCCCTTCCAACCCTACTATTCTATGATACTATTCTATGATTCCCTGAACCCTTAACTGATGCCTCTTCCTCCTGGGATGAGGGCTCAAGGTCTGGCCCTTGACGCTGAGTTACCTCTTTGTCACCACACTGACTTAGCAGTAGTAGATCAGTAGTCGAGTACTTGCGCGGCCTGCAGATGGTCTCCCTGGCATCAGGGCAGGTGCCAAAGGTAGGCGTGGCTGGGCACCTGCCGAGGGCCCACAACCCAGCAGGGACCCACTGACAAGAGCCCCCGGGATGTGCTCCTCCTCTTCCCTGTGGCAACCTGCTTGTTCACCCGCCTCTCGCTCTGGCCCAGGCAATGAGAAGCAGCAGACACCGCTGGCTGCCAAGCAAGCAAGTGGTAGCAAGGACAAGGAAAGAGGGTGAGGACTGCCCGGCATCTCCCGTTTAAAAAAGGGTTGGGTGGCAAGTAATGGGAGAGGCCTCTCTGCCGAAGACCCTGCTAGGAGGGACAAAGAGTCCAAGCTGCTACAAAGGATGTTCTTGCATCCTTCTAGCTTACTTCTGAAAGGGCACAATCCTATACATGTTTAGACAAAAGGAGTTGTAAGACTTTTTTTCTGTCAAAACATGTATAGGATTGCACCCTAAGGGAGCAATCCTATTGGGACAGGCAGCCACCTCCGAACTCTGAGGCGACTGGCTGTCCAATGCGAGGCAGAGGGAGTGCAGAGGGGATCTTCTCCGTGCTCCAGCTGTCCTGCATTTGCGACTAGATGGCTGGTTTTGGCTGTCGAGCTGCAGGACTTCGGAGCGGGATGGTGGTGGAGCTGGATGGTGCGTAGGAAGCATCATACCAACACTTCTGCACTCCCCACCCCTCCCTGCCCCTGGGAATGCCCCCTTTTGCTCTGCTCCATGCTGTTCATCCAAGCACAGAGCCCAGGGACTATCCACACTGCCTACGAGGCGGCAGGGGAGGCGGCGGGGAGGCGGTTTTCCAGGAACCAACCTTGGAGCGCGGGCTCTGAGGTCAGTTCCTGGAAACCTAACAATCCTATGGCTGTCTAGCTGCTGTCTAACAGCTGTAGGATTGTGCCCTGAGTCTCTTTCATGTAAATAATACTGGGCTAGGTAGTACAATGGTGGTGATCATCATGCAGCTCCTTCTGTCCTTATGATGTGAATCCACAAGGCAGCTCAGCCAAGACCAGGCAGCTCTTCGTATCCCACCCCTCCTAACAATGTTCTATGTTGCCCCATAACCTTCTTCTCAGGGCAGCTTACAACAAGAACGGGTTCTCCCTTGCTGTTTCAGCTCTCCGGGACCTTCAGGGCGACTGTGACGCTTCTGTGGCCAACGCTGCTGTCGAGGCCCTGGAGGAAGTGTTTCGGCACTGCGGGTACCGCATCAATCCACACATCATCCCAGTTCAGCTCCTGGCCACACTGAGAAACAACATGGCAAAGCAGCCTTTTGAGGCCAGGCACTGAAATGCCCTGAACAAGGCCTTGGGAGAAGGCAGGCAAGTGGGAGCAACGCTCCTTGCTTCTGAGTGTCATGGAGAGAAGCCGTGGAAAAAGTCACATGGAAAGGGCCGGGGTGGGGGGAGCTTTGCTTCCACTGCCATTTGCTGGGTGGAGGACATTTATCAAGAACCAAGCCCTAGGAAGGCCACAAAGCCAAGAGTGAGAGTGGAGAGTGGCCATGGTGACCAGAGAGCTGATGGCCACATTGTTGTAGCCCGTAGCATCTCTCTATTTATTGCTCTCCACAGAAATAATAATCTATAGGTAAGGTGGATGCAAAGAGCTGAACGCTCGTTTGGTGGCGAGGTCATCTCCCCTCCAGAGTACCAAAGCAAGAGGTTCTTATTATCAACAAATGGTCTATGAAACAGCATTAAAAAAGAAAAAGAATAAAGACTCCGCAAGCATTTCCATCCTGGGAGAGCAGGATATGGGGAAGGGAGAACCCTTTGCCCGTCACTCAGCATACAGCATGCAAAGCCCAGGGCAAGGTGGAGAACGTGTGGCCCTCCAGATATCGTCGGTCTGCAACTCTCATCAGCCCTAGCCAGCTTAGCCATCCCTTAACCTCCCAGGGATGATGGGAGGTGTGGTCCAACAACACCTGGATGTGTTCTCCATCTATCGCCTAAAGAATATGCTTTCTGTGCATAGGATCCCATAGTCAATACCCAGCATCTCCAATTAAAAGCATCTCAGAGCAAAACCAGACATGACATTAATTGTGCAAATGCAATTAAGAGGCAGGTTTTTGGTCATGTAAACAGTAGCCGGGAGAAGCCAGAACAGCCTTCTTCACACAGCGCATAGTTAAATTATGAAATGAGCTACCACAGGATGTCATGATGGCCACCAATTTGGGTGGCTTTAAAGGGGGGTTGGACAAATTCATGGAGGAGAAGGCTATCTTTGGCTACTAGTCCTGATGCCTCTATGCTACCTCCAGTAACAGAGGCAGTGAGCCGATGTACACCAGTTGCTGGGGAACATGGGTGGGAGGGTGCTGTTGCACTCATGCCCTGCTTGTGGGTTCCCAGTCGGCGGCTGGTTGGCCACTGTGTGAACAGCGTGCTGGACTGCATGGACCCTTGGTTTGAACCAGCAAGGCTATTCTGATGTTCTTAGCCTTGGGACAATGAAGAGGTGACATTTAACTCTTTATCCACTGGCACCAGTGAAGGCTTCTCTTGCAATGTGAACAGCAGCTTGGGAGAGGCCATTTTTGTCAGGAATGAGGTGCAGAGAGGAAAAGAGCTAAACTCTCCTACCCTGGCAGTCATTGTCCTGGGGATGCTTAGGGCTGTCCTTGGCTTCTGCTGACATAACAAAGAACACGTGCAGCAGTTGCATTCATGCAGTTAACATCATGGCTGGTTTGGTCCTCAGGTAGCAAGTGCTGGGGAAACTCCTCGTTGTATATATAAATAACAACAGATAATAATATAAATGACAACAAATCTTCTGCTACATTAATGTGGTGGTGAGATGCTGCCCATCAGAGTAGGCCTCACTGGGCCAAGATGGGCCTGGTTCCAGCGCAGTACACGCTTTGTAAGTTCTGGCAAAGCAGCAGCCCTGTTTTTCCATGGCTCACTGCATGAGTTTAAGCCAACGTGACCCCGTTTAGCTTCTGAACCTTGATAAGATCTAAACCAGTGGGGCATGGTCAAAATACCAAGCTTGGAAATGTAACGCCGCCATGCAGAATCATAGATGTTATGCTTCAAAACACACCAGCTATGCTGAAAAATAAGCAGGTTGGCCTGGGTCTCTCTCTCTCTTTCTCTCTCTCTCTCTCTCTCTCTCTCTCTGATGCACAGACACACAAACACACAGAGGAGAATGGAAAGGCTGTTATCAGATCTGTTGAAATGCTGGATGGGGATTTCTCTCTCTCCACGTTTTCATACTGTAAAGGAAGGTGATGGACAAACGTTTTGGATGACTGATTGTCACTCATTCTCATCTATGATCTAAGAATGTTATTGGCTAAATACCGGATGAATATGTTATTGGTGGGGCGGAGTTTACTGTGCTGAATGTACATTTTCCCAGCCTCCTTGCAGCAATGCCCTTTTCCCCTCCCTTCTCACTTTCCATCTCCCAGCCCCATATTAAAATAGATTATCCAAAGCAACATGCCAGGGCCCAGCTTTGGGAGGTCTGGACAAAATTCTTCACTGCAAAGATTTTGATAACATGCTTTGGAATGGAGAGTCAGTCCTCTATGCCAAGGATGCACAACCCTTCCAGCCCCGAGGGCCACATTGGGCATCATCAGTGGGGCAGTGGGATGCCCCTGCATGTGTAAATATGTCCACACAAACACACACATATGTATCGCTCGGTTTGGATGGGGAGGCTGCTACAGGGGTCACTGAAAGACTACACCAGTGACTCCAACAGGCAGCAGTGCTGGCTCTTGAGGGGCTGCTGGAGTCCTGGTGACGCCAACTGGTATCGCTGCTTCTGAATTGCCATTAGCAGAATAAAAGCAATGATGCTGATCAGCCAGGGGTTGGGGGACTTTGGCCGGAGGGTAGGGGGGAGAACGGGAGGCCACATGCAGCCTGCAGGCCATGGGTAGTGCACGTCCATTCTTTGATGAAGAATACTTACCGAAGTTGGCTACCAGTTGCTGTCCATGGAGTTCTGTCAAGGCTGGGGAGGAGTGGGGTGGGGGGAGAAGAAGCTAAGTGGAGCTTTTGAAGTACTAGGACCTAGCTCAGAAAGAATATTCCAATAACATCTGGCCTCATTTTTGTAGGGGTTTTTGTTTTGTTTTTCCCCTTCCCCCCATCCCTTGCTCTCTCTCTCTCTCTCTCTTTTTTTTTTACCATCCAGCCTGATAGTGAAGTCAAAAGCTTGCGCACTCTTTTTCTGACATTATGGTTGGTCCTAATAAAGGTTCTGTTGGCTGAGGGTTTTGTAGTAGTTATTGTTTTTCTCTTATGGGCCAAGACCTTTGCTTTTTACGTGCCTTGGAAAATACAATAAATGGGTTGGGTGGTCATGCCATTCCTCCAGATAAAGCAAAACAGCAGCATGCCCCTCCCCATGTTCCTAACCCCCCCTCCCAGCAGATGGCAGCAGTGTGCAATATTTTGAGACCCTCTTAGCATGTGGGCCTTCCCCCCCCCCCATCTTTTTGGGACAGCACCAGCATAACACATCCTTGGCTCTGCCAGTGGGTAGAATTCATAGCTGTTTTCTGATTTGCTTGCTAGCTCTTTTATCACCACACATAGAGAGAAGGAGCACAGAACAGTCAGTCAGACACACACACACACACACACACACACATGACCAACACTTTTCAGATCAACTTTGTGAGTACCTGGAGAATTTCGTTGTACGCCAGTTTACTTTGGAATGGCAAATGCCACTGTGATGACCAGAAGATCAGAGGAACATATGAAGATGGGCCTTCAACAGAATTCTGCAGAGGATGTTTTCAGGGTTGGACAAAATCTATTTCTAGTTTATGTCACTTTTGCATCTTTTTACCCATAATTCCATTCAATCTTTGCACTTTTTTTAAAAGGAAACTTTCTCTCAAAATATGCAATTAAATATGTACTTCCTCTCAAAATACGTATTTAAATCTGTATATGTTTGAACTACAAAGTTGGGATACTGCAAATTCATCAAAGATCAAGATCAGGGAGTTTTGTATGGGAATTCAAAAATTCCTCAAAAATACCTACTTTTTGATAGCCTACCCATCCCTGAGTATATAGCCAGTACTTCCTAGTCCTCATCAGTGCCACTTCAATTTGTGCACAAGCCTGCCACCAACATTGTGCTTTGAATTTTAAGTGATGCAGGCCCCCCGGGGGGGGGGGATTATTCTGAAATGGAATAAAAGAGTAACAAATAAATAATCTTACATCCTAATGCTGTACTGGGATAATCAATATCCCAGCAGACAATTGTGATATAAGATTTATTATTTATATGAACTCATGTGAACTGCATTCAGATACAAATGAAAAAGCTGTGAACACCAAGAATCAGAGAGTCTGGAAGGTAGGTTTTGCTATCCAACTTTCTTGCAAGTTCTTCTCTAAGTGCCTTCACCTGTAGTGGTTAGACAGGCATCTATCAGACAGAAGGTATTTTCTGTGGTTGTGCCCTTGTTGTGGAGAGATCTTCTGATGCTTTGATTATTCTTTAGCCACCAAAGTCTATTCTGTTTACCCAGCTTTGGGGGAGAGTAGGGGGTAAATTGATTTTGTTGTATCTGCTGTTTGTTTATTGGCCTTTCAGCTGCTAACTTCTGCTTTGTTCTTGTTCATTTTGTATGTATAATGACATCCTTTCTGATTTTATCCACTGTTTCATATTTTTATTATACTGATTGTTTTTCTGAGATTTTGTTAAGCCGCCCCAAATCCCAACCATGGCAGAAAAGTGGCATACTTTTTAAAAAGTATATAAACAAAGAAATATTGCTTTCACCTCTTGACACTTCTTTCAAACCCAAGAGATGGATACAGAATTTGTGTGCAAATGTGAGTCTCTCTCCCTGCAGAACATAACAAGCTGACATTTTCTTTTTCAGATGAAACGACACATTGCCTTCAATTGCATTTAGCTCTGAATTTTCTGCATTCGTGGCAAATGTAGCAGCAAAAGCCACATATTCCCACAGACTGTTTCCCCTTGAAAAGGAGAAAGCTAGTCAGCCTACCCCCTAGATAACGTCTCATCTATATCTCTGCCGCTCACACCCTCCGAATCCTTTTTCTACTAGACAAGAGACCGCACTGTCTTTGGGGTTGTCTTTCGCTCTCTCACAACTCCCTCTTTGAATTTGCAGTTTGCAGCAACTAAATCCATCCCAAAGAAAAAGAAATGCAAGAAAGCAAAGTGGCTGTCTGATAAGGCTTTACAAGTAGCTGAGGGAAGAAGGGAAGCGAAAAGTAAGGGAGAAAGGGGAAGATATATTCAACTGAATGCAGAGTTCCAGAGAATAGCAAGGAGATACAAGAAGGCCTTCTTAAATTAACAATGCAAAGAAATCGAGGAAAACAATAGAATGGGAAAGACTAGAGATCCCTTCAAGAAAATCGGAGATATCAAGGGAACATTTTGTGCAAAGACGGGCATGATAAAGGACAAAGACGGCAGGGATCTAACAGAAGCAGATGAGATTAAGAAGAGGTGGAAAGAATACACAGAAGAACTATACAGGAAAGACCTTAATGTCCCTGATAGCCATGATAGTAGTGCAGTCACTGAACTTGAGCCGGACATCCTAGAGAGTGAAGTCAAGTGGGCCTTAGGAAGCATTACTAACAACAAAGCTAGCAGAGATGACAGTATTCCAACTGAGCTATTTCAAATCCTAAAAGATGATGCTGTTAAAGTGCTGCACTCAATATGCCAACAAATTTGGAACACTCAGCAGTGGCCACAAGACTGGAAAAGGTCAGTTTACGTTCCAATTCCAAAGAAGGGCAATGCCAAAGAGTGCTCAAACTACCGTACAATTGCTCTCATTTCACATGCCAGCAAGGTTATGCTCAAAATCCTACAAGCTACACTTCAGCAGTACGTGAACCGAGAACTATCGGAAGTACAACAGGGTTTCAAAGAGGCAGAGGAACTGGAGATCAAATCGCCAACATTCGCTGGACCATGGAGAAAGCAAGAGAATTCCAGAAAAATGTCTATTTCTGCTTCATTGACTACGCTAAAGCCTTTGATTGTGTGGATCACAACAAACTGTGGCAAATTCTGAAAGAGATGGGGGTACCAGACCACCTTACCTGTCTCCTGAGAAACCTGTACGAGGGTCAAGAAGCAACCGTAAGAACCGGACATGGAACAACCGATTGGTTCAAAATTGGGAAAGGAGTACGACAAGGCTGCATATTGTCACCCTGCTTATTTAACTTATTTGCAGAGTACATCATGAGAAATGCTGGGTTGGATGACTCACAGGTTGGAATTAAGATTGCCGGGAGAATTATCAACAACCTCAGATACGCAGATGATACCACCCTAATGGCAGAAAGCGAAGAGGATCTCAAGAGCCTCTTGTTGAGGGTGAAAGTGGAGAGTGCAAAAGCTGGTTTGAACCTCAACATTAAAAAAACGAAGATCATGGCATCTGGCCCCATCACTTCCTGGCAGATAGAAGGGGAAGAAATGGAAGCAGTGACAGATTTTATTTTCTTGGACTCCAAGGTCACTGCAGACGGTGACTGTAGCCATGAAATTAAAAGACGCTGGCTCCTTGGGAGGAAAGCTATGGCAAACCTAGACAGCATAGTAAGAAGCAGAGACATCACCTTTCCGACAAAGGTCCGTCTAATCAAAGCTATGGTTTTCCCAGTAGTAACATATGGCTGTGAGAGCTGGACTCTAAGGAAGGCTGAGCGCCGAAGAATTGATGCTTTCAAACTGTGGTGCTGGAGAAGACTCTTACGAGTCCCCTGGACTGCAAGGAGCTCCAATCAGTCAGTCCTAAAGGAAAGCAGCCCTGACTGCTCATTGGAAGGACAGATACTGAAACTGAAGCTCAAATATTTTGGCCACCTAATGCGAAGAGAAAACTCTCTGGAAAAGACCCTGACGCTGGGAAAGACTGAAGCAAAAGGAGAAGGGGACGACAGAGGATGAGATGGCTAGATAGCATCACTGATGCAATGAATATGTACTTGAGCACGCTCCAGGAGAGAGCGCAGGACAGGAAGGCCTGGCGTGCTATGGTCCAAGGGGTCACGAAGAGTCGGACATGACTGAACGACTGAACAACAACATGAACTTGCCTATCTGTACTCTGCAGAGTTATTGATTTAAGGTGTAATCCTATCCACATTTACTTGGGAGTAAGTCCCATTGCACTCAGTGCAATCTACCTCTGTGTAAACAGGCATAGGATTGTTCTGTGTCTCAGCTACACACTTTGTTCATTAGTAATAATATCGGCCCATTCAACTGCACATCTTCAGCAGATCCAAACAAAACGCTATGCTGTTCTGCAATCTGCTACTGCTGCATTAATTCATTAATTAGAAATCATTCCTTTCCAAAGCACTTTTAAAAACTGCATAGTGCTATGCAGTTTTTATCTTCACCATGTGCCTGTCAGATAGGCTATGATTATCTCCACTTAACAGTCAATAGAAGCTGGAGGAAAACGAGAAGTAACAAACCCACATGTTTTTATCTAACTTGGAGCTATCAGCAGAGCAAAAAAGATATACGTCAAATACACATTATCACTTTTTGTATACAAATCTAGCCACAGCAACTAGGTGGAAAAGGCTGTATGATGGCGTTTGCATGAAGCAAATCAAACATCAGTGGTGTAACATTTAAAATCAACTGAACATCTGCCTATCTGACTATCAGTATTCAGCAGTGGCTTTAAAATTCAATCAATCACACCTCCGTTCGTCATAGTTTTCAGGACATGATTATTAGTATATCGCCTTTCCCAGCTCAGTTTGTGATCATAATTTAAAATAGCACATTGTCAACTTTCAATATTGCTCCTTTTTCTCTTGTATGCTGTATTCTTTTCATAGTTTGTTGAGTGGACTAGAGCTACACCACATAGGTGTCTGGCAAACATGGGATGAGCCCGGATCTCTGAATGTTTAAAAGTCCAGCTCTCTTTCACATGGGGCCAGTTGATTCTCCAGTCCCTCCAGATTGGAAGACATTGTGTCGGATACAGGGAGAGATTAAAACGTGGATCTTTTGGATCTGGCAAAGTGATGTATTTCAGCCATGCCTTGTAATCCTCCAGGTCAAATAGCCCATGAGCTGTACATGTCATGCCCTTCCCGATGAGTGATAACACAACCTGTGGCAATCCTAGACAGGCAGCAAAAAGAGCAGATGTCATCAACTCTTATTATTGAAGATAGGGGAGGCATCTCATGAACTGAAAGACAATAAAATGTGCAACTAAAATTATCATAGTTGGACAGAGATTTAAAATTATATTGATTGATTTTTTAAAATCAGTAGCCTCTGTTTTAGTGAACTTTAATGAAGATGTAGTCACTGAATTTTATTGTATGTGTTTTGTATAATTTTTATCTTGTATGCTGCCTTGAGACAGTTTTATCCTTAAAGGCAGCCTAAAAATAATTTAAATACATATTTTTTTAAAAGGCAGTAGCAGATGAAGTATAAAACTGCAAGGATATTTAGTCCTTAACCCAGGTAAAATGCTTGCTTTAAACAGCAACATCTTGAGCAGGTACCTAAAACAGGCTAGGAGGGGGCCAGGCAATGTCTCCCAGAGCCTGAGTGCTACCACCAAAGAGGCCCTTTCTCAAGTACTCACCCATGGCAATTCAGATGGTGGTGGTGGGTCACAGAGTGAAGCCCTTCTCACCTGAGTTTCTCAGAATTGAGACAAGTTCATATGGGAGGATATAGACATTCAGGTATCCTGGTCTCAATTCCTGAAGATGAGGCTTCAAAGATAAGAATCAGCTCCTTGAATTTGGCTCGGAAACAAATCAGGAGGCAGTGAAGATGGCACAATATTGGTGTTGTATGATCTGACTTCCTCGTTCTCATTGGAACTCTAGCTTCCCACGTGCTATTCTGATGGAAGGTTCTGAACACTATCCAGAGGCAGCCGCATGTAAAGTGCATTGCAGGAGCTTAATCTAGATGAAACCAAAGAAGGTGTGATGGTGGCTGTAAGTCTGCCTTCTCCAGGAAAGATCACAGCTAGTGCACCAGCTGAAGTAAAGCAAAAGCAACCCTGGATACAGCTGCTACCTGGGCCTCCAGAAACAATGTGGATCTCGAGCAGCAAACCTGTTTCTTTGCGGGAATGCAACCACATCCATCTCAGGATGAAGACTTAACCTCAGATCTGCTGAGCCGTTGGCCAACAACACTTCCAGTTCCATCACTGACCCCAGATAATGTTCAGAACCTCCATAGCCTTATTAGAATCAGATAGAAAGGAGAACTAGAGCTGGGAATCATCAGTGGTTTCATGTAGAGGTTTAAAAGTATGCCAGGCATAGCTTGTGAGCTGCATTTGGTTTGGCGGACCACAAATTGTGCAGACCTGGTTTGTGCAGAAGTACCCCATCTAAGAAAGAGGAAATTGTAGATCTTTGTAGTGCAAAGCAGCACCTAATTCAGCCTCCCTGCTGGAGGCAAGATCCACCACACCCAAACTGTTCATGACAGATGCATCTCGGAGGCCCCCTCCACCATCCACCCTGCTACATGCAATTAAACTCTTCCCATAAAAGAAAAGCAAAAGAGGCAGCCAGCAATAATAATAACTGAGTTATAGGCATGTTTTTGGGAATTACAACACCAGACATAAATTATCTTTCTCAAATCAGAATAATTAAATGCTCACATTCCTCTCCAAAGCAGGAGGCCACGAGCCCCAAGATTTGCTGCTCGACTGATTTAATCGAATGTCCCTCCCTCTGATCCAGATTGAAGGGCTTGGGGGTTGCTCACAGATCCTTATATTCATTGTGTGTCTAGAATGTTCAGAATGCAGATGGCTTTACCATCCTTATCTCATCCTTCTTCCCACAAACATTTCGAGGTTCCCATTTTACAGATAAGGAAAAGCGAGGGTGATCAAAGGTTTGCCCCAGTAAATTCACAACAGAGTAAAGCTTTGGTACCAGGTACTCAGGGATGAATCAGAGGTCGGAATTAAGATTGCTGGGAGAATTATCAACAACCTCCGATATGCAGACGATACCACCCTAATGGCAGAAAGCGAAGAGGATCTCAAGAGCCTCTTGTTGAGGGTGAAAGAGGAGAGTGCAAAAGTTGGTTTGAAACTCAACATTAAAAAAACTAAGATCATGGCATCTGGCCCCATCACTTCCTGGCATATAGAAGGGGAAGAAATGGAAGCAGTGACAGATTTTACTTTCTTGGGCTCCAAGATCACCGCAGACGGTGACTGTAGCCATGAAATTAAAAGACGCTTGCTCCTGGGGAGGAAAGCTATGGCCAACCTAGACAGCATAGTAAGAAGCAGAGACATCACCTTGCCGACAAAGGTCCGTCTAATCAAAGCTATGGTTTTCCCAGTAGTAATGTATGGCTGTGAGAGCTGGACTATAAGGAAGGCTGAGCGCCGAAGAATTGAAGCTTTCGAACTGTGGTGCTGGAGAAGACTCTTAGGAGTCCCCTGGACTGCAAGGAGGTCAAATCAGTCCATCCTAAAGGAAATCAACCCTGAGTGCTCATTGGAAGGACAGATAATGAAGCTGAAGCTCCAATATTTTGGCCACCTAATGCGAAGAGAAAACTCCCTGGAAAAGACCCTGATGCTGGGAAAGACTGAAGGCAAAAGGAGAAGGGGACGGCAGAGGATGAGATGGCTAGATAGCATCACGGATGCAATGAATTTGAACTTGAGCACGCTCCGGGAGAGAGCGCAGGACAGGAAGGCCTGGCGTGCTATGGTCCATGGGGTCACGAAGAGTCGGACACGACTGAACGACTGAACAACAACACTCAGGGTTGAGTAGTAATGGGTGGAACCCCCCTGGCCCCTCCAGAAAAGGTTTGGCAGAGTTGGATTTTCCATCCCAAGTTCCGTGGAGCGTTCCATCCATACTCGGAGACCCATTCAGACCCTAGAGACTCCAGGCTCCACAAGAACTCACTTAATCAGTGAAGCCCAGCACCTCTGGAGGATTCCCCATGGTGCTACAGTAAAGGAGGCCCAAGGCAGCCCTCAACATCTGGGAAACATCTGGAGTTGCTGACTATAGCCCCAGAAGCTTCCCTGAACCAGAAGAAGTGCCTTCTGGGCTTTTGTCACGCTTGTCAGCCTGCAAAATCAGTGATGTCTTCCACACCCCTTTGGGATTCTCAGATTGCATGCCAGTGGATGGGTATGTCTTTCAGACTGTGCAGTGACAGCAAATGGATGGGTGGGTAGCTGTGCAGGCAGGGTGATAACAATGGATGGGGCCAGAGGAGGGAAGAAGGCAGGTATGCAACACAGAGGCACACTAGTAGGAACACAGCCAGAGCAGAACAAATTAAATGTCTGTGACAGCTTCCTGGTCCAATGCCACATCAGTCCAAATTAAAAAAAAACACACCCTTCCATCTAGCTGCAGCTAGCCTTCATGGAAAGGGAGTTTCCTTGTTGTTGAGCAACTACCAGGAATGCCTCCTCTCCCTGTGTATCTTTGGCATTCAAACTCGGCATCCAGGTGGCATCGTGGAAAGAGTGCTCTGGGCAAAACGTAGAAAAAGCCAAGAGATGCGGCCAAGAAAAAAAGCCAAGAGATGCAGGTGGCGGACTTTCAGGAATGTTCAGTCCATGTTTTTTTTCGCTGCCTGATAGAGAGTAAGAGGCAATGCTCTTTCACACGCTCTGCTTCCCTGTGTGGTAGGACATTCTGGGGGCTTCTGCTCCAGTCAGTTTCCTTACAGTGGGAGAACACTGGAGATTTATGGTAACTGCATTGTTTATTTCCAAGTAGGCAAGTTGAGCAGGAGAGAGCAGACACCCAGATGGGATGCGCTGGATTTCAAAGCAGCAGAAGTCCCCCAAAAGCAACAGCATGCCCCGGGCTGCTTCATGCCAGTCCAGCTGCAAAACGCCTCCTCCTCCCTCTGAGCAAATACAAACGGCAAAGCTGTGTCCTTATGTGCCCGTCTACACGTGTCGGGTGTGGCACAAGTTCCACTGGCTTGGCTTACAGCCCAGCCACCAGGAGCCGCTAAGAAGCACCTTTCTACAAAAGCTTAACGGGAGAGCCTTTGCTGCAAGCTTTTTTTCAAGCTTGCAGTAATGCCATGGGAAGAATCCTAAGAAGGAACACTGAATCCTGGTCTTTCTTTGATTGTGCTCAATGTGATCCACCAAGAGCAATTTAGTTTTGCTGCCACATGCATGCTGGATTGTGCACATAGATCTGTAAATGTGAAAGTGGGTTGAATGAATGTAAGTTTCCTACTAGCAGCCAGACAATACAGAGAGACAGGATTTTCTTTCCACAAGTTAGAGCACTACAAACCATGCCCAGGAAGGAGAGAAAG
This sequence comes from Heloderma suspectum, assembly GCF_057233095.1. Taxonomy (NCBI): domain Eukaryota; kingdom Metazoa; phylum Chordata; class Lepidosauria; order Squamata; family Helodermatidae; genus Heloderma; species Heloderma suspectum. Next base: position 5,547,179 of record NC_139459.1, on the reverse strand, counting down.
CAAGATCAGCAGATTGGGTAGATTATTGTTTTGAATTTCTGAGCCACTAGATAATGAAGTTCATTGAGGCCTGAGAAATTTAATTTAATTTCATCTGCAAGACACAGGACCTGACTAGCTGGGATTCAGCTACACGTCCAACCCACCCACTTCCACAGACAGGGCATGAGATGAAGGCTGCTCAGCGAAACCACTATCAAGAAAAAGGTTATGGGGAACAGAGTTGTATCTGGTGGGAATCTGGGCAAAAACAGAATTCATTGGACGTCAGCCAACATTTACAGTGTGGTTATCTGATCTTTTATTACTGGGGACGGGGATCAAGTATGCAGTGACTCTATAGCACTCCCTTGGTTAAAGCCAGAGGTGTCTGAGATGCAAAATCCAAAAGACATCCTTCCTCCCACTGATTAATGTCTTGCAAGAGATTTAAGCCCATGATTAAGTCCCTGACTGAACCCTATGGGACTTTAAAGTGTTTAATCTTGGCTAGCTAATGCACTTGTAGCCTGAGTATAGTTTCCTTGCACCAGCTGCGCTACCACGGAGAAAGATATATTAATCACTGGAGTCACCAGCTAGGGATGGTGTGGGTGCCAGATTCCATCTGGGAATCTGGCGGTACCACCCCTGCCCACACCCTCAAGCCCCACTTGCGGAGCCCCTGCCCCCACTCACCCCTGCCTGCACTCGGAGAGCGGCCCACACTCACCCCGGCAGCCTCATCAAGCTCGGGGTAGCCTTTTTGTGAAAAATAAAATGGCGATTGCAAAATGCACTTATTTGCGTATGTGCAAAAATGCGCATTTTTGTGAGTTCACACATATTTGCATATGCGCAAAATGCATATTTTTACAAAAACGTGCATGTGCAAGTATGTGCATTTGTGAAAATGTGCATATTTGCACTTGTGCAAATATGCACATTTTTGTGATCACCATTTTATTTTTTGAAAAATGGTGACCACTGAGCTTGACAAGCCCACCAGGGTGAGTGCGGGCTGCTCGCTGAGCATGGAAGGGGCTTGAGCATGGTCCTGGGACCAGCGAGCGGGTGCAGGGGCTGGGCAGGAACTCAGAGAATCCGGACAGGGGTGGGTTTGCACATCCCTATCACCAGTTGCAGGGAGCAAAGGTAGACCCTCTCTTTGGGTGTACCATTAAATAAAGTGTGTCTATCAGTAAATGGTTGCCATTCATTCCTTTGTTGTCTCCTGGAGGCCCATAAACCAGGGTTGTTGAACCTCTTTTGTCTCAAAAGCCAAATTCCATTTTGGAGAAGTTCTTGGGAGCTGCATTCCAGTGGTGGGTGAAGCCAAAGGCAAAATGGGCAGAGCCAAAATACCAACCTACCAGCCTATCGTAGCTTAAAGCTCTTCCTGACCATAACTCAGCCTTAGGAGAGGCATTTAGAAAGGGGAAAAGTACACAAAAGCCAGGAAACCACCAAATGATTGGTGGCTGGGGGAAAGGGGGTGGGGGGGCATGGCTGTCTGGGGAAAACAAAGGGCCAGATTTGGCCCCTGGGGCGTAGGTTCTGCACCCCTGCCATAAACACAGCAAGAAGGCAAGAAGCCCTCTGTTTCCCTAGCTCTATTCTAGCTAGAGAACAGGCTGATGTCAGTCCAGTAGAGCTGGTCCTGAAACTAGCAAGTTTTACCAAAGCCATAGGAGTACAGCATGGGTAGCATTAGAAACCAGTTGTTTTCTGGGCCAAATTCAAGGTGTTGGTTTTGACCTTTAAAACCCTATATAGTTCTGGCCCAGCCTATCTTAAGGAGCGCCTCCAGCAACACCAGACAGGCTGCTTAACAAGATCAGCCTTGGATGGCCTTCTCTCTGTCCCATCAGCCAGGACAGCTAGACTGGTGAGGACAAGGGAGAAGGCCTTCTCTGTTGTGGCCCCCACTCTCTGGAACTCCCTCCCTAGGGAACTCCACCATGCTCCCTCTTTAATGAGCTTCCACCATGCATTAAAAACGTGGTTGTTCAGGCAGGCATTTGGGGTGGGTTAGGGTATTTTTAGAAATATGATGTTTGTAATGTAGAATTTTATTGTTTTAAACGGTTTCTATTATTGTACATTGCCCAGACTGGCTGGGTGACCAGCCAGATGGGCGATTAATAAATTTAATAAATCAATAAATCAATAAATAATAATAAAAATTTCATCTGGATGGTGGAGTACCCCTGTAGGGTTACTGAAACAGGAGGAACAGAGACGAGATCACAACTTTTCCAGAAAAGCTGTTTCATTGGCAGGACAAATAAAAAGACATTTATAGGTTAATTACAGAAGGCTGACCCAGAGAAGAGAGGAGGAGGAGGAGGAGGAGGAGGAGGAGGAGGAGGAGGAGAAGAAGAAGAAGAAGAAGAAGAATCATAGAATAGTAGGGTTGGAAGGGGCCTATAAGACCATTGAGTCCAACCCCCTGCTCAGTGCAGGAATCCAAGTCAAAGCATTCCTGACAGATGGCTGTCCAGCCTCGTCTTGAACGCCTCCAGTGTGGGAGAGCCCACCGCCTCCCTAGGGAATCGGTTCCATTGTCATATTGCTCTGACAGTCAGGACGTTTTTCTGGCTTCCTGTCACTTGAGCCCATGATTCCATGTCCTGCACTCTGGGATGATCCAGAAGAGATCCTGGCCTTCCTCTCTGGGACAAACTTTCAAGTGCTTGAAGAGCGCTACAAGAAGAAGGAGAAGGAGCAGCAGCAGCAGTAGCAGCAGGGGAAAGAAAGACTAGAAGAACTGCCAAATTTAGAGAGACTAAGGGCATCTCTAGACCTGAAATTATCACACATTCATGATTGGCCATTCACGGAAGTTTGCGGGTCCATTACATGACATTGTAATCCTCCAGTCCCCTTCATGGATCACTGCCTTGTTGTGGCGAAGGGGCTTGCGTAACTCAGTGAAGCCATAAGCTATGCCGTGCAGGGCCACCCAAGACGGACAGGTCATGGCAGAGAGTTCTGACAAAATGTGGTCCACTGGAGAAGGAAATGGCAACCCACTCCAGTATTCTTGCCAAGAAAACCCCATGGAACGTATCACAAGGCTAAAAGATATGACGCTGGAAGATGAGCCCCTCAGGTCGGAAGGTGTCCAATATGCTACTGGGGAAGAGCAGAGGGTATTTCCAAGTAGCGCCAGAAAGAGTGAAGCGGCTGGGCCAAACCCGAAAGGACACTCAGCTGTGGATGTGTCTGGCGGTGAAAAGAAAATCCGATGCTGTAAAGAACAATATTGTTTAGGAACCTGGAATGTCAGATCAATGAATCAAGGTAAGCTGGAGGTGGTCAAACATGAGATGGCAAGATTGAACATCGACATCTTGGGAATCAGCGAACTCAAATGGACAGGCATGGGAGAATTTAATTCAGGTGACCATCATATCTACTATTGTGGGCAAGAATCCCTTAGAAGAAATGGAGTAGCACTCATAGTCAACAAAAGGGTGGGAAAAGCAGTACTGGGGTACAATCTTAAAAATGATAGAATGATCTCAGTACGAATCCAAGGCAAACCATTCAACATCACAGTAATTCAAGTCTATGCCCCAACCACTGAGGCCGAAGAAGCTGAGGTTGATCGGTTCTATGAAGACCTACAACACCTTCTAGAACTAACACCAAAAAAAGATGTCCTCTTCATCATAGGGGATTGGAATGCTAAAGTAGGAAGTCAAGAAATCACCAGGATAACAGGCAGGCATGGCCTTGGTGTACAAAATGAAGCAGGACAAAAGCTAATCGAGTTTTGCCAAGAGAACATGCTGATCATAGCAAACACTCTTTTCCAACAGCACAAGAGGCGACTCTACACATGGACGTCACCAGATGGTCAATATCGAAATCAGATTGATTATGTCCTTTGCAGCCAAAGATGGAGAAGCTCCATACAGTCAGTAAAAACAAGACCTGGAGCTGACTGTGGCTCAGATCATGAGCTGCTTCTTGCAAAATTTCGGCTTAAATTGAAGAACGTCGGGAAAACCACTAAACCATTCAGGTATGACCTAAATCATATCCCTGATGAATATACAGTGGAGGTGAGGAATAGATTTCAGGGATTAGACCTGATAGACAGAGTGCCTGAGGAACTATGGACGGAGGTCTGTAACATTGTTCAGGAGGCAGCAACGAAATCCGTCCCAAAGAAAAAGAAATGCAAGAAAGCCAAGTGGCTGTCTGATGAGGCTTTACAAGTAGCTCACGAAAGAAGGGAAGCGAAAAGCAAGGGAGAAAGGGGAAGATATACCCAACTGAATGCAGAGTTCCAGAGAATAGCAAGGAGAGACAAGAAGGCCGCCTTAAATGAACAATGCAAAGAAATCGAGGAAAACAACAGAATGGGAAAGACTAGAGATCTCTTCAAGAAAATTGGAGATCTCAAGGGAACGTTTTGTGCAAAGACGGGCATGATAAAGGACAAAGAAGGCAGGGACCTAACAGAAGCAGATGAGATTAAGAAGAGGTGGCAAGAATACACAGAAGAACTATGCAGGAAAGATCTGAATGTCCCTGATAGCCATGATAGTGCGGTCACTGAACTTGAGCTGGACATCCTCGAGAGTGAAGTCAAGTGGGCCTTAGGAAGCATTAGTAACAACAAAGCTAGTGGAGATGACAGTATTCCAGCTGAGCTATTTAAAATCCTAAAAGATGATGCTGTTAAAGTGCTGCATTCAATATGCCAACAAATCTGGAACACTCAACAGTGGCCACAACACTGGAAAAGGTCAGTTTACATTCCAATTCCAAAGAAGGGCAACACCAAAGAGTGTTCAAACTACCGCACAATTGCGCTCATTTCACATGCCAGCAAGGTGATGCTCAAAATCCTACAAGCTAGGCTTCAGCAGTATGCGAACCGAGAACTACCGGAAGTACAAGCTGGGTTTAGAAGAGGCAGAGGAACTAGAGATCAAATCGCCAACATTCGCTGCATCATGGAGAAAGCAAGAGAATTCCAGAAAAACGTCTATTTCTGCTTCATTGACTACGCTAAAGCCTTTGATTATGTGGATCACTACAAACTGTGGCAAATTCTTAAAGTGATGGGAGTACCAGACCACCTTACCTGTCTCCTGAGAAACCTGTACGAGGGTCAAGAAGCAACAGTAAGAACCAGACATGGAACAACCGAGTGGTTCAAAATTGGGAAAGGAGTACGACAAGGCTGCATATTGTCACCCTGCTTATTTAACTTATATGCAGAGTACATCATGAGAAATGCCGGGTTGGATGAATCAGAGGTCGGAATTAAGATTGCTGGGAGAATTATCAACAACCTCCGATATGCAGACGATACCACCCTAATGGCAGAAAGCAAAGAGGATCTCAAGAGCCTCTTGTTGAGGGTGAAAGAGGAGAGTGCAAAAGCTGGTTTGAAACTCAACATTAAAAAAACTAAGATCATGTCATCTGGCCCTATCACTTCCTGGCATATAGAAGGGGAAGAAATGGAAGCAGTGACAGATTTTACTTTCTTGGGCTCCAAGATCACCGCAGATGGTGACTGTAGCCATGAAATTAAAAGACGCTTGCTCCTTGGGAGGAAAGCTATGGCCAACCTAGACAGCATAGTAAGAAGCAGAGACATCACCTTGCGACAAAGGTCCGTCTAATCAAAGCTATGGTTTTCCCAGTAGTAATGTATGGCTGTGAGAGCTGGACTATAAGGAAGGCTGAGCGCCGAAGAATTGATGCTTTCGAACTGTGGTGCTGTCGAAGACTCTTACGAGTCCCCTGGACTGCAAGGAGGTCAAATCAGTCCATCCTAAAGGAAATCAACCCTGAGTGCTCATTGGAAGGACAGATAATGAAGCTGAAGCTCCAATATTTTGGCCACCTAATGCGAAGAGAAAACTCTCTGGAAAAGACCCTGATGCTGGGAAAGACTGAAGGCAAAAGGAGAAGGGGACGGCAGAGGATGAGATGGCTAGATAGCATCACGGATGCAATGAGTATGAACTTGAGCACGCTCCGGGAAAGAGCGCAGGACAGGAAGGCCTGGCGTGCTATGGTCCATGGGGTCACGAAGAGTCGGACACGACTGAACGACTGAACAACAACAATCCTCCAGTGATTTTCCTGCCATTTCCCCCTGCCTGTCCTGTGTTAACTTATCCCCAAATGAGAAAAAAAATGCAGCATTTTTTCGACCTGCACCATAGGAGAGCCATGGCCTGCCTGCATACTTCTCCTGTAGTGTAAAAAACCCACTTTGTTTGGAGTTATTGGGGGTGCAGTCATGATGATGACATCATGACGTCAGGGTGGTGGGCATGTCGGTGCACTGACCTGGCGGCTTGCTGCCATGCCGTGACTAAATGCAATGCACCAACTTTTTCTCCTGACCAGCTGCCTACCCCACCACACAGAATGGCCGGCATGCCAGCCGTTGTCTGGGAAACCAGTGCCTGTGCGTGAGTGTGTGGTGGGGTCGGGCAGTTCGGTGGAGGTTGCTGTCCACCTGCATTGTGTGTCAATCACAACCAAACCGCCAGTAATCTGCACGGGGAGGGAAAGGGGCAGGAACCAGGAAGGAAATTTTGCTATGCCCCCAGTGTGTGTAATGGCTTTTCATGGAAAAGTAGCCACCCCGTGAAAAGGTAAGGGACAGAATATGACGAGGTAGAAACAGCTGTGTAAAGGAGCCCAATCTAAAGCCCCGGTATTGATGTGGATTTCTGCCCCCCATATGATGAACCCCTAAGAGGGAGGGAGAGATTTTACATATCCCTCCTGAATTTTCCTTAGATGCTCATCAGAGGGAAGTGGAGCAGAATCCTGAGATCAGAGGGAATCCAAAAGGCAGGGAGTGCAGGCATCCCCAGGTCACAGCAGAGCTTTGACTGAGTAGGATTGTGGGATAAGGAGGTGCACAGATGGGCATCCTAACCCAGAGTTCTAAGAGTCAGCCAGTCAAAATGTCTGCCAGGAAGACATCTCTTGACATCAGGGGCCAAGACCAATTAAAGCCTGAGAACAACAAAACCCAGGATGTTTGTTGAAAGGGGTTTCCCAGGGGAACAAAAGGGGTGGATGATTCGTCTGTGCTTGTCCTGAACAACTTATGCTTGGTGTGGTTGGGTGGTCACAAAAGAACTCAAAGCTCTTGGCATTGTCAATTAAGGGTAGCAATTAATGTGTTCCTGATGATGGGTTGGATCCAGATTTAAGCTGGATCGATGGCACTGGTGGGCATGGACTTCCTCTCCCCCTCCATCTCACAGCAACCTTTCCAGCACACTGAAAATGCTACACAGAGAATCAGGAGAGTCTACTGAATGAGGTGAGCTATAGTGTGGGGAGCAGGGAGGATTTCCCCAAATCAGGCAGAGGGACATTCCGCAAATTGAGACTTTCCTCTTGCAGAAGATCCCCTCCACTCAACGAAGGCAGATCCTGGGTCCAAACTTTCATTAGGATACAGGGTATGGTGGCTTTTGCATGTCCAAAGGTTCCATAGCCCAGAACACCTAGAGCTAGGATACTCTCCTCTCCATATCAATAGAGCAGCCTTCTCCAAGCTGGTGCCCTCCAGATGTGTTGGACTACAACTCCCATCATCCCCCAGCCCAGATGAAAGCTGGTGGCTGCAATGTCAGTGGGGCAGTGAATCAGCTCCGAGTTTCAGTCAGAACCAGTCAGAAGTCTCAAAGAGTGATTGAAGGTGTGAATCACTGTGGATCATTCTTTTAGACTTCTAACTGGTTCTGACTGAAATCCGGAACGGATTCACCGCTCCACTGACATCACAGCCACCAGCCTCCACTGCCCCAGCCAGGAGAGCTGTAGTCCAAATCATCTGGAGGGCACCAGCTTGGGGAAGGCGGTAAGTGTCAGGATGGACACTGAGCCCATAGAATCCCAGAGTAGTTCTGATGCTGAGGAAGAGCAGTCGCTCCTTCGGGAGAGGAGCGCGCTCCTGTTTTCCCAGGACCAACAGCTGACGGAGCTTCCTCCCACCCACATTCCTAGTTTAGAAAGCAGTCCAGGGAGTGACTCAGCACAGATAGCAGACTGGGGGGGATGCGCGGCGCAGATGCAGAGAGCGGCGCCAAATGGTTCGCGCTCAAAGAACGGTTGCGCCCAGAGGATCCAAGGGAAAAGGGGAGGGATTCTCCCTAGTCCTTATATTCAGGGGTCTGCCAGTTATTGCCCTTCAAATGGGGACCAACTGTTCCAACTTAGGGCATAGGGATGCTGCTGCTCAGATCTAGTTGCTACCTGTAGAGCTGTTAAGTTGTAAAAGAAGAATAAAGCTTTGAAAAGAATCCCTTTGTCTGTGTCTGGACTTGGCTACTAGATTAGACTGAGAGCCCTCCAAGGAGCCCTTGACAGTAAGAGACGGTAGTGACTGGCCCTCCAAGTACAACCTCTCCTTAATTGCCAGCTGTTGCCAGCTGACCGGTTTACAGGCAAGATGGAAGCTGAGAGACAAGATGGAGGGATGGGGACAAAATGGAGGAGATTTGGCAACAATGGCTAATACCTGTGGATAGGGCCTCTCCTCCTCTGCAAATTTGTCTCCTCGTCTTTTAAAGCCATTTCAGCAGTAATATTTGTTAGAGATAGTGTCAAAGAGCACGGCAGGTTAAAGATTAACCTTCAGAACTGGTGGAAACATAAGAAGAGCCATGCTGGATCAGACCAAAGGTCCATCTTGTGGCATTCACCTCTACCCTTAAAGGCAGCCAAAAAGAATTTTAGATAGATAGATAGATAGATAGATAGATAGATAGATAGATAGATAAGATGGATCTCTGTGGTTATGCAAGGGAGCACTCACTGGGCTGAATGGCTTTCCAGCTTGCTTGCCCTAAGGCCAAAATCCTGCAGAAGTCACGGTATCTCCAAAAACCTTCTTTATTCAAGAACACCAGAACAATGCAGCAGCTTTCACTTGCTATGCAGATAGACTGACACACCCACGCCAGTTCTAACTGGTTGTATGAGCTGCTCACAGAGCATTGAAGATGGGTGGCCAAAGAAATTCAAACAGGGACCTTGACAGTGAAATTTCCCCGGCCTTTCACTAGTTGTCCAATCAGACGATCATCTGGGGAAAAAATCTTTCTGTTGGGTAAGGGAAGTCTGAGGAATGGAGGCAAATAGTGGCGACAGAAGATGACGTTCTCAACCTTATTGATCAGTTGAAAGCAAATAAATCAGGCGCAGATGGTATCCATCCTAGAGTCCTCAAAGAACTCAAATATGAAATTGCTGATCTTCTAAGCAAAATATGCAATATGTCCCTAAGATCAGCCTCGATACCAGAGGACTGGAAGATAGCCAACATAACACCAATTTTCAAAAAAGGGTCCGGGGGGATCCAGGAAACTACTGGCCGGTTAGCTTAATGTCTGTTGTGGGTAAATTGGTTGAAGGCATTATTAAAGATAAAATTAGTAAGCATATAGAAGGACAAGCCCTGCTGAAAAAGAATCAACACAGCTTCTGCAAAGGTAAGTCCCATCTCACTAACCTTTTAGAGTTCTTTGGGAGTATCAATAAACATGTAGATGGGGTGATCAGGTAGACATTGTTTACTTGGACTTCCAAAAGACTTTTGACAAAGACCCTCACCAAAGACACCTGAAAAAAATTAGCAGTCATGGAAAAAGTAACTCTTTAACCAGTTACTTATGGATCAGTAACTGGTTAAAGAGCAGAGAGCAGGAATAAATGGTAAATTTTCCCAATGGAGGGAAGTAAATAGTGGGGTCCCACAGGGATCTCTATTAGGACCAATACTTTTCAACCTGAACAACATTTGTTCACCATTTATGAACAACCTGTTCATAAATGATCTGGAATTAAGAGTGAGCAGTGAAGTTGCCAAGTTTAGTAACCAAATAACTAAATAAATAACCAAATTATTTAGGGTGGTTAAAACAAAAAGGGATTGTGAAAAGCTCCAAAAGGATCTCTCCAAATTGGGAGACTGGGAGAATGGGCATCTAAATGGCAAATGCGGTTCAGTGTAAGGAAGTGTAAAGTGATGCATGTTGGAGCAAAAAATCCCAACTTCAAGTATAGCCTGATGGGATCTGAGCTAGCAGTGACCAACCAGGAAAGAGATCTTGGAGTTGTGGTGGACAGCTCAGTGAAAATGTCAACCCAATGGGAGGATGCTGTAAAAAAAAAAAAAAAGGCAAACTCCATGTTAGGCATAATTAGGGCTCCTTCACACTGAGCTATTATCCTGTGATTGAGATTGCTCCTTCACGGAAGTTTGCAGGCTTTTTATATGCCGTGACTCTCCAGGGCATCTCCTGCACTAAATGCCCTTTGTCCCATTTTTAAATAGATCGCCGATAATGAGCTATGAAATTAGCCCATTGTGTTCTGCTTCAGTTTCCTCCATGAAAAGAGTTAAAGCGGCAAGAAGAGGAGTGAAATCAATGAAAGATAATGGAAGACTCAGGTATGGGGAGAAGGAGGGGGGAAAGGAAGCGCGTGTGAAGGGAGTCAGTTGTGATCCTGCACTTAAAATGGAAGTGGAAAGCCCCATTTTAAATGCAGGATTTTAGGCTGGTGCAGAGATGCCTTCAGAAAAGGAACAGAGAGCAAAACTGCCAATATCATACTGCCCCTATACAAATCTATGGCGCGACCACACTTGGAATATTGTGTCCAGTTCTGGTCACCAGACCTAAAAAAAAGACATTGTAGAGCTGGAAAAAGGGCAGAAAAGGGCAACTAAAATGATCAAGGGGCTGGAGCATCTCCCCTGTGAGAGAATGTTACAACAGCTGGGATTGTTTAGCTTGGAAAAGAGGAGGGTCAGGGGAGACACGATAGAGGTCTACAAAATTATGCATGGTGTGGAGAACGTGGATGGGGAGACATTTTTCTCCCTGTCTCATAATATTAGAACCTGGGGTCATCCTATAATGCTGACTGGTGGGAGATTCAGGACAGATAAAAGGAAGTCCTTCTTCACACAGCGCATAGTTAAACTATGGAACTCGCTACCACAGGATGCAGTGATGGCCACCAATTTGTATGGCTTTAAAAGGGGGTTAGACAAATCCCTGGAGGAGAAGGCTATCAATGGCTACTACTCTTGATGGCGATGTGCTACCTCCAGTACCAGAGGCAATGAGCCTGTGTACACCAGTTGCTGGGGAACATGAGTGGGAGGGTGCTGTTGCGCTGATGCCCTGCTTGTGAGCTCCTGGTCGACAGCTGGTCAGCCACTGTGTGAAGAGAATGCTGGACTAGATGGACCCTTGGTGTCATCCAGCATGGCTCTTCTTATGTTCTTATGAATAGAGGAGACAACTTTGGAAGATCGTCATATACACCAGAGGCATAAAATGCGGGAGAGGAATTGGCTGCTGCAGTGGCTGATTGATTCTTTCCATACACCTTTTACAAGCTCAGTCTTCTTGGGAGATAATTATGGGTTTTCTATTGTGCTGCTAGCTATGGCAAAAGTGCCAAGTTGGCTAAGAAGCAAAGGCATAAATGCGCAAAGGGGACACCTGGCCGTAACTGCTGGAGCTCCATTGCTTCCTGCCAGCATCAACTGTGAGTGGCTAAACATCAGGATGAAGTGGTTTTCCTGGACTCTACCACTTTATCCTGCCGGTTGCAGGTGGGAATACTTCACACACACATGCACACACATAAACCCCTTCTACAAGTAGAAAATGAACATGTCAGGAAGAAAGGTTCCTTCAACTTAATACCGTTTTGTTTTTTAAGTGCAGGGATTTGTTTAAAGGAAGACCTGGTTCACATGTAATGGCAGCCCATGGCTTAAACAAGTCCACGAGTGGGGGAGAGTGAACCCAGATGGCTGGTTTGTTTAGGGGCTAAACAACCCAGCAGTTAACCCATGGTTTGTTGTTGCATTAACTGCTGGGTTGTTTAGCCCTTAAATAACCCAGTGCTCCAGGTTTGTACATCATGCTCAGCAGCCTAGGAATGGTCCCATTGTAGGTTGTTGACTAAAAGTGGAAGTGGCTGGGGTGTGGGAGGCAGTGAGCCCACTCTCTCACACTCATCCCCAAGAGACCATGGGTTGTTTAAACCATAGGCTGTTGTTACATGCGAATTGGCCCAACAAATGCAGAGGAGCATTTAAACTCACCTTTTCCCACCTGCAGCCTGAAGTGGCCCCAGCCCCAGATGTGATGTTGTAGTGGGGATATGCTACAGCCACCACCCCACCTTGACCAAAACGTTCAAAATGATTTTGAGATGCAAAATGAAATCAGGCAGGCGTCCAAAGTAGAAAATGTAGTAATAAGTGACTTCAGCTACCCTCACATAGGATAAATATGTGCTTCCGTCATGACAAACAGGCAGAATTTCTGGATGCCCTGGGACAGTAGGTCATAGAACTGACCAGAGAGGAGGTGACCCTGGACTTAACTCTTAACTGGAAAGGCTTTTGACAAAGTCCCTCAGCACATTAAAAAGGCAAAGATAGCCAGATATAGCCAGATAGCTTGACTATGGAGTCAAGCAGTGAAGCCTTTCATGCACTCAGAACATAGGAAAAGCCCTGGTGGTTGGAGACCTCTTGGTTCCAGCATTCTGCTGACACAGGTGGGGTAGGGGTGGGAACATCAGCTATCTATCAAGTTGCTTCGACTGTTTTGCTCTCCTCCAGGCACCTCCCTGCATCACATTCCCTGAAGTTGTTTCTGGTGGGTCATCCCATCCCTGGGAATGCTGGTGAGACATCTCCCTTGGTGACTGGATTTCCACCTCCCGTTTTGCACAACGCTTGTGTGTCTAGTCCTAACGAATGACAAAATCCTCCAGCAACTTCTTAAGGACGAATCTTCTTTGTCCACTGTAGTTTTCTCACGCAGGAGTTGGCCGATGGAAGCACTTCCTGCCCCTGTGCACAGGGCTTGCCACTCACAAACTATCTCTCCCTACAAGGAAAAGAAAAAGCAAGTAATGGCATGCTTGATGTAACATGTAGTTTCACCCTTAGCCATGCAGGGATGGCTAATTTGGTTGTAAAGTTCGGCTGTGATTAGTCAGAGCATTCACAAAGATGTCCTCTACTAGGATTGTCAGCTGGTGAGGGAGGGGAAACGCACACCCTGGCCTGTTTGATGGACAGACATTTTTTCACAACATGATGGACTAGGACCAGGCAGGTCTGGGTTCAAATCACCACCCAGCCGCAAAGGTCATCAGTTGACCTTGTGCCAGTCATTGTTTCGCAGCCTACCTTACAGGGTTGTTGTGAGGAGAAAAGGGAAAGGAGCAAACCTAAGCCCCTTTGAAGGAAAGGAGGGATTAAAACATAATGAATAATACATTGTATTAAAATAAAAAAGACATTATCACATGCTAATATCCGCATGTCCATTTGATAATAAAGGTATTGCTACAGGGGTCAGGTGAAAAAATGGCAGCCCAACTCACCACACCACTACAATACAATTAAAAGAAACCACTTGATCTGTTTGCACTTCTACTGTTCACTTGGATTGCCATGGTGAGAAAACCACTTGCGTTCCTTACTCAAACCCTTGAGAGCTGCCAGTATCACCCTGAACCTTGGGGATACACTAGCCTACAAACCTGAACAGAGAGACCAGTGTAGCTTAAGAAAAGCACTAGCATAGCATTCATATTTTCACAGGGAGACCATCCTTGGTTTCTTTTTTTCCAGTAGCCTTTGGTGCAACCTGATATTATTTTGCACCCAGCAAGATCTAATCCGATCATGTCTGCATAACATGCCCTCTGCTCCATCTCAGAAAGTCCGACTGCAGCTTCCCCCCCCCCTCCTCCTCACCTTACCTCACCCCTGTTTTGCTTAACATCTAGCCTGAAGAAGAGTTCTGGAGAACTTGAAAGTTTGCTCACTTCATGACATTTTTAGTTGGTTCCCATAATGGTATATTACCCTACAGTCCCTTCTGGATTTTTCCTTATGGACCAACATGACTACCTGCAATTTTAAAGCCTTGAGTTACCTCCAGAGTGAAGAACAGAACTGTTGGAGACCCCTTCCTCCCCAGTGGGAAGAGAGTGCACCAAGGTTCATGGCCAGTAGAGGTGCTTCCTGATCTCCGAACTCCCCTGTATCCAGAAGCCCTGTTTGGGAAGCAGCTTAGTTTGCGTCAGTCGAGCAAGCAGCACTCAAAGCTGTGCAAAGTTCTTGAAAGCCACAGATGGGCACTTGCTTCTGACGGTCCCATCCATGCCACAAGGAGAAAGGCAGGCTGGCACCTAAACGCGTGTTATTGTTTTACTCTCTGTTCCGTAAAGGCAGCTTCAGGTCACTCGCTGCACGTTCAGGTCACCTTATTTATTTATTTATTTATTGCATTTATACCCCGCCTTTTTTCCTCTTGCAAGGAACCCAAGGCGGCTTACATGATCCTCCTCCTCTCCATTTTATCCTCACAACAACAACCCTGTAAGGTGGGTTGGGCTGAGAGTCTGTGACTGGCCCAAAGTCACCCAGTGAGCTTCCATGGCTGAGTGGGGACTAGAACCCGGATCTCCCAGCTCCTAGTCCAACACTCTCGCCACTACACCACGCTGTTCTTGACAAACAACTTTGGGAGGCAGAGCCAAGAGCTGGCTAAGAGTCCTGCGATGATGAGCCAAGTGGCTGCACCACATGACCCAACAGGGAGGACTAGAACCAACCAGTGGAAATTGCAGGGAAGCAGATTTCAGCTTAACATTAGGATAAATTTCCTAACAGCAAGAGCTGTTCAGCAGAGGAACAGCCTGCTCCAGGAGATGGTGGGTTCTCCTTCACTGGAGGTATTTGAGCAGAGACTGGCTGGCCAGCTGTCAGGGATGCTGTAGCTGCAACTTGCAGTGCAGGGCCTGCATTGAGTGGGGGTTGGACTAGATGATCTCTGAGGTACCTTCCAATTTTATGATTCTATGAACCCCAGAAACCCTTGCTGTGCTGTAGAGGATGCTGGGATGGCACTCCTGGATCCTATGCATGAGTCTCAGGGCAAAAGCATGGCACCAAGCAGCCGGAGCGATGCTTGCACTTCCAGTCGCTAATCATCATCATCTTCTTCCTTGTGCCCTCCTCCCTCCAAGGTTTTCCCCCATTTTATCCTCACAGCAGCCCTTCGAGGTAGGTCAGCTTGAAAGATAATAAATAGCCCAACAAACCTTATGACTAAGGCCCAAACTATATCTTACATGCAAAGGTATGTAATGGTAGCCTGAAAAGGGGAGGAGAGAGCCAATTTGGGGTGAGGATTTTGAGGAGGGACAGTTTAGTACTTCTTCTCTCTCTCTCTCTCTCTCTCTCTCACACACACACACACACACACACACACTTCCACTCTGCAGTTTTTCTAGTTCAGACCAGGCTATTGGGCTGCCATTATAGATATTTGCATGATTTCTTTGATTCATTCATTCATTCATTCATTTATACTATTTCTATGCCTTGCAGAAATAAATAAAGCTACTTATTTATTTAAACTTCTTCTATATCCTACAATCTCTAAGCGGTTTACATAAAAATACCTATAATACAATACAAAAACCAAGGTAAGAAGTTGTTTGGGTCTGAGTGGGAATTTGAACTCAGGGGGCCATCTACATGAGCCTTTTTCTCTGGGACGGGTGCGAGTCGAGGTCCTTTTGATTAGACGATGCTGTCGCCACTTCGCAGCCATCCTTGGTTTTCTCCTGGAAAATGCGGATTTCCACGGAGGCGTTTTGCTGGGTTTTCCACGGTTGCGAGCCATCCGTCCCTTCCCCAAACCGACTTCACATTTTGCGGTGGGCGTGTTGTAGGCGTGCATAGTGCTTGCAGCACTCTGTGATGCCCCTTTATCCCCCCGTCCCTTCGCAGCTGTGCAGTTACAGAAGCACAGAGAGGTGTTTTCATCTATTTAATCACACTTTTGCACATTTTTGCAGCTTCATATCTTCACAATGGTTGCTTTTGGACTCAGAGCCCAAGGGTCAGGGGGGAAGTTTGGGGGAGGACCAACATCGCTCCGGCCACCATTTCAGAGAGATGGGTAGGCATGTACCGCTCACGCTTGTGAATGTGAACCATCACGAGGGTCTTGGGCTGGGGAACTGACAAACAGATGGCGTGGAAATGAAGGAGCACAAAACACTCACTTTTTACCTAATGAGGGATGGAAAGACACAGCAGAGCCCCTAAAACACAAAACAGCCACTGGCATATTGCACCCCCCACACTCACAGGACTGCACAGCTGCGCATTTCAGGAAAATGGCCAACAGAAAGAGGCCGCGGCGGAGTCTGTTGGGAAGCACACAGTAAATCGCGAGTGTATTGCAGAAGAGCCACTTCGAAGCTGCAATGCTGCACAGTTGCGAGGGAGTGGAGGGTGAAAGCGGTGCCATGTGGATGGGGCCCAGGTCTCCCCCGTCCAAGTCTGGGTATCCTGTCCCTTGCAATGACAGCTTTCCTTCCAGGCCAAATAGCAGCTGTGTGGGTGGGGTGGCAGTTGTCAGATCAAGACTGTGGCAGGGTTAAATCCACCCCCCATGCCACAGTCCTGGTCCTGATCCAGCTTTTTAGCAAAGAAAAAAAGCAATCAAAGGATTGCTACTTACACACAGGTGCTTCTAAACAAGGTTTTTATAGTGCCATTGTCTTGCCTCATTCCCAGAACTTCACTGGGGCTGGGGCTGGATGGGTGTTTCCAGACACTGCTGCCTTCCAGTCATGTTGCTGTTGTTGTGCAGTCGTTCAGTTGTATCCGACTCTTCGTGACCCCATGGACCACAGCACGCCAGGCCTTCCTGTCCTGCGCTCTCTCCCGGAGTGTGCTCAAGTCCATACTCATTGCATCGGTGATGCTATCTAGCCATCTCATCCTCTGCCGGCCCGGCCCTTTCTCCTTTTGCCTTCAATCTTTCCCATCATCAGGGTCTTTTCCAGGGAGTTTTCTCTTCGCATTAGGTGGCCAAAATATTTGAGCTTCAGCTTCAGGATCTGTCCTTCCAATGAGCAGTCAGGGTTGATTTCCTTGAGGATGGACTGATTGGAGCTCCTTGCAGTCCAGGGGACTTGTAAGAGTCTTCTCCAGCACCATAATCCTCCTATTTTCCCCCACAATTTCTTCCATCTTTTTCCTTGCTCTGGAAAATCCATTAAGGGGCAAAAATTAAGGGGAACGGCTGTCCCATGACTTCTGAGTGGTCGTCCTGGGAACTCTGTATTTGGAAGCCCCCTTCATGGAACATGTCATTTGGCCCTGAGGGAGAGCAAAAGCTGGCAGCTGGCAAAGGTGTCTAGGGCAGAGGTTCATCATGTGTGTGCCCCCACAGAGGAAGGCATGATAAATACTAACTAGAGGCAAAGAAGGTTCTGTTCCTGCTTCCTGACACTCTGCTCCCAGCTAACAATAGTAATATTGGGTGCAATCCAGACAAAGACGCTCCAAAGGGCTACACTAGGTGCAGTTGGGTGGCCATGTGTCTTCTTTTACAGAGGCCGGTCCTCTGTCTGAAGGCGTGCCCTGTCCGATTCCAGTTTGGTATTGAAGTGCACTGATAACTGTTGAGGCGCATTCTTCATTCCATGTACCGCTTTTCTAGTGTTATTTCCTGCTTTTTATTCCGTATTATCCCAAATACCATGACAGATGGCATTGTGTGCACCAAGAGGTATAAATGCGCAAGAGGGATACAGCGTCACCACGATGGGATCGTATGCAATGTGATACAAGGTGTAGATCTGGCCCTGGTTCAGTACTTAGTTAACTGTGGTTTCCTTATGCCTCCTTTTCCTTTCTTTGTCTATACTGTAACTAGGGATGGACGAAAGTCCCTTACCTGGTCCCGCAGCTTGCTTCGTGGTGGGGGGGAGGCGCTCCATTCCTCCCCCCGGAAATTCTTGGCAGAGGGGAGGTGCCCCATCCCTCCCCGCTGAAATTCTGGCCGGAGGGGAGGCGCCCGGTCCCTCCGGCCGAAATTCTGGCCGTGGGGGAGGCACCCTGTCCCTCCGGCCACGAATTCTCTTCTCCTGCCGGGTCGCAAATGGCGGTGGCCGTAGCCGCCGCCATTTGCGTCCCTGCAGTCAGCCGTGATAGGCTACATAAACATTTACGTAGCCTATCACGGTGTTTTTTTAAAATCTAGCCGTGATAGGCTACGTAAATCTTTACGTAGCCTATCACGTTTGTTGTTGTTGTTGTTGTTTTACACTTAGAAATGGCGGCGGCGGCAGCCGGTCGGAAGACTGGCCGCCGCCGCACCGCCACCGCACCGGGACATTCGACCAAGGTAAGTCCCATCCCGGGTGGGGGGCGGGGGGGTGGACCATTTCTCCACCAATTTCTCAGGGCCAAATGCGTTGGCATTCGGCCTCCCGGAGATTCGTGGAGAAATTCTCTGACATCCCTGTAACCACTGACCTTGATGAAAAAAGCCAGTCCTATGGTTCAGCCTTCCCCAACCTGGTGGCCTCCAGATATATTGGACTGCAACTCCGGTCAATCCCAGCCAGCAGCCAGCTGGGGATGCTGGGTGGAAAAGGCCACTTCAAAGGAACCAGAGTTTGATGCCAAACAGCACCAGCATCCCCAGCTAGTGGCTGATCCCACGGGCCACATTTGCTCCACCATCATGCACAGCGGCGGCGTTGCTAATGTGACTGCTCACACGTCTCCTTCTTTGTTCTGAATGGCCGTTGTGAGCAAACAAGCACACCATTTCTGCAGTCATGCATCTGTAAGGTAGCGAATAGCAGAAGTTCCTTAGCAGTAACTTAGCAGTAACGGTGGCAGCAGGAGTGGCCGCAACACCGTGAAAACCTTCAAAGGCATGATGTGCACGCATAGAATGTGTAAAGGAATGTGCAAAGCCCTACCTAAGGCTGTGCTAAAGAATTCCCATGTGCAGAAGTGTCACCGGGACCACTTCCAGATCCAGGCCAAGCGGGAACCATTCATCAATATGCCTGTGGCTTTGGTGGCCAACAGCCAGCCCCGGTTGCCCGCCCTTCCCAGCGTGGGTGTGTGGTCTTCCCTGCACATCCATGCCCCCCCCCCAGAACTAGACATGTTTTGTCCTAGCATCTATGCAGGATCCAACTGGCCCAGCACCTCTGGAGGGCAGAGCCACAATGAATCATGCCCCTGTGAGTTATTTATGAGTCTTTTCATGTATGTAACTGGATGAAACCAGCTCTCTCCTTAAACTTCCCTCCTCTCACCCCTGCCGTGCAAACTCCGCTGCGTTCAGTTCATCTGCCTTGGGTTTTTGAGGGGGTGGGTTTGGTCTTCCCTCCGCTCTTGAAATTGCACATCCTGCCAAGCAGGAACAGCTGCCTCAGCCTGCCAGAGGTTTTGAAACACACCCCGACACTATGTCTTTTTATGGCTCTCTCCTTCTGGCAACTCGGCTTGTCAGTGCCTATGAAAAGCAGAGCATAATGAGGCAATTGTCTCAGGATGGAGTGAACCAGAAAAATCTAGAGTGCCTTTGAGGCTGCACGTCAAACAGTCGCTCCCCAAAGTTGGCAAACACATACACATCACAGGAGGAAGTTGCAGGGGCACCCTTTTACAGAGTCATATCCCTTGAGAGTACCCTTGTCGTATCTGTTTATTTACAAATAGAGACATTGGGATTTCGTCATGAAACTTTTAACCTGCTACTTCACCAAAGCTTCTGCTTCTGGATGCTTTGTGGGATAAAGAACTGATCCTCTTCACATACTTTTTACCTGGGGGGTTTCTTTCTCTGCCTTTCTATATGTTCCATTACATATTCTCTAGGTGGCGCTGTGGTATAGCAGAATTATGCAGTTACACACTAGGGTTTCATTCAGCCTTTTCTAGATATACCAGACTTTTCTCGTTTGGGGTTTTTTTAAAATGCTAAAATGGTTGCAAAGAACGGAAGAGGCCCTGAAGGAGGAGGATGTCATGTAAAGCATCCGCAAACTACCGTGAGTGAAGAATCACGAGTGCACAATAAATGCCTTGTGTAGAAAGGGTCATTGACTATGCAGACACCCAGACAGATAGAGCTACTGTGCAAAACAGCATCAGATCAAAAGCTGAGCTGAAAGTTCTCAGGAGATAACTTTTTTCCTGGAATTGGTGGGTGAAATTTAGGGAGGGTGTATTTTTACTGTAGATACTGAAGCTGAAGCTCAAATATTTTGGCCACCTAATGCGAAGAGAAAACTCTCTGGAAAAGACCCTGATGCTGGGAAAGACTGAAGGCAAAAGGAGAAGGGGACGGCAGAGGATGAGATGGCGAGATAGCATCACCGATGCAATGAATATGAACTTGAGCACGCTCCGGGAGAGAGTGCAGGACAGGAAGGCCTGGCATGCTATGGTCCATGGGGTCACGAAGAGTTGGACACGACTGAACGACTGAACAACAAAATTTTTTACTGTATTTTATCTGTCATTCCACACACACACCTCAAATGCCCTAGATGTAGTATCATTCCAGACCAGGGGGGATGGCAGACAAAAGTTTGGTGGCTGTCAGTGGTGAGTCCCCCAGAACAACATTACATCTGAGCCATTCAGGAGGAGAGGAGGAGGAATGGTGGATAAAATACAGTAGAAGAAAAAGAAAAGTTCACAGCTGTGAAAAAGAATCAACATGCTATGGCCATTAAAATCTTTGAATTTTTTCAAAGAATATTGGTTCCCCGCTGAATCATCCTCAGTTGAAAACATTTGATGCATCAGTAGCCAGTAGCCACCAGCCAGCAATGGCTGGATTACTTTTATAATACAGATATGCCCTAAAGCAGACTTCCCCAACCTGGTGCCCTCCAGATGTGTGCTGGTCTACAAGTCCCAGAATCCCCCAGCCAGCCTTGCTGGGGAGCACCAGGTCGGGCAAGGCTGCCCTAAAGAGCACACTTTGGGGGAAATAATATGGGAATTCATGCTACAGATACTAGTTTCAGTCCCTGGAAGAGATGAAATAATCATAAAAAGAGACAGAGTGACTCTGTGCATACACAGAAGTATGCATATCCCCAAGTGCCTACAATCATTCCCCAAACACGTGGAATGGGTATGGAGGGCTCAAAGGAACAGTGCTATGCAGGGTTGAGCTCTGGCATCCCACATTTTAGAACACAGGAAGCAGTGGAGGCTGGTGGCTCTGGTTTTGGCGGGGATGTGAATCCACTCCGGGATTCAGTCAGAACCAGCCAGAACTCTAAAAGAGCTATCGAAGGTGCTGAACCTATTTGGGGGGGATTCAGCACCTTGGATAGCTCCTTTAGAGGTCTGGATGGTTCTGAATGAATCCAAGAGTGGATTCACATCCCCGCCAAAATCAGAGCCACCAGCCTCCACTGATGGGAGGCTGCCTTACACTGATCCTGACCACTGGTTTATCTAGCTCAATATTGCCTACACCGACTGGCAGTGGTGCTCCAGGGTTTCAGGCAGGGATCCTTCTCAGCCCTACCTGGAGATGCTCCAGGTTGAACTGGGGAGCTTTTGCATGCAGAACCAGGGCTCTGCAATAAGCCATGGCCCTACCAGACTTGGGACAGTGAAGGAGATGCTAAAGGCCCACTCAGGCCTCCTGGTTTGCCCCTTGCCTTTGAGAAGGCCGATGGAGGGCCTTGAAGATGGAGGAACCTGCCCTCTCTTAGCTGTGTTGCTTCTGTAGGTGTCTGGGACTCCTGGAAGGAAAGGTCAGATGTGGAGATCAACCATGATTGCAAAGCCCTGAACAGCCATCCCAGCCAAGGATCAGGTTGCCACCGCCCTCACCAGGCCTCGAAGTGCTCGCAGCTCCCAAAGCACACCCTGTATACCCCCCACCCCCGGAATGGCTGATGTGCACAGCAAAATTCAACTGCTGGCATAAAGAGTCAGCTCCAGCTCCTGCACGCTGGTCTCTGCCTAAGAGGAGCTCTGGGCAGCTGGGCAGCTGGAAAGATGCCTTGATATGTGTAAGAGCTTTTCTACTTGAGGCATTTATGGGGCACTCGTGATTCCTTACTCACAGTTGTTTACGGGTTCCTAGATTTTCTTTAGAATAGGGGAAATGGGGTATTGTTTCTGACCGTGCTGTTTTCTACTGGTGTATTTATGCTACTCCGCTATAGCACAGCTCCACCAAGTGGTTATGCAGTGGGAAAGCAGGAAAGGAACAGCTCTTTGTATAGGGCTCAGAACTCAATTCTGTGACAAAACTGAAAGGAAACACTGCAATTAACAGCTTCATGCAGAAAATCTCTAAGAGAGCACTCCTATGGCCACGAGACACTGTCTAGGGGGCTGTAGGATTTTTGGTTTACTGGCTCTGAAATTGGAGACAGCACTCGGTGGTCGGAGCCAGGAAACCACACTCCCCACCCCCGTCCCCTCGTGGAGAACCGTGGTGGCTGCCTCTCTGTGCTCATAAAATGGAGTGTGGAGAGGGTGAAAAGGGGGCGTTCCTGAGGGAGGGAAGGAGACTGCGGAAGTCCCTTTATGCAGCTTCCTGTGGGGTCTCCAGGCCTGTTCTCACCCCCCTTCAAAGCCCCAGCTAGACATGTGAAATCCCAGGTAGCCAAGAATGCAGGGTGGGCAGAGTGCAGAGGAGAGGATCCTCTGTGTGTTCCAGCCACCCTGCATAGCATAGTCAGCAGCCCACAACTTCAGAGGCTGGTGACTATCTCGAGAGGAATGTGCCCTAATATTGCCTTATACATTCCTCTTCTTTGCGTAATGGAACCAGTGCCTGGAAAGGCCCTAGAACAGCACCGGACACCCTGTTCTTTAAAGCAGGGGTGGGCAGAAAGTAGATCTCCAGATGCTTTGGACTTCACCTCCCAGCACTGCTGACCACTGGGCCATCCTGGCAAAAGGTTCTGGGAGCTGAAGTCCAAAACCACTGGAGATCTACCTTCTCCCTCCCCTGTCTCAAAGGCAATTCATAGGCCATATCTGATTACCTGCAATCATGGCCATGTTGGCTGGGAATGATGGGACTTGCATTCCTACACATCCGGAGGGCATCAGGTTGGGGAAGTCTGCCTCAAAGTCTTCATTGGTTTTCAGCCTTCTATCAAAGCAGCCTCCAGATTAGATCATTCTGATCTGGCAGAGCAAATAGCCGAGAAATTCTTTCAAGAGATGAAAAGCACACGCTGGTCATTGCACGGTAAGCATGCTGCTGTCTTGTGACATATCACCCATCGCTCAATGGTATGAGCAGGACACGGGGAATTTTCCCCAGAGCAACTCTTTCAACTTCTTCAAAGGAGTTCCTGGAAGCGAGTGGGTCATTGCAGCTTTGGCCCTAGGAATTGGTCAACAAGACGACTTTCAGCTCTCCTCACCCCAGACCTTGAATCTCAAGGTTGTAGTTTCCCTTTTGCCCTTACAGGCAAAAGTCTTGAACACAGTCATGAAGTTAGGAAAGAGGAGTATTGGGTGAGAGGGAAATTTGTCAGCAAAGCTGGAATAAAAGGGAGGATTCGCAGAACTGTGTTTTATGTACGCGGGTCTCATAAAATGGAATCTTGCATACGGTTGCTCCCTTGCTCTCTATGGATGAATCTACACATAGCATTTATACCGTTATCATACTGTTATCATAACTATTGGTGACCATTGGTGTCATGTGTACCAATGGTTATGATAATGGTATGGTAACAGTATAACTGCTACGTCTAGATTCAGCTGGACAGAAGTATTTTCCTGGGGGAACTTAATGAGGGATGCTATAGCAGGTAACAAAAAATATTTTTGACTGACCAGTGATTACATTTATATTTCTGCTGTTCATCTTGGGTTTCTGCATATCCCTTATCCAAAAAGGCCAATGTCATGGTCTGAAAACGCATATACGTGAAACCTTTCCTTTCAACTCTTCAGAACACATCTGAGACAAATGACCATTTCCTAAAACTGATGACCATAATGAATATTGTCTAGAGAGTACAATCACCACTTCTGATGAAAAATCCTTATCAAAAAGGTTGTCTCAAGGAGAACCAAAGTTAATGTTTTAGTTTTTTCAATGTGAGATATCTCATGGTATGAATGTTGTTGTTGTTGTTTATTCGTTCAGTCGCTTCCGACTCTTCATGACTTCATGGACCAGCCCACACCACAGCTTCCTGTCGGCCGTCGCCACCCCCAGCTCCCCCAAGGTCGAGTCCGTCACCTCCAGAATATCATCCATCCACCTTGCCCTTGGTCGGCCCCTCTTCCTTTTGCCTTCCACTTTCCCTAGCATCAGCATCTTCTCCAGGGTATCCTGTCTTCTCATGATGTGGCCAAAGTACTTCAGTTTTGCCTTTAATATCATTCCCTCAAGTGAGCAGTCCAGCTTTATTTCCTGGAGTATGGACTGGTTTGATCTTCTTGCAGTCCAAGGCACTCTCAGAATTTTCCTCCAGCACCACAGTTCAAAAGCATCTATCTTCCTTCGCTCAGCCTTCCTTATGGTCCAGCTCTCGCAGCCATAGGTTACTACAGGGAATACCATTGCTTTCACTATGCGGACCTTTGTTGTCAGTGTGATCTCTCTGCTCTTCACTATTTTATCAAGATTTGTCATTGCTGTCCTCCCAAGAAGTAAACGTCTTCTGATTTCCTGGCTGCAGTCAGCGTCTGCAGTAATCTGTGCTCCTAGAAAGACAAAGTCTGTCACTGCCTCCACGTTTTCTCCCTGTATTTGCCAGTTCTCAATCAAGCTGGTTGCCATAATCTTGGTTTTTTTGAGGTTTAACTGCAACCCAGCTTTTGCACTTTCTTCTTTCACCTTCGTCAGCTCCTCCTCGCTTTCAGCCATCAAAGTGGTATCATCTGCATATCTGAGATTGTTAATGTTTCTTCCAGCGATTTTAACTCCAGCCTTGGCTTTGTCAAGCCCAGCACATCGCATGATGTGTTCTGCGTACAGGTTGAATAGGTAGGGTGAGAGTATACAACCCTGCCGTACTCCTTTCCCAATCTTAAACCAGTCCGTTGTTCCATGGTCTGTTCTTACCGTTGCTACTTGGTCGTTATACAGATTCCTCAGGAGGCAGACAAGATGACTTGGTATCCCCATACCACCAAGAACTTGCCACAATTTGTGATGATGCACACAGTCAAAGGCTTTAGAATAGTCAATAAAACAGAAACAGATGTTTTTCTGAAACTCCCTGGCTTTCTCTATTATCCAGCAGATATTGGCAATTTGGTCTCTAGTTCCTCTGCCTTTTCGAAACCCAGCTTGTACATCTGGCAGTTCTGGTATGAATATGGATACATTTTTACGACAGGTGCACACAACACTGTTATGTATTGGCAGGAAGAGGAATATACATTCTAAAATTAATCCATCAGTATTTCTTACAGAATAATATGAATCAGTTGTTTGCCCCCCTTATATTGTACACTTATATTGAGCTAAAACCCAAGCGCCTGTAAGACCCAGTGTGAACCCCTAAAGAGCATTACAGACTATGAGAATGGTGCATCCACCCTTGCATGCGTGAGAAGGCCTCCCTCTTTGATCCTTCTGCTGCGTTTCCCCTTGTAGGCCTTCAAATGCATTTTTCCATGATAAACAGGTACCTGGAACCCCTGCTGGGAGGGGAAGTAGGTGGCGGTGGGGTGGGAGAGGGAGTTTTATTTATTTATGTATTTATTTGTGATATTTATCTACCATTAAACATAATAAAATACTCAAGTGGTTCACATATCAATATTAAAATCACATTTGAAACACAATATTAACAACACAACATTAAAAACAATTCCAATTACAATGAAGGCAATACAAAGAGAAGTAAGATGGAGCAGCGTGATTAATTTAATTACAGCTCAAAGAAAGCCTGGGTGAGCAAGTGTGTTTTCGGGAGGCGTTTGAAAGTTGCCACATTTTCTGCCTCCCTCCTAAACTACATGAGTTTTTTTCCCCCCCAAAGTGTGGGCACCACTCCCGAGAAGGCCCGCTGTCAAGGTACTGCATGGAGACCTTCCATTAATTTCAGAATGACCAGCGAGGTCTGACCATCTTAAAGGTCGCCTGGATATGTATGAGGGAAGGCGGTCTGCTAGATATCCTGGTCCCAAGTTGTTTCGGGCTTTGTATGACAGTAGCATAACTTTGTGCGTGGCTCAGTAGCTACTGGGCAGCCAGTGCCATTCTTTTCACACAGATGCTATGTGCGCATAGCTCGGTGTCCCATGGAGCACCTTAGCTGTTCCATTCTGCGCTGCAAAGCAGAGGGCAAGTAATGCCTACTGCTTTGCCAAGAGGAAGAACCCTTCATCTGCCCTGTGTAATCCGGCCCTTGAAATGAAACTGCAAATTTGTGTAGACAAGCTAACTTCCTCCAATCCAGCAACAACACCAAATGTCTTATTCTTTGTAGTCCATTATCAGTGATACCGCAGAGCCTTCTCTGATGAAAACAGCCGTGATGTGCATCTCACCACTGACTGGCTTTGATGGCTGGCCACCAAAAAGATCCTGGGGCCTTAAAAGGTTTGTGGAATGCCTCATTTGACCCCCAGGGTTTGCCTTTGGCTCAGCTTCATGCTCAAACAAAAGAGATGCATCACAGTCTTTGACCCGCAGGCCTTCCTTGGTTCCCTTCACGGAAGAGGCCAAAGATGAATAAACAAGGGAGCACGTTCTTCTTCATTATGCTCTGGAAGGGGTGTTACGTGAGTCATATGAACCTTCCCAGAAAAAAGGCATGCGGCAACAAAGGGGAAAAGGTTATCAAGGGTTATTACAGGAACGGCTGCAAGAGGACATGGTGGGAAAGGATCAACTGTGGAGGCGGGAACTCTGAAATTGCGTCAGTCCTGCCTTTCATATTATGATTGTGGAATTAAAGAAACAGATCTGCCTTGTGTCGTAATATATACTCATTACGGGTTGGATCAAGACCTGGTTAGTTGCACCTAGTACCTACAGAAATCAGTGGGGCTTGTTACTCTGGCTTGATTTCAGTGGGAACTCAGTGTGGCTAACTTACTTAGAATTTGGATCTAATTCTATGTATAATTTACTTATTCAGGTATTCCAAGGTATTCATATTGCTTACACAATTAGGTAGTATAGAAATGCAATAAATAAATAAATAGTGGGTTTGCGGACCAGTTTTTTAACTTTTGAGGCAAGATTTGCAGACATTTGCACTTGCGCTAATGTGCATTAGTGCATGTATGTATTAATGCTAATGCACACTTGGAACGAAATTCTCATACAATCCTAAAAAATAACTGGTTCCATCAATGAGCGAACAACGAAGTGAAAGATGCCTGACGATCTGTGAAACACAAATAGAATGGATTTAACAAAATCCATACATCCCTACACCTGGTCATTATAAGAACCATAGAATATTAAAAACTGGTGCCCAAGTGTTCTTGTTTTCCTTTCCTTTCCTTTTCCCTCCCCACCTCTGTTTCTTTTTGTGTCATGTCTTTTTTGATTGTCAGTCTGAGAGCAGAGGCTACCTTATTTTTATTGATCTCTCTGGGTAAAAATAAGACAGCTCTTGCTCTCAAGCTTACAATCCATGGTCTGTTAATCATGAACAACCTGCAGTTCACAACCCAACAGCAAACCATGGCTTCTCTTCATGTGTTGTTTGTGATTAACAAACCATGGTTTGTTAGTGTGGCTGGGTTCAACAGCAACCCACACTCAACCCATACTGAACTTTGAGTGTGATTTGTCGTGTTGTGTGAATTCAGCCAATGTAGTGTAGTGGTTAGAGTGGTAAAAAGAAAGCAAAGATGGAAAATCAAGAGGGTCAGATCTCTCCAGAAGTCATGCATCTGATGAAGTGGGATGTTGTCCAGAAATGCATGTGCCATAATCTTTTCATACTTGGGAGTTACTCAAAACCACAATAATAGAAGCTCAGCTACAAGGTATAATGCAGATTAGGAAATTTAGCAGAGGATGCTTCCAGACTAGGGCTTTATTGTGCCATCACCCTGCCCCATTCACATAATTTTACCAGGGGTCCAGATGTTGTGGTCTTCCATTCACAGCCCTTCTGTGTTTCCCACTACTACTTCCATCTTTTTCCTTACTGCAGAAAATCAAGTAAAGAAAAAGAGGTGAAATTGTTGCCCAATGCCTTTTGAGTAGTAGCACTAGAAATTCTCCAACTGGAAGAACCCAGAAAGCCCAAGAGACCACCAACATGGTTAAGAAGCTATTTGAGAAAAGAAGTCTTTCTTCAAAACATGGAAGTCTAGCCTAAATGAGGAGAACAAAAAGAAACACAAACTTGCACAAATGTAAGCAGATGATAAGGGATACAAAAAAGGATTTTGAGGAGCACATTTTCCTCAAAGTATCAACAATAAAAAAATATTTAAATACATCAGAAGCAGGAAACCTGCTAGGGAGGTACTTCGACCACCAGATGACAACAGAGTTTAAGGTGAACTAAAGGAGGATAAGGAGATTGCAGAGAAGCTGAATGAATTCTTTTCATCTGTCTTCACTGCAGAAGATGTAGGACAGATACCTGTGCCTACGTATGTGTTCAGGGATGGAGTCTGAGGCACTGAGGGAAATAGTGGTGACAAAAGATGAAGTTCTCAGCCTTATTGACAATTTGAAAGCTAATAAATCTCAGAATCTAGATGGTATCCATCCCAGAGTTTTTAAAGAATCAAATGTGAAATTGCTGATCTTGTAACAAAACTAAGTAACATGTCCCTAAGATTCGCCTCTTTGAAAAGTAGCCAATGGAATTCCAACTTTTTGAGAGGGGATCCAGTTACCTTAACATCTGTTCTGGGTAAATTGATGGAAAGCATGATTAAATTATCAAGCGTATAGAAGGATAAGTCTTGTTGTTGAAGAATCAACATGACTTTTAGAAAGGTAAGTCCCATCTTACTAACCTTTTAGAGTTTGTGTGACTACCAACAAGCACGTGGATAGAAGTGATCCAGTAGACATTGGGTCAGATCCAGGATCTGCCTTCCTTGAGAGGAGGGGCTCCACCTGAAGGTCCCTCTGCCCAGTTTTCAGGGATCCTCCCCACAGCTCACCCCATTCAGCAGGGTCTCCTGTCTCTGTGTAGCATTTTTAGGGGGCTGGAAGGGCTCCTGTGTGAAGGGGATGGGGGAGTCCGGGGGGGGGGGTGTCTCCACAGTTGATATGCTGTGAGCTGGCTCCATTTTGAGGCCATTCAGGGCATATGATGTTCTGGCCATCCCACAGCTATCTTGGAGCTTTTCACGGAAAAACCAGATTTCCTGGGACTACTTTAAGTCTGATTCTTTTCCTTAAGTCGGGTTCTCCACGGTATAGTTGTTGTGTGCCCCAACCCACACATATCTGGGTTGCTTCTGCTATTGGGCGGTATAGAAATAAATAAATAAATAAATAAATAAATAAATATCTGTCAGGGATGCTCTGACCTGGATTCCTGCATTGAGCAGGGGGTTGGACTCGATGGCCTTGTAGGCCCCTTCCAGCCCTACTCTTCTATGATTCTATGATTCTATATACCTCAGGTATGCTAGCCCTGACCAAGGGTGTGGTACCCTTAACTGAAAAATCCTCTTACCAGAGTCCTTTGGATATGATTTCTATCTCCTAGTAGATATGGATAAATACGTGCCCTGGCATGTAGCCCTCTTTGCCACTGGTGCCAAGGAGATCAGAAAGAAATATACAGCAGATCTAGCCATCAATTGCAAAGGAGAAGGCTGTATTTGATTTACACCATATAACTTATGGATCAATGACAGATTATTTTTATCTTTTTAAATTTTGTGTATTTTGTGTATTATATGTTATATGTATTATGTGTAACCTTGGCATTTTTTGCTTCTTTCTCTTGGTGTGTGGATTTATATCATATTACTTATGGACCAATAGCAGACTATTTTTATATTTTGTACATTATGTGTTATATATATTTTAACCTTGGTATTTTTTTGCTTTTTCTCAGCATGCATATTTATTTTATGCAAAGGCTGTTGGCCAAAAGCAATAAAATTTGATTGATTGATTGATTGATTGATTGCCCATGGGTGTGCCTTTCACCGTGACCCCAGTCAAGGGGTGTTTCCCATCCCTGTGTTTCCCAGCAGAAACCAGTTAATGTCTACTCAGAAGTAACTCCCACTGTGGTCAATGAGGCTTGTCCCTTGAATGTGCACTTCAAAATTGATAGAGATCCCCCTCAATCGAAATAGCATATTTTAAAGCATTATTTCCCCAAAGGCTGTAAAGTGCTACCTCGAAGCTGAGATTCTCCATTGTTTGGTTTATTGCTGTTTGGATTTGCACCTTCGACCCTGCACTGCATCGGGTTAGAAAGGGGGCTGGTTTCCCGTCCCTGTCTCTCCTGTCCCCATCTTTCCTAGCACAAACATATGTGTGTCTACTCAGAAGTAACTCTCATTCTGGTTCCTCAAATGCGCACTCTAGAAGCTACCAAGATTCTCATGCTGCAAAATAACGCATTTAGGAGCCTTAATGTTGAAGCTGCATGTCTTTGATGTTTGTTTCCTTGCTTTCAGAAGTAATTAATTCGCAGCTTCAATCCTTTATAGCTTCGGGAGCTTCAGTGGAAAGGAGAAAGGGGATTAGAAAGGGGGCTCGTTGGAGCCACAGTGCTTCAAGTATTCAGACAGTTAACTCTCCTAAAGGCTGTGAAGCTCTATGCCGAAGCTGCCTTATCAGCTGTAAGGCAATAATTAATGCAAAGCATCAAAGCTTCAATTGTTCGCAGCATCGGGAGCTTCAGAGGAGACAGAAGGCTGCACCTGTGTTTCTTTAATATTTGCTTTGGAGTAATTAATATGTTGCCTCGAAGCTTCAGTTGTTCGCAGCTTTGTCAGCTGTAAGGAAGGACAAGGAAACCTCTCACACTGGGGGGGTGGGAGTCTCTCACATTGGTGGATCAGCCCCTGCCAGTCTGATGACATTCACTCCAATCGCCCCACCCAGAAGTATGTTCCTATGAAGGGACTTAGAATGGTGTGGTGCACAGGTTCATGGAGCCCTGCGCAGACCAAAGCCAGGTCTTTGAAAAATCTGGGTAAGCCACCATTGGCTTCTCCTTCCATTGCCATGGAGACACTCCCCAGTTCTGCCATCATATTTGATCAAGCTTAAATCTGGATTCAACCCATTGTGTACTAGGACTTTCCAAAGGCTTTTGACAAAGTCCTTCACCAAAGAAGGCTTCACTGAGCAAACATAGCAGTTATGCAATCAGAGGAGAAGTCCTCTTATGGACTGGTAATTTACAGAAGAACAGGAAGCAGAGAATAGGAATAAATGGACAGTTCTCACAACAGAGGGCTGTAAATAGTGTAGTCTCCCAAAAATCTGTATTGGGACAGGCCCTTATTTTCCCCATAATTCAAGCACTGTCCCCCCCGCCATCTGTGTCCATAACTAGCTACATTCCTCTGTCAATTTCTACCATGACAAAGCTTCTATTTTCAAATCCCTTATACTTCAGAACGGTATAGCTCATGTTTCCCATGTAATTTCCCACTAGCTCTGCTTGGATTTCCATCAGAAATCTCAACTGTTCCCAGATACGCTTGTTGTTATATATTGCAAATATATCCTGATGATGAGTTGCTTTCTTCCTATTTACTCTCTCAAACACTTTAGGCCAACCCCACTCTTATGGCCCACAGTTTGCAGTAGGGTTTTAATGAGCTTCCCTGCCACCTTGACCCATATCTTCTAGGTTCCATGGTGGCACTTATTCATCAAAGCACTGGGTGAGGAAGCAGGAAAGACAAAAGCATCAATTGAGGCCAATTTCTCACTGTGGTGGTAAACTTGCACTTGACTGTACCGCTCTGGACTGCATGGGGGGGGAGGGGCTCACATGAGTGTTCCTCCATACATGTAACGTTTCCTTCAGATGGAAAAGTAGCTGATCAGGGAGGAAGGTCTAGCATCACCTCCTCCTTGACATATTGGCTTGTAATGTGCAGGGAATATTTTCATACAACAGAGCATTACCCAGACCAGCCTTTCCCAACCTGGTGCCCTCCATATGTTCTACATTGCACCCGCCACCGTGCTGAATTCGGTGTCCCGTTGGGTTAAACGCTCTCGCATTTTTACGTGATTATCCTCACTCGCCCATTTTCTCCACTCCACTCCCTCCTCGAATGCGGGAGCTTGGGTCACACTCCGGCGCCTCGCAGTTCCCCAGCTCCAAAGCAGGGCCGCCCTGATTGGAGAAGCGGCAACTCCTCCCACCTCCGCCGATAAACTGCCCACCCTCCCATCAACTCGCCTCCCCTCCTCGGTGTCCTTCCTCAGCTGTTCGCTGGAAACCTCACCACGCCTGCGTCACCTCGCCCCATTGATCCCCTGTTAGCTCTTTCTGGACACATTCTATCTTCTTTGGTGTCCGAATCCGGCTGGAGCCCTGGGTCCAGAACTGGCAATGTTCTACAGGCTGCCGTTTCTCTCTGCAAATGCCCTGATATGTACTCTCCAGGCACTGATCGCTCTGGAGAGGCTGTCACCCGAGCGGCGGAGGTCTCATCTCCGGGTACTGCGTTGCTACCGCCATCACTGTCAGAACTTGTGTTCGAGGATGCTTTGAAACACATTGACCGTGGTGCACAACGTGGCTCTTTTCCCCATGCCTCAGGTTTTACGAAGGTATTGGGTGCGCCCGAGCAGCCAGGACTGGTGGGAGAGGCTTGTTCTGCAGGTGTGGAACGACGAGCGCTGGATCGAGCACTTCAGGATGCCTCGTTGCACCTTCTTTCAGGTGGTTGGCGAGGTGGCACCGTTCTTGGCCAGACGCTCAACACAACTGCGCAGAGCGATCCCTGTGCAGAAGAGGGTGATTATCGCCATTTGGAAGCTCACCAATCATGCCTTGTACAAGAGTGCGGCGGAGCAGTTCGGGGTGGGGAAATCCACGGTCATGGGGATCTTTGTGGAGGTGTGCCTTGCTCTGGAGCATGCTTTACTGCAGAGAACGGTGACCCTTGGTGACATGGATGTGGTGAGTGTAGCTGGGGGGGTGGCTTTTTGGGGGGAGGGAACATCTTCAATGCTTCAAATCTTCAAAGAATCGAAGACCCATCTAATTTGTTGGTTTTTATTAGGTTGGGTTCGCATCTTCGAAGAATCGAAGCTGCGCTCACTACAGCACGGTATAGGCAAGGTTCACATCGGGGGATGGGTTCTTGTCTGTGCGGTTTTTGAGAGGTACTCCTCGGTTCATGGTGATCGCTGTCCTCCTGGACATGTGTGTGTGTGTGTGTGTGTGTGTCGGGAGCATGTCAAACAACCCTCGCAGCGGGTCCTGTGTGCTTTGTGCTTGACTGGGCTTGTCCAGGCAAGTGTGTGGGGAGATGAGGGCACAAGCAGGATGCATCTGTTGCTTGGCAACAGCCACTCATGCTTTGGCTGCCTCCCACCAAATATGGTCTCTCCTCTCTTTCCAGGCAATGCTTGGCTTCTCCGCCCTTGGCTTTCCTGGGGCGTTCGCGGCTTGCGACGGAATGCATATCTCGATCATATCCCCGATTAGACAGGGCAGCAAGTTTATCAGTTGGAAGCACTACTACTCAGTGCTTCTGCAAGGCACAACGGACCACGTGGGAAGATTCATCAATGTTGAGAACAGGTGGAGTGGGCGAAACCACGACGCCTACATCTTTCGTAACTCGGCACTGTGCAAAGCAATGGATGCAGGAAAGTTTGTGCTCGGGAACCCAAGGTGGAGAGCGGGCGGTGTGCTTACCCCTCTGCTGATCCTGGCCGATGGAGCTTAACCCGTGAGGTGTTGGCTGATGAAGCCTTTTGGGGGACACCTCTCACCAGAGGAGGCTCACTTCAACCAGCGCCTCAGCAGAGCTAGAAACGTGGTGGAGCATACTTTTGACAGGCTGAAGAGAAGGTGGAGATGTCCCGCGGGACAACTGGAGGTGGCGGAGGAAAACGTGCCATCGGTGATTTCTGCCTGTGTCATTCTCCACAACGCATGCGAGACTAACGGGCCGCTTTGACAGAGGCGTGGGGGGACAGTAACCCCGTGGTGTTGGACACCCTGGGGCTTCCCTACGTGAATGACGACCAGGTGCATAATTAGCGGGGGAACGAGGTCCACAGGGCTCTTTGCGAAATCTAGGGATGGCGGAGAATTTCTCCCCGAAACTTCGGGGGGCCGAGCGCCAATGTGTTCGGCCCCCCGAACAAGTTTCGGGGAGAAATTCTCCACCCCCCCACACCCCCGCACCCCCCCCCCGGGACGGGACTTACCTTTCCCGAATGTCCCTCCCGGCGGCGGGTCCGGCCAGCGGTTCGTCGGGTCTTCGTCTGGGGCGGGAGCGGGA
This sequence comes from Heloderma suspectum, assembly GCF_057233095.1. Classification (NCBI taxonomy): domain Eukaryota; kingdom Metazoa; phylum Chordata; class Lepidosauria; order Squamata; family Helodermatidae; genus Heloderma; species Heloderma suspectum. The sequence goes on along the minus strand of NC_139459.1, from coordinate 5,512,918 downwards.
GCGGCAGCCGGTCTTTTGACCGGCTGCCACCGCCGCCATTCCAATAAAAGAAAAAAAACGCCCCCGTGATAGGCTACGTGACGATTAACGTAGCCTATCACAGCTTAAAAAAAAAAAAAAGCGCGTACGGATAATGGCGGCCCCTATAGGGAGCCGCCATTCACGTTCCTTATTTGGTCGCTGTAATCTACGTAAAGATTACGTAGACTACGGCGAAAATAAGGGCAACGCTATTTGCGTTGCCCTTATTTTCGCCGTAGTCTACGTAAAGATTTACGTAGACTGCAGCGACCAAATAAGGAACAGGAATGGCGGCTCCCTATGGGGGCCACCATTTGCGTACGCGTTTTTTTTTTTTAAGTCACCCGTGATAGGCTACGTGACGATTTACGTAGCCTATCATGGCTGACTTTGCAGATCTAGCCGTGATAGGCTACGTTAATCGTCACATAGCCTATCACGGGGGCGTTTTTTTTTTTTAACTTTTAATTTCGCGGCCGGGCGAGGCGAGGCGCCTCCTCCCCGGCCTGAATTTCGGCCGGGTGAGGCAGGAAGCCTCCCCCCCCGGCCTGAACTTCGCGGGGAGAGCAGCGAAGCGCCTCCCCCCCCCCCACCGCGAAAAACTGCGAGACCAGGTAAGTGACTTTCGTGCACCCCTAGCAAATTCATGTGGGAGAACAGGGGAGGATTGCGGTGAGGGGACATCTCCTGGGAATCCCGCTGGGGCTGGCCATGTTTGGGCGGTTGGTGGGCTCGTGGTTTCAGTGTCTGTCTTTTTTGTTGCTCGCTCCCGATTGCTTCCCCATTTTTGTTCATGCCTTTACCTCTCTGATTAAAACTGTTCGAACAACTGTAATTGGCTCCCACCCCTCTCTTCTTCACATGTGCAAGAGACAGCGGCCGCCCCCCCACCCCACTTTCCAAAAAGCTTCTTCGAAGAATTGGAGATTCGGAGATTCGTCGACAGGTGGTGCTGCGAGGAAATAGGGGAGGCAGAACGCTCTATGTTCTTGTCAAAACTGCCCCACTGTCATTCTCCTGCCAGCAAAATGGCGCCCAGGCAGAGAGGGAGGTTGAGCTGATGCTCCAGATGCTGCTCCAGGGCCACCGCGCCGAGATGGTCATGAGGAGCTCGACCAGGGGGAATGAGGCGGTCAGGGCAGTAGCGAGGGGGCTCTCACAGGCAGGGTTCCCTCACTCTGCCCTGCAGGCCCGCACTAAGTTCAAGGCCCTGAAGGCCCGGTTCTTTGAGGCCCTGGAGCAGCACTCTGGGACACCTCCCCCTGTGGCACAGCCTCCCCGCTACAGGGAGATGCATGCCTTGTAGGTGCGCACCAGGCAGCCGAGCCCCACCAATAGGCACAGCACAGGTCAGCCATGGGGTGTCTCCACTACTGTGTCTTTGGTGCTGCACCTGTGGAGTGTGTTGCATGGTGGTGTCTGGGGAGGGCTGACAAGCGGCCCAAGCAGGGCGATGATGCCTGGGGTTAAGCCCCGCTGGTGACTCTGGCTGTGCGTGGTGCTGGTACGCCCCCCTCGCCCACGTGTGCCACAGTGGTGCCCCCTTGCTCGTGCTGAACATGCAGCACACCCCAATATGCAACAGCCTGAATGGGCCCCCCGACTATGCTGTCCCCACTGGGGGGGTGCTTTGCCCGGGACAGCCCGGGAAGGCTGTGGGCGGGCGATGGGGTGTAGCCTGGGCATGCGAGGGCAATACCCGGGATTGCCCCTCTCAAGGGCCCCTCTGGACCAGGGCACAGCACTCCTCACCTCAGTGCCACATTTCTGGGCAGCTGTGGCAGCACAAGCCAAGGAAACTGTGCACTCGCTCAAGCATGGCGGTGCGCCAACGCCCTTGCGCGTGCACACGTTTCCCCATGCGTGCGCCTGTGGGGCAACTGGTGGGGAGATTGTCATGTGACGGGTGGGAATGCCACCAGGCCTGCACTTGAGCTCAGTTGGGGCACCCCCCCAACCCTTTGGGCCACCTTTGTCCTTAGCGCAAACCTCTCTTTTCCAGCACCGCAGAGAGCGCTGGCCGGGTGGCAAGAAATGCCGTCAGTGGCTCCAGGGGGGCAGTGCCATCCTCCTCCAGTGGCGGAGGCGGATCTGGGGCTGGGAGCCAACCCACCCCTGTGGGACAGGTCGCGCTCAGGAGGAGGACCGCAGGTGAGCTAGAAAGAGCGCGGTGGAGGCCCTTCCCAGCATGTCCTTGTCCTGGGGACACTGCTCCTGTAGCAGCACATAGCCCCTGATGGGCCACAGACAGCGGGATTTTGGTGGGGGAACAGCCAGCTGTCCCGGAGCAGTCCATTGCCACACAGCGAGGGAATGAGCAGAAAAGATGAGCGAGTTCCTGGCCTGCTGCAGGGCAAGCACTCCTCCCCATGGGCAGCCCTACGCTCTCTCCCCGCTCCGCTCACATGCCGAATTTCTCCCAGAGTGGCCCACTGGCATGCGATCACCCCCTCCATGGGCGTCCCATCACTGGGGTCGTGCTGACACAACTTCCCCTTCCGCCAATGCAGGTGCGGCCATGCCAGGGACGTTGGGGCAGCCCACCCAAGGCTCGGCGGGGCCCGCTATCGCGGGGCCCAGTGGAGCATCTTCGGGGCAGGCGGGTACAAGCACCGCTGTCCTCGGAGCCGTCATCCGCCTGGAGGGCTCCATGAAGAAGACCAGTGAGTAACTAAGGCTGGCAGCTTCTGTATGTGGGCAACATGTGGGCTGTTATTCATGGGGGCCCTGATTGGGATCTTTCCCTGTTTTTCAGTGGGGAAGATGGAGAAGCGGCTGTCGCGCCTTGAGAGGGAGGCCCAGGATAAAAAGAAGGCCTGTCGGGAGCAGGCTCGGGGGAGGGGGGGAAAGCGTTAAGCTGGGGTCTATTGCACCAGGGGGGGCACTTTGTAAGTAGGACTTATAAATAAAACGAGCAAGCACTTAAATAAATTTTTATCATAAAGCCGCCTTTGTGGTGCCACACTGCTCTCATAAGTAACACAACTTGTGGGAGATATTTGTTTGGTTTCTAAAGAGCTTTACTATGGGGATGACGAGGAATACACAGGGGAGATAGATACTTGAGCGTGGTCCTGCGCAGCAGTGTGGGGCGCTCTTTGGGCGCTCAAGTCTCGTTGGGCCCTCTTTCCGGCGCACAGCCAATCCTGCCATACAGGAAGCGACTCTAGCCAGCTCAAGACTGGTTCCGTCATGGCATCCCCCTGACCCGCAAAGAGAATATGATAACAACATGGAGGCAAAACATAGCATTGGGGAAACAATGTTTGGAGACTATACCACGGCTCACTTGCTGTGACGTGTGGAACTTGGGGGGTGCCCTGGACAGAGGGGGGAAGCAGGGAACTTTCATGGGGAGTCCCTCATGGGGAGAATTGCCTTGGGTGCTTGTGCAACTGCACGGGCCTCATCCGAGCACCCACAACATGCCTTGGCATGGATGTCTGGGGGGAAGGAGCCTCCGCTTGAACCCAGGAGGGGGTCCCCGCGTTGGCCACGCCTGGCCTCATTGGGCTCCTCTCACATTCCTGGGAGTCATGGTGTCCCCGAGTGTGCAATCGGGGGGCTGGCCCCTGATGTTCCTGGGTATGCTGAGGGAGAAGCTTCCCGCCCTGAGCACTGATTGGACATCTTTGCCAGCATTGCCCGGAGAATGTCCGTATGGGCATCTACAGAGGCGATGAGTGCTCTCCTATCCCTGCTCGCAGCCTCCAGAGTGGAACTTCTTACTTACTCCCTAAACACCGTTGCATCCCCTTCCATGATCGTGAGGATGCGGTCATTCTCCTCTGTGGCGTGATGCATGATGTGTTCCACAATATCATTGGCTGCTCTACGGCTCCTTTTATTTCTTATTTGTGACAGGCGCATAGTGGGGGATAACGTGGCCTGCCTGTTCATCACTAGATGCTCTGTTAGAGACAGTTGACAGGGTTTAAGCATGCAGTGCGGTACAGCCTCTGGTGGCCGGCATAGAGCAATAGCCACGCACAGGGCCCGCGTGTGAAATGCCCATCGCCGGGAACCACGGTTGTCTCCCACTAATAGCCATCACTGCCCCAGGTAAAGCCCGGGAATGTTGGAGGTGTTGATTTTTTCTGAAATGTAATTTCTGGGTGAAGACTAGGGTGGGATAATACCCACGCCTAGGGCCCCAGGCAGGTATAGACCCTTAACAATACCACGGTAACCACGAAGTTGTCCCTGAGGGCGTGTCGGGGAGGTCTGGAAGTGGAGGGCTGGCCGACGCTGATTTGTGACCACCAGCGGTAGACCTTGGCCAGGGCTCAGCCCTATGGGAGAATGGGCTTGTTGGCCAGTGGGGGAGTTGCCCTGGAGGGCCAGTCTGAGGGTATCCAGGCGGCGCACACATTGCATGCCTGCTTTCAAATCTCCCTCATGGGGACCAAACATGCGGGAGCATGCTACTCTCCTTGCCTACCTGTGTCCTCAAGCTCATCTGTAGCACTCCCACTTCCCCTTTGAGCATGTGCGCTCTGCCTTGCACCTGGAAAAGCAAGGCGGATCTCAGCCAAGCGAAAGGAAAACCCACCTTCTTGAAACACGCGCTGGCCGCCCCTCAACCAGGATTCACCCAGGAATTTCCCCCCCCCCCGGGCGATGTGGCTTCAAGGTGGGGCTTTTAGGTGCCCAGATGGGGACAGCAGAGCAACCTGGGGTGGTCATTAAAGTGAGTTTGGGAGCTGCCCATCCAGGCACCCGAGCTGGCTAGGCCCGGCACGCGGCGAGGTGCTTTGACGTAGCACCGTTTGCCGCGCTGGGCAGACCCCCTGATCACTCTGCGGGAACTGCTCAAGGAGCCAGGGCAGCGGAGTGTGGACACCCCCCCATCCCCCCACACTGACTGGCAGGTGCATGGAAAGGCTTTGGTGCGCCCCCCAACTCACCGCTCCACCCGGGTTCACCAGCAAACCCATCATGGGAGGGTTCTTCTCCTTCCTGCTCCTGGCTGAGAAGACCTGTGAAAAGTGTGTCTCCGGTTGCCCGCTGTGTCCTTGGGCATGTCCTTCTTTAAGTGACCCAATACCTCCATCATTCTTGTGCCCAGACCGCTCCACACATGCCCCCCAACATTGCCCCAACCCGCAACCAGGGAGTATTGTCGAGTATGCGGGTGGGCCAGAGCCCGGTTGGCCAATGGGGCAGCCTGTGGTTGTAGGTGGCATGGCTACATGTGTGGGGCTACACTGGGACCATGCGGGGTGGAGTATGTGGCCATGCCCCTGGAGGACAGCCAATGCTCCACGCAAACCACCCCCAGACACCGACCCAGGCCACAGCATCTACCCACATCACGCGCCTCCAAGGGAAGGCGATCCTCTTCTTCCTGCGATCCCTCTGGCATCTCCAATGTTTCCCCTTCCAGGGGGTCCATCTCCGGGGTCTCCGCACACACTGCGCCACGAGCAATCTACAGACTCCCAACCACACGCTTGGGGCGAATGGTGGCATCCCCCTGGAGAATGCTGTGGAGCTCCGTGTAATATGGACAGGTGGCTGCGTTGTTCCCTGAATGGGAGTTATGGTTAACCACCCTCCTGTACTCCTGGCGCATTTTTGTCTTCCCCTGCACTCAACAGCGCTACGGGTGTGGCCCCGCTCAGTCATCTGCCTGGAGATCTCCTTGAAGTCCAGGTTCCTGTGGCTGCTATGAAGCTGCTCCTGGATCTTCTGCTCCCCCCAAATGTCCAGCAAGTCCACTATCTTCGCACGCCTCCACAACACCCCTCTTCCCATGCTAGTGGAAGCCATCCTCTGTTGACATGGATGGGGGAAGGAAGGGTGGCCCGATGCAGTAGATCTTTCCAAGAACTGTACTGGTCGGGATTTCCAGCAGCGGCAGTGGGATCTCCCTGCCTTCGAGGGTCACGCAGGGGCCCTCACAGTAAGATCCTAGGAAAGGAACACACAGAAGTAAATTGCAGGGTGGGGGCTGGCTCACCTAGCAGTCACAGTCCATGGTGGGCATCACAGGGTAGCCGCCATGAATTGGAGCACCTTCTGTGCAGGGGGCACCCCACCACATAACCGGGTGGATGCTCTCATGTTTGCCCACAAAAGTGAGACAGAGCACGTCGCCAAAGCAGAGGAAAAGGGAAAGAGGAGTGGGCAGGCTTTGCAGCCTTTTCTGGGGGAAGAGAAGTGGGGAAAACCACCCCGACTCACACTCCAGGGCAAATGCCATCCCATGGGACCGTGTGCCCATACACGTCACGTGTGCCGGGAAGGCCGATCAGCCACCCAGCACACAATTCCCGTAATGCCAGTCCAGCAGTCTCAGGACGCATTGTTTTCACAACCATGGGCTTGCCTCGACTGTCTTGGCGGGGGAGGGGGAGACACCCCTAGTGTGGAGAGGAATAACACCACGAAAACTCTGGACAAGGTGTTGGTGGGGGGACGTGGCCACTTCGCGCAGTACACGGGGGCGCTCCTGGAGAAGGGACGGAATTCGTGGCAACGAGAGCAGTGCGGAAGTCTCCCAAAGAAAAATTTCCCATGTTGCCACAGAGGGAGCAGCTCGAGGCACTGCGATACATGTCCAGTGAGGGGGGGGCGACGAGGAGGAGAGTGGTGCCCAGACGAGGGGGGGCACGGTGGGTGCCGACTGATGGCACCATGGGTGGGAGAGCAGAGTGGGGGGGGATACACAGTGCAGAATGCAACGCGTGGACGAAAGGTAGGGGGTGGTTTTTACGCGCCCACCGTATGATCCAGCGAGATGGGGAGGCTGCACCAATACCGCCAAGCCCCAAACTTCGATTCTTCGAAGATTCGAAGATGGTCCCCTTTAAAAAAAAAAAAAGCCTAGGGCAAGGGCGCGGGGGGACACGTGTTGGCTCACGGCCGCCGGCCGCTCAGGAATGGACACTAGTGATACCGGGATAATACCTGGGGGAGTGGCAGACATGAAAGGTGGGGGGTGTTCTTTAAGCGCTTACCGTAAGATCCGGGCAGACGGGCAGGCTGCAGCGATATCCACAAGCCGTAAACTACGATTCTTCGAATCTTCAAAGAAGATTTCCTGGTTTTTTTTAAAAAAAAGGCAAGGGCAGGGGCACTGGGGGGCTACCTGTTTGCTCACGGATGCCAACTGCTTCAGGAGAGATGCAATCGATGGCTGGAACACAACCTGGGGGAGTGGTGTGCTCTGATTGGCCAGCAGGGAAATACAAACACCGCCATATATGGTTGTGCATGGGAGGGGACAATGACCATATATGGTGGCAAAGGCAGAAAATCAGAGCACATTAGGGGGAAATCCCAGGATAACAGGGTGTTGAAAGCGGGGGTGCAGACCCCGGAAACTCTGGGTCCAATACGAGGCGGGTACTGCGTAGTGTGAAAGGCGGGCGGTGAGACCGAATTGGAAGCGAGATGAGGCGGTAAGTGTAGATCCAGCTCTAGACTACAATTCCCAGCATTTCTGACCATTAGCCATGCTGGGAGGGGCTGATGGGAGCTGAAGTCCAAAACAACTCCCGTACCAGGGAAGGTTACAACAGGTGGGATTGTTTAGCCGAGAAAAAAGGCAAGTAAGGGGATACATAATAGAAGTGTACAAAATTATGATGGTGTGGAGGAAGTGGATAGGGAGACATTTTTCTCCCTCTGTCGTAATACACCAGTGGGGTCATCCCAAGCTGATTTGTGGGAACTTTAGGTCAGGAAAAAAAGGACTTCTTCACACAGTGCACAGTTAAACTATAGAATTCACTTTCACAAGATGTAGTGATAGCCACCAATTTGGATGGCTTGAAAAGGGTATTCAACAAATTTATGGAAGACAAGGCTTTCGATGGCTACTAGTCCTGATGGTATCAGAGACAGTAAGCCTATCTACACCGGTTGCTGGGGAACACGGGCGGGAGGGTGATGTTGCACTCATACCCTGCTTGTGGGCCTCCCATGGACAGCTGGTTGGCCACTGTGTGAACAGAATGCTGGGCTAGATGGGCCCTTGTTCTGATCCAGCAGGGCTCTGCTTATGTTCTTATGTCCATACACCAGGTTGGTGAAGGCTGACCCAGCCAATCATCCAATCATCTCTTGAGAGATGAAACATTCAATCCTGGTATGGATGTGCTTTTCAGCATGCAAATATATCACACCATGGGAATGCCATGCTCAGCAATAGTGACAGAATGATGACTCCTGTATTCCCAACCAGGAAGCAAGAGTACAGGGGTCAAAGGGCATGCCTCTAGGTCTAGCATTAGTTCTCATCTCTTGTTCCTTAGAAAAGTCCTTCAGGAAGAGGAAATTTGCAGCAGAGAAGAAAGTGTGGCTACCAGGTGCTTTTCCTGTGAAACATCCTCTCCACAGCTGCTTCTAATCCACCTCTTGCAAATCCCCAGCTGGGAAAGACTCCAGTCTGTAACCCTGGAGAGCCACTGCCAGTCAGTGCAAGCAGTCCTGGGCTTGGTGAACCAAGGAACTGACCAGTGGAGGCTGGTGGCTCCGATGTCAGTGGGGCGGTCAGAACTCTAAAGTCAGAACCGGTCAGAACTCTAAAGGAGCTGTCCAAGGTGTGAAGCTCATGGGTCACCTGGTCACAGTCTTCAGGACTGGTGTCAAAGGTAGGTATAATTGGGCACCTGCTGAGGGCCCATTGAAAAGTTGCTCCTCCTCTTCAGCCTGGCACCCTTCCTTTTCACCTGCCTCATGCTCTGGCTGAGACCACGGTGCTGGGGAGAAGGAGGAGCAGCAGATCTGTTTGCTCGCTGCCTGTCAAGCAAGGAAGCGGTAGCAACGGTGAGAAAGAGGACGAGGAGCAAGAACAGTGGGTGTCAATGGTGGTGGGAAGGGAGACTCCCTAAGGGAGGGGGCCCATGGAGGGTGTCCCGCCCAAGGGCCCTGAAAAACCTGGAGCTGCACTGATCGTCTGCTCCTCCGTGGTGAGATGTATTGTATTTCTACGTAAATTATAGCTATTATTTCCAAATTTGCATTGAGAGAGAGAGAGAGACAGAAAGAGAGAGAGAGAGAGAGAGAGAGAGAGATCAGCATATGCAATTTTGTTGCAAATCCATGCCCACTTTTGTCCTGTTTTGGGGTGATACATTTCCTCTTTTTTGGTGAGACGCATGAGGCCACCCTGCTCATTCCACATTGCTGCACTGTGGTGTATAGTTCGCCCTAGAGTTCTGTGTCCAAGTATCTGGCAGCTCTCACCCCAGTGGCATGGAGAGTCCCTAAGAACTCAATTGCAAAGAGCCTTTGGGTTTGCAGCCACACCTGCATAGTTATGCTGAAACCTGCAAAGTGAAGGAACCCACTGACCCTACCCTGACAGAGTTTCCAGTTTCTTGGATATGTCACTTTTTACAGGTACCATGTCAGAATGAATATCAAATGCAGCCTGTAACTTTTCTGAATCAACTTGGAGCAAGTTGGTCCTGTCTTGCAAAGAACCTGAGACGGAAACAAAACCCCACAGAGATCATGTCACCATGTCTAATAATGGGAAAGTGCGGCCTTCTTTGCTCACACTGCCCCTCCCACGCACCTAGGAATAAAGGGAAATACTTTCCCACCACTGGGAGAGGCACCTTGGTCCAGATAAATCAAGAAAACATTGAAAGCCTCTTGGATGAGTTGGATTAAAACTCAAAAACAAATTTTAAGAAACGGCTGAACAAGTTATTTCAAGCCAAGGGATGTTTTTCAAAGCCATGACTTGTTCATTTCAATGCCCAGGGCCAGATCCCAGTTCTGCCTGTCCCAGCACCCATTTCCAGCAGCACCAGAGTGAGCTATGAATAACCGTGAAGAGTAAAGTGCCCCGCTGCTGCAGCTGAATTCCAGATAAAATGCTGTTGCAAGCCCTATCCTTGGCTAGGCTAGGCAAGATGGCTTTCTCTCTGGAGGTGCCTTTGAGAGCTGGTGGCTACTAGCCTGCCTTGTTGTTGTTGTTGTTCAGGTGTTCAGTCGTGTCTGACTCTTCGTGACCCCATGGACCATAGCACGCCAGGCCTTCCTGTCCTGCGCTCTCTCCCGGGGCGTGCTCAAGTCCATATTCATTGCATCGGTGATGCTATCTAGCCATCTCATCCTCTGCTGTCCCCTTCTCCTTTTGCCCTCAGTCTTTCCCAGCATCAGGGTCTTTTCCAGGGAGTTTTCTCTTCACATTAGGTGGCCAAAATATTTGAGCTTCAGCTTCAGGATCTGTCCTTCCAATGAGCACTCAGGGTTGATTTCCTTTAGAATTGACTGATTTGCCCTCCTTGCAGTCCAGGGGACTCATAAGAGTCTTCTCCAGCACCACAGTTCAAAAGCATCAGTTCTTCGGCGCTCAGCCTTCCTTATAGTCCAGCTCTCACAGCCATACATTACTACTGGGAAAACCATAGCTTTGATTAGATGGACCTTTGTCGGCAAGGTGATGTCTCTGCTTCTTACTATGCTGTCTAGGTTGGCCATAGCTTTCCTCCCAAGGAGCAAGCGTCTTTTAATTTCATGGCTACAGTCACCATCTGCGGTGATCTTGGAGCCCAAGAAAATAAAATCTGTCACTACTTCCATTTCTTCCCCTTCCATATGCCAGGAAGTGATGGGGCCAGATGCCATGATCTTAGTTTTTTTAATGTTGAGTTTCAAACCAGCTTTTGCACTTTCCTCTTTCACCCTCAAAAAGAGGCTCTTTAGATCCTCTTCACTTTCTGCCATTAGGGTGGTATCATCTGTGTATCTGAGGTTGTTGATAATTCTCCCAGCAATCTTAATTCCAACCTGTGAGTCATCCAACCCGGCGTTTCTCATGATGTACTCTGCATATAAGTTAAATAAGCAGGGTGACAATATGCAGCCTTGTCGTACTCCTTTCCCAATTTTGAACCACTCGGTTGTTCCATGTCTGGTTTTTACTGTTGCTTCTTGATCCTCGTACAGGTTTCTCAGGAGACAGGTAAGGTGGTCTGGTACCCCCATCTCTTTCAGAATTTGCCACAGTTTGTTGTGATCCACACAATCAAAGGCTTTAGCGTAGTCAATGAAGCAGAAATAGACATTTTTCTGGAATTCTCTTGCTTTCTCCATGATCCAGCGAAAGTTGGCGATTTGATCTCTAGTTCCTCTGCCTCTTTGAAACCCAGCTTGTACTTCTGGTAGTTCTCCGTTCGCATGCTGCTGAAGCCTAGCTTGTAGGATTTTGAGCATAACCTTGCTGGCATGTGAAATGAGCGCAATTGTACGGTACTTTGAACACTCTTTGGCGTTGCCCTTCTTTGGAATTGGAATGTAAACTGACCTTTTCCAGTCTTGTGGCCATTGTTGAGTGTTCCAAATTTGTTGGCATATTGAGTGCAGCACTTTAACAGCATCATCTTTTAGGATTTTAAATAGCTCAGCTGGAATACTGTCATCTCTGCTAGCTTTGTTGTTACTAATGCTTCCTAAGGCCCACTTGACTTCACTCTCTCGTCTAGGATGTCTGGCTCAAGTTCAGTGACTGCACTATCATGGCTATCAGGGACATTGAGATCTTTCCTGTATAGTTCTTCTGTGTATTCTTTCCACCTCTTCTTAATCTCATCTGCTTCTGTTAGGTCCCTGCCTTCTTTGTCCTTTATCATGCCCATCTTTGCACAAAACGTTCCCTTGAGATCTCAGATTTTCTTGAAGAGATCTCTAGTCTTTCCCATTCTGTTGTTTTCCTCGATTTCTTTGCATTGTTCATTTAAGAAGGCCTTCTTGTCTCTCCTTGCTATTCTCTGGAACTCTGCATTCAGTTGGATATATCTTCCCCTTTCTCCCTTGCTTTTCACTTCCCTTCTTTCCTCAGCTACTTGTAAAGCCTCATCAGACAACCACTTTGCTTTCTTGCATTTCTTTTTCTTTGGGATGGATTGAGTTGCTGCCCCCTGAACAATGTTACGGACCTCCGTCCATAGTTCCTCAGGCACTCTGTCTGTCAGGTCTAATACCTTTAATCTATTCCTCACCTCCACTGTATATTCATACGGGATATGATTTAGGTCATACCTGAATGGTTTAGTGGTTTTCCCTACGTTCTTCAATTTAAGCCGAAATTTTGCAACAAGAAGCTCATGATCTGAGCCACAGTCAGCTCCAGGTCTTGTTTTTACTGACTGTACGACTGACTGTTACTTCTCCATCTTTGGCTGCAAAGTACATAATCAATCTGATTTCGATATTGACCATCTGGTGATGTCCATGTGTAGAGTCGCCTCTTGTGCTGTTGGAAAAGAGTGTTTGCTATGATCAGCGTGTTCTCTTGGCAAAACTCGATTAGCCTTTGTCCTGCTTCATTTTGTACACCAAGGCCATGCTTGCCTGTTATCCTGGTGATTTCTTGACTTCCTACTTTAGCATTCCAATCCCCTATGATGAAGAGGACATCTTTTTTTGGTGTTAGTTCTAGAAGGTGTTGTAGGTCTTCATAGAACCGATCAACCTCAGCTTCTTCAGCCTCAGTGGTTGGGGCAGAGACTTGAATTACTGTGATGTTGAATGGTTTGCCTTGGATTCGTACTGAGATCATTCTATCATTTTTAAGATTGTACCCCAGTACTGCTTTTCCCACCCTTTTGTTGACTATGAGTGTTACTCCATTTCTTCTAAGGGATTCTTGCCCACAGTAGTAGATATGATGGTCACCTGAATTAAATTCACCCATGCTTGTCCATTTTAGTTCACTGATTCATAGAATCATAGAATCATAGAATATTAGGGCTGGAAGGGGCCTACAAGGCCATCGAGTCCAACCCCCCGCTCAATGCAGGAATCCAAGGCAGAGCATCCCTGACAGATGGCTGTCCAGCCTCATCTTGAATGCCTCCAGTGTGGGAGAGCCCACTGCCTCCCTAGGTAACTTGTTCCATTGTTGTATTGCTCTAACAGTCAGGAAGTTTTTCCTGATGTTCAGCCAGAATCTGGCTTCCTGTCACTTGAGCCCATTATTCCGTCTCCTGCACTCTGGGATGATCGAGAAGAGATCCTGGCCTTCTTCTCTGTGACAACCTTTCAAGTACTTGAAGAGTGCTATCCTATCTCCCCTCAGTCTTCTCTTCTCAAGGCTAAACATGCCCAGTTCTTTCAGTCTCTCTTCATAGGGCTTTGTTTCCAGTCCCCTGATCATCTTCATTGCCCTCCTCTGAACCCTCTCCAGTTTGTCTGCATCCTTCTTAAAGTGTGGTGCCCAGAACTGGACACAGTACTCCAGATGAGGCCTAACCAGTGCTGAGTAAAGGGGAACTAGTACTTCTTGGGATTTGGAAGCTATGCTTCTATTAATGCAGCCCAAAAGAGCATTTGCCTTTTTTGCAGCCACATCACATTGTTGGCTCATATTCAGCTTGTGATCGACAACAATTCCAAGATCCTTCTCGCTTGTAGTGTTGTTGAGCCACGTATCCCCCATCTTGTAACTGTGCATTTGGTTTCTTTTTCCTAGGTGCAGAACTTGGCATTTATCCCTATTTAATGTCATTCTGTTTTCTGCCCAGCGCGCCAGTCTATCAAGATCACTTTGAATTTTGTTTCTGTCTTCCAAAGTATTAGCTATCCCGCCCAATTTTGTGTCATCTGCAAATTGATCAGCATTCCCTGCACCTCCTCCTCCAAGTCATTAATACAAATGTTGAAGAGCACTGGGCCCAGGACTGAGCCCTGCGGTACCCCACTCGTTACCTCTCCCCAGTTTGAGAAGCTCCCATTGATAAGCACTCTTTGAGTCCGATTCTGTAGCCAACTGTGGATCCACATGATCGTTGTTTCATCTAGCCCACTTCGAGCTAGTTTGCTCATCAGGATATCATGGGGCACTTTGTCGAAAGCTTTGCTGAAGTCGAGGTATATGATGTCTACAGCATTCCCACGGTCTACAAGGGAGGTTACTTGATCAAAAAATGAGATCAGATTCTTCTGGCAGGACTTGTTTTTGACAAATCCATGTTGGCTTCGAGTAATCACGGCATTGTTTTCAAGGTGCTTCCAGATGGATTCCTTTATCATCTGCTCCAGAATTTTCCCAGGGATTGATGTCAGACTGACTGGTCTGTAGTTCCCAGGTTCCTCCTTTTTACCCTTTTTGAACATAGGGACAACATTAGCCCTCCTCCAGTCATCTGGCACTTCCCCCGTCCTCCATGATTTCTCAAAGAGAATAGACAGCGGTTTTGAGAGTTCTTCTGCCAGTTCCTTTATTACTCTAGGATGCAGTTCATCTGGCCCTGGAGATTTGAACTCATTCCAAGTCATTAGGTGTTCCTTGACCATATGCCTGTCCATCTCAAGCTGCAATCCTGCCCCTTCAGCCTGTACTTTGCCTTTGCCAGAGGGGTCATAGACCCTCTTTTGGGAGAAGACTGAGCCAAAGTAGGAATTGAGCACCTCTGCCTTTTCTTTGGCATCTGTTATCATTTTGCCATCCTTATTTAATAGCTGAACAACCATTTCTTTCCTCTGCCTTTTACTATGCATGTAGCTGAAGAAAGCCTTTTTGTTGTTTTTAGCATCCCTCGCTAACCTCAGCTCTTTTTCAGCTTTAGCCTTCCTGACGCCATCACTGCAATTCTGGGCTACATGCCTGTACTCCTCCTTTGTTGCTTGGCCTTCCTTCCACTTCCTATATGTGCCCTTTTTTGTTTTCAGGTCATCCCTAAGCTTTTTGTGAAGCCACATTGGCTTCTTCTGTTGTCTTCCACCTTTTCTTCTTGTTGGAATTGTTTGTGATTGTGCCTTCAGAATTTCCTTTTTTAAAAGCTCCCACCCATCTTGGGCTCCTTTTCTCGTTAGCGTCTCTTGCCATGGGACCTTACTGATCATTGTTCTGAGTTTATTAAAATCAGCTTTCCTAAAATCCAGGGTACGCGTTTGACTACACTCGGCTTTTGCTTCCCTCAGAACCAAGAACTCAAGTACAACATGGTCGCTTTCCCCCAGAGTTCCTGTAACTGCTACTTTATCCACTAAGTCATCACTGTTGGTTAGGATCAAGTCAAGGATAGCCGATCCACTAGTTCCTTCCTCTACTTTCTGTAGGAGGAAGTTATCCACCACACAAGTCAGGAATTTCCTGGAGGGGCCGTGTTTTGCAGAATTTGTCTCCCAACAAATATTGGGGAAATTGAAGTCCCTCATTTCTACTACATCATGCTTCCTTGAAACAGTGGCTATTTGCTTTTCAAAAGTTTCATCCTCGTCTTCTCCTTGGTTGGGTGGCTGGTAGTAGACTCCGACCATCAGGTTCCTTTTATTCTTTGCTCCATTTATTTTGATCCAGATGCTTTCGATGGGGCTACCAAGCTCATCCTCCTGTATTTCTGTGCAGAGATATGTATTTTTCACATACAGTGCAACCCCACCTCCCTTTCTGTTCCTCCTGTTCTTTTTGAACAAGTTATATCTTTCAATTGCTGTATTCCAGTCATGAGAGTCATCCCACCAAGTCTCAGTTATACCTGAGATGAGATTCCCAAGATGTCGATGTTCAGTCTTGCCATCTCATGTTTGACCTCCTCCAGCTTACCTTGATTCATTGATCTTACATTCCAGGTTCCTAAACAATATTGTTCTTTACAGCATTGGACTTTCTTTTCACCACCAGACACATCCACAGCTGAGTGTCCTTTCGGCTTTGGCCTAGCCGCTTCACTCTTTCTGGTGCTACTTGGACATTCCCTCTGCTCTTCCCCAGTAGTATATTGGACACCTTCCGACCTGAGGGGCTCATCTTCCGGTGTCATATCTTTTACCCTTGTGATATGTTCCATGGGGTTTTCTTGGCAGGAATACTGGAGTGGGTTGCCATTTCCTTCTCCAGTGGACCACGTTTTGTCAGAACTCTCTGCCATGACCTGCCCGTCTTGGGTGGCCCTGCACGGCATAGCTTATGGCTTCACTGAGTTACGCAAGCCCCTTCGCCACAACAGGGCAGTGATCCATGAAGGTGAGCCTGCTTTGGGTGGGACCTAAATTCATAGGTCACCAGCAAAAAAGAAAGGCGGAGTTTTGCAGCTGGCTATCAAGAAGGTACCTTGACGATACCCCAAGTGCACGCTGGCTTTTGAGGGGGCACGTACCGATTCTTATTTAAAGACAAATGGATTCCTGCCTTGAGCAGGGGGTTGGACTCGATGGCCTTGTAGGCCCCTTCCAACCCGACTATTCTATGATTCTACAAGCCGTTCCTCTGTGGCTGTTTGGCTGGTTCCTCCTGTTCCTCCTGGAATATTTGCACATACACGTATGTCTATTTGTGCACAAAGGCACCATGTTGTGTGCACAGAAGGCTCTTGCTCACGCACGCGTCGGAAGCTGCCTTATACTGAGTCAGACCACCGGTCCCCCTAGCGCAGTATTGTCGGCGTGAACTGGCAGCAATGGCTTCCCAGGGTTTCAGGCAGGATCCTTTCCTAGCCCTACTTGGAAATGCTAGGGATTGAACCTGGAACCTTCTGCATGCCAAGCAGCAGGGTCAGCCCTACCGTTATGCGGAGTTAGGCGGTCGCGTCAGGCGGCAGATGCTGGGAGGCAACAGCAAGGTGTTAGAAGAGAGAGCTGAGTGCCAGGTGGCCTGGCCTGTACCCCCTAAGTTGGCCTGCTGCCTTCTGGTGCAGTGGATGATGGTATTCCACTGTCAGTGTTGAAGAAACAATCTAGTTGGCTTTTGTACATGGAACAGGAGGGGGCGCCATCTTGTTCTCCGCCTCAGGCATAGGGATGTCAGAGAATTCCTCCACGGACCTCGGTGAGGCCGAATGCCAGTGCATTCGGCCCCCCGAACTCCGTGGCGGAACGGCCTGCCACCCCCCACCCCCCCGCGGATCCCCCCCGGGATGAGACTTACCTGTCGCGGATCTTCCAACCGGCTACCGCCGCCATTTCCAGGCTTGTGTAAAAAAAAAAAAAAGAAGACGTGATAGGCTACATAAAGATATACATAGCCTATCAGGGCTAGGTTTTAAAAAAAAAATGACGTGATAGGCTACGTAAATCTTTACGTAGCCTATCATGGTTGGGTGGGTTTAAAAAACAAACAAACCGCGTATGCAAATGGCGGCGGCTATGACGCTATTTGTGTTCCCCTTTATTTTCGCCGTCATACTCTACGTAAATATTTACATAGATTAAGACGGACAAAAAGAAGGAACGCAAATGGCAGCGGCCGTAGCCGCTGCCATTTGCGTACGTGGTTTTTTGTTTGTTTGTTTTTTACCCAGAGCCCTCCGCAGCCGGAAATCCAGCTGCGGACGGCTCTGGCCGGGCCGGGCCTTTCCTGCTGCTCCACGGAGCTGCTGCGGAGCACAGCCGGCTGTTCAAGGATTCCGGGGGGAGGGACGGAATGCCTCCCCCCCCCGCATGAACAGAATCTGCGGAAAGGTAAGTGACTTTCCTCCATCCCTACTCAGGCAGCAAAATTTCTTGGGCCTGCCCTGCAAAACAGGGGCTCTTCCACTGAGCTATGCCATACATGCACACACACACGCACCCCCCCCACAGCTCTTCCTTAATTCTTCTATTGCTTACCCTCACACATGCTGCTGCCGCCACCTCCTTAATCCCACTGCCTGTGATCTCCACCCCTGCTTCTTGCCTGCAGCCTCCATCTTTGCTTCTCTGCAGACTTGCCAGGCCTGACTGGCCAGCAGTCAATCAGCGGTATTTTGAAGCCGTCCAGGATGCTGCGGCCAGACTTCTCCTTGCCAGCATCACCAGCTGGTGAGTTGCTGAGACCCTAGGGATGGTGGAGAATTCCGCCACAGACTCCAGTGAGGCTGGATTCTAAAGAATCCGCCCCCACCCCGAGTCCGTGGCGGAACGGATCACTCACCTCCACCTCCCTGCGGGATCTGTCCAGGTCGGATCCCTGTCCATGGCTACCCTGCGGAGCCAGCCGCCAGCTCCGCAGGGCTGGAGAAAGTCGATACAGCCGGCAGCCATTGCCGTGCCGTATCTCTGTGTAAGTCAGTCGCCTGGACGCAAATGGCGTAGTGGGCGCCATTTGCGGCCGTAAAACTGGTCGATTAGACTAAGTGCAGCCGTTTACGGCTGCATTTAGGCTAATCGACCAGCTTTACGGTCGCAAATGGCACCCATTATGCCATTTGCGTCCCTGTTTTTGGCCGTGATAGCAAAAAAAAAAATTGTGTAACCTATCGCGTGAACAGGGACGCAAGCTCCAGCATCCGGAGAGGGCTGTAGCTTCCCACTATCTGTGGATGACATCAGCCGTGAGCGCTAAGAGCGCCAGCAGCCTCACATCAGCCCGACACCCCTAGAACAAGCGAGGCTTCTCCACTGAGCTCCTAATTTATTTATTTTTAAAACATTTAAAATATTCAAGCACAGGAGAAAGTGAAATTGACTTGGATCCTCATGGACTTGCATTGAGCATGGCTCCTCTTATGTTCTTAAATGTCATGTATGTTATTATCTTGCCTAAATTGTTATGGATGAGGGACTTTGTTTGAGCTGTCTATAGTTCAGTACTTTAGAAGCATTTAGCTCATCCTTTACCACCTATAGCAGATTACACACTTCTAAACAAAATGTACACCTAGGTTTGTTACATGGCTTGCAATCTGGGTTTTGTACTAACAAGAATTAGTGCGGAAAATCTCTTTTGATTCATGTTTTATTTTTATTACAAATACGCTTATAACATCACATCAAAATACATTGTGCATATAAAAACATTTCTGTTGTTAACCAGAGCTTTGCTAAAGATTCTTAGATCTTGATAGCTTTAAAAGGAGAGATCGCATTTGAAGTACCAGGTTCCCTATTCAATACTGAATAGGCAATTCAGCAGACAGGGACACAGGACAGGTGAGCTTCTAAGAAGAAGCTCCCGCATTGAAAAATCAACACATATTTATACTGTTTGTGTAGAAATTACCTCATAACTAATATTATCAACTGTCCCATAATTTAGGGCTCACAGTCTTAATTAGTGGAATATACATAAAAGATTTACATGTAGACCATTCAGGGTAGGTAAGGCCAATTTTGAATCATACCTTTGAGAAGATAACTCTTTACCAAAAAATTGCCAATTAAACCTGAGTACATAATTTTTTCTAGACATTTATATATCAAGGTTTTTATGTGTATACCTTGCACAATATTTTTTGCTCATTAATGGATAAACAAAAACTTTCAGTACACTTTGGACCTGGAATTATACAGTCTCACACCTGTTCGTTACTCAAATAAACTTTTGGTCCAAGTAACAGGGCTTTAAATCAGCATTTTCTCTTTGGATACAATCCAGGTCATCTTGACCATTATTTTTATGCCAGTTACTCAGAATTCATTGCTATCCTGCTTGTGTCTTCTCTATTGGTACCAATTACCTTATTATTTATTTAATTTTCTGGATTCTTAATTATCTTATATGCAACATGTTTAATTGCCTGGGGCTTAAAGCTCCAAGACAAGACAGTTTTTGCTTTTTTGAGTGGGGGAAATAGTCACTTTTTCCAGTAATCATTTCAGCCACATTGTGGACTGTGCCACCAACCTTTTGTGGCAGATCCATGACAAAATCACCTCAGAGAGCACCTCTCCTGACCTGAACCTACCCAGACACTATGATCAACATCAGAGGCCTTCTTCCGAGTGCCTCCTCTAAAGGAGGCTCAGAGGTGACAACAAGGAAGAGGGCCTTCTCAGTGGTGTACCCCCCAACTGTGGAATGATCTCTCCAATTGAGGTCTGCCTGGCGCCCACACTGTCATCTTTTCACCCCTCACTGTCCTCTACTCCCAGGCATTTGATGGCATATGGTTTCTGAAGCATTTGTTGGTTTCTGAAGCATTTGTTGGTTTCTGGAGTAGCAGAAACATCCAGAGCACAGGGGAAGAGACTGAACACACACACACACCCATCTCTGTTGGAGCCTTCAGAACGTCACCAGCCTGAGAGAGTGGAATATGGTGAGTTCTGCTTTGAGGAAACTGAAAACACCTGGTTTCCAGAGTGGCTGGGTATATATCTGCAGCCACCACAGGCCCTCCAGGAGCAGCAGAAACATCCAGAGAGCAGGAGAAGAGACTGAACACCACCACCCTTGTCTCTGTTGGAGCCTTGAAAACCTCACCAGCCTGAGAGAGCGGACCATGGGAGAGATCTGCTGCAGGCTTTAAGAAACCTGGCTGCCATTGTCTGAACTTTGTTTTCCTGGTGTAGCTGTTGCAGTTCACAGTGTTTATTAAAGCCTTAACGCATAGGAAAGATTTAGTTTATTGGGCTCTGGTTTACACACTACTGAAAGGTAATAATTGATACCGTGTTGCGATGTTTGATTTTGCCTATTTTGTAATTAATCTGAAATGTCATTATGTCAGTATCAGTGAAATGAGTAATTTATGATTGTAATGAGGTCCTATTATAATGATATATTGGTATGCTTTTTTGTTGTTGCACTGCTCTTCTGTTAGCCGCTTCGGGCACTTTTTGTGGAAAAGCGGCATATAAATTAGATGATGATGGGGCATTTCTGCCCATTCTTTCTATCTATCAGGTCTGGTATATTGTTGCAAATGTTTTAGCAATTTAAATTGTTTTAAAGTTTGTATGTTAGAGATTTCATATTAGGTTTTTACTATCTTGTATTATGATGTGTGTATTTTGTGAATCGCCCAGAGAGTTTTGGCTATTGGGCGGTATAGAAATGATAACAACAAACAACGACAACAACAAGCACCAGCAGTTTAAATTAGTCAAAGTCATCCTTGAGGCAATTTCCAGAGGGTTCCAGCATTTCAGTTTCCTTTTACCTCACTGCTTACAATCCCCGCCCCCACGCAAAACATGTGTGTGTGTGTGTGTGTGTGTCTGTCTTTCCACTTGTAACTTGGGAGAAGACCTCAGACATCTAATGAAGTGAGCTGTAGTCCACGAATGCATATGCCATGATCAATTGGATAAACTTTAGGGTACCTCAAGACTTACAAGTGGGCATACATCTGACACAAAATCCAGAGGCACAATAAGGCAGCCTCCCCCAACCTGGCACCCTCCAGAGGTGTTGGACAACAATTCCCAAAATCCCCTAGCTAGGCTAGTCCACCACATCTGGAGGGCACCTGTTTGGGGAATGCTGTAATAAGGTCTGTGGGTATTTCACCCTTCCTGGGCATTCTGTAAAAGACCTTAGAGCTGCCATTCCCAAATAGGGATGGGTGAAACATTTGTTCAGTTTGGATTTTTTTATAAGAACTTGCCAAAGTTCACAAATTTCTTCGGGACAGAAAAAAAATGTCGTCGTCATCATCCTATCCTGCCTTTTTCCTAGTACTGGGACTCAAGGCGGCTTTACAACATTAAAACTTGTACAATTAAAACCTATAAATAGAAATATAAATACAAGTGTACAAAAGTTAAAAATATAATTAAATCATCAATATTAAAATTGTAAAAATATCAAAACATGAAAAGGCAACAAGAAAAATAGTATCCATCCATTTTCACAGGTCCAGACTTGTTGTTGTTCAGTCGTTCAGTCGTGTCCGACTCTTCGTGACCCCATGGACCATAGCACGCCAGGCCTTCCTGTCCTGCGCTCTCTCCCGGAGCGTGCTCAGGTTCATATTCATTGCATCCGTGATGCTATCTAGCCATCTCATCCTCTGCCGTCCCCTTCTCCTTTTGCCTTCAGTCTTTCCCAGCATCAGGGTCTTTTCCAGGGAGTTTTCTCTTCGCATTAGGTGGCCAGAATATTGGAGCTTCAGCTTCAGTATCTGTCCTTCCAATGAGCACTCAGGGTTGATTTCCTTTAGGATTGACTGATCTGACCTCCTTGCAGTCCAGGGGACTCGTAAGGGTCTTCTCCAGCACCACAGTTCGAAAGCATCAATTCTTCGGCGCTCAGCCTTCCTTATAGTCCAGCTCTCACAGTTATCCGCAAAGGCCTGCTGGAACAAAAAAGTTTTTACATGCCTACGAAAGCATATCAAGGAGGGTGCCACTCTTGCCTCCTTGGGAAGGGAGTTCCAGAACCTTGGGGCAGCCACCGAGAAGGCCCTCTCCTGCATTCCCACCAGGCGTGCCTGTGATGGTGGCAGGACGGCGAGACGGGTTTCCCCTGAAGATCCCAGGGCACGAGTAGGCTCATAGGGGAGAATACGGTCTTTCAGATAACCTGGACCCGAGCCGTGCAGGGCTTTATAGGACATGACCAGCACTTTGAATTGTGCCCAGAAACAGACTGGGAGCCAGTGACGCTGTTTGAGCAGGGGAGTGGTATGCTCCCTGTAGCCAGCCCCAGTCAGCAGTCTGGCAGCAGCTCTTTGAACCAGCTAAAGTTTCCGAACATTCTTCTGAGGCAGCCCCATGTAGAGTGCATTGCAGTAATCTAAACGGGATGTAACTGAGGCATGTGGTACTGTGGCAAGTCAGACATCTCAAAGAACGGGCGCAGCTGGTGCACTGCGCAAATGCACTCCTGGCCACTGCTGAAACCTGGGCATCCAGGCTCAGGGCTGCATCCAGACATTTAAAAAATCTGAATGTGGGAGGAAGCAGATCTGACAGATTCATCCATCCAAGCCCAGGGCTTTGAGCACTTAGCTCTTAAAAGTCCGGGTTCGAATCCCTGTGTATGTAAGCATGTTAGTGCTGAATTAGGGTGGCCACTCCTTCTTTCTGTCCAACTCCTCATCTTTAAGAGCGACATGGCAGGCAGGTACAACGTGGCCTTCTCCATCCTGGGAACAGCTGTACTTGTTGAATTTGGCTGGTGCAGATGGGCAAGAATTTTGTTTCAGTCAGGTTTTGATAAGAATTTACCAACATTTGCAACGTTCTTCATAAATGGGATCAGAAGAATATGGGATTTTAAAAAAAAATCAGGTGCAGGAGAAAGTAAAACTGACAGAATCCTCCTTCTCTGTTCCCAGACAAGACAAATCCTGGGAGACTGGGATGGGGGAGGGGGTCAGTACTGAAATTCATACAAAAAGTGTTTTCTTGCGTAAACCAAGGCTTAATCGAGGCCCGGTAGTTCTTGTCCTATTAGTGAATCATTTATCATTATGTCTTCCTTGATCTTCCACGTCATTTGTAGTAGAGATTACTGCCTTTTTAACAAGGAGGATTATTCAGAGTACACATTCTATTAACTCTGGGCCTATCTAGACTAGTCATTGTTAGTTATTTACTGCATTTATATCCTTTTCTTCCATGAAGGAATGCAAGGTTTGACCATGGCTTCCCCACATACCTGGGAAGAGATTCCATGGTCAAGACCCATGTGATTGACCTCCACTCATGATGTTGGCCATGTGTATTTATTTACTTATTTATTCATTTATTTTTGTTACAATTTTCACCTGCCAGGTAATTTTCACCTGCCAAGAACACCCTCCAGTAAGTTCTCTGGGCTATGCACAAGTGAAAATCATGAAAAGACAAAGCAGCAGTAAGACAAGAAAACAAGTCAGATTAAAGCAAGACAAAACAAATCAGAAGAAAAGCAAGATAAAAGACAATCCCAGCAGCAGCACATAATAAAAACAGATGTAAAACCAGCAACAGGGATAAAACAGTGCAAAGATCTACAAGTACTGAAACAAGTACTAAAATGTCTGGAGCAATGAAAAGGCCTTCACCTGGCACTGAAAAGCTGATAATGTAGGTGCCAGGTGAGCTTCTCTGGGGAGAACATCCCACAGATGGGGGCCACAACCAAAAAGCCCCTCTCTCTTGTAGCCACCTGCCTTGCCTCATTTGGCAGAGTACCTGAAGAAGGGCTTCAGACAAGAACCTTAGGATCTGGGTAGGTAAATATGGGAAGTGATGCTCCATCAGGTAACCCGGCTCCAAGCCATTTAGGGCTTTAAAGTTAATATCAGCACTTTGAATTGGGCTCAGAAATGGACTGAAAGCCAGTGCAGATGGCAAAGTACTGGCATAATGCAGATATGATTCATAGAGAAGCAGCAGGAACTCATGTAATGTGTGAAGGAGTCTTCACTGAGAAGTACAAAGGGGTGGGCAGGGAAGCCCAGAAGGGTGTCATGGATCTGCTGCAAAAAGTCTTCTATGTGGCTGAAATGATTACTGAAGAAAGTTACTATTCCTTCACATACACACACACACACACGTGTGAGGGTGTTGTTGCGCTCATGTTCTGCTTGTGGGTTCTTCGTCAGCCACTGTGTGAACAGAATGCTGGACTGTGTTGGACTAGATGGACCCTTGGTCTGATCCAGCATGGCTCTTATGTTCTTATGTTCAAAAACTGTCCTGCCTTAGAGCTGCAAACCCCAAGCAATTAAGCATGTTGCATAGAAGGTAACTGGCAATTCAAAGAATTAAATAAATATTTAGGTAACTGGTACCAATAAAGAAGATACAGGTTCACAAGCATAATGAATTCTGGGTAACTGGCATAAAAATAATGGTCAAGATCACCTGGATAGTATCCAAAGAGAAAATGCTGATTTAAAGCCCTATCACTTGAGCCAAACATTTATCTGAGTACTGAACTGGTGCAAGACTGTATAATTCCAGGTCAAAAGTGTACTGAAAATTATGAGCAAAAAATAGTGTGTAAGGTATAAACATCAAAAAGCTTGATATATAAAGGTCTAGAAAAAATTATGTACTCAGGTTTAATTGGCAAAATGGCAAATGCAGTTCGATGTAAGCAAGTGCACGTTGGGGCAAAAAATCCCAACTTGAAGTAACTAGCCCGATGGGATCTAAGCTAGTGGTGACCAACCAGGAAAGAGATCTTGGGGTTGTGGTGGACAGCTCAATGAAGATGTCAACCCACTATGCGGCCACTGTAAAAAAAAAAAAAATTAAAGGCAAACTCCATGGTAGGCATAATTAGAAAAGGAATTAAGAATAAAACTGCTAATATCATACTGCCCCTATACAAATCTATGGTGTGACCACACTTGGAATACTGTGTCCAGTTCTACTGCACCTCAAAAAAGATATTGTAGAGCTGGAAAAAGTGCAGAAAGGGGCAACTAAAATGATCAAGGGGCTGGAGCACCTCCCCTGTGAGAGAAGGTTACAACAGCTGGGATTGTTTAGCTTGGAAAAAAGGAGGGTCAGGCGAGACATGATAGAGGTATACAAAATTATGCATGGTGTGGAGAACGTGGATGGGGAGACATTTTTCTTCCTCTCTCAAATCCAGGGTCATCCTATGAAGCTGACTGGTGGGAGATTCAGGACAGATAAAAGGAAGTCCTTCTTCACACAGCGCATAGTTAAACTATGGAACTCGCTACCACAGGATGCAGTGATGGCCACCAATCTGGATGGCTTTAAAAGGGGGTTGGACAAATCCCTGGAGGGAAAGGCTATCAACAGCTACTAGTCTTGATGGCTATGTGCTACTTCCAGTACCAGAGGCAGTGAGCCTATGTACACCGCTTGCTGAGGAACATGGGTGGGAAGGTGCTGTTGTGCTGATGCCCTGCTTGTGGGTTCCTGTTTGACAGCTGGTCGGCCACTGTGTGAAGAGAATGCTGGACTAGATGGACCCTTGGTCTGATCCAGCATGGCTCTTCTTATGGTCTTAACATGAAATGTTTAAGAAATTCTATTTCCTTTTAAAGTTATTAAGATCTAAGGATCTTTAACAATGCTCTGTTTAAGAGCAAAAAATGTTTTAATGTTGATATGCACAATATATTTTGATATTATGCTACAAGTATATATGTAATAAAAACAAATCATGGATCAAAAAAGTTTTTCCTGTATGCATTCTTGTTAGTACAAAACCTAGACTGCAACCCATGAAACAATCTTAGGTGTATGCTTTGTTTAGAAGTATTTAATCTGCTATTAGGTGGATAGGAAATGCCAGCATGACCCAAGGAACTCTGGGGCTTGTAGTTCTTGAGAGAGCATGTCACATATGGCAACACATTTCTAGAGGTTCCTTCTCTCTTGTCTAACACTGCTTTTGGCTGCCTCCAGCAATATCTTACAAGATCAGGACACCCTATACTGATGTATATATAACTGGGGAATAAGTTAGCATAAACATCCTCAAGCATGAGCTACAATTTAGTCTCAATTTTTCCCTTATAATAATACAGCCTGACTCAAGGTGCCCTGGATCTCCAGACATGGATAAATTGGACTTTTCTCCAACCCTGCTCCAGAATTGGGCCTTTGGAACACCTTCCCACCTCATTTAGAACTTCTTGTGTCCTGTGGACTTTGAAGAAGGCCCACTTCAGTTGTATTTATCACCTGAAGCTGGGTTGATTTCTACTAGAAGCAGGGCCTTCTTTATGGTAGCCCCTCTCGCCTATTATCCCATGTGAAACCCACCAGTCCTGTTCCCTTGAAGCCTTTAGGAAAGCAGACAAAATATATTTAGGGTGCGATCCTATGCATGTTTAGATAGAAAAACATCCTACAACTCCCAGCATTCCCCTATGGGCTATGGCTGGCTGGGGAATGCTGGGAGCTGTAGGACTTTTTTTGTCTAAACATGCATAGGATTGTGCCCTAAGCCCACCATACTTCTGGGAACTGGTAGTTGAGTTATTTTTATACTGCCTTTTATGTTTTGGAGATGTTCTCTTTTATTATTACTTTTATTCTATGTGCTATTGCTGCATTTAATAAATTGTGTACTATCTAGAGTACTTTGTGGTGGAACAAGAAGAATATAAATGGATTACATTGGATTAATGGATTAACTGGTACATAGAATGCTGACCAGTAGATTATTGTAATAGATGGCATTTCTACTGTCAACATTGTTATTATGAACTGGTCAACAGATAAAATAACCCAGAGACAGAAATTATACAATGTATGTATGTATTTATTTTATTTTTTTAAAAAAATGTAAATACATTACAAATGGCATAGACTTTACAAATTGTGCAAGGAGCTACATGACTGATTACAGGTATGCATCAAATTGGAAAATCACACATACAAAGATGTTTGTCCTCTCTTACAGTGGATTTTTTGCCCAGAATGCACTTGTGAATTCATTTAAGTGGATGCACTTTTTCAGTGACCTACAGATTAACACTGAGGGGTTTGAGTGTGTGTGTGGGGGATGATTAGTGCCCCCCCCCAAACAAACAGAAACCAATTTGCATCATCTGTTCCACCAACTGCCCCATGGTACCACTGCTGCCAGGTGGCAAAGTTGGCATCGCAAGTACATGGGCTGAAAACAGGGTGCCCTTGGGTATCATACCCAAGCCTCTCCATTAAAAAGCATGGCTGGGGAAGACCATTCACTTCCTGAGACTGTGGAGAGGCACTGCAAGTCATACTGGGCAATACTGGGCTAGATGGACTAACTGTCTGACTCAATGTAGCATCTTTGTACGTTTGTAAGATGTTGCATTAGCACAATGCGGCTGGAGTGGAAAGCACCACAAACCCAACTATACCCTTCCAAAGAGCCAGTGTACATGCAGCCTATTTTCCAGAGGGGAGACATTCCGATCCAAGGAATGGCAGGCAATATTCTAGGCAGCAACCAAAAAGGGTTTTATCAGTCTCTGTTATATAATAAATGAGGTTCCAGCTACCGAACAATCATATCGTAGTGAGAGTCCAAATCTGAACTTCCCAGACAGGCATCCTTATAAGGGCAAGACTCCTCTAGCTTACTGGTCCTGGGTGACTAGGATGTCTCCCTGGCACCAATGCACATCAGGGTGCTGAGTCCTGCAGGGAATGCCTCCTTAGCATATGCGTGTATGGCAAGCGCAGTTCCGCACCATTTCCCTCCAATATCTGCTGCATTGCACAATGATCGCTGAGGGTGGAATTAGTGTTTATTGCAATAAAAGCCCCACGCCATGATTCAGCACCAAGTGAACTGCTCTTAAGCCCATTGATTACAAACACGCTGAACCTTGTGTTGGGTGGTAACTCAGCCGGTGTGAATGCAGCCTAGAAGTAACTACCTGGGGATTTATTATTTTTATTTATTGCATTTATACCCCGCCTTTTTTCCTCTTGCAAGGAACCCAAGGCGGCTTACATTATCCTCCTCCTCTCCGTTTTATCCTCACAACAACAACCCTGTGAGGTGGGTTGGGCTGAGAGTCTGTGACTGGCCCGAAGTCACCCAGTGAGCTTCCATGGCCGAGTGGGGACTGGAACCCGGATCTCCCAGCTCCCAGTCCGTCACTCTCACCACTACACTACACCGGCTATTTTTATAAATATCCCCAGGTAGTTAAAAACCCATTTTTGGAACAAATAACAAAAACAAGAAACCCAGCCTAAAGCAAGAACTAAATTTAAGCGGGGGCGCGTGCGTGTGCGCGTGCACACACACACACACACACACAAACATTTATCAAAAGTTGAATGCCATATTTGTGATAGAATGTAATGAGGCATGTGAAAAGCCTCTGTTATGAACCTTGAACACGTTGGAACTGGAAGACACCCTACAAATCAATGTTTTCTACAGCCTTTTCTTCAACAGCAGTTCCTGGCAACGATTCTTCATGCCCATCCGTAATCTTGACATCTCTGCTCCCACTGAAGGCTTCCCTCTGTTGCAGCTTATTCTGAGGAAAAGGTTGACCCCGCTGGGCCCATAACCCCTTACCCTTGTAAGCATACTAGGATGAATCCAGCCCCGCAGAGAGTCATGCTGCTCTGCGCATGGATTTTGGCCCCTGTAGTAATAGGCAGCCGCTGCATAATACGCTTCCCACCCCTAACCCACCCAGTGGCTCCAGAACTATTTACAAAGGTGAATTAACATCATTCGAATCCACATCCTGCCAAGGGAGGAGACAGTTCAGAGGTTCAAAGTCACACGCCGGTCATTACTTGGTGAAAGAAGACGCTGAAGAGTCTGGCTGCAAAATGGCCAGCCCTGTGCTTTAACCACTGGCCACACTGCTCCCCAGTGCAGATAGGGTAAGACCAGAGTTGCACAACAGGGTACAGGGGGTGCAAGTTGACAGGCAGCTTGCTAAAGCAAATGCATCAAGGTATGCAAAGAAACTAGGGACAGTTTCTAACTCAAGACTAACTCAATAAGGGCCAACCCCCCCCCCCCCGACTCCTGATGTGTGTCTGCCTTGTTCTCCCTTCTCTTTTCTTTGGTTTTTTCAGTCCTTGGTTTTATTTATTTAAAAATTGTCCATAGGCACAGCAAGGGACAGCAGCATTCCCTGGCAGACTCAAGCGTTCTCTCTGTGCTTCACGTTGGACAGCTTGACGGCTTCCTCCTCATTATATTCCGGAGATGGTTCGTCGTGGCATCCAATCATCAGCTGGTAGACGCCCACGCCAGCGACAGCGCCCAGGAAAGGAGCCACTATGGGTATCCACCACCAGTGTCTGCCGGTCCTGTAAGATACACGCATGAGAAAAGGAGGGGTGAACACTGGGCGGGGGGGTGGGGTGTCTTCCCCACCACACCAGTGTCTTTCTTGATTCTCTTACTTATTTCAAAAACCTTCTTAAAGCTGACCTTTCCACATGTGCCTTTTCTTCTTCTTGATCATTCTTATTCATTTATTTATACAATCATGTCTGAGTCACCTTTTGGCCCAGCCCCAGAAAGGGATCCCACGGCAACTTACCATTTAAAACTTTAAAACAATTTACACACTGGGAAGAGCAATCCTATGGCCCCTAGACAGCGTCTGGGGGACATAGGATTCTTCAGTTTCCCAGAGATGAGGTTGGAGACAGGGCTCTGACCTTGTAGCTGGGAAACTGCGCTCTTTGCCTCTGCCCCCTTCCTCTCATAGCCAGCACAGAGAGAACCATGCCGGCTACCTCTCTGCACTCGGTAAAAGGACCATTTACGTCTGCAACCTTGCATATATTGGCCATTCGCAGCACCATTTTGCATAAGAGCAAATGCGCACATATCTGCAGCCACCATTTATTTATTTTTGGCAAAATGACAGCCACAGTGATCGCTGGACAGGCCTAGAATGAGTGTGGGCGGTTTGGCAAGCGGGGGTGGGTGAGGGGTGCACAGGGGCTTGGCGGGGCCCAGAGAAACCGGACAGGGGAGCACCCATCCATCTCTGCATCTAATGTAAATTGTAACACCCCTGCCTCCTAACATACGGGTGCAATGCAGCCTAACTGAAGCATCTATAAGGCCCATTGATCCAATGGGAGGTCATTTGGCATGGACATTTTCCTCAGCAATCCACCTCACCCCCCACTTCTGTGCCTTCTGAAATTTCACTCATATCAGCCCCAAAGAGTCTTCTGCAGAGCAGTTTTCCTGCTGCATCTCTGCATGAGTCTCTGCTCTGGCATTGTGTCCTTTCAAAGAGCTTGTTCCTGGAGGCAGCTGCCTGTTCCATCTCGGGAAGCACACCCTGGTCAGTGACTGATGTAGCGGGTAGCCCCTTCTGTCAGCTGATAATTCTTAGTCTTTCACTCTCCAAAAGTAAACCTAGACATTCCACTTCCACTATGCACAATCATGACATGAGCCTCCATGGACCACGGTGATTTCCTATGAGGTTGGATGAGGACTTGTTTATAATTCATTGTCCTGAGATAAAATCTAGGCAAGACCAGGACTATGTCTTGACATGAATCTTGAGGCTCTGGCACTGACTGAAAAACTGCCCTGAAAAACTGTAGAGGTTTCAACACCTTCTAAGAAGCCACACTGCAAGAGCTGGGATCACTGGTGGGTTATTTCAGCCCAGAGTCTCCACTTGCGTTCAACTTGTCACAGTAAGAACCACTTAAGGTGCTTCAACCTCAGACTTGTTTACATGACCATGGCTACATCGCTTGATACTTAACAATGTCAGAAAACTATTGTTAAGGAAATCCAACACAGCTTGAGGGCACTGGGCTGGAGGAGGCTGGCCTACAGACTCTCCAACAGTAATGATACAATGTGCTCATTTTATCGTCTCATAAAGTCCCCAAGTTGCTAAATTAGTAATCCTGGCAGCACCCTGAAATCAGCATCCTTTGTAACAATAACTGCCCTGATCCAGAGACGTTAACAAGCTGGTACTTGATTCTGAGCTTATTATTCACGATTGAAAAGTGAAATAAAGGCAGATGCCAAGATGTCCCTCTTGATTACATTCAAAGCATTTACTGTGAAGCTACAGTGAAGCACGAGGCCGAGACATCCACTTACGTGAAAACCTCCGAGCCCCAGCCAGCAATGGCTGTGAAGAGACGAGGCCCGAGGTCTCGGGCTGGGTTGACGGCATATCCGGAGTTGAAGCCCATGGAAGTTCCAATCACCAAGATGACAAAGCCGACGGTGAAAGCCTCCAGCCCTCTGGGAACTGGGTTGTTGTAGGGATCCACAATTGCCAAGACGCAAACGAGCAAGGCTGCTGTGCCAATGAACTTAGAGGGGAAAGGAGAAGAGGAAGAAAATGCAAATGTTTACAAAAGAATTTTTCCAGAATTGAAGAACTTAAGAAGAGCTTTGCAGGATCAGACCAAAGCCCATCCATCCCCAATCTGGTGCCTTCCAGATGTTTTGAATGGCAACTCCCATCAGCCTCAGCCAACATGGCCGATGGTCAGGGATGATGGGAGTTGTACTCCAAAACATCTGGAGGGTGCCAGGTTGTTGAAGGGTTGATCTAGTCCAACATTTTGTTACCAAAGGTCCCAGGCAGATGGGCCTCGAAGGATGCTGGCAACAAGCAAGAAAGAAAGTGATGGCTTTCACCTGTTGTTTGTCCCTAGCATCTCATCTTCAAAGGTATACTGCCTCTGTCCATGGAGGTTTCATTTAGCTATCGTGGCAAACATTTTGTAATTTGTGCATCAAATAGTTTGCATCTTTCCATTTGAGTTTTCACACTGTCAACATCTACTGTTGACAACAGTCTGTTTTCCCCGTTGGGACTGTTAACAGCTCTGGTGGGGCAATTTGGATCTGGGAAATGACATGGAAGAAAGGCTTAATCCCCTCTCCCCCAGCACTGCTGCCCTGATCCAATTCAGGGAGGAGTGTGCTGCCCATTTTAAGTTAATATTACATACCAGGAGAGCCTGTGCACAGATCTCCTGTATCTCATCTGTTCAGGCCTTTAAACTGAACCATTACTTTGAAATGTTTGACCCCTACCAGCCTTCCAACTCTTACCTGGTCAAAAAATCCATTCAAGGAGTACAAGTGTACTGATGGGTAGGTAGCAAAGATGCCCGCAGTGCCATTGGGACCCGTTACTAACAGTTGATTCCCAGCAAAATCCCAAATGGCGTCTGGAAAATGAAACAAAGCAGATTTGATCAGAACAGAATTGCCACCAACCCGAACTTCATTCTGATCATCCAGTAGGGAAGCTTAATCCTACTTTGGATGGGAGAAATATCAGTGGAAATGATAAGGCATTTTAAATCCCATTGCTCTAACTGAGGCAGATTTAAGCACATGCTTACAAAATTCTCCCATAGAAAACAATGGCACTCAAAAGCTTCATTGTGACCAGCATTGACCCCCCTGCCCTAACACTGAGTTCCATGGGATTGCATGGAAATAGGCTACAGTCCCCATGAACAAGATATGGATGTCCTTCTCTTCCTCTGTTCACTGAAGGCAAGAGGGACCCAACGGACCAGAAGGGGGACTATGCAAAATCTCTCTGGTTTTGAGTCCGGATGCTAATTTGGAATTCATGTTCAGACAGGATGCCAGCACTTGCTGGGTCAGAATTCCTCAAATTACAAAGGGATAAGAAGGGCTTCGAACCTCCCTACTTCAGAAATCTGGCAGAATGGTTGCTCCCCCATTTCTATGGGGAGAGGCAGCACATTGAGCCACAGGTCAGCTGGTGGTGGAGGTGGTGGTGATGATGATGACGGGGGAGAAGATGGTCCATTGATGACATGGCAAGATAAAAATGGGGCTGGCCGAGGAAGGAAGGATTCACATTCGGGGGCTAGTGCCCAAACTCTAGGACCACATCGCGACTTGTCAGACTGGACTGGGACAACTTCATCTAGCATAAAGATTATGCGGCAGTCAGTCCTTTGCTATTGAATCATAGAATACTAGGCTTGGAAGGGGCCTACAAGGCCATCTCATCAGCTCTGGATTTGGTAACTGTCTCATTAGGTTCTAATGGGTAAATCATAAAAGGCTGTGCAATGACTGAGGGTGTATTATGTGCCGTGTTTTATCTGTTGCCTTGCGCTGTCAGCACAAAAAAGTACCAAAGTTCATTTATGCTACAGAGTCTTTGAGCATATTCCAAGGCACTGAAACGTTCACCCATTCAACTGGAATAGTAGCCTGGTGGTCAGCGGTTAACAGTGTTGCTGTTACTAACCCTCATATGGGTCTACCAGCAAGTATCAAAAATGGCTGCAATGCAGGCTTTTAAGAGCCCTTGGGCAGGACACCCTCCACGGGCCCCCTCCTCCCGCAGGGAGTCCACCTTCTCACCACCACCGTCCCCAGCATCTCCTGCTCCTCCTCCTCTTCCTCCTCCTTGCTGCCACTGGCTCGCTCGACAGGCAGAGAGCCAGGGAGCAAGTTGGCAGCAGCATCTCCTGCTCCTCCTTCTCGCCACCACCGTTGTCTCGCCCGGGGCAAGAGGCAGGTGAAGGAGGAGGCTGCAGTGGTGAAGAGGAGGAGCAAGTCCAGGGGGCCCGTGCTAGTGAGCCCCTGCTGGGGTGTGGGACCCTGGGAGGTGCCCAACCATACCTACCCTTGCCACTGGCCCTGAATGTAGGGTGACATTTTCAGTATATTGAAATATGCTCAGAGATTCTGAGTAGGGCTGGGTGAATCTGTCCATTTTGGTTTCTCTCTGTTTCTAATTATTCTAACCTTTAGGGCCCAATCCTATCCATGTTTAGACAGAAAAAAGTCCTACGACTCCCAGCATTTCCCAGCCAGCATAGCTGGATAGGATTGGGCCCTAAGTTCAGGTTGTCCTGAACTTTGGGAACTTTTCCAATCTCAAATTCAGTTCATCCCTAACTATGAGAATTCTTTTTCTTTTGAAGTTCACATGAAAATTTGTATGCATCTCGGTGTGCCTTCCTAAGGTGTGCTTTTGCACACACTTTTCCCTAATATACATATTTTTGCAAGCAATTTTCCTAATATAATGCAGTTCAACATTATTTCACTAATATACACAGTTTTGTGTGCACCTCACCCAAATATACACATTTCTGTATGCATTTTTATTATTATTGGAGAACTCCACTGCAAAATTTGGAGAAGTGCAAATTTTGAAGTTTTGGTTTGCATAATGTTTCAAAAGTGTGAAATTACATAAGTTCACATTAACATGTGAAGCAAATCCCTAACTCTGGGTGCTCCAGGTGAAGCTTTTATTGTGCAATCACACTGCCTTATTAACGGAATTTAGAGGAGGGTCCAGATGATGTTGTCTTCATAAGAACATAGGAAGAGCCATGCTGGATCAGACCAAGGGTGCAGCATTCTGTTCACATGGTAGCCAACCAGCTGTCAACCGGGAACCCACAAGCAGGACACTCTAACCCTCCTGTGTTTTCCCACAGCATCTTTTGTCTTTTGTCTTACCAGGAAAAACCAGCTAAGGTAGAGAAGACGGGACAGCTGCGCAATGCCTTTTGACTGTTACCGCTGGGGCCTTCGGCTTGGAAGCACCCTCTGTTAGCAGAGCCTGGGCAAACAGGCAGAGCACATGGGCCATACAGGAGAGAGGTTGCCATTTCAGGTCCTAGCATTACAGCTGGAGGGCTCTCAGCTGGCTGCGGCTGAGGAAGCCCTCTGCCTGAGAACTTGGAGAGCTATGGCTAGTGGACTCACTAAGCATAAAACAGCTTCATGTGAGTTACACCCCAGACGGCTCTCAACGCTTTCTTTTTTGAGACAGTTCTATTAGCATCAGATGAGCTGGATCATGTGCCTAGCTCGCCTGCTGTTGCTCATGCAGGCAGGGATGGTGGGAGTGGAAGGGTTTGAACCTGAGTCCCAATGCATGACAAGGCATGCACTCTGCTGCTGAGCTCTGGCCCCACCTCAATCTCTGGCTGTGATAGCCAAAGGAATATATAGTCAGGATGAGTCTACTCTAAAGGTAAAGGTAAAGGTGTCCCCAACCAGTCGTGTCCGACTCTAGGGTGCGGTGCTCATCTCCATTTCTAAGCTGAAGAGCCAGCGCTGTCCGAAGACGCTTCCGTGGTCATGTGGCCGGCATGACTGAACACCGAGGTGCACGGAACGCTGTTACCTTTCCCGCCAAAGCGGTGCCTATTTATCTACTTGCAATTTCTTGCTTTCGAACTGCTAGGTTGGCAGGAGCTGGGACTGAAGACGGGAGCTCACTCTGTCACGCAGCACTTGGGTCTCGAACTGCTGACCTGCTGACCTTCCGGTCTGCAGTTCAGCATCTTAACCACTGAAGAACTGGCCTCCTAAAACCCTTAGGGAGAAAGCACATGGATTTCAAGATCCTATTACTAGAGTGTGCAGTAAAACAGCTCTTTCCTTAGGGCCACTTGGGTACAATTCAGGAGGAACATATCCGGTCGTGGTAACCATGAACCAGAGATGCACAATGTCCCCATGCATTTGCATGGGAGAGTTTCCGACTGTCTTGTGCACACTGAATCCAGGGCACTGAGTCTCAGCAGTGCGTGTGTGTGTGCGTGTGCGCATGCATGCATGCATGCACATATGACTTTCCCAGGGTCACTTTCAGAAACAGAGATCCATTCCAGATCTATGAGGATATAAACTTAAAAATAAAAGCCAAGTTAAGAGGCCAGGGCAGACACAATCATCTCATGCCCTTAATTCACTTACCAAAGTACAAGCCATATACAATGCCTGCTCCTAGGAATGCTCCAAGGGTCTGTGCTATGGCATAGACAGGCAACTTGATCCAAGGTTCCCGGGCCATAAGGCACATTGCGAAAGTGACGGCAGGATTCAAATGGCCACCTGTGGAAGATCTCAAAGTTAAAGGCCATTTTCTACTGTCAAACATGTGCTAGGAGGAAAGGGCTCCTTTGTTCATGTTACTGGGGACATTGCAAAGACTGTACAATCCTCCCAAGGCACCATTGCCAAATCAATGGAAGATCAGTGTTACTTCATATGCTTTGATTAAACTGTTCAAAGTCTAGACACAAAGGCTGCTTCTTGGAAAGGGGACAAGTGGAATGCAAAAGCTGGAGTTAGCCTAAATTATGCCAAATGAAGACTACTTCAAGCCTGTCTTAATCATGCAAATGAAGCTCGTACGCAGGATTTTTCTTGTGCATCTTTCATTTTAGTTTGGGTTGCCACCAACGCAATTGGTGACAACCCAAATTGCATGGTACTCAGGCACAGGGAATTAACTTTCCACCATCCCCTTAAGCACAGCCAAGACTCTCATCCCTCTCTTCCCTTGGCCTTGGAGAAAACCTGCTGCAGGCCTGTATTAGGAGCCCTCCCAAGGAATTCTAAAGTGACTTGAAAATAAATTAGTTAAGTTACCAACACCTCTAGGAACCTTAAATTGAGCAGTCAAGGTTCAAGAGATAACACAATGGGGAGGGGAAAGGGGGCATTGAAGCTCCAGCCCCTGAGCTCTTATCTAGCTACTCACTTATCTAGCCACTCACACAACACTTGAGATCTTACGATCATTAGACTGCCTACAGGGTCCTTTCTATCTTGGACTATTTCCATGGTATCATTTGGTGGCATACCAAGAATGACTTGTTGATCGGTGAGGATGTACATGTAGAAAATATGTCTTACTATTGCCTATCTATATACATTTCCATGAGATGATGGCCCTATCAGAAGTGCCCTTGATACCATCCTCTGCATGGATATAAATATATCTTCCCTAGAGAGCCAGTGTGGGACAGAGGCTGGAGTGTTGACTTTGGAGCTGAGAAAAATCACCTTCACATCTCTGCAGCTCCCTGGATGGCCTTAGGCAAGTCCATATCTGTCATCCTAACCTACCTCACAGGGCTGTTGTGACTCCTGTGCAGCCTGATCCTATGTTGCATTTTAGAATAATTTGTAATAATTTCAAATAAATAGAACAGGAATTTCTGCCAACTGGATGTTGCCCTGATACTTGGCTATTTTAATTACTGGTTTGTTGTTGTTGTTTGCAATTTTTTTCAGTGATTGTTTTCCAGTCATCGGATCAGTGATTTCAGTCAGTTTTTATAGTATAAGCTGCTATGAAAGCCCATGAGGGGATGGTTAAGGAAGTTGTAAATTTATAATAAAATAAAATACATGTTTACTTCAAAGTTCACTGTGGTTTACTTCTAAGAAAGTGAGCATAGGACTGCACCCTGCTCTCAGTCTGCTCACATCTGTTCTCAATTCCTTAGGGAAATGGGAATATTCTACTCATGGGTAGTAACATTTCCAAGGGTATAAATTCCACTATGAGAGATCCCTTTTGCTGTTAAACAAGGCTAAGTTCTTCCATGTGTATGGGTGAAAATCTGTGCCATAAATCTCATGTACATACCTGAAACCTGTCCAGCGATCAGAATTCCAAGCATCACAGCAAAACCAAAAGCCAGGTTGACTGTCAGAAAGTCTCCGTGGGTCCCTCTGCTGAGCACGATCTGAGCCACCGAGCCACAACCAAACATCTGAAAGGAGAAAAGATCTTGGTCAAATCCAGTTTGGTAGATTCCTATCCTGCAACTTTCTATGAAAGCTAGCAAATTTATTTATTTATTTATTTATTACATTTATATCCCGCCTTTTTTCCTCCAAGGAACTCAAGGCGGTGTACATCCTCCTCCTCCTCTCCATTTTATCCTCACAACAACAACCCTGAATAATTTCATTTCTATTCTTCAGCCATTCTAAGAGTGTTTACGGACGTACATCATACAAGCAATGTTCCCACTGTGGACGTCCACTTGCTGTATTGCATTAAAAGGTACAACCTTCTCTCCCAAGGTGCTCCCAGATGAGGCTTTCATGGTGCAATCACCCTGCCTCTTTCATCGAGGGTCTACACAAGGTTGACTTTCACTTGCAACCCTCCCATGCTTTCCCACTGTGTCTTCCATCTTTTCTCTTACAGCAGAAAATCCATTAATAAGAAAAAGATGGAATAACTGCACAATTCCATTTAATTAGTAGCACTACAAGCCCTCTGTCTGGAAGCACCCCAGGCTTTGCTCAGGCAAAACCAGTTCAGTGTGTTCATAGCAAAAGCTGGTTGTGCACAGCAGTGATTAGCCAGAAACCACCAGTGACATCACTAACTCACATTCTCCCACCATACTGAAGAAGTTTTTCAAAATGTAAACATTAATTCTGTTTTCGTTGAGTTAGGTTTCTCAGTAAAGGTACATGGGCCACTTGAAAAATTATAAAAAGGTGGACAACCCCTCCGAAGCATGGGGGAGAGGCAAGAGTGACTACTGAAGACAGCTTCGGCTACAGAAATGTAATAAATAAATAATAAAATCAGCATTTGATATGCTGGGCAGTGTCTGTTTTCCAAACTTGGGAGAAAGTCAGGCTGGAGGTGAAGAATTTAAAAAATGCAGGAATTCCTCATCAGCAGGTATGTCAGTATGCATATACATCATAAGAAGAACCAAATGAGGAGTGGGATTGATCTCCTGCATGCATTTATATGACCTCACAAAATTCTGAAAGAAAAATAACAACACTCTTGTGTCAGTTTATTGCAGGGGTGCAGAACCTATTTCAGCCTGA
Source organism: Heloderma suspectum (assembly GCF_057233095.1). NCBI lineage: Eukaryota > Metazoa > Chordata > Lepidosauria > Squamata > Helodermatidae > Heloderma > Heloderma suspectum. Next base: position 5,474,277 of record NC_139459.1, on the reverse strand, counting down.
GGGGCAAATTCGATATCAGATAAACGGGGGGGGGGGTGCATTCCAGTGGTGGGCAGAGTTGAAAGCAAAATGGGGTGGGGCCAAAAATAGCAGCAACTTTTAGTTTACTGCTCTAACTGCCAGTAACTAAGTCTTAGGAGAGGCATCTCTACCTTTTAGAATTTGGGGGGAAACTGCACAAAAGCCAGGAAGCCACCATGGGGAAAGGGGGCCATCTTGGGGACTCCAGAGTGCTGGACTGGGCACCCAGGAAGGCAGGATTTGGCCCCTGGCCCTGAGTTTCTGCACTCCTGGCTTACTGGATCACACGTTGCGCAGATCTTCACAAGACCAGCCATCCTACTGAAAAAAAGCAACTCCTGGCTGCTGTGGTACAGAAGCACCCCCAAGGAACCCCCTCCGTCCCACTGGAAACCACCAGGACAAAATCCCCTTACATCCAAGTACTTCAGCTTGGCTCATTTTGGAATCAATCCTCCATTTGCTGCATAGTCACACACACTAGGAAGTCTTTAGCAGCCAACAAAGTCCAGCCAGACAGCTGGGCATAAAACAGGGCCATATTCATTGTGCAGGTATACGTCAGCATGATGTTTCAGATACAGGATCTGGACATTTTATTGATGAATGTGCCACATAAATCCCTAAATCATATGACCAGGGTAGCTCAGGCTCTGGCGAGTTGAAAAGCACTACAATGGAACCGAATTGGCATCAGTTATACAGGCTGCAGGATTCCATATTCCCTGCTGCATAATTTGTATTACTTTGGTGTAGATCTTTGCCTTTGTGCTTCTTAAAGTGTGGCATATGCACAGCCTTATAGGTGGATTTATAAAATGGACCTGCAGAAAAGGTTTTCTGTTTGCACGGGTTCAGTTTGCACATTATACAACCCAGCCCTCTTTGCTTTGTGATTAATCTTCCTTCTCCTCCTCCTCCTCCCACTGACAAGATTCTTATTTCTCAACTTGTAGTGGAGAACAAAAAGGTCTGAATGATTATTTGCCCTTGAACTTTAAACAAATATGATCCCTGAATCAATACGACACACACACACACACACACTTTACAGTTTTATCTTGGACTAACGCCACAAGAATGTTATCATTCTGAGTAACAACTTTCCCTTAAGGGAAATTGAGATGATTAAGGCACTAAACTGGCAGCCTTTTGTAAACCCAGCTTTATTACAGGCATAGGGTATATTCAAAGCTGCCAGGCTAGTTGGGTTGTTCAAAGATTACTGTCACATATTAGGCTGTCAGGGTGCAATGGCTTACAGGAGAAAGGTTGCAAAATGAAGTTTGAGAGATTGCGATGAAATGGAGTGCAACAAGGTGGCAGTCCAAACACCTGCTATTAAAATGGAGACCCGAAACTGCCCAGAAGTGGAGGTATTTCTTGTGCCCTAGCAACTCAGCCCTCATTACCTTCACCTCTGCCATTCCCTTCCTCTTGCGGTTTGTTAAAGTGCAATGCACATCAGTGTGCATGATAAATGTGCATTAACAACAATAATCGTTCCACATACCACAGTCTACCAAAGCCAACCAGCCTCATCCTTTTAACTCTTTTCTGCACCGCCATCTCAGCCAATTTCCTTGCTGGAAAATCTCTCACAGGCCAAGCACTACTAACTGCAGCGGAGGCTGGTGGCTCTGATGTCAGTGGGGCAGTAAATCCGCTCCAGGTTTCAGTCAGAACTCTGAAGAAGCTATCCAAGGTGTTCTGCACGGAGAAGGTAAATTTAGCTCCAAGGCAAGACCGATCCAGACATACTGGTGTCTGAGGAGGAAAATCTAAATGGTCCCCACATGCCACGATAAGAACATAAGAATCATAGAATCATAGAAAAGTAGGGTTGGAAGGGGCCTACAAGACCATCAAGTCCAACCCCCTGCTCAATGCAGGAATCCAAGTCAGAGCATGCTGGGTCAGACCAAAGGTCCATCTGGCCCAGTATTCTATTCACACAGTGGCCAACCAGCTGCTTGTTAGAAATGCACAGGTAGCACATAACTGAAATAGCAACCTTCTGTGCACATTCCCCAGCAACTGGTATACAGAGGCATACTGCCTCTCATTTGGGGCAGAGCACAATCCATCAGGAAGCTCCATTGAAATGAATGGGGGATCACGCTGCTCTCATTAACTTCAGCAGGGCTGGCACACAAGATGGCTTATGCCCCAATGGGTCAGATCTATTTGCCCCTGTGTGTGTCACCCTAAGGGCTACCTCTGCCCAACCACTGCAACTATGTGGTATGTTTCCATTGTGCAGTATTCCATGTGGTGCACCATTATGGAACTCCAAGGGTTTGCAATTATTCTGTCACAGTTACTGCGGGGCGAGGGTTGGGGGTTGGCCTTTCATCAGAGCTGCCCTGTTCGAAGAATGATCGAGTGTGCTCTGTTCACAACTCTTCTTTGTCCTAGGTCTAAACAGCAAATACTAGTAAATCCAGAAAGCCAAAATCAGTCCTCTGGGCAATCTATCACAAACAGCCAGACACAACTGTAAAGGAAATATAATAAAGGCTGACATTTAAAAGAAGCTGGGGTTCAAAGCTCTTAGATGTGAAATCCCTTCACACATACTGAGAGGCTTTTCATTTCAAAGTTTAAACAGAGTGTAAAAGACCTACAATCCTAGAACGGAGCAGGCTTTTATTGTGAGGGATGGCTATGCTAATCGTTCCACCAGTCGTGGGTGACCACTGCAGATAGGCTGCAGAGACTTGCACTATTGAAGTCTCTTCTGTCGGTGGTGCTTTGGTGCAAGCAAAAGGTAATGCTAATATTTTGGGATCGATACAATACTTTTTACTTTTTTCAAGAAAGCAAATTGGATAAAGATTTTGACATCTTAAAATGTGGAAGAAGATTGGTTAGAGGAAATATTTCTTTTGATATTCTTTGTGAGCCACAGATAAGAAAAACCGAAAAGAAAAGAAAAAGAAATGAAAAAGAAGAAAAGAAATAGAAAGGAAGGAAGGAAGGAAGGAAAGAAAGAAAGAAAAGAAAAGAGGAAAAGGAAACAGCATTTTGTTTTGTGAAGTACAAGGGGGGAAATCAAACATAAAAATTAGCAAGATATCCTAGGGAGAGATGAGGTCAGTGGCGGCTGGGGGCTCTGATGTCACTGGGGCAGTAAATCTGCTCCGGCTTTCAGTCAGAACCAGTCAAAACTCTAAAGGAGCTATCCAAGGTGTGAACTCCTTTAGAGTTCTGACTGAAACCCAGAGCAGATTCACCACCCCATTGACATCGGAGCTACCAGCCTCCACTGGACAAAGTAGATTTCATAGAATCATAGAGTCATAGAAGAGTAGGGTTGAAAGGGGCCTACAAGACCATCAAGTCCAACCCCCTGCTTATTTCATGTTTCTTCTTAGCACCTTTTCACTTTGGCTGAATCTACGCAGTTATACCATTATCCTAACTATTGGTGCCCATTGGTGTCATGCGTACCAATAGTTATGATACCGGTATGATAACGGTTGCAATGAATATGAACTTGAGCACGCTCCGGGAGAGAGCGCAGGACAGGAAGGCCTGGCGTGCTATGGTCCATGGGGTCACGAAGAGTCGGACACGACTGAACGACTGAACAACAACAACAAATGATAACGGTATAACTGCTATGTGTAGATTCAGCCTTTGTGGCTTAACTGCTTCCCTGTCCAGTATTCCCCGAATGTGTTGTGCCTCCTTTCTGGAACTCCCAAGGCTGCCACAGAACAACTGCTTTGCAACCACATAGGGAACACAAAAGCAAATAGGTTTGTTGAGTCTTTTCCGAATTTTCAATGGATGAGAAATAAGAAGCATGCAAGTGGAGATCAAGTAAATGCAGAGATGTGAGAGTTTTACATGTGCAATATCTTCCCTGTGTCATTTTTCTCCTTTACTTTTTTATAGTCCTCCAGTAATACACATCCATTCACACATACCACAAACACACAAACACACACACAAGCAGTTAGCCAATGGAGCAATAGTTCTATCTACTCCCTTCTCTACTGAACCCCTTCCCACCAGAGCCCACACGCACACACACATCAGCATCCTTCTGTGGAGGTTGCTGACAGTTTTTTAAAAATCTGAGCAGTTGGAATGTTCATTAACATTCTGTAACATCTCAGTTGCTGAGCAATAGGGCTCAGATCATTCAGCTCAAGCCAGAGTTCTCACACCCAGTAATTCTCAAAGCATGCATTTACTTGGGTTTTTTTTTTTTAACCCTTTAGCCTAGTGTATCTGATTTGGGGAGCAAAAACTATTTTTTGCAAATCTACATGCTCTGGTCTTGGATTTGATACTTCATTCATCTCTCTGTGACCAGATTAAATGTCTTAAAGGATTATTCCAAGCCAGCATTGACTTCGGAAGCAATTATATAGCTCATCTTGAGAGCAGGAGCAGACCTGGGAAGAATCATCTCACTTGCTCTGTGTTAGGAAGGCACTGCCAGGCCATCTTAATTATGAGCAACTTTACAGAGAAGGGAAATGCATTGCAGAGCATCCCAGATGCTTGCCTTCCAGCTCTCTTTGAGGACTTCTTAAAAAACCCTTTCTTCCTCCCAGACGTCACCACAAGGGATGATCTGGACGTTAAAGCAAAGGGAGGAAGAAGGAGAGGAAAGGATTGAGAAGCTTTTAATACAATGACTTCCAGACGGGTCTTGCCCTGTTTCTGGCTGAAAAGCAGAAATGTTGGCCAGAGAACAAAGAGAGGTATCTACCCATGCAACCGGAGTCCATGGTCCAAAGATGCGGGGCTTGCTGACCAAGGGGGAAAGGGGTGAGCGGCACAGGACCTTAGCAAAAGCATGAGCCATGCATGCCCATGCATGCCCCTGCAGCAAAACAGCTGCAGTTTTGCACCAGTGAAGCCACTCCGCCCAGGGCTTGCCCTGGGGTTCCTGTGCCTGCACTGCTACCACACGCAGGGTAGGCTGGGGAAACTGCGACACTAAGGAACACACACGCACACACCCTACAATTGGTGTAATAGCACAGCCACAAAGCATGGGAATTAACTCCAAAATACAAGTACCAAGACCGTATGGCCAACAGCCCCCCAGACGTAACACAGGCTGTCAATGATGGGGGATGACCCTCTCTATTTTTTGAAAGTTGAGTGGAAAAACAGTGGAGGGGGAGAAATTAAGCAGCCCCCTCCCCCGCTGCTCTTCTGTTTATGATCACAGCCACTGAGCCTACTTAAAAAAAAAAATCAGGTGAGCATCAGGTGCATCACTAAACACTTAAAAGGTTCAGGGCCGAGGCCCATAAGACACAAAACTGCATAAATTCGCATATGCTAATTTATATCTATATATGGAAATTTAGAATAACAACTAGGTTTTTTTCTTTAAATTTCACAGAAAGCAAAGCCAGCCAATTAATTTGGCAAAGCCATCGAAATCGCACCAACTAATATAAATTATTAATTTAATTTGCACCCCGCCCTCAGCTCGACCAAAATCAGTCATTCCTCTACAATTCATTTGCAATGGGCGTGAACAGGTGCGAACAAATGCACCAGAACGAGTGGCTGGCTGCTATGTTTTGTCACACACACATGCCATTACGTTTAGAGGGGAACACTTCTGTTAGCACCAGCAGAAGGGTTTTGCCTCCCCACCCCGTCCCAAGCTGAGCTGCCATGAGGGAGCTCTTGAGCAGTGTCTGCGGTGCAGCAGGTGTGGGGGGGGTTAACCCTTGCCTTCCCAGGTGTGATCCTGCTTGAGGCAATCTAGCTGGGGAAAAACCTTCTGCTGGCACCAATGAACACCCAGGGCTCTAAGAAAAAGACCCCAGCTGGGGCCTGGTAAATAGATTCAGGGGCAGGCTAGCCGTGTCCCTGTTGCACGTTAGGAGACGGGTCCTGTGTTTTCCTTGTAACGTCTATTTTGAACCTTGTATCTTTTTTGCTGCAGGAGACAAACTCCCAAATCAGACGTGACTTTATTCATGCCATCAGCCATTTTAAAGTCATTAGCAACCATAGGGGAGGGATGATCTGGAGCAAGACAGGGAGCAGTCTTTAACCCTTCGCCTCCACTGTTGTCCTGATCTAGATCTCTCCCCACCCCCCGCCTTCTGGAGCTGCTATTTGCATCAAAAAGAAAGGAGCTTTCCTCCTGATGCAAACAGCAGTTGTGGGGGGGGACCCAGATTGGGATCACAGTGTGTGGGGGCAACGTGTTAAAGTCCCCCTCGATCCCACCCCAGTTCTGATCCAGATCATGCACAGCCTGGTTGCTATAGTATTTAGTTCTTGGTGTTGAAAAAAACCCAACCCCAAGCACGCAACTGCTAATTGCATGAATAGTGTGACAGCTGGTTTAGCCTCACATGGTAGGTTTTCTGGGAAACTTCCTGCTGCTGCTTTCCCTTGACACTTTTTCTTTTCACACAAGGGTTTGAATTAAGCTTTATTAGAGCTGCTGTTATGTACTCAGCAGCCCCACCCTGCCAAGCAGGACAGGTGTGGGTGGTAGGTAGATAACAGCCCTGCAAGGTGGAGACCCTTCTGTCAGTTACTGCCTGCCGTGCAGAACTTTGATGCCCCAGCGTGGTTGGCCCCTGCTAAAATTAATTTGTCTGTAACTCAGTAATCTTTACATCTTATTCATTAAAAAAATTGTTCTGATGGAAGGAAGCAGTTTCCCTGTTTGAAATAGATCCCAGGGGGCTGAGCCTCTTAAGTCAAGAGCATTCAAAGGAAGACTTCCCCCACCTAGAGCTTTCATAGCTTTCTTTCATTTTCATAAAGATGTGATACCGATCTTGAATGAGTAATTGTTGGGCGTGTGCAGCTTCATTAATTAAATCTGGCACTTTCGGAGATTGGGGAATTGCTCAAGGCATGCCAGATCTCAACCAAGAGTTCTCACTGGGGCTTGAAGTCAGTTAACTGTGCGAGTTTTACAGCACAATCCTCTGTGCTGAAAACTCCTAGCTGAGAACCAGGAGCCAAGTGCATTGATGGGTCCACTTACAAACATAAAGGAAAAAGCAACCAGTTGCTGCTTCTAGGATTCATGGTTTCCTTATATCAACATGCTGGGTGCAGCAGAAGTGACATGGTCACAACAAAGGAATACAATCCATATTAGATGGATACGATAGGGGTAAGAGGAGCTATGCATCAGTAGTATGGAGAAGATAGGTTCAGGTTGCAGTGTGGGTACAGGTGAGGTGTGGCCAGGGAGTTGCCCTACAGCAGATTAACATGGCTGCCCTTTAGGAATTTGGCCCTGGGGTAGATAGCAGATAATGTTATTGTTACTGCTGCAGGCCAAATATTGCTTTGTTAGACAGATTGCTGGCTAATAATCCAAGATGATGGCTGATGAGAGCTGATCAATGTGAGCTAATGACAGGAGACGGTTGCCTGAAAGCTGGGGATTTCTTTCTGGCTTCTGGAATGAGATACCCATCACAGTTTGGTGAATATGATGCCCCTCCAGCTCATGGGAGGGTGCAGAGAGATGGCTGAAAGAAACGGTTTGCCACTGAAATGGATGGACGGTGGGAAGAGTTTCTAACCAGAGTTTGGTGGAACTGGGAATACAGCTATATTGGGTGGAAGGCTACACAAATTCATCCTTGTGGTTCATCTTCTTGCTGAAGCCTATTCACCACTACTTATGTTCCCCTTTTATATTTCCAAATGAAGCAAATAGAGCCAGTGTGGTGTAGTGGCTAGAGTGCTGGACTGGGAGTCGGGAGATCCGGGTTCTAGTCCCCACTCGGCCACGGAAGCTCACTGGGTGACTTTGGGCCAGTCACAAACTCTCAGCCCAACCTACCTCACAGGGTTGTTGTTGTGAGGATAAAATGGAGGAGGAGGATTATGTATGCCGCCTTGAGTTCCTTGGAGGAAAAAAAGTGGGATATAAATGTAATAAATAAAAAATAAATATTACTAAGATACCATAAATCAGTGCCTTTTGCACATTCAAAGGAAACTGTAGTGTTGCCCTTGAATTTCTCACCACTCAGATGGGGTGTGTGTGTGTGTGTGTGTGTGTGTAAAAAGCAGGCACTTAAACAAATGTTTGCAAAAAAAGGTACTTAAATGACCAATCCGGTGGACACTTGCTTGGAAAATACTTCTAGTGAGGGGAAAAAACATTGGACACTATTTGCATTAGATGCCTATGCATGATTCCACACTGCAGTTAATTTTATGTTTTATCCCCATTAACATACAGCATGTGACCATCCATGGTGATGTGGGGAAGTAAAGGGAAGTGTGTGTGTGTGTGATTTGATGGGATATCTAAGGAGAATGGGTGCAGGAAGGGTTAATCTTCCCCCACTTCCTTGTTTCACTTAAATTTCGCAAACTGGTGAAATGTCTGTTTGGCCAAGCTCTCTGCGGCTCAGTGCAAGTGAGGGGGGGGGGATTCCCCTTTTCTTCTCTTACTCACATGGAGCTACAGGGAATTGAAAGCCATGAGAAATCTTGCGGCTTTCTAGGTCAGCTCGGTGTGTGTGCAAAGGAGGGTGAATTCCCCTTCTTTGCCTTGGAAAGCAGCACCACCATGCGCGGCTTGCACAATTCTGCGGCTCTCCCAAAGAAGGGGTTTATGGTGCGGTTGCCCTGTCTCATTCACGGAATCTTACAAGGGGTCCAGACGATATTGTCTTCCACTTGTAACCCTCCCATTTTTTCCCATTGCTTCTTCTGACTTCTTGCAGAAAATCCAACAAGGAAAAAAAGAATAGCTGCACGTCTTCTCATTAGTAGCACCAGAAGCCCTCTGTCTGGAAACACCCAGTGCCATCTTCCATTTGTGAATATCCTGTGTTTTCCCACCATTTATTCCAAGAAAATCTGTTAAAGGTGGTGGGGGAGAGTAGGCAGTAGTAAACCATGGGAAGACTACAAATGGAAGATGACGTTTGGACTCCCCATAAAATTCTGCGAATGAGGCAGCGTGCTGCTTGCACAATAAAAGCGTCATCTGGAAGCACCCAGAACAACTGCATCGTGCCTTTGGATTGGTAGCAAACTGTGGAATGGCTATTGTGAAATTATCTCCCTTTTCACACTGACAAAGCATTCCTGCATGGATGCAAATCTTCTATTTGGAAGAGTAAGGAGTCAGCATGGATTGCTTCATTTAGGATGTGAGACTTAGATCTGGGCTCAAGCCCCAGGTGAACTTTAGACTGGCTAAGGCACCTAGGGCCATTTCACACATTACACAAGGCAAACCCAGTTTTGCCACTGAGGATCCCTCCGTCAGAGATCTGCAGCCAATTCTGGCTCCCTAATAAAGACACCTGAAGAATATACAAGTTTGCAAATACATGTTCAGCGCACACTTCACATTTTCAGTGCACACTTAAAACACCGAGGCGTACACCTAAACACTTTGACTCAGTTCTCACTCTGTAAAATGAGACCTATTATGAGGATGAAACTTATAAGACTGTTCTGAAAATTAAGATGATGTTGCCATAAATATTAGCTGCTTGGAGCATTCTACGCATGAATTCTGAGGTGTGGGAAGAGATTGCAGGGCATGTTGCAAGAAATGCAAAACTTGAATGGGGATTTGTCTTTTGTGGAGCAAATTTGCTGGTTGTGCGAATATGCAAGATTTCCAGTTACACAAAGTACTTCAGCTGTAGCCACAGAACTACATTTCTGTGTAACTCCAAAGCTTGCCTCTTCCAAAACATTTGATCTTTGAAAAATGTTTTAGTAAATTCTCCCTAACTTCTGAAGGCAAACCCCTCAAAGACACAACCACAGGGGCACTTTTGCTGCATAAACTCCATTAAAATGTACAGCATTTGCCCACAAGTGCAGCTGAGATTTTCCACAACTCCCTTTCATTTCAACAGGGCTTGTGCTGGAGAACATTTTGCTCAGCTGTGGATCACACAAAATAAAAAATCATCCCCGCAACCAACAATCAACACATGATTCTGACCCTCAGTGTTTTTGCAAAGCTACATCTGGGCACATAACCATACACACACACACAAAATAACAAAATCCCTACTTCTCCCACCCCTCCAGAATCCAGTGTTCCCAGTACACTTACCACCAGGATCAGCGTGCCCAAACATTCAGCCAGGGCCTGGCGGACAAGTTTATTCCTCAGCCTCAGCCTCAGCCCAATGGCTGTGAGCAGATCCTTCTGTCTGCCCATAGTGCCTGGATTTTCTCCCTGTCTAGGCTTGGTGGAAAGATGAGAGAGAGTCTCTGCTCTTCACCCTTGGCTCTCTGTAGCTCTTGAGCAGATCCCAGACCTGCCTTGCCTTATAAACATGTGGAGAGATCCTGGAGACACCTCCCCTAAGGAAATCCACGCCTACCAACCTCTTCAGATACCACACTTTTCCCCCTTCTCTTGACAGCATAAGACTGAGTGGGCGGTTTTGCTGGCTGGCTTTCTTTCTTTCTTTCTTTCTTTCTTTCTTTCTTCCCCTTAGTATTACTCACGTAAGCACCTAAGCCACAGCCCAGGCAGGGTGTTTGAGTTCGTGCCAATTTAACTCACTACACTCCAGCAGCACCACAGGTTGCCATGAGCGGCATGCTCTAGCGATGGGTTAGCAGTGCCGTTTGCGCTGCATATCTACTCTTTGTGGATAAAACTTTCAGGCTTGCTTGGAGGAAAGTTCTGAGACCAACACCCAATTGGGAACGATAGGAGTTGTAGTCCAACTCCTGGAGGGTGCCAGGTTGGAGAAGGGCTGGCTTGGTCTGGTTTAGGATAAGAGTCAGAATTACAGAATAGATTTACACAGGTCTGAATCAATGCAAGGAGAGATGAAGGAGGAGAAACTTAAACCTTAGCTGTTTTCGGTACTGGTGTTTTAGGAATTTGATTCAGTGCTCACTGGGGCTAGAACCTGAGCCTCTATTGAATCCTGGAACATGACTATGAATTAGGATTAGCTCCTTTGAGCATGCTTTTCCCACACACAGTACAGGGTGGGGCTCTACATATCTGGGATAAGTGGGCAGAGAGTAGGACCTGCATTCGTTGTCCACCAGCTGCAGAACCTAGCTTAGTTTCCAGCTTGTTTATTAAAGCTATCTTGGTGGTGTGGAGAGAAAGGAGTACATGGGTTGGTCGCTGCATCCAGAGTTCCTAGTTCAAGACCTGCAGCACCTTGGATTCATTAAAGCTTCAGCACTTTCTAGAGATTATGTAAAATGCATTTACACTGATGGTTGTCTTGTCAATAGCCCTTTTCACATGTTCAGTGAATATGTGGAGAGAAGCCAGTTATGATCATACCTGCAGTCCCTATGCCCAACCTCCACATGGGGGGTTGTCTCAATGGATTGAAGTCTCAATGGGTTTAAGGAACAAAAACCTGCTAAATCTACTAAGAATAGGTTAAAAACCTAAACGGCCTATTAACAAAAAAAATCTATTAAGCTAGAAACAAAGTTAAGGAAAAAACAAATCAATGAACACTGTACAGCAGGGGTGGACAACTTGCGGCCCTCCCGATGTTTTGGACTACAATCCCCATCATCCCTCACCACTGTCTACGCTGGCTAAGGCTGATGGGAGTTGTAAGCCAAATGCCCATGCCCGCTGTTAAGGATCCTTTCAGTTATCATAAACTAATCTTCTATAAAGCATTGGATCCAGTTATAGTCACACTCAGGACAGACCTATTGAAATCAATGGATCTTCAGTTAGTCATTGATTTCAATGGATCTACTTTGAGTATGACTATATATGGATCAAGCCCATAATAATAAAATGGGTGTGTGTCTGTCTGTCAGCACCATAGCTAAAAGATCATGAAACCTAGAAACCTGAAACTTGGCATGCCTGCTAAGGCGACCCTAAGGGAGTGCAGCCAGGGCTATTGGGATGTTAAAATGCATCAATTAATTTAAATTAATTTAAATGTGTTCATGCAATTGAAGCCTGCAGTACCATCGTCAGTCACTATGTGGAAAGCTATGTGCTTCCCTAACCAGCACATAGCTTTGCAGTTGATACAGTTCGAAGCCAGGGTGGAGGGAATAGTCTGAGGGGCAGAGTTATATGGCTGCCCCTTCCACACTGCTGTAGGGCAGACCTCCCTCAGAAGAATGGAGTGGACAGACTCCTTCCTCAGGGAGCAATAGGGGTGCACCGTGACAGCGGGTATGCGTAGAGGTGTCCATGGCCATGGCTATTTAGGCTGGTCATATACAACAGAAAATTGTAAGAAAAACCATAAGAAAAATTACAAAATCCCTATTAGTGTAATATTAATTAGGCCTGCTCAACCCCCCCCCCCCATGTGCAAGTTTTCGAGATCTTGAGATCTCTGCATCAGGCAAGATGTTACAAAAAGCAGGGGGGCGAGATAGGAGGGGGGAAAGGCTGATTGGATGTCTGCATAGTCAGAAACGTAAGATAATAGCATACACACACATCCCACCAATCTGCTTTTTGTAACATCTTGTCTGATAAAGAGATCTGAAGATCTCGAAAGCTTGTACATTTTTTATGATCTTTGAATTGGCCCAAGAAAAGAAACGCGTGTTACCAACAGAGGCAAGTTTCCAGTTTTGGCCATGGGCCCATAGATGGCACTGTGCCATGAAGCCATCCAAAGAAGGAATGTCAAAGTGAGTGTTGCTGGTTTGGCAGAACAAGGAGCATTTTTCTGTGGTGTGCATCCAGTTCTGACTCACGAGCTCAAAGAGGTTAGTTAATCAGTGTAAATCATCATCATGCAAAACAACAGCAAGTGTCCCCAGCCCAGATAAGGCTGGGCATCTGCAGAAACCACATGGTCAGCCAGTTCAGTTGGGTCAGAAAGAGACGGCTCATGTCCTTCCAAGCTGCTGGAACAAACTGAGCTGCACCAATTCAGTCCTTGCTTTCAATCAAGGGAAGGAAACCACGTTCTTTCTTACTGAATCTGCATTGCCTATTTGGTCTCTCCTTTGTCCGTTCTGAAACCACAAACACCTCAGCCTTTTTTTAATATAAGCATCAGCTGTTAATGAATTTTCTTTATAAAATAGGGTTTTATAGAATCATTAGCCTGAAAAAAGGCAAAGGGGGGACATGACGGGTGTATAAAACTATGCATGGTGCCCACTAATTTGGGGGTGCATTAATGCCAGATGCCAAATTTAGAAGTTAGGATTTTTTGTCCCAATATGCACCACTTTACACCTGATTACTTTGAACTTCACTTGCCATTTTAATGACAATGCCTCCAATGTGGCGAGATTCTTTTGGAGCTCTTTGCAATCCCGTTTTGTTTTTAGACTGTCTAGTTTCTCTCTACTTCTGTTTCCACATACCACGAAATCTGTGTGGTTCACCAAAACATGGAGTTCTTTTGAATAAACAGCTAGATTTTATATTTTCAATATAAATATATTTTCAATATATTTTCAAAAATGGGGGATCAACCATCATTTGTTTCTTCTTTCCAGCAGCCCTTGGAAGGGTCCCAGGTGCATCCTGAAACCATCTCAGCACCTCGTAGCACCAAATTTGAATATCTGCAGCCCCCTCCCATTTTCCATCTTAAGACTGTAACCAAATGCAGACTCCAGGGCTTGAACATCAACCACACCCCTCTTTCGGGGGGGGGGGGTTGTTTACCATCTTCCTTGATGATGAGTCCTGGAGGACTCAAAAGCTTGCATGGTATTTTGAATTGGCCTGATAAATGTATTGCGTGAATATGGATTTTAGCTTTTTTTTTTTCTTTTGGACTGTATCTTTTTGTGTATCCCAGGGTAAGAGTTGTAGTCTTATTCCCTCAGTCTGTCTCCTTCACTTTGCCAGCTAAAGATGCCCTTGGGGAAAAATTCCCCCATGGTACTGTTCATCTCCCCACCAAAAAACCCAACACACTCTGGCTAGATCCACATGTACTGTAGAGAGCATCTTGGGGTCCCTTGGAGACTTACTGGTATATTGCAGCATGAGCCTTTGTGGACTCACAAAAGACCCACAATCAGATGAAGTCAGTCGATGAAAGTTTCTTCCACGATCAGTCTGTAAACTGTGACTCCTTAACGTGCCACAAGACTCTTCGTTCTTCTTCTGCAAGATGGACTGACATATCTGCTTACCTGGCACTTGTCATGGAGGCATAAGAACACAGGACGCTGTCTTCTACTGAGTCAGACCCTTGGTTCCTCTAGCCCAGTATTGTCAACACTGACTGGCTGCAGTGGCTCCCCAGGGTTTCAGGCAGGATTAGCTGTACCTGGAAATGTCACTCCAGAGACCTCCGACCACTGCCACTGAGCTACGGGCCTCATAAATTATACCCTCCAAAAAGCATTCTTTTAAAAAAGAAGGAAAGAAAGAAAGAAAGAAAGAAAGAAAGAAAGCAAGCCAGCCTAATCACCCTACTGAAAACTAGTCATCATAAGCAATACATGGTCTGAGTTCTACTTATCTTTAGGAATGACTAACTTCTCTAAGATCCATTAGGATCCCCAAGATACGTGAAGAGTGCTTGTTAACATCAGCATCAAATGTAAATTAATTGTAGCCCTGATGAAATGGCAGAACTTCCACAGAGGATTGATGTGGGAAGGGAATGTTGGATTGCATCTACTGTAGCCCCAGCATGTGTATGAAGCAGGCAGAGGAATGTGTGACCACCTAACCAACTTCATTGAAAAGCATTTTCCATAATGACTATTTTCTTTTTATTTATTAAATGTTGTATCGCTGGGATTATGGCCCATGAAAGCCATCACTGGATGTTGCAGTTATCTAGTGATGTACATGCATGTGTGAACCTGCCCCACATGCACTGTAAGCAAGTGTAGAGAAATCTCATGTAACTGAGTATGGATAAATCTAGTGGTGCAGCGTCATGTATGAACCAGTCCTCAGAGAAGCTGCACGCTAAATTCACTTGTTGGAATCTGTCTAGGAGTTAGCCAGTAGTAGAAACACTGTAATTTGCATCTGACTCAATGCAATCCACCTCTCTACTTGGTGACTCACTCTCAAGTAGCCCAAGGAGAGCAATGACACAAGGGGTGTTGTGCACATTAATCAGTGCAGTGAAGACATGCAGGAAAACCGCCATCAGTCACCCAGTCTGCCCTGCACCCCTGTGGCACTACACTGTCCCCAGTGAATGGGGGTTGCACAACATTTTCTTAGCTTGCACAGTCCATACACCAAAGCATTACTCAGCAGGGTTATTCACGTCATTGCCTAGGACATGGCAGGGGAAATGTTTTCAGCACAGCTAAGCCTGGAAAATAGAGACTGAGAGTTTTAGGACCAGTTGGCCCTGGCTGGAATAGATTTCTCTTGCACTTGATCTGAAGTCGGGCAACCCTGTAACGCCCTATGAAGAGAGACTGAAAGAACTGGGCCTGTTTAGCCTTGAGAAGAGACAACTGAAGGGAGATGGAATAGCGCTCTTCAAGTACTTGAAAGGTTGTCCCAGAGAGGAAGGCCAGGATCTCTTCTCGGTCATCCCAGAGTGCAGGACACGGAAGAATGGGCTCAAGTGACAGGAAGCCAGATTCCGGCTGAACATCAGGAAAAACCTCCTGACTGTTAGAGCAATACGACAATGGAACCAGTTCCTTAGGGAGCTGGTGGGCTCACCCACACTGGAGGCATTCAAGATGAGGCTGGACAGCCATCTGTCAGGGTGCTCTGACTTGGATTCCTGCATTAAGCTGCGGGTTGGACTCTTATAACCTGCTAAGAGATAATTTCCCCTTATTACATAACATTGCTCCACGGGGCTGGATTAAGCATTATGCCAAGTAAAGGACAGAGCAGAGATGCATCCAAACTGAAACTTAGAATTTTCCCAGGCAATGGTAAATTCTACATTGTCATCCACCTTGTGCCTCACACTGGGTTTTTTAAAAGATCCCCAAAGCTCAGGGTATGGTAGCTGTTCCCTGGAGCTGTGGCTATACTTCCAACTGACAAAAAAATCTTTAAGGGAGCAATCCTATGCATGTTTAGACAGGAAATAGTCCTATAATTCCATGCTGGCTGGAGAGTGCTGGAATTGTAGGACTTTTTTCTGTCTAAACATGCATGGGATTGCATCCTAAAACACTGTTGACCTGGCCAGTTAAAAGCCACTGGAAAAGTACATACCCAAGCAAGTGTTCCACATTCCCAAATTCTTGTTTAAATATTCTTGTTATATGCAGGAGTTTGTGCTGGATGCAGAACAGGGTGGATGGAAGTCAGGACAAAGACAGAGGTCTAAGGAGGGACAGAACAACCAGTAGAGTGGCCAGAGCATTGGACCTAAGCTGGTGAAATCTGGGTTCAAATCTTCACTCACCTACAAAGCTTACTGGATGACCCTGGCTCAATCACTTCCTCTCGGCCTACCCAACCTCACATGGTAGTTGTGAAGGTAAAGGTGAGGAACAATGTAATGAAATGAAAAATAGATGCATATATGCCCATAGCACAAAACTTGTATTCAAGGAGTGTCTTCTCACACTAGCAGGCAAACATGGAACCAGCTCTCCTAGGACTATTTCTCTACTTCTTTCCATCTCCCCTGCTAGTGATGCAGTGGTCAATCCACCACAAGGTCACATTCTTGGTGTGGTGGTAGTTGGTGTCTTGGGAATACTTCCACTCATCTCCAAGATGTCATGGCTGAGTCACCACCTTCTGGAAAACATTTCAGAAGATGCATTGTGCCCACAGGTTGTAAGATAAGATCACCAATTGACAATTCTGTGCAGCATCAGTGGCCCAAGAAGGCAGGAGGAGGAGGAAGTCACCTCCCAAGGAGAAGAACCTCAAGTGTTTCAGGTTTCCAGATTTTGACTTTGTTCAAAAACCATTCAGAAATATTTCCCCTCTGCCTGAGATTATCTTGGAAGCATTTGTCTTCTCCATCTTTCCTGCTGAACATATTCAGATGCCTCCTCTCATCCTGTGACATGTATAATGAACATCCCCCCAAAACAACTCATCTGCTGAGATTCCTTAAGAGCATATCTGGTAACAGCCCCAATGAGCCACTGACTTCCACAGGCCTGGAGGTGTTTGTGCTACGTGGGCAGACGTGTGCATGACTGTGGATTGTCACAGCTTCACAGTGTGGATTGTCCCATGCCTTCCCTGCAACTATAATACCATTTTGCATCGCCGATTTTCAGGGCCGGCCCTAGCATTAGGCAAAGTGAGGCAGTCACTTCAGGCAGCAAAAGCTGGGAGGTGGCAGCAAGATGTCAGAGGAGAGAGCTGTGTGCCACATAGCCTGGCCTTTCCCTCTTAAGCTAGCCTGCTGCCTGCCTTCAGGTACAGGGGAGGATGCTCTCCCATCACCAGCACTGAAGTAAGTTTCAACTGCCAGCCCAGTCAGCTTTTGTACGTGGAATGGGAGGAGGCCTTAGGCAGCAAACTGTCTTTGGTCAGCCCTGCTGATTTTAGGTTTCAGGGGGCCTTGGGCAACGTGCTCTCAATGGGCCCCCTCCCTGAATGGGCCCACCTCCTCCCTGCTACTGTTGCAGCTGCCCAGAAGGCACCACCTCCAGACAGGGAGGACAAAAGATCCAAAGGTTACTCCTCCTCCTCACTGCTTTCTTGCTTGGCGAACAGGCGGCAACGGCACAGAAGTGAAGCAGCACAGCCAGGAGGCTCCGGGAATTAGCAGTGTGCCCTCTATTGGGGTTTGGGCCTTAGCAGTTGCCCAGCAATACCAACCTCTGGTGCTGTTGCCAGCTGTGTGGTGAAGAATGGGCATGGAAGTGGAAGGCAGGCAATCAGATCTGCTGATCGCCCTTCCAGACAAGACAAGTCAAACTTTTTGAAATGGCAGCTCTGGGAGGGAAAAACTGGCTCCTTTGATGAGCCAATTCCAATCAGCCAGCCAGACCTGTAAGCAGATTAACTCTAACATAGTGACATGTCAAAGCATTTATAGGCCTTTAAATTCCATGGCGCCACCAAGATTGACAACTGCTGATGCTCCTGGTGGTGTATCTGCACTGTGTGTGTGTGTGTGTGTGTATGTGTGTGAGCGTGCGCGTGTGTGCACACAAGCATGTGTGGGAATGTTTTCCAAAACTCAACTGAGGTCGAAAGTTCAAATGCAGAACTGAAGATGTTTCATGCATAATCTCCACTTGTGATCTCCATGTTACATTCCATGTGTCAAATCCAAATGGTGAAGGTGCATAAAACTCCACAGAATTTGGCCCTCCCTTTTGCCAGAGGTCTGACAAAGACTAAGCATCTCATGGCTTTATGTATGGATGTATTTACACTGTACTTGCATTTGACACATTTATTTTTTATTTTTTATTAATACACATACCATTTAATATAATATCATTTCTTCTAAGCAGTTCACATTATGGTACATAGAATGTACCATACAGATCACAAGTGGAGATTATACATGAAATATTATCAGTTCTGCATTTGAACTTCCAGCCTGAATTCAATTTTGGAAATGGCTCTCTGAAGCTGCTATTTGCCTTTCAAGGGAAGCTCCCATTGGCATCAATGGAGACTTCCCTTGAATGGCACTGACCCGTATTAGAGATTTTGCCCCATAATGCCCCCTTCTGAACTCTGCCCAGTAAGGAGGCTGCTCTGACCTACAGCTGCCCCAGTCTCAGCCAATCACAGTGAGCTGACTGACCACGTGAATGAATGCCTTGACAGTTATCAAACTTCCCAAGTCCAAGAAGAGACTGCAGGAGGGAAAAGCAGTAACTCTTACACATATTCCTGTACTGACAATCCTGGTCACTCATGGCAGTGTCACTATATCATCACCATGTCTCAAAGTCTGTATGGACTGGCTCAAAGTCTCCTGTACTGGTGTGGCTCAATGGATGGAAAGCTGACCCGACCACAGCAAGATCTGGATTTGAATTCCCCCTCTGCTATGGCCTCATAGAATCATAGAATAGTAGGGTTGGAAGGGGCCGACAAGACCATTGAGTCCAACCCCCTGCTCAATGCAGGAATCCAAGTCAGAGCATCCCTGACAGATGGCTGTCCAGCCTCGTCTTCAATGCCTGCAGTGTGGGAGAGCCCACCACCTCCCTAGGGAATGGGTTCCATTGTCATAGTGCTCTAACAGTCAGGAAGTTTTTCCTGATGTTCAGCCGGAATCTGGCTTCCTGTCACTTGAGCCCATTATTCCGTGTCCTGCACTCTGGGATGATCGAGAAGAGATCCTGGCCTTCCTCTCTGTGACAACCTTTCAAGTACTTGAAGAGTGCTGTCCTATCTCCCCTCAGTCTTCTCTTCTCAAGGCTAAACAGGCCCAGTTCTTTCAGTCTCTCTTCAGAGGGCTTTGTTTCCAGTCCTCCTCTGAACCCTCTCCAGTTTGTCTACATCCTTCTTAAAGTGTGGTGCCCAGAATTGGACACGGTACTCCAGATGAGGCCTAACCAGTGCTGAGTAGAGGGGAACTAGTACTTCCCGGGATTTGGAAGCGATGCTTCTATGAATGCAGCCCAAAATAGCATTTCCCTTTTTTGCAGCCACAACACATTGTTGGCTCATATTCAGCTTGTGATCGACAACAATTCCAAGATCCTTCTCGCGTGTAGTGTTGTTGAGCCACGTATCGCCCATCTTGTACCTGTGCATTTGGTTTCTTTTTCCTAGGTGCAGAACTTGGCATTTATCCCTATTCAATGTCATTTTGTTGTTTTCTGCCCAGTGCTCCAGTCTATCCAGATCACTTTGAATTTTGTTCTGTCTTCCAGGGTATTAGCTGTCCCACCCAATTTTGTGTCATCTGCAAATCTGATCAGCATTCCCTGCACCTCCTCCTCCAAGTCATTCATAAAAATGCTGAAGAGCACTGGGCCCAGGACTGAGCCCTGCGGTACCCTGCTAGTTCATTGTGTAGCCTTGGCTGAGTCACTCAAGGTCTTGGTTCTCCCACCTGTAAAATGGGGATCAGAAATAAGGTTGTTCCAAGAGGAACCCAATGGAGATCGTAAAGTGCTTTTCAGACTACAAGTGCTAACAGAATGATGAACAGTGGCTTGTTATCAGTTCTGCTGTTAGGAAAGAAAGTACCCCTCCGTGGGCTGCCATTTCCCCATATTGTGGTAAGCCCAGAGATGAGAAGACCTATCAAAAATACACCACTTGGGGGCTCTGGGCTACGATCTCTCAGACTACCCTATCTCACAAGACTGTTGTGAGGACAAACTGGGGCAGGAGGGGGGAACCATGTACACTGGCTTGAGCTCCTTGCAGGAAAGGTGGAAAAAAGGAGGGAAATGGGCGACATGATTGAAGTCTGCAAAATGATGCATGTTGTGGAGGATGTGGATAGGGAGACATTCCCCCCCCCCAATACTAGAATTCAGGGTCATCCCATGAAGCTGATCGGTGGGAGATTCAGGACAGATCAATGGAAGAACTTCTTCACACAGCACAGAGTTGAACTATGGAATTCGCTACCACAGGGTGTAGTGATGGCCACCAACTTGGATGGCTTTAAAAGGGGGTTAGACAAGGAATGTTAGAGAATTCTGCCACAGATCCCAGGGAGGCTGAATTCCAGTGAATTCGGCCCCCCGGAATCCGTGGCGGAACAGAGCAACCCGCCCCACCACCCCATGAAAGCCCCGCGAAATGGAGCCTACCTGGCTGCAGCGGTGGCTCCGGCAGCTCCAGCTGCTGCCGGGCTGCGGCCAAAAATGGTGGCCGCTATGCTGGCCGCCATTTCCATCCCTGGCAAGCCGTGATAGGCTACGTAAGTATTTACGCCATTTGCGCCCCTGCTCTGTCTCAGTTACAGGCAGTAGGAGCTTTAAGCTACAATATGCCGGTATTTTGGATATTTCAGCCCTGATCCTTTTAACTTCACCCCCCCACCCCCTCTGACTTCAGCCTCGCGCACCATGAGAATGAGGCCCCCAAGAGTTTCTCCAAAACTGAATGTTGTCCTCAGGCTGAAAGGGGTTCAACACCCCTGATCATTACAGCCCTGTGAGAGAAGGTAGGTTGAGAGACAAGCATCCCATGCTTACAGGTTGTAACTTACGGCACCGGCCCAAGAACCGCACTTCCCAGGCCCAGGATCAGCATCAGCAGAGGGCTAAACAAAATGTTCTGCTAATCACACATAGCAGAGCTATGCCTGAATGGTTTACTTACTGTAGTGTAAATGAGCACAGGCCTGATTTGGATGGGGACCATGGCAATCCACCTCCTGTTTTCATCCTAAAATTCCACCCCCCGTCCTTCATGGAGGGCTTGAAAAAAAGAAAGAAAAAGAACTTCTCCGTTGTGCAGAACATTCAGTTTGGCCCACAGTCAGGCATCAGCAGAAGCCTTTGGGTTGGCAGAGGGCCCACTAAGAGATTCTTGGGGGAATCTTTCTTTCCCAGTGTGAGGGGTACCTGGTGGTGGTCAATGGATAGGCTGACCATATTTCCTTGAGACAAAAACGGGATATTGGAATGACAAAAACGGGACGGGGTTGTGTAATATTCTGTATTCATGAAAAACCACAATATAACAAAACAACTGCAGCTCCCTTTGTGGTCTCTCAGGCTATAAGAGGCCTAAAAAACAACCTAAACTCACTGCAAAAGAACATGGAATGGGGCGCAAATGAATAACACTAATTTATTGCATATACACACAAAAACCACTCATAAATATACATATATAAAATACTTATAAAATATCACATGAGCAGTAAACAAATCTGTATGGCATACCACACTGAACACTCTAATGCAGGACTGCAATGGCCAGACTGCAAAAAATCATAAACCTACACCAAAAAGAAAAAAAAAAGGAATGAATACCCCGACTGCTATCACAAGCCGGTATATGCTAATGTCCCACCGGAGAGTTCCGCTGTAATAAAAAAATCACTAACAGCCTGTTGAACTGAAATATGAGTCTGAAATGTCCGAATCAAACTGAATGTAAGGCAGAAAGAATCTCTATGGGCAGAATGATGGTAGAAATAACAGTAAGCCTCACCCTCCTGGCTCCCACACGCTGAATGGGGCTTAGCGGCCGCCTCTTGAATTCCCCCCACTGCAGACAAGCAAGGGAGCGGCATCTGATCGTCGCCAGCTCAAGAATCCTGGCCCTGGCTGGATAAAGCAAATGGGACTTCCTCTTTCGTCACACTAGTAGTTTTACTGCACGCATTGATTAGCATAGAGCCTTATGATAAACGCGTTCAGTTCTTTACAAAAACTTAAAAACGGGACAAAATTGACATTTATATTAAAACGATGGGACGGTCAGGAAATATGAAAATAACAGTATTGTCCCATTTAAAACAGTACGTATGGTCAGCCTAAGAAGATGTGGTATTCCTGCCTTCTCCTAGTGAGAATTCCCCTTCTCTAAGGCCTTTCTAACCTCCAGCAGAATCCACCTTCTCTCCCACACACCAGGTTTTGCTGCCACCAGGACCTTTAAGGCATAGGTCCAATCCTTTACTCACTCCTCTATCTGCGAGGGCACACAGACTTTACTTATAACCTTGTACTGTTCCCTTTATACCTTCCCCTTATGTAACCAAGAGCAGAAGGCGTAGGATTTATAAACAAAGAAAGCTTCATTGATTACAGTAATAAGTTGTTGAATAATAAACAGGTAACTCTTAATGATCCTTCATGAATCACTGCCTTGTTGTGGCGAAGGGGCTTGCGTAACTCAGTGAAGCCATAAGCTATGCCGTGCAGGGCCACCCAAGACGGACAGGTCATGGCAGAGAGTTCTGACAAAATGTGGTCCACTGGAGAAGGAAATGGCAACCCACTCCAGTATTCTTGCCAAGAAAACCCCATGGAACGTATCACAAGGCTAAAAGAGATGACGCCGGAAGATGAGCCCCTCAGGTCGGAAGGTGTCCAATATGCTACTGGGGAAGAGCAGAGGGTATTTCCAAGTAGCGCCAGAAAGAGTGAAGCGGCTGGGCCAAACCCGAAAGGACACTCAGCTGTGGATGTGTCTGGTGGTGAAAAGAAAATCCGATGCTGTAAAGAACAATATTGTTTAGGAACCTGGAATGTCAGATCAATGAATCAAGGTAAGCTGGAGGTGGTCAAACATGAGATGGCAAGATTGAACATCGACATCTTGGGAATCAGCGAACTCAAATGGACAGGCGTGGGCGAATTTAATTCAGGTGACCATCATATCTACTATTGTGGGCAAGAATCCCTTAGAAGAAATGGAGTAGCACTCATAGTCAACAAAAGGGTGGGAAAAGCAGTACTGGGGTACAATCTTAAAAATGATAGAATGATCTCAGTACGAATCCAAGGCAAACCATTCAACATCACAGTAATTCAAGTCTATGCCCCAACCACTGAGGCCGAAGAAGCTGAGGTTGATCGGTTCTATGAAGACCTACAACACCTTCTAGAACTAACACCAAAAAAAGATGTCCTCTTCATCATAGGGGATTGGAATGCTAAAGTAGGAAGTCAAGAAATCACCGGGATAACAGGCAGGCATGGCCTTGGTGTACAAAATGAAGCAGGACAAAAGCTAATAGAGTTTTGCCAAGAGAACATGCTGATCACAGCAAACACTCTTTTCCAACAGCACAAGAGGCGACTCTACACATGGACGTCACCAGATGGTCAATATCGAAATCAGATTGATTATGTCCTTTGCAGCCAAAGATGGAGAAGCTCCATACAGTCAGTAAAAACAAGACCTGGAGCTGACTGTGGCTCAGATCATGAGCTGCTTCTTGCAAAATTTCGGCTTAAATTGAAGAACGTCGGGAAAACCACTAAACCGTTCAGGTATGACCTAAATCATATCCCTGATGAATATACAGTGGAGGTGAGGAATAGATTTCAGGGATTAGACCTGATAGACAGAGTGCCTGAGGAACTATGGATGGAGGTCCGTAACATTGTTCAGGAGGCAGCAACGAAATCCGTCCCAAAGAAAAAGAAATGCAAGAAAGCCAAGTGGCTGTCTGATGAGGCTTTACAAGTAGCTCACGAAAGAAGGGAAGCGAAAAGCAAGGGAGAAGGGGGAAGATATACCCAACTGAATGCAGAGTTCCAGAGAATAGCAAGGAGAGACAAGAAGGCCTTCTTAAATGAACAATGCAAAGAAATCGAGGAAAACAACAGAATGGGAAAGACTAGAGATCTCTTCAAGAAAATTGGAGATCTCAAGGGAACGTTTTGTGCAAAGACGGGCATGATAAAGGACAGAGAAGGCAGGGACCTAACAGAAGCAGATGAGATTAAGAAGAGGTGGCAAGAATACACAGAAGAACTATACAGGAAAGATCTGAATGTCCCTGATAGCCATGATAGTGCGGTCACTGAACTTGAGCCGGACATCCTAGAGAGTGAAGTCAAGTGGGCCTTAGGAAGCATTAGCAACAACAAAGCTAGCGGAGATGACAATATTCCAGCCAAGCTATTTAAAATCCTAAAAGATGATGCTGTTAAAGTGCTGCATTCAATATGTCAACAAATCTGGAACACTCAACAGTGGCCACAAGACTGGAAAAGGTCAGTTTACATTCCAATTCCAAGGAAGGGCAACGCCAAAGAGTGTTCAAACTACCGCACCATTGCGCTCATTTCACATGCCAGCAAGGTGATGCTCAAAATCCTACAAGCTAGGCTTCAGCAGTATGCGAACTGAGAACTACCGGAAGTACAAGCTGGGTTCCGAAGAGGCAGAGGAACTAGAGATCAAATCGCCAACATTCGCTGCATCATGGAGAAAGCAAGAGAATTCCAGAAAAACGTCTATTTCTGCTTCATTGACTATGCTAAAGCCTTTGATTGTGTGGATCACAACAAACTGTGGCAAATTCTTAAAGTGATGGGAGTACCAGATCACCTTACCTGTCTCCTGAGAAACCTGTACGAGGGTCAAGAAGCAACAGTAAGAACCAGACATGGAACAACCGATTGGTTCAAAATTGGGAAAGGAGTACGACAAGGCTGCATATTGTCACCCTGCTTATTTAACTTATATGCAGAGTACATCATGAGAAATGCCGGGTTGGATGAATCAGAGGTCGGAATTAAGATTGCCGGGAGAATTATCAACAACCTCCGATATGCAGACGATACCACCCTAATGGCAGAAAGCGAAGAGGATCTCAAGAGCCTCTTGTTGAGGGTGAAAGTGGAGAGTGCAAAAGCTGGTTTGAAACTCAACATTCAAAAAACGAAGATCATGGCATCTGGCCCCATCACTTCCTGGCATATAGAAGGGGAAGAAATGGAAGTAGTGACAGATTTTACTTTCTTGGGCTCCAAGATCACCGCAGATGGTGACTGTAGCCATGAAATTAAAAGACGCTTGCTCCTTGGGAGGAAAGCTATGGCCAACCTAGACAGCATAGTAAGAAGCAGAGACATCACCTTGCCGACAAAGGTCCGTCTAATCAAAGCTATGGTTTTCCCAGTAGTAATGTATGGCTGTGAGAGCTGGACTATAAGGAAGGCTGAGCGCCGAAGAATTGATGCTTTCGAACTGTGGTGCTGGAGAAGACTCTTACGAGTCCCCTGGACTGCAAGGAGGTCAAATCAGTCCATCCTAAAGGAAATCAACCCTGAGTGCTCATTGGAAGGACAGATAATGAAGCTGAAGCTCCAATATTTTGGCCACCTAATGCGAAAACTCCCTGGAAAAGACCCTGATGCTGGGAAAGACTGAAGGCAAAAGGAGAAGGGGACGGCAGAGGATGAGATGGCTAGATAGCATCACGGATGCAATGAATATGAACTTGAGCACTGTCCGGGAGAGAGCGCAGGACAGGAAGGCCTGGCGTGCTATGGTCCATGGGGTCACGAAGAGTCGGACACGACTGAACGACTGAACAACAACAACAAACTCTTAATGGCTTTATCAATATATGTTCTCTCATACACAGTACTCTAGATCACACTCTCAAGCAATCACTTCACAAATCCCCACCGACTTTCTTTCTTTCTTTCTTTCTTTCTCTCTCTCTCTCTCTCTCCCCCCTTTCTCTCTTTCCCTTCCCCCCTCTCTTTTCTTTCTTTCTTTCTTTCTCTCTCTCTCTCTCTCTCTTTCTTTCTTTCTTTCTTTCTTTCATGCTTGCTGTCCCTCTCTCGCTCTCTCCCCCCTCACTCCTAACCCTTTCTCTATCAAATCATATCCCTCCCTCACCCCTATCTGACTCTCTCAACACAGTTTATAGACCACACACATTTCACCCCCCCTTCACTCATTCAGCCAGTCAGCTCACATATGCAAATCCACCATAGACATACTCACCATAAAATACAGAGATATAACAGGCATACATGACCATAGTCTTATTATATACAGGTGAGTAATGTCACAACAGCTGAGCCACATTTTCCTGTCTCTGCTGCCACCAGGCTCCCCTCCCATCATGCAATGTGAGATTGCATCCAGTGATGTAGGGGAACCTGGGCTCGCAGGAACACAGCACCAGCACTTTTTTATTAGCAGGGATGCTGATGTCATCTGCCATCCCCCTCAGACTGCCCTGTACCCTCTGAACTTAGCCGAAATCCTCACAGTAGCTGGAGGGGGGGGGGAAATCCCCAACAAAAAAATATGGTTCCCTGTTGTAACGTCAAATATTTTGGGTTGGCTTGGCATGGTCTTGAATGGGCAGTTAAGACCCATTAGCTTTAGAAAAGACCTTCTTCCATTGTAGGTGAAAACTGCTAGAACTGGTTTGTTGATATGAATCAACATAGCTACCTGAATTTTGGCTCCGTGGGGGTGGGGGTGGGGTTGTGGGAACTATCATGATGAGCACCTGCACTTCAAAATTTACCAGTACCCTACTGATCACATCAGAGGCCCCTATGAGGACACAGGAGGATTGGGGATGCCTCTGTCCCCCATTTCCTAGCAGCAGGGATGCTTGAGGAAGCGGAGCACAAGACAGCCCTCACAAATGCTACGTTTCTTGCCGACCCAGCTGGAAGACCAGCAAAAGGAGCAGCAGAAACAGCCAAAGTCATGATGGGAGGAACAGGAAGTGGCTGGTGATGGAAGAAATACCCTAGTATTAGAAGAAATACCCTAGAAGTGAGGGCTCCAAAACCTGGAATTTTCCCAATTACTTCCTGTCTCTCCAGGGCAACCTCCAGGGAGAGGGCACACTCCAGGCCTGATTGCTGCTCTGCACTGCCACCCTGTAGACGGCTAGCTGGTGTGCTGCAGCCTTCCGCTCAGCAGAGTCAGGTGACCCTGAGGAGCCAATAAGGCCCCACATGGCCCTTTATAAATGCCGACACTGGTGTAGCTCCTCAGTCTGAGCAGCTTGTTGCTCAGTGCAGGATATAATCTCCCTGCCAGCTCTAAGAGTTACAGTGGCAATCCAATTCCTAAGGTTGGACTTAGGAACAGCCATGTGATGCGCTCCCCGCTACCTTCCTCCCTGAACCTAACGTAGCATGCGACACAGATGTTCTGTATGAAGGTCTGTATGTGCCAAGGCCCAGTTGCACACTTCTTCCCCTTTAAACAACAAAAAGTGGGGGTGGGTTCATGCTGCTCACTTATCTAATTTGGGCATGGAGAACCTGGGCTGGTGGGCCATATCTGGCCCGCGGGGGTCTCCCATCTGGTCTACCCGCTTCTTCCCCAGGCAGGGAAACACCCTCCTCTTCAGTCAGCAACTGACTGGAGATAAGAGCTTATCTTGGTTCAATGCTGAGAAAGCTTTCTCGGTGCTCAGCAGGGATTTTCATCCCACCATTTAAACCTCCCTCCTGGAGTGTTATGATGGGGATGAAAATGCCCCTCCCCTCAGCTGATCTGTTAAATTTTAATTATTTCCAATCAAGGATATCCTGCTTTTCTATCTAAAAAGATCATCAACGCAGCTAACAAAGACTGAAAAGCATCAGTAAAAATAATCAAGCCAAAATAAATCCACAGCTATAATTAAAATAACAATAGGACAGCACTTAAAACACTTCACTGAGGAAACTCACAGTTTACAGAAACTTGCAATACTATTGCCCTGTTTTCACCACTGGCCAGAAGGCAAGCAAACATGGGGCAAGCCTTGGGGCCATGATAGAAGGCCTTGTCCTGCAAGCTCCTCTCCTGCACCTCTGACAATGGGGGAACACAGAATGGAGTCTCCAGTGCTGCCCTCAGTGTTTAGGCAGGCCATGCTCATGCACTCGGCAGGGCTGTGCATGATATGCCCAAGTCCCTCATGGTGGAACAGTGAGGGGAGGCAACCTTCCACCATGGGAAGAAACACTACTGCTTTGCTAGAGGCCTGGGGAGAAAATGCCCACCATTGTACCATCCTAAGGTGAAACCTGAGAATCTTTGCAGGATATCTGATTGCCAGCAGTCTCTGCAGAGACAAGGATCCCCAGATTACACATTAATATCCAATCAAGAGCAAAACACCATAAGTAAACAGGCCATAAGAGGCGGCATTGTCTTGCAGATTGTTGAGATTCCATCAGGAAGAAGGAGAAAAACCAGAGCCCTTGTAAGTTGTAAGTCACAGTCAAAGTTAGCTGTTAGGTTAGCCACTGTCAACATTATAATATAGTGAACAGAGGCTATACAAGGCTTCTTCAGAAGGGAAACAAGGCTGCTTCAGAAATCGGTTAATTGCACGTTTCAAGACAGATAGATTGGTGATTTCAGTGTCACCAGATGTCATGCCAATGTTTCAGCTTATCCTGTGCTCAATGGGTCCCCTAGTCACCACTGGTGACTAGAAATTGCCCCCAGGCAACCAGATGGAGACTCAGAATTCCTGACTTGGACCACATTCGAGACTCAGAGCTCTTGAGTTGGACTACATTCGTCAGCATGAGTCTAAAGGCTACTTGAACTTTGAAAAGGCTGCCATCCTGAGGGCCAAACCATTAACGACGTTAAATGCATCTTTGCTTCTAAAATGAAGGGATTTTTGTTTAATGAGAATTGCATCAGCTGCAATCTGATGGCATTCTGGAGGGAAATGGCAGTGGTGCTAAAATAAAATTTTAAAAATAAAGAAAAATGGATTACCTTGCTGTTGCTGCCAATGGTAAGCCCCCCAAACATTTTGAAGAATTTCTCTTTCACACACACACACACACACACACACACACTTGCTGAAATGCCCCTCGTATTTGCAGCCTGTTAATGGAGGAAGGGAAATTGCTCAAACCTAGAAGAAAATTCTTGCAGCCCCTTACAGAATTATAGTTCCCAGAGTTTTTTGGGAAATGAGAATGACTGTTAAACCAGTCTGAGTCTGTGGTATGCAGAAACCAGCACTTCTTCTGCAGCTGCTGGCCATAGCATCAGGGTGTGAAGTGCAATACTGGTTGGTCACATAGACCATCGGTCTGACAAGAGAACAGTTGTTGTGCCCTTACCAAGCACAGAGGTTTCAACAGGCTCCTGCTGTCAGTGGGATTGGGCAATTGTACTTGCATTGGAAAGCTGTATTTGTTTTACGTTGTGCAACTGACCTAGATAGCTTCCAGAATGACCGATTCTCCATTTACTAAGATTGGCCCACCAAACCAGCAAAGCTCAGAAAGGAAGTCACAGTAGTTGCCACAACTGCAGTTCCCTTGGCGCCTAACAAACTCCCAGCTCCAAGGGAAGTGTTGGCAGGAAATTGGTTCCTCTCCTTTCTGTCAGGCAAAGAGAACTGCAGTGAAAACAGTGAGATTCTGTATCTAAATATAAGTTAACTGCTGGGGTTGGGGGCAGGAATTGCCCAAACTTGGGCTTGGACCCTTAAAATAACTTAGGGAAACTTATGAAGGAACATTTCCTCTGACCCTCTTGAGAGGTGGGGGGGGGTTGTAGGGGGCTTCATGGGGCAAGAAGGAATGGAAAACTTTCCTTCCATTAATTTATTTAATTTAGCTTGTCTTAGGATCCAAGACAATGAGACCCACAAAGAGTTTGCTATGCGGATGCTCACCCAGGGGCCAACTGCCGCTCACCCTCGGTGAGCAGGAGGGGGGCAAACAATGATGTCATCATAAACTCAGCTGTGCTCAAGTCGAAAGTAGATATTAAATGCAGATGAGTGTAAGATTCCCTGCCATTTCATTTTTCTTTATCAAAAGAAGTTGAGCGGAAGAGAGAGAGGGGGGCAGCACATAACTCTTACCCTCACCCCAGCCATTTTGAGCAGAAAATCAGCTGGCAAGGAAATGGTTAAGCACCTGTTTTCCCCCACATCCTCTCCACTCAAACACATGACCTCCTGAGGCGGATCATGTCCTTGCATGAGAGGGAACAGACAAGGGGATGTTACCTGAATCCAGGCTCTCGGTAACAGGTCTTTTACACTTTGGCCTGGCTTTTGGGGCTGAATTTTGAGATCTCCACCAGGGGCCTGTTACTGAGGATATAAGTAGAAGTTACACAGAGATACAGCTAAGGTCAGTTAGCTTAGATGGCATTAAACAGGATTAGTCAAAATCATGCATAATGGCTCCATCAACAGATCTTTATTACTTATTAATAACATTTATAAGCCGCCTTATTGGCTAAAAAGCCATCAAAGCAGAGCACAACCATTTAAATCAATAAGCGCTTAAAGCAATCAGAAACAAGAACATTTAATAAAGTGAAACATTAAAAACAACTACACAATTTAAATGGCTAAATTAAAAAGATGCGTCCTCACACCCTTTCTAAAAGCCAAGAGAGTGGGGCCCAATCATAGTTTTTGAGGGAGCACATTCCACGGTTTGGGAGCAACACGGGAGAAAGTCCTTCCGCAGGAGAAAGACCTTCCACGTCTCCCCGACAAATGGCCCTCTGTGCGCGCTGTCCTCAAGAGGGCCTCTCCTGCAGGTCTTGATACCCGCGCACGTTCAAAGTGTGTGAAGATGCATCTTTTTAATTTAGCCTTTTAAATTGTGTGGTTCTTTTTAATGCATCACTGTTTCAAATATTCTTGTTTCTGATTGTTTTAAGAGCTTATTGTTTTAAATGCTTGGGTACTGCCTTGATGGCTCTTTAACAAATAAGGCGGTATAGAAATGTTATTAATAAGTAATAAAGATCTGTTAGTCCTCTGGAGAGCACCGGATTGTGGAAGGCTGCAACACAGCCATGCTTCCCCGCAGCTATCACATTAGCTGCCACAGCTGGATGTAACCTCCATTTTCAGGGGCAGTGTATCTTCACATGCCAAATGCTGGAGGCAGACATAAGAGAAACCTTCATGCCCTACTTGAAGGCTTCTGGCCGTTTGAAACAGAATGCTGAACTAGATGGAGCTTCAATCTGATCCTGTCAGTCTCCTTTTATGCTTTGGCGGCTGTCACAATGAGCGAAAGGAAAGTGTTTTGTTGCAGTAGTTCTGGTCTCCAACAGGGCTTTGTCCTATAGCAGTCTTAGCAGTCACCGTAACCTGATGTCTTCTAGATGTGTTGGAGCATAACTCCCATCACCCCCACCATCATGGCCGTTGGGAATGAAGGCAGTTACAGTCCAACACTTCTGGAGAGAACCAGGTTAGGGAAGGCTAAACTATAGGACTGGGAGAAAAGGTTTTCACTCGGTCTCCGGAGCACGAAGCACCAGGGAAAAGATCTTTGCCAGTCTCAGCTGGCACCACCGTCCCTCCCAGGCATGCCCCATCGTGCAAAAAAGAGAAGGGGGGAATTCCACCAGGAGAGACTGGCTAGGCCCAAGGGCCAGCACCTCTTCACACCCTGGCTGCCTTGGGTGTGCCCCAAATGGTGCTGCTTGCCAGAGCCGAGCTGAAGTCAACGATTGTGTAAGTTTGCTGACTTGGAAAAGCAGCTTATGCCTCCCTTATATAATCCCTCCTCTGCAAGATCAGGTCTGAGACAAAAAGAAGATTTGAACTGGAGAAGAGCCCCTCCAATCAATGGGGGAACGGATCAAGGGGCTGGAGCATCTCCCCTACAAGGAAAGGTTACAACAGCTGGGATTGTTTAGCTTAGAGAAAAGGCGAGTAAGGAGAGACATGATCGAGGGGAACAAAACTATGCATGGTGAAGAATGTGGATAGGGAGACAATTTTCTCCCTCATAATATTAGAACCCCAGTGGAGTCATCCCATGAAGCTGAATGGTGGGAGGTTCAGGCCAGATCAAAGGAAGGACTTCTTCACACAGCGTGGAGTTCAAGTAGGAAATTCACTTCCACAAGACTTAGTGATGGCCACCAATTTGGATGGCCTTAAAAGGGGATTGGACAAATCCATGGAGGAGAAGGTTACTGATGGCTCCTAGCCCTGATGGCTCTATGCTCCCTCCAGTATCAGAGGCAGTATGCCTATGAACACCAGTTGCTGGGGAACATGGGCGGGAGGGTGCTGTTGCACTCATGTCCCGCTTGTGGGTGTCCTGTGGGTAGCTGCTTGGCCACTGTGTGAACAGAATGCTGGGCTAGATGGATGCTGGTCTGATCCTGCAGGACTGTTTTTATGTTCTTATGTTCTTAAAGACAAATTCACCCAGTGAAACCAATGGGCAGGGGGGTGCACCACAACTGACCAAAGAAAGCAATGCAGAATTAGCTTCTAGAATTCCAGGCCACAAGATCTACTGAGGCAGTTTAGACAGGCTTGGCCAAAGTCATATAGATAAGTGCATGGGGGATAGGTGTATCAACTGCTACTAACCAAGATAGCTAAATGTAGCCTCCATGTTCAGGGGCACCCTACCTCTGAGTTCTAGGTGCAGGGGATGAGGGACAGGGAAGGGCTGTTTCCTTGTTTGGAAATGGTTCGGACCTTTGGTATGTCTCATGGCCAAAACAGACATGACTTTCAAGTCGTATCTAGCGGCTACTCCCCCTTTTTCATTTTTACTCTAGAGTAGGTGCAGGACTACCAATTTGGATCTGAAAAGCCCCCCTCCCCCCACACTAGGTCCCAGTCTGAATAATTCCCACTGCACCTACTCTGAAGTAAAAATGGGAAGGAGAGATGTTGCTGCTAGATATGGACTTAAAGTAATGTCTGTTTGAGCCCTCAGCAAGGCAGTTCTCATGCTATGGTAATACACAGGATCAGGCCCTGAGACCTGATTTTGCTTCACGCGCAAGGGGGCTTGTCTGTGTATAGCAGAACAGAGTTTTCTTTTTCTTTCCTTTTTTCCTCTGTGATGAATTGGTTTGCGGTGTTGTTCACCTTGGAATCTGTACAGGGGTGAGGGTTGCTCACCACCACGCCAGGGACCTCAGATGGAGGGAAGAGTGGTGCCGGCTCCAGGTTTTTAAGGGCCTTTGGGCAAGACACCCTCCATGCCCCGCTCCTTCTGTGAGCTCACCGCCATCGCCTTATCCTCTTTCTAGTTATTGCTACCGCTTACGTGCTTGACAGGCAGAGAGCAAGGAGGCCGTGGCGTCTCCTGTTCCTGCTTCTCACCACCGTCGTCGTCTGGGCCAGAGCGAGAGGAAAGTGAACAGGCAGGTTGCTGTCGTGAACAGGAGAAGCACGTTGAGGGGCTCTCCTCAGTGGGTCCCTGCTGGGGTGTGGCCCACGCCAGGTGCCCAACCGTGCCTACCCTTGAGAAGAGGTCTAGGGTGCCCATGTGTCCTACCTTAGAGGGCCGCCCTCTATCTGAAGGTATGTGATTTAGGGATACGGCCCATAAGAGCCCGGGTCTTAAGATCAGCAGGGGTGGCCCTGTTATTAATACCACTGCCCCCAGAGGTCATGGGACAGTTCATGAAAGGGCCTTCTTTGAAGTGGCCCTGAGGTTTTGGAATCTGAGGTGCATCTGGTGCCTTCACTATATGCATTTTATCAGCAAGTCAAGACACATCTGTTTACCCAGGCCTTTGGATTATGATTGGAACGGAGCTTTTGATGTTGGTTTTACACTGTTTTGTATTGTTTTATCAATATGTATGTACTGCTCTCTGGACTATAAGGAAGGCTGAGCGCCAAAAGAATCGATGCTTTCGAACTGTGGTGCTGGAGAAGACTCTTACGAGTCCCCTGGACTGCAAGGAGGTCCAATCAGTCCATCCTAAAGGAAATCAACCCTGAGTGCTCATTGGAAGGACAGATCCTGAAAGTGAAGCTGAAATATTTTGGCCACCTAATGCGAAGAGAAAACTCTCTGGAAAAGACCCTGATGCTGGGAAAGACTGAAGGCAAAAGGAGAAGGGGACGGCAGAGGATGAGATGGCTGGATAGCATCACCGATGCAATGAATATGGACTTGAGCACACTCCGAGAGAGAGCGCAGGACAGGAAGGCCTGGCGTGCTATGGTCCATGGGGCCACGAAGAGTCGGACACGACTGAACGACTGAACAACAACATGTACTGCTCTGGGACCATAAAGTGAAAGGTGGGCTATACATTTAAATAATAGATATGGAGAACTGAGGCACTGGACAGCACCTGGGCAGCAGACTGGGTCAGGCACCTGGACACACTCTTCCCCATTTTGGGGAAATGTATTTCTATTTAAAGTATAGTAACGGTTTCTAAATTAGCATATATACATATAAATTAGCACATGCAACTTTCATGCAAATTGTCATCCTCTTTTTGGGTGAGGCATAAGGAAGGGGGCACCTTCCTTTGGCAATCACCTGGGCTCCTTCCTGGTCCCATCTCCAGGGGTTGCTTTGATTAAACTCAGAAGCACCTCCCACCATCTCAGTCCTCTAGGCATCTCATCAAGACATCCTTATTTTTTCTTCCACCTCCCATCCCATCTTCAGAATCACAAGGAGACCCTCCATTATGAGACAATTCTTGCTTGAAAGTAGACCTTTAGGCCTGAGCAGGCTAGAGTTTCCACTTTGGGCTGGGGAAGGGTTTGGGGTCACAGAACTGATAGCATCATGTAATGTGAAAACTCTGGGTTTTTCCTGGGTCTTCTTCATTCTTAACCTCTCTCTCCCTGTCACAAGGACATCCCTCCAACGAGGTCACCACACAATGAATGTGACGCTCAAGGAGATAACCTCCTGCTGAGCACATAAACAACCATCTTCCCGATTTTCGCAATGCAGATTCAGATAATCCACCCATCCAGCTCACATCACGATCACATACAAACACAATTGCATGGTGAACAGAGAGATACGTTGCTCCACAGAGTGTGTGGCCACGAATGAACCCATGCACAACTAGACAGCTCCTTTCACCACCACCCCACCCACACGTAATAGTCACTCACCTTCCCAGATTCCACAAAACTTAATGCCAGATAGCCCCCACGATCCATACGCAATTTATTCTGTTTCCAGTGCATTCTTCGTTTTTCACAAAAGCCAGATTGAGCACACAGGATGCTGCCAGATAATACAGATCATGTGTGATTCAGTTAACATGGCAATCCCTCTTTTCTGTTGCTTTGCTTTAACAGAACACCCTCAACTTTACCAGATTCATCTCTCGTTTCTGATATATTTATTTTTAAGAATTTTGAACATCTATTTTATTTATACATTCTTTACATTTATCTCCCGTCTTTCTTTCTTTCTTTCTTTCTTTCTTTCTTTCTTTCTTTCTTTCTTATTAAATTTATTAATCGCCCATCTGGCTAGTCACCCAGCCACTCTGGGCAATGTACAACATACCATAAAACAATTTAAAACAATAAAATTCTACCATAATTTTTTTTTTTAAATACCCTAACCCACCCCAAATGCCTGCCTGAACAACCACGTTTTTAATGCACGACGGAAGCTCATTAAAGAGGGGGCATGACGGAGTTCCCTAGGGAGGGAGTTCCACAGAGTGGGGGCCACCACAGAAAAGGCCCTCTCCCTCGTCCCCACCAGTCTAGCTGTCCTGGCTGATGGGACAGAGAGAAGGCCATCCGAGGCTGATCTTGTTAAGCGGCCTGTCTGGTGCTGCTGGAGGCGCTCCTTAAGATAGGCTGGGCTGGAACCATATAGGGTTTTAAAGGTCAAAACCAACACCTTGAATTTGGCCCGGAAAACAACTGGGCCCCTTGCAAGGTGCCCAAGTTAGCGTGCATGATCCTCCTCCTCTCCATTTTATCCTCTCAAGAACCCTGTGAGGTAGGTTAGGCTGAAAGTCAGTGACTGACCCAAAGTCTCCCAGTAAGCTTCATGGCTGAATAGAGACTAGAACCCGGATCTCCCCAGTCCTAGTCCAACACTCTTACCACTACACCGACCACCTTCTACAATATGGAGAGATGGCAGGGCCGGCCCACCCATTAAGTGGGGTGAGGTACCCACATGAAGCAGTGGAGCTGGAAGAGTGGCGAATTGTGCCACTCCCCCAGCCCCAGCCCAGACAGCCCACCGCCACCTCCAGCGGGTGCTCTAGAGAGCCCTGTCAGCTGCTTTCCTGCCATGGTATTAGTCGCAGCGAGAAAGTGGCCAGCGGGGCTGTTCTCAGTAGCTGACAGCCCTCTGTTGTTGCAGGGCTCCAGAGCTTTCATGAGATCTTAGAACATGGCCAACACCTGATGATATCTCGACCATGTGCTGAGATCTAGCAAGAGCTCAGAGCTACCAAGATCTCAACCGTCCCTCCCTGCCGCTGCCAGTGCCACACGACCCTCCCTCCCCACCAGCCCCAACCCAGAGAGCCCACTGCCTTTCTTTTGCTGCCACGCAGGGGCTCTCTGGGCTCTCTTGCCGCCACAGCAGCAGGAAGGGAGGGAGTGTTGCACGGTGGCGTGGCAGGAGGGAGGGTTGCACAGTGGTGGTGTAAGTTTGCCTGCTTCAGGCAGCAAGAGAGCTCACACCAGGCCTGAGAGATGATAATAATAGCAGCCTACCTCACAAAAATGAAGTACATTAACGCGATGCTGTATGTGTAGTGCTGTGAGAACGTATCTGTGCTTTATAAATGAGAGAAAATTATTACACCAAAATCTCACACTCAGGGCTTCTCCACATCAGGTTTTTTATCCCACAACTTTACCGGGGCTTCTGCTTCTGGATCCTCTGCGGGATTAGGATGGGCTCCTTCACATATACTTCCTGTTTTTTTTCCAGAGGATTGGCTTTATCTGCAAGTTCTATAGGTTTCATTATACAGCCACTAGATGGCGCTGTTGTTATAGTGCCGCTTCGTCCTTACACAGACAAATTCAAACCGCTTCAGAACTCTAATTTTTCTTACCTCATTATTCCCATTTCAAATGAAGCCGCAGAAATGATGGGAAAGCATGGGAGAGGTGCTGAAGGTTGACGACGTTATGTAAAGGACCCGAAAACATCTATGAGTAACCAATCTGAATCGCAGGATAATCATAAAAGCGCCATGTGGAGAAGCCCTCAGATCTGTACTGTACTGGCACTGCAAAGACAGCTTATATTTCCAGCAGTTGATTGATTTGAAGCTGATGGCAGCTTAAGTAATTTGCCCTTAATGTTAGGCTGTTCTTGTATCTTGTCACAGGTATACAGTTTATGTAACCTTTCACCTGCAGATCTGGGTTCAACCAAAGGTGTGGGCAGCGCACACTAAACGCACACTAAGGCCCAAAAACGCCTCCAACCAGTGTGGAATTATAGGAAGGTTTTATTTGTCTTTCATCTTCTGCTGGATCATGTGCAAAATTGTGTCATCCAAAAGCTTCCATCCCTCAGAGACCGTTGCAATGCCTGATTCATGCTGTGATCTCCAGAGATCTGCCAGCAAACGGCACTCTGGGATTGCAACATGTTCAATGTTCCCAATGCGTTTACTGTTGCTCTGTCAAATTAGCCTGAGATTCCTGTTGTGCGTTCAACTATTGCAAAAATGTACCTCAGGAGGTGAGGTTGCACCTTAAGATGACAGAGTGGTGTGGATTTTCTGGTCTTGATCTGGCTTGTATCATTCATCTTCCTGTTATTATGGGAGCAATTGAAGACGTCCACATAAATGGAGGGTTAACCAGGAAATGCATCATCCTATTGCAAGGTGGGGGGAGAGATTGGGAATCATGATTTGGTGGGATTTCCTCATTTAGGCTCTGTTAACACACACACCCTTACTCTCTGACCCTGATTTTATCTCCTCCCTCATCTCCCCTTCCTTACACTCTGCGTCACTGATGCCACTTCATGCCATGTTTTGGTCACCACATTTCTGTGCCATTTGCCATGCCTGGAACGCCCAAAGAGGTACAATCCCATGATTGTCCTTATTAGTTCTCCCACATGTAAAATGAGACTGGGTTTCCAACCTATTTTTCAATGCAAATGAAAAAGCGTGTGGATGTTGGAACCTCTTTCTACCTCAGGGCCAAATTCATAACAACGAAAGAAGAGTCCTGCTGGATTGGATGAAGGGTCCATCTAGTCCAGCATTCTGTTCACACCACAGCCGACTAGCTGCCTGTGGGAAACCCACAAGCGGGACACGAGTGCCACAGCGCCCTCTTGCCCAGGCTCCCCCGCATAGGAATGTCCGTGGCTGCGAAATCTGGCCCTTTTAGGGCCCAGAGGACTCTTGTGATGCCCTTGGCTCGGTTTGCCTCTGTGAGCTGAGCCGGGGGCTCGTTCCCAAAATCTGGCTGTAATTTGCCTAATTTGCGTAAATGATGGCTGTGATTTGGGGGGAAATGCACTTCCGCAAAAGGGGGGAAGGCCACCACCACTGCTGCTGCCACTGCTGTGCACAGACTCCTTGCACTCTCCTTGCTGGTGTCAACAGTGGCAAGGAGAACACAAAGGGATTGCACACATCGGTGGTGGTGCAGGTGGCGGCGGTGGGGACTCCCGCCATCACTGCCTGCCCCCACTGCCACGTGCACCCCCCCGTGCTCCCCTTGCACATGTTGACACTGGCAAGGAGAGCACAAGGGGTTCGCACATGGTGGCAGC
Organism: Heloderma suspectum; assembly: GCF_057233095.1. NCBI lineage: Eukaryota > Metazoa > Chordata > Lepidosauria > Squamata > Helodermatidae > Heloderma > Heloderma suspectum. Next base: position 5,435,556 of record NC_139459.1, on the reverse strand, counting down.
GGTGCTAGGGGCGGTGGGGGGTAACAGCGGGGACTCCTGTCGTCACTGCCTGCCATCTGCCGCCATCGTGCGCAAACCCCTTGCGCTCTGCAGTTGCACAGCAGATACTCCCCAACTAAAGGAGGCTGGGAGAGACTGGGTGGAGGGTGGGAGCCGAGTGCTGTTGTCTTGGAACAGAGGCTATAATGAGCTACCTCCCAGATCCAGAGTCTTCTTCCCCATCCAAGGTCTGTCACCAACAGACAGAAGTGAACGCATGGTGAATTTGTTAAAAGAAAAGCCCTCTGAGCCTGTGCAAAGTGCCTTTCCTTCCATTCACTCCAGGGGTCCAGCAAAGGGGCAGTGAGCTACTTTCTGGCGCAGGGCACCTGCCCTCCTCACACACACAGCCCACCCTTTGCTGATACCTATGGCTACCTATGACCCAGGGCTGTGGCGGCAGGGGTTGTGGGGGCCCTGACACTCTCTGGGATATTCGAGGCCCCTCCCTCAATGTTCAGCTTTAATTCCCCCCCCCAAAAAAAATCCTGCAACCCTTTACTGGTTGAGATATAAGGAAACGGATGTAGTGCCATAAGGGGAATGATTGATATCCCCCACCTGGTGCTCTCCAGATGTGTTGCAGTTGCAGTTCAACACATCTGGAGGGGGCCAGGTTGGGGAAGCCTGGCTGATATGGTGGACTGGTATATCTTGCAGCATCACAGACCTTTTTGTAGGGAGAGGCTGGTCTTCCCCAGCCACAGCAGCACATGGGCAATTATCCCACATACACCTCTGTGACTATTGCTGCGTTTGTTTCTTCTGCCCTATTTGCAACACTTCCTAGATTTTATGCGCAACAGTTTATCGCAGTCACATAGATACTTACATCCAATCTTTGAAACGCATGCAGCATGCTCTAGTTTTGTGTCATCCACTTATCTCCAGTCTCCCTTCCTTCCCACAAGCCATTTTGAATTGTAAACATTTGAAGCGGCTAGAATCTGGGACTGACCCTTCTGTGACGCCTCTCCATCTATGGATTGCACAGCAGGGTTTTCCAACCCTGTTGTTTGTTACACGCAGTTGTTCCTCTTAGCTCACATCTGCTTGGTTTACATATAAGGATGTTATGTGGAACAGCTTTGCTTAACACCCTGATCCTAGACACTTATCCCTGTATAATTGTTGGTGTCACTGCATAGGCAGTGACATTGTGGCTTCATTTTTGTGGAAAGTGCATGTACCAAATGCCAATGCTATCTCAACCAAAACACATATACTGATGATGTCACAGACTGTGGCTGCCTCTACATCTGTTTTTTAAATGTAATTTTTGGGTGCTTCCAGACAGCCAGCTCCTAGCATTGTCAATCCACAGGTATTGTACAGCTAGCCCGTCTTCCACTCCTTAGTGGGTTTTTTGATGTTACAAAAAAAGATAGAAGAAGCAGTGGGAAAACATGAGAGGGTTGCAACTGGAAGACGATGTCATCTGGACCCCCCATAAAATTCTGTGTTTGAGGCAGGGATGATAGGTGTTATAATCGAAAACATCTGCAGGGCACCAGGATGCCAACCCCTAATTTATTTAGCCCCTTGTTCTATACAATCCTGTGCTATTCTTTGCATGAACGTTTGCCATCCAAATGTGCAAAAACCAGCACTGGAATTCTTGCAGGAAGGGGCCCTAGCCTGCAACCTGAAGCGAAATGGCAGGCTGGGGAGCTTCCTCGCGGGTCGATCCGTTTACAGGTAACTGTGCCAGATTGATGTTTGAAACAAGAGTCTTGTTTGTAAATTATATGCCCACTTGAAACGGCCAGTTGGGGCACCTGCCTATATAGCCATTAATGGGTTCACCAGTTTGCCAGTTTCAGCAACAAAACAGACTAGAGTGCCTACCTGTGTGCAAAAGTAAAAACCCGCAGTCCTGCTTTGAAAGCAGCAAGCTTGCAGAGGCCAATGTCTGCTCAGACATCACAAAGGAGGTTGCAGGAAAGGTGGTGCCCCTTTCATGAGGCACTGGAGAGTCCTGAAAACCCACATCCAAATCAGGGCCAGGGGTGAGCTGTGCCCGGTATTTCCAGCAAGTCCTAAGATACTTCTCCAGAAAAGCAGCTGTGGCAGAGACACCACTAAGAATCAGAATGTAAATTGAGGTATATGAACAGTGCACTCCTTAGGTGTATTTACTCAGAAGTAAGACTCAGTGTGTTCAGTGGCGCTTGGGGCTTACTTCTGAGTAAGCAAACATGAGACTGGGTTGCAGTGGTCAGTATTCCCCTTATCTGCTGAGGCAGGAGTGTTGAACCTCAGGACTGCAGGCCCAATCTGGCCCACCTGGGGTTCCAATCCAGCCCTCCAGGGTTCCCCAGAGGGCCCCTTCCCCTGGCCCCACCCCTTTCCCCCAACCACTGATTATTTGGTGGTTTCCTGGCATTCGTGCAGTTTTTGCCCCATTCTGAGATGTTGACATGCCTCTCCTAAGGCTTACTTGCTGGCAGTAGGGATGTCCGTCACTGGGAAATCCGGCCCCTTTGGGGCTTGTCAGACTTCTGCAGTGTGCCCGACTTGGCCTGCTTTTGCAAGCCAAGCCGCGCAGTTTCTGTGAGTTCCAGAGACTGTTCTGACACATTTTTTGTCTCAGATGTAGTTTGTGCAAATACAGATCTGTGCAAATTTCAGCTTCAAATTGTGCACATTTGCCTAATTTGCACAATTTTCAGCTGCAAATTGCGCACATTTGCATAATTTGTGAAAAATTGCCTGCAAACCAATTACATTTGCGTAATTGGTGAGAATTGTGACTGTAGTTCATGCGAATTGTGCAGATGTGTGCAATTTGAAGGTGAAATTTGCACAAATTATCTTTTACAGGAAAAAAATAATATACAGAAATTCTCATAGCTGGCCTGACTTGCTGCAGGCCACGTTGGGCCACTGGCGGAAGAAGGGACAGAGTACAAGGGGTGAGCCAACAAAAGCTTGTCAAGCTCCACCCCCCAACTGGATTGCTCCGATGTCCCCAGCAGTAAGAGCTTCAAGCAAAAATATGGTGGTACTTTTGGTATTTTGGCCCTACCCTCTGCAAGAAGGTCCTGCTCACATCAGTGTAGCATGTTGTACACTTAACAAATCTAATCTGGTGTCTACAAACAACCATTTCCCCACCCCACCCCCTTTAGAAGCTCTGTAATCAGTGGCTTTGTGATGTGCTTGATCAATACCCTTTAGTTCCATAAGCAACCCCTCTTTGTTTAAAAACACACAGCAATTCACTCATTATACATTATTAGTTTGGGGGACTTGTCTCTCCCCAATAAGTGTTAATTCCTATAGTTCAGTCTTCTCCAACCTGGTGCCCTCTAGATATGTTGGACTGCAATGCCCATCATTCCCAGCCAACATGGACATGCTGGGTGGGGATGATGGGAGTTGCAGTCCAACACATCTGGAGGGCACCAGGTTGGAGACAGTTCCCATAATTGCTTATAACTCAGAAACATTCTTATCAAATTTCACACCACCTTTCTGAATTCACAAAGTCTTACTAATGTAATTCACTTTAATTAGATGACATATTATTTGATGGCTCTCCTTTCCTTTCTGGGATAAAGCCTGGATAAGCCTAATGGTCCTCTCTGACTTGAGAGTTGACTTCCTCGAGTGGTCCTGGGCTGTGGAGGCCAGAAGATGCTGTGATGTAATCCACATCCTGTAGAAAGTGGACATGCACAAGCTAGCACCACCACCGGTCCAAAATGGTGCAAAAATGGTGAGCCACAGAATCTTCCTGTTTCCATCACCCAACCTCTGGACGATGGCTGCTCCCCCACATGCCGGTTCCACCCCCAGCCATGCTCACGTCACACTGTTTTGTCATTGATCTTGCTGCTTTCTCCTCACTCAGCCACAGCGTGCAATGCCTGCTTCTCATGAACTCTTCCTTTTTGACTTTGCAAAGCAAATCATCTCTCATCATATGCCCTGCTTTTCCCCTGCAAAAAAGGAGTCAGTCAAAGCAGCTTACGAAATAGAAAAGGCACAAAAAACAATCACCATTGAAGCCATTGTTAATCATTTACAACAAGCTAAAAGCAACAGCAAAGACAAAAGCACAACCAGCCGCAAAACTAACGACCAGTAGATAAAACTCAGCAACAACGGTCAGATGTTTGTTTTGCTTGTTTAAAGAGAAATGTCTTCACTTGCTGGCGGAACACAGATCAGGAGGAAGATGACCTGACCTCTTGGGGCAGGGAGTTCCACGTGCAGGAGAGCTGCCACTGAGAAAGCCCTCCCACGTGTCACCACCAACCATGCCTCTGAAGGCAACGGCACACGCAGCAGGGGTGCAAGAGCTTGGGCGATGGGCAGATCGATATGGGAGGAGATGGTCTCTCAAGTACCCAGCACTTTGCCCCACTCAAAATTCTAGCAGCAGCATTTTGCACAACTTGAACGTTCTGAGCAGTTGACCAGGGCAGCCCTGCATAAAGCGTAGTTGTTGTTCACTCGTTCAGTCGTGTCCGACTCTTCGTGACCCCATGGACCATAGCACGCCAGGCCTTCCTGTCCTGCGCTCTCTCCCGGAGCGTGCTCAAGTTCATATTCATTGCATCCGTGATGCTATCTAGCCATCTCATCCTCTGCCGTCCCCTTCTCCTTTTGCCTTCAGTCTTTCCCAGCATCAGGGTCTTTTCCAGGGAGTTTTCTCTTCGCATTAGGTGGCCAAAATATTGGAGCTTCAGCTTCATTATCTGTCCTTCCAATGAGCACTCAGGGTTGATTTCCTTTAGGATGGACTGATTTGACCTCCTTGCAGTCCAGGGGACTCGTAAGAGTCTTCGACAGCACCACAGTTCGAAAGCATCAATTCTTCGGCGCTCAGCCTTCCTTATAGTCCAGCTCTCACAGCCATACATTACTACTGGGAAAACCATAGCTTTGATTAGACGGACCTTTGTCGGCAAGGTGATGTCTCTGCTTCTTACTATGCTGTCTAGGTTGGCCATAGCTTTCCTCCCAAGGAGCCAGCGTCTTTTAATTTCATGGCTACAGTCACCGTCTGCGGAGATCTTGGAACCCAAGAAAGTAAAATCTGTCACTGCTTCCATTTCTTCCCCTTCTATATGCCAGGAAGTGATGGGGCCAGATGCCATGATCTGAGTTTTTTTAATGTTGAGTTTCAAACCAGCTTTTGCACTCTCCTCTTTCACCCTCAACAAGAGGCTCTTGAGATCCTCTTCGCTTTCTGCCATTAGGGTGGTATCGTCTGCATATCGGAGGTTGTTGATAATTCTCCCAGCAATCTTAATTCCGACCTCTGATTGTACAGCAGACCAATTGAGATGTGCAACTAGAGCATCTGAGACCATAGCCAGGTCTGACCATACCAGGAATGGACACAGGAGGCTGGTGTAGCAGACAGCTGGGCAAATGCATTCCTGGCCGCAGCCAACGCCTGAGCCAGGGCTGGGAGGACCCCCAAGCTACAAGCCTGATATTTTAAGGGGACGGCAACCTCGCCCAAACAGGCCGAATTCCTATCGCTGTGCTCATAGGCTTCCTAACTGATAGCATCTCTGTCTTGTCCAGATTTAATTTCAGTTTCTTTACCCTCTCATTCAGTCCATCACTGATTCCAAGCACCCATCCAGAACCTCCATGGCCTCCCCAGAATATGAATGGGGATCCACCTTGTGGGAAACATGCTTCTGTATCCTGAATAGCCTCCACTGGGGTACCAAACTGCTTTCTTGTGACGGCGGCCTCTGCTTCACTGGAGACGAAGGACTGATGAAGAAATCCCCTTGGGTAACATTGAGCAGGAAGGGGGAGGAAGCAGGAGGAGGGAATGGGGCTGGGAGAGCCATGCTCTGCCTCGTTGCCCTGGCAAACGTCTCCCCCAGAGTCAAAGCGCCTCAAAAGGGGACTCAAGGGGAAAGAGAGAGATGGCGCGGCGGCGGCTGCAAGGGGAGGGAGTGTGCTGGCTTCTCATAACCAGATCTCGCTTTGCCTTCCCTTGCCGCTCCCTGGCCCATGCCTGCAGGGATCCATGCATGACCCAACCTTCCCCTGCAGAGTGTGGTTTCTTGCCACACTGTCTCCCCGGTGTTTGTTGCCAAGAGCATAACAACTACCCGCCCTCCAAGACTGGGAAGGCATTTCATACCTTATGAAAGAGGAAGCTCCCCAATGTGTTATCCAGCTCAACCCCAGAGAAAGTAATCAGGTTTTACGTTCTCCCTACTACTCCTAGTGCTAAGTTCCCGGGGCAGCTTGGGAGACAGTGTGATGTAGTGGTTAGTGGGTTGGATTAGGACTTTCAAGTCCTGCTCTACTATGTAGCTCACTGGATCTAAAAAGAAGAGTGCTGAAGCTGGATGTCATTGGCCTACAGGGGCCACGTCAGCCCAGTCTCCAGGTAACCCCAGCCAATGGCTTTGCAGAGTTCTTAAATAGTGTGGGAGTTCATGGTGGCATCCCATAAGCTGCAGGCCCATGGAGCAGAGCAGCTGCCACACAGAACCACCTTCTCGGACCTGCCACCCAAGGAGGCCTGGAGCAACCTAGATACCACATCCCCTGGCTCCATTCCTGCATTCCTATATCATGGTCATTGGTCTTGAGTGCTACAGAGAGAGATAGAGAACGTATTTTTTATTTATTTATTTGTTTGTTTGTTTGTTTATTTTATTTAAAACATTTATATCTTGCCCTATATCATTAAGATCTATGTGGTGTACAGATAAAATCCATTTAAACACTATGAAACAATAATTGAAACAGCTAAAACGTATTAAACCTTAAAACAAATTAATACCAATTAAAACCTGAAACAATAAAACAGTTAAAACAGTGTGCTACTTTAGGGAATCCATTTAGCCCTCAAAGGCTTTGGTAAAAAGCCATGTTTTTACTTGGCACTGAAACGAGACCAATGCCTGCGCCAATCGAACCTCCAAGGGGCGGGCATTCCACAACCGGGGTGCCACAGCAGAGAAGGCCCTCTCCCACACCCCAGCGTAGTGTACATCTCGCAACAGGGTCTCTCTCCTCCAAACGTTCCTTGGTGTGTAGGCCATCCTCAGGCTCAAAGCTCAAATATTGGCCTCCAGAATTCACAGTCCAGCCCCGCAGGGTTCCCCAGAAGGCCACGCCCCCTTCTCCTGACACCACCTACTTTCTCTGGCCACCAGTCATTTGGTGGCTTCCTGGCTTTGGTACAGTTTTCCCCCCATTCCAAAAGGTTGAATTGCTTCTCCAAGGCTGAGTTACAGGCAGTAAGAGCTTTAAGCTAAAATATGCCGGTATTTTTTTTTTTTTGTATGTTTGGCCCTGCCCCCTTTTGTCTTTGGCCCTGCCCACCACTGCAACACAGCCCCCAAGAATGTCTCCAAAAATGAATTTGGCCCTTGGGCTGAAAGATGTTCAACACCCCTGCATTAGGATGACCAATTCCATTTTGGTCCCAAAACTGGGTTGGAAGTCAGACTAAAAAATATCCACATTATCAGTTTCATCCAGGAAAACTAGGAGCTGGCCTGCCAGGACACACATCAGCATGACACACATTCCAGCAATGGAATGTTTAAAACAGGACAGTAGTCACTGAGGTGAGATGGCCCCACTGAACATCTCTTCAGAAGAGGAGGAGACCTACCACCGCCTCCATCCATAACGTTGGAAACATACCAGGAGAAGAGCCTTCAGCGTGGCGGCCCCCTTTCTTTGGAACTCCCGGCCCCTGGAGGTCAGGCAGGCAACAACACCGTGCTGTTTCCGGCACCTCCTGAAAACAGTTCTGTTGCAGGAGACATTCATTAATTGACCAGTCATGGTTTCTACTGGTATTTTGTTTTTTTTAAATAGCATAATTTTAATCGGGTGTTTTAATATTTTTATCCTTTTTCTGTTTTATCTCTTGTGTTCACCACTCCGAAATCTGTTCTAGATATGAAGCGGTATACAAATATTGTAAGTAAGTAAGTAAGTAAATAAATAAATAAATGCCCCCTCTCCACAAGGCATCGATGCACTTTGCCATCCGATGGCCCATTCCTGACCTGGCTACTCTTCTTCACCAGTAGGATAAGAGACCTCACCTCTCTACCAATCCAGCCCATAAATTCACAGGCCGTACAAACTAAAAAGCATCTATAAAAATGAGGGGTGGGTCAAAACAGATAGAACAGTTTTGACCCCAAAACAGCACCATTGTGAGAGCCAAAGTGGCTGCTGACATGGGAGAGAGGTTTTCGGGGGAGGGCACAGCTGAAACATTCCAGGTGGGTCACTCACCTTGCTGTTGTTGGGTGTTTTTTAAAGTATTTTTTTTATTTAAAACATTTATATCCCGCCCGATGTCATTAAGATCTTAGGGCAGCGTACAGATAAAATCAATTTGAACAGTATAAAACAATAAATAATTTAAACACCTAAAAATATATTACACCATTAGACAAGCTAATGCCAATTAAAATCTAAAACAATAAAACAGTTAAAGCAGTGTGCTACTTTAGGGAATTCACTTAGCCCTCAAAGGCTTTGATGAAAAGCCGTGTTTTTACTTGGCGCCGAAATGAAACCAATGTATGTGCCAATCGGGCATCCAAGGGGAGGGCATTCCACAGCTGGGGTGCCACAACAGAGAAGGCCCTCTCCCACGTCCCACCACAGTGTATGTCTCGCACTGGTGAGACGCAGAGGAAGGCCCCTGCAACAGATCTCAGTCCTCGCAGGCATACATAGGGAGAGGTGCTCCTTCAAGAATCCAGGCCGAGTGTTAAAAGTCCCATTCTCTCTTGAGGAGACAGACAGCGCCGCCTGCTGCCATCTAACATCCCACCCCCCGGCAAAAAAGCATATTGACGGTGGCCATGGGTCCTCTGTTCTTGCTTTTTGGGGTGTGAGGAGTAAATGTCCCAGCCCCACCTGGGGTTCCCAATCCAGCCCTCCAGGTTTCCTGTCAGGAGGTCGCCCCTGCCGCCTTCTGAAATCCTCAGGTAGCCAGAATCAACAGGCAGACAATAGGGCTCTTTTCCAAGGCTTTATTCCCATTCAACCTAATGTCGCTTACAGATGCTAATTGCTTGATCCTATGAGTGAGACTTAAGAGAGCTGCCTACTCGGGCGTTCTAACCTTAGGAATCAGTTGATCTCCGTTTGGAGGGGAAGGCGGGAAACCTCTGTACTTACGGGCTAGGAGGAGAGAGTCTACCCTTTTCCCGTGGGGCATCGGGGTGCCGCTGTTGCCATCGTGCCAAGCGGGCGGAGCACCTCCTCTCAGCGCCCGCCATCTCCCGCTTGATGCTGTGCCGGTGCCTAGCATCCAGAAACTGCTGTTGCGCCTCCCTCTCCCTGCCAGGGTCACTATCACTCTGTGTACCGGGAGTGTACCGGGAGGGGCTCTCCCCCTGGCTGCTCCTCTGAACAGCGTGCGAGTTCCTCTCCCGCCATTTCTATCTCTTCCTCAGAATCTGAACTGCTTTGGGGCTCTCTGGGCTCCAATCCAACCCTGACATCTCCCTAGGTGGCCACACCCACTTCCAGGGACCCCACCCTCTTCCCCCAACCACCAGTCATTTGGTAGTTTCCCAGATTCTGTGCAGTTCCCCCCCCCCATTCTAAAATGTTGAAACGCCTCTTCTAAGGCTGAGTTACTGGCCGTAAGGACTTTAAGCTAAAACAGGCTGGTGTTTGTGGTATGTTGGCTCGAACCCTTCTGCCGTTGGCCCCACCCACCTCTGGGATGCAGCCCCCCAGAACTTCCGTGAAACGGAATTCAGCCCTTGGGCTGCAAGAGGTTCAACACCCCTGCCTTAAGGGACAGAGAAGCGTGCCTCCATTCGCACCTTCTCCCACTGTTGAACGGCTCTAACATTCTTGAGTTTTTCCTTAACTGCCATCCATCCTCCTCTAGCGTGAATCCATCTTGCAGTTTAACTTGAGGAGTGGGTGAATAATATGTCAAAGGAATTGCTTTCAGAACTCGTGTCGGTTTTACGAGGGTGGGGTGAAAGGGCTGTAAACCTAAATCTACACTATTGCTTTATAGCAGTATTGCAGTGCACTGATAACTGCTGGGGCACACTACACATTCGATATACCGCTTTTGTGGTGTTATTTCCTGCTTGTTATTCCACATTATCCAATATACCGCAACAAATGTCATTGTGTGTCCTACGAAGTATAAATGTGCAAGAGGGACACATAGCGTTACCATGATGGGATTGTAATGGCATGACACAAGGTGTAGATCCGGCCATGGTTATGTGGTGATAGTCTCTTGCCACACAGGGGGAAAAGACATGATTCATAGTAAACTTTGCATGGGAGGGTCCCTGGCAAACATCTGCTGCAGGTCATGTCCAACATTATGCCCAAGGCAGGAGTATGACTAATGCCAGATCTCAGATATGACACAGGCCATTCCCGTGGGTCTCAGGTACAGTGAGATTGTCTCCCATGAGGTCCAAAATCGGCATGCGTGGCTCATTTGCCTAACCGCAAGGAGCTGTAGAGGCGTGTAGCATGCACTCCAGGGGTCCCTGTTTACCAGGGACAGTCCCATTTCTTGTTACCTGATAAATCACTGTCTGCCTGTCCTTTGGCTCTACTTTTGCCTTTGGGGGATGCTTTATTAAAATGCTGTTAGTGTGGGTAGCTAGAGTTGTAATGCTTTAAGGTTAACAACATAAGAAGAAACACACTGGATCAGACCAAGGGTTCAACATTCTGTTCATGCACTGGCCAACCAGTTGCCTGTGGGGATACCCACAAGTAGGGCATGAATACAACAGCGCCCTCCTGCTTGTGTTCCCCAGGAACTGGAGTACCCAGGCACATTGCCTCTGGACTGGAGGTAGCCTATAGCCATCAGGATTAGTAGCCATCAATAGCTTGATCCTCCATGAATTTGTCCAATTCACCTTTAAAGCCATCCAAATTGATGGCCATTACTACATCCTGAGGTAGCAAATTCCATACTTTAACTGTGCGCTGTGTGAAGAAGTCCTACTTTTATCTGCCCTGAATCTCCCACCAACCAGCTTCATGGGATGACCCCATTGGGTTCTAGGATTATGAGACAGGGAGAAAAATGTCTCCCTATCCATTTTTTCCATGCCAGGCATAATTTTATACAGCTGTATCAAGGTTCATCAGCTTAGAGCAATACGACAATGGAACCCATGACCTAGGGAGGTGGTGGGCTCTCCCACACTGGAGGCGTTCAAGACGAGGCTGGACAGCCATCTGTCAGGGATGCTCTGACTTGGATTCCTGCATTGAGCAGGGGGTTGGACTCGATGGCCTTGTAGGCCCCTTCCAACCCTACTATTCTATTATTCTATTCTATGATCCTCCCTGAGACTCTAGAAGTTATGTTTTTGTGTGTCTGTGTGTGGGGGCAGGGGTGGGGGGAATGCTCTGAAGACCATTCAGAATGTTCTGAATGCTCACTATTTCAGTAGGCCTTTAAGTATCTTGCTTCATTGGACTCCTGTTTTAAATGGCTGTTGTTTTTTTTATTTCATTGTATGCTATATTGAATGTTTATTGTTTCTAAATTGCATATTGTAAGCTGTCCTTTAAGCTGTAAGGCTTTTAGCGTTGAAAAGCAGGTTACAGGTACCTTTATTTTTAAAACATTTGATAACATCAAAGTAGTGGCATTCACAAATATTTGAAAGCCGTTATTTCTATGCATTTAACAGATGTATGCCCTTTCTCCAAGCAGGGCTTTTGGGGTGAGTGGTGTTTTGTTTTTTGAGGATGTACATGATAGTCTACTCAATTGTATCCTCACAGCAACCCTGTGAGATAGCAGGCTGAGTGATGGTAATAGGCCCAGCAAAACCCAGGAAGCATCATAGCTGAGCAAGGATCTGAACCTACACCTCACCAGTTAAGATCCAATTCTCTTTGTTGTTGTTGTTGTTGTTGTTGTTGTTGTTCAGTCGTTCAGTCGTGTCCGACTCTTCGTGACCCCATGGACCATAGCACGCCAGGCCTTCCTGTCCTGCTCTGTCCCGGAGCGTGCTCAAGTTCATATTCATTGCATCCATGATGCTATCTAGCCATCTCATCCTCTGCCGTCCCCTTCTCCTTTTGCCTTCAGTCTTTCCCAGCATCAGGGTCTTTTCCAGGGAGTTTTCTCTTCGCATTAGGTGGCCAAAATATTGGAGCTTCAGCTTCATTATCTGTCCTTCCAATGAGCACTCAGGGTTGATTTCCTTTAGGATGGACTGATTTGACCTCCTTGCAGTCCAGGGGACTCGTAAGAGTCTTCGACAGCACCACAGTTCGAAAGCATCAATTCTTCGGCGCTCAGCCTTCCTTATAGTCCAGCTCTCACAGCCATACATTACTACTGGGAAAACCATAGCTTTGATTAGACGGACCTTTGTCGGCAAGGTGATGTCTCTGCTTCTTACTATGCTGTCTAGGTTGGCCATAGCTTTCCTCCCAAGGAGCCAGCGTCTTTTAATTTCATGGCTACAGTCACCGTCTGCGGAGATCTTGGAACCCAAGAAAGTAAAATCTGTCACTGCTTCCATTTCTTCCCCTTCTATATGCCAGGAAGTGATGGGGCCAGATGCCATGATCTGAGTTTTTTTAATGTTGAGTTTCAAACCAGCTTTTGCACTCTCCTCTTTCACCCTCAACAAGAGGCTCTTGAGATCCTCTTCGCTTTCTGCCATTAGGGTGGTATCGTCTGCATATCGGAGGTTGTTGATAATTCTCCCGGCAATCTTAATTCCGACCTCTGATTCATCCAACCCGGCATTTCTCATGATGTACTCTGCATATAAGTTAAATAAGCAGGGTGACAATATGCAGCCTTGTCGTACTCCTTTCCCAATTTTGAACCAATCGGTTGATCCATGTCTGGTTCTGACTGTTGCTTCTTGACCCTCGTACAGGTTTCTCAGGAGACAGGTAAGGTGGTCTGGTACTCCCATCACTTTAAGAATTTGCCACAGTTTGTTGTGATCCACACAATCAAAGGCTTTAGCGTAGTCAATGAAGCAGAAATAGACATTTTTCTGGAATTCTCTTGCTTTCTCCATGATCCAGCGAATGTTGGCGATTTGATCTCTAGTTCCTCTGCCTCTTCGAAACCCAGCTTGTACTTCCGGTAGTTCTCGGTTCGCATACTGCTGAAGCCTAGCTTGTAGGATTTTGAGCATCACCTTGCTGGCATGTGAAATGAGCGCAATTGTGCGGTAGTTTGAACACTCTTTGGCGTTGCCCTTCTTTGGAATTGGAATGTAAACTGACCTTTTCCAGTCTTGTGGCCACTGTTGAGTGTTCCAGATTTGTTGGCATATTGAATGCAGCACTTTAACAGCATCATCTTTTAGGATTTTAAATAGCTCGGCTGGAATACTGTCATCTCCGCTAGCTTTGTTGTTACTAATGCTTCCTAAGGCCCACTTGACTTCACTCTCGAGGATGTCCGGCTCAAGTTCAGTGACCGCACTATCATGGCTATCAGGGACATTCAGATCTTTCCTGTATAGTTCTTCTGTGTATTCTTGCCACCTCTTCTTAATCTCATCTGCTTCTGTTAGGTCCCTGCCTTCTTTGTCCTTTATCATGCCCGTCTTTGCACAAAACGTTCCCTTGAGATCTCCAATTTTCTTGAAGAGATCTCTAGTCTTTCCCATTCTGTTGTTTTCCTCGATTTCTTTGCATTGTTCATTTAAGAAGGCCTTCTTGTCTCTCCTTGCTATTCTCTGGAACTCTGCATTCAGTTGGGTATATCTTCCCCTTTCTCCCTTGCTTTTCGCTTCCCTTCTTTCGTGAGCTACTTGTAAAGCCTCATCAGACAGCCACTTGGCTTTCTTGCATTTCTTTTTCTTTGGGACGGATTTCGTTGCTGCCTCCTGAACAATGTTACGGACCTCCATCCATAGTTCCTCAGGCACTCTGTCTATCAGGTCTAATCCCTGAAATCTATTCCTCACCTCCACTGTATATTCATCAGGGATATGATTTAGGTCATACCTGAACGGTTTAGTGGTTTTCCCGACGTTCTTCAATTTAAGCTGAAATTTTGCAAGAAGCAGCTCATGATCTGAGCCACAGTCAGCTCCAGGTCTTGTTTTTACTGACTGTATGGAGCTTCTCCATCTTTGGCTGCAAAGGACATAATCAATCTGATTTCGATATTGACCATCTGGTGACGTCCATGTGTAGAGTCGCCTCTTGTGCTGTTGGAAAAGAGTGTTTGCTATGATCAGCATGTTCTCTTGGCAAAACTCGATTAGCTTTTGTCCTGCTTCATTTTGTACACCAAGGCCATGCCTGCCTGTTATCCCGGTGATTTCTTGACTTCCTACTTTAGCATTCCAATCCCCTATGATGAAGAGGACATCTTTTTTTGGTGTTAGTTCTAGAAGGTGTTGTAGGTCTTCATAGAACCGATCAACCTCAGCTTCTTCGGCCTCAGTGGTTGGGGCATAGACTTGAATTACTGTGATGTTGAATGGTTTGCCTTGGATTCGTACTGAGATCATTCTATCATTTTTAAGATTGTACCCCAGTACTGCTTTTCCCACCCTTTTGTTGACTATGAGTGCTACTCCATTTCTTCTAAGGGATTCTTGCCCACAATAGTAGATATGATGGTCACCTGAATTAAATTCGCCCATGCCTGTCCATTTGAGTTCGCTGATTCCCAAGATGTCGATGTTCAATCTTGCCATCTCATGTTTGACCACCTCCAGCTTACCTTGATTCATTGATCTGACATTCCAGGTTCCTAAACAATATTGTTCTTTACAGCATCGGATTTTCTTTTCACCACCAGACACATCCACAGCTGAGTGTCCTTTCGGCTTTGGCCCAGCCGCTTCACTCTTTCTGGCGCTACTTGGAAATACCCTCTGCTCTTCCCCAGTAGCATATTGGACACCTTCCGACCTGAGGGGCTCATCTTCCGGCGTCATATCTTTTAGCCTTGTGATACATTCCATGGGGTTTTCTTGGCAAGAATACTGGAGTGGGTTGCCATTTCCTTCTCCAGTGGACCACATTTTGTCAGAACTCTCTGCCAAGACCTGTCTTGGGTGGCCCTGCACGGCATAGCTTATGGCTTCACTGAGTTATGCAAGCCCCTTCGCCACAACAAGGCAGTGATCCATGAAGGGGTCCAATTCTCTAGCTGTTGACTATAGCATGCTTACTCTCCAACATGTTACAAAGCCCATTGGAAAGTTTCCAGACATGCGGATAGGAGCCAAAGAAATGAGTACAAGACCTCTTGTGAAGTTTGCTACTCCTGCAGGAATAAGCGACAGCTGCCCCAGACTGGAGCTACCTATGTACAGCCGCCCAAGCAGTGCAAATCAGCCAGCATGACAAAAAATATTCTCCACCGAAGAGCCCTGCCTGCGGGCGATTTGTCAAGATTGCCTTGCTTTTTCTTCTCAAATAGCTGTTCCACAGGAGTCTAGGGTACTGGGTGTGTTTCCACTCCTTAGGTGAAGATGAGGACAGACTCGCACATGGATGCAGTGCTCACCTTGAGCTGCGCACTTGGATTAAGTGTGTCCCAAGTGAAGCTCCGCACTCTCTTAAACAAGGTACGAGGCCTCCCTGCAGCTTGCTGAGATGTTCCACACACCTTTTTCTTGTCAGTTTCTCTCCCAGCCCCATTTTCTAGGCTGAGTCTTCCTGAGAATCTTTGGAACAGGACAAGCTACTTTTCTGGGAGCTTGGAGGGCAAACTTTTTCTCCAAGGAGTGGTGCGCCTGAGCAGAGGCTAGAGGCCGCTCTGAGGAGAAGCGGAGGCCACACACCTTTTCTCCCAGCACAGGGCCAAGTGTGATAACACCCAGATGTTCTGAATCAAGCTAAGTTACTGTTCTACAGTTTATGCGTATACCTTGCAAGGGAGGAGGCTGTGTAGCAATCTAGATGGAGTTGGCTCAGCCTCTGGGGATCCCTTGGCTCAGCCTCTGGTAGCCCAGCCCCCACCCTGCCAGCCTCAGCAGGCAACAGCCACCAGCACCAAAGTGACATGTGCGCTTCACCTCAAGGGGAAAAGATACTTCACACTCATTCTCAGAAAGTCAGACTTGGGCACGCATCCTCTGGCTCTCACTACTGCTGCTTGAATCCATCCTTTTGGTAGAAGCCACTCAGGAACGCTTAATCCAGAATTACTCTGCAAACTAACATTGATAGCCGTAATCATTTTTTACAATTGCGATCGCATGGTTCAACATTTAAAAAAACAAAATCATACATACATACAGCGCTCTCAGTATACTTCGTGCTTTACAAAGTTACAGAGGAAAAATAGACAGGTCCTCTGCCCCCAGGGAGCATACAGTTCCCAACTGGGGTTAAGGGGATGAAATATATCTGATAAATAAACTGAAGGCTATGTGGAAAAGGTGGATTTTGAGGAGGGAGGGAGGGTGGCTGGTCTTGCGAATGTTCTGACACATTTCCGAGGTGTCTTGAGATGCATATTTAGAAGGGTTTTTTCAGGAGGTGTTGAACTCCACTAATCCAGAGTTAGGGCCTAACAACCCTTGACTGGGGAATGGACACGATGCACAGGCGTTTCTAGGCAAACGCTAGAAGCCTCCAAGAAAAAATGGGAAAGCTGCCACCGGTCCTGCCCTCTTTGGCCCCACCCAGCACAGGAATGTAGCCCCCGAAAGCTTACCTGAAACTGAATTCGGCCACGGGCTAAAAGAGATTCTTTACTGCTTTACCGCTTCTCACTCCCACCACACTTTAAGAAAACTTTTCTGTAAGAAAGCCAAACAAAAAACAAAGAGCATTCAGTTACCCTCATTTGTGTATAACATGTGGGTTAGGCCCTAAGTGCCCATTTAACTGGAGAGCTGCATTCAGACAGCCATGTCAGAGTTGCTGGCTACATCCATTATATGATAGTGAAAATAGAATGAATGGACTCATAGCATGAATTGACCACCAGCTGGTTTTGTGAATGCTATAGGGATGGATTAAGGAGACACAAGGTTGATTCACCTTATAAAGAAGTTTTGCTGAGTCTGTAAATATTTGCTAACTATATAAATACTCTTAAAGGCTGTCTGAGAAAAAAAAAAATCCAGTCTGAAATCGGTCCATGGAACAGACATCCATTTAGAAAGGTATTGTATATGTTGCAACACTGGACCATTTCTTCATTATACATATGATTAAGGTCCTGGATAGAAGATGTCACTGCATTTTAACTTGGTATATTTGGCATGATTGTATTGTATCTTTAGAATGTTTTTGTGATCCTCATCCGTTGCTATTCTTTTTTTCTTTTCTTTTTTCACGTTTTGCCACTTATGAGTCTACACATTGAGTGTTTTGATATTCTTTGACTGTAGGCAACTTTTGATGTTACACTATTTTATTATATGTTTTGGTCTGGTTTTAGAGGCTGTCTTTTCATCAATTCACCTTTTTGGTTTGGGGCTAATGCTACATGATACTTTCTATTCTAGGGCAGTTCATCCTTCCCTTCCTTTGGCATGTTTCTTGTGGAATGATCTGACACATCTTCTGTGTTGACGGTTTTCCAGGAAATGGTGAGCCCCAGATCTGTTTTCAACATGGACACCTTTATACAAATTTACGGTACAGCTCCATTTGGAGCAGTTTCCAGGGGGCAGCCATGTTAGTCTATTGCAGCCCAAAGAACAAGGAGTCTTGTGGCACCTTAAACAAATTTATTCTGGCATAAGTTTTCATGCATCTGATGAAGCAGACTTATGTCCATGTATGGAAGCTTATGCCAGAATACATTTGGAACAGTGTGTGTACAGTTCTGGTCATTCAATCTCAAAAAAGGATATCATAGAGCTGGAAAAAGCACAGAAAGGACCAACCAAAAAGATCAGGGGGCTGGAGCAAGCCAATAGTGTGAGGCCAGTGTGCAAGCAGACTCCCGCTTGCGTGAGGGTTGGATCCAACCCACTGTGGCCTTCTCCACCTTATACTTAGAAGTAAACATCGAGGGAGGGGGGAACCTTCTATGCATGCACAGCTGGAAGTGGGCCAGCGTGGCATACTGGTTAGAGTGTTGGACTGGGACTTGGGAGATCCAGGTTCTAGTCCCCACCCAGCCATGAAGCTCACTGAGTGACTTTGGGCCAGTCATTGACTCTCAGCCTAACCTACCTCATAGGGTTGTTGTGAGGACAAAATAGAGCGGAGGAGGACCATGTGTGCCACTTTGGGTTCCTTGCAAGAGGATGAAAGCCTGGATAAAAATGTAATAATAAATACCGAATACAAATATATATAGTGCCACACCCAATTCCCCCCCCCCCCGCCCCGAGACAGTAGCTCAGCTAGAGCCCTTATATTGCACGCAGAAGGTCCGAGGGAGGGATGTACAAGAATGTTGTTTCAGTTCATTGAACATCAGAACTTGCCCCATTTGCAACCCGGAACATGACTGTATTTTTCTGGCAAAGCTTGCACATTTTTGAGCTTCTGGTTGTGTTCACAAAATGCACATGACAGAAAAATGTGGATTTTTTTTGGGGGGGGAAGCATTTTCATGCTTTAGTCATCAGGGAGAAAGTATGCATTTGGGTGTTTGCTTTTAAATGCACACCCAACTGCACACTTTTCCTGTTTGAGCAATCACAACAAAAGTTCACGTTCGGGAACAAGGCGACCTGAGGTTCGAGGGGGACACTGAAGAACCTTCATGAAGCTGTGCCTCGCTGATTCTGCCATCCCTAGTCCCAGGTTCAACTCCCAGAATCTCCAGGTAAAGAGGATCTGAGAGGAGCTTTGTCCGAGATCTTGCAGGACCACCACCAGTTAGAGCGGACAGTGCTGGGCGAAGGGGAGCAAGTTCTGGCCTGGTACAAGGCAGCTACAGGAGGTGCTCATTGAGCTGCTGAGAGATTTTATTACATTCTGTGGTATACAGCTGCTACAGATAGATGATAGATAGATAGATAGATAGATAGATAGATAGATAGATAGATAGATAGGGAGCCAACTCTTCACCAATGCAACATGACCTCTCATCACACCTTTTCAACTCCCCAAGGTCCAAAGACGCCTTTTGGAGTGCTCTGCCACAGGCCCGTGCCAATGAATCAGATTCACGTTGAATGTGATAACTCATCAAATGCACATTATATAACAACACCCCTTTGCTCCATCCCTGTGATGACCTAATTGGGATTGCACAACCTGTTACATAAAGCACAGGTCACGGCCCATCCAGACAGCTCTGGAAGCCATTATGTAAAGCCAGGAACAGACTGAAAGAAGACACCTCAGCCAGGGGGAAAGGAAGGAGCGGGAAGGGGAATTGCTCAAGGCAAGTTCTACCTCCTCACAGCCTGCCGGCCCAGAACACTGCTGCAGAGAGGAGTGGATTGCTAGCAAAGGGGCTGAGTTGCCTGGGAACGCAGTCAGTGTTCTTAGCATCCCATGGCGAGCCCACACCATGGAACCGCTTGACAGGAAAAACAAAACCGGAACTGTGTCATTTGCTTGAGTCTAGCTGGTGTCAGACTAGTGTCCAAGGAGTAGAATTTCTTGAAGGCATTATTGTTGCTGTTAGCATCTGATTCATATACCACCCTTTAGGGCACAATTGCACCTTCAAAGTGGTGCACAAGATTCCATAGATCATCATCATCCCATTAAAATCACAGTACACCCCCCTAAATTTGAGCAGGAGTAGTTAAAACAGCAAGGAATAAGAGGAGCAGCAATTCATAAAAGGAAGTCTGAATCAAAACATGTTTTTAAGTTGCATCTTGAAAGTTTCCAAAGGTGGGGCCACTCATATTTCCTGGGGAAGAACATTCCATACCTTTACGGCCACTGCCAAAAAGGCCCTGTCTTTTGCCATGGCCCCTTTGCTAGGGGGTATTAATTTTATTTTATTTTATTGTTACATTGATAACCGCTTAGGGAATTTATTTATAACCACTTATGGATTTTATTATATTTAGCGGTATCTAAATATCATGAACAAAAAAATCAATTCTGCCTTTTCCTCCAAGGAGCCCAAGTCAGCATACATGACCCTCTTCCTCTCCATTTTATCCTCACAATAACCCTGTTAGGTTGAGAGTCAGTGATTGGCCCAAAGTCACCCGGGAGCTTCATGGCCGAGTGAGGACTAGAACCTGAATCTCCTGATTCCTAGCCCCAAACTCTAACCATTACACCACACTGGCTCTGGGCTGGAAAATGGTAAGAATGTCATCCTCCCACCCTCTCTCAGCTGGAACTGTGGCTGAAGACTGATTTAAGAATCAGGGAGTCTCCAATTCAAAAGTTACCTCTGTAAGTACTGCGGCAGTGGCCTCCGGTAAGCCCCTCTCATTCATTTTCAGCCCCCATCTGCAATAGGGTGGTAATGCTACTTCCAGAAATGTTACCAGTTGTTCTAAGCACTGGGGAAGATGGCACCATTTTGGGAAGCCTATGCAGAAGAGCATAAGGGCCTTTTTTGGTGATGTCACCCAGAATTTGGGACAGCTTCCAACCTGGCCCCATCCCAACTTGCAATTCTGGTGGGCAGAAAATGCCGTTCTATTTCAGTTGGTATTTTCTTGATGCTGCTTTTAATTAAGGTCCGAGGGCTGCTGTTTTTGATCTTCAGATTGTTGTTTCAGATGCTTTTGTTGATATTCGTTTCACTGTTATTTATGTTTGTTGGTTTCCCCTAGCCATCTCGGTGATACTGCGGCACTTAGCCCACTCCTCTACATGGGGTGAGAAGTTCCAGGGCTGCAGCGCTTACCCTTTGGAAGGAGGTTTTCATGGGAGGCTTATTGGCATTTTGTAATATTTCTGTTTATGCTGGCTGTGCATAGGTGTGCAAAAATAGACAGGTCCCTGCCCTCAAGGATCATACAATTTAAACCAGAGAATGGGGAAACAGGTGAGAGAGAGGTATGAGAGACAAAAGAAGAATGTGGCCAAATGCGGTGAGACATTCTGTGAAATGGAATTTGAATGTCCATAATATTTGTCCTCCTCCATAATGAATGGGTTCATAAATGTCTCCAGCTCTTTCCTAGTGGCAACTGGCCAGCTAAGGAGAGAATAACAAGCCAAGTTGTAATTCCCCTGTTAGGGCTGGCTCACCGATTAAAGTATTTAGGAATAAATACAATACTTTTCATAATAAGGTGGACATCCAGTTATGGCTACATGCTTCTTCTTCTCTCCATCTTGCATGAGAGCCCTGAGAGACATCCGTCTGTGCTGTCACATCTGTGCCAATTATGTCCAGCAATTTAGGGTGGCCAGGTATCCTCTTTTACAGACGATAGCCCTTTATTTGAAGAGGCAAATTCGGTGGCGCGGCAGGGGTGAGTGAGGGCTGCAAAGAAGGTCAGGAGGGGCACACGCAGCCCGCTTTACGCATAGGGTGGCCACTTGTGACTCACCAAAAAAGAGGACACCAATTCGCATAACATTTGCATATGCTAATGTGTGTGTGTGTCAATTTAGATGCCAATTTAGAAATAACTATTATGATTTAAATAGAAATGCAGCACATCTGACCAGGTGACCATCTGACCATCTGCTCTCCAGATGCTGTTGATGGGCAGCTTCGAAGCCCAGCTCTTCCTTCTGATGGTTCTTTATCTTTAAACTGGACTTGGACTGGACAGCCTTCCAAACAGAGGATAGCCATCTGGCAGCCCTTCAGACAGAAGACTTTTCTCTCTAAAAGAGGACACCTGGCCGACGCACGTGGAGTTTGAAAAGGTATTTGAAGGGAGTAGGAAGGGAGCATCATGGAGGTCCACTGCCTCTTTGAGCTTGTTAACTAATTCCTGAATTGATCTGACGTGCTCCTCTGACCCACCTCAAGGCCCAGTCTGGCTCAGGGGCCACTCACACAAACAACGGGAAACAGGAGATGTGTCCACATGGAGCAGAATGGGCCTGTGGACCTTACTGCCGCAGGATGTTCTGGTGGGCCAAGACCAACCCCCAGCTCTACTTATTCAGCCTAATGTATTGTACGCTGCCCAGAGAAGTTCAGTTATCGGGCAGTTTGAAAGCAGAGTAAATAAATAAATGCCATTCATTGTGGATTTATTTCCCAACTAACACCAGTCTTGAGTCTCTATCAGTGCCCATGCAAAGAGCTTCTCCGTGTGCCTGTGGGCCGATGAGCAGGCAGGGCATTGTTTGCTTGCTTGCTTGCTTGCTTTTAACATAAGCTAAAGTTTACTCACTGACTGGCCTGATGAATGGGATCAGATTCCAGGAGCGATAAATGGAGGAGCGCTGGGCGAAGGGACACAGGACCCACTGCACAATCTTGCTCCCCTTGAACGTCCAAGCACACCTCCTCACATACCTGGCACAGGAAGGAAAGTGAGTCCTTGTCTCTTTGTCTGTATTCAACATACAAATTGAATTGCCTGGGAAGAAACAGGTCATTTCTCCCTCCTACCGGTGGAGCAGGAAACGCGGGCTGAGTGAAAAAGTAAAAGTGTGGAAAGTGATTCCCAGGGGATTTGACTTCGGTTCCACACTTGCTCTGTGAGCGGAATAGTTGTAATACCTTCACACTGTAAGGGATGAGTGGGAGATGAAGCACTCAAGGCTGCAGCTCCAACCAGCAAATGAGCAAGTTGAGGAATGTATTACCTCGGGATGTGCCGACAGCCACTAGTGTAGAGGGCTTTAAAAGAGATTAGAGAAATCACCTTAAGGAGAAATTGGTCTCCCGATAGCTATTAGCCCTGTTAGCCAAAATGGAACCTCCACGATCAGAGGTGGCCTACCACTGAATACTAGACACTGGAGACAAAGGCAGGAGAAGGCTATCACTACATGTGTGCGCTACATGCAGTGGAGGCTGGTGGCTCCGATGCCATTGGAGGGCCCCCGCGGGCACCGTGTTGAGGACCCCTGGTCTAGAGGGTCCTATCCGTGTTTAAGGTGGAGAAACAGCTTCAATTTAAAATTTAACAATTTAAAATTGTTTGACGATTTAAATTTAGGCTGCTGCTTATATTGCCCTGCCCCACTCCAGAGTCCCCTTTCAACCATCACCCCAGAATTATTGGTGCCGTGGTGGGACCATCCCAGAGAGAATCATCTGTTAGCATTTGTTTGTGGGAAAGGACATTCCCTGTCAAAGTCCCTTGATAGAGGGGCCCATCCCAAGCACCGGGTCTGCTACTGGCAAAGGGCAGCAAGGACCAGCTTGCAGGCTGCTTTTTCAAGAGAAGCCCTCCCCTGAAAGCCAATAAGCCCCTCCCAGCCAAGCACGTTGGTCAATGCAGGATGCTCATGGCTGATGGAGCAGACCGCCTTCACTGAGCAGCATGGCATTTTGACGTGATGTGATATGAAAGTTCCTATCTAATGCTGGATGAGTGATGGTTCATTTTCCCAGGCAAGTCCTCACTTGATACTGTGATGATCCAGCATGCGCCAGCCAACCCAACCTTAGAACGGTGCTCTTTTGAATGTGAACAGCTCAGTTCCTAGGAATCCAAAATCTGCATCCAATAACACTCTTTCTCCCTTCGGAATTAATTGCTCCAGGCAAACATCACCCTTTCCTCCAATTCTTCTCTCGGGACCCTGGTGATCCTGACAATTTCTTACTACATTTTTCCATCTCCTCTCCGTTCACCCAGTGTGCACCTCCTCTCGTTAAAAACCCTTGCTGCGTACCCCTTCCTACGCAAGCAGGGATAATAACAGGAGAGGTTTTTATGAACATTCGTTGCAAGCCTCTTGCGCATAAAAGGCTCCCACTGTAGGTGGTAAAAGGCCATAATCAGAACAGGGCAATTCCTTTTCAAGATGGTGCCAACTTGTTTGGGTCAGCTGGAAGGAAGTAGCACAGCTGTGGCTCCAGCCCACAGATGCTGATCTTTTGAAGAGCTCCTTCACCTCACCCATCCCCACCTCCCAAGTCTAGCATCATTCCCTGAGGTCCCAGTGGTTTCTGGGAAGGAATAGATGTCTATTCCACAGTACTACAATGTTGGGCAGAAGCTAGGCATTGGAAGACCACTGGGCCAGTTTCTAATGGATCCATGCATGGATATGGAGCAACACAGCTAGCTGCATTTTTGGACTCTCCTGTGAGTCATGGGCTATAGGGACTGTCATTATGAGAACGAGCACTTCAAAATGTACCACTGTGCCACTGGTTATGAGTTGAGGAGGATGTCTGAATCCCCTGTGAAAATTCCATGAGTGAGGCAGGGTGATGGCATCACAAAAGCCTTTCCTGGAAGCCCACTCAGTCTGGAACCTTTCCCAACTTTCCTTGGAGACACTGGGAGAAGGAAACGAGGTCAGTCAGCCCAGCCCAAATGTCAAACAAGCATTGCCACTGCAGGAGGATGTAAATGGCCAGGGGATGCCGGAAATGGCTGCCATCACCTCCCCAGCATCACTCTGCCTTGCTATCTTGCCACCTTTTGAAAAGCAACAAGAGGTCAATTGAGGCCCCAGTTCTTGGGATTTTTTCTAGTTCCTGCTGTAGCACTGGGCCAGAAATTCAGGAGAATTCCCTCCAGTTCAGGAGGCGTTTAGAATCTCCCCCACCACTTTCTTGCTACAAAAGTCTTGTTCCTGTACAGTCAGTTTTGCAGTTGTAAATTATGACGCGCAGGCGCTCATTATGACAGGCCCAATAGTCACATCCCCAAGGAGAGTCCAAAAATGCAGGTAGCTGTGTGAACCCATCTCTCTCTCTATTAGATATGTCTTTTGCAGGGTTGTTGTTGTTGTTGTTTTGGTAAAGGGAATGGGTCCTAACTGGCTATTCAAGACCAAGCCATCCCAAAATACTTTGTATTACAACTAAGGAAGTTCGAGAAATCCACAAGGAATTCAAATGAGATCTGTTTTCTGTGAATCTAACCTGTGGATTCCACAGCAAACAGCCTTTTTCCTTGTTGCATGGACTTGGGGACCAGGTTTTTTTACTTTTGGGAGGGATGTGCGCAAGTGTGCATTAGCGCCAATGCACGCATGTGCAAGTGTGCATTTGCACAAGTGCACATTTGCAAACGAACTAAATTCTCATGCAAAAAATCCAATTCTGTCAATTATCAGACAACGGAATGAAGGACATCTGACAATCCACAAAACACAGACAGAACAGATTTAACAAAATCTGTACATCCTTAATTACAGCAGGGACGGTTCACAACAATATGTCATTGCTGGGAAACATCCATTTTCCCGCCAGCTACTGTGAGGATCTCAGCTAAACCTAAAGGGAACAAGGCAGCCTGGGGTGGGCAGCAGATGATGTCATCATCCCTGCTAATCAAAGAGTCCCGGTGCTTCAGTCCTGCGAGCTCTGCTTCCACTACTCCCCTGAGCACAATCTACCTTTGCAACATTTTGCCCATACTGAAACCCCCGCTTGCTTTGGCCTGCAGATGAAATGGTGGGACTGAGGGCATGGGGGCTGGGGGCTCCTAGGTTTCAGTCAGAGCCGGTCAGAATTCCAAGGGAGCTCACACCTTAGATGGCTCCTTTAGACTTCTGACTGGTTCTGACTGAGCCCCGAAGCAGATTCACCACCCCACGGACATTGGAGCCCCCAGCCCCCACTGGACTGATGCTATTATACACCCCTTCTCCCAGCAAGTGAAAGACAATGCAGGTCTGGGAACCCATGTCTGAGTAAGTTTGAGCATTGAGCAGGGGGTTGGACTCGATGGCCTTGTCGGCCCCTTCCAACCCTACTATTCTATGATTCTATGACTTTATGCAGTTCAGTGATGGAGGGGAGGGGAGGTGGAGGGGAAAAAAATCCACAGAGGGACAAAAATGTGTTAAAATGATGGCCTTAACTAGAAGGCTTGAGAGTTGGGTAGAATGTGTCATATGTCTGAGATTAAGGGCGGAGTTCCCAGGGGCGAGCAAGGGGTTTGACAGGGGATGAAACCCTGGTAAGAGAGCAGTGAATTATTCCAGGAGATCTCACTGCATGATAGAAACACCGCACCACAATATCTTGCACCATCAGGGAGAGGGCTTGGATGGAGTCCTTCTCTCTAGCATGCTAGTTTTCTATGTGCATGGATTTGGAAGAAAAGTTTTGCATGGAGGGGCCTTCAGCCACAGGAGCTCCAGCTGCAGTCTGACGTGCTGTTGCTCAGACACCAGTCGAGACACCTGGCCAGCAAGCGCCTGGCGTTAACTGCCCCTTGTGGGCTTTCAGTTGCAGACCCCACTTCTGAGCCACTAACTGGTCCGTCTTCTTTTATCCTCAGCAGGTGGAGTTCAAGTAGAAAACTGTACAGCAGCTCAGGCTGAAACAAAAGCGCATCGTTTGCTGCCGCTTTCTCAATTATAAAATAAACATTTGAGGACAGGCACCTTTTTAGTCGTGCCAATGAAGCCAGCACACAATCCGAACGGGGCACAGCCTTGAAATGCTGCAGAACGTCCTAGCTGCACTCCCACGTTGTCGTCGATATTGCAAAGGATCCTAGTTTGTGCCACTCCGAGTGTGTTGGGCAGGTGCGTGGGGTGCCAAAAGAACGGGGTGGGGGCGCAGAGGCATCAGTTTTCACACCTCCTTTGCCATGGGTGTGTACGTGGAGAACAGTGGCGTGGTGGACGCAGGGCTTGCAGGGACGCCGCACTGGCACCTTTTGATTCGAAGGGACACCAATAGCATCTACCCGCCCCCCCACTCACACACGTCTCTCTGAGTTTAGCTGCAATCCTCAAAGTAGCTGCGGGGGATGAAGTCTCCCAGCAGCAATATATGGTTCCCTGGTGTAATGAAGACCCATTAGCTTTAGACAAGACCTGCTCCTGGTGGTCATAAAAACTGCCAGATTGATACGGATCGACACAGCAGCCTGACTCTCCTTGGGGGCATGGCTATGAGGACTGCCATGGGGAGCGCCTCCGCTTTGAAACTGAGGACTACCCCACTGTGTGAGGGAGCTACAGGGACTATTCCAAAGTATAGGGGGCGCTCCCCATGGCATCCTGTTAGGCTTGTTGGCACCCATCAGATTTTGCATCCGGTCTTCTCCAACCTGGTGCCCACCAGGGGTCTTGGACTTTAACTCCCATCAGCCCCAGCCAACATGGCTGTGGTCAGGAATGCTGGGAGTTGTAGTCCTAACACATCTGGAGGTCACTAGGTTGCGGGAGGCTGCCAGGGGTTGAGCGTTAGGTCTGAAGAGAGGCAGCATTAAACTGACTCTTTCAGCCCTGCAAACGAAACAGGCTGTTCCAGAGATTTGCCATTTCCTCCTCGCCTGTTCAGCGGAGATGGCATTAAATCTGTCAGAAAATCCAAACCGAATAACTCAGCCAGGCAATTAGACATGCCAAGGCAAACCATGAGAACCGCCATCACTGTCAAGCTGGTGTTTGCAAAAAGTCTTTGCGGGGGGAGCGGCAGCATTTCTTGCTGGAGTTGACCTCCACGGAAAATTTGCTTTTGATAGATTTACTGCAGGTTCATTAGCAATGAGTAAGTGTGTGCCCACTGTTAGCAGGGCTTTGGGGTAAATCTTGGTTCCCTTTGTTTGCCATGCACACCTTCTGGTGCACGGTTTAGTAACGGGGTTACTAGTTTTGCACGTTTACTAGCCAAATTGCTACGAGAGGTTGGTGTGTGTGTGCGTGTGCGCGCGCACTCACACAGAGGTGGAGGCCAGTGTATTGCAAAGTTATTGTGTGTGTGGGGGGAGTCATTGTGCGCTCTGCACACAGAGACAACTGCGCATCTGCCCCCTTCCCCCGGGGTCACGCAGCGTTAGGGGCAGCGGGCAAGGCTTGTTCCTATTGCAACGTTATGCCCAAGGCTGGGCAATCCTGTCATTTCCCCCTGAATAATGAAATGGCACCTCTATGGGAGAATTAAAAGGTGTGGACTAAACCTGGCACTTGTTCCAAGTGTTTGCTGTGTGTGCATGTGCGTGCGCGTGTCATGCGTGCGTGTGTGTGTGTGGTGGCGAACCAGCACCACAGATTGCAGCCTATTCACTTTGTTGCCGAAGAACTTCAACTGGAGCATGTCTATGGCTTTAATGCACTTCTCAGCAATCACAGGCATAGAATCTCTGCTTTATAAGTGTATATTTAAAAAGCAAGCTTCTAGTCCTTAAGGCTGCAGAGATAAGTCTCGAAAGCATGGGCAATGCTTGGTAAGACCAAACAGGTCAGGAAAAAGTGTTTGCGTCCGAGGATGAGCAGTGTTTCTAGTGTTCAGCAGAGGGGGGTTTCCGTGTCCTGCTCCTCTCTTGTGATTAGCAGCAGCAGACTAAATTATGCAAATCAAGCTTGCATACACAGCTCCACTTAATTCCCATCACGCACAGGATTCGACTTTTCCTGGTGCAGAATGTCATCACCTTGACACAGAAGTGATACAATACTGTGCATACAGTATCTTCCCGTTCTTCTTTCGTTTTTTCTCACAGCTCCTTCGGAAGAGAGATTTCAGAGGCTGTATCCTCTCAGCAGCAACCCCGTGAGCTTCATAGCCAAGCAGAGATATGAACCTAGTCCCATATCGGCTACCTGGGCATTCTAGCCATCTAGCTGTCATTAACAGGGGGGAGTAGAACCAGATTCCGTTCTGAAAAGTTCTACTTGATTTCATCCTGTTTTGCCAAAACTTTGATGTGGATTGAACCCTTACGACAACCCTGTAAAGCAGACCAGTGTTATTATCCTCAGATTGTGGGGTGGGTGGGGGAGAGTGGCTGAGGTGGATAATGAGGTCATGGCAGAGGTGAGACTCGAACAAGGCGAAGTAGCCAGATTCATGGCTCAAGCTAGACGTTGCTCGCTGAGTTTGGTTCTTCCAAGGTCTATTTTGCCATCTGCCATTTATAAGCCAATGGGGCCCATGGCTATCGGTTCTCAGGCCAAGACAGAGCCTCTCCTCCCTTTATTCCCATTTCTGATGCTGTTTGTCTTTTGCAACATCAAGGCCACAGGACATCGCCAGGAAGCGCTGCCTCCTGCCCCAGAGGCATTTCCTGGTCCCGCTGAATTTTTAAAAGGGTTAATAAAAAAGTTATATTTGGACCCGTTTAACAGCTTCTGTTTGCACTTAGCGTATATTTAAACACGCTGCTCCCTCACCAGTTTCTTACGGTGGGAAGGAGAGGGCACGATCCTACCTACCGTCTGCTGCACAAGGCCAATAAATAAATAAGTACACAAATAGGTCAAGACAGGTGACCTTCTGCAGGTGCAACGTTGTGGTGATGGACGAGGGCAACAAAATAGCCAGGCCATGTTGCAATCCTGCTTTCCCCAACCTGGTGCCCTCCAGATGTGTTGACTGTAACTCCCATCATTCATAGCCATCATGGCCCGCTGGCTGGGAATGATAGGTCTTGCAGTCCAACACAATGGCGATGGCCACCACTTTGGATGGTCTCAAAGGGGACAAATCCATGCAGGATACGGCTAGCAATGGCTACTAGACTTGATGGCTATGTGCTACCTCCAGAATTAGAGGCAGTGCACCTATGTACACCAGCTGCTGGGGAACATGGGCGGGAGGGTGCTGCTGAGCTCGTGTCCTGCTTGTGGGTTTCCCACGGGCAGCTGTTGGCCACTGTGTGAACAGAGTGCTGGACCAGATGAACACTTGGTCTGATCCAGCACGGCTCTTATGTTCTTAACACATCTGGAGGGCAGCAGGTTGGGAAGACTGCAGTATTGCAACAACTGAGGGCAATGCAACCCACAAGCGCAGGGCTTTCCCCCTTACTTCCAATCCCAGTGCTTTTGGGATGGAAACAGAAGGGACTTAGGAGACGCTCTTTCTGCATTCCATTGCTTTTTGTGACAGTGTCTGTTTGGCAGGAGCAGCACACTGGGAGATGGTGTCCTGCTGCTGCCAGCTCCATAATCCAGTTCCTGTTTAGCAAAAAAGGTAAAAAGGTAAAGGTGTCCCCAACCAGTCGTGTCCAACTCTAGGGTGTGGTGCTCATCCCCGTTTCTAAGCCGAAGAGCCAGCGCGGTCCGAAGATGCTTCCGTGGTCGTGTGGCCGGCATGACTGAACACCGAGGTGCACGGAACGCTGTTACCTTTCCCGCCGAGGCAGTACCTATTTATCTACTTGCAATGTCTTGCTTTCGAACTGCTAGGTTGGCAGGAGCTGGGACTGAAGACGGGAGCTCACTCCGTCACGCCGCACTCGGGTCTCGAACTGCTGACCTGCCGACCTTCCAGTCTGCAGTTCAGCGTCTTAACCACTAAGCCACCGCGGCCCCCTCATGTCTCATGCTTCTATTAATGCAGCCCAAAATAGCACTGGCCTTTTTTGCAGATACATCACATTGTTGGCCCATATTCCGCTTGTGATCGACAACAATTCCAAGATCCTTCTCGCTTGTAGTGTTGTTGAGCCAAGTATCCCCCATCTTGTAACTGTGCATTTGGTTTCTTTTTCCTAGGTGCAGAACTTGGCATTTATCCCGATTCAATGTCATTCTCTTGTTTTCTGCCCAGCGCTCCAGTCTATCCAGATCACTTTGAATTTTGTTTCTGTCTTCCAAAGTATTAGCTATCCCGCCCAATTTTGTGTCATCTGTGAATTTGATCAGCATTCCCTGCACCACCTCCTCCAAGTCATTAATAAAAAATGTTGAAGAGCACTGGGCCCAGGACTGAGCCCTGCGGTACCCCACTCGTTACCTCTCCCCAGTTTGAGAAGGTCCCATTGAGAAGTACTTTTTGAGTCCGATTCTGTAGCCAACTGTGAATCCACCGGATCGTTGTTTCATCTAGCCCACTTTGAGCTCGTTTGCTCATCAGGATATCATGGGGCACTTTGTCGAAAGCTTTGCTGAAGTCGAGCTATATGATGTCTACATCATTCCCACAGTCCACAAGGGAGGTGACTTGATCCAAAAATGAGATCAGATTTGTCTGGCAGGATTTGTTCTTGACAAATCCATGTTGGCTTCGAGTAACCACGGCATTGTTGTCAAGGTGCTTCCAGATGGATTGCTTTATCATCTGCTCCAGAATTTTCCCTGGGATTGATGTCAGACTGACTGGTCTGTAGTTCCCAGGTTCCTCCTTTTTACCCTTTTTGAAGATAGGGACAACATTAGCCCTCCTCCAGTCATCTGGCACTTCCCCCGTCCTCCATGATTTCTCAAAGAGAATAGACAGAGGTTCTGAGAGTTCTTCTGCCAGTTCCTTCATTACTCTAGGATGCAGTTCATCTGGCCCTGGAGATTTGAACTCATTCCAAGTAATTAGGTGTTCCTTGACCATATGCCTATTGATCTCAAGCTGCAATCCTGCCCCTTCAGCCTGTACTTCGCCTTTGCCAGCGGGGTCATAGACCCTCTTTTGAGAGAAGACTGAGCCAAAGTAGGAATTGAGCACCTCTGCCTTTTCTTTGTCATCTGTTATTGTTTTGCCATCCTTATTTAACAGCTGAACAACCATTTCTTTCCTCTGCCTTTTACTATGCAGTCTTTTACTGTCTTATCCCATTCCTTTCTCTACAAGTTTGCTGTTGCCTTTGAAAAGAAAAAATCTGGTTCCCCTCCCTGTCCCTGCCTTTTAACTTTGCTTTTCTCAAACCATTTAATGACTGGGAGGGCAGACATCCCAATAATGAGTATCATGCATGTTAACCCAGAGCTCAATAAGCTTTGGAGAAAATATTTTACACCTTGAGTGCTTTCGGAAGGAAGTTTTAATTAGAATTCCACTCGATGAATAAAGAGCAGCTCTGAGGCAAAAAGGATTTAATAGCGTTTCTACAGTAACAGTGTCCTTTATGAGAGATGTCGGGGTTATCTAAACTGGACGCGTCTACAGGGTGAAACAGGATGGAGCAAAGTTTCTGTGTAATAAAAATACCTTTCCTGTAAGATAATTCTAAACAGAAAAGTTATGGGTGAGAAAAACACCTTGAGCAACCACAGCAACACTTTAGACAGAGCAGAGTCCTGGAGGGTTCTAAATGGACCATTTCTCTGTACGAGCCTCCACTGATTTGACCAGTCCTTCTCCTAAGATCTCGAAGTCTTCCAAAATGGCCTCCACATTGGGAACTGTCAGGGGCTCGGTGCTGAGGGCTGATACCATCCTTCCCTTCATGTTGGACACCTGTGATGGAAGTAACAGATACAAACAAAAGGATTTAGGCTATGGCTCAACTCAAAGGTCACACAAACCATGGTTGGCACTAACCATAGTTTAGAATACCAAACCATGAGACTGAGGTTTTGAACAGACAGACAAACCACGGTTTAGAATGAGCAGCTTTCCCCAACCTGGTGCCCTCTGGCTGTGCTGGACTACAGCTCCCATAATTACCTGGCTGGGGATTATGGGAACTGAAGTCCAACACAGGTTGGGAAGGATGGTTTAGGGGTATCTGTCTGCTTTTCCATCTGCTCAGCATTCCCAGGGGCCTCCTGAACCACAGAAGGAGTGACAGCCATAACCATGGTTTTTTCAATTCAGACATCACACCAAACCCTGATTAGCACAAACCCTGGTTTGCAGACCTACTTCAAACCAAGGTTCTAGGGTCTTTTCTGAGATGGCACCTGGTTTTTAGAATTCCATCCCCAGAGACACTGGCTGATGTGGACTCCTATTCTGGGCAGGAATTTCTGTGACCTGTACAGTGTCACGATCCTTCCTCCTCCCCCTTTGCAATCAACACACTCCACGATACCAGGCTTCACTCACTACTTTATTTACAAATGCAAATTCTAGGAAACTCTCAGACTGCAAAGAAAACGGCTAATCCATACAATTACGTATATCAATAGAGGAGCCGAGGTGAAATTCAGAGAAGATGCCGGCAGTCTGAGCAAGACGTTCTCGGCCAGACTAGCTTCGCAGGGATGCCCCTCCCTTAAGGCGGCTCCCTCCTACATAGGCTTTCACGCATAGCCAACCTGGCGGAGCATCTGAGCTCCGCCTCTAACTTTTCCCGCTTCACTCTGCGATGGACCCTGGCATCCCTCCAGTCACGCCCCTCACTCTCCTCCTCCCCCGAGACCTGGGTTCTCATGGAGGAGGAAAGGGGAGGGGGGCGTTGAGGCTGAGCCGTCTGTATGCCAAGGTCTTGGGTCTACGGCAAGGCCTTGCCGTATCTGAGCTCACTGGGGAGGGAGCCTCCCCCTCTTCTGGCTGTTCCCCTTCTGAGTCTGAGCTGCTAGACATCTCCACACGCTCAGATCCATTCCTGGCATGCAGGTCCTTGCCCGCAGCTGGCCCTGCAGCAGTGGCAATGAAGGAGCAAGGGGCTCAAATCCCAGGGTTGAGACCTCACCTTGAAAGGCTGCGGCTCGAAGGCAGGAGGCTTCCAGAGGACTCCGATGACCTCTCCTCCATGCTTGTCGTGGAAGAACAGGGCAAGGTCACTGAAGGCGTCCTGCAAGGTTCAAAGTTGACTGGGGTTACGCCTGGCCACCAAAGACGCCGCCGTCACCCCAGCGCCAACAAAAGCCTCCACAATGTCTTGGGCCCCCAGTCCTTCTGCTTCCGACAGCCTGTTCCATCGAACAATCTCACACTTCTGCCCCAACTTGCCATGGAATGACCCACCAATTCCAGTTACCAGGAAGAGGCGACTATGGTTCTTGAGGAGCAGAGCGCTGACGTCTGTTTTCAATGGATTTCTTCAAGGAGACTTCAACACTTGGGACTATTTATTATCACATTTCTATCCCACCTTTTCTCCTCTTGCAAGGAACCCAAGACCGCTCACATAGTTCTCTTCCTCTTCGTTTTATCCCCACAACGACAACCCTGTGAGGTAGGTTAGGCTGAGCGTCGGTGACTGGCCCAAAGTCCCCCAGGGAGCTTCACGGCCGAGTGGGGACTAGAACCCGGGTCCCTGGAGTCCTAGTCCAAAACTCTAAGTACTACACTTCATTGCTGTAAAGTGGGAAAATCCACCAAGCCAAAGGCCCACATTTCTCTACCTTGATCCTCTTTATTGCCCTCTGCCCCCACCTTGTGGGGAGCATGTAGGGCAGTCAAAGACCTCCTGTTGAACATGGAGATGGGATCAGACAGATGGGCTGGAACAGCCTTCTTTCCTTATAAACTTACATACTTGGCTATATACATGTGAGGTGTGCACTGCTCTTTAAAGAGGAGTCAGTGATGGCTGCTCCCGAGTATGTTCAAAAACAGTCACTGAGAGAGGCCATCACACAGAATAGAAGCAGAGCACATGAACTGCACCTAGGACAGGGGTTTCCAACCTTTTTCAGCCAATAAGCACATCTGGAATTGGGAGAGCGTGTTGTGGGTGCTGTCACAAAATGAGTGCCATAGGGGGCTTGCCCATTCACAAAATGGCCAGTCACAAAACACCCATTTCTCAGAAGGCAAACTGGTGAGGCTAAAAGAAAAATAACTTTCCCCAGAACCTAAGGCAGAGATGTGCCTGAGCTCCAAACCATAAACCCACTTTTTTGGAGACGCAGTTTTCTGCTCCAACATCCATTTCACAGAAGGCAAACTGATGAGGCTTTGACAAACACTAACACACACTATAGGACCGCGGTGGCTTAGTGGTTAAGATGCTGAACTGCAGACCGGAAGGTCGGCAGGACAGCAGTTCGAGACCCGAGTGCTGCGTGACGGAGTGAGCTCCTGTCTTCAGTCCCAGCTCCTGCCAACCTAGCAGCCCGAAAGCAAGAAATTGCAAGTACATAAATAGGCACCGCTTTGGCGGGAAAGGTAACAGCGTTCCGTGCACCTCGGTGTTCAGGCATGCTGGCCACATGGCCACGGAAGCGTCTTTGGACAGCGCTGGCTCTTCAGCTTAGAAATGGAGATGAGCACCACACCCTAGCGTCGGACACGACTGCCTGTGGACACCTTTACCTTTACCACCTTTTTAACACACACTATACCACCCCCCCCTCCCCCAAAGCAGGCAAAACACACACAGCACAGGCAGAACATCCCCATAGCTGGCTACCATGTGGGGAAAGATGCCAGCACTTCACTTTGCTTGTAGCACACTAACCTCCCAGTTAAAACCATTTAAAGTAAAAATAAATTCATCTAACAATCTTTTTAAAAATCAGGAGGGGAAGGGAGTCCAGCAAGGGAGGTGTCTGTAGGTGCATTTGTGCCCGTGGGCACCAACTGGGGACCCACGACCTACGATGTCCCAGGTTCAGTCCTCTGCACTTCCAGGAAAAGCAGCTCAGACTTTGGAGAGCCACTAGACAACGCTGGGTCAGATACACCAATGGTCTGACTTGGTGCATGACAGCTTTCTATGTTTATTGTTGCCTGTGATGCCCGTAAGAGTCAATGAAGGTCTGAAGGGGGTTTCCTGGGCGGCAGGGGAATAGAGCAAAGGAGATGAATGTCTCATGGACATTGACAGAAGAGATTCTACTTATAAAATGAAATAGGTTAGGTATTTAAATAACCAAATGACCGAGCATCAGCAGATTCAGATATATAATCAAGCACATCAATATGCATTAGATCTAGGCTTCAATGAAAAGTTCGAGATGATATTGTGCAGGTGGTATGAAATGGCTGTACAATTGCAGAGAAGGCACAGTAATTTAACTGGTATGCAGTGGAAATGTAAACAGTTTAAATGGGACCTTTTCCCCACATCCGGTAGGAATGCGAGGCTGATCAAAAATACTGGAAGGACATGTTAGCGTGCATCAAGGCTATAACTGGATATGAGGTTCTACCAGCACCGCTGACATTTTTGCTTAGGTATGTGAAACTGATCCGAACACAGACTCCTAGTCTCCAATTTGTCAGCCACAGGTAAGATTTTAATAGCTAAATAATGGAAACAAGATTATTCGTCTAACATGGAGATTTGGAAATGCAAGAACTAGAATATTTTTATTTATTTATTTCATTTCTATACCGCCCAATAGCCGAAGCTCTCTGGGCAGTTCACATAAATATAAAGTTGACGAACAAGTGGAGTTATTTTAAACATCTGCAGAAAGAAAAAGAAAGAGCAGTGAGTTCCCCATTGTACACAACTGGTGCAGGCCACAGGAAAACGTTTGCTCAGAAGAAATAAACATAGACTGAATGAGAACTGGGTATATGGAACATCAGCAAGACCTGCAACAAACTGTTGCAGTAGATCCTCAGTTCCTAGCAGGAGTGCATCTATTGAGGATTCCTGCCAGCTATGCTCTCTTCCAGGATACTACAAGCTATTTGTTATTTAACAAATAACAAATTTAACAAGCCAAGTTATTTGAAGGGCCGCCTTCACCCATATCAGCCTGCCCACACTTTAAGATCAGAAAGAGAGGCCCCTCTCACTTGCCCACCTGTGAGAGCAGTCAGGTGGGTGAATACACATGAGAGGGCCTTCTCTGCAGTGGCCCCACACCTTTGGAACAAGCTGCCATCAGAGTTCTGCCTTGCTCCGTCATTGCAGGCTTTTAAGAAGGCTTTGAAAACGTATTATTTTACCTTGGCCTTCTCTTGATATGGCTGCTCTTGTTGCTGGGTTTATTGTTGGCTTTTATTGTTGGCTTTTATTGTTGTTTTTATCACTTTTACTATTTTAACTTTTTATGTATTTTATTGCTGTAAGATGCCTTGATATTCTGGATGATATTCTGGAGGTGACGGACTCGACCTTGGGGAAGCTGGGGGTGGCGACGGCCGACAGGAAGCTCTGGCGTGACTTCGTCCATGAAGTCACGAAGAGCCAGAAGCGACTGACCGAATAAACAACAGCAACAACAAACAAGCTGCCTTAGCAGGGCTTCTGCCCTGAAAGGCAGCCAAGAAATATTTTAAATAAATAAATAAGCAAGCAAGCTGTTAAGAGGCTGAAGCAGACCATTCCACTCTGCTCCTCACCCCTCCCTTCCTCAGTTTTCCATCCCCACCCCACAACTGGCTTCTGAGCATGCTCAGACTTCAAGGTGCGTGTGTTTTGCACAGGGTTTTTTTTGCCACCTTTGAGGGTTTTTTAAAAAAATATATTTTGTACCTTCTGCATATATCAGGGCTCGAACTAAAATGCAAATACTTCCCTCTTGTTTCTCAGCAGCCCCTTGTTGGCTACAGTCCTGTCTGCACTCCACAGCTGTTGAATGCCCTTGCCTGGCAGTGACTTTGCTGTCATTTCGACACCAGGCAAACATCTTCTCTTTCTTATGTTCCCTGGCCTTGAAATCTGTCTTGGTTTTAAACTGTTTTTACTCTCTGCAACTGGTTTTATGCTGTTTTATACTTCAGTTATTGTTGTCATTGTTATTGAGTTTTACCTTGTTTTATTTTTTCACTGTGAACCACTCTGGAGAACTCTGTTATCGGGCAGCCCATGAACACAGAATGAATAACGGAGACTTAAAAAAAGGACACTGTCCTGCTGTGGCTGTAGCAACTCTAAAGGCAGTGGAGTCAGGAAACACTCATGCCTATGGGAGGTTCGCCAGTGGGGTTCAGACTGCAACAGAGGTGGTCAAAATCCCGGCAGAAGTCAGAACACAGGCAGGCAGGCAGGCAGGCAAGGGGGACCAGGCAGCAGCAGCAGCAGCAGTCAAGGTAACAGGCAAGAGGTCCAACGCAGGAAATCAGTCGGGTATACTCTGCGGTCCAGAAGCAGGGTGGTTAGGCAGTCCAGAAGGTCCGGAAACAGTGCATCCATCACAGGGCACGGTTCAGGAGGCAAGGCGCACGGCAGAGGCGGGACGGATGAAGTTGTTCCAACCCTGGCCGGGTTTCTAGTGAAGGCTTTTAAGCCCAAAGCCAGCCAGACCCACCCACAGCTCGGCTGCAGCGTTCAGAGCTCCTTTTCCAGAGCCTTCTCCTGAGGAGCCCCTTTCTCCTGAGGAGGCCTTTTCTGGGGGCGAGCACTCCTTTGCACAGGAGCCCTACTAACCCGTCGCGGGGGGGGGGGGAGGTCAGGGGGCTGCTCAGCCTCTGCCTCAGAGGCAGAGTCCCTTTCTCCTGACAGGGATGGCCCTGCAGCCATTTCCCCCGAGGGCTCAGGCTCCTGCGGGTCTGGCGGCAGTCCCCGGTCTGGGGTACCCTGGGCTTCGGGGGCCTCCGGCTCCTCCTCTGAGGAGGACTCCTCCAGTCGGGGCGTGACAGAAACTGCCCTATACCAAGTTAGTCCACTGCTCCATCTAGTGTAGTGTATCTGAATTGGCAGCAGATCTCCAGGGTTTCAGGCAAGGGTCTTTTGCAGCTGCACCTGGAGATGGCGGGGATGAAACCTGCGACCTTCAGTTTGCAAAGCAGGGGTGCTACAACTGAGCTATGGCCCTTCCCTTATATGACTCTCTCTCATACACATACACGCTGTGTGAGAGTGAGAGTAAGAAACAGAAGAAATATTGTTTGATTCTACTTTTAATGTGCTTTTTAAACCAGTATGGCATATTGGTTAGAGTGTTGGACTAGGGACTCAGGAGGTCCGGGTTCTAGTCCCTACTTGGCCATGAAGCTCACTGGGTGAGTTTGGGTCAGTCACTGACCCTCTGCCTAACCTACCTCACAGGGCCGTTGTGAGGATAAATGGAAAGGAGGATCATGCAAGGTACCTTGGGCTCCTTGGAAGAAAGGCGAGATATAAATGTAATAAATAAATAACAGGTAAATAAACCTTACCTATTGTTGTGATTATTTTTTGCAAATTCATAATAAAAAATTAACAGTGCATAACTCCTAAGCCCTTCAAAAGACAATCTTACACCAATGTTTAGTAATGGCTACATCATCACTCCTACTTTTTCTTTCTCCTTTTATTGGTTTATTGCTTTGGAAAGACACACACACACAAAAGTCACTACAGAGTTAAAATATATCACTAATGTTGACATCACAGTCACAAATAAGTAATATTAAGGAAAAGTCCAAGAACAATTGATTTAAAACATGAACTTCAACAAATGTGCAATTTAGATGTAACTGACTCCAATTAATACATACCATTCTGAACATCTGGGGTGGGCAGAAAGTAGATCTCTAGATGATTTGGACTTCAACTCCCAGAAAACCTTGCCAGCATGATCTGTGTTCGGGACTGCTGGGAACTGAAGTCCAAAACATCCGGAGATCTACTTTCTGCCCACCCCTGCTGTACACTGTGTTATAAATGTTATATTTGCCAATGTTATGACATCATACTTGTTTCTGTGATATACCAGATCAGATTTAACAAAATGCGTGTTGGTAATTAAAATGTGTGTGAGATTTCTTCCAGATCTTTGGTATATCCATTCTTTCTGGTATTAGCCAGTTACCTGCTGATCTGTGATATACAGATGGCACAGAATCTCAAAAATAACCATCCAGAGGCTATTACTGATTTGAGACACACTGGAGCAATGCAGATCAAAAGCTGGCAGGTTCGCATTCCTGTCCTGAGGGAATAACACGGCCCTGGAGCTACGCTCATAAACCTCTTTGGCCTTTTGTGCTATGAGGAAAACAGAGAAGGGGCCAGACTGACGCTGGCCAAGGCATTCCCAGCCAAGGGACGCCCATTCAAACAAGACTTGCTGGGCACATCTTGCCAAACTGGTAGTTACCTAAGCACACACGCACACACAATACCCAGTGCCTAAAAGTGTTTAAAATGAAACTAAGCATAACAGCTCAAAAGTGCCCACCTACATCTAAGTAGATCTGGCTAACACCTGTGGCGGATAACCTCCATGTGCATGAAGACCTACATAAAGTGACGAGACCAGGGGATGGGGAGGAATAAGGTGAAGCTGAACCGTGACAAGACCGAGGTACTTTTGGTGGGAGACAAGAGGAGGTTGGGGGATGTTGACCTGGTGTTGAATGGGGTACGGCTACCCTTGAAAGACCAGGTCCGCAGCCTGGGGGTCATTTTAGACTCCCAGCTGTCCATGGAGGCTCAGGTGTCAGCTGTGAGCCGAACAGCGCTGTATCAACTCCATCTGATACGGTGGCTGCGCCCCTACTGTCCCGACCATCTGCAGTACATGCCCTGGTCTCCTCTCGTTTAGACTACTGTAATGTGCTCTACGTGGGGTTACCCTTGAAGACGGTTCAGAAGCTGCAGCTAGTACAGAACGCGGCGGCTCGCCTGATTAAAGGCAGCCGCCAGCATGATCACATCACTCCAGTGCTGAAGGAGTTGCACAGGTTACCAGTTGTTTTCTGGGCCAAATTCAAGGTGTTGGTTTTGACCTTTAAAACCCTATATGGTTCCAGCCCAGTCTGTCTTAAGGAGCACCTCCAGCAACACCAGACAGGCCGCTTAACAAGATCAGCCTCGGATGGCCTTCTCTCTGTCCCATCAGCCAAGACAGCTAGACTGGTGAGGACGAGGGAGAGGGCCTTCTCTGTGGTGGGCCCCACTCTGTGGAACTCCCTCCCTCGGGAAATCCGCCATGCCCCCTCTTTAATGAGCTTCTGCCATGCATTAAAAATGTGGTTGTTCAGGCAGGCATTTGGGGTGGGTTAGGGTATTTTTAGAAATATGTTTTTAATATGGAATTATTGTTTTAAACTGTTTCTATTATTGTACATCGCCCAGACTGGCTGGGTGACCAGCCAGATGGGCGATTAATAAATTTAACAAACCAACCAACAAACAAAGGGGTGGGCAGAAGGCAGGTCGGGATCTACTGGTAGATCTCTGGGTGATTTGCAGTCGATCGGCAAGGGTTTCTGCCTCCCAATTGTTTAATGACAGCTATTAATTAATTAATTTATTTATTAATGACACCCCCCCCAAGCTGCGGACCTGGTGTTTCAAGGGTAACCATACCCCATTCAACGCCAGGTCAACATCCCCCAACCTCCTCTTGTCTCCCACCAAAAGTACCTCGGTCTTGTCAGGGTTCAGCTTCAGCTTATTCCTCCCCATCCAGCCACTCACCGTCTCCAGACATTTGGACAGGGATTCTACGGCCAAGATTTAAACGAGAGGTAGAGCTGCGTGTTATCTGCATAATGATGACACCGCATCCCAGACCTCCTGATGATAGCCCTCAGCGGCTTCACATAGATGTTAAATAGCATCGGGGAGAGGATGGAACCCTGTGGCACCCCACAAGTGAGCGGCCACAGGTCCGAAACCTCCTCTCCCAGTGCTACCCTCTGGTACCTGCCCGAGAGGATGGACCGGAACCACCGTAATACGGTGTTTCCAATGCCCAGCCCCCCTCCAGGCGGTCCAGGAGGATACCATTGTCAACGGTATCAAAAGCCGCTGAGAGGTCGAGGAGAACAAGGAAGGAGCATTCACCCCTATCCAGAGCCCTCCTCATATTATCCACCAAGGCGACCAAGGCTGTTTCTGTCCCATGCCCAGGCCTGAAGCCCAACTGAAATGGATCTAGATGATCGGCTTCTTCCAAGTGTGCCTTCAACTGCATCGCCACCACCCGCTCAATCACCTTGCCCAAAAAAGGCAGATTCGAGACTGGGCGAAAGTTGTTCAGAACTTGGGGATCCAAGGAGGGCTTTTTAAAAAGCGGTCTTATCACTGCCTCCTTGAGGGCTGATGGCATCACTCCCTCCTCAAGGGAGGCATTCACCACCGCCTTGATCCCCTCACCCAGCCTCTCTCTGCACCTCATAATGAGCCAAGATGGGCAAGGATCAAGTAAGCAGGTGGTCGGCCTTACGGATGAAAGCACCTTGTCCACTTCATCGGAAGGAAGAAGCTGGAACCGATCCCACAAAACCGGTGTGCCACAGACCACCTCCTGCTCACTAACTGTATCCACAGTGCACGGAATAACACTCCTAATCCGATCAATTTTATCTGCAAAGTGCCTTGCCAAGGCCTCACAGGAGGCCTTAGAATGCTCCAGCGGTTCCGGAGCAACTGGACCGACCACTTGGAACAGCCTCCTGGGACAGCACTCTGCAGACGTGATAGAGGCAGCATAATATTCCTTTTTTGCTGCCTTCAACTCCACGTGATAGGCTGAAGATACAGCTCTAGCCCGTGTCTGATCGCCTTTGGAGCGAGACTTCCGCCACCGGCGCTCTAGCCATCTCACCTCCTGTTTCAGAGCTCGTAACTGTGGTCTGAACCATGGTGCTGTCCAAGCCCTGTTCAGGGGGAGAGGGCATTTCGGAGCCACCCGATCTAATGCCCCAGTGATTGTGGCATTCCACCCACCCACCAGGGTCTCGACTGAGTGGCCGTTGGCGTGCCCCAGAGAATCCCCAAGCGTGTTCAGGAATCTATTCGGATCCATAAGATGCCTGGGGCAAACCGTTTTAATGGGTCCTCCACCCCTGTGGAGGGGTTGTGGAACCGAGAAGTCTAACGTCACCAGATAGTGATCTGACCATGACAAGGGGGTGGTGGATATACCCCCAACTTCTAGATCACTCCCCGCTTCTCCAGAAACAAACACAAGGTCTAGTGCATGACCGGCTACATGGGCGGGCCCAGTTAGAAAATGGTGCAGCTCCCAGGAGGCCATGGTCTCCATGAAGTCCCGAGGTGCTCCTGTGAGGATGGCCTCCGAATGTACATTGAAGTCCCACAACACCAACAAGTTAGGGGACTGCACACGCACATCAGAGATCACCTCAAGCACCTCGGCCAGGGAGTCAGTCGTGCAGCGGGGTGGGCGGTACGCAAAGCTACAAAGGAAAAAGGCTCCTCCACCCCAAATTAGGCTTTTGAAATGAAGAATGCTTATAGACAGCCAGGAGTGGGTTTGCTGGTTCAGGCTTGGCCAGCTACAGTAACACCCACCTGAGGAATAGGGGCTCCTCGTGAGTGAAGGTATACTCGTGAGCAAATTTTTATGTATTTATTCATTTGATTTGTACCCCGCTTTTTGACCAAGAAAAATGGCATTTGAGGCAGCTTGCAAGGAGACCATTCCTCAGGAGGCAGTGATAGCTTGTAGCTGTGCTCTGGACAGGGCTCTGAAGGTTCAGGCTTAGAAGCCTTCAGTTTTAGGCACAGAGTGCAGGAACAACGTCTGTGCACTCGCTCCCAGACTCCTGCCTGGTCTTTCCCTGATAACTGAGCTCTTCTCTGGAACTTCCTCTGTTTGGACTTGGACTGCTTAGTAACCTTGCCTTTTGTACTGACCCTGACAATACTCTGGAGCTCTGTCCGCACACCACTGCCAGCAGGACAGAGTAACGGTAATATGAGCTCAGTTCAGGTACTCAAAACAAGTATCTGGGTAGAGCATGTGCTGAGAAGCAGCCTGCTCCTGAACTCGAAGTGTATGTCTTCCCCTTAAGACAATATTTTTTACCTGGGTTGCTGGATTGTGGGGGTTCCAACAACAACAACAAAAGTAGAACCTGTAAGTCTACCTATCCCTAAATTAGAGGAAGTTATTACATGAATAAAATAAAACTAAGCTGGAGTTGAATGAATTGTGCATGCATTCTAAGTGAAGGGGGAAGAGGTATAACTGGTTTTGTAGCAGCTTGGCACAGTGCCTATTGTTTCAAGGAGTGTGGTTCCCAAGGACAAGTGGAGATCCGCATTTGCAGATTGTCACAGAGACCTGAAAAATAGCCAGAAATCCTTACTGAATAAATTGCTGGCCTGTTTCCCAATGCTAGTGGGTAACAGAGTCTAGATTAGATTACTGTCAAGCGCTTTGTCGTGGGCTGTCTTCAAAGATAGCTCAGAGACTTCAGCAGGCACCAGATAACAGGCACCAGTTTGTTAATGGGGAGAAGTGTCTGTGAACACAATATACCTCTTCTAAAGCAACACTGGCCAGCAGTTCGTGTTCAGGCCCAATTCAAGGTGCTGGTATTAACTGTTAAAGCTGTGTACATGCTGAGTACCTCATGGAAGGTTAAGAACAGAAGAAGAGCCATGCTGGATCAGACCAAGGGTCCATCCAGTCCAGTATTCCATTCACACAGTGGCCAACCAGCTGTCGACCAGGGACCCACAAGCAGGACACAAGCACAACAGCACCCTCCCACCCATGTTCCCCAGCAACTGGTGTACACAGGCCCACTGTCTCTGGTACTGGAGGTAGCGCACAGCCATCAGGACCAGTAGCCATTGGTAGCCTTTTCCTCCAAGAATTTGTCTAACCCCCTTTTAAAGCCATCAAAATTGGTGGCCATCACTACATCCTGTGGTAGTGAATTCCATAGTTTAACTATACGCTCTGTGAAGAAGGACTTCTTTTTATCTGTCCTGAATCTCCCACCAATCAGCTTCATGGGATAACCCAACTGGGTTCTAGTATTTTGAGAGAGAGAGAAAAATGTCTCCCCATCTACATTCTCCATACCATGCATAATTTTGTACACCTCTATCATGGCTCCCCTTGCCCTTTTTTCGAAGCTAAACAATCCCAGCTGCTGTAACCTTCTCTCATAGGGGAGATGCTCCAGCCCCTTGTTAATTTTAGTTGCCCTTTTCTGCACCTTCTCCAGCTCTACGGTATCTTTTTTTAGGTTTGGTGACCAGAACTGGACACAGTATTCTAAGTGTGGTCACACCATAGACTTGTATAAGGGCAGTATGATATTATCAGTTTTATTCTCAATTCCTTTTCCAATTATACCTAACATGGAGTTTGCCTTT
Source organism: Heloderma suspectum (assembly GCF_057233095.1). Taxonomy (NCBI): domain Eukaryota; kingdom Metazoa; phylum Chordata; class Lepidosauria; order Squamata; family Helodermatidae; genus Heloderma; species Heloderma suspectum. The sequence goes on along the minus strand of NC_139459.1, from coordinate 5,391,073 downwards.
TTTACAGTGGCCGCACACTGGGTTGACATCTTCATTGAGCTGTCCACCACAACCCCAACATCTCTTTCATGGTTGGTCACTGCTAGCGCAGATCCTAAAACATTATACTTGAAGTTCAGATTGTTTCCCCCAATGTGCATCACTTTACACTTGCTTACATTGAACCGCATTTGCCATTTAGATGCCCATTCTCCCAATTTGGAGAGATCCTTTTGGAGCTCTTCACAATCCCTTTTTGTTTTAACCACCCTAAATCATTTTGTGTCGTCAACAAACTTGGCCACTTCACCACTCACTCCTAGTTCCAGATAATTTATGAACGGTTGAAAGCACTGGTCTCCCTGTGGGATCCCACTATTTACTTCCTTCCATTGGGAGAATTTACCATTTATTCCTACTCTCTGCTTTCTGGTCTTTAACCAGTTACTGATCCATAAGAAGACCCATCCTCTTATTCCATGACTGCTAAGTTTGCTCAGGAGTCTTTGGTGAGGGACTTTGTCAAAAGCCTTACTAATTTTATCTTTAATAATGCCTTCAACCAATTTATCCAGAACAGACATTAAGCTAACCAGCCTGTAATTGCCCAGGTCCCCCCTGGATCCCTTTTTGAAAACTGGTGTTACACTGGCCATCTTCCAGTCCTCTGGTACAGAGGCTGATCTTAGGGACATGTTGCATATTTTGGTCAGAAGATCAGCAATTTCATTTGAGTTTTTTGAGAACTCTAGGATGGATACCATCTGGGCCCGGTGATTTATTTGCTTTCAATTTATCAACAAGGTTGAGAACTTCATCGTTGTCACCAGTATTTGCCTCAGTTCCTCAGACTCCCTTCCTGAAAACATCAGTTCAGGCACAGCTATCTGTCCTATATCTTCTGCAGTGAAGACAGATGAAAAGAATTCATTCAGCTTCTCTGCAATCTCCTTGTCCTCCTTCAGTACTCCTTTACCTCCATTCTCATCCAATGGTCCAACTGCCTCCCTAGCTAGTTTTCTGCTTCCGATATATTTAAAGAATTCTTTATTGTTGGCCTAGATATTGTTTGCGATATGCTCGTCAAAATGCTTTTCTGCATCTCTTATTGCCCGCTTGCATCATCTTTGTGCAAGTTTGTGCTGTCTTTTGTTTTCCTCACTTGGACAAGACTTCCATTTTCTAAAGGAAGCCCTTTTTTCTCTAATAGCTTCCTTGACGCTGCTTGTTAACCATGCCGGCAACCTCTTTGACTTGGTGCTACCTTTCCTAACCTGGAGGTGTACATTTTAGCTGGGCTTCTATTACCATGATTTTTATTAATCTCCAAATGGAAAGATTTGGCAGTCAAGATGGAAAACAAGGTTGGGAAGCCATCCCTGAGAAGGGCAGGTTCATGGCTAGAGCTAAGGGGACAAGCCCCCAAACAGACTCTGGAAGGCCACCTCCTGAAAGCTGAGCCCACAGGGAGTTCCTTTGAGGAGCAGGGGGTGCTCGTTGTGAGGTACTGGATTGGGACCATGGAAACCATCTGGATACCCACACTCCAAATCTCTATGCTCCCCCACCCCCCATTCTAGGCCTGTGACAGGCTCTTTGAGAACTTTGGCAGGCCTGGGAGTTTCTGCACCAGGGCTCAATCTGCAGGAAGTTGCCATTTCCTTGTAACACGGTACACTCTCAAATTCCTACATGAAGCTCAAGTGGCACAATTAAGCCTTCAGTAATCCATGCGCATAAAGGCATATTCATCAGCAGAACTAGCTATCAGAAACTAAGAGCCTCCTTTTGACGGGCAGGAAAATACAGCGAGAACAGACACCTCCCAAACCAGGATCCACTTTGATTCTTGTCCCACTACCACTACCCACCCCCACCCCGCACACACGCACACACAGAAGACACTCACATTTTTAGCATCAAGAGTGTGCCAAGGAGGAAGCTCTCCCTTGTGATCCAGGGCACTACCAACACCATCATTCACTGGGATCTTGTGGGCCTTCCAGAGACCTCAGGCTGACTACTGCTGGCCTTAAAGAGCCCATAGTCAGATCCACAGACTTTGGCAAAATGACTATTATGGCAATGGGTCCTCCCTGCTCTGGTGAATGAAGGAGGAGATAAAGGCCAGGCTTTAAAGGTTTTTCCATTTTTTGTGACAGATGAGCTCAAGCTCAAAAGATACAGCAATCTGTGCCAGTCACTCCATAGGACAGCATTCCCCAACCTGGTTCCCCCCAGACGCGCTAGTCTACAATAGGGAAGTCAGGGAAATCGGCAACAGATTCAAATGAGTTTGGATTTCTATGAATCCAACCTGCAGATTCTGGAATGGACCGGCTTTTTCTCAGTCATATGGATTCTGCAGACTTGCAGATCAGCCTTTCACTTTTGCGGGGGATTTGCAGTAATTCGCACTTCCACTAATGTGCATTAGTGCAAGTGCACATCAGCACTAATGGGCATTTGCACAAATGTGCTAATCTGCATTACTTTATGCACATTAGAGCTAATGCACATTAAGTACTTGGCAAATTTGCACTCATGCAAATTAGCACAAGTAGAATGAAATTCTGGTAAAAAAAATAAATCAATTCAATTCCGTAAATGAGGGGATGATGGAACGAAAGACGCCTGACAATCTGCAAAACCCAGATGGAATGGATTTAACAAAATCCATACATCCCTAGTCTACACCTCCCACCAGCCAGAGGCCATACATAGAAGCTGAGTTCCAAAGATCTATCAAGTTCATCAGAAAATATAGTCTTGATACAATATAATATTACTGTGCTGTCATGGTTTGACTGGAATTCACAGCTCACTAGTAGAATCTAATGCTTGGCCACGAAGCCCAGGCATAAGTGATAGACCCCTGCAGATCCAGCAAGGCAGTTACTACGTTCTTATGACAGCTCCCTGCCTGCAACGTGCTTACAATTTAAAAGTTAGACAGCACTGGGAGAGGAGGGCTGGATGGGAGCAAATGCAGCTGCGTATATTTTGTTTTGACCAGGGACAAAGACCGGGGGTGGAGGGAGGTTGTCTGTTATTATGGAACAGTTTTATAGAAGAGGCTGTTTTTTTAAAAGGTAAGGAGAGAGAGAGAAAGAGAGAGAGATGGTGCCATCATTGCATTTAGGGAGGGATCTCCAGGCATAAGAGGATACTGTCTGAAATGACACGAGCTGTCAAGCCAAGATTGCTCAACACAGACCACAAAGTTGCTTCAGGGATGTTGCCTTCACACACTCCGAGAAAAATAAACAAATAAGGGATTCACTGAGCAAGGAGAGCACGCGGGGGCTCCCTGTTGCCACAGCTGGCCTGAGAGAAGCCAGTGCCACTCACAAAGCAGCCTGGTAGCCGTCACCGTCCACCTTGCAACAGAGGGATGGATGCGACAGCGAGAGAAAACAGGTTTCATCCTGATCGGCTTCCTTGGCCTTCTTGTGAGAAGCAAGTTTCCCAGGGAGCACATGGCCCTTTTCTAAAAGCTTCTAGATTGGGGTAATTTCAACAGCTTCTGAATCATGTTGTGGTTTTCACAAGGAAGACACGGAACCTAGGCTGGAGGCAGAGCAATAATCCTCCAAAGTGCCTCTTTTATTGCCTTTCATAGCTTCAGTAGGAAAACGCCCATCATTGTGAAAGGTTGCCAGGGTGATCACGCTGGTGGAAACTTTATTTCCACCATTCCACTTTGAATGGACACATAGACTGCATTCCCACACTTATTATTCATACAGTGCAGCCTTCCCCAACCTGGCGCCCTCCAGATGTGTTGGACTGCAATGCCCATCATTCTCTGCCAGCATGGCAATTGCAGAATGATGGATGTTGCAGTCCAACACATCTGGAGGGCGCCAGGTTGGGGAAGGCTGATATTGTACCATCAATGTGCACTGGTGCTTTGCAGAATACAAGAGGACAGGTGTCTGCCCCAAGGCACTTACAATCTAAAATTTGATACAGGAGAAACAACAGAGAAAGGGAAGAGAGATAGTGGAGGGAGGGGTAGACAGGGAATTGGTGGGCATTCATTTCAGTTACACATGCTTAGGCTCAGTTATAGGTTCCGTTGTAGTGCAGTATCGGAAGTGGGGGAACAGAGGCAAAGGCCTGGCCACCCAGTGCTGGGGGCAGATTTTGATGCCACTATGATGGGAAAGGGGAACACTTTACTTCCTGAATGCCACTCGTTCACTTTTCTAGAAGAACAGTTAAGATATGGACTCAGGGAGACCACCAGGATAGGGGTTACACCTCCCTCTGGAGAACCATATTTCTTACAAGAGGGCGCAAATGAGAGTTTGACCTTCCCAAAGGTCCTACAGATCGTAGGCCATTTCCTTGGTCCCTTCGGGTTTCTCAGGAGCCACTGAGAATCAAGCCCACGCCTGCCTACATGGCCCCATCTGTTTCTGTTCCAGCGTGCACTTACTCAGGAGGCAGTCCCATTACACAAAGGGGGACTTAAAACGAGGTAAACCTAGAAAAGATGCTACTGTTGTATTGTGAAATACTGCTACTGGATTATGTTATGATTTTACTTTGTGAACTCCTTTGGGATTTAAAAAAGGAAAAGTGGCATATATATTTTCCAGAATAAAATAAACAAAAATACTCTTGGTTGCATTAGAGGGCGATCCTAGAGACTGCCAAAGAGACACAAGTCAGGGAACTGACATATATAATATTCCTCATAGAAAGTCTCAAATTAATAATGCCCATGGGAGAAGCATAAAGGAAAATTATGCCCAACAATGTCTCCTCCTAGGGCTCTTTTTCCTAAGGCTTAGATACTGGCAGTAAGAATTTTAAGCTAAAATATGCTAGTATTTGGAGCAATTTTGGCCGTGCCAAACATATGAATCGGCTCTAACCTGGGTACTGTGTTGGTGACTAATGGCTGGACAGCCCTCCACCCTCAGAAAAGCAGTTTCGGAGCCCCCTGGACAGTTGCTTGGCAAATCTGGCTGGGACACCATGTGCGTTGGCTCCGTGCGCAAAAACCTGCCCCATTCCAGGTTTTCAGTTCAAGGTCCCCAGGCCAAGCACATCTGACATGTAACTCAAAATATATGAAAGGGAAAACGGTGACAGATCAGTATAAAACCAGGTCAGATTTGTACATACAAACTGGAGCACCAGGAAAAACACACATTAAGAAGATTTTAAAAGGGGGTTGGACAAATTTCATGGAGGATAAAACTATGAAGGGCTACCGGTCATAATGGCAGCGGGCTACCTTCTGGTTCAGTGGCCATATGCCTCTCAATACAAGTTTCTGGAGAACAGCAGTGGGAAAGGGCTATTATGGGCTTGTGGGCTTCCCACTGGAGCACCTGGTTAGCCAGCATGAGCAGCTGTACTGAGGGAGAAGAGAGGGGGAACTGCGGCCATTCCATATGCCTTGCCAAAATACTTTCTTTTCCTCTTCCCTTCCCATTTCTTCTTCCTTGTGTGTCATGTCTTTTTAGATTGTCAGCCTGCGGGCAGGGACTGTCTTGTTTTACTGATTATATCTAAGCCGCTCTGGGTGTCTTTTTTGGCTGAGAAGCAGGAGAAAAATACTTTAAATAAATAAAAAACATATTGGCCATGATAACTGAAAGGAGCCATCATGTTTGGTAGCAGTATACTTCCAAATACCAGATGCTGGGGATAGACAACGGGGCAGGGCTGCTGTCTTCACACCCTGCTTACAAGTTTCCGCAGAGATGTATGTCTGACCACTGTTGGAAACATGATGCTGAGCTAGATGGATCTTTTCTTGTGGCGTCATGCAATCAATTAATATAATAGTTCATAAGCCCATGGGAAGGGATTGTCTTTATATCAACATCTAAGTTCTTGTAGGTGCTTGTTCCCACTAATTCTGATGTTCAGGCATAAGTGCCGATGCATATGTAGCCAAAATGCTGCCACCCACGCACAAGAAAGAGGCATCAGCAAAGCCCCAAGGTTTATGGGAAAATAACAACAAAACTGGTCAGGAAAAAAACAGGGGGGAGTCCAAAAACAGCCCAATGAGGACAGACCACGCTCAGCGGCCACAGAATGTTGACTTGACTGTTGGGGGGAAACCAGAAAACCAGCTACAATGGGGAACGGGGCGCTGGGGAGGAGGGCACGGCTGGCTAATTAAAACACCGAACAAGACCAATCCAAATGGCGACCTTTTGCTGCAGCCTCACTTGTACTTAATCATCTGCGCGAAGCTTGGGCTAAAGCGTTTCTCCAGCTCCTGCTGCCCAACGTTCAGCATCAGCACACTTACCCGCAGCTCCCGGAGGTAGAGTTGCACCGGGTCATAATCCACCACTGGGAAAGCCAAGGTTTTCACCGCTGCCTCGCTTTTCAACATCCCCCGGCTGAAGGATCTGATTGGCCGGTCCACAGCCTCCAAGTGTCTTGGGATCTGCTTGGGGTTCAGGTGGAGGAGGACGTCATAGTGGTCCAGAGGCGGGCGGAAGACCATCTGCAAGAAAGAAACCCAGGAATGCCACCTGTGCCAGACGAGACGTGAGGCAGAAACCTGAAGGAGGACCAGGAGGAGGCCTCTCGAGTCCGCCTCTCCTCAGCAAGGTGCAACCGAGGCCTCAAGAACAACATCAGATTCTCGTCAGATTCTCTCCCTCCTGAAGGCAGCAGCAACACTGTTCCTATAAGTTAGGGGCCAGAAGGACTGGTCATTACCATCTGCGGTGAATCAAGACACCTTTTCTGGGTAGGCTATAACACTAGTAAAATTATTAGCCACGATGGCCATCTGTAAAGAGTAGTTTTCACTGAAAAAACACCTTAACTATGTTAAAAAAGAAAAAAAGCCCATAAGATTATTTAAGATTTCTTTGAGGCTATGACACCCTTTGCCCAATTAAGGCTCAAGAGGGATCAAACTGACCAGAAAAAATCCATAACGTATTGAAATAATTTTGGGGAGCATCACTGAAAAGATGCAGAACACACAGTGCAAAATCTATAAGGCAAGCATGGAAAATCTTGCTTTTTCGATTACACTTATACATAAAATTGTTCATAGAGGCCGAGGTGGGGTCTGTCTTCGGCATATTATACACCAACATTTTACTCATTTAGCCTGTTATCTGGCACTATTTAATGGTCAATCACGCCTCTACTGAGGTAACGTTCCTGGTGCAAAACACTCCCATCCTTTCCTCTGTCAGCACGGTTCCTTCTAAATACATGGGTCGTTAAATGGAGCAGGTTGGTACCATCTTGAGGGATTCAACAAGATACTATTTTTTAAAATAGACTACGACCCTATAAATTTATTAGACATGATGCCCACTGATAATGAGTCGCTTTTATTGAAAAAACACACACACACCTTTATTGTGTAGGGGGGGAAAGGCAGAAATATATCATACTCAGATTTGAGCACAAGGTGACAAAACAAGTTGACAAATGCAATGTACTCTAGGTGAAGGAAAAGTCAGAGAGGTGAGAAAGAAAGAGAACTTGATTCCATAATACATTGTATTACACCATTAGCTCAGCAGCAGAGCACGTAGTTTGCAAGCACAAGGTCCCAGGTTCGATCCCCGGCATCTCCAGGCAGGGCTGGAAAGCCTCCTGCCTGAAACCCTGGAGAGCCGCTGCTGCCAGCCAGTGTCATCAATACTGGGCTAGATGGACCCAGGGTCTGTCTCAGCAGAAGGCAGCTTCCGACATCCCTAGTGTTGCAAAGTCCTCACGGCTGCCCCCACTATTCGCCTAGTCAGAAATTGTGCCCCGTGTGCTGCTTTTGGCCCATGGCCCACAGGCCGCTACAGTAACACGGGGCCTACTTATTTCACGCTGGGAGAGGCACTGGCCAGGTCAAGGGGAGTGCTTCGTGAACTGCCTTTGGCCCGGACAGCACTGCATCCCAAATAAAATTTCTCTGGGAGGCAATGCCAAGGGCTAAAAAAAATGTGTAAAATACGTGGTAGGTGCAAGATAGAATCAGGGGAACGGCCCAATGCACCTCAGGGGTCCCAGCTGGTCACGGCCAGGCCTGTGTGTGCTCTACGCTAAATAAACAACAGAAATTCTGCACCCAGGCAATCCAAATCCTGTGTCAAGGAAAGCACTTTCTCCCTGTACACCATTTACTCTGCAATTGCTGCCATTTTGCCTAATTTTGCCTGGTTCTCTTGGTTATGGGTGCAGCAAAAGCACCAAAGCCCTTGCTGCACCCACAATTATCTCTCATAATACTAGAACCCAAAGGGAACATCCCCTGAAGTGGAATGGGGGGAGTTTCAGGACAGACAAAAGGAAGGACTTTTTCACACAGCGCAGAGTTAAACTATGGAATTCACTACCACAAGATGTAGCGATGGCCACCAATCTGGGTGGCTTCCAAAGGGGATCAGACAAACTCATAGAGGAGAAAGCTATCCATGGCTACTAGTCCTGATGGCTATACGTTACCTCCAGAATCAGAGGCAGTATGCCTATGTACACCAGTTGTTGGGAAACACAAGTGGGGTGGTGTTACTGTAGTCATGTCCTGCGTGTGGGTTTCCCGTGGGCAGCTGCTTGGCCACTGTGTGAACAGAAGGCTGGACTAGATGGACCCTGGGTCTGATCCAGCAGGGCTCTTCTTATGTTCTTAAGCCCCATCCTCAATTACTTGCTCACACCCCCCTCTGGCAGGGATTGCCCACACACCTTTAAGAATACCATCTCATCCATAAAGACTAGAAACTTGTTTTGTCATCTTTTTAATGAAGCTGAAATTCTTAGGAAGTGTGGGGGAGATGAACCCGTTGCCGTGGGATTTCACAAAAAAAGCTAAGACCAGTTGCAAAAGCCAGTTTGTTCTGGGTTGGACAGAATTCACCCAAGTTCCCCTTGCCGAGAAAACTTGCTGAGCCTTGCACTCCCCACCTCTAACCTTTTAGTACCAATTTCGCTTACTCAGCACTAGGCAGGAAATGAAACTACCTCTCCGCTGCCCAGTAAGCAGATCCCCTGGAGAATAAAATCCAAACGTCAGATGCAGCTTGGCTGCTGTGTGTGACCTAAGCACTGATACGATCTACTCATCTCCACTGATGCTGAGGGATGAGTCACAAGCGAGCCGACTCTTCATCAGGTTCAGTCGTTCCCCCACCCCCCCCAGGGAGGACTCTATCACATGGGGCTCTCAGGCTCACGGTCCTGGCATCAAAGAAAAAGGGGAGAAAGCCCCAAGACAATGCTGCAGCTGCATGACAGGTTCAGGAAGCGGGCTTTAAAAAAGCACCTGGCGGTAAAATAATAAGGATGATAAAAGCAAAACGTCATCATGATGTACATTTTGCTGATCGTTATATTCTAAAAGAGCTCCAAGCCAACACTTTGACATTTCAATCTATGTTTAAAACACACACACACACACTCACATGCACAAGGGAAGATGGAAGGTCTACTGTAAAAAATAATGATTATAATTATTATTGTTATTATTTTAAAAACTGCAATGTTACCCAAATTCTGCCCTGATGGAAGCTCAGTTCTGCAACCTGCATCAATTATTTCTATTTATTTATATAAAAATTTCTGTCCTGCCTTTCTAGTGCCTTTGCACCACCCAGAGCAGCTCTCCATAATTTAAAACCACAATATAATGTAAAATCATACACTCAATTAAAAAAATACAATAAAAATACAAAGGCAATAAAAATACAGAGACCAGGAAAAAAAACAACACTAAGCAGGCAAAAGCCTGCCAGAACAGAAATGTCTTCACCAACTGGCAAAAGACATCCAGGGGCGGGGAACCCATAGTTCAGGTGTTCCTCAATATTCATGCAGCCCCTGAAAAGGCCCTGTCTCTCAACACCATCAACCATGAATCCAACCTGAGTGGGACACACAGAAAGACCTCTGCTTCTGATCTTAGGGAGCAGGCAGGTTGGTATGGGAGGAGGTGATCCTTCAGGTGTCCAAGTCATTTAGGGCTTTAAAGGTAACCAATTATGCAAATGCAGCAAAATCACATAAATTTTGCATAATGTATTCTGCAATCTTTTAACCATTTTGAATATTCCAAACTAGTTGTGCTTGTTATAGGGAGGCACAAGGAACTATGAAAGGCCAACCACTGCGCCAGTCACTGGAAATCTTAGTCAACCAGCTCTGTTGGCTTCTGAAATTCTGGCAGCTGTTGCCTACAAACCAGCATGTGTAAGGACCAGAAACCTAATTCAGAAAGAAACGAAGGAGAGAAAGCTTAAGACTCACAGGAAGCTGATTCTGCAGCCATATTCTGCAGCTTTTCTGTGGTTCTGTGGCAGGTGCACAGCCCAAAAAGGTTTGCTTTGGAAAACTGGCAGATGAGAAACCAATCCAAAATCACCGTTGCTCTAGAGAAGCGATCCAGAAGTGCACTGACTGAAGGGCTAACCTACAGTTGACCATTAAACAAATACACGTACTCCCCACCCCGCCCCCAGCAATCCAAAACAAAGCATCTTCCTGCCAGATCATCTAATTTCCTTGTCCACAGGGGATCTTTAAAATTAGCAATCCAGTGGGTCACCCCTGCCAGGCCTCAGAGCTCGCTCTGGGTTAGCCTGCTCCGTGAAGCCCTACACCAGCGGAGAGGAGGGGGTGGACAGAGACCAGTGTGGGAGGTTCCCTGGCAACCACCCTGATCCACAACCAGGCTAAGAATCAAGCACCTGGCACCACATTGTTAGTTGTCTAGTAACCATGTACAACCACATTCCAGGCCACTGTTCTCCCCACCTATGGCACAGGCTTCATACTAGCATGTCACAAAGAAGAGAAACAGGTTCTCAGGATGCCAAAAAAAAAAAATAAGTTGCATCCTGAGAACATGTTTCTCTTCTTTGTGATTTACTTTGGATGCTCACCTCCTTCTGTTTCCTTATACTAGCATGGATGTTGCCCAGGGTGGGGTGCGGAGCAAAAGGAGTATGGAGTGAGGGATTCGATCTTCCTAGGTTGATGCCCCCCCATCACACCACTATCAACCAGACGGATGCTCCCGGCACTCTATGCAGTTAGTCCTCTCCGTACTGGCTCAAGCAGGGGGGCAGAACCTCAGCCCCAGGGGTCACATTCGGATCTCCTGGGGTCCCAGTCTGGCCGTCTGAGGTTCCCCAGGAGGCCACTCCCCCTGGCCCCGGCCCGATCCACTTCCCGCCACCCACTGATCACTTGGTGATTCTTTTGGTCCCATCCCTCTTGCCTTTAGCCCAGCTCACCACCAAGATGCGGCCCTTGAGAGCTTCTCTGAAACAGGATTCAGCCCTCGGGGTAAAAGAGGTTCTGCACCCCTGTGCGAAAGCCCAGCCTGCCTCGTAGGATTAAAATAAGATCATGATATTTCATTAACCAGTGACAAGGCTAACATTCAAATAAACTTGCACACTGCAACAGCAGCAGCAAAGATAACCTTCCAATACATAACTCTACAATGGATGTCTTTTTGAGATACAATTCAATAACCAAAAGCTGCCTTTCACTGCCAGAAAACGTTACGCCACTTTCCACATTATTTCTTCATTCCCTGTTCCATGAATGCAGCGGGGGCAAAAGAGCCTCCCCGCTCACTGAAATGGAAAGTCGTGCCATTAAGCTTTCATCCCCAACGATTAAAATTGCCTCTCAGCAAACAGTCTAAAGCTCTGAGTAGATTTATCTCCCAGTTAAACCAATCAAAGCTTGTAGCCCTAGTAACAAGAGTTTGGTCATCCCCACAGCCAACATTGCAAGGCAGGCCAGCATTCCCCCCGTTTTATGATGGTGTAAAGATAAAATGAATAGCTTGCCAAAAGGAGTTCACAGTTAAGGAGGAATCTGAACCCAGGTCTCAACAGTCCAATCTTTTCTCTACTGCACCCTTGGAGCAGCAAATGGGTTGGGGGGCTCTTCCTTGAGAGACTTACCTTCACGTCCTGGTTTCCCAGGGGGTCCATGAGCTGCTCCTCCAAAGCCCTAAGAGACTCCAGAGCCAACACAAGGAGACGCTGTAGGATCTGAAAGAAGGAGGGACGGGACCGTTTTTAAAAAGGAGAGAACCAAGCACAGCCAAGGGCTAGCAGACACACAAGGGCACTTGTCAAGGCCTCGGGCCATCTATTTATTTATTCATTAAATGTATACATGGTACACTCCAGCTACCAGATGTCCAAGGTGATGCCCAATACAATCATTAGGACTTCACACAAAATCAAAAAATACAGGAGCAAAAAGAAATTACAATAAAATTTGAGTGCAGCATTAACATTGCAGAGTAACAAAACATTACACCACATGAACGGAACAGAACCGAAAGCAAAGCAAGGAAGGAGCGAATCCCACCTCCCCTGGGAGGGAGTTCCACAATGGGGGTGCTGCTACCAAAAAGGCCCCATCCTGAGTACCTGCCAACCTAGCCTCCCCAGGTGGTGGGACACATAATGGGGACTCCGATGACTGTAAATTACAGGCAGGTTCATATGGGTGGGAGGAATCCTTTAGATATCCTGGCCCCAAACAGCTTAGGGCTTTGTACGTCAAAACCAGCAGTCTGTATTATGAATGGAAACAAGAAGCCAGCAAAGTCCAGGACCACTGTAATGTGGTCTACAAAGCGCACTCCTGACAAATGTTTAGCCGCCACATTTTGCGCGAATGGCCATTTCCATACAATTTTCAGAGGCAGCCCCATGCACCAAAACAAGAGGTGATTAGGAGACCCACTAAGAGATAATGACTTGGAGGAGGAGGTGCAGGGAATGCTGATCAAATTTGCAGATGACAGAAAATTGGGTGGGATAGCTAATAATTTGGAAGACAGAAACAAAATTCAAAGTGATCTGGATAGACTGGAGCGCTGGGCAGAAAACAACAGAATGACATTGAATAGGGAGAAATGCCAAGTTCTGCACCTAGGAAAAAGAAACCAAATGCACAGTTACAAGATGGGAGATACGTGGCTCAAACACACTACAAGAGAAGGATCTTGGAATTGTTGTCGATCACAAGCTGAATATGAGCCAACAGTGTGATGTGGCTGCAAAAAAGGCAAATGCTCTTTTGGGCTGCATTAATAGAAGCATAGCTTCCAAATCCCGGGAAGTCCTAGTTCTCCTCTACTCAGCACTGGTTAGGCCGCATCTGGAGTACTGTGCCCAGTTCTGGGCACCACACTTTAAGAAGGATGCAGACAAACTGGAGAGGGTTCAGAGGAGGGCAACAAAGATGAACAGGGGACTGGAAACAAAGCCCTCTGAAGAGAGACTGAAAGAACTGGGCATGTTTAGCCTTCAGAAGAGAAGACTGAGGGGAGATATGATAGCACTCTTCAAGTACTTGAAAGGTTGTCACAGACAGGAAGGCCAGGATCTCTTCTCGATCATCCCGGAGTGCAGGACACGGAATAATGCGCTCAAGTGACAGGAAGCCAGATTCTGGCTGAACATCAGGAAAAACTTCCTGAGAGCAGTATGACAAAGAAGCCAATGACCTAGGGAGGTGGTGGGCTCTCCCACACTGGAGGCGTTCAAGACGAGGCTGGACAGCCATCTGTCAGGGATGCTCTGACTTGGATTCCTGCATTGAGCAGGGGGTTGGACTCGATGGCCTTGTAGGCCCCTTCCAACCCTACTATTCTATGGTTCTATGATTCTATCTGTAACCTTTCTGGGACATGGAACCCCCGGACATGGTCTTATTTCACATGAAAACTTGCAAGGTTGGAGGCAGTAGGCTCTAAAGACACTGCCTCAGTTGGTCTCCCTGCAGAAAAGGGTAACCAGAATGATCGAGGAGCTGGAGCAACTTCTCTATGAGGAAAGGTTACAACGTCTGGGTCTGTTTAGCTTAGGAAAAAGGAAAGGGGAGACGAGACAAAGGTGCACAAAACTACGCATGGTATGAAGAAATGGATACCTCTCCCATAATACTAGACCCCCAAGGGGGTCATCACCTGAAGCTGAATGTGGGGAGATAAAAGGAAGGCTTCCTTCACACAGCACGTAGAAAAAACGAAAATTTCTACCACAAGATACAGTGACGGCCACCCATTTGGATGGCTTTCAAAGGGAATTGGACACATTCATGGAGGAGAAGGTGTCAGGATTCCTTTAGCCCCCACTTTACTTCTAAGCTCAAACATACACAGACAAGAGGCTTCAGTCTACAGCTTTTAATCCATTACTTCGCAGGGTCATACAGATGCAAATTCTCAGTGACTCTCAGTCTACAAAGGAATGCCTTCAGGGGATTCAAAAGGAAGCTGCTTGCAGAAGAGGGAGGTGGTCTGACTAGCCTAACTTAAGTGGGGGGAGGTCCCTCTCTTCTCGTGAGGCCTCTAAAGCAGCTTTTCACGCAAGACCAATCCGGTAGACCATCTAAGTTCCACCCCGGCCTTCTATCTCTTTGCTCTGCGCCTGCGTCTGGCATCTATTAGGTCAGACTCCCCAAACCCCGCCTCCTCCTGTTCGCTGCCTCTCACAGGGGGGGTGAAGAGGGACACCTCCCCCCAGCTGTGCCACCAGACATCCAGTTTTAGAGTCCATTTCAGACCGTGTGTGTATCTCAGTCTCACATGGTGGAATGCTCCTCCCTTCCCTGCCCCCAAATTCCCCGCAAATAGATAACTAGCATATCAGGGAGAACGCCAGACTGGAAACGTTTCCCCTGACATGCTAGTTTTCTATTTGCAGGAAACTGTTTTGTAAGGAGAACAATTCAGTCACGTGAGACCCCATTTACTGTCTGAAATGGCACAGCCCACACACAGATTTATCCACTCTGTGAGAATGAGGCCTTTGGCTAAGCGAACAAATGACCAGACACTACAATTCTCTGGTAACCAAGGAAGTGCGGGTTGCACCATGTGCCGAAAGATCCTGGCTAAGCTGAAATTGGAACCCAGGCCACCAAATCCAGCTTTTTACTCACCACGGCTATCCAACAGTGACCGCGCTGTTGTGGGAGGCACCCCCAGATCTGTTCAATTTTAGTCATGGGAAAAAGCCATGGCACTTCTGAGGCAACAGGAGAGGACAGATCAGAGGCTGTGAAGAGGAGAGTTAACCTGGCTAGCAAAGGCAAGAAAGCTACAGCTCAGCTCACCTGTGCTGAAGGCCTCTCCTGCGTCCACAGTGAGTTCTGCTGGTCTTTGGGAGTGGCGATGAACATGGCAGGGAGCTGAGGCCGGGCAGCCACAAAATGGCTCCTGATCGCCACGTAATCTGCATCTGGATGCAAAAGACCCCAAAACATCACAATGTCAGAAGCTTCGGGGGGGGGGCAGGACTCAACATCTGTCATAGATTTTAAAACATAGCTGACTTTGCTTTATTGGACATGCTGAGAAGACTACTGAAAAATGATAATCTACCAGTTTTAAAACAATATGTCTTATTATGAAATGCAAATGCTAAATAGTAATGACAAATTATTAAGAATCTGAAAACATAAATAAGTAAGAAGTATTATATGAAAAGGAAGCTAGAGACACAAGGAGGTTCACAATAAATTCTGGGTAACTAGCATAAAAATAATAGTCAAGTTGACCTGGATGAAATCCAAAGATAAAATGCTGATTCAAAAGTTTATCACTTGGGCCAAACATTTACTTGAGTAATGAACAGTGTCAGACTGTAATATTACAGGTCAAAAATATACTTAAAGTTTTTGCTTATCAATTAATGAGAAAAAATATTGTGTGAGGTATACACATCAAAATGCTTGATATACAGATGTCTAGAAAAATTTATAAGCTTAGACAGCATCACCGATGCAATGAATATGAACTTGAGCACACTCCGGGAGAGAGCGGAGGACAGGAAGGCCTGGCGTGCTATGGTCCGTGGGGGCACGAAGAGTCGGACACGACTGAACGACCGAACAACAACAACAACAGCCTGAAAGGTGTACACGTAAGCTTTTTATGCACATTCCAATTTTAAAAGAATGTTTAATAACAATGAAGTAATTAAGACTGTGAGCCTAATTTATAGGACAGTAGATAATATTAGTTATGACATAATTTCTATACAAAAAGGGTATAAATATGTGCCGATTTCAGAATGCAAGAGCTGCTTCTTAGAAGCTCCCTAGGTCTGTGTACCTGTCTGCTAAATAGCCTATTCAATACTGAATAGGGAACTTGGTACTTAGAATGAGATCTCTCATTCTTAAGCTATTAAGACTTAGGGAGCAATCCTATGGGGATAGGCGGCCGCCTCCAAACTCGGAGGCGACTGTCTATCCAATGCACAGTGGGAGAAGTGTGGAGTGGATCATCTCCTCCATGCTTCAGCTGCCCTGCATTTGTGGCTGGACAGCCGATTTCAGCTGTTTAGCCGTGGGACGTTGGAGTGCAGGGTGGGGAGGCCAGATGACAAATAGGAAGTGTCATACCGGCACTTTTGCACTCCCACTTTTGCACTCCTCCCCACTCCCCAGGAACGCCCCCTTTCCCGTGCTCCACGCTGCTCTTCTGAGCGCAGAGGCGATTTGTGCTGCCTATGAGGCAGCAGGGGAGGGGGTGGGGAGGCAGTTCTCCGGGAACCGACCTCGGAGTGCGGGCTCCGAGGTCAGTTCCCGGAAACTGACCAATCCTATGGCCGTCTAGCTGCTGACTAGCGGCCATAGGATTGTGCCCTTAAAGATCTGTAGCAAAGCTCTGTTTAACAACAGAGATGTTTTAATGTCAAGATATGCAAGTTATATTCGTAAGTGATGTTATGAACATATCCGTAATAAAAATAAATGGATCAAAAAAGATTTTCCTGTACTAATTCATGTTAGTACAAAACCTAGATTGCAACCCACAAAACAATCCTAGCTGTGCACTTTGTTTTGCAGTATTTAATCTGCTATTAAGTAGAAACAGACAGCTAAATGCTCTCAAAGTACTGAATTGTAGACAGATAGCTCAAACAAAGTCCCTAAACCATAACACATTTCTCCAGCGCTCTGCATCTCCAACGATCGATGCCGGAGGAAGAGAAGGGAAGGGCCATGGCTCAGTGACAAAGCGCATACTTTGCATGCAGGAAGACCCAGGCTCAGTCCCTGAGGTCTCCAGGTAGGGCTGGGAAAGACCCTTGTCTGGAACCCTGGAGAGCCTTGGCCTGTCGGGGTAGGTGGGCAAGATGGAGCTGGTTGGGCCCATGGGCCCAGGCGGTCTCAGCCAGCTTCCTACATTCCTAGATCACGCTTTGGGCAGTCCCTCTCTGGCAGCCACAAGGCCCACCAGTCAGAAGCTCTCCGCTCCCCTAACAAACCGCCTGCACTCTGCTATGGAGGCACGATTCACCAATCACATACCTTCGACCAGGAGTGGGCTACTTGCGGCCCTCCAGAGGGTTTGGCCCACAACTCCCATGATCCCGCACCACTAGCCAAGCTGCCTAGGGCAGATGGGAGTTGCAGGCCAAAACCTCTGGAGGGCTACAAGTTGCCCAGCCCTGCCTTAAACACACACCCCAGGTTACAGAAGTAGGCAACCTCCAGATGTTTTGAACTACAACTCCCACAATCCCTGACCACTGGCCATCATGGCTGGGGTTGATGGAAGTTGTAGTCCAGAACAGCTGGAGGGCACCAGGCTGCCTACCAGTCACACACACAATGACACAATACGGAAGCTTATCTTCCATGGCAGGCAGGAGCAGGACAGCGCCCGCCAAACCATAACAGAGCAGAAGACAGATGCAGGCACGCAGCAGGATGGGCTGTTCTACAGATCCATGTTATTGTCTTGGTCAACTGTACTTATTCAACAGGTTTTGAAAAAGAGGAATGTTCTAGGCAACACTGCATTCTGCAAGCTGTATTCGTCAGGCAAATCAAACACATTTGCATACCACTGTCTCATTTGAATAATGTATTCTGCTTTTTGCTAAGTATGGGGAGGGGGGAGGAGATAAGCAGGGTACTGGAGCCCCCTCTGGACCTTGAGAAATCGGAATCATCCACCTCTACTCTGCAGCTTCTCAGATTTCAGCAAGCTTTGCCCATATACTGTCAAACACTTCCTTACAGCCACGAGGGCTAGCACCTTAGTAAAAGTGAACACTCAGATTCTTTGGAAGCTAAATTTGGTGCTAAGATAAATGCACTTCTACAGAAACACAGAGGGGAATTGCAGTCCAGATTAACAATGCTGTGCTATAGGCATTCAGGCACAGTCATGATCTCTGGAAAACGTGCCTAAAGAGTAAAGAATTTTGATCTCTTTTCTTGCATCATCTGGAGCTCTTTGGTCTGCAAACACGTTTCCTATAGTGCACCTGCTTTCAGTTTACGGCATGCAGAGGTCAGTCTCTGGAGCCCAGCGGGTGGGGACGATCACTTCTTTGAGTCATGAGCTGAAGAAGATAACCTTTGTTCTCATCCATCTCAGAATCCAGGTATCTGAAAAAATGCAGCCCTGCCATGTATTGACCCCCTGATCTACGTGCACAGCCATGCCAAGGGCGTTTCCTTCCGGAAGCACCATTGCAAAATTAAATTAAAATAAATTAAAGCATTTCTCATTGTCTAGCTATCCCTCCTTTAGATGTGTGTGTGTGTGGGGCGGGGGAGGGATTGCAGACACAGATGCAAGATGCTGGAGAAAAGGGAGGGGGGAACACCCCACAGCATCCTTACCCAACCTGACACCCTCCAGAGGTGTTCGACAACAACTCCCAGTATCCCCCAGCCAACACATCCGGAGGGCACCAGGTGGGAGAAGGCTGATACAGTGCCATCAGTATCAAAGTTGAAACTAAACTATTCAAAATATGTTCAAGAGCAAAATGCCTTGCCAGGTTACAGACCTGAAACTAAAACCATGGAGGGGAGGAGAGGAGAAGCAGGAGTGCAGCTTTCCCCCTCCAGCTTGAAGCCCTTCGGATAACTCACTGCTCAGGTGGCCAGGTGCACAGCAGATGCCTCCAGAGACCTTCTGGGGTGAATGCAGCTCCAGCTGCTAGTTTAGCAGCTGTTCCAAAGCGAGAAGCTTTCCTGGGAAGGCAGCAGCCGCAGTTACTTTCCCCAAAACTTAAATCTGCCCGCAGGAGAAAGGAACCGTCTCCCATATCTTCTCTCAATGAATGGCCTTTAAAAATAATTGTTAAGCTACTGCTTGCTTCATTTTTAGTCATGTGGTTGATGCCACATTTTGGGATTATTTTTCCCATGTTTCAGCTGCTTGGATATTTACCTCTTCCTTTACAATTATTTTGAATGATGGTTGCTGATTTTAGAACTTAAAAAAATGCTTTTAATGTGTTTTATCGTTGGTTTTGTTGTACTTAAGTAGCCTCCAATGTTAGTCCTACGTAGAGTACACCAAGTGAAATGAATGAGACGCAAGTTAGTTATGACTAATTTAAGTCCTGTTTATTTCAATGGGTCTACTCTACATAGGACTAACATTGGATACTACCATTTCTTTTTTGTTGTATATGTTGTCCCGGGTGCTTTGGCTACAGGATGACTCATAAACTGAGTTATGATCATGATGATGTGTGGTGAAGACAATGTTGAAATGACTTTTCTTGGCCAGCTTCTCCTTGTCTTCAATCGGTCAGCCATCGGCACTAATCACAAAAGGCAAGGAGTTCAGTGCAGACACTGGCAAATCTTTCATGTGGTCCCAAGTACCCTATCATGGGCACAGGAAGCAACATCTGACCCAGAGCGAACACACCTGCAGTGCACTGCCTCGGAAGCCATAATGAGGGGCACAGAAAGGGTGGGGCTCAACTGCTGAGAAGCAACGCCAGAAATCCGGTCATGCTAGGCCAGGCATTACTTTGTCCATATGGCTGTGGCATGGGGTGGGGGGAACACCTTAGGGAAGGTTTTTTTTTTTTCAGGTGTGCATTAATTTGTGCTGTATCTGATACCCAGCCAAAAGTGTGTGCTTGGCACACCCTGAGGGAGGAGGGCTTGGGGCCTGATTGGGATGTCATGTCGTCAAAGGAAACCAGGAGTCAGAGCCAAGGAGCAAAGTCCAGAGTCAGAGCTGAGGAGCGAAGCCAGGAGTCAGAGCCAAAAAACAAACCAAAACACACAACAGAGCTACGAAGATTGTTGTTGCTCATGTCCCAGCACAAACTGGATGACATGACCCCCCAGCCCTTGGGACTTCCAGAGTGCAGCAGAGGATTCTGATGAGGACAAGGCGCAGGATACTTCCTTGGAGGTAGGACAGTCAGTGCCTAATTCAAGGCCCTCCAAGCCAGAGGACATAGCCCTGCCATCATCCTCTGACTCAGAGGATGAGTCCCTGGCAGAAACTCCATCTCCCCTGCCTCACAAAAGTCTCAGACTACAAAGTCATGCAAGGACCCTTTATCAGTCCAGTCAGCTCTTCCAGGAGAGGTGGGGCTGACCACACTGCAGGTCTTGTCGGCCTACATAAGGCTTCAGTTGGCTTTAGCTCCCTGCTGAGACAACAGCCTCCAATTGTCCTATTTCCTGCCTTGATCGTGCTACCAGCTTCCCCTGCGAGCCTCAAGGGATCATGGGACGGGACACTGGAAGCCATTAAAAGCCCTTCATGTCCAGGAGAGTCCGATGGCCAGTCCAGATCTGAGGACACTTCACTGCCCAGGAAGATGCCCCAAGCTGTAGCTCTGGTGGCTCACTGCACAGGGATGCACTGCACAGACTCTGCACACCGAGTCAAGGGCTCCCGGTTCAAGCCCACAGAGCTCCCAAGATGCTGAGCTTCAGAGGTGCCCAAAGAGTCTTTAAGAGCCAGTGCAACTGTGGGGGCAAGGCCCTGCTGTCCTCCACAGGTCCATGTTGAGAGAGGGGGAAACTGGGCTCACCTCTTCCACAAAGGAGGCTCAGAAAGCAGCAAGACCATGGTTTTTCTCTTACTGTGCCTGAGGTCAGGAAGAGGCCCTGCCCTTCTACAGATTCCAGAGAAGGGTCAGGGCTCTTGCCAGATTAAAAAAAACCCAACTTGCCAGTGGTGAGAGCACTGGTGTTTAAGGACAGTGGCATTAGTTTGTTTTTACAAAAATCAGCCAAGGAAAAAAATTTAAATGGAAGGGGGAACAACAGTAATGGACAAGACTCCTTACATTTTAACAAATATATTAAATTGTTTAAATAAACTGGAAGTCTGACAAATACACCATTTATAATAAATCACACTTTCAACAACTTTACACAGTAGGGTCAGTCCAAACACAGACTGTGTGAGGCTCCGCAAAGGAGCCTCCATTTACAGAACTAATAAGCGTGTTCCACTTTGCTGGAAATGTGTCCGCCTTCGCCAAGCCTCTCTAGATAACCTTATCTAGTTCGTTTTTCCATGACAACAATTTCCCCAAACACGTCAGTACCCGGAGTCTAGGGCAAACGGACCCACAGGTTTCCACAGCTCGGCAGGGATGGCAGCTATTATCTGAGGTTTATGCACTATGTTTTCCAGCTCTTTGGGGGGAGAGCCCATGCACAGACACCAACGGAGCAGCGTTCGAGGTCTGCCCTGTTATTCTGCTATTCACATGATGTTCCCCTCTCCAAAATCTGGGAGCGGCCTCACAGGTTTACCATGAGCCTTGAGTGCGGCAGGCTTGCCAGCAACACAGCTAGGGTGTTTTATCCGAGCAGTTGAGCTGAGGTGGGGGAAGGTTCCCATGCTGAGTAAGCCTGGAGTGGCCTCGGCCATTTTAGAGGAGGCAGAAGAATGGCTTTGGGAGATAAACCCTCAGGTTGCTTTAGATCTGCTTCCCACGTCCTTCATAAGACATCTGGGTTGCCACGAGGTTGCAGGATTGAAATATGATCGTTTTAGTGCGCATCAGTCCTCGAGACGAACATGAGCGCTGAAGTATTCGCTTTTCAAACTCAGAGAGCAAACAGGACACCTGTTCTAGGGCAGCGCGATTGTGTTCAGTGGCGGCTGGGGGCGCCGATGTCAGTGGGGCGACGCACCCACTCCGGGTTTCAGTCAGCACCAGTCAGAACTCTAAAGGAACTATCCAAGGTGCTTGGATAGCTCCTTTAGAGTTCTGACTGGCGCTGACTGAAACCCAGAGTGGATGCACTGTCCCGCTGACATCGGCGCCCCCAGCTTCCACTGGATGTGAATATGAAATGTCTATCTGGGTGGAGTTGGAACAATTAATATTCTTGCCTTGGAATCTGGATGTGAATTGTACACCAGATAGAGCAGGGTTGGGGAATCTCAGGCGCAGGGCCTGGCCTTCCTGGGGTCCCAATCCAGTCCTCTGGGGTTCCCAAATGGTCACATCCCCTTCCCACAAACATCAATCGTGTGGTGGTTTTCCCAGCTTTTGTGCAGTTTCCCCCCCATTCTCTGAAGGTTGAAATGTTTCTCCTAAGACTTAGTGACTGACAGGAAGAGCTTTCAGCTACAATATGCTGTCATTTGTTTGGCTTTTTGGCTCCGCCCCCTTTGCATTCAGCCCCACCCACCACTGGAACGCAGCCCCCGAGAGCTTCTCCAAAACGGAATTTGGCCCTTAGGCTGAAAGGTGTTCAACACCCCAGAGACAGAGGATGATCTCCTCTTAAGCATATCTTTGTTTCTGAATAGGCCTTGCTCTTCCGGTTTCTGCACGGTTGGCATTTATTAGTGCTGCGCTGAAAATTTTGACTCTACCATTTTCGGCATTTTGGGGCCGGGGGTGGAGGAAAAACGAAAACTCTGGAGAAAGAGGCTGGAAGAGGTGAGAATTTCAGGGAATTTTCTCTTGGGGAGGGGGACAGGGTTTCCACATACCTTTTTAAGTCTAGGCAGTTCTTGAGGGGTCTTCTTTCTTTTTCATTTTTTTTTTAAACACCCCTTGCACTTGCAGGAGCCCAGGACTCTTCTCCAGCCTGGCAGTTCTTTCTGAACTCCCAGGAGACTATGCGACCTCGTCCTCTCCAACAGGCATTCAGGAAGAACTGCAGGGATGGAGAAGAGTCCTTGGCTCCTGCAAGTGCGTTCTTTAAAAAAATAAAGAATAGACAGAAGGCCCCTCAAGAACTGCCTACACTTAAAAAAAGGTATGTGGAAACCCTGTCTCCCTCTCCAAGCAGAAAATTCTCTGAAATTCTCCCCTTCCCTGCAAAAGAGGCAGAAAAAACAATGCCACTTTTGCGGGGAGAGAAAAAGTTCCCGAAAATAGGAGGCAGGGTTCGGCACAGCACTAGTATTTACTGACATGCTAAAAAAGGAAATGATTTAGAATGAGTACTAGGGGTAAAACCAGTAGAGCACATTTATGTAAGGAAGGAAGGGAGCTCCTATGAATGGTCAACTCGTTTCATGAACAGCGTGTGTAAAGCAGCCAGTAGAAAGAGGTTAAATTCTAAATGATGGAGCTTATGAGCAACTTCATAGAAAGCTAAGATGGAATATCATTATTTTGTATTAAAAGGAGAAGCTGACGAAGTCTGGTAAGAATCCCTGCAGAGGGTTTTCTGGAATTTGAACCAGCCCAAAGAGAGCACAGGGGGAAAATTCCTGCTTGTTACAGGGATCAAGTATACTGCCTCTGTTGCTATCAAAGAAACAGCTGAATCAGGCCCTATTTTTGACCAGGTCAACTAATGGTCAAAGCGCTGTACGGTTCTATGTTTTATGTAACTCTCTTTCGAAAGAAGCTAATTTGTGGTAGGGTTATGACAGACAAAAAGAAATACTTCCTCACAAAGCACATAAGTTAGCTTGTAAATTAGAGCAAGATGTTGCAAAGCTGCAGCTTACAGCCAAAGGAGATATGACACAGCAGGTCAGCGAATAAGATCTCTCACCCAGGACCTCGGGGGGGGGGGTGTTGCAGCTGGGGGAGTCAGGAGAGGGCAATTTTAAACTGGGAAAGTGGTGCTGATAGGTGTTAAACCCCCCATTCCCCTCCACACACGCACAATGCTGTGGTCCCAATCCAAATCCCCCTCCACACACACACAGTGCTGTGGTCCCAATCCAAATCCCGCTCCACAACTATTATTAACATCCTATTCATGTATATTTTGGCCCTGAGATTGGGTTTTTTATTTTAAGAAAGGGCTAGGCAAATTTTTATTTATTTATTATTAAATTTATTAATCGCCCACCTGGCTGGTCACCCAGCCACTCTGGGCGAAGTACAACGCACAATAAAACAGTTTAAAACAATAAAATTCTACAATAAAAACATGTTCTAAAATACCCTAACCCACCCCAAATGCCTGCCTGAACAACCACGTTTTTAATGCACAACGGAAGCTCATTAAAGCTTCCATTAAATTTAAAGGAGAGAGACTCAAGAGAAGTCAATCAGCAGCCATGAGCCAGGGCAGATAAGTGGAACCCTCTTGTACAGTGATCGTGGGTTGGATCCAGACTTAGAATAGGCCCACTGACATCAGTGGGACTTAAATTAGTCATGATTAACTCCCACAGATGTCCATGACTTAAGTCTGGATTCACCCCATTATCTCTCTGAATAGCTAATGCTGGCCACCCCACCCACTTCATGTCCAGGGGCATCTGTCCGGCTATTGCCGGAGAGGGAATAAGGGATCCAGAAAGCCAATTGTTACATTCAAAGAAAATGATTATACACGCTTAGGGTGCGGTTAATATGGTGAAATCAAATGTCCTTTAAAACAAAAGAAGCAGGAAGGTTTTTAAGCAGCAACGGTAGAAACCGGATTACAAGCCACCTGGCTTTGCCACAGGGATCGGATAACAAAATCCCTTGGAAACAAGGTGTAAGAATCCAGGAAATAGTCATAAACAATGGTGCAATGCGGGTTTCTGCCATTTGTCCCTTTTGAGGCAAGCCCACACAAGGAAACCTTGGGGGAGAGAGTTCACCATCCTGCAGCCCTCAAACATCACTCACAGTTAGGAAAAAAAATGCACTGAGCACATCTGCCTCCCTCATTCCCCCCTCACCTTTGAGCTCAGCGTTCAGGTTCACCACGAGGGGGCTGTTCTTCCAGTCAAAGGTGGTGAGCAGGTGAAGGAAGCGTAGGAAACCCACCTGAGGAGAGCTGTGGGGAGCGGGAAAAGGCATGAGAGGGGGTGGGAGGTATCACACACCAAGTTTCCAACCACCACCTCGCAGCCTGAGAAAAGCTCTGACAAAAATTACTTCTTGTGATGACTGGAGGTTAAAAACAGACATACTTACAGGGTGATCTGATGCGTATTTACTTAGAAGTAAGCCCAACAGTGTTGAGTGGTACTTACTCTCAGGTAAGTGTACAGAGGACTGCTATCTAAGGATATCTTCATACAGAGCAGGGGTGGGCAGTATGTGGCCCTCCAGACCACCGGTTTTGCCCTATAACTTCCATGATCCCTCACCACTGGCCACGTTTGGCTGATGGAAGTTGTAGGCCAAAACATCTGGAGGGTCACCAGCTGCTCACCCCAGTACAGGCGAACAGTAAAGAGAGAACACTCCCCTAGATTTCCCTTGTGTGTCATACAGGGATAGGGGCATCTCTTCAATGATGATGGTAATAATGATGATGGCAGTGAAGATGCTTACAGCGGAAACGCCACCGCCGTTTACACATTTAGGGGCTAGCGCTGGTGTAGTGGAGAGAGGGTTGGGTCCAGACTGAGTTAGGCTGCGATCTGTACCCACTTACCTGGGAGTAAGCCCGCTGAACTGAATGGGACTGACCTCTGAGTAAAGGATGGCCCCGTTAGCCATTCTCATTGAACACAGTGAGCACCTTAAGTCCCGCTGATTTCAATGAGAACTAAGCACAACTTACAGCACAATCCCATGCAAGTCAGCTCAGAAGTAAGCCACACCAAGTTCAATGGGACTTCCTCCTAGGGAAGTGCATACAGGATTGCAGCCTTAGTCTGGATCCAACCCTGAGCACCCTTCTTGGATTGAGGGGACCTGGGTTCAAATCCACACGAAGCAACAAGCTCATTCCGCCACCTCGGGTCAGTCAGACACTCTCAGTCCAACCTACCTTGCCGGGTTATCGTGACATCAAATTCCCTCCCTTTAAAGCAGGGATGGGGAACCTGCGGTTCTCCAGGTGTTCCTGGACTCCAACTCCCATCAGTCCCAACCAGCATGGTCAGTGGTGAGGGATGATGGGAGTTGTAGTCCAGCAATATCTGGCAGGCTTCAGGTCCTCCCATCCCTGGTTTAAAGTAACCACTACCTATTCCAGCCTTCTGCAACCTGGTGCTCTCCAGATCTGTTGGACTACAATGCCCAACATGCTGGATGGGGGATGCTGAGCACTGCAGTCCAAGACATCCGGAGGGCACCAGATTGAGGAAGGCTGAGCTGTTTGGTAGCGATGTCAGCCCTGGAGACGGAACACTGGACTAAAGTTGCCTAGGTCCAATCCAGCAAGGGTATCTTCCCACATTTTGGGAAGCCCACAAGCAGGTCACCAAGTCAGCAACCTGGTTCTGCCGCTTGTCCTGGCGCTCACAGACAGACTCCCTCTGGCACAGAGATGCTGGAGAAGCCCTGCCAGGGAGTAACGAAGGGAGCTGATCAGGCCCAGGAGGCTGGGGAGCAGATGCCCTTACCTGGGCGCGGTAAACGGCGCTGGGCTCAGGAAGAGGAAGGCCGCCAGCAAATCCACGCACTCCTCCGAGAAGCCGTCGCTCAGCAGCTGGGCGCTGATCCAACGTTTGGCGAGCCGGCTGGTGCCGCTGAAAGCGGGGTGCTGCTGCTGGAGGCTGCGGGGAGGAAGCAATGCAGCTGGGGAGCCGGCTCTGCCTCTCTCCGGACCGAAGTCCCGCACAGCCCCGGGAGGGGGCGGGCTCCACAGCACAGCTCAGGCCTGCCTAGGAGTGGGGGCGGTGGCGGGGGGCAAATCTCCTGCTTCGTTTCTTGCCTGGGGGGGATGCCTCACGACAAAACACAGTCCAAGTCCCCCCCCAAACGTAAAAGTGCAATGTGGTACCCGCAGGTCCCGGCCCCAGGCCAAGGGGCAAAGGAAGCTGAATCTTGGGGAGGAGGCAGCCCCCTGAGGCTGGAAAGCTGAAAGCTCAAGCCCCAAAAGGGGGGGGAGGGTGTTGTAATGTTTTCAATTACGTATTTCTTTATCTTGTTTATGTAATTTTATATTGTATTTTAATGTGAACCACTTGGGGATTTTAATATAGCAAGCAGTATAAACATTATTATTATTTTTTATTTATTTTTATTTCCCAGGGCTGTCAGTGAGAAAAAGTGGGTGTCAGGAGGGTGTCCAAGCATAGAGCTGTTGCCCTGAGAAATAACAAAGCACAGGAGTACAGACAAACATCCCTGCTGCAAGAGGTTAGACCTGGCCAGGCTGCACCCCCCCACAGACACATCTGCAAAGGCTCAACCAGGAGGCTTTCTTCTCGATGGCCACAAGCCATCTTGGCCTTTCTCCCCTTCAGCCTTGGCTTCTCCCTCCCTTCCCACAGAGAATCAGGTCTGACAGCAGACACCACGGCCTCCCCTGAACACGGTCCCAGGAGAGGGGAACATGGTCTCCTTATTAATTAGTTATTATTATGATCAACCTTCATATGCCGTCTCTTTTGCGGAAAAGCCATCACGGCACAACAGCTTAGAACTATAAAACACAAGGGCATTAAAAACATTAAAACAATTACATCATACAGGGCACCATCCTATACCTGCTTAGACAGAAAAGAAGTCCTACAACTCCCAGCATTCCCCAGCCATAGAGTAGCTGGCTGGGGAATGCTGGGAGTTGAAGGAAGGACTTCTTTCTGTCTAAACTGGATTGCGCCCTAAAAAGCCAGAACTAAAGGGACGTCTGTTCACACCCTTTCTGAAGACCAAGAGAGGGGGGCCAGGCGTAATTCTTGGGGGAGGGCATTCCACTGTTTGGGAGCAACGCAGGTAAAAGCCCTTCATGGGTGCCTGACAAATGGGTCTCTGTGGGGTCGCAGTGCCCTCGGAAGGCTCTCTACAGCAGATCCGGACAGGGTCATAGGAAGAGCAGCGATCCCTTACACAGCCAGGCCTTAAGCCGTGTACAGTTTTAAAGGTTAAAACCAGCACCTTGAATTCAGCCTGGAAAGGAACTGGCAACAAGTGCAGGTCTTTAAAGACACACTCAACACAGTCCCAACACCATGCCCTGGTTAGCTGCCGCCTTTTGCACCAGCTGAAGCTTCCAGACAGTATTCAGGGGTAGCCCCACGTAGAGTACGTTGCAGAGATCAAAGCGTGATGTAGCTAAGGCATGGAGGACTGTTGCCGAATCAGCCCCTGCCAACCCAGGGGGTTCTGCTCCTCTTTTACCCATGAAGAGAGCTGGTCAAGTGCGGCAAATGCAGTGTCTCCAGCTCCAGCCGCCGGGACTCCTGGTTGTCCTGGTATTTCAGCATCCCCTCAGGGGTGACCACCTCCTTCAGGACCTGGGGCTCCCGGTGGTAGGCCACTTGGAGACGGAAGACGTAGCCGTCCTGAGGAAGAGGTGGAACAATCAAAGGGAGAAGATTTGCTCCCTCACCCTTCCTTGCCTCTCTATCCTGATTTAACTTGCCAGCCCATAATACCATCCCCATCACACTCTCTGTGCAGAAGGACTGGCAACTGTGATACACATTCGCAATTATGAGCACAGAACTGACGGTGGGAGTGGACTAAGTAGTGCTGCCATTCAATGAAACATATCCTAGCTGGTTAATCATACCAATTATAGCTGATTAATCCAGTCACTGAGCATTTATTTATTTACAATATTTGTATACTGCTCCATACCCAAAACAGATTTCGGAGCAATGAACACAAACGATAAAACAGTAAAAAGCCTAAATCTTAAAATAAAAAAAATGCAGAAGAAAAAGCCTCTCTGTTTTTAGATGATCTATGTCAGAGCAGGCACTGTCTTAGAACAGGGCTGGGCAGAAAGTAGGACTTTTTGAACTTCAACTCTCAGCATTGCTGACCACTGGTCATGCTTGCAGGGCTTCTGGGAGTTGGTCCAAAACATCTGGAGAACTGCCCACCCCTGTCTTAGAAGAGGCATCCCCTTCCTTAGGAGAAGGAAGAATGTCTCTTCTAACAGAGTGCCTCCCACCTAAATTTGTTGTAAAATAGTCTATGGAAAATAATTCATAATTTTGAAAAAAACTGCTGCCCGATTAATCAGGAGTGTCTTTTCAAAACCGACCCAAAGCAGCTGGCACCAGGGCTGGAATATTTAGATGATTAATTGGTTAGATCTGAATTGATTAAAAAGCATCAATTCAGATCTAGCCAATTAATCATCTAAATGTTGCAGCCTTGGTGCCAGCTGATTTTGGGTTCCTTCATCTGAAAATAAAAGGCTGTGATCATGTTTATGCACTTTGGGGCTGCGTTTAAACCAACACAGGTTTCACGTGCTCCTGCTGCGGTGGGCCAGAGGTGTGGGCTTGTGCATTCTACACCTGCACTGGGAACACGAACACACACACACACCAAAAGTGGTATGCATGAAAATAGTGGTTCAACTACAGTGTTGACCTGGAAGCTGGTTAGCACACAAGTAGATGGAGGCATAAAGGCTTTCCAGATTTGCATTTTTTACAAGGGAACAATTGTCAGAGCATCAGCAAGGGAAGATAGCACTAAGCAAGAGAGGACCTGGTATATGGAATGAATTCCTATCGTTAATGTTTGTGAACTGCCCAGAGAGCTTTGGCTATTGTGTGGTATAGAAATAAATAAAATTGTTTCCTTTTTAAAAGGAAATAAATTAAGGTTCTAATCCTCATGAGAGCAGAAAGAGGAGTTGGAGTCCACATCCCCCTTCGACTTGTGCCTGGTCCCCACTCTCTCTGCGTTCAGGAAACAGGTTAAGACATCTTTTTAACTTGGCTTTTAAAATTGCTGTTAAAGCTTTTAATTTGTTTTTAATGTTTTATTGCATTTCAATTTGATTACAGTTTTTATTTTCCGCAAAATAAAATTCTGTAAATTTTATTTTGTAAACCATCTTGGTTGGCATCAGAAAGGCAATTTAAAAATACAGTAACTAAATAACTGAGGGCACAATCCTATGCATGATTAGGCAGAAAAAACGTTCTGGCTGGGGAACGTATGGCTAGCTGGGGTATACTGGGAGTTGTGGAACTTTTTCTGTACCTAAACATGCATAGGACTGTGCCCTAACTAAATAAATTCTACTACCCTGTCACTCTTAGTGAAAGAAAATTAGGGGATGGGGCGATTCAATTCTACCCAAAGCCAATTATCTAGCGCACATAAACAAATGCATAATGAGCAGCTCTCTATATGTTTTTGAGGTTCAAGAGAATCATAAAGCTGGAACGGGAACTGAAAGCACAGGTCCCAGCTCTCAGTCCTTAACAGAGTCATCCTCTCTACGACATGGGCTGACGGATTCATCCACACAATACAAACCACAGAAGGAAGTCAAGCTCACCGCAGAAGGGGGACCAGCAGAGCCAAAACCCCTTCAAGGTGACTCACGCCAAGCTACAGAGGAAAAGCAGCGTGTGGGGGCGTAGCCAACCCATTCTGGTGAAAATACCGAGTCCACTTCCTGCAAAAACTGGAATCACTGGGCGACTAGAGCAGGTGTCTCCAATGCTGCGCCTGCAGGAACTTCCGGCAGCGCCCATGAATGGGTCCCCAACATGGCACCCACAAAACTTTTTAAATTCCCCTCCCCCCTTTTTAATATACATACATGGATTTGTATATATCCAAGGCAATGAATACATATAAAACGCATACAACTTTCTAGCAATTATACATAGGTGTCAACAAAAGTGGACCAAATATCCAAATAAGTATGCATCTGAAGGTGGTGTCTATATGCCGCCTGTTCAAATACTGAAAGCATTCTAAGATCTTCAATCCATTGCATTCTAAGAGGTGAATGTTTATCCTTCCAGTGTTGTAATATCAATCCTTTAGCTGTCAAAAGGATGCAGATAATCCATTTACGCTGACCATTTGTTAATTTCCATGAAGCAGGAAAATAATTTAAAAGAGTGTGCACATCAGTAAATATTAAAGACTGTTCTGGTACAAAATTTACCTGTGTAATGACCTCCTCCCCAAAAGAAGCAACTACTGGACATTGCCAAAACATATGTTTAAAAGAAGCATTAGCTGCATCACAGCACCAGCAATTAGCCAATTAGACAATCCCTTATTAAAGAGCCAGTACGGTGTCCCACAGACACAAAACAAATGTTTTTGCTGAAGAAGATGCAGCCTAATCTCCCTGGACGTGACAGGTAGACGCCAAAGTGACGATCCACTGATTAGGCGTTTTGTCGTGGCACCGCAGCATGATCTCAAATTCCCAAATGTTCCCACAGGGACCCCTGGCATGGAGCTGGCAGGCCCTGGCCCTAATGAGCAAAAGAATGGCTTCCAAGAACAGAAAAGGATTTCTGGACACCCACACGCTCCAGCAGCCTCACCTTATACACATCTGTGTGGGTGGGGGCGGCTCGGCACAGCAGCTGGTGCTGTTGCTGCAGGAGCTCCGCCAGCCGCACCTGGAAGGCGGCCTTGACTCGCTGGATGGCTTCCTTGTCCTGTGGCCACTGGCCGCTCCCTTCCATGTGGCACATCACTGTAGCGAGGGGATGGAGGAGATGAGTCAGCCGAAGGGACCGGGAGTGAGAGAGAAGCAAGGAGATGGCAGATTAAGAACACAAGAAGAGCCCTACTGGATTGGAACAATGGCCCAGCTCAGCCCCCCTTGACCTGCTGCCCTCCAGAAGGGTAGGGCTGCAGCTTCCACACTTCCCAGCCAGCATGGCCATTGCTGGCACAGGTGTTGGGAGGGTCAGCCAAAGAAAGGTGACAAAGCACGTCGCAAACGAAATGTTGCTCTATGATGGGGGGAGTCACTTTGGCCCTCCCGCTGCTCTGGCCTACTGTCAGGATTGCCCCTGTTGCCTACTGAACCCTCCAATAGCCAGAATCAACACCCAGACAAACGGGCTGCTTTCCAAGGCTTTAATTCCATTCAACCTAATGAAGCACAAAAATGCTAATTGCCTGAGACTCAGAGGAACTACAAAGGAACAGCCAACTAGGGGTTTCTAAGGGTTAGGACGTCAGTTGATCTCCGTCTGGGAAAAACATGGCAACTCTCTGAACTTAAGGGGTGGGAGGGGAAGATCTCCCCCTCTCCCGTGGGGCCTCGGGGCGCAGCTGTTGACGTCAAGCCAATCGGGCTGAGCGCCAAAGCTCGGCTCCTGCAATCTCTCGCTTGTGCCTGTGCCTGGCGTCTTAAAGCTCAAGTTGTCCCTCCCTTCCCATGCCTGGGTCACTGTCGCTCCCAGGGATGTGAGCAGGTGGGGCTCCCCCTCCAGCTGCGCCTCTGAAGTCTGAGAGAGTTCCTCTCCCATGAATTGTATCTCCTCCTCAGAATCAGAGCTGCCTTGGGACTCTATGGGCTCAGATACAACCCTGACACTTACATCAGCCCTGGCCAGCAGAGTCAATGGTGAGGGATCATGGGAGTTGTAGGCCAAACTGTCTGGAGGGCCACAAGTGGCTCACCCCTGCTCTATAAAATAAAGTAGCTGCAGAGGCATCCAGGACATCCTCCACCACCCATCCTCTGCTCTGAGAAAACTCGGTCCCAATAACCCATCCTTGCCTTTCACTGGGGCTATATAAGCTGGACAAGGCTTCTTCGCCAAGGGCAGAAGTGACTCTCGATCCTTGGTCCTGGCATGGTAGGCGTAATCTGGTTTCATGGGCACCGGAGGGAAAACCTAGGAAGCAATGAGAAAGGAAAGTAAACGGAAGAAGGAAAGCGGGAGCAACCCAAGAGGGTCACTTGGATCTCAAGATGGGGCGCCTCCCAAATTTAAAGCAGGCTCCTTCAGACACCTTGACCCACATGCTCTGACTTTAACAGAGGAAGACGGATCAAGAGCTGGAGAAAGCCACGGTCAGTGGGAAGGATCTGGCGGTGTCACAGCACTAGAGTTACTGACGTTTGCTAGCATAACGTTAATGCTACTGGAACATCGGAGTGACGGGAGGATGGTGCTGTGCTAATAGGCACTATGATGTTGCACTCGCATTTCCATTGCTTACGCCAGCACAGTCTCAATAGCATTAGTGCCGTGACACCGTTGGATCCTTCCCAATGGCTCTCTCTGGCCTCTCTTGTCTGGGGCTGATAGGAGAATGGTACCTTTCAAAAGCCTGTTGATGCTGGAGATCCTACAATGATCTCTGCTGGATAAGGCCAGAAGTCCATCCAGCCCAGCAGTCTCTCTCCAATAGCGGCCAGGTACATGGGAATGCAGAAGCAAGGAATGGTGATGATGGTGGTCCGGGATAGTTTGTACCCTGCATCTTGGATTCAGAGGAATACTGCTACTGAATAATTTAGCTACCACGGCTAATAATCATGGAGAGACCGTTCCTCTTCCATGAACTGGTCTGATGCCCTCTTGCGAGTCTTCCAAGCCACTAGCCATCACCGTGCCTTGCAGTGATAAGTTCTCTAAGGGTGCAATCCTATGTATGTTTAGACAGAAAAAAGGCCTACAATGCCCAGCATGCCGCAGAGGGACTGCACCTTAAGTGAATCATGTGAAGCACATGGCTATGTCACCACTGGCCATGCTGGCTAGGAATTATGGGAGTTGCAGTCCAGCACTTCTGGAGGGCACCAGGTTTGGGATGGCTGAGCTAAGGGAACACCCAAGGGGCTAATTCTGTGTAAAGCTTGTCCTCGCATGACTGCTTTTGCATCAATGCCCAGGGCAGTACACACACAGAGAAAAAACACCGCCTTGGCTCATGTAGACAGGGATGGGGCATGAGGCCCCCCAGATGTTGTTGATCCACAGCTCCTATCAGCCCTTACCCATAGCTCACCTGGCTAGGACTGATGGGACCTGGAGTCCACCAACAGCTGGATGGCCACACTTTCCCCATCCGTGGAGTAGGGATAAGGAAATGAAAGTTGGGGCTACAAGATCGTGTCAAGGTATTGTTTAGAGCAACCTTACCCAACTTGGCACCCTCCAGATATTTTGGATTGCAACTCCCATCAGCCCCAGCCAGCACAGCCAATGGTGAGGGATCATGGGAGTTGTGGGCCAAAACATCTGGAAGGCACCAGGGCGGGGAAAGCTGGGTTAGAGTAACTGTTTTTTTGTGTGTTTTTTTTACAAAACTGATCATTTTCTTTTTAAAATCAGATTACTTTATCTGAATAGAGGATGTGTGCAAAATTACGCCAATTAACGTATCCAAATGCATACTACCTGTCAACTGATTTGTGCAGTCAAGCGGCAGCCCTGGTGAAAATATATACATATTTCTCCCTTTCTAGAACCCAATGGGGTCATCGCGTGAAGCTGATTGGTGGGAGATTCAGGGCAGACAAGAGGACGGACTTCTTCACACAGCGCAGAGTCAAACTATGGAATTTGTTTCCACAAGGTGTAGTGATGGCCACCAACTTGGATGGCTTTCAAAGGGGGTTAGACAAGTTCCTGGAGAAGAAGGCTATCCATGGCTACTAGTCCTGATGGCTATATGCGACCTCCAGTACCAGAGGCAGTGAGCCTGTGTACACCAGTTGCTGGGGAACATGGGCGGGAGGGTGCTGTTGCACTCATGCCCTGCTTGTGGGTTCCTGGGTGACAGATGGTTGGGCACTGTGTGAACAGAATGCTGGACTAGATGGACCCTGGGTCTGATCCAGCACAGCTCTTATGTTCTTATATGCATGCATGGAAAGAAAATCAAAGAACGGAGGATTCAAACAACTAAAGATAGTAATTAACAGTTCATTCCTTTTGCCTCTTGGTTTGTTCTGGAGAACCTCCTTCCTGTCTGTGCAAGTTGTTAGACAAGGGGCAGGATTCTCACTTTGGGTGTGAGAGGACTTGGCCTGAAGGCTGAGACAAGCCCATGTTTCAAAACAGAGAAATTGCTTCGTTTAAAAGGGAGGGGAGTGTAGCCACAAGCCTCATGTGCAGAAAGTCACAGGTTCAATCCCTGGTGTCTGCTGCTAAAACAGGGGTGCAGAGCCTCTTTCGGCCTGAGGCTAGGCATGCTGGAGAAATTCGAGACAGACTAAAATGAGCTCAGATTTCTAAGAATCCAACCTGCAGGATCCACTGTGGGGCAACCCCTACAGGCTGTGCAGAGTCTGGATTTTTGGATCATGTTTTTACTTTCCCAAAATTTACACATATCAATTCGTAGGAAAATATGTACCTTTTTGCTGAGGAAGGTTGAATGGAAGGGGGGACAGTATGCTAAATGTTACGTACTAAGGTAAATTATGTAAACACTTATGTAAATTTTTATGTAACTACTTGCATATTTTTCCACATGACCAAAACAAAAAATGTGCATCCATCTGTGAGCGGAAGACGGAACAAAAGGCACCTGGCAATCCATGAAACATAGATGGACAATCCACGAAACACAGTCCGTACATCCCTGCCTGGAGGCCCAAATTCCATTCTGGAGAAGCCCTCAGGGGCCACATTCCAGTGATGGGCACGGCAAAAGGGGTGAGGGAAAGGGGGCGGGGCCAAAATTACCAAACATACCAGCCTGTCTTAGCTTAAAGCACTTAGCGCCAGTAATGAAGCCTTAGGGGAGACGTTTCAGCCTTTGAGAACGGGGGAAGAACTGCACAAAAGACAGGAAACCACCAACTGTTCAGAGGAAAGGGGCGTGGCTGCTGGGTTGGGGCCTGAGGCAGGCCAAATCCGGCCCCCGGGCCTGATGTTCTGCACCCCTGTGTTGAGCAGGGCTGGGAAGGACAAAGTAGGGACAATATTGGGATAGCTGGACCAGTAGTCTCCCTCAAGAGAAGACGGCTTTATTTGTTCATATGGCTGTTTTCATGAAGGACCCATAAAGCAGGAGATACCAGATTCCTGCCAGCTGCAGGATTGGCTCGGAACATTCTACCTGG
The DNA here is from genome assembly GCF_057233095.1 of Heloderma suspectum. Classification (NCBI taxonomy): domain Eukaryota; kingdom Metazoa; phylum Chordata; class Lepidosauria; order Squamata; family Helodermatidae; genus Heloderma; species Heloderma suspectum. The sequence goes on along the minus strand of NC_139459.1, from coordinate 5,355,241 downwards.
ACACCCAAACCCTGCTGCAAGATTCCCGCCCCCCACCCCCGTGTCTGCCTTCCATGGAAATCACTGCAAAAGCAGTGCTGCGGAGACATGCGTTCTGCCACAAGGCGGCCCAGGAAGACACCCTCAAATAAACCAGATGTGTCCTCCTCCAGCCCCCTTCTAGGGGCCACTCACGTCTGTGTATCGAAGAGCTGGGTGGGCCCCCTGCACAGCTGTCACCGTCAGCGGCATCCCCTCCAGGTTCCACAACTTGCGGCTCAGGTCATCGAAGGATCGGACCAGGCTCACCATGGCCTCCTCGCCGGTGCCCGTTGGCTGCGGACAACCCCAGACACACAGGCAGAGAAAGACAGCTTAATGGCACAAATCCAGCGGTAATCCATGAAGGCGGCCGCTCCGCCTCAGAAATGAATAAGCGACTAGAAAACGGCCAACAAAATGATAGGAAGCTTTTCCTCTTAGTTCTCTCTTGAATTATTTACGTACTGCATTCTGGGCCACAAATACAGCACCCGGCCGGTGTAGGCATGAAAACCAACAAGACGCCGACCTGCGACGGCCTCCAGGTGCCAAAGGATTCGCCTAAAAACTGGCAACAGCCTTTTGGCCTTTGGAAACGAGCTGTTTCTGTTCTGGCCCTCGTGTGGATTTTGTTGCTGTGCTGTTTGATTTTACGGATGCTTTATTATTATTGTTCCTGTTTAAATTTGTGGACTGCTTTTCAAAAAGCATCGTATAAAGGATTTTAAAAAATAGACAGACAACACCCTTGTTGAGAGGCACTCTGCCTTTGAGCACCAGGTACTGGGGACACACGATCGGGCAGGACAGGCACCTACATGCCTTGTTTACTGGCATCCCTGAGGCAACAGGCTGGCTCGGTGAGGGCTGGTGGCTCCGATGTCACTAGGGTGAAGCCGCTCTGGGTTTCAGTCAGAACTCTAAAGGAGCTACCCAAGGTGCAGAGCGCCTTGGACAGCTCCTTGGATAGATCCTTTGGATAGCTCCTTTAGAGTTCTGACTGGTTCTGACTGAGTGGCTTCACCGCCCCACTGACACTGTAGACACCTCCGCTGGCCTGACTGCTTTGGACGGAGAATTCTGGGCCTGCTAGTGGAACCCTGGCCTCACGAAGCAGGCCAGTTCTCACGGGCTTCAGCTCCTTATCTCTGGACCTGCACCCTGGCATGGAGCAGAGCGGCGTCTTCTCCAACCTGGTGCCCTCCAGATGTTTTGGACTACAACTCCCAGCATTCCTGACCATTGGCCAAAACATCTGGAGGGAACCGGGCTGAGGAGGGCTGTATTGGACTTTCTACCTCTCCGCTGTTCCCAGTTCCTTTCTTCTAAGAGCCAAACTACACATTACAGTAACTGCGTAGGGCGTAGCTCGGGGTTATCTTGTTTACTCTAGTGTAAGCACACATCTCCCTAATTAGGCTCCAGGAGAGGAGGATTAAACCTTTCCCCCCTACACACACACACCTTTTGCATGGGGGGGGGGGGGCGTTAACATAAAAAATCTCCCTTGACAACTATTGAAAGTTTTCTTTTGTTAATCCTCCTGCAGGAGAGGGATTTGGAGCAGCAAACAGTGGTTTAATCCTCTCCCAGAGCGTGGTGGTCCCTATCTGAATCAGGGATGCATGCACTTACACTAGAGTAAACAAAAAGATAACCCTGAGTTACACTCTGCGCAATCAACATAACATGTTATTTGGGTCTCAGCTGCCTTCCTTTGGAATACCTGCCGTCAACGACGTCAAATACTGCCCAGGGCTGTCACAATTGTTTATGTGTTCAAAACCAAAAGCTACCAGAAAAACGCCATTATGGCTAATAATACACTGGCAGACAAGAACTAGATAATATCAAGGCTGAATGACAGCAACAGGGAATAAATCAGACTAATCTACATTTTGGCAAAATCTAAGGTTATGGTTATTGTAAATCGTCTGCCTGGCAGGAAATAGCAGCTCAGTACAAAATTACAGAGCATCTTATAGGCTGCCAACCCAATAAACACAACCTACAGGGCGTATAATACAGATAAATAAGTTTATCCAGGTTATAGCAAGAGACAAATCTTGTTGGTTCCACTAAAGCTGGAGCAGTTTTCAAGGATATCTTTCCAAGACCTGGCTCGAGGAACATTATATAGGGTAGAATATCTGCAATAGCGTACAATATCTTCCATTTTCCCCTGCTAATGAATAGGGTCAATCAGCCGGTCATCCGAGTACCCCCTCTCAGAGCAAACTGAAGGCATGGTCTTCTCTCTGGCAGCTGGAGGAGAGAAAGAAGGCTGCCCTCCACAGACAGTGCCTAAATGTGGAAGGAGATGATGCAAAGTGCACATGGGACAGAATCGGGGCAGAATGCAACGCCAGGTGCCTGTACTACAGGACCATCCAGTGGCTTGGGAGAAACCCTGGATTTCGGCAGTTTTCTTGCCCAACGCAGACAGAAATACCACAGATTAAGGGCGCCACCTCTAGGCCAAACTAGTCATTGTAAACGGAAGGGGACCCCAGCCGTTTTGTGCCGACACCATCTATTACTGCCCTTCACGTGAGAATAAGAGGGACCAAACTAGAGGGAATGTTAAATTTGTGAACGCTTTTCATAGGATGCCTGTTTTTTCCAATAGCAGCTGTGGGCCTTCATCAAGATCAGGACTGTGGTGTGAGGAGAGTGGGCCTGCAGGCCTAACTGAGCCTGTGGAGGGTTGGGCACCCTCCGTGGGTCCCCTCCCCTCCCCAAGCCCTGCTCCCTAGCCTGGACGCATGAAGAGGAGGCAGGGGAGAGGAATCCACATGTTCTCTCCAATCTGTGATTGGAGATAACCACGGGATGCCCCCCCGTGCAATGGTCCCAACAAAAAGCAGCTTTGGAGGGGACAGCTAATCATCCCAGGACAGAACCCGTCAAATAAGAAGGGGGGATTTTTGTTGGGAATACAGTGTGTGCGTGCGTGTGCGTGCGCGTGCCTGTGCGGGGGGAGAGTTAGCCTCCCAATCATGGTTAGACCACCCCCTACAACTGCTGTTTAAAAAACAGACCTATCAAAGGCCTTCACACATTTAACATATATTGTCTAGTTTGGCCTCACACCTGCAAAGCCATAGTACTGCTGGAAAGACCTGATGTACACCCTGTTCATTTCAGACACCAACATTCAAGCCGGTTTTGTGTGGTTGTGTGTAGCCTTTTTTGTTTTACAGAAATCCGAACGGTGTTCCCAAAACTTGGGGTCCTCCAGATGTGCTGGAATTCAACTCCCACCATTCCCAACCAGCCTGGCCAACTGATGGGAGTTGTAGTCTGCCATATCTTCCCCAGGTTGGGGAAAGCTGCTTTAGAACTAGTTGGATCACTTGAATAAAGGGAGGGCAGGCCAGAAAAAGATAATGGTGTATGCAAGGTTGCTCATGGTGGGACATATTCAGATGATCAGTTTATTTTCTTATTATCTCATTTGATTGTTATCCCATTTTTCTACATTGAAATGCACACAGAGAAGCAAAGAATAAGAGAGTCTTAAAAGGCAAATCCTACAAAGACAGGCTGAAGAACTGGCATGTTTAGCCTAGAGAAAAAATGAGATGGGATAGGGAAGGAGAGCACAGCTACAGTTTCCAAACAGGGCTTAAGAAAGAAAAAGTAGAGCATTGGTTCATCTTTCTCACTGCTTGCAGGATGAGAAACAATGAGGCTAAGCTACAAAAGGCAGACCCAGGCAAGCCTTTTGAAGCATCTCTTGGTTCTAAGAGAGAACTACCTAGCAGGGAAGGTGCACGATCACTTTCCTTGGACGGTTTTGATGGAAAGAATGGATCAGCCCGTTGGAGACGCTAAGGGTGCAGGGTGAGAGTTTGGTCAAGGTGACATATGATGTCCCTCCCATTCTGATTCTTTAAGGGATGCATGCAACGCACACAGCAGCCTGTAATGACAACACATGTAACGACAACACAGAGTATGGGTTGAGTATGGGTTGTTGTTGAATCGTGGCTCGCTGTCACGTGTGAACCCTGCACTATGGTTTACCTCTGAGTTGTTAACTATGAACAACCCAGGAAGAGAACCCATGGTTTGTTGCTGGGCTGTGAACTCTGGGTTGTTCATGGTTAACAACTCAGAGTTAAACTGTACTGCAGGGTTTGCACAGAACAACAACCCACGATTCAGCAAAAAACTGTACTCAACCTGTACTGTGGACTGTCATTACATCTGAACCAGGTCACAGAGGGGCAAGAGTTTCCCTCTTCAGTTTAGGGATTTCATTTCTCCTTCCTCCTCCCAAACCTGTGTTGCTCAGACAGACCATCTCACATAGCTGGCTGAGGATTATGGGAGTTGTAGTCCGACACATCTGGAGGGCACCAAGTTGGAAAAGGCTGCAACACAGACGATCGGAGGCCTGAATCTCTCATGTGCTGGCCCTTCTGACAGACACGCAGGAATTCACCCATGGAGGGAAGGAGAGAAAGGCAGATCTTACCTCGCGACCCAGTTTGATCACAGTCTCCACCAAGGCGCCTGTGTAACAGATGGAAGAGTCTGGAATGTCCATGTGTCTGAAGGGTCAGAGAAAAGCAAACCAAGAGGGACAGTTAAGCAGGGACCACAGGCCATCCTCATAATCAAGTTCCCCTTCCTTTTTAAAGGAATTTTCTAGCAGTGTTAAGCTATCAAGAAGAGTTTGAGGCCCAGTGCGGGCACAATGCCCAGTGAAACCTCAGAAGCAGGCTGCAGAATTCTCGGGTTTTCGTATGAAGAATCTGGCCCGCCTTCTGTTAGGGCGGAGAACAACAGCCGTGCTCCAAGCCCAAGCAATGCCCACGCTTAAGTGTGGCCTTGGTGATGAAGGATGTTATGGTAGCACAGCCTGAGGAGCACCAGCTCCTGCTGCCACCTGAATTGCTTTGCCAGCTCAGACCACTTCAGTTCATCCAGGATCCTGTTTCCAACAATGGTCAGCATCAGCTTGATGCTTCTAGGAATCTCATAAGTACATCATAGAATCATAGAACAGTAGGGCTGGACAGGGCCTACAAGGCCATCGAGTCCACCCCCCTGCTCAATGCAGGACTCCAAGTCAGAGCATCCCTGACAGGTGGCTGTCCAGCCTCATCTTGAATGCCTCCAGTGTGGGAGAGCCCACCGCCTCCCTAGGGAATCGGTTCCATTGCCGTATTGCTCTAACAGTCAGGAAGTTTTTCCTGATGTTCAGCCGGAATCTGGCTTCCTGTCACTTGAGCCCGTTATTCCGTGTCCTGAGCTCATCCTGATGCAACAGCCATGCCCTGTGCTTTCTGCCCGGCATCTGGTGCTCAAGAGGCACATGGTTTCAGGAAATGGAGGTTTCATTTCATCACCAAGGCTAATGGGCCCCCTTGGCGATAACAGACCTATCCTCCGTGAATTTGGCTAATCCCTTTTTAAAGCCACAGCCACTTCATCTGGTAGCGAGTGACTTCAATGACAAGTTGTGTAAGGAACCCCTTTCCTTTTGCTCGTCCTGTACTCAAAGCCAAACTGTTTCATCAAATAACTATGGAAGGATGCTTTGTGTGGTCCCAGTTTCAACTCCAAGAACATCTGGAAGGCCAAAGGTCCCCCCCCCCAAATGTATAAATCCTGCTCACAAGTTCCTATCATGTTCCAGTGTTACGAACGCAAAACATTATCTCTCTCCTCTCTATACTGTTCATAATTCTATAAAAACCCTGCTTAGCTTTTTCCTAAACTAAGAAGCCCCAAACAGACTAGCCTTTTGCTACACAGAAGGTGCTCCTACCTCTTATTACTGACTGCCAGACATAGGGGCAACCCGCAGGCTGCATGTGGCTCACAAGATCCCAGGAACCCCCCTCCGAAGTTCCCCCACCGCTGATTTCGCAGCTGGAAAAAAACGTTGAGGCTGCTGCTAAGACTTCTGAAGACAGTAGATAGCGTCTCCCAAACCTCCCTTTGATCCAGCCTAGCGTGGAAGGAAAGCAAGCTGCTAGAGGAGAAACAAACTGGTCTGTTCACATCCTAGTAGCTCGCTTTCCTTCCATGATAGGGTGGGAGAAAAAGGAGCCTCTTCTCCAGGCAGCATGGAAGGAAAGCTGAGTGGAGAGTGTGTGAATGAGGAAAGTGTGTGAGAGAATGCATGCGCACGTAAGGAGGGTGCCCTCACCTCTGGATTACCAGGCCTGGGCCACCATAAGGCCTGTTCTGACAGATCTCCAGTTGGGTTCCACTGACAGGATGTGTCACCGGAAGTGCTGCCATTTTAGATGGCGAGCATCTGCCACAGCTTCCCACAGGATGAGGAAGGACCCATTATCCCATCAGTAACCCAATTACACCTCTAACTTATCCTCCTTTGGGTTACTCCGAAATGGAGTCGCCCTATGGTACTCACAACTGCAAGAGGTGACGAATGATCTGCTCTGGAATGTGGCGCTTCTGGCTCATGTTTGGTGCATCCCACAAAACCGCCTCACAGATGCCGCCATCTTGGAAACGCCTCAGCTCTGACCGCTCCCCCCAGAACTGCCGAAACTCCATTGCCTGCAAGAAGAGATATCAGGGCGGGGGACGACGACGGGGTGGGACGACACACATAAATAAAGGTTCTCCTTTTTTCTTCTTATGCTTGCTTTGTTTAAATGTCTTTTAAGGTGCAATCCTATGCATGTTTAGGCAGAAGAAGTCCTACAACTCTCAGCTGTACTAGCATGGCTGGCTAATGCTGGGAATTGTAAGAACTTTTTCTGCTTAAACACACATAAGATTGCTTCCTTAATTCATTTTTATGTATTAACGCAATTATTTAAACAAAGGAAAAAAAAAGAGCCTGTGGGGCAGACACACATTTCCTGTGCCTGCGCAGATATATGTACGAGTTAATTTCAGTCAATTTGCTTTTCAACCACTGCAGAAGAATAAATGTGGAGAAAAAAATTTGAAATATAAAGATAGCATTATGATGCTGATTGTCTTCATAGAAATACCTCTAATCCTGTTTTCAAACGATGCCAAAAAAATAAGAAGGGATTTTGAGTTTTAAAGAATAAAATGGAACACAAAGTCTAACTTTTCAGATGTTAGTAAGGAAGTAAAACATGGCAGCGAATAAGTTGGCAAGATCTAATTTCTCACAGAAAGGGAGAGCAAGAAGAGAACGTCTTTGTGGACTGTGTCTTGAAAAAGGCCCACTGAAGCCAACGGAGGGGCCGTGCCTGTTAGGCTCTGCATACAAGATGGAGACAAGAGGCAGCAGGAAACCACTTGGGTACCCAACAGAGGGCGCCAGGAGCACTCACCCCAGGTCTGTCTGCTTCAGGTCCCCTCTCCAAAACGCTGTTAGCAAAATCGGGGCTCAGCAAAAGCCCAAACGACAGGGACCCAGCATCTTTGTGCTTGGGGGGATCAGCGCTGATTGACCACTGGGGGGGGGGGGAGAATGGGAGGAGCAAATTAGGTGAGCCGGCCAGATGCCCACAACCCCCCACACATTTCCCCACAATAGGCTACAGCTGGAGTATCCTTCTTGAGCTTCTGCATGCACATGCACACACCCACCACCCAACAGTATTTGGGAGAGGTTCTCAGCTGAGGTCAGGACTGAGCCCCAGATCCTATTTTAATGCCAGCACTCAGCCATGGTACATGCAGTAGCAAGAGGAGTGCATCTGAGAATGCATAGTGCTTTTTCCTCATCAATGAAGGAAAGCAGCCTCCACCCCCAACGCGGTTTTTATAGGGTTTTTTTTTAAGCCTGTGATATTACCAACGTGAAACTAAACATAATCCCCTACTCATCTCCCGTAGTAACCCAGTTTTAGCCCGTGAAAGAGAGAGACAACCACACCGTCATTATTCGCATCTCTTAAGCCCAACGCTATGTGCAGAGATTACAACTCCATGAAATTTTGGACGTCTGACCGAGGAACGCAATGTTTGGTGATACCGAACCAAATTACCAGTTCATGGAAGGCGTATTGGTTTACCTAACCCTTGCCCCTCCACAAAATACTAGTTTAGATCCTTTCAACTGGAAATGCTGGGAACTGAACGTGGATCTTTCTGTATGCAAAACATGTGCTCAGCCACTGAGCTATGGGGCCCTTCCCCGTGTCTGAAGCTCCCTCACACTGTCTGGTGCTGACAAAATCATCCACCACCTCGCCCAGCACGGTCCTCTGTCTGGCAGCTGCTTCCCGAAGTCTAGGGCAGGGGTGTAGAACCCCTTTTAGCCAGAGGGCCAAATTCTGTTTTGAAGAAGCTCTCGGGGGCCCCATTCCAGTGATGGGCAGGGCCAAAGACAAAAGAGGCGTGGCCCAAACTATGAGCATACCTTAGGATGAAGCTTTGACTGCCAATCAATTAGCCTTAGGCATTTCAATCTTTTAAAATAGGTGCTGGGAAACCACCAAAGGACCAGTGGTTGGTGGAACTGAGCGGGGCCAGGAGAAGGGGCATGACTCTGGAGGAACCCCAGAGTGCCAGACTGAGACCCCAGGCAGGCCAGACTTTGTCCTCAGGCCTGAAGGTCTGCACCCCTAGATTCTAGGGCAAAGATGGGTCTTTTGCAGACAAGTTCCATGTTGCTGGAAAAGCCAAGGATTGAACCTGAGGACTTTCTGCATGCACAACAGGGGCCCTACAGCTTGGCTTGGGCCCAAAGTCAGTCCATGCACAGGTCAAGGGCACACTGGTGGGAAACCAGGGACTCCTCCATTCCACAAGAACCATTTCCAAGATCAGAAGGCTCTGGAAAATACAGAGCACTGGATCTCTGGAGGCTGTTTGAGGGCAGGTTCTTTGCCCAGCCACCTTGCCACCAGCTGGTACTGGTTGTGCATGCATGTCCTCCCCGCTTTTTTCAGCCACACGTTTTTCAGCCTGAAGTGGCTTCCACCAGGGGTGGGCAGGAAGCAGATCTTCAGATGTTTTGGACGTCAACTCCCAGCATCCCTGACCAGTGGCCATGCTGGCAGAGGTTTCTAAAACATCTGGCGATCTACTTTCTGCCCACCCCTGGCTTACACCACCTTAAATCCCATTGAAAACCTGCTAGAAAAAACTGCACGACCAACGTGGGCACAACATTCGACACTAAATGAAGAAAGCATCAGTGCAGGAGCGACAACACACACAGCACACCCTGCCTGAGCCTTAATATCCAGACATGCAGCAGTTGCTGCTGTAAAGCAGGGGTGGGCAAGTTTGGGAGGTCCTGGGGCCATTTTCACCCCCCCCAACCCACCCCCTGTGCCCCCCCCACACACACCTGCATTGTGCTGAAAACAATAATTTTTAAAAAGCATGTGTAGTGGCTATGGAGCACCAAAAGGGTCAACATTAGCTTGTTTGCAAGCCAATTTTGACCTTTTTGGTGCTCCATAGTAGCTATGGAGCACCAAAGGGGTAAAAAAGGGGTCAAAAGGCCTGCATTGAATACCTTAAAAAAAAATCTTTACAATTCTGGGAGACCTCGGGGGTCACAAGCACCCTCGCAGGCTGCCTGTTGCCCACCCCTGCTGTAGATTGTAAAAGGTCCTGGGAAAAAGGAATAAGGAAGATCTTCAGTGTCTTTTTAAAAACTGTGGGCTGGCCAGACCGATCTCCCTTGGAAGGGAGTTACACAGAGGGGGCGTCACTGCGGAGAAGCCCTGAGATTTAGACTGCAGGGGCACCCACAACAGGGCCTTTCTCATCACCCTCAAGATTTGGACAGAGAAGGGAAGAAGAGGAGCTTGGAAGAGTTCTCTGGATTTTCAGGGCCTGGACCATTTAGGACTTTAGGAGATTGACAGCCCTGAATGGTTTGGGGCCAGGTTATTTGAGGCCTTCACTTGTATGAGGCTGCCTGGGCCCTGAGGTCAACTTCATGGGCCCTGCGTGGAGGCCCACCTATAGGACCAATCAGGTTGGCAGATATGAGAGCTAGGGTCTCTTCAGTGGTGGCCCCATGGTTGTCAAACTGTCCCCAAGTCATATCTCTATGGCCTCTTCAGTACAGTCTTTTAAACAGGTCCTGACTCTGAAAACCCATTTCCTTTGGGTTGCCTTCTCTAAAAGCATTTATAATGCTGCTGATTTGAAACGGTTTTACATTGTGTGAATTAATTTGACAATCATGTGTTGCCGGCTGGTGAATTTGTTTTTAGACCGCTGTTTCAAATGGCTGCTTTTTACTTAAATGATAGTTGCTTTAAACCTAATGTGCCTTGTGGCCTACTAATATTTAAATAAATAAATAAATATGAAAAGACCAGAAAAATAAAGTGGAAGCTACAGGAGATCGGGTGAGTACTGTGGGCAGGGACAGCTGTTTCCACCTTGAGCGCTGTCTTTTTTAGCAGAAACGCAGGAGAAACACTATCTGAAGTAAAATTACCGGTGGAGTCTGGGGAAGACGGTGGGCCAGCAACAGGATCCTCCGGGCCAGCCCACGTTCCAGCAAGCCGAGGAGGAAAGGCAGAGTGGCTGCCACATAGTTCCCACCCCGGTCCATCAGTTCGTTTAGAAGCTGCATCTTCTTGCAGGCGGCCTGCAGCTTCGCGACGTGCCTGAGGCTGAGGCAAGAGGAGGAGACTCAGCCACTGCTTGGGGTGGATGCCATGAGCACCTTTGCCCAGGCTGTGAGCACATGGCCATTTAAAAGGGAAAAGAAAACAACATCCTACGCTGGGCAAACTCAAGGTCAACCCCAAGAAAAGCAGAATTCCGCAAAATGTATACATTATGCAAATGAACCTGTTTTTGAAGCTATACTTGCACACTGGCCAGGATGGATCAGTGATCGAGGGTGGAGTCAGATCAATGGTCCTTCTAGGCCAGTATAGTCTACTCCAGGGTGGGCAACGCTTTTTCTCTCGAGGGCCACATCCCCTTGTGGGTCATCTGTCGGGGGCCACATGTTGGTGTGGGTGGGGCCAAAGCCAGTGGTGGGCAGGCCTGAGCCAAAGCTGGGTGGGTCACCCCTTTTCTCTTTCCGCCACTCCCTTTTCTCTCTCCCACCCCCATCCTTCCCACACAGCCGGCTGCCAGGAAAGGGACAAATTGCTCTTGCTGGCGGTCTGAACCAACCTCATGCTGAGGGCTGCAGGTCGCCTACTCTGTCTACTCTGACTGGCTGAAGCTGTCTGGCATCTCTGGCAGAGGTAATTTCCAGCACCTGCTACCTGATCCTTGCAACTGGAGATGCTGAGGACTGAACCTGAGACTTTCTGCAAGCAAAGCAGGTGCTCAGCTGCTGAACCACAGCCTGCTCTCAGCTTTACATATCTCTACTCCCCCGCCCCCCAATCCTGCTTTTGCAGGTCATAGGAAGGCAGGCACAAAACAGTTTTCCAGGCATGGAAGTCCCGCCTACAGGACTTCCTGCTCCACCCCACCACTCCTTTCCCAGCTTCTGAGGTTTCACCAGATGTTGCCTATATATTCAAACCTATCACTGCTGTAATAAGGACTAGAAATTCTTTTTAAATGAAAACTAACACTCAGGAAGCTGATTTCTATGCACTATGTCACACCCTGCACTTTTTCAGCCCGTACACAAGATTGCAGCAAAAACGCTACTGCCTTAAGGGCTAGAAGGCTGCTTTTTTATTTTAAAAACGAAATCAGAGACTAAAGGGGGGGGGGAGACTGAATTCTATTCCCAAGGTAAAATTCCACATTAGTGGTGAGGTATTATGAAACATGCACCACCCTTGGACACGACAGATGATTAATTGCAATTATTTTGTAAGTGGGTTTTTTTTTTTAGTTTCAAAACAGTTACTTACTACTGTACCAAAAAAACACAAAAAACCCTAAGAAAAATGTCTTTTTAACATTATTACTGTCTTGGATTGTTTTGCATTTCCCTTCCCTGCTTTTAAACATGTCTTTGCAATCATGAGGGCTAGAACCTTGGGGTTTTTAAAAAAAATTGTTTCTGTTTGTTTTGTTTTTTAAGAAAGCTAGAACCTTAGTTTTAAAAAAAATCTAGGATTTTCAGGTTTCTAACAAAAGTAGACAATGGGCCAATGAAGCCACATTTAACCCACTCCTGCCCCAATAATAACAGGGTCCAGTCAGCCACTCTGCGTCTTCAAATTGCCCTGCAGGGAACATACTGGAACACGTGGTCAAAGGCTTGGATGAGAGGCTTGGGGGTCATGAAGAGCAACTGGAATCCATCCACAGTTTTGTCATCCAGAACCTTCATGGAGTGCTTGGCTTCAAACTGGATCTAAGGAAGAGCGAAACCGAGTGTGTTTAAGCACGTACAGGGGTCGACTCCATCAGCAGGTGCAATACACTTCGCCCTGTCTGAAGGCATCAACACGTCTTAGGGGCATACAGAATCGCTGTGGCTTCAAGCTCCCTCTGAGCTTTCTTCTGCTAGACACGGGAGCCAGGTTGAAATCCCAGTTCAGCAAACCGAACTCTCTAGATGGCCTTGGGCAACTCACTCTTGCTTTCAGCCCACCTCACGGAGCTGTTGTGCCGATGAAGGTGGGAGCACTTGTAAAGTTATCATTCTACGCTGCATGAATGCTCTACAGCAATAGGGAGTCAAAATAATCTTCAATTACAGGTATTCCTGTAAATTCTAGCTATTCTACAAACTCACTCATGGGTCAGCAACATCAGCCAAGGCATAAGGCCACCATTCAGAGATCCATCAGACCTCCAGTCCCTTTCACAAGGCCAATGAGCTTTAAGGCTGCCTCCTTTCTCCTCCCACCAAGTACCAGGCCATGTAACAGTTGCGTGGCAGACAGATATTCAACAGGTGCTGCTTTCCCCACCTGCTGAATCCCCGGGTCAGTTTGACAGGCATTAAAGGGAAAAGGTGGCAAGGTCTCAGTTGCTGGCTTTAAATCTTTCATTCTCGGGACTTCTGCTAGAAACCAACTTGGAGCCAATTCCCAAAGAGGTAAGAACAGTCCTGCTGGCTTAACCCCCACAAAGTCCATACCTATTCCAGCCAAATAGATGCCTTTGAGAAGCTCACCAGCAAGGCTTGATGGCAACTTGCCCCCTAGCACCTAGCACTGCATTTGAACATGGAGGCTCCATCTAGCCACCATGAACATGTTCAAATGCAGTGTTCTAGGTGTTGATAGATCTCTCCTCCTCCTCCTCCTTCAAGCTGTCTAATTTCCTTTTAGAGCCAGCTTAGCTAGAGGGCATCACAACCTCCTGCAGCGGCACATTCCGTAAGTTAAGCATGTCTTGTGTGACGAAGTCCTCCCTTTTGTCTGTCCCCAAAATGGATGTCATTGGAGGACCCCATGTTCTAATATTAGGGGAGAAGGAGAAAAACTCCTCTGCCCCATTTTGCTCCAGCACTTAGGTCATTTTATAGACCTCGATCACATGCTCATACCCAGTTGTCTTTTTCCCCTCAATTAAAGCACTCTAAGGGTGCAATCCTGTGCATGTCTAGACAGGAAAAAGTCCTACAACTCCCAGCATTCCCCAAGCCAGGCTGGCTGGGGAATGCTGGGAGTTGTAGGACTTTTTCCTGTCAAAACATGCATAGGATTGCACCCTAAATGCATTAGCACAGGCTTCCCTTATATGCGTTAGCACAGCTGCATTAGCACTTCTACATAAGGAAAACGCTCCAGCCCCTTGATCGTTCTGGTTGCCCTTTTCAGCACCTCAAACAGCTGCTGGTTGGGGTCCAACTGCTCCTTTCTAGGGATGGGTGGATTCCCTACCTTCCGGTCCGTGGGGGAATCCGCCTGGGGGGGAGGTGATCGGTTCCTCCCCCACCCCGGAATCCTCTGGAGCGGCACCACGTCGGGAGGATTCCGCGGAGTCGCCCTCCTGCTCCGGATCGTTTGCGATATTGTAATGGCAGCTGCCATTACCGTTTTGCTGGGAGAAAGACAGCCGCAAATGGCGCAGTGGATACCACTTGCTGCTGTAAAGCCCTGAGTTTAACCTAACTGCAGCCGTAAACGGCTGCAATTAGGTTAAACTCAGGGCTTTACAGCCGCAAGTGGTGTCCACTGCGCCATTTGCGCCTGTCTTTCTCCCAGCGAAACGGTAATGGCGGCTGCCATTACTGTATCGCAAGCAATCCGGAGCAGGAGTGCCGTTCTGCAGGGGATCCTTGGGAGGCGGAGGTGAGTGGTGCCGTTCCGCCGTGGATTCCGGAGGCCGGATTCTTTGGGACTCATTTGAGTCCGTGGCGGAATTCTCCGCCATCCCTACTCCTTTCAAGCAAGGTGAGTCCATGATCAATCTTACTGTGCAACCCCAGATGTATCTGCATCTCAGATTCAGGATTCTCAGATGTGGGTCCATTTGCTCTCTGAACAGGAGCGGAGTGGCTTGTGGCACTCGCCAACAATCCACACCTGGAGATCGACAGGGGAAAATCAGACCATGCTGGTCCCACGCAGACCTCGGAGCGTCCATCACAGCCTGCTGTGTTTCAGCCACCGCCTAACCGGTCACCACCCTTACCTGTCTGTACGTGCTGGCCGTCATATCTGCACACAGGTTCACCCGCCCGGAAGGGTCCACAAAGACCACTTGGAACACCTTGTGGAAGCTGGTCAGCGTGGGCTGGAAAAGGAGCACACCGCCGAGGTTCGAAAGACGTTGCTAGCTGAAGCGTAGGGGAGCCCACAGAAGGGGAGCCCAGAGCCCACAGATGACATGCCCCGACTGCCCTCCAGGGCATACTGAGGGGGCCGAGTGCTGCCCGCCCTCTGACATCAGAGGTGTAGTGGAGCCAGGACTCACAGGGAAGCAGCGCCAGTGCTTTTTTACTAGCAGGGTTGCTGATGTCATCTCCCGCCCATCTCAGACTTCCCTGTTCCCTCCGAGCTCAGCTGCAGTCCTCCCAGCAGCGGAATTTCCCTGACAACAACATATTATTCCCTGTTGCACTGCAGCGTATTTGGGGGCGGCTTGATCTTGACTGGGCAATCAAGACCTGCCAGCTTTACAAAAGGCCTCCCATGGTGGGGATAAAAACAGCTAGAAGTGGTGTGTTGATATGGATCGACACAGCAGCCTGAATCTTTGGCCTCTCCTTGGAGGTGTGGCAATGGGGACTCCCTTGATAAGCACCTGCACTTCGAAATTCACCACCACACCAGTGTGGTGTCCCTCTTGCAGCCTCTTGACCTCATCTACTTCCACTATCAGAGGGCGGAGACAAGCACCGCCCTCCCTTTGACATCCCTGCTACAGCCACGTCAGCTACCAGGCCCAGGCCTCACCTTTCTGTCAAAGGCTCTTCATAAGATTCGTATCATTTTGTCATAATCATTCTGTCATAATCGTCATAAGATTCGTATCAATTTGGCATCGCTTCTTTATCCAACTTTAACTTCATGAGATCAACAGAAGAGCAACAGAAAGGTGAAATATAATTTTATGCTTTCAGCCACAAAATGCAGATGAGGAGTTCTGGGTAAAGCCCACAAGAGGCTGACCAGCCCATCCCCTGCCCTAACCGGAAAACACGAGGCCCACAAGAAGCACTCTCATACCAGTGTGTCGTCTCCATCCTTCGCAAGGCTGATTCCAGATGTACAGAGGTCCGTAGTTGCTAAAGAGGAAGGAAGAAACACACGGCGAAGTCAGACAATGGCTTGGGGCTTGCGAGAGCACCGTCCTTTCACAGAGCTGGGAAGAGATGTCCAGGTTACAGCCAGTCTGAACCGTAGGCTGCAGTCGCAACATTCAAGGTGAACGTTAATTTCCCCTAAACCACACAGGCAACAACAGTCTTGATCCCAGTGTAGAAGCTGGAGAGCAAAGGGTCTCGGGAGTGGCTGCAAAGGTCTGGGGGGGGGGGGAGTGTGCTTGCCCAGAATTTGGAGGGAGTGGCATTTATAGGATGGGACATCTGGGAAGGGAGACGCTTGAAGAAATCCTTCCTCATCACCATTAGAAGCTCCCCTGTTGCAGATGCTGAGACTTTAGACCGGGGTCTTGAACCTTTTTTGGCCTAAGGGCCAAATTCCGTTTCAGGGAAGCTCTCGGGGGCCCCATTGCACTGGTGGGTGGGGCTGAAGGCAAAAGAGATGGGGCCAAAAATACCAGCCTGTTTCAGCTCAAAGCTGTTTCAGTAACTCAGCCTTAGGAGAGGCATTTCAACCTTTCAGAATTGGGGCGGCAGGGGGGATGCAAACGGTGGAAAGCCACCATCGGAAGAGCCCTGCTGGATCAGACCAAGGGTCCATCTAGTCCAGCCTTCTGTGCACACAGCAGCTAACCACCCGAAGCAAACAGCAGTTGGGGAAAAGCAGGTGGGGTGTGGGGAAGGTGCGTGGCTTCCTGGGAAACCTTGGAAGGCTGGACTGGCCCCTCTGGACAGTCAGATTTGGCCTAGAGGCCTGAGGTTCAACGCCCCTGCTTTAGAGGCTATAGCCTGCTACTTTTGAAACGTCTCTGCAAGTTTGAAATGATTTGGATTGGGGATGTGGAGGCGGTTCAAGCAAGGTAAGGAGATAGGTGGGTGGGGCGGTGGGGAACAGTTTAGAGAAGAAGCAAAAAAGGAAAGGAAAACAGAGTTTAATGGCAAGAAGAGGGGATTCAGAGCCATGGTACACATTCAGGGAAGTAACATTAAAAAAAACTAAAGCAGGGGAACAAGAGGGAAAAAATTAAATACATATATAGGTTTGTATATATCCATATCAATGAATACATATGAAACGCTATATATGAAAATATAACTTTCTAGCAATTATACATAAGGGTCAGCAAAAGCGGACCAGCTATCCAAAGAAGGATCCATTTGAAGGTGGCATCAGGAAAATAACATGGTATTCCACCCGCCTCCTAGAATGTAGCACCACAGATGAAGGAATCATATTTTTTACGATTTCCCTTGCAATGAATCTTTCTTTCTTTCTTTCTTTCTTTCTTTTTCTTATTTCTACAATATTTATATACTGCTCCACATCAAAGATTTCAGAGTGATGAACAACAAGATAAAAGAATAAAACCCTATAAGTAAAACAATTACAACATTTTAAAAGAACAGATTCTGGACATAATAAACCACGGCTGGACACTCAGAGAAAGCCTCTCGAAATAGCAGTGTCTTCAGGAGGCACAAAAGCAACACAACGTTGGCGCCTGCCTGTCCTCCAAAGGCAGGGAGTTCCACAGGAAGGGGGCCACCACACTGAAGGCTCTCTTCCTGGTGGACACCAGCTGGGCCATAGGTTGGAAACCAGGCTATAGGTCTCTTCAATTTATTTAAGTACTCCTAAGCCACCTTTCTAGCACATTGGGGAAAACAGGCCGTAAGCTCCTCCTCTCCCTGATATGCTCATTTCCTGCACGCAAGCAGTTTCTTAGATAGGGGAACTGTGAAAAGCATACTTGTCCCCAGCTGCAATGGTACAATCCAGGAAGGGCGCTATCATTTGAGACGACCCCATGGACCAGCCTGCAGTCCAGGGCCGAAGTCTCCACAAACAAGGACTAACTCAGATCTAAACGGCTTCTGCCTCACAGTCAAAGCACACAGAGCGTACCCAAGAACTGAAGGGCGTTCCTCAACACCTGGTAACCACTCATCACTTTGTTGATCTTGTGCGTGGCCAAGAGGTATCCCACCAGCATAGAAGCCAGGAATCCACTGAAACATCCCAGGCCCTGAGGGTGGGGAAGGGAGAGAAAGACAGTGTGCACTAGTTGGCAGAAGGTTCTATGCTGCTACCAATTCCTGTCCCCCATTGTCAACCTCTCTCAGGTTCTTTCCGTAAGAGTTATGACTCGCTGGGATTTGGAAGTGTAACCTGGAGCTGCACAGGACGCGTTTAGTGCAAGCAGATTTCAACTTTTAGCACGGAGAGTGCCTTACAGTCTTTGATCTTCACAAATACCGCAAGAGAAAGGTGACTGGTGTTGCCATTTTACAGAGAAGGAACTGCGGAAACCAAAGGAGACCGTAAGAACAGGTCTCTCCATGCCTGCTGTGATTCTGCAGGAACTCGGAAATACCACAGAATGTGGTTTCAGATGCAAAATTCAACATTATTATTTTTTTAATTGAAAACAAGTTTCTAGCCCTTATGGCTGCAAAGATATGCTTGAAAGTGTGTGGGCGTTGCTAGACAAATGGCTGAAATGGCTTCCTGTTGGTGGTGGTGCTGGGGAGGCAAGACTTCACTGCCCTGCAGAACTGCTTGCTCCACACTCCAGAGCTAGCCAAACAAGAATCAATCATACAAGACTGTTATTTTATTTATTTCATTTCTATACTGCCTTTCTGGAAGCAACCAGGGTGGTTTACAAAAAATGGAGATAATAAACAATTAGGACATAGTAAAACCTTAAAAAACACCTTAAAAACCCCAGCAACTTAAAAAGCCAAATTAAAAAGACTTGACTCGGTTCCTGAACGCAGAGAGAATGAGGACCAGTGCAACTCCAGCGGGCGCGCGTTCCAGGGTTTGGGAGCAACACAGGAGAATACCCTTTCCAGTGTGCCCGACAAGCGGACCTCTAAAACTGAGCGTGTGTTGAAAAGGGCATCTTCTGGCGGTCTGAGGAACCGATTAGGTTCATACTAAGATAGGTAGTCCATCAGATTGTAAACACTGCAGAACAAAGTATGCACAGGTAGGGAAATCATGTACACGTGGCTATTTTGTATTATTTATATGGAGTACGGGGGAAATATAGAATCCACACAGGTGTTTACAGGTCAAAACTACCTCCTTGAATGGTGCTTCTAGAAAGCCAGCACAGAATCTGAAGTGCTGCTTTAATGTGCCCCAAACATCCCCCCAAAAGAAACCCCACTTGATAGCCCGGCAATTCTGCCTCCTGCCACAACAGCCAACTTCTGGGACTAAGTGAGGTAGGTGGCTTTGATCTCCTCCCTTGCCTGGGACCCAATTACCTTATTGAGCTCCCGCTGGCGCAGCCAAACTTTGAGGAGACACACGCCATCACGCATGCCCTGAAAGCCGCTGGCTGCCCCAGAGAGGAAGAGCAGGTTGGACTCCATCACCAGGTCCCACAAAATGGAATTGTTGTAGTGGGGCGTTGGTGGCTCAGCTGCTCCTGGGAAGGAAACAAGCAAGAAATGGAACTTGAGGGAACACCCAAACGGAGGCCTCTCTCGGCTGGCAACAACACAACAGTTCCAACAGAGCAAACCCAACATTCAAATCTAAAATGGAGGCTCCCTGGCTAACTCCCTCTTCAGCAGAAGGGGAAGCAGAGCTTGGGAAATAGCCTATGCAGAATGTCAAGAGGAACAGACAAATGCGCCAGTTATGGGAATATCAACAGCAATTCGACATATCCACAAAGAGTCCTGTGGTATCTTAAAACCTGATACAGTTTTTGTGGCATGAGCTTTCATAGGCAAGAATCTCCATCAGATAATGTCAAAGGACAGAAAATGGAAATGGATAACACCGCTTTTTTGTTTTAAGAGAAACGAAAAGATGAATTAAGATAAAACAAGTCACTCTCAAGCATGAAACATAATTTCTTCCATGTTGGATCTTTAAGGAAAGAAGAATGTTTAGCACATGAGCCGTTGAGCCCCAACCTCTGAATATGGAGCACAGTCCCGCCCCCCGCCCCTTTTAAATTGTGGCATTTTCACTATAATATATGCGGACTTCCTATCACCATTAGATGGCTACGGTTGTAAGCCAGAAGTGGGGAGACTTTCAGCTTGCGGGATTGACTTTGTTTCCCCCACTACAACCCCAAGGCCCACCAGCTAGAGCTAGGGGCAAAATAGTGGCTCAGGAAAGCAAAGCCAGAAATGCAGACCAAGGGTGCCTCTGAGCGCATGCTCAGCCCAGGGATGGGCTTTCAGTAGCAGAACCGGAGCCTACACACATCCTTGCATGCACAAAACCTACTCCTATTTCCTCCCCCACCCCCACAAGCTTTCTTGATATTAGTAGCTTAATTAGTCACCGAATAAAAAGCGTCTGTTTTTGGTATTGTTACACCATTGAGAATCGGAAATCCTGGCTGATCTACTGCAAAACTGCCTGTTATTTACCAGTGGATCCTGATCTACTTTCTGCCCGACCATGACCTAAGTGAGTGGCATCACCACATCCGGTGGCAGTGAGTTCCATAAACTCCCAAGTCACCTGGATCTGGCCAGAGGCAGGAGTCAAGGTGCTGATCTGTGTGGACAAGGTATGGGCGAGGCATAGACATACCCTTGACCCAGTCCAGCTATCCTTTTCTATACGCCCAAAGTTTTAGGCCTTCCCGTAGCCCCTTCCCACTTCTTCTTGTCATACCTGCCACAGGTGAGTCTTTCTCCAGGAACCAGGCAGTGCGGACGTTGTTCTTGCTGGGATGCAGGCGGCTGGGCCTGAAGACACCTTGGGCAGGGCAGGCAAAGAGCCGGGCAGTCACCGTCTTGGCATCTTTCCCTGTGAGTCCCCAGGAAGAAAGAAAAAATGAGATCAGGAGAGCTGAAAGCTAGATGGCTGAAAGCCATCAATGCCAATTCTGTGAAAAGCTTCTGTCACCCTGACCAACACACACACACACACACACACACACACACACTTCCCTGCTTTGGTTTTGTTTTACCTTGGAGCCCCACAAGTCAAACAAGAGCGGCACAGAGGTAAAAGGGAGAAACAGCTGTTACAGCAGAGGTGCAGAACCTCTTTCAGCCCATGGGCCAAACTCCATTTCAGAGAAGTTCCCGGGGGCTGCATCCCAGTGGTAGGCGGGGCCAAAGGCAAAGGAGGCGGAGCCAAAATACAAGCATATTCTAGCTTAAAGCTCTCACTGCCTATAAGCCAGCCTAAGGAGAGACATTTCAACCGCTCAGAATGGGGAAAAAGCAGTACATAAGTCAGGAAACCACCAAGCCATAGGTGTCTGGGGGAAGGGAGAAGGGGGTGTGGCCTTCCGGCAACTCCTAGACGGGCAGATCTGGCCCCCGGGGCCTGAGGTTCTGCACCCCTGCATTAGTGGAGTCAGCAACCATGGTGTAATGGTGTGAAGGTTTGAAGCCTACAGAGGCAAAGGGAAAAATGGTCAGACTTGGGAGGCCTGGAGTTTTCTGCTAGGAGCAGGTAACCCTGAGAGGAGGAGGAGTTTGATTTCTCCACTTAAGTTTCATTTCTTCAGGTTTGGAGCAGTACTTCCAATTTTGAGGGAGGAGAGTATATAAAGAGAGTGAGAGAGACCGTGAGAGCAGAGACAGCCAGAGCCTGAAGTGAGAGCAGAATCTGAAGAGTGAGCAGGAAGGAGCAGCCTGGAGAAGTCCAAGTACCGCTAGGGGAAGGGAACGTGCAGTTTGCAACTTTTATTTTCTCTTAATGCTTTCTGTATCACTCAGCTCTATTGTGTAAATACCCTTAGTTGTGATTGGCTTGCTTTAATTTACCAGTAAACTGCTGTGGTTAAACCTCAAGGGTCTGGCGTGTCAATCACCCCATGCCTACAGCCTAACTCCCACGTTATTGGGAAGGGGAAATGTAAAAGAAGGAAGGTGGGACTCAAAAGATCCTTAAGGAGTTGCTCAGGAGACCAGGTCATAAGGGGAACCCTGACAGCAGGTAATGCTTAGTTAGGCAGCTTCCTATGTAACAGTTTACACTAGAACAATAGAGGCTCACCGTTATTTATTTATTTATTTATTTATTTATTTATTTTATTGGTTGTCTGGGTTGGGAGTTGGAGGCACTGCACTACAGTGGTTCTGCTCCTACTTGGATGGTCGATTCCAGAAGGTGGTGCTGGGGGATTACTGCTCTGTGCCATGGCAATTGTGCCATGGGGTTCCACAGGGCTCTATTTTATCCCCCATGCTGTTTAACATCTACATGAAACCGCTGGGGGAGGTTATCCGGAGGTGTGGGCTGAGGTGCCATCAATATGCGGATGACACCCAGCTCTCCCTCTCTTTCTCATCAAAACCAGGTGAGGCAGTGGCTGTTCTGAACTAGTGTCTGGGCACGGTAATGGACTGGATGAGGGCCAATAAACTGAAGCTCAATCCAGACAAGACGGAGGTACTGTTTGTGGGTGGTTCATCTGCCCGGCTAGGTGATATTCAATCTGTTCTGGAGAGGGTTGTACTCCCCCTAAAGGATCACGTTCGTAGTTTGGGGGTGCTCTTGGATCCAGAACTGTCACTTGAGGCACAGGTGAACTCAGTGGCACGGAGCACTTTTTATCAGCTTAGGCTGGTATACCAACTACGCCCTTATCTGGACAGAGATAGCCTAGCTACAGTTATCCATGCTCTGATAACTTCTCGTCTGGATCACTGCAATGCGTTATACGTGGGGCTGCCTTTGAAAACGGTCCGGAAACTTCAGCTGGTCCAAAATAGGGCAGCAAGATTGTTAACAGGGACTGGCCTGCGAGCTCATATTACGCCAGTACTTTTCCAGCTGCACTGGCTGCCAGTCCATTTCCGGGCCCGATTCAAAGTGCTGGTGTTAATATTCAAAGCCCTTAACGGCTTGGGGCCAGGTTACCTGAAGGGTCGCCTCCTCCCATATGTGCCTGCCCAGACCTTAAGATCATCGTCAGCGGCCCTTCTCCGTGAGCCCCTGCCAAAGGAAGTGAGGCGGGTGGCTACTAGGAGAAGGGCTTTTTCTGCTGTGGCACCCCGGCTCTGGAATGAGCTCCCTAGTGAGGTTCGCCTGGCACCTACATTGTGTTCCTTTCGGCGCCAGGTAATAAACCTTTTTATTTTCCCAGGCATTTTAGCATTTTAGCTTTCTAAATTTTTAGCTTTGCTGTTTTAAATCTGTATTTTAAACTCCTGCACTGCTGCTAGGTTTTATTGTGGTTGTATTGTTATATTGTGGTTTTAATGTTCTATATATTTTAAATTGTTTTATTGTGTGTTGTTTGGTTTTAATTTTTGTGAACCGCCCAGACAGCTTCGGCTATTGGGCGGTATAGAAATGAAATAAATGAAATAAATAAATAAAATTTATTTCTCCTCCCTGTCTGCTTGACTCCACGCCAATGCAGAGTCTATCACAGAGGAACCATCCTCCACCTCCGAATGTCATCTGCCACCCCCAACCTTTCCAGTTCCACTGTCTTTCCACAGCTGGGGCCCTTGCTCCCCTCTCAAATCAATCTGCCCCTGAGACCTGCACCCCCACTTTTTCGCCAATTATGTTGGTATCAACAGATTAGGCCTGTAACCCCCCACCCCCAACATATAAAGGGTGTGAGTTCTCCTTACTCCTGCCACCTACTCCAGCTGCAGCTGCTCTCGCTATAAGTCTGCTGTATAACTTATCTCGGGCATAAGTCTGCTGTAGCCCAGAAAGTACAGATGCCTGCTGAAAATTAGCTACCAGAACTTCCCAAGTCTTGGAAACAATGCTTTTGTTCATGCAAACCTAAAATGCAATGGCCTCTTGTGCTGCAGCGTCACACTGTGGGCTCCTGCTTGGTTTGTTTTCCATTACAACTCTTAATGGCTACTTGGACGTGCTACTGCATAAAACAGTTATCCTCTCTGGGAATACAATGGGCTATCAATGAGAGACGGTCTGGACCAGTCATGCAGAAAGCCACCCTCACCTTGCGGCTGCAAGAGCACAACAGGCTTAAGATGGTTTCCATTCATGTAGGCAAACTTCACGCTGCCAAAGAGCTTGTTCTTGGCCAGATGGTGGGCAACATGGGCCAAGTAGAGAGCCCTCTTGCGGTGGTAGCGCTGGTTAAGGGGATCCTTGTCTTGGAAGATCTCCTGAGAAGAGAGAGAGAGGCTGTCCATAAAATATGCCACTCGAAAAAAATTAACACAAATTATAGCTGGGGCACAGATGTGGCACTTCTCCAAAATACACACACACACTGCACATGTTGGTCCCAACACTTCATCTAAAAGCAGATCCTGCAGTGACCTGGCTGAAGCAAAGCAGGTCTGGATCTGGCCCGCATCTGCGGGAGACCTCCTAGGAGCGCTCTCTGTGCCTTAAGTTCTATCGTGGAAGAAAGGCAGCCTATAAATATAATATAAATGTAACATTATGATGCCGCTTTTAATGCAGGAGTGCAGAACCTCAGGCCTGGGGGCCAAATCCAGACCACCCCAGATCCCAATCCAGCCCTCAAGGGTTCTCCAGCTAGCTACGCCTCTTCCCCTGGCCTCACCCCTTTCCTCCCACTCATTTGGTGGTTCCCTGGCTCTTGCGCAGTTTCCCCCCATTCTAAAAGGCTGACATACCTCTCGTAAGGCTTAGTCACTGGCAGCTAAAATATGCGGGTATGTTGGCCCCAAACTTTTCCCGGTGGCCCCGCCCACCTCTGGAATGCAGCCCCCGAGCATGAAATGGAATTCGACCCTCAGGCTATGAGGTTCACCACCGCTGCCGTTATGTATGGAACGTATAACTCAGTTTGTTACATTCAAGTATGTCTTTTGGCACTGAAAATGGACAACCACGTAAGTCAGGTGGGAGATTACGTTAAGCGTGGCGGGGGGGATCGAGGAGCAGCTTTACACTGGGGAAACCACACCTTGGGGGGAAGGACGAAAGCTCAGCAGTATCTTCCTCCTCCCTGTTCTAGGTTCATAGGCATTCCAAGGTGACCAGCAAGCCCTTCCGCCCTTTTGCGCATCCGTCGCAGAGCAGGGGGCTGTGGGAACGAATCCACCCGTTCCTTGGCTCTGCAGGCCCTGAGACAGAGCTCAGTGGCTGAGCCCCTGCTTGGCATGCCGAAGATCCCAGGTTCGATTCCCAGCCTCTCCAGGTAGGGCTGGGAGAGGCCCCTGTCTGAAACCCTGGAGAGCTGTTGCTGCCACAGCCCCCAGCACCGATTGGGGAAGGCTGGCGGAGACAATACTGAGCCAGATGGACCAAAGGTCTGACTGGAGAGAATGTGACTTCCCGAGTCCTCTTGACCCCAAGTAACAATACTTTGGACAGTTGTTACGTATCCTGGGGGCGTGGGGGGTTCTGTGGCTTAGTTATTGTTTGGAACCTTGGCAGCTCCTGTAGAACTGCGAGTAGCAACTGTGGGTGGAGATCCTGCTAAGTATTTCACTTCTGTGTCTGCTGAATTAAAGGACAGTTGTGTTTCAGGCCGATTCTGCAGTCATTCCCTCCACCTGTACCACAACAGTCATGCTAGAGAAAGACAGGCGTCCATCATCCGATTCCAGCCCTAAGCAAGTCATTCTCTCCCTGAGCCCCGCCATCTAAAATAGAGTTAATGATAATACGGACCTACGTGATAGGGCTTTTGTGAGGTTAACACCAAAACAGAGTACGCAAAGCACTTTCAACATTCAGTGGGCCTGTTCACACACGCAGGGGGAGAGGGTGGTTTGGGTAACTACAAAGGGGTGGGGGTTAGCGAAGCAAAATGTGCGCGCCCGTCACACAACCGGGAACCGCGCGACGCTGCGTGGTTCCGCTAACCCCACCCCCCTCCGTAGTTACCTAGCAATTTTTATTTATTTATTTATTTATGAAATTTCTTAATCGCCCATCTGGCCAGTCACCCAGCCACTCTGGGCGATGTACAATGGTACAATTTAAAACAGTAAAACTATACATGAAAACATTATTTAAAAATACCCTAACCCACCCCAAATGCCTGCGTGAACAACCAAGTTTTCAGTGCGTGGCGGAAGCTCATTAAAGAGGGGGCATGGCGGAGTTCCCTAGGAGGGAGTTCCACAGAGTGGGGGCCACCACAGAGAAGGGCCTCTCCCTTGTCCTCACCAGCCTAGCTGTCCTCATCGATGGGACAGAGAGAAGGCCATCCGAGGCTGATCCTATCATCCTCCACAGTGCGAACAGGCGCCAGGCGGCTGCTCCAGTGTCCGGAATGGCTGCAGAAACCATAGAGAAAGCCCACAGCAGCTGGAGTGTCGCCCACAGCGGTGGACGCTCTGGCCAGTGGACTCTATGGTCATGGCCTGGAAGTCCTCTGGAGCCCATTTTAATCACCAGGGAGCCTGCCAGATGACACGTTAAGCTACCCCGGGGCCCTTAACCCTTTTGCCAGGGGGTGGTTAGTGAAGGTGGTTTACTAACCACGGGGAACATGGCTTTCTCTCCTCACATGACCTGCTAAGCCACAGTGGTTAGCCAAAAAAAGGCCTAACCATCATAGCTTGACATTACGTGCGAACAGGGCCAGTATAAATGCCAAGTGGTTGCTGTCGTCACCATTATTTTTAGAAGGAAATCTCCGCCTGCCGCTCCTTGGCGCGAGCACCACTCACCCTGGGCATGACCAGTGCCACGTCCACGTTGATCTCGGGCTTGATGCAGGTGCCCAGCAGGTAACTCCCCACCACCTTCACCTCCGCCGGGGGCAGGAAGCGGAAGCTGCCCTTCACGCTGAGCGGGAGCTGCAGGAAAGGCACCTTCACCCCCTTCGGCAGCCAGGACTGGTCAGTGATCTAGAGGGAGAAGGGGGGAGAGGTAAAATAACACTGTGACCACCTGGATGGGAGGCGGTTGCAGCCCGAGAGGAGATGGTCCGGGGCAGAGTCCTCCTCAGGCACTCCAGCTGAAGAAGGATCTCGGGTAACAGAACTGGGAAAGCCCTCCTGATATCAGAGAGCTTGGAGAGGGACTGCCAGTCAGATTGCGCAGTGCTGGGTTAGATGGGCTCCATGGGCTGGATCTGGTCCGCGGACCGGAGATTCTTCGTCCCTGAGGTAAGGGGCTACCATGATCCTTTTTCAAGGGACAGACCTGAACATCAGGACTGTCAAATCCATGGCCAACGTGGCATCATCTGGAGACCATGCCAGGCCCGGTATCCACCACTCATCCACAGCCTGAGCTCTGCAGCTGCCTGTGAAATGTGCAGCTTGAGGGGCTGGAGCTCAGTGGTGGAGCCCCTGCTCTGCATGCAGAAGGTTCCAGGTTCAATTCCCAGCTTCTCCAGGTAGGACTGAAAAATTTCCTGCCTGAAGCCCTAGAGAGCCGCTGCCAGCCAGTGTCAACAATACTGTGCTAGACGGACCAACGGTCTGACGCGGTATAAGGCAGCTTCCTATGTACCTATGCAGCATCTCAGTTGTCTTTAGAAACACCACAGGCCATCTGGCCAAGGCCTGTTCCTCCCTAACCCTGAGGTCATAGCAAGAAGCTCTTGGAATGCTAGCCACAGCTGATCACTTGTTGCTAAAGCCGGATTAAGGCTGCCATCATAACAACGCTGATTAGGGAGAAAGCCTCATTGAGCACATGGGACTTATATCCCAGTAAACGTGCAGAGTGTTGTACTGTAAACTGCGTGCATCTTGGACGTACATTTCTTTCTGGAGCCTCTGGGACTGTGCTCAGCAAGGCACTGATTTCGTGGAGGAAGGAGTCGATTTTCCGTTTCCTCTTCTCCTTGAGCGACACCTCTTTTAAAAGCTCCTCTATCTGCACAGGGAGAAAAGGACACAAGGAATTGTAAGGTATTATTGTTCCCATGCCACTTGTTCTTTTTTTAGAACCCCATTGTCACAGTGTAAAGGGCTGCACAGAGCATCAAAATGATGCAGTGCAAGCCCTGAGAACTTACAATCTGCATTCAGCAGAGCTGGGCTGGGGAGATGCAAGAGACTGCTATGTGGGCAATGAAGGTGCAGATAAGGCCAGGTCAGGTCTGCTTACCACCCCTCCCTCCTCAAATGAAATGGCCTTCAGAAACATAACGATTGTCAGTTATTATGTTGTGCTCTTACACTGTATTAAAGATCACAGGGACAGGGTTCATGGGGGTGATCAGGTCAGTAGGACTTTCTTTACCATCTTGTTTTTTTAATCAACTTTTAAGCACCAAGGAAACATAAACAAAAAGAATGTCCCCAGAAAGGTTTCATTGAAGAAACATACATCATAATAGCACATAGGAGAGCTTTTCCCAACCTGGCACCCTCTGGGCATGTTTGACTAGAACCCCCATCACCCCCAGACAGCAGGACAGCCTGGGAATGATGGGAGTTGCATTCCAACACATCTGGAGGGCAACAGGTTGGGGAAGGTTGATGTAGGAAGAAACGCATAGGTCAGAGAAGCGGTCTGGAGAAATTGGGGTGAGGGCTTGTGATGTGAATTGGTAAGGGGGAGTAGGCTTATGGTGCAGTATCAGCACGGTGAAATTGTGCCAAATACTGGTACACAATGGGACAAAAGTAACTCATCACAGTAACTTGTGATCAACACTGCAATCCTGTGTATGTCTACTCAGAAGTAAGTCCCACTGAGTTCGATGGCGCTTACCCCCAGGTAAGTGTGCACAGGATTGCAGCCTAAGAGAGATGGAGCAGTAGTGCCACCAGGGAAGGCAGCAGGCATACAGAGACCAGCATCACAGAGGTCAAGGAGGAGGATGGGGGTGAAGGAGCCGTCACAGAGGGCAGCAGAGGCTGTGTAAAACGAGAGAAGGTGGGGGGAGAGCCTGCGAGAAGAAGTGAGGGAGACGGAGAAAAGAGAAGCTTGAAGGTTATGCAAATGAGACTTGGGGCAACAAAATCTAAACTGGGAAAGAAAGACGAGTTCTGAAGAGTCAACGGGTGATTGGTGTCCTGTTCTGTAGTCCTGAGGGTCCACAGGGGAAGCTGGTAGCAAGATCAAGGTAGGAAGAAAGTAGGACCTTGGATAGCTCCAAGTGAATCCTGTTGGCTGGAACTCTCTCCTGCTCAGACAGAAGGAGGAAGTTGTGGCAGCAGGGAGCTAGAGCCAACTCAAGTTTTCCCGTAGGTTGACAAGACCTGCAGTGTGGGCAGCTCCGCCCCTCCTGGAAGAGCTGACTAGAACTGTTCAAGGGCCCTCGCCTGATTTTGTGGTCTGAGACTTCTGCGAGGCTGGAGAGATGGAGGTTCTGCCAGGGACTCATCCTCTGAGCCAGAGGACGATGGCAGGGCTGCATTCTCTGGCCGGAGGGCCCTGGACAAGGCCCCCAAGGAAGTAGCCTGCACCTCGTCCTCCTCAGAATCCTCTGGTGGACGCTGGAAAGGCCAAGGACCGGGGGGGTCAGGTCACCGGGAGCAGGAGCCTGTGCTAGGGGAGGTAAGGGCAGCGCTGTAAAACATAGGGAAAGAGCCATCTAGTGACTCCTTGGATGGAAGGAACGATTGGGAAGCGCCCACAGGCGACGCTTGTCAGGGTGGAAACTGAGCCAATAGAGCCCCAGAACAGTTCTGATTCTGAGGAGGAACAGCAATCCGTGGGAGAGGAGCTCGCTCATCTCTCACAAGCACAGCAGTGGCAGAGATTCCTCCTGCCAGCATTCCTGGGATAGATAGTGACCCTGGCAGTGAGAGAGCGCTGGAGGGGGGCTTGCTGGACGCTTGGCGCAGACACAGGGAGCGGCGATGGATGGCGCGGAAAGGAGGCCTGGCGCTCGCTTGGCGCACAAACAACGGTCACGTCCCGAGGACCCAAAGGGAAGAGGGAGGATCTCTCCCTAGCCCATAAGTTCAGGGTCTTCCCGTGGTTCTCCTTCAAATGGGGACCAACTGCCTTACCTGGAGCTTAGGCTACTCTGCTATCTTTCCCCAGTGCTGTTCCTTGCTTAGTCACTAGTGATTAGTATCTGAAAGAGTCATAAAGTAATAAAGGAATAAAGTCTCGGAAAGAATTCCTCGACATCTGTGTCCTGAGTTGGCTATTGGTGGGGACTGCAAGAGGAAGCTAGGGCGCTCCTGACAATGCTGCTCCTCGCATGCAATGGAATGCAGCCTGGCTTGTGTGCCACGATGTGTATGTGTGACAAGAAATGGAGGATCTTTAAGTAAGAGGAATCCCACCCAAAGGAGCAGACATGCCCTGCTAAGGCAGCTTCACCAGCGCAGCCTGACCTGCAAGCGCAGAAGGTTGGAATGGAACAGGTTCTCCGTCTCCTTCAGGCGGCTCAGTTCTTCGTTGGTGGGTGGCTTGTACAGCTCCGCCTTGCACAGCTTTACCGGCTGCAAGATGCCTTCAGAGGCTGAAGACCTTTTCTTCCCCTGTGGTCTCCCCTCCTTGGTGAGAGCCACATCACCCTCGTCTCTCTCCAGATCTTCACCTCTCTCTGCATCTTCAGACATCTACAGTTAATGATAAGTGAATCAGTCTTGTAAATATAGACTAGTCTGCTCCCACCCACCCACCCACCCACCCACACAAAGCTACTAGCCTGCTTTTTTAAATCAAGCCTTCTAAGGGACTAGTAGCTTATGTTTCCATACATAAAGATGAGGCAGAAGATAGGACCTTACAGCCATACAATCTGGCCTAACTTTTCTGTTTCTTCCACTACCCCTTGGTTCTTATACCACCCAACCTGATGAAGAATTTTGGAGAGCCCAAAAGTGTGCACAATCTTTTCTTGCATTTTGGTTGGTACAAATAACGATATTGCCTAAATGGAGATTTTGGACAGGATTTTGGAGTTTTGACTCATGGACCAGTACGGCTAGCTCTGTTTTTGTGTGTGATATTCTAGTCCTTGTCTCACCCAGCACAATTCTCCTTATGCCCCCGCAGGATTCTGAATGTGAGTCTTTAATCTGCCATGCTCTTTAGTACCGTCTTTAACAAACACTGGTTTATAGAAGGCTAAAAAAAAATTAGACAAATGCATGGAGATCTATCAATGGCTGTTAGTCGGTATGGCTACAAGGACCCTCTGTGTCCAGAGGCAGATGGCCCTGAACGCCAATTGCCAGGGGGCAAGGGGGAGTGGGGGGCAACACCAGGAAAGCAACTGCCAACATGGGCTTCCTGGAGGAATCTAGCTGGGTGCTGTTGGAAATGAACTAGATCAGCCTTCCCCAGCCTGGTGCCCTCCAGATCTGTTGGACTACAACTCCCAGCTGTGTCCAACACATCAGGAGGGCACCCCATCGGGGAAGACTTATTTATTCTATTTATATCCCGCCTTTTTTCCTTCTTAAGGCACCCAAGGCAGCATACATGATCCTCTTCCTTTCCGTTTTCTCCTCCCAACAACAACCCTGTGAGGTAGGCTGGGCTGAGAGTCTGTGGCTGGCCCAAAGCCACCCAGTGAGCTTCCACGGCCGAGTGGGGACTAGCGCCCGGATCTCCCGACTCCCGGCCCAACACTGTAGCCGCTGCGCCACACGGGCTTATCTCGGTGGCTCTTTGGCCTGCGGGCAGCCTCCTCCAATCGGGTGGCCTCCAGATGTGTTCGACTGCAGCTCCCATCACGCCCATGCTGGCAAGAAAGGCTGGGAGTCGCAGTCCAACGCACCTGGAGGCCACCAGGTTGGGGCTGCCCCAGGGGCCCTCCCCAGAATCGCCCCCTTCGTTCCATCCCCGGCCGGGACCCACCTCGCGCCTGGGCGCCTCCGCATCCACGTGGGTGGAACTACGCAAAACCACGCGGAACCCGACGGAGGAGCCCCTTCCGGCTTCCGGACACAGCTCGGCTCCCGATTGGATAGACGGGGGCGCTGCTGTCTCCAATTCGAACAGGGCCGCGAAGCCGCGCCCACAGGAGCAAGTTAGGTTGACGAGCGGATGCATTGTGCGGGCGCCGCCGCCGCCGCCTCTAAGGGCCCCATAGAAATACGCAGAGAAGCCCGTCACTGTCTAGGTTGGGAACTTCCGGGCCCACATCGGAGACCACTGGCCGAGCGAAAGGCGGATCTGCGCGCAGAGCGCAAAGGTGGCGAGGAAGGCCTGCCCCGGCTCGGCTCCTGTTTCGCGTGGCCGCGCCTCTCAGCTTGAAATCATTGCGAAGCATTCCCTGCCGGCGCCAGGATCCCCCCGTTGCAAGCCGGGGAGGCGGGCTGTGGCCGAGGGTGGCCGGCGACGCCCCCGCAGTGTCGTCCACGCTACAGCTGCGTTGCACGGGCGGGGCGGGCCTGGCTTGCTTCCCAGCGCCCCATAACGCCCCCGCCCGGCCCTCCCTCGGCCCAGGCCCCGCGCCCCGCAGGAGCCTTCTCCGGAGCGGCTGGAAAGAAAGCCAGCAACTGGACGAGGGCCGCCCCTCGCATCGGAAGAAGCCCGGCCCGTGGGAGCCGGACGCCCGGCCTTTTCTGCGGCCCGGCGTGCGTGGCGGCGGCGATGCGCTGCCGCCCGACTTCTTCTCCGCGGGTTTCTATGGGCAGCTCTCACATTCGCTCCAGTGCGGAGAAAGCTGGACCGCGCGGGAGGCTGAGCGCCGAAGGACGGATGCCCTCGAGCTGTGGCGCTGGAGGAGACGCTTGCGAGGCCCCTGCGCTGCAAGGCGGGCAGACCAGCCCGTCCTCGAGGAAGTCAGCCCTGAGTGCGCCTTGGAAGGACCGATCCTGGAGCCGGAGCTGAAATATTCTGGCCACCTGATGCGAGGAGAAAAGTCCCCGGAAAAGTCCCTGAGGCTGGGAAAGACTGAAGGCAAAGGAGAAGGGGGCGGCAGAGGATGAGATGGCTGGATAGCATCACCGATGCGATGAACATGGACTTGAGCACGCCCCGGGAGAGAGCGCAGGACAGGGAGGCCTGGCGCGCTGTGGTCCACGGGGGTCACGAAGAGCCGGACACGACTGGACGACTGAACAACGAAACCCGGAAGTTGATCCGTTTCAGTCAATATTAAAGCTATACTCCAAGCTTAAAGCGGGGACAGATTTTATTTTCTTGGGCTCCAAGATGACCGCAGACGGTGACTGTAGCCATGAAATTAAAAGACGCTTGCTCCTTGGGAGGAAAGCTATGGCCAACCTAGACAGCATAGTAAGAAGCAGAGACATCACCTTGCCGACAAAGGTCTGTCTAATCAAAGCTATGGTTTTCCCAGTAGCAACGTATGGCTGTGAGAGCTGGACTCTAAGGAAGGCTGAGCACCGAAGAATTGATGCCTTCGAACTGTGATGCTGGAGAAGACTTACGAGTCCCCTGGACTGCAAGGAGGTCCAATCAGTCCGTCCTCAAGGAAATCAACCCTGAGTGCTCATTGGAAGGACAGATAATGAAGCTGAAGCTCCAATATTTTGGCCACCAAATGTGAAGAGAAAAGTCACTGGAAAAGATCCTGATGCCGGGAAGGATTGAAGGCAAAAGGAGAAGGGGACGGCAGAGGAGGAGATGGCTAGATAGCATCACGGATGCAATGAATATGGACTTGAGCAGTCTCCGGGAGAGAGCGCAGGACAGGAAGGCCTGGCGTGCTGTGGTCCGTGGGGTCACGAAGAGTCGGACACGACTGAACGACTGAACAACGAAACCCGGAAGTTGATCCGTTTCAGTCAATATTAAAGCTATACTCCAAGCTTAAAGCAGGGACAGATTTTATTTTCTTGGGCTCCAAGATGACCGCAGACGGTGACTGTAGCCATGAAATTAAAAGACGCTTGCTCCTTGGGAGGAAAGCTATGGCAAACCTAGACAGCATAGTAAGAAGCAGAGACATCACCTTGCCGACAAAGGTCTGTCTAATCAAAGCTATGGTTTTCCCAGTAGCAACGTATGGCTGTGAGAGCTGGACTCTAAGGAAGGCTGAGCACCGAAGAATTGATGCCTTCGAACTGTGGTGCTGGAGAAGACTTACGAGTCCCCTGGACTGCAAGGAGGTCCAATCAGTCCGTCCTCAAGGAAATCAACCCTGAGTGCTCATTGGAAGGACAGATAATGAAGCTGAAGCTCCAATATTTTGGCCACCAAATGTGAAGAGAAAAGTCACTGGAAAAGATCCTGATGCCGGGAAGGATTGAAGGCAAAAGGAGAAGGGGACGGCAGAGGATGAGATGGCTAGATAGCATCACGGATGCAATGAATATGGACTTGAGCAGTCTCCGGGAGAGAGCGCAGGACAGGAAGGCCTGGCGTGCTGTGGTCCGTGGGGTCACGAAGAGTCGGACACGACTGAACGACTGAACAACGAAACCCGGAAGTTGATCCGTTTCAGTCAATATTAAAGCTATACTCCATAATGGGATTGGCAGTGGAAACGGGAGAGCGACACTTCCGGATAATGCGTTACGGCTCGACGTTGTTATGGTGACATGTTTTTCCGGTTCGTTATCTGTAGTCTCTTGTGTGGGTCCATCAGCCCCTCAAAGGGCAAGGTCCGGCTAGTAATCAAGCCAAAATGGTAGGACGGCACCTCCCCACACTGTGGTGATTCACAGTTCTATTTTCTTACTGGACCCCCATGATTGGTGCAAGTGCTTGTCCATCAAAACAAAGCCGGATTTCTACTGGCAATCGCTTGCCTAGAGGGGCGGAACAGACTTGGCAGGGTTCATGGACTTAGAATAGTAGACTCACACAGCCGACCAACTTCTGGGCTCCTGTTCATGCCGTTTTATGCCAGGGCGGAAGTTAGAGCTGCCCATAGGAAAGCCTGGAGAAATCAGGATATTAGCCAAGCTGTGACTGGGCAGCAGGAGGAGAGAGGCGGGGCATTTTCCAAAGTGATCGGGCGATGGGTGAGAGTTCTTCTCCTTCCCATTGGCTCTTTCATAGTCCGAAAGCTCGATGTTCCCATTCATTCGCTGTGTAAGCTCCTTGGGGCGGGATTATGTCTTTTGTTTGGTTACTCTGTAATGCCATGCGCTGTGATGCTGTATTAATAACACTATATTAATTTGAAATTCTGTTCAATTAGTTAACATGGGGCACTTGAAAATTCCATTTCAAGTGCAAGGTTGAAGCTGCAGATTACTTTAGCGTTTTTTTTTTAAATTATTATTTTATGCTATTTTAAAAAATTATTATTAGAACCATAAAGCACCACACTGTGTGGGCAGCTACTATCCTCATGATTATTATTTATGATGTCGATGACAGATAGATAGATGTCCTTAGTAAATGTTTTCTTTACCGAGGAATGCTGGGAATTGTAGGACTTTTTCTGTCTAAACATGCATAGGATTGCACCCTAACACATTCGGTTACAAATATACTGCTTCTTTAATTTGAAAATTCTGTATATCTACAGGTTAAAATATAGCTTAGAACCAGCTTCCCATTTTCTTTCAGCGTCGTTACGGGGCTAACATTTTGAATTTAACACTTCCAGTCTTTCTCAAAATTTCAGTTACTTGTTAAATTTCAGTAGCTGCTATCCCAGATGCTTTTTGCCACTCTGTTCAAAACCTGTTTGGGGATTTTAAGGGTTCCCTATCAGATTTCTGTCGGCTGTCAATGTGGGTTGCCCTGAAGAATACCTAGGCTGGCTGGCTGGCTGGCTGGCTGGCTGGCTTGCAATAGTTATAAACCGCTCCACATTCAGAGATACCAGAGTGGTGTACAATAAATGCACAACATGCAAAAAGTTACATCAAAAGAAAATAGATGTTTTATTGCGGTTGGAATTTATTCATCAGCCAGGAAATGCTTGCCTGAAAAGCAACATCCAGCAGCATCAAGAAAAAGTAGTATGGGAGCATGGGTGCCTGATCTCCATTGGAAGAGCATTCCACTAGCAAATGGACTTGGCAAAAGGGTATTGACAGCCCCCCAGTGATGTGTCTCCATGGCAGCTTAGATGTCCAGGTGTTGATCGGAAGGGAGGAGTCATCTGGATGCTCTTGCCAAGGGTACGGGGCAAGGTGTCCTTGTGTGAGAAGAGCAGGGACTGCAGCCTGAGACAGACTGAGCTGGCTGTTGCCTCTGTAAGCATTTTCGGGTGCTGGCTCTCCTCCCCAGAGCTCCCATGTGGACGTGGTGGACTTTGGATGTCTGGAGTGTTTACCATGGCTAGGCAACCTGGTGCCCTCCAGATGGTTTGGACTACAACTCCCACAATTCCTGGTCCATGGCTATGCTAGCTGGGGCTGGTGGGAGTTGCAGTCCAAAACATATAGAGAGCACAAGATTGCTTGGTTTAAGTTGTGTTTCCACTTCTCCTCAACCTGTTCGTTTGTAGATAAAGACAGATGTTACAAATGCCCAATAAGCCTCCAATGACCTCTTTCCAAATTGAACCAAACCTGGGTAAGTGCTGTGCCCCTGGAACTTCTCACTGCTTGGAGAAGTACACATCTACTCAAAAGTAAGCACTATTGAGTTCAATGGGACTTACTCCCAGGTAACATGTGTATACGGTAATATTGTGGCCTAAAAACAAACGTTAAATCAGATCAACCTCCGCTTATAAAGGACAGACAACCTGAAGTATAGGAGGAGACGCACAACATACAACTCAGTACACATTTGATTTGTTGCGTAAGCATGTTTATAAAAACAAGCAAAGAAAAAACTATGGCTGCAGGGAAGCCAGGCTTATACAGCCAGACAAAAAAAAGTGCTGAGCTATCTTTAGAAAGTTTCTCAAGGTTTGTCAGTATACCCACTTAGTCTGTGGTCCATAAACTAGTTGGAAACAGTAAAGACTATTTCTTGCATTTATGTATTAAATTTATATCCTGCCTTTCCACTAAAAATAGTGCTCAAGGTGGCTAGCGATGAAATAACAAAGTTACAATTACAACATATCCAATAAAATGGTCGGGCGCCTCCAAGGGGAAAATTGCCCCCGAGCAGCACAAGCTCCTCCCTGTCACTTCCCGCTGGGGCTGGACTGGGCCAAGAGGCGGTGTTCCCACCTAATAACCCCACTCAGGCAGCCGTCTTGGTTTCAGTGTTCTGTGCTGGCAATAAGCCTATAAAGCCCCCTCTCCCTGTCTGTTTCTGTCCATTTGCTCCCCAGATAGTTTATGTCTGCACCTTGCCCGTATTTGATCTGAGAATATTTAAGTTTTGTCAGGTAAACCATCCATTTTTATCTTGTTTCAGTAATACTTGAAACTGGTGTTCTGCTTGCTTGTTTGATGTATAGCACAAGTTTAGACAAACTTTGGAAGCTCTTGCTTCTGAGTTCCCAACTGAAGTGAACCCCTGCTGCACAGTGATTAAACATTCTTTTAAGATGACTGAGGCTGCAATCCTATGCATGTTTAGACAGGTAAAAGTCCTACAACTCCCAGCATCCCCCAGGCAGCCATGCCAGTCAGTCTAAATATGCAGAGGATTGCAGCCTCAGTGTGGAAAATCAGAAATCCAAGAAGATTTGCATTACTGGCGAATTGAGCATTTTGATGGGTAAGGAGAGATTAAGTAGAGAGCTTGCAGAGAGTGTCGAAGGCAACTCTTAGAAGGATGGACTCAAGAAAATGTGCTTCAGTGGGGAGGAAAAACAAGATGAAGGGCGCAATCCTATGCATGTTTAGACAGAGAAAAGGCCTACAACTCCCAGCATTCCTCAGCCAGCATTGCTGGCTGGGGCATGCTAGGAGTTGTAGGCCTTTTCTCTGTCTAAACATGCATAGGATTGCTCCCTAAAGCAGGGAATTTGCTGACCAATCATGTAAGAAGATCACACAGAATAACCGCGAGAATGATGCAAATTATATCCCTACCCTTCTAACATGAGGGGTGTGTGTGTGCATACCCCCCCCCCCAATAATTGACACCCTTGCTGCATAGTGGGCCTCTGGGTAGGAATTAGGCGACCTCCTGATGAAAAGAAGCAATCAGCAAATCGCCTTCGGGTCTATGCATTCAGCGAAGGTCCTTGAGGCAAAGATGAACAAGGCCTCTATGTTCTGACAAGGGAGCAGCTGCAAGCTCTCGAGGAGATGAGCTCTGCCTGAAGGCCGCAAAACAAAGGATGCAAAGATGGCAGAAAGAACAAATCAGAAGTGCTTTTATCCGTGCTGTCAATGCTGGGGGGTTTGTGCCAGAAGTGGCTTGCTGTTCCTCCAAGCACTTGGTCTTATGTCAGTGTCTAGTTGTGTTACGTAAGTTGTACCTTGCATTCATTATAGCCCGTAGGCTTAATAGACTCCATTCCGAACAATACCACGCATCTCAGTACACTCTCTTCAAAATTGCTCCTCCAATTAATTGTCTTCCCATGCTAGGTACATGTCAAAGCCCCAGGGCTGGCCCTAGGATAAATGGTGCCCTGGGGAGGAGCTCTGGGTCAGTTTTGCAGCGTTGCCAAGCTGTGCATAGGGAGGTATGATAAATTCATTTCCA
This sequence comes from Heloderma suspectum, assembly GCF_057233095.1. Lineage (NCBI taxonomy): Eukaryota > Metazoa > Chordata > Lepidosauria > Squamata > Helodermatidae > Heloderma > Heloderma suspectum. The sequence goes on along the minus strand of NC_139459.1, from coordinate 5,317,352 downwards.
TTCATTTTTTATCTAGATTTACCCGATTTGCACCTTCAAGACTGAACAGGGACTCGGACGCAATCTGCGGTCAAAGTCCGTACATTTCCAAGCTTGCGGTGTGATTTGCACATACCCCAAAATGTGCTCAGCAGCATGCGTACATTTGACAAATGTGCATGGAAAAATGCATACTTTTGACAAATGCACACAAACCCATTTTAATCAACAGGAGAAGAGTGCGTACCTTTCAAAGATGCGCACAATTGATGCAAACATGTGCAAAAATACGCACAGATTTGCATGTGCAAGGGGGGAAAAAACAAAGCTTGCCATCTGATATGGTCTCAAGTCAGGACGAGCTTCAATATGGAATTCGGAGAACTTTAGGGAGCTTGAGTTTTGCTAATTTGCACATCCCTAGAATTGCAAAAGGCCAAGTCAAGCTGAGTTCTTCTGGTTTTTATTTAGAACGGTCTTCCCCAACCTGGTGCCCTCCAGATGTGTTAGAATACAACTCCCATGATCCCCAGCTGGGGAGGTAGCTGGCAGGGGTAGAGTGTGTCACCTTCACCAAACTCTGATGACTTTCCTGTTCCAAACATTCCAGAGAGATCGCTGTATCAAGAAACATAACATAAGAAGAGCCCTGCTGGATCAGACCAAGGGCTCATCTAGTCCAGCATTCTGTTCACACAGTGGCCCATCAGCTGCCCACGGGAAACCCACAAGCAGGACACGAGTGCAACGACCCCCTCCTGCCCGTGTTCCCCAGCAACTGGTGTGCAAAGGCATACTGCCTATGATACTGGTGGTAACATATAGCCATCAGGACTAGTAGCCATTGGTAGACTTTTCCTCCTCCATGAATTTGTCCAATCCCCTTTTAAAACCATCCAAATTGGTGGCCATCACTGTGAATTGTGGAAGGGAATTCCATAGTTTAACTATGTGGTGTGTGAAGAAGTCCTGAATACCTCCTACCATTCAGTTTCATGGGATGACCCCATTGGGTTCTAGTATTATGAGAGAGGGAGAAAAATGTCTCCCTTTCCAACCATCTTCAGAAAATTAGCTCCCATACAGAGACACCCACTGGTCATAAGGAAACACTGACATTCTTTTGTCAGATCCCAAGCTCTCATCAGGTGTTGCTTTAAGGCAAAACTGTAATGACAAGCCGATTCAAAGGAACCAGATGGCAAATCCATATCAAATGTGGTGGCAGTGTGCATTTGTGGGTTCGCTGTCCATGATTCCTTACCTGCTTCTCTCCCTGGGTTGATCCTTATTCAAGATGAATAGCTGTGTTAGTTTGCTGCAGCATAAACAAACATGGTATATTAATGGCTAACATATTTATAGCGCCATAAGCTTGTGTGGGCAAAGAACCTCCTTCCAGTGTTCACTTTCCAGGGTGGCCAGAGAGGTCTTATCCCCCTTAGTGAATGTTTTTAGAAGGATTTGGAGGGGGGTTATGGTTTGGCTGAAATTGTAGAAATCAATGGCTGGGGTTTGCGAATTTCATAATGGTTCTCCACACAACTTCTTCACATGCACAAAGTAGCATCACAGTTACAGTGGTTCCAGATTTATGGTCAGGAGTCAGGATGTATGGCTTTTGTAAAATCCATTCCATCTCTGTTGCGTGGACAGAGCAAAAGGTGCCTCATTGATGGAATCAGATTTTTTCCAATTTCCCGAATTTGCACCAATTTGCATTTGCACCAATTTGCACTTGCAAAAATGCACACATACCCCAGTGCATTTTCATATTTAAGCCTATGGAGGAAATGCGCATTTTTGGCCAGTGTTTTTTTTTATCTTATGTATTTTCTACAGCTAAATTTGCATAAAATTCCAAAAAAAAAAAAAACTGGTCTGCAAGATCATGGAATCTGTGCCATTCAGGAAAAGCCATTACACTGTGGAATCCACTGTTCGAATGCATTGAAATACAAACTCATCTGATTCTGCTGCGGATTTCTCCAACATTCCTAGTCAGGAGTACCATAAACGAACAACCTGATCCAACACATATGCTACTCTACAAAACTGCAACAGATGAACACAGCGCTATGGCTCTGAAATGTGACCTTTTGTATTTTTTAAGTAATGTTTTTTATTTAGATAAAAAACAAACATACAAAAACATGAAAAGCACAAAGAATATCAGCAATAAATGAAAGGAGAAAGCACAGTTTAATACAGAGTCAATTACGTCATCTTTTGACAAGAATATTAGTAACACAGCATCAGGGAGAAGAGACTGATACGATTTTCAACATGTATCCATTCTGTGAAAATTATAGCGCAGTTCTGTATGTTCTGCTCTGTAATCAAAAAGCTGATAGGGTCTAGTGCAAAGGCAACTGCATTGCACTGCAAGTTTTTAAACATGTTTTTATAACGTTTTAATGTTACACTTACAATAAGAAATAACATATCAACATGAAATCACAACAAAATCACACGAAGGAGATTAAAGGAGGTTCATTAATCTGTGGATTCAACCTATGTTAGTCGGTAAGGGCGCAATCCTATCTAGATAGGCAACCGCCTATCCAAAGCAAGTAGGAGAAGCACAGGGGGTTCGTGGCTCTCCGGCCCTGCTTTTTCTGCTAGACAGCCGCTTGCAACTCTCTAGCCGCAGGGGGCTGAGTGGGAGAGGAGGCTGCTGTACGACACATTGGACGTGTTGTACACGCAGTTCCGCTCTCCCTGCCCCGGAACGCCTCCAGCCACGCCCCTTTTCAGCTGCTCTGTGCTCCTCTTGCGAGCACGGAGGACAGGGCTTCTCCACGCTGCCTCCGAGGCAGCGCTGATGTGCGGGGAGGTCAGTTCTCAGAAAACAGCATATCCTATGGCCGTCTAGCCGCTGTCTAGGGCCATAGGATTGCTCCCTCCATGATGTCTATGAACTTTTGTTTTTACAGGGTATGGCATCTCTCCAAAAGGAGGCGTATGTGTCCAGAGGAACTCTTGTTGATGCATGGTTCCCTTTTATTCCATACATTTAAAAATAAATCTTGGTTTATTAAGGGTTTAATCCTATGCATCTTTAGACAGAAATAAATCCTCCAACTCCCTGGGAGTTGTAGGACTTATTTTGGTCTAAACATGCATAGGATTGTGCCCTAAACCTCTGACTAACTGGCTTTGATGTGTTACTTTTCCTGCAAGGGATATTTATTTTTTAAAATTATAAACTGCAACTTCATCCAAAAAAAAAAGGATTTCAGGACAGTGTACATGGAATAACCTAAAAACAATACAATTCCAATATAGTACAAAAAACCTAAAATCTGAAATCTAAGCAGCAATAAACCTGAGAGGCATAAAACTATTTCAACCGGCAAAAAATATGCTAATTTGAATGCAAAATTGAATTTTTTTAAAAAAAAAATGCTTGTGCATTTTTTAACCAGGCGCCAAAAAGAATATAGCACTGATGCCGGGTCTGCCTTCTGTGCGAGGACATTCCCAAGAGCTGTCTTCCAAACTTTTAAATGTGGCGCTTTGTAAATACAGGAACAGAAAGTCCTGTTGTCTTGAAACTGGCAGTTTTAGGCTGTTCCCTGCCAGCTGTTTTCTGGGGCAGCGAGGAATCTTGTCTGTCTGTCTGTATTAGTTTATTATGGGAATTTCTATCCTGCCCTTTAAACAAATTCCTAGTGTGGCTCACAAAAATATCAGGGATACAATAAAAACAGTTTTAAACATAAAACAATATATTAAATGCTGAAAATCTAAAGTGAGCAGTGAAAGTCCTCCCTCTTGCTTTCTAAAAAAATGTCGCGAATCACATACTGAGCCAAATAGTGTTTGCCCTAGCTGGCAAACACTGCCGGGCCACCTGTTGCCCACTGGTGTTTTTTTTCTCATTTATTGTTTCTCTTTACAAGTTTTCTGTGCTGCACAATAGTTATTAGGGTGGCTACTTCTTGCACATTGCCAAAGCAAGGGAAATTATTGCGCGCCCCCCAACAGAGAACACCGATTTCCATGAAGCTTGCTTATGATATTGTATATGTTAAAATGCAAATTTACATATAACTACTGTCATTGAAATACAAATACATCTCAGCATAGCGGAGAAGACAGTGACTAGGCGAGCTCAGTCGACAGTCTGAGTGCTAATTGTTGATAGGCAACCTCAAGAGCCTGCTGCTATCCCTCCTTATGATGCCTTAATTTTAAACTGGACTTGGGCCAAGACAACCCTTCAAACAGAGGACCGTAGTCTGAAAGGCAGGTCACAGGGCCACCCTAAAGCTGTCCCACTGCCACTTTCAGCCCTCAGCCCATCCCCACGCAGACGCAAGTCGAGATACCTCCTACTTCTGTTGCACTTCATCGGGAGACACTAAATGGGCCCCTGACCGGATCCCAACGTAACCAGTTCTCCTTGTTGAGGCTTTACAGCCTCCTCCATCCGGTGCCCCTACCAGGTTAGAGATGGCTGCTTGAATGTAAGCCAGCTTTCCCCAGCCTGGCACCTTCCAGACTGCAACTCCCATCACACACGCCAGCCCGCATGCCCCATGGGGATGATGGGAATTGCACTCCAACGCATCTGGAGGGGGGCAGGTCGGGAAAGGCTGCTGCAAGTCTGTAGCCAGGGTTTGTCCTTTTTAGTGTAATGAAACGACTTCACGACTGAACAACAACAACAACAACGCATAGGGCCTCCTCCTGAACAAGCCTGCCTCCTGGACAAAAAAATTAATAACAATAAATCAATATTATTATATTATGATCTAGGAAAGGCAGTTCTCTGTATGTCAGCCTTTTTAAGCTGTAGCTGCAATCCTGTGCCTACTTGCCTGAGAGTAAGCCTCTCAAGTAAGCCTTGCTGTAAGTTCCTCGGGGCAGACACTGGGCTTTTTTCTGCCTGCGCTGCCAAATGTCACGTGCACGGAGGACCTGATATAATTCGTTATTCGGTGATTTTTAGCGGGGGGGGGGGCGGCACACATATTAATTGATCTGTCCCTTTAAGAGAGGATGCCCAAAGAAGGCGATTGGCTACCGCTCTGGGAATGGACATGGTCGCCAGCCAATCAGAGCAAGGCACTGAAATCGGTTTTACGCGAGCAGTCAATACGAGAATGGTGCCGCCCCATAAGGCGTGTGCGCTTTGCAACGTGTGTTTCGTGCCGGACCAATAGGAGAACGCATCAGGGATAGGAGGGCGGGACCACTTTGTAAAAGTTGCCCAATAGAAGAAGGGTGGAGGCGGGGATGGGGACGTGGTTTTCTATATATGAGCTAGTAATCGAAGGGCATGGGCGGAGCCTGTCAGTTTCGGCGCGGCCAATGGGGAGGGGCGATGTAAGGGAACGGGCGTATCGGCGAGCCCAATAGGAGAACGCCGTCGGAGGCGAGGGCCAATGAAAACTGGGCCAATAAGCGGGCCCGAAACGGCGAGGGAGGCGCGGCCAAGGAGGTTGCCAAGGCCTTATTTGTGCGCGTGCGGCGCTCGGCGAGGGGAGGCGAGCGGGCTGGGCCGCGCGGGGGGCGGGGCCTGCCGTGGATCCTGCGCGCTGAGGTCACTGGCCGAGCGGCGGCGGCGGCGGCGGCGCGCGGCGGCGCCGTCACAAAAGGAAGCGGCGGCGGCGCTGCTGCTGGCCGGCCGTGCGTGCGTGCAGGCGGCCTGAGGCAGCGGCCGAGCCCGGCCCGGCGACTCGCGCCTTCCTCCGCGTCGGGCGGCGGCGGAGCGGCCCCCGCGCCCCAGAGGCCTGCGGGCCCGGCCTGGCGGGAGCGCGCGCCAGGCCCCGCGCGGAGCCGCCGGGAGGCGCCGGCTGAGGCGGGCCCGGATCCGGGGGCGGGGGGCGGGCGGCGGGCCCGGGCCTGGCGGGCGGCGGCGGCGTGGGGCTGCTGGGGGCGCCCGCCCCGGCCTGTCCTGACGGTCCCGTCGCGGCTCGGCCGGCCCGCCGCGCCCGCCGCCGCCGCCGCCGCGATGGCCCAGCAGCAGGTGAGCAGCTCGCAGAAGGCGCTGATGCTGGAGCTGAAGGGGCTGCAGGAGGAGCCCGTGGAAGGCTTCCGCATCACCCTGGTGGACGAGTCCGACCTCTACAACTGGGAGGTGGCGATCTTCGGGCCGCCCAACACGCTCTACGAGGGCGGCTACTTCAAGGTGAGCGCCGCGGGCCGCCGAAGCCCACCGCCCTGAGGGGCGGGCGAGGGGAGACGCTCAGCAGCCCCCTGCCCGTTTCGGGGGGCAGCGGGCCGGGGCGGCCCGCTGACGGGGCCCTGCCCCCCCCGTAGGGTGCATGGGGTCAGGGAAGTGGCCATGGGGCCCCATTGCCCAGCCGAGGAACTTTCTCTCCCCCCTCTGAACCCCCTCGTCCAGCCTGGTGCCCTGTAGATGTGTCAAACTCCCAACTGTCAGAATCTGGCACAGCTGGCTGGGGGTTCTGGGAGTTGTAGTGTGGCACATCTGGAGTCAACCAGGTTGGGGAAGGCTGCCCTAGTCAGCGTGCGTCTGGGGCACAATTGCTGCTTGTGTGCTTCACGTTAAAAAGCCCTTCCAGCAGCCCTTTTGAGGTGAGTAGGCAGGAGCTAGAATGAGATTTCCCGACACGTTTTTTTCTTGAGGCTGCCTCAACTCGTTTTGGTCTCATTGCGACCTATTATGTAACCAATAATGAATTTTGTCTGTCAAAATTTCCCACCCTTTCTCTCTCCCTCTCGTCCTCTGTGTGCAGTGTCCCCATGAATGGTACTTTGGCCAGCGCCACATACATGATTCCCCCCACCTTTCTCCCCTCCTCCTTCCTTTCATGGTTCTCAAAATGGCCCCATCCCAAACTTCCTCAAGTTCTGCTTTTTTGCTCTCCTGCCATCAGCTGTGTTGTCTCTGTGGGAATATCTTGGTAAACTTGGGAATCCCTTATATGCCTTGGTGTTTTCCAGGCATCTTGAGTTCTGCCTCCATGCCACTGCTCTCCTGGAAGTGCTGCAGTTCTCCTTAAATTGTTGAGATAGGGTGAGCTCCATGGTGCATCACATCCTTTCCCATCAGTATCTAAAACACTGTCTCAAGAGGTGCAAGTCAAAGGGTGGGGGGAGGCAGACAGACAAGCTTGCCAATCAGTCATGTTAGTGCAACTTTCTTCTCTCGCCTGTGCATCCTTTAGGGCTATTTCAGCTTCTCCATCAGCTTAACCCTCTGCCCCATACATTAAAAGCTGTGTTTCCTTGCTTCATCTCCCACCTCCCCAGACATGCATACCAATATGAGAGTGCTGTTTTATCTTACCCTCTTAGACACCCCCCCCCCCCCCCGGGTCTGATTGTGGCTATTATCTTATAGCTTCTTGGGAATCAGAAGTATTTATCTGTCAGGGCAGGTGCCCTATAGAGGTGAGATGGTGGCCTTTTCCCACGTAGGTGGTTTATGTTAAAACTCTAGCATATAAGCATGGCAACCCATTTATGTGTCATCTGTTGCTTGTAAATGGGAAGCACAGCATAATCTTGTGCCTTGATCCCTCATGTGGTTCAACATTTCAAGCAGAGCTCTAAATTTAAGACCTCTTGTCCTTTGTTTTCTTTCCTTATTTTTCTGTAGTCCACTTATAAAATACATGGCATCTAGATCACCTTAAGGTGGAGAGACAAAAGAACTTCAGTTCTTGTCTTTCTAAACTATAGAATGGTGGCTTTCCTCCCATGACTAGAACTGAATCTTAACCAGAAAAAGCTCACAGGAGGCTTTTCAAAACCAGGGTGCTGTGTGTGGGGATGGGGGTGGTGTTGGCTAGTGTTAAGGGACTTTACCTCAGAAGTAGCCTTTCTTACGGTTGATGGAAGTGACATTGTACGAGGTTGAGCAAGCAAGCATTCCCATAGCCATTTCATGTTGTCTTTCAGCGTTTTGATCATATTGAGCAATTTGCTCTCTACTCAGAATGACAATATGCTTGAGTCCAGTTGAGCTATCTTGTGAATTTTGCCATGATCTGTGTATCAGACATACATGCAACTTCTCCCCCTTGAGTTTACTTTTAGGGGCAGCTTTAAATTTCATGCTTTTTTAGGATAAGCAGGTGACTATTGGTTAATCAGTTCATTTTGAAGGAAAGACATCATTGAGCGCTTGTCTGTTGTCTTGTGTGTAGTTTTAATGTCTGTATTCAAGGCAGTTTCCATTAGAACTTCAGTCAAAAAGTTGTTTCCTCAGATCTCATGAGAGATGGGGTTGACTATTAAACCATATATTTCAAAATCTGTAAGTAATCTGAATCCACCTTGTCTTGTGTTCAGCTGGGTAGGGAACTGTTTGGATGCAGCAGCTGCAGTTAGACTGTAAAATGAATGTGAATGAGCTGCTAAAATGTGCTTTGCAAACTCTGGTAACAAACACTGAGTTTTGGCTAGGAATTTCGTATATCAGGATTTGGGTCTTTATTTCACCCAGCCTACACTGATTTCTGTCTGGCTTGGATACCCCTGGGCAGCAAGACTGTTAAATCCCTGACATATGATTAGTCTGCAAGACCCCAAGTACACGAGCTGGTAACATCAGGGTAATGGAGTATCTGATGAAGTGGGCTATAGCCCATGAAAGCTTATGCCATGATAAGTTAATAAATTCATTAGCCTTAGATGCCACAAGATCCTCTGTTTTCTTCAATAGACTAACATGGCTACCCTCTGGAAATCAGGGTAATGACACCCCACCAGGGTTACTGCATTGAGCGAAAACTGATTGGTTACCACCACTGCATGTCACATGCTGTTATATTTGTTGTTGTTCAGTCGTTAAGTCGTGTCCAACTCTTCGTGACCCCACGGACCATAGCACGCCAGGCCTTCCTGTTCTCCGCTCTCTCCCAGAGTGTGCTCAAGTTCATATTCATTGCATCAGTGATGCTATCTAGCCATCTCATCCTCTGCTGTCCCCTTCTCCTTTTGCCTTCAATCTTTCCCAGCGTCAGGGTCTTTTCCAGTGAGTTTTCTCTTCGCATTAAGTATTAATGGCCCCTGTAGATACCTTTGAAGCAGAGGTGCAACTCTTGTCAAGTGACTGAAACTTTTGTCAACTTTCTCCATGAAACTGAGTTTTCCCTTATGTGGCTGGTGGCAATTTGCATGCAGTGTGAGCCTAAGCACATTTGTTCAGAAGCAAGTCTTGCTGAGTTCTTTGGAATTTAATCCTAGTAAGTGTGCTTTGAGTTGAAGCCTTAATTATCTCAGTGTCTTGTGATAGCAAAAAAAACAGATGATGTCTTCTTGCTCGCCAGCTGTGTAGGAGTCTAGCTATACACTCTCTCCCAATTTAGGAGAAGACCTCTCCTGTCTTGCATTAACCACAACGACATCTAAAAACTGGCTTGTCTTTAATTTCAGTTTAAACAAAACATAAGAGTCATGTCCTTCTGAATATCAATGGCATATTTGTATACCATAGTTATTTATTTATTTATTTATTGAATTTATACCCCGCCTTTTTTCCTCTTGCAAGGAACCCAAGGTGGCTTACATTATCCTCCTCCTCTCCATTTTATCCTCACAACAACAACCCTGTAAGGTGGGTTGGGCTGAGAGTCTGTGACTGGCCCGAAGTCACCCAGTGAGCTTCCATGGCTGAGTGGGGACTAGAACCTGGATCTCCCAGCTCCTAGTCCAACACTCTTGTATGAATAAATTGATCATGGAAGTCTGTAGAATTGGTTGATTGGGGGCTTTCTAATTGGCATATGTCTTTCTTCAGTACAGTTCTGCCAAATGCTTTGCATAATTGGTTACTGACAACTCTTGTCAAATTTAATCATAAACACTGCTGCAGTAGAGGGCAAAAATTGTTGGGGCAGGTGGACTGATAGCCGGTGTCACCAAGGAAGACTCATTTGGAAAGAAGGGGGTAGGATTAGGTACTGTTAGACGCTACACATGCAAACATTTGTAATCATGACCTTTCCCGAAACAACATAGCTGGTGTATTTCCAAGAAGTTGTTCCACTAGTGGTAATCTGCTCACATTTCTCCTCTGTATGAGAGACAGAATGATAACGGAAGTATATTACCTGACAGCTGCAGGAGTAGGAATCCTGGAGGGATGGAGAGCAAATGTTTGTATCACATGGTGGTGGTAAGGATTTAAAAAAAGCAAGGGGGAGAAGCACTCACGTATGCTGCCCAGAACTCTTTGGAGGAAGGCAGCAGTATTATGCTTGTATTCTGAATATGAAACTTGACGTGTGTAGAGGACAAGAGATCTGGTTGTATGGGCAAGATTTTGTATTTCAAGGTGGGAATAATTTCCAAGTCCTTTAGCCTAATGTATGTGTTAACCAAGAATATCACTGTCCTGCTGAATCATACCACAGTCCACGTAGTCGAGCATTTCTCAGTAGTGGTCTGCTGAATTGCTCTGGAAAGCTTGCAAATGAGGCTTGATGGTGATGAACTTCTTTTGGTTTTTCCATAGCATGTGATATTCAAAGAGATACTGCCTCTGTAGAAGGGGGTTCCATTTTTGCTATCAGTTCTAGTAGCTACACACATTCATGGAGGATGGCTCTATCTAATCCTGTTTTTAAAAGACATCTAAGCCAGTGACCATCACACATGTTGATCTGTTCTAGAAGTTAATTATGCATTCTGAAGTACTTTCTGGCTTTTTTCTTGAGTGTGGATGGCCCAGATATGTAGCATTATGGGAGAAACTTTTCAACTCTTTCCACAGTTCCTTTTGTGTATGTTATGGATCTCAAAATTGTTAGGGTGCTTAACCAGCAGATAGATGAAATTGTACCTCTTCCAGGTAGGAGACCCATTTTCAGAGTTTAACTGGGGTATCTATCTTAGGAATTCCTTTCTTCTGCTTCTGGCATTTAACTAGATACATAGCTTTTATCCCAGAATTGTGACATTTTTTCAGGAGCTTTTGAGGGAATTCTCACAAGTCCACATACATAATAGCTGTACTTGAATATAATGTTAAACCATGGTTTATAGTGACAGGAATGAATCTAGCCTCCGTCTGGGTTTGTGTGCTTCCGGCGTGGCCAAAGAAGAGTTGGAAAGCATTTGCTTCCACTTTTGAGTAACCACAGTTTATCAAGTTCATACAGTGTAAGAAGCTGCAGATAATCTTAACCAAGATTAGTATAGGTGGGACATAAGATCAATGACAGTTTAGGTTTAGATGAAATGCTACACTGTGGTTAATCTCAAATGGAAGCAGAAGCTTCCAATCTCTTCCTCTGTGGCTGGGCTGGAAGGAGAGGGGTGAGTGCACAAGTGCATGGTAAGGTTAGGCTCGTTCTCCTAAAGCTTAACCGTGGTTTAGCATTACATTGGACCACCTCTAATAATTGCAATGTTGGTGAGGCAAAGCTTCTCTTTGGCAGAAGCCATGCTAGTATTTTCACAGCAAGGCTCTGTCTGTCTGTCTCTGGCACGCATGTACACAAGAGAAAAATATTTCTACCCCTAGGAATGTTTTCCACCTACTTACTGAGAAAATTGCTAAGGTGTCTCGGGTGTTGCATGAGACTTGAGTCTCCCAGAGGGCCTTCTGCAGAATTGTTTCTGGAGCCCCTGATGTAAGTAGAAATTAAGGGTTAATGGGCACTTCTAAATGGATTCCAGGAAATATGGAAATGAACAAATAAAAAGTTTAAACTGTTTTGAAAGTGTCCTAGGTTTTGAATATCTTTGGTTCATAATCTGGTATGCATCTAGAACTACTCTATGTTCTAAAGAAACGTGTACGTGCTCTGAAATAGTTTGGGAAATAGTGTGGCAATGAGTGAATTGTAGAGTAGAATCTGAAGTGGAAGTTGAAGGGACTTTGTTCTAGAGATCAGCTTGCCAAGAGGATCTAATTGAAGCGCATCTGAGTTTGGTCTGTGCATGGTACAATAAACCAGTCTTTAACATGCTCCCAAGCTTCTCCTTGCTGCTCATCAAGACTCCTGCCAGCTGGTTTGAGGAATTCTAATCTGTTTAGTGCCTTGACATCTGTGGTGTCTTTCCCATTTGGTTTTGTTTGTTACCCTGCCCCTGTTTACTGCCTCACCATTTGTTTGGTTGGCTATGGCCTTAATGTGGCAGTTCCATTACATTACTAAAGCCTTCTTGCCTTAACTCTCCCTCAAGTCTTGCTTTGTAACAAAGGGATCCAGGTGGGATTTCTGCAACTTAGGACCTCCCTTGCTTATTCTAGTCTAAGCATTACGAGTGCTCTCTTCCCCAAAGCTTACTGCCCTTGCTCCCAGTGTCACAGAAGAAGACTTCATATCCACAGTTCCATTACCCTAACTCAGATATAAATCTTAATGCTTTTGCCTTCTCCTTTGCCCGCACTGCATCTTGAGCGTTTTCTATTCTCTGCTCAGCTTTTTGAGTCTCCGTAGCATCATCTTTTTCCCCTTGGAAGGATTTCATGGTGGCAGAACTGCTTGTCCCCTGGCCCCTGCCCAGGCTCTTACAGTTCAGATCCGCATAGACGTGATCATGCGTATGCAGTACACCTGTCAGACCATTAGTCCTTCTTGCCCGTTATTGCGCACTCCGACAGCAGCAGCTCTCAAAGACCTCAGACGCAGATCTCTCCAAGCCCTGATACTTTTTCCAATCCTCACTTCCACCGAAAACGATAGTGATTAAATTTGGGTTCTTCTGCACGCAAAACATGTGCTCTTTGGAGTTGAGGGCTCTGCTTTGATGAGCTCCATACTCTCTGGTGTAAAGTGCAAGATTACAGCAACTGGGAATGTTATGCAGCTGCTATGGGAGTCTGCAGGCAGTAGCAAGTCCTAGTTCTGAATGGGTACAGAGCCAACCAGGGTCTCTGGCAAGCAGAATACTTGCTGTACAGCCCTAAGCATTCAATGAAGGAATCAGTAGGGAGAGGAGAGAGCTGTCAGCTGCTTAGAAGCCATTCCTAGTTGCCACAGGAGTCTAGGTTACTGGCAATCTGCCAGATAGCTTTTGCTATAACCAGTAATCATGGGTTGGATAATATTTCTCCATTTGTGGACCAGCAAGAGTCACAGGACCAACATTAAAGACATAGCTGCTGTGGCAGAAATCTCTTACCCCTGCCCTCTATAAAATCCCATCTATCTAATGAACAGGCTGGCCTAATTCTAAAACTTTCCCTCAGGTTTACAAAGAAATTGCAGTTAGGGCTGTATCAATTGAATGTTTCTTTCCCCAGTGCTTGGTATGTTAGTGCTGCTTGATACAACCGGCAGAACCAGGTGTAAAGCTTTTCTTCAATTACCACTTCAAGCTATAGGTGAGAAGAGTTGCATGTCTGGATGCTTCCCTAGGGAGAAGATTAGGGTGAGCCTTCCATGGTGTCATCATTTTCTGCATAGGAGTTTCCTCCACCTAGGAGGAATACCCCACCTGTAGTTAAAGTAGGAAAAAACTTGGCCGCTTGATTAGTCTGATCTTATAAATTGGCACTTATGGAAGAACTCTAAGTGCAAGAAGGCTAGTTCTAGATAACTGAAGTCCAAGTAGGGAGTGGTTAAAGAAGTATGTAGCTGATAATATGGGGTAATAACACTATGTAAATGCTGAGAATATCCTGAAGGCAACATGTGCTGCTGTTTGCACCCAGTTTGCACTCTGGTCCTTCAAAGTCTTGCCAATTAATGGGAGCTAACAAAACAAAGTCATATGCCTGGGTGTTTTACTAGATCATGTACTTTGGGTTAAAAGTGTTAAAACGTGCCATGAACATGCAGTGATAATGCCTAAACATTTCCTGCTGTGGAAACCCCTCCCATCTCCTGTTTTGAAAAAAATGAGTTTTAACTTTTTTGCTTATAAATAAGTATTCTCTACATTGAGAGAATGTTCCCGGTGGAAATTATAATAGGATTAGATGACAAATGTACTAGACAAAATATACTGTGAACATACACACTGCTTATTTTGTGTAATGTGAAATCCTATAACATAACGTTTCCCCAACCTGGCACCTTCCAGATGTGTTGGACTACAGTTCCCATCATACCTAGCTATCATGGTTGGCTGGGAGCTGTAGTCCAACACATCTGAGGGGTGCCAGGCAGGGGGAAATATGTATGCCCATGGTTCGTGAAAGAATATTAATGCAAGATTCTGTCTAAAATCATTTTATATCCATCACTGCCCTGATTAACACCAGACATTAATAACTCTAAAACAGAGTTGTAAACCTCTTGGTTATGCATGCAAATTGATATTATATGAGATAAGTATGGTCAGGTACCTATCTTATTTTATGAATGAATTTCAACTGGAAGCCTAGATATCTGTTCTGTACGGAATAAGCGTGCTCTGGGCTCTACAGTGTCATTACTGCTACTCGTGTTGCAGACAGTGGCTCCTCCTACCTCAGCTGTCATCGCCATTCTGGTAGGCTGTACAGAGGAAGATGAGAGGTGAAGCAGGGCCACTCCACCAGCCCTGCTGGAAGACTGCTGTTTTTTTCTCTGCCTTCCCCATTCTCTTTTCCGTGTGTCTTGTATTATTAGATTGTAAGCCTGTCGGCAGGAACTGTCTTATTTTACTGATGGCATGTATGCTGCCCCAGAAGCCTTTTGGCTGAGGAGCAGGATAAAAATACTTCAAATAAATAATTTAAATGATTCTTGAGAAAGAGCTACTTTCGGCGGTATGGGTACATGATTTGAGGTGGTCCAAAGTTTAGAGGAACTGGTGTATGCACCACAAACTTTCATTTATGCATACTTGAGCTTCAACGGGCATGGGGGCAGTAAACGTGGCAGTGTCTGGTGTCCATGCAAAGTGTTGTGGTAACTCTGAGAACACCACTAGTGGTGTGGGTGACCACGCAAGGCACTCCTGGTCTTGTATGCACCCCTGTTGGTGCTGGCTTAAGCAGGTCACTTTACCTTGCTGCATGGCAAGGCCTGTCCGGGATAAGACGTATATAAATTGTGCTTACACACAACCACATGTTTACTGTATGTCTGCCTCCTATTTTACATCTCTTGGAGTGTAAACTTAGCTAAAAATCACATATAGCATTGTTCATCACATATGGTGAGAGTATTTGTTGTGCTATCCTGTCATTTTAGTCCACATTTAGCTCCCTCGCCCCTGGCTGAGAATGGTTTAGAGGGATCCATTTCAAAGCACATTTCATATGGGTCAACATGTGTGCCAAGTTCCATGTTTTTACCTAAAGTACATGATTTAGGTTAAAGGAGGCAGTGGTGTGACCACTCCTGAAAAAACCCACCCTGGATCCAGAGATCTATGCCAACTATCGTCCAGTCACAAATACTGCCTTCCTTCCTATGTAACGTGCATGAGAGAGTGGTGGCACCTCAACTGCAGGCACTCGTGAATGAAACTGATTATCTGGATCCATTCCAGTCTGGGTTCAGGCCCTGTTTTGGGATGGAATTGGTCTTGGTTGTGCTAATGGATGACCTCCAATGGGAGAGGCACAGGGGGAGTGTGACCCTATTACTGCTGCAATCTCTCAGCAGCTTTTGATACTGTTGACCATGGTATCCTCTTGGAGCACCTCTCTGAGTTGGGAATTGGAGGCACTGTTGTAAGTTCAACTCCTACTTGCCAGGTGTATTACAGAGAATAATATTGGGTGAGTGTGCCTCGGCCCCTTGGCAGTTGAACTGCTAGGCTACAGGGAACTATCTTGTCCCCACTGTTACGTTTCTGAGCCCGATTTAAGGTGCTGCTTACAACCTATAAAGCCTTACATGGTTTGGGACTACAATACCTGACAGAGTGACTCTCCTGACCTGAGCTTACCTGAATGCTACGATCAACATCAGAGGCCTTCCTCCGAGGGGGGCTCAGAAGGTGACAACAAGGGAGAGTCTTCCCTGTGGTGGCCCCCTGATTATGGAATGCTCTCCTCACTGAGATCTGCCTGGCACCAACACTGTCATCTTTTCAGCCCCAGGTTAAGACTGTCTTCTACTCCCAGGCATTTGATGGCATTATAGGGTATTTATGTCAGTTGTTTCTATCGGGTCCAGTATCTTATTATAAGTATTTTAGCTGTTTTAAAATTTAAAACAATTGAATTTTGTATGTTAGTAAAAACATAGTATAAAATCTCTATCTTATCTTGTGATGTGTTTTTTATGTGAAACCCCAGAGAGCTTCAGCTATTGCGTGGTATAGAAATGATAATAATGTAATAAACAATATTTAATGATGCATCTACATTAAGCTGTTGGGAATGGTCATTAGGAGATTTAGGGCAAGGTGTCACCAGTATGCTGATGACATCCAGCTCTATTTCTGTGTGACATCTGAATTGGGAGAGACCATGTGCATTCTGAGCCAGTGCATGGATGCAGTTATGGTTTGGATGAGGCCAATAAACCAAAGCTGAATCATGAAAAGACATAAGAGTCATGCTGGATCAGACCAAGGGTCCATCTAGTCCAGTATTCTGTTAACACAGTGGCCAACCAGCTGTTGACCAGGAACCCACAATCAGGACACGAATGCAAGAACACCCTCCCACCCATGTTCCCCAGCACCTGGTGTACTTAGGCTGACTGCCTCTGGTACTGGAGGTAGCACATAGCCATCAAGTCTAATAGCCACTGATAGCCTTTTCCTCCAGGAATTTGTCTAACCCCATTTTAAAGCCATCCAAACTGGTGGCCATCACTACTTCCTGTGGTAGCAAATTCCATAGTTTGACTCTGCACTGTGTGAAGAAGTACTTCCTTTTATCTGTTCTGAATGTCCCACCAGTCAGCTTCAGAGGATGACCCTGGGTTCTAGTACTTTGAGTGGGAGAAAATGTCTCCCCTTCCACATTCTCCACACCATGCACAATTTTGTACACCTCTTATGTCTCCCCTGACCCACCTTTTTTCCAAGCTAAACAATCCTAGGCGTTGTAACCTTCTCTCATAAGGGAGATGCTCCAGCCCCTTGATCATTTTAGTTGCCCTTTGCAGCACCTTTTCCAGCACTACAATATCTTTTTTAGGTGTGACCAGGACTGTACACAGTATTCCAAGTGTGGCCGCACCATAGATTTGTATAGGGGCAGTATGATGGTGGCAGTTTTATTCTCAATCCCTTTTCTAATTATGCCTAACATGGAGTTTGCCTTTTTTACAGCAGCCGCACACTGGATTGACATCTTCATTGAGCTGTCCACCAGAACCCCAAGATCTCTTTCCTGGTCAGTCACTGCTAGCTCAGTTCCCATCAGGCTGTACTTGCACACTGGGGCAAAAAATCCCAACTTCATCACTTTACACTCGCTTACATTGAACCGCATTTGCCATTTAGATGCCCATTCTCCCAGTTTGGAGAGATCCTTTTGGAGCTCTTCACAATCCCGTTTTGTTTTAACCACCCTAAATAATTTGGTGTCATCTGCAAACTTGGCCACTTCACTGCTCACTCCTAATTCCAGACAATTTATGAACAGGTTGAAAAGCACTGGTCCTAATACAGATCTCTGTGGGACCCCACTATTTACTTCCCTCCATTGGGAGAATTTACCGTTTATTCCAGAGTCCCAATGGGTGGGCAGTTCCCAGGTCCAGGAATTGGGGTGTTTGCCTGTTCTGGATGGGGTTGCACTCCCTCCGAAGGAGCAGATACATAGTTTGGTGGCGCTCCTGGATTCATCTTTGTCCCTGGAGGCCCAGGTGACCTCAGTGGCCCAGAGCACCGATTACCAACTTCAGTTGGTTTGCCATATATGCCTGTTCCTAGATAGGAGCAGCTTAGCCGTGGTGATCCATGCACTGGTAACCCTGCCCTTGTGGCTGGTTGGGAGCGCTAACTAGTGCGGAATGCAGCAGCTAGGATACTCACTGGGACACCCAGCTGTGTTCACATAACACCTATGTTAAAAGAACTGCACTGGCTGCCTATTGGCTACCAAGCCATGTTCAAGTTTTATGTTGACGTACAAAGCCCTAAACAACTTGGGAGCAGGATATCTAGCAGACCTCTTTCCCCTATACGTATATGCACCCAGCCGACCCTTATGATCTTCAGAGGAGACCTAGCTGATCATTCTGCGACCAGCAGAAAGTCACCATGTAATATCTTGAAGATGAGCCTTCTCAGTGGAGGCAACCACCCCCTGGAAAACCCTCCCCCATACAGTTCAGGAGGCAGAAAACGCATGTTTCAGATGCCTCCTGAAAATGCATGTGTCCACCCAGGTTTTCTCTGGCTTGTAAGTAAGTGCAATTAATCATATGCCGCTCCGTCTAACTGTTCCTTGTATTGTTTTGTATTGTAGTAGGAGTTGGAATTGTTTTGAACAGTGTATTTAACTGTGATTTTTAATACTTACCGTCAGGACCAGAAATATTGGAACAAGGATAACTGTTTTGGCAGCTGGCCTCTGTACACCACCACATTGAAGTTGAAAGGAAACACACCCAGATGGGAGCCAAGTCAGGACATTCAGCTGTAATTCAAGGGGTTGCACAAAAGTGGGGCACTAACCATTCAGGAAGTACAGCCAGTGGCATACACATACCCCCATCATTGGTGGCTCATAAGTAATGGAACGAATGGCTGACAAGCAGCTGCATGGCCAGGTGCGGCCTGTTTCCTGGGCACCCCATGACCAATCAAGCAGATTAAAAGCCTGAAGGTGGTTCTGAGTGTTACATTTGCATTTGGTAGCTGTTCACTGGAACTCCCAACATGAGGTCCAAAGAGGTGTCCATGAAAGTGAAGGAGGCCATCATTAGGCTGAGGAAACAAAATAAACCCATCAGAGAGATAGCCAAAACAGTGGGAGTGGCCAGCACAACAGTTTGGAACATCCTGGAGAAGGAATTAACTGGCAAGCTCAGCAACAGCAAAAGGCCTGGCAGACCACGGAAGACAACTAAAGTGGATGACCGCAGAATTCTGCTCATGGTGAAGAGGAACCTTTTCACAACATCTAGCCAGGTCAAGAATGCTCTTGCAGAGGTAGGCATGTCACTGTCAACATCTACAGTCAAGAGACGGCTTTATGAATGTAAATACAGTGGCTTCACAACAAGGTGCAAACCACTGGTAATGCTCAAGAACAGACAGGCCAGATTAGCCTTTGCCAGCAAACCCCTACAAAAGCCTTCCCAGTTCTGGAATAAGATTTTTTGGACTGATGAAACCAAGATGAACTTGTACCAGAATGATGGGAAGAGAAAAGTATGGAGAAGGAAAGGAACAGCTCATGATCCAAAGCATACCACATCATCTATCAAACATGGTGGAAGCAGTGTTATGGCATGGGCATGTATGGCTGCCAATGGAACCGGGTCACTGGGGTTTATGGATGACCTGACTGCTGAGAAAAGCAGCAGGAAGAATTCTGAAGTGTATAGGGCTATACTTTCTGCTCAGATTCAGCCGAATGCTGCCAAACTGATAGGACGCTGCTTCATATTGCAGATGGATAATGACCCAAAACATACAGCAAAAGCTACCCACGGGTTTCTCAAGGCGAAGAAGTGGGATGTTCTTCAAGGGCCATGTCAGTCACCTGATCTCAACCCAATAGAGCATGCTTTTCACTTACTGAAGACAAGACGGAAAGACCCACAAACAAGCAGCAGCTGAAGGCAGCTGCAGTAAAGGCCTGACAAAGCATCTCGAGGGAGGAAACTCTCATGTCCATGGGTTCCAGACTTCAGGCAGTCACTGACTGCAAATGGTTTTCATCCAGGTGTTAAAGGCGATCCTTAAGTTTGAAATGATGTTGGTTTGTTCCATTACTTATGAGCCACCAACGATGGGTGTGTGTGTATGCCACTGGCTGTACTTCCTGAATGGTTACTGCCCCACTTTTGTCATACTCCTTGAATTACAGCTGAATGTCCTGACTTCGCTCCCATCGGGGTGTGTTTCCTTTCAACATCAATGTGGTAGTGTGCAGAGGCCAACTGCCAAAACAGTTATCCTTGTTCCAATATTTCTGGCCCTGTCTGTACTTCACACATCCTCATATTGGAGATGGGATTTGTAATGGCAGCCAGTAATGTAAAACTGAAAGTGGAACAAACCACATGTGGGGGAAGGAATTTTTTAGTGGCAGCCAAGAACATATATATGCTAGCAAATTGCAAACTATTTACTAGTGAGTCATAAAATTTATCCAACACCATCTAAACTCTACAAGGGTTTTTTGCGTTCACAACTAATCTTTGGCAACTGTTTCAGAACTGCACACCAAGCAGCCAAATTTAAGTAGGTCATAATGAGACCCATTCCTTTATTCTCACAAATAGCAGCAATTGTTTTCTTTGCCTTTTATTGTCCACTGTTGAGGACAATTAGGCTGGGGAGTACAAGGGAGAATGCCTTTTCTGCAGTGTGCCCCATGCTTCTGGAATGAGTTACCACCAAGGGTCTCTGAGGCACCACTTTTGCAGACCTTTAGGAAAGCTCTGAAGACCTATTTGTTTTCTTTGGCTTGCCCTTCAGTTTTGTATTTTTATTGATGGGGTTTAGTTGCAATTAGCAATCCTTGTTCCGATATTTCTGGTCCTGACTGTATATGTGAACCGCATAGGGATTTTATTATATGAAGTGGTGTTCTGTTGTTCAGTCGTTAAGTCGTGTCCGGCTCTTCGTGACCCCACAGACCACAGCACACCAGGCCTTCCTGTCCTCCGCTCTCTCCCAGAGCGTGCTCAAGTTCATATTCATTGCATCCGTGATGCTATCTAGCCATCTCATCCTCTGCTGTCCCCTTCTCCTTTTGCCTTCAATCTTTCCCAGCATCAGGGTCTTTTCCAGGGAGTTTTCTCTTCGCATTAGGTGGCCAAAATATTTGAGCTTCACTTCAGTATCTGTCCTTCCAATGAGCACTCAGGGTTGATTTCCTTTAGGATGGACTGATTGGACCTCCTTGCAGTCCAGGGGACTCGTAAGAGTCTTCTGCAGCACCACAGTTCAAAAGCATCAATTCTTCGGCGCTCAGCCTTCCTTATAGTCCAGCTCTCACAGCCATACGTTGCTACTGGGAAAACCATAGCTTTGATTAGACAGACCTTTGTTGGCAAGGTGATGTCTCTGCTTTTTACTATGCTGTCTAGGTTTGCCATAGCTTTCCTCCCAAGGAGCAAGCGTCTTTTAATTTAATGGCTACAGTCACCGTCTGCGGTGATCTTGGAGCCCAAGAAAGTAAAATCTGTCCCTGCTTCCATTTCTTCCCCTTCTATATGCCAGGAAGTGATGGGGCCAGATGCCATGATCTGAGTTTTTTTAATGTTGAGTTTCAAACCAGCTTTTGCACTCTCTGCTTTCACCCTCAACAAGAGGCTCTTGAGATCCTCTTCGCTTTCTGCCATTAGGGTGGTATCATCTGCGTATCTGAGGTTGTTGATAATTCTCCCGGCAATCTTAATTCCGACCTGTGATTCATCTAACCCGGCGTTTCTTTTGATGTACTCTGCATATAAGTTAAATAAGCAGGGCGACAATATGCAGCCTTGTCGTACTCCTTTCCCAATTTTGAACCAATCGGTTGTTCCATGTCCGGTTCTTACTGTTGCTTCTTGACCCTCGTACAGGTTTCTCAGGAGACAGGTAAGGTGGTCTGGTACCCCCATCTCTTTCTGAATTTGCCACAGTTTGTTGTGATCCACACAATCAAAGGCTTTAGCGTAGTCAATGAAGCAGAAATAGACGTTTTTCTGGAATTCTCTTGCTTTCTCCATGATCCAGTGAAAGTTGGCGATTTGATCTCTAGTTCCTCTGCCTCTTCGGAACCCTGCTTGTGCTTCCGGTAGTTCTCGGTTTGCATACTGCTGAAGCCTAGCTTGTAGGATTTTGAGCATGACCTTGCTGGCATGTGAAACGAGCGCAATTGTACGGTAGTTTGAACACTCTTTGGCATTGCCCTTCTTTGGAATTGGAATGTAAACTGACCTTTTCCAGTCTTGTGGCCACTGTTGAGTGTTCCAAATGTGTGGCATATTGAGTGCAGCACTTTAACAGCATCATCTTTTAGGATTTTAAATAGCTCAGCTGGAATACTGTCATCTCCGCTAGCTTTGTTGTTAGTAATGCTTCCTAAGGCCCAGTTGACTTCACTCTCTAGGATGTCTGGCTCAAGTTCAGTGACTGCACTATCATGACTATCAGGGACATTCAGATCTTTCCTGTATAGTTCTTCTGTGTATTCTTGCCACCTCTTCTTAATCTCATCTGCTTCTGTTAGGTCCCTGCCTTCTTTGTCCTTTATCATGCCCGTCTTTGCACAAAACGTTCCCTTGAGATCTCCGATTTTCTTGAAGAGATCTCTAGTCTTTCCCATTCTGTTGTTTTCCTTGATTTCTTTGCATTGTTCATTTAAGAAGGCCTTCTTGTCTCTCCTTGCAATTCTCTGCAACTCTGCATTCAGTTGGAGATATCTTCCCCTTTCTCCCTTTTCGCTTCCCTTCTTTCCTCAGGTACTTGTAAAGCCTCCTCAGACAGCCACTTGGCTTTCTTGCATTTCTTTTTCTTTGGGATGGATTGAGTTGCTGCCTCCTGAACAATGTTACGCACCTCCGTCCATAGTTCCTCAGGCACTCTGTCTATCAGGTCTAATCCCTGAAATCTATTTCTCACCTCCACTGTATATTCTTAAGGGATATGATTTTGGTCATACCTGAATGGTTTAGTGGTTTTCCCTACATTCTTCAATTGAAGCCGAAATTTTGCAACAAGAAGCTCATGATCTGAGCCACAGTCAGCTGCAGGTCTTGTTTTGACTGACTGTATAGAGCTTCTCCATCTTTGGCTGCAAAGGACATAATCAATCTGATTTCGATATTGACCATCTGGTGATGTCCATGTGTAGAGTCGCCTCTTGTGCTGTTGGAAAAGAGTGTTTGCTATGATCAGCGTGTTCTCTTGGCAAAACTCGATTAGCCTTTGCGCTGCTTCATTTTGTACACCAAGGCCATGCTTGCCTGTTATCCCGGTGATTTCTTGACTTCCTACTTTAGCATTCCAATCCCCTATGATGAAGAGGACATCTTTTTTTGGTGTTCGTTCTAGAAGGTGTTGTAGGTCTTCATAGAAATGATCAACCTCAGCTTGTTCGGCATCAGTGGTTGGGGCGTAGACTTGAATTACTGTGATGTTGAATGGTTTGCCTTGGATTTGTACTGAGATCATTCTATCGTTTTTAAGATTGTACCCCAGTACTGCTTTTCCCACCCTTTTGTTGACTATGAGTGGTACTCCATTTCTTCTAAGGGATTCTTGCCCACAGTAGTAGATATGATGGTCACCTGAATTAAATTTGCCCATGCCTGTCCATTTTAGTTCGCTGATTTCCAAGATGTCGATGTTCAGTCTTGCCATCTCATGTTTGACCACCTCCAGCTTACCTTGATTCATTGATCTGACATTCCAGCTTCCTAAACAATATTGTTCTTTACAGCATCGGATTTTCTTTTCACCACCAGACACATCCACAGCTGAGTGTCCTTTCGGGTTTGGCCCAGCCGCTTCACTCTTTCTGGCGCTACTTGGAAATTCCCTCTGCTCTTCCCCAGTAGTATATTGGACACCTTCTGACCTGAGGGGCTCATCTTCTGGCGTCATCTCTTTTAGCCTTGTGATACGTTCCATGGGGTTTTCTTGGCAAGAATACTGGAGTGGGTTGCCATTTCCTTCTCCAGTGGACCACATTTTGTTAGAGCTCTCTGCCATGACCTGTCTGTCTTGGGTGGCCCTGCACGGCATAGCTTATGGCTTCACTGAGTTACGCAAGCCCCGTTGCCACAACAAGGCAGTGATCCATGAAGGGGCTCTACTGGGTACATTGAGTTAAGGGAGGGCTTGCAGTCTAAACGAAGAAACAATCT
Organism: Heloderma suspectum; assembly: GCF_057233095.1. Taxonomy (NCBI): domain Eukaryota; kingdom Metazoa; phylum Chordata; class Lepidosauria; order Squamata; family Helodermatidae; genus Heloderma; species Heloderma suspectum. The sequence goes on along the minus strand of NC_139459.1, from coordinate 5,293,569 downwards.
GATCATTTCTCAAATATGGATATATTACACTGCACCCAGACAAAGGCATTTTATTTTCACCTGATGAAAATAAATTGTTCTGATCTGCCCAGTAACTATCAAACCTTGCTTCAACCTATCATGCGTGGGCATGTCATTTTTGCTTCCCACTTAGTTTTTGTGAGGGCAAGGCTGGGCCAAGACAGGGTGAGGCAGAAAAGAGAAGCACGGGAAAGAAAAAAGATAAAATTGTTCAGTGTGCATCTGCCTGTATTCCCATAGTTAGGGATGCCTGAGAGTAAGCCCCATTGAACTCAGTGAAACTTATTTCTGAGGAGACACATGTCTAGGATTGTGCTGTTAAGCTCCATCCGACATTGGTGCTGGTCATATTCCTATATGGGAATATTTAAAAACATTTCCTATCTACAGAAAAAAGGAAAGTATGCAGAATATATACAGTGTGACAGAGAGAGGCAAAGCCTGCTTCTGTGGCTGAAGCAATGTAAATAATGCCCTAGTTCTACATTAAATGGTTTTAGTGGTCATTTGCAGCATTGTTCAGGAAATATATGAAACTATTGGAAACCTGATTTAAATTAGTGATTTAAATCAACCGTTTTTCTTGCTGATTTAAGTCCCCCCCCCCCCAATCAAAAGCGGTGATTGCAATGGGCCTGGTGCAACATGTGCATGGTGATGGCTTTGGCTGTATGCTCGTTGGAGTCTGGTCCTGTTTGAAGCCTAATTGCAGGGTATCCCAGTAACACCATGGTGGGCAGACCTAAAGTGGCTGGGACAGTGCTAAACTCTCATAGCAGCCTTAGACATACTAAAGGAGGGGGATTCTAGTCTATGCTAGCCTTCCTGTACTGCTAGCATTCCAGTCTCATTAAAATGCTACAAGCAGAGTGAGCTAATGTTAATTAGCAGGGTGTGTGCATAAAAGGCAATCCTCTTTTCCTATAAGGTCTAACCTCTGCAATACTGTACATCATTTTTAAATATACAGAATTAGGGGAGCGAGATGCTAATATGCAGAATACTGTAGTTGTTAGGGCGGTGTGTACTTCAAGAGTCAAATTGCAGAAGCAAATGGAAGGGGGGATTTGAGGCATTTCACAGATGGACATTTCCAGGTCTTTGTTGGTCCTGTTGGTGAACAGTGGGGGAGTTTGGAGATGGCAGCTTGTGTTGCCCTGAATCCTACAGAGACCTGAATTACAGGCAGGTGGAGTTGCAAGCTGGGGGGGGCAGCCAGTACTCTGCACAAACTGCTTCCAAATCTCTTAGTTTAATCATGTTGGTCAGTTACAAATCTGTTCTGCCATGAAGCTTCCTTGTAGTCTGTCACTGTTTTATTAGCCTTCTCCTATCTTGGGGGACATCTTGTTCATGTATCTAATGTAGGGGGAAGCACCTCCCTCAAATTAAAGCAGACAGGGCTCTTACAGTATCTGTAGGGATGGGTTGGGAGGCAGTGGAGCTGTCTGGAGGTCCTTCGCTCTGCCTTGAGCACCTTGTAGGAAGGTCATGATACAGATATGATTAGGCTTGTCACTAAATTGGTTAGCTTCTGCAGAAATGCCACAAACAACTGGCTGTGTTCCAGCAGCTCCAATCCCATGAAGGGCCATCTCTGGCAAAGCTTCACTAACCATCTGCTATCATCATGGCACTGTTAGCATGCACTGTAAAGCTTCCTTCATGGGGCTGAACAAGTGCCTGGTGCATGTGGTCATGACAGATTGATCCCTTCTAAGGTGGATCAGTTTTTTTAATGTATGGTTTCCAGACCCACATCCACCTCCCATTAGGCCTGCCTGTTTCATCAAATCACCCATTGCAGGCCTGATTAAAAAAAAACCCGCAACGCAACAGAGCAAGTACTACTGCTGTGTTCACAGCCAGAACTATGTAAACTAAGTGAAGTTGCACTCTTATGCAAGTATCCCAGCTTAAAAATTACACAGGAGCCCAGTAGTTTGAAGTTTGCTGGATCTCCCTTTAATAGCCATTCCAACAGAGGCTCGCAGAAGTTGTTAATGGAAGGAAATGGGGAGCTTACAGTCAGGTGAGTGAGGCACCAGTGATTTCTCCAAATGCACCCTGTTTAAACCTTGCATTTCTTTAGTCACTTGGGGATCTTTCTGGTATTTGTTTCCTGGCTATAAAACTTGAAAATATGGTATCTTGAATTTTGCTTAAACTCCAGAGCTGGGAAGAGAAATAATTGTAAACTCAGTGGATTAGGAAATCTGTAATGGAGAGAGATGTTACAGCAGAATATACCCCAGTGGTCCCTCTTTTTGCTGAGGGACTGTCACATGAATGGCCTTGCATAGACCATCACAGACTCTGCTGGGGAACAGGAATAAACATTCAAAAGTGTCACGATTATCACAGGATTACTCAAACATTGGCATTGGCTGAGGCGAGTTGCTTTGCAAGCTTTTCTAAAGGTTTGGGGCAAGACAGGTGGCTCTGCTGGCAGTCTTCCCTCCGCCATTGACCTGGAAGCCCGATTATGTTAGGCTGCAGTGCACTTTAAGGTCATATCTCAGAGCACACTGCAGCCCCGCATAATCCTTTCTGCAGACCAAGGGAAGCAAAAAGCAAACAGGCTGCCCCTTAGCAGTATCAGTCTTTGTTTTAGTATATGTGGCATATGGCTTGCAGAATCAGTTCCTTCCCTCAAAGCGGCCAAGAGAAATAAAGTAAGTCATGAAAAAAAAGTCATGAAAAACGAATAATTTGAATATGGTGTTTTAATTCTTTTTATCTTTTTTGCATATCTCTTATGTTTACTGCTTTGGAATCTGTTTTGATGTAGAGCAGTTTACAAATGTTATAATAAACCCCCCACCTCTGAAACTATTTTACAGTGTAAATCTGAGCACTTCTTCTTGAGGGAGTTTGCAGCGGATAGAAAGGCAACAGACACTCAGATAAAAAATGTCTTGCAGTAATCCAGTAAACATTAGGGACAGACTGTGCCCTCACCCCACTTTACTATAACCTTAGAAGTGGTTAGGGGTCATGCTGTTGGGCAAGATGGCATTGCACTGGGAATAGGTGGGCTAGACGATACCCTGGCCTCCTAATTGGCACTTACCCCATCCTGTTTTTGTTCCCTGGCTGCTTACGGGAGCAAGAATGCATGAACCAACACAAGGGCATCTGGGAAATGAAATCTCAGGGGTGGGGGATGGTGGGAAATGAAATTTGGTCTGCCACACTGGCCCTTGAGAATTGTAGTCTTCTGCTGCTGTGAGGATGGGAGGAGCCTGAGGCTGAGCCCACCACTGTCTGAGGTACAGTTCACTGGAGCAGATCATCTGCTACTGCTGCTCATCCCTTTGCTGGAGGGGAACTGAGGCCATGGGGGAGCAGGGTCTTCTACCCAAATCCAAGGCTATCTTTTGCTCATGCATTCATCAATGTCTCCTTGCCAGAGTTATATCAGCTCCATCTTCCTTTAAGATCTTAGTGGCTGTGTGTGTGTGTGTGGGGGGGGGGGGTAATGACAAGGCAAGACGAGTGCCCACAATCATTTATGTGCCTTAGACGTAGCTATGGCACCTGCATGCTGTGTGCCCCAGTTTCATGTTCGTACTTGCAGATGCCCCAAAGCATCTATTCATGAGTAGCAAGGTGGCTGGAAAGAAAGAAATGATACGCGTCCTTCAGTTGCAGTTTTCTCACTAGGTGTGTGTTGAGAATAATAGGCATTTTTTAACAGCACAATAGTGAAGTGTGTTGATTAGCTGCATCCCTTTGACTCCTAGTCAGCTGTGCTCGACCTGTGGCTCATACTTGTTTGTGCTACTGCTTAAATACAGATAGCAAAACCATGAGCTGACTCAAAGCTTTGCCGTGATAGTTGGCAACTTTCCTCAGACCAGCCCTAATTTGGGCTGTGGATTGTTCCTGATTCTCTAGTGAACTTTCATATTAGGATCTTCTTTGTAAACCAGTAGGATCTCATTGTGTCACTCAAACACAACCCACTCTCTCCCTAGGAACTAAAGGATACCACCTAAAGATGATCAACAATGCCGTGTTTCTACTGGTTTGCTTGATTTGGTGGGAGGTATCTTCACATTGTGAGGAGGCCCTGTTTGAGCTGGTTAAGCCCAGAGTTGCCTGTTTTAGGTCCCACAAACTCCCAATCTCCAAGAATCCCAGACCACAGATTGCCTACCGCTTCTTGCTTGGTTAGCGGGGTTGTTATGGATGCCTGGTTGGGCAAGCGCCTGTTCCAAAATTAATAGATCAGGGATACTGAACTGGCTTGTGGAGCCAAATGTTACTCTTGGTGAACAAGAGTTGGTATACGGTTTTAATCAAGAATTTCAGTGTCTTATCTGCTAGGGACAAAACAGAATTGTCTCCTCCCTCATGTCGCCCATGTCGCTTTTCCTTGCCACTTGGTAAAGGGGATGGGAAGGAGGAAGGCCATTGAATTGTGGGCAGATTGGGCTAGGGTAGGTACCACCATATTGCGCAATGGAACTATGTCAGCAGAAGACTGTTCTCTTCCCTCACCTCTACCAGACGAGTCCTTATATTGCAGTGAGGGCTGTGCAGGGAACAGATGTGAAGGCTTCTAGTCTGGTTGTTCTGTTCACCTTGGAGAATGAGAGTTACAAAATAGTTGCAGTGGCACCTCTTATTGGACCAGGCTTCTGAGCTACTTTACTTAGGCAGAATGTAAAGAGCTAATGTTCAGCTCTAGAGGGCAAACGTGTTGCCCTTCCTGCTCAATATTAACTTCAATTGCAAGGGTCTGAAACGGTCTCTTAATGGTAGAGAGGCAATTTTGTGACACTGGAAAACAGAAGAGTTCCAGTTAGTTGTACTTGGGGATAGAAGTGTGAATGGAAAGCACCTGTTAAGGTGCACTATTTAAAATGTCCCTCTGCATTGGCAGAAGCCACAGATGGGATGTGCTTAAGATGTAAGCACAGCACTGAGTAGTCTTTTAAGCTAGTGCATAGTGATAAGTGTGGTAAGGCAGCACAGCTAGCTGAACAGGAGAGGGAAGACTAATGCTTGGGTTCTTCTGTGTCTTAGCTTGAAAATTACCCCTGTATGAATCGTGTTATCTTGGTATTGGATGAGTGTGTTCAAATAACAGTTGCAGTTACCACATGGCAACCTGGCTGTTATGAGCTTCAGGACACGGCAATTGGCATCTTAATTTAAGAGCAGCCACCTCCTGCTTACAAGATGAGTATAGCCACATGGATGTGTTAACAAGGTTGTTACTCTGCAGAATGACAAATGGATCCCAGAGTGGATTCAGACAAACACTAACAAATGTTGTGTGCTCACATACAGCCCTCTGTGGAGCGTTAAAAACAAAACAAAACCATTCATATTTTTGACAGTATGTACTTGTTACATGTGATGTGGCCCTGAATGTGGTGGTGTGCTTCTGTTCTCATTGCCAAAACATTAGGCTGTTCCACATCCTGCAACTCCTAAGCATAATTGATTGGATGGGATGATAACTGTGGCAATCTGTGTGTTAATGAAGATTTTAGCAGTGCAGTGAATGCCAAAGGAGTTTTGACCATGTTATATATGCCTGAAAATGCAAATGTGTTATCCACCGGCAAGCTGGCTCTTCTGAAAGATCAGGCAGTGTCTCCATAAACATTGAGCAGATTGTACTATAATACCCCTGAGGTCATTTCCCAAACATCTGATGACTCTGCCTTTTCCATATTAGGAAAATAAGGGTTCCTGGGAACCTAGAGTCCTGTCAAACTTGTGTAGGGGTTGCTGTGTGCACTGCGAATGGCAGCTACCCTCAGTCTTTGACAGACCTCTGAGAGGCTATCTCAAAACAAAGTTAGTGGCAGGGAGTATACGTCTCTGATCAGGTCTTTTCCATGTCCCAGCCATCCTGTGTGATTCTGCTCTTAGTGCTTTAATTAAGCTTTCGAGCCTTCCAACTTGGAGAGAAAGCTGAACATGTAGGCAACTTGGAGTAGAAAGTGTTGCAGTTCCCAAAGTCAAGGAGTGTAGCCCCCAGTCCCAAACCATTTGCCCCTAAATAGACTTATTCTGCCAGATTAAGGCACAAATCTTAATTTGTACAAATCTGGAGCTGCATCAGTGTGGTATGATAGTTTTTTCACCTTTTGAATGCTGCTTCAGGTAATGTACAAACCTGGCTACTGTCATGCAATGGTCTTCATTGATGTGGTGTTTACATCACATCCTTCCTTTGCTTTTTTGCAGTCTTAACATTCAAGACCAAAATAACAACCCCCTCAATCTAATCTAGTGTGTGTTTTCAAAAGTCATTCTTGTCTCTTTGCTGTGCATTCTTAAACTAGTCAGCATGCTGTGCAGCCAAAGTCGATCTAGTTTTGGCAGTGTGAGGCACTCTTCTATAAGAATATCAAACCGTAAATATCAAGTATATCAAACCATAAAATCAAAAATATAAAATGCCATTGGCACTGGGAACCTTTGCCAGAGCCCTCCAGAAATCAGTGGACTTGTACTTTCACTAGTCCTGTTAGTATTGTTGAGGCTTGCACAGGAGAAATTGATGTTGGCTGGATTGTGCGGATTAAATTCTGCATATGCTTGTATTTCTTTTGATAGGTAATCGCTGTTGAATTCTGCATTTCAGATAGCAATATTTTCTAAAATTTCTGGTTCTAAGTTGGGATTTAAATTGAGTATATTAGACTTTTCAAGTTCTAGAAGTATAAACATGGTAGACTTCTAGATTCACAAATGAATATTAATCCGGCTTTTTGATACCAGTCTTTATGTTATCATGGGGTTGTTTTGAGGTGACAATTCTGATTTACAGGGACACTGATTCTGTGGCATTTCAGCTACCCCATCGCACTTTATTGTTATTGACTCAGAGGTCCCCTCTCAACCCTCAGTGTTAGCTCACTCAAACATAAACAGCTACCACTTAACGTATTTGTGGCCTCCGACTTTATTACTGGGCAATTAATCTTGCAAATAGGTCCGGCATCACTTTAACACATCAGGAAAACCGAATTCACTAATGCTTAGAAAATATTCCAGGTGGGGGATTAGCCCCTTGTTTGAAGACCTGAACTCCATAAACTAAAAACAGCTTTGTGTTCAGTTAATGCATCTTTTCCCTGTGCTGAGTTTCCCTTGGCAACTAGCACATGCTGCAGTAGCAGCATCTGGTGCATGAGAGCTGTATGTGATGCATGCACACTGCCACTAGCTGCAAGTTTTTCTTAGAAAAACCATGACTTGCATACTGAGAACCTGGGATCCTGGCAGGGTGCTATTGAAAGGCTGCAACTGGTTGAGATTGGCAGGGTTCATGACAGCACAATTTTTTGGTCCAAGTTCCTTTACCTGCAAAATAGTAATATGAGAGAGTCCAAGAACTTAATTGGTTTCCATGACAATTCTGTCTTGTAGGCAACAATTTTTCCCATTTTACCAACTATGTACTCATGGGAACATATGGGAGTTCTGGGATGTCCATTAACAGTACATAAAGTGGGCTTGAGATTTAGCGATTGCAGCGTTGAGTAGGAATTTCTGATTTTACTGCCTTATATGGGAGTCCATGAGTTCTGAGCATAAGGGCTACTGTGCTTGCACTGGTGGCTCTCTGCTTCGCTGTTGTCCAGAGCAAGGCAGCTCAATGTGAGCTGTAACCCAGCAAAAGTCTGGGCAGAGGTTGAGGGCTTATATACTTGCTGGTCGTGATTCACCAGTTGCAGCTGAGTTTGCTTCTTCATTGGCTACAACTGGATCTTCCTCCTCGAGTAGACCCTTGTTTCTGAGTAAACTTGTGGGTAACAGAGTCTACCGGTGGCCAGGTGGGTGCTCCGACTGAGTGTTCTACCTAGTCCGATGTCAGAGCTGACCCAAGAAAATTTTGTTGCCTGAGGCAGAAGAGCAAATAGCACCTCTTTCCCTAGGCCCAGGGGTGGCTAAATTGCTCTGATAGCTGAGATAAAATATCTCACAAGCAATTCTCCCTGGAAGTAAAAATACAATAATAATAAATAAATAACCATTTGCTGTCCTTTCATGACACCCTAATTTAGCCGCCCAAAGAGCCACCTCACTCTGCATAATGATAGGGCTATCATTGCATTCTTAAAGTGCAGCTTGCATATCTTAAGAGAAGAAAAGAAAGAGAAAATATTATTGAAAGAGAGAAAGAGCTCTGCTGCACTGCTGCTGCCTCTTCTACCCCTGGTGGGTGCGGATGCTGCTTGGCCAAGGCTGCTCTGAAATGGAGTTGCTCTGCCTTGGAGTCCTCCTTCCTTTTCGAGGAGCAGTTAGCTGCACCACAGCCCCAAGTGCTGTTACAAGCACAGTACAAAGGCAGCGCTCAGGACAGGAAGGTGGAGGAGGCCACTTCACCACTCCGTGCAGCGTGCCGCCTCATGCGGGCACCTCACTTTGCGTAATGGAAGGGTTGGCCCTGTCTGTTGCTGCTGGTGGTTTGGAAAGATGTGAGATGAGGAAGGAGAGTCAAGGATGACAGCAGGGCTCAGGCATCTCTTCCATTGGACTCCTCAGGTTGCCCCATGTCTTTTGTGGGAGTGAGGTATGCTGAGGGATCCTAATCCTTCTCCCCACAAGAGGTCTCCCCTGGGCCTGACACCTATGGAGCTTAGAGGTGCCTTGAACAAGTTTCTGCAGAAGCTGCTGGACTGTAAAGCTGCCACAACAGTGGCTAACCTTGTCTTTGCTCTCTAGCCACCATTTTTGTTATAACTACTGCTTAGCTTAGTAGGGTTGCTCTGTGGACTAGCAGTTAACATACTGCCCACTTAGCACTATGCAGTGCTAAGTGCATATAACTTGCTACAATAGGTAAGTCTCCTTTGAAATTGATTCTATTTATTTATTTATTTATTTATTTATTTATTATGTTTAAATACCACTTAATATAACAAAATCTCTAAGTGGTTTATGCTAAAATACATGTGTAATATGATATAAATTAATTTAAAATAAATAACTTGGAACTTACAGCAGAAACAATAAACAGTAAAGCAGAGCAGTCTCATAGTCCATTACAAGTGAGGAAAGTCTATTTAAGGAATTATGTTTTCAAAAGGCAGTTGAAACTTGCCATATTTTCTGCCTCTTGAACAGCACATGGGAGAGTGTTCCAAAAGGTGGGTGCTACTATAGCATTCGTGATATTACATGGCAACATACATTGGTCATAAGATGACTAATAAGGCCTCCTCAGAAGATCTCAGGAGTTGGCTGGGGATGTATATAGGGGAAGGCAGTCTGCTAGGTATCCTGATCCTGAGTTATTTAGAGCTTTGTATGTTAACAGAACCTTGAACATGGTTTAGTAGCTAATAGGCAGCCAGTGCAGTTCTTTTAACACAGGTGTAATGTGTATGGCCAGATACTCCACTGAGCATCCTAGCTACTGCATTCAGGACTAGGTGCATCTTCCAAACCAGACACAAGGGCAGCCATAGATAAAGCGCATTACAGTAGTCCAGTCATGAGGCTACAAGTGCATGGATCACAGAGACTAGGTATCCCTAACTAAAAAAAGGCATAGTTGTTGGCACACCAGCTGAAGTTGGTAATGGGTGCTCCAGGCCACTGAGGTCACCTGGGCCTCCAGTGACAAAGGTGGATCCAGGATTGCTCCCAAACTAAGTGCACCTGTTCCTTCAAAAGGGATGCAACATGGCCCAGAATAGAAAATGATCCAGTTCCTGGACTTGAGAACTGCCCGCCCACAGGGTTTCTGCCTCAATTTATTAGCCTTCATCCAGCCCATACCAACATCCAGGCACTAGTTCAGAACGTGCATAGCCTCTCCTGACTCAGATGTTACAGAGAAATAGAGCTAGACGTCATCATCATACGGAAGACGCCTTGTCCCAAATGCTCCCAGCGGCTTAATATAGATGTTGACCAACATTGGGGATGAAAATTAGAAAAAGGAATTCCCCAAGGACTTTTTTCTACTTTTCCAAAAGAAGAATTGGAGATCTGGGAGGGAGGGGGGGGGGAGATATGGTTTTTTTTTTTCTTGCTTTGTAATGAGTAAAATGCTTTTAAAGACAAGGTTTTACTCACATATGTGGTATGAAGTGTTTTTATATAGGACTAATCTACAGCATTGGAGAATGATGGACCTTGTATTTGCTAAGAACATGAGAAGAGCTGTGCTGGATCAGACCAAAGACCTCTCTAGTCCAGCATTCTTTTGCCATGGTGGCCAACCAGATGTCCCAGCGGGAAGCCCAGAAGCAGGTCATGAGCACAGTAGCATCCTGTTTGTGTTACATAGCAACTAGTGTATGTAGGCATACCTCAGCTGTTACTGGAGGTAATATATATAGCCATCCTGACTAGTAGCCATTGATAGCCTTATTCTCCATGAATTTGTCTAATCCCCTTCTAAAGTCACCCAGGTTGGTGGCAGTCACTACATTTTGGGATAGTGAATCCGTAGTTTAACTATGTGCTCTGTGAAGAATTATTTTTTATCTGTCCTGAATCTCCTGCCTCTCAACTTTATTGTATGACCCTGAGTTAGGGATAGTAAAATCTGTCAGTTTCAGTTTTGCGCAGTTTCTTATTTTTTTGACCTTACGTTTGTTTAGGCCTGGTTCCACATTGGGATATGTCCACTTCTTCCTATCTACTTTCTCCCCACACCGTGCACACATTATTATACACCTCTTATCATAAGCTAAAAAGCCTCACACATCATAACCTTATAAGGGAGTTGCTCCAGTCCCACAATCATCTTGGTTGTCCTTTTCCACACCTTTTCCAGCTCTACAATATCTTTTTTGAGGTGTGGTGACCAGTACTGTATGCAATGACCATGTTCAGATGATCACAGAGGGGGAAATAAGCCACAGTGGCTTATTTGGCCCTCTGCATGGGCCTGAGGCTGCAGTCCTATGCACAACTACCTAGGAGTCAGTCTCACTGAACTCAGCGGTACTTATTTCTGAGTAGACATGTAGGATTGCACTAAGCCATTTTATATTTTGAGCTGCAATCCTATGTACACTTATCTGGGAGTATACCCCACTAAATAGAGTCTTACTTCTGAGTAGACATGTGTAGGATTATTTTATGTAAGCCACTTTGGGAAGGTTTTTACCGTAACAGGCAGTCTAGAAAATATTTCTAAACATATCAAATAGTACAATTTTGTATGCTAAATTTTTTTTCCTGTGGCTTCAACATTTCCAGAAATTTTACACCTCTAGGTATAAACTCGGATGGGAAGCTCTGTTTCATTCCTTTGAAATAAAGGAAGGATGTATTAATGTGCCCTTAGATGTTTCCATTAGTATATTAAATTCCAAACCCAAGAGGACTTAGTGAGGAGAGGCACATCCTTTTGCCCCCAATGTGTACTTGTGTGTATGCCTGGAATAGGGTTTGCTCCAGCCTTTCCCTGGGTAGTTTGTCTCTGTTGCAGAACACTTAATTCAGCCTTCCCCAGCCCAGTACCCTCCAGATTATAGTAGGGTTGGAAGGGACCTATAAGACCATCAAGTCCAACCCCCTGCTCAGTGCAGGAATCCAAGTCAAAGCATTATGTTGGACTACAACTCTCAGCATTCAACAGGCAGCCCAGAGAGCACTGAGTTGGGAAAGGCTGAATTAACTTGTTTCCTACTTGGCGTTCCCATTTCTTCTCCTTTGCGTTGGCTTGGAGGTTGCAGTGAGAGTTTGCTTGTTTACTTTGTCCTGCTGCTTTCTTGAACTTTTTAGTAATGACATAGAGCTAAAAACAGTTGAAACCATGAAAGCTGCTCTGTTCTAAAAGGTACCCTTTGAAAATAGGATTCTGTAGTGCTCAATGGGAAGTCCAGGTCTTCACTTGGTGGGTGTGAGTATCTGTTGCTGGCACATAGTAACGTGGAGTTGAATAAAGTGGAGTGGCGTCTCTCCACTCAGTTCATCCGTTAGCTCTGTTGCTGAGGCGTGGATGCTGTTGGGGCGTCTGAAACACACTTCATGTGCCTACTGATTTCTTCTCTGGTTGGTTTTCCCCTGTCCTTTTATTTTTGGGGATAGCTTTTAAAATGGCTCAGGTGTTGGCCCTTCGCCTCAGACCTCTAAAAGCTTAACTTCTGTCTGCTGCAGAGGGAGGCAGCTGAGTAGCTTGTGTGGGAGATGGACAGCTGCTCTATCTACAATGGACATGCATGAACACGATTAAGGCACCATGTCATGCACAGATAGTCTCTTTGCGCACTGCCGCTGATGAGGTTCATTTTGAATGGTTAACATATAAGACAACTGTAGTTTTTCTAGTATGGTTATTTTTGATTTAATAAGCAAAACACACTTGGCTTTTAAAATAGTGCAGGACAGGCTAGGTGGCAGATGGAGAAAAGTGTGATTGTGTGTAGGAGTGGGCACTCTCCTTGGTATGTTCAGAGTACTCAAGTATTCCTGTCTTCATTGGGGAAATGTTGGAGGCTGTGGTGTCTGCACAGAACTGTAGCCAACTTAAAGCATGTGAATATGTGTTGCTGATGTTATGATGCAAGTTCTTATCACATGTCAGAAATTGGTTATACTTTGCTTGACTGACGAAGCAGAAGTTAGTTTGTGCATCCTTATTTCACACCAGCTGCCTAGTTGCTAATCTAGACGAAGGAGTTGTGCTAGGTAGGGACTTATAAGAGAAGAAATTAACTCTCTCTTAGAGAAACCGCAGCAACTAGAATAGAATTCAGAGGCTTTGTTCATGGTGTTCACTAGCTGAGCAAGTGGCTGCATCTGGTTTCCTGGGATACTGTGAACAAGATAGTTCAGTGTCTGCCTCTTGTGGAATATTCCAAACAGACTTGCTGACACAAGGCATTTTATTCAGTTGCCCAATCAGCTGCAAGTTGCCCTCTGTACACCTCCTTTTAAAAATCCCTAATATTAAGGGTAGGGATTAGCCACCATAAATACAAGTAGAGTTCATCAACACCTACAGACATAACTTTGAGAGGGCTACAGTAGGGAGGCAGGGTAGCTCTAGAGTTAATAACGTAGGCACTTGTCGTGTAGGCTTCATGCACCTAGAATGTGTTGTGTAAACAATTCGCTACAAAAATTGAGTGAGTTTAACCAAGTTTCTGGATACAGTTGTCTGTCCTAATGGATAACGGCTTGTACTCATGTATGATTATTTGAGTGCAAAGGGATGGTACAGATGTGATTTTGCTGTCCTTTAATTCAGCTTAAGAAATGGGCTGTGGGCTTGTGTCCCCCCATCTCTTTCCCCCCTGGTTATATCTGCAAAACGTTCTGTCTTGTTAAAGCTCATTAGAGTGGCCTTGTAGATCTGCCTCTCCTTTGCCAGCCTGCTCATTCTCCTGGATGGAATTCCTTGTCCCCATCTACATGGAATTCCTGGCAGCCTGTAGCAACCAGGCAAGTAGCTAAATACAAGGCTGGGTTAGGAGCAAACCATGGTTAACACTTTCAAACCTGGTAGGAGTAAAGTGTGGTTTGCATCTATCCCCTTACCATTGTTGAGGAGTTATGTCATCTACCATCCAGTTCCTTAAACCTTGCTGGGGCTAGGCAGAGTTGCATCTGCATCATCCCCTAGTAATAGTGCTTACAACTGTGGACCAAGAATGACGATTATAAGTACATATGGCATTTCATACAAACACATATGTGCTAGCAAATGTGCATACTGTGAACATCGGAATGACTAATCCTAAAGCAGCAGATTGATTAATACTAAAGTAGGATAATATCTGTCTGGGCCACCTTGTGCTTGCAGTATCTTTGAAGAGCGGAGGCTATAAAGATGGCACAGCAAAAGCAGTCCTTTTGCAAGCAATACTCCCAGCCCCATTCAGCAGCTGCACTGTTTCTTAATGTGAAGAGTAAAAAACTGCACACAATGTGCCCTGGGGGTTGGAGTGTCCAGATTATTTACTATAATACAACAGGGGTTCTACCTCACCCAGGAGACAGGTACATTTTGTAACTTGTTTCAAAAGGAATAGCCTGGAACTCAGTAGCAGAGAAGGTCCTTCGTAGCCTATCGCTGGCTAACTCACCAATATGGAGCAGAGAATGGTTTTGTTCAGTGGGAATTTTGGCGGGAATCCTCCCCGCACCATCCCAACTCTAGCAGGTTCCCGCTATTGTCCCTAGCACGTTCCTGCTCATTCCCTCAGTTCTCTTTCAACCGCCATTGCAGTAGCCGCGTTTGGGAACTTCTCTGTGTTCAGTGAAAACATTGGATTATTGCTGAGGTTTTATTCTCTCCCTCTCTTCTTTCTGTCGGGGTTTTCCCTCTTTCTCTGAGTCTTTTATCATTTTACCTTTCATGATTCTGCGATTGCCCACTGGTGTATGGCCCTCCAGGCGCCTTTCCAAAAGTGTCTCCACAGTAGGAGTAGGTTACCCCCGACAGACAGATGCCCCCTCCTAGGCCACAAGTTAAAGACTAGGATATTAAATAACACTCTATACAAGACAGACTTATTCTGAGATGTATATACGTATGTACGGTACATGGATCTCAGGCATACCTGCAATGAAACTTGTGCCTGAGGGCCATTGGCCAACATCTCAGGTTTATTTGAGAATCTGGTGCTCCCATGTCTTTGTTGCTATTACAGTGCCCCCACTGTTTTCTTTTTGGAAGCTCACCAGACATACATAGTTTCATTGCAACTGGATGGAAGAGGGTTTTTTGGAGGGGGGTTGCCCCGAGTAAGAAGTGGACATTCTGTTTGTTTCTTCTTTGCTGTGTGCCACTTTTTTCAGGGTCAGTGGGGTAGAGGGAGGAATCTATGACCTGGGAATTTGTCTTCAGGGCATGGTGAGCAGTATACAAGCCATCACAAGAGGGGAGAAGGGACTTCCTTAAATCCCAAATGCCCTTCTTGTTGGCCACCAAAAGGCCCGAATGCCCTCTAGATTTATAGATATCTCCCTGATGCAGTGTGAATGGCCCCAGTTAAGAATTGCTGGTCTAACATCAAATATTGCAGCCAGGCAGAATGTTTTGGTGAAGCAATTACTGAGAAATCCTGCTCACCAGTTCTCGCTTCTCGCTGGAAGTTTGGCCCCATCCCTTCCAAAATGTAGGAAATAAAGGCTGAGTTCCATTCCTGATTAATCTTGAGCCAGGCCAGGACCCTTGCCACGTATTTGATTTGTATGTCTGTTCCTCAGTACAAAATCTAGGGAAGTAATCTCTCTACATTAGTATGTAAATACTTCTTAATAGATTGGATGGGGTGATAAATGTGTGCCTCTGCTTGAGCTCCTTGTAGTAAAGGCTGCATAAAAACGTTTTCCACTTCTGCCAGAGTTGAGTTTAATAAGTTTTGATCGTTATGGTATGCCTTTCATATACAGTGGGGTTGTTCGCATGTAACAACATCCCATCAGTTTAAAAACTGGTGGTTTGTTGTGCACATCATGCGCGCCTCTTGCGCTTTACAGCAGAACCCACAATTGGCAACTTTATAGGTTGTGCAGTGTGATGTGTGAACCCAGACCTCTGAGTTGTTTACCTAGTGGTTAACCCATGGTTTGTCCGGATTCGCATATCACACTGTGAGCTGATCGTGGGTTGTGCTGTAAAGCAGAAAAAGCAAGTGTGCTGTAGGGAGAATGCCCACTTGTGCATGACAGTCCATCGGTTTTTAAAAGGTTGCCTACCCCTAAGCTAGAAGTCCCTGTTTCCACTTTCCATTCATACCTGGATTCACTAGGTGGTTTTAGGCATGCCACTGTCCTCAGCTCCTTTTTTATTCATGACTGTTTATATGCTGCTTCTTGGCCCCCAAAAAGGACCTCCAAAGCAGCTAAATCATGTATAATATGGATCTGATATTGACCTAACCCACAGGATTATTATAAGGATTACTGAGAATATTTAAAGTGCTTTGAATGCACTCTGGTGCGACGTACTAAAGGTGATGGTTGCAAAGTGTAAGGTGGGCCTCTAGGGACTAAAGGCAGAATGTATGATTAGGAATGAAAGTATAATTTGTATGATTTAAGGGTGTGTTTTGTTGATTAAGAAACTATCTTCTACCAGCTTATCAGTCCAATCCCAATTTACATATTGCAGAATACTGAATAGGAACTCAGAGGTTCCTATTCAGGGTTCTGAAGGAAGAAGACTGTTTCAAGGAGGTGTGAACTTGCAATAACAATATATAACAAGAACAATATATACCACTATGTTAGGAAGAGGCAATTTTGTCAAAAGAGAGTATGCACACCCCAGACTGAATATTTATTCCATTATTCAGTTCTTGGAAAGGAAATCCTTTCATGGTATATCCAACTTGAAAGTGTTTTTTGAGACACTCAGCAATGATGGTTTCCTAAAAATTGGTTCTGCCAAAGCACATGTGTGAGCATTTTCTTACATCTTCTTTGAGAGCCAGTGTGGTGCAGTGGCTAGAGTGTTGGACTGGGAGCCGGGAGATCCGGGTTCTAGTCCCCACTCAGCCATGGAAGCTCACTGGGTGACTTCAGGCCAGTCACAGACTCTCAGCCCAGCCCACCTCACAGGGTTGTTGTTGTGAGGATAAACTGGAGGAGGACTATGTACACTGCCTTGGGCTCCTTAACATGGAAAAAGACAGGATATGAATGCAATAAATAAATAAATAATACATGGTGGTAAAAACTCTTGATTTGTGTTACCCTAGTTGATAGTGCTGATGCCAAAAGCAGCTGTTAATGCCGCTTTTCTGCTTTGAAGATGGAATGAAATAGGTTACAGGCTCCCTTGGGAAACCTTCATGGCTGCATTTTCACCCTGGAGTGTGAAACAAAGCAGCAAGCCATCATTTTTTAAAAGACAGTAAAAAGAGCTTCTAGCCCTCATGATAAAAGAAAATCTTGAGAAGTGTTTGTAGTTTTCTGGCAGATGAGACATTGGGTGGGGATTCCAGAGATCCCCTGGACTTTTCCCACCTCCTCACACAAAAGCTGTTGTGATCTGAAGATTCTGTATAGTGCATTCTACCTTGTGCATTGGTCAGTTAGGTGTAATATTTCTCTGTTTTCACAGTACAAGTGTCCAAGCTTGCCATTACTGTCGTTGAAAGACTGAGGTCATCCTTTGTTCTTCTAAGAGGTGTTTGTGTTTAGATTTAAAAATACAAGTCTCCAGAAGCTCTGGTTTAAATGTGCCATTTGCCCAATTTGTGAAGGAATTGCCCGGATAGTGACTGGCAGTCTTTATATACTGTGTTCTTGCTTCCATGTAATTATGCCAATGTTGCCTACTAGCTGACTGTCACTGTCTAAGAGCACATAAGCTTTCATGGAACTGAACTAGCAGAAGAACTCTCAGAACCTCTGTCTATTCTCTTTGAGAAATCATGGAGGATGGGGGAAGTGCCAGATGACTGGAGGAGGGCTAACGTTGTCCCTATCTTCAAAAAGGGTAAAAAGGAGGAACCTGGGAACTACAGACCAGTCAGTCTGACAACAATCCCTGGAAAAATTCTGGAGCAGATGATAAAGGAATCCATCTGGGAGCACCTTGACAACAATGCCGTGATTACTTGAAGCCAACATGGATTTGTCAAAAACAAGTCCTGCCAGACAAATGTGATCTCATTTTTTGATCAAGTCACCTCCCTTGTAGACCGTGGGAATGCTGTAGACATCATATACCTCGACTTCAGCAAAGCTTTCGACAAAGTGCTCCATGATATCCTGATGAGCAAACTAGCTCAAAGTGGGCTAGATGAAACAACGATCCGGTGGATCCACAGTTGGCCACAGAATCGGACTCAAAGAGTGCTTATCAATGGGACCTTCTCCAACTGGGGAGAGGTAATGAGTGGGATACTGCAGGGCTCAGTCCTGGGCCCAGTGCTCTTCAACATTTTTATGAATGACTTGGAGGAGGAGGTGCAGGGAATGCTGATCAGATTTGCAGATGACACCAAATTGGGCGGGATAGCTAATACTTTGGAAGACAGAAACAACATTCAAAGTGATCTGGATAGACTGGAGCGCTGGGTAGAAAACAAGAGAATGACATTGAATCGGGATAAATGCCAAGTTCTGCACCTAGGAAAAAGAAAACCAAATGCACAGTTACAAGATGGGGGATACGTGGCTCAACCACACTACAAGCGAGAAGGATCTTGGAATTGTTGTCGAATACAAGCTGAATATGTGCCAACAATGTGATGTGGCTGCAAAAAAGGCCAATGCTCTTTTGGGCTGCATTAATAGAAGCATAGCTTCCAAATCCCGGGAAGTACTAGTTCCCCTCTGCTCAGCACTGGTTAGGCCTCATCTGGAGTACTGTGTCCAGTTCTGGGCACCACACTTTAAGAAGGATGCAGACAAACTGGAGAAGGTTCAGAGGAGGGCAACAAAGATGATCAGGGGACTAGAAACAAAGCCGTCTGAAGAGAGACTGAAAGAACTGGGCATGTTTAGCCTTGAGAAGAGAAGACTGAGGGGAGATACGATAGCACTCTTCAAGTACTTGAAAGGTTGTCACAGAGAGGAAGGCCAAGATCTCTTCTTGATCATCCCAGAGTGCAGGACACGGAATAATGGGCTCAAGTTACGGGAAGCCAGATTCCGGCTGAACATCAGGAAAAACGTCCTGACTGTAAGAGCAATACGACAATGGAACCAATTACCTGGGGAGGTGGTGGGCTCTCCCACACTGGAGGCCTTCAAGACGAGGCTGGACAGCCATTTGTCAGGGATGCTCTGACTTGGATTCCTGCATTGCGCAGGGGGTTGGACTCGATGGCCTTGTAGGCCCCTTCCAACCCCACTATTCTATGATTCTATGATTCTATGGACTAATCTGATGCATGGAGCATTATCTTGAGTTCAAAGCATGCATACATGCATACGCACACAGAGACAGAGATGGCAGAGGGGAAGGAATTGTAAACATTGAGGTCAGAGGAAACTGAAATGCAGAAAGCACAGACAGTGATAATTACCTTATTTACAGTGACCATTCACAGACATCCTTGTATTGGTCAGTTGTAGCGTGATTAAAAAGCCTTTGTCAATATTCAAGCTACCGGAAGTAGAGCTGAACCTTTTGATGAACTGTAACTCAGCTTTTTCACATTGAAATCTGTCTTTGAAGTTCCGTTATTCAAGAATGGCCACTTCAAGTTCAGTGATACTGACCTGGTTCGCACAACACAACAACCCTCAGTGGGTTGTCAGTCTTGTTTGTTTCTGGGTGGCTTGTCATGACATCCGAACTTGGCGCAATTTCCCATAGTGTAGTTTCAGAGTGGCTTATTGTGAAGCGCATGTTGGCTTGTGCATGGCTTGTCGGAAAGGGCTACCGAGCCGCCTGTCAAGAGCGGCAAAAAACCAGGTTGCTCCTTGTGACCGTGCTAATAACTCCTCTCTATTACATCTTGAAATGAAAGTAGCAATTTATTCCTCCACCTCATCGCCTCCATTGACAGCAACACCTCATTTGCACTTGATGTTATTTTTTCACCTTCAGGGACATTTGCGCAAATTTAACTTAAAAAAAAAAAAACTTTCGGGGAGATCTGTGCAAATTTGCTAAATTGCAGTAACTACAGAATAAACTGTACTCTGCTAATAAGTGCATTTGTGCTCATTGGCGGAGTAGACTGCTGAGGCTGTACCACAAAGGCCCATGGGATACATGCTGGAGCAGACGAGAGGACTAAGGGGGAAAGAAGCCACAGCAAGCTGCAGAGCACCTGATCATCTGTCAGAAGTGACATGGGTTAGTGAGTGAACAACCAACCTACTGTAGGTTATTCTTTGGGTATCTTATCATGACATGTGAAATGGCCCAGAGTGTCCTTGGAGGTTGAAATATTCCCCCACTGGTTTTTGAACATTACCATAATTTCTGATATCAGATTGTGTCCATCTATTATTATGCATAGAAACTGGCCTGTTCATCCTATAACATTGTTCACGAGGCAGCAACTAAATTCATCCCAAAGAAAAAGAAATGCAAAGTCGCTGTCTGATGAGGCTTTACAAGTAGCTGAGGAAAGAGTGGAAGCGAAGAGCAAGGGAGAAAGGGGAAGATATATCCAACTGAATGCAGAGTTCCAGAGAATAGCAAGGAGAGACAAGAAGGCCTTCTTAAATGAACAATGCAAAGAAATCGAGGAAAACAACAGAATGGGAAAGACTAGAGATCTCTTCAAGAAAATCGGAGATCTCAAGGGAACGTTTTGTGCAAAGACGGGCATGATAAAGGACAAAGAAGGCAGGGACCTAACAGAAGCAGATGAGATTAAGAAGAGGTGGCAAGAATACACAGAAGAACTATACAGGAAAGATCTGAATGTCCCTGATAGCCATGATAGTGTGGTCACTGAACTTGAGCCGGACATCCTCGAGAGTGAAGTCAAGTGGGCCTTAGGAAGCATTACTAACAACAAAGCTAGCGGAGATGACAGTATTCCAGCTGAGCTATTTAAAATCCTAGAAGATGATGCTGTTAAAGTGCTGCACTCAATATGCCAACAAATTTGGAACACTCAACAGTGGCCACAAGACTGGAAAAGGTCAGTTTACATTCCAATCCCAAAGAAGGGCAACGCCAAAGAGTGTTCAAACTACCGTACAATTGCGCTCATTTCACATGCCAGCAGGGTGATGCTCAAAATCCTACAAGCTAGGCTTCAGCAGTATGCGAACCGAGAACTACCGGAAGTACAAGCTGGGTTTAGAAGAGGCAGAGGAACTAGAGATCAAATCGCCAACTTTCGCTGCATCATGGAGAAAGCAAGAGAATTCCAGAAAAACGTCTATTTCTGCTTCATTGACTACGCTAAAGCCTTTGATTGTGTGGATCACAACACAGTTTGGCAAATTCTGAAAGAGATGGGGGTACCAGACCATCTTACCTGTCTCCTGAGAAACCTGTACGAGGGTCAAGAAGCAACAGTAAGAACCGGACATGGAACAACCGAGTGGTTCAAAATTGGGAAAGGAGTACGACAAGGCTGCATATTGTCGCCCTGCTTATTTAACTTATATGCAGAGTACATCATGAGAAACGCCGGGCTGGATGAATCACAGGTCGGAATTAAGATTGCTCAGAGAATTATCAACAACCTCAGATATGCAGATGATACCACCCTAATGGCAGAAAGTGAAGAGGATCTCAGGAGCCTCTTGTTGAGGGTGAAAGAGGAGAGTGCAAAAGCTGGTTTGAAACTCAACATTAAAAAAACGAAGATCATGGCATCTGGCCCCATCACTTCCTGGCATATGGAAGGGGAAGAAATGGAAGCAGGGACAGATTTTATTTTCTTGGGCTCCAAGATCACCGCAGACGGTGACTGTAGCCATGAAATTAAAAGACGCTTGCTCCTTGGGAGGAAAGCTATGGCAAACGTAGACAGCATAGTAAGAAGCAGAGACATCACCTTGCCGACAAAGGTCCGTCTAATCAAAGCTATGGTTTTCCCAGTAGTAACGTATGGCTGTGAGAGCTGGACTATAAGGAAGGCTGAGTGCCGAAGAATCGATGCTTTCGAATTGTGGTGCTGGAGAAGACTCTTACGAGTCTCCTGGACTGCAAGGAGGTCCAATCAGTCCATCCTAAAGGAAATCAACCCTGAGTGCTCATTGGAAGGACAGATCCTGAAACTGAAGCTGAAATATTTTGGCCACCTAATGCGAAGAGAAAACTCTCTGGAAAAGACCCTGATGCTGGGAAAGACTGAAGACAAAAGGAGAAGGGGACGGCAGAGGATGAGATGGCTAGGTAGCATCACTGATGTAATGAATATGGACTTGAGCACTCTCCAGGAGAGAACGCAGGACAGGAAGGCCTGGCGTGCTATGGTCCATGGGGTCACGAAGAGTCGGACATGACTGAACGACTGAACAACAACAGAATGCAGTAGGGCATTTCTGGCAGGTGGTGGTATTTATCACATTGGAAAATAAGCACGTGTCGGAAGCCCTGATGTTGTGGATGGCATTAATAGGTCCTATAATAACATTGCCAGAGTAGATGTGGGGACAGAGTTGGCATCTGAGCCTGCCACCTGTGACAGTATCTTTGCTACATGGACTGTTGCTGGTGAGTAGCAGCCCTGACATAAGAAGATGGGAAGAAAGAGAAAAGGAATGAATGTGTATTGTAGCTTTCCCTGCAAAAACACCTTTTACTTGGTGGAGGGTGATACGTTAATCCGTTAAGCCTTAAAGTGCTAGAAGTGATCAGCAGGGGCTGGTAAATTGTGCTCACTCGCTTTTATCACCAGCGTGAGTGTGAGTGAATTTTGAGGCATTGGGCTGTGTGGGGCCAACATATGCTTTTAAGCCTATCTGTGTTTCTAGCCCTCAAAGTTGAGCGATTTGTGAATTACATGTGTTCAATGAGTTATCAGTCCTGAAAGTTATCAGTCCTGAGTTATCAGTCCATGAAAAAAAAACCTTTCCCCCTTGCTGGAATCGTAAACCCATGTTGTGATTAGCGGCTAAATTATGGCTTGGAAGACATGGCTGAGCCAAACCAGGGCAACTTGTCCACTAGCTCTGATCTAGTTGTGCCCTTGACAGTGCAAGCCTGAGCTGTCTTTGCAACTGGCTCCTAGAAATCTTCCCAATTGGCTACATTTGCTCAGGTATTCTGTGTAGGACCAATTTCTCCCATCAAACAGGCAGGTCAGGCTTTGTTACCACTGCAGGCCCCTTGGTACGGCTGGAACAAACTCCTTCCAGGCACTAATCTGAAGTCGTTCTGAGCTGAAAGGATGAGGGTGTTCTTGTGGGTTGCAACCATGAACAAGGGTGAAAGCACATTCAGAGTGAGGGCAAGAAGTTGCCCTCACTCCAAATTAGATTTGCAACTAGAGGTTCAGTACCAGCAAACAGAAGGAGCAGCAGATGACAGTACAGTTATTTGGGGCTGGGAATATTTGGAGCCCCTGAAAGACCACCTCTTGTCCCAGAAATGTTGTGGGCAATTGGCATGGCGCTACCTTTGTTTTTCCTGCTCTCCTTTTTAAAAAAACACATATACACCAGAAGAGGTTACATTTAAACATTGTTTAAAATACGCTATACTGTCCAAGTTGTTTTAGGATAGAGGTTCTCTAACTGCTCCACAGACTACTGGTGGCCTGCAGACTCCAGGTAGTCTGTGGAAAGGCTGCCGAACAGTCAACAACCTGTGCTTGGCACTGCATCTGATCTATTCTTGCAACAAAGATCAAGGCCACTTTGACCATGACATGTACCTATGTCAGATGGATCTTCATCACTTGCTGCCCTCAAGTCCAAACACAGAAGCAGGATTAATGTTGAACCTGACCTGAGGCTAAAACTGACACACTTTATGCCCAGCTTAATAGAACTTTGCTCACAAACAGCTACATTGCCTTAGAAAGAAAATACTCCAGATATTAAAATATAGTTTATGTATGTGCTCTGATTTTTAGAACAAAAAAACTTAACTGCTCTGCCAAGACCCTCAACCATTTTTAAGTAGTCTGCAAAAATGTTTGAGGACCACTGCTTTGTGGAATCCATGGTTGGCTTTCCTTTTCCATTTTCTTTTTTTGAAATGAGTTTGAAATAAAGGCTGTGACTTAATGTACTAATTAGTATATGTTGTAAATGCCTTCCAAAATCTGTAAGTTTCTATGCATATTCGCTTTATTCCTGCTACTATGTGTGGGAGTAAAGCTAAGGGCAAGTTGCCCTTTGAATGCTCCATGCATAACATGACTCCTGCAAGCAATTCCTTTGTCCAGAATTCGTTGTGAATGACATCTGGTGCATAATGACTTGCTTCTAGCATATATTTTAATTTTATTTTGAACTTAAAATGCTATCCTTCAGTTTGACAAGACTCCCAGACCAACTTGCATCAGTAAAAGCAATACCAAAACAAAAAAAAATTAAATTTAACACTGCAAAATTGGCAATGGAATTGGCAGTTGGTAAATAATTTGTCAACAGAATAAAAATCAGCTTGCTTAAAATCAATATGCTGGAAGGTCTGGACAATTAAATAAAAATCTTCACACTGTCAAAAGGACCAAAATATTGGGGCCAGGTGAGTCTCCCTGAGGAATGTGTTCAACATATGGGACACCGCAACCAAAAAGGCCCCCTCTGGTCTCCATCTTGCCTAATGTCAGGAAGTGGAGCATTTTCTTCCTCTTTGAACCGTAACATACTTTAACAAAAGGCTGGCCGGTGTAGCATGGGCATTGGCCTTTGGAGCCAAATACTTAAATCCAGCCTCAAGGTCTCACTGTAGTAAAATAGTCTTCCAAATGCTTTCAGAGGTAGAGGAGAGCATCAAGTGCAGAAGAACCAAGAGTTTGTGAAAACAATTTGAGTACTTGTGAATGAGATCTGAAGGTGCCCTTTCTGCTAGTGGAAAGCCACTTCTTATTGGAAGGGCTGTTTGCAACCTACAGGAAGAGTGCTGTGAGAAGGAACCTCAAATTCAGAGAATTGCCACTGCACGTGCTTAGAGATGTGAAGGTCGGGGTTGGGCGGATGGCACTTCTTTCCTCAAGGGATTTTTCCAATGAAAAATGGGAAATTTGGGGTAATACTGAAACTTCTATGAAATATTTTCTGATTTGAAATGAGTGAAATGCATTTTTAAGAAAATATATTATTGTCTCAAAACCTATAGCATGACACTTTATGTAACACAACCTACAGCATTAAAGAATGATGTAGAGATACAGAGTATTCAAATCCAAGATGCATTTCTGCACCTAGAGTATGCTGCCCTCTGCATATGAGGAGCATACAGAGCCTTGGTCGCTTGTGAATTGCTGCTTGCCACCTTCTGGGGGACATTTGATTTATGGAGATACTAGAAGCAAGTGTTCTGCAGCTGCTGTCCTTTAGCTTATACAAAACTAAAGCTGCAATCCCATATGCACATACCTGGAGAAAGTCCCATTGAGCTCAGTGGGGCTTATTACTGAGTAGACATGTATAGGATTGCACTGTAAGGCATTTCTGTTTTTGAGGGTGCAATCCTATGCATACTTTTGTAAGCTGTACTAGCTACTGTGAGTCTACCTTCTGAGTAAATATGCATAGGATTGCTCTAAATTTCATAGATAAGCCAAATAGTCTAATTGTATATGGTAACTAAATTATAAATGATGCATTTTATGTTAAAGCAATAAAATTGATAAAGTGTTGCATATATCTTGGTTTCCCCCATAATTTCTGTGTCGTCGTCGTCCCCCGAAAGTTTTCCATGGCTTCAAGACGTCCGTCTCTAAGCTCTTGAAACCTCTTGAAGACTTCTGCCTTGCAGGATTGACTTTGTTTTTTAGTAGAACAAAGAGATACAAAATAGTGGTTCAGGCGGGCAGACATAAACTAACAAGGAACAGGGTGCCTCGGAGCACAAGTTCAGCCTTATTTATTTATTGCATTTATATCCCACCTTTTTTCCTCTTGCAAGGAACCCAAGGCGGCTTACACGATACTCCTCCTCTCCATTCTATCCTCACAACAAGCCTGTGACGTAGGTTGGGCTGAGAGTCTGTGACTGGCCCAAAGTCACCCAGTGAGCTTCCATGGCCGAGTGGGGACTAGAACCCGGATCTCCCGGCTTCCAGTCCAACACTCTCACCACTACGCCACACTGTACCAGAAGCAAACTCAGACACCCACCCCCACCCCCTTGCAACCTGATTTAGAGAGGGGGAAAAGCTTTTTAGCTGTTGCTGTTGCTAGAAAATTGGGAGTCAGAAACCCTTGCCAATCTACTGCAAATCACCCAGAGATCTACCAGTAGATCTTGACCTACCTTCTCTGCATCCCTGCACTAGAGTTCATATGCTGCAACCCGTATCTTATTTACTCTGGTTCTCATACTGTGTAACCCAACCCTGATATTTTGTGGCTCTGCATTGTGAGAAGTTCTTCATTATCATTTGCCCAAGAGTTTCTGGAACAGCACTCACATGTTTTCTCCTTCTGCTCACACTCATTGGTCCCAAGCCAATGGTAGCACTGCCTTTACACTAATAAGTCAGAAACACTTCTGTCTCTAGATCCTCCTCCTAAGAAATTTCTGTCTTACTCCCATGTGGCTGGAACCAGTTTCCTAAACCAATTCTCTCTGGGGGTAAGGTGGAGGCTATTTCCTGCGAGCAGTCTGGGGGCAGAATGTACATGTCTTGCTTCTGTGACAGAAGCCTCTCACAAGTGGTCAGATGTCATAATAAATTCGTCACCATCTGTCATGTGGTGCTTCCCATTTATGGTTAGGCCTTCATATGATTGTTTAGGTTTAGTGGATTGTTTAATCTTACTGTATATTTATTAATGTGAGATGTTTAGCTGGTTTGTATGCCTATTTACATTTTGTTATGATTTGTAATTGTTAGTGACTTTTCTGAAAATGTGACTGTAATTTATTGTTGGTTTTTTTCTGAAGTTACTGTAAGTTGCTTTGATCATGGTTTTATTTTGGAAAAGCAGCATAAAAATAAATGGATGATGATGGAGCACATACATAGTTATGGCATTACATAGAAATGTGTTATATACAACACATGTAAACATCTCTGTCTTGTACTTTGAAAAATGTACTCATGAGCTGAACTGGTGGCCAACACTTTACCATATCTTGGACTAGAGACTTGGTTGGGCTGCCAGGAGCTGGGTAAAACTGCACTGAGGCCAGATATGGTCCGCTCATGGGCCACTAGTTGCCTTCCCTGCCCTCTTGGCAGTGCAGTGAAAAGTCTTCTGGGAGTATCCGCACTCCAGTTGTCGCATGATATGCAGGCAGATGGCAGCTCATCTAGAAGAGGAATGTCAGCAAGTCAACATGTCTCTTCGGTGAGAGAATCATTTTATGTACAGCCATATTCTTGCACTTCCCTGCATTGACACAGTGGTTGAACCTCTACTTTTCTCCTATTAAGTGTCTAATTGTACATTAACACAGCACTTCCCTGCCAACACTTGGCTTTTGTAATTCCGTGAGTTAAAGTGAAAGTTGCTGAGGTCAGCGAGAATGGAAAAGCAGGCCTTTCAGTATAGAGAAGTGTGGAGCTGGTTGCCAATAATGGCAGAGTCTGGTCGACTTCGTGGTGAATGGTAGAATAGAGATGGTGCTGTGCCTTGCATCTCACTAACCCAGCCTTCCCTAACCTGGTGCCCTCCAGATATGTTGGACTGCAACTCCCCAAATCCCACAGTCAGCTATGCTGGGAGCTGCAGTCCCGCAAAACTGAAGGGCCCCAGGTTGGGGAAGGCTGAGTTAAACACAAGTGCCTGTCCTAGCTATATGGCAGATACCTCGCCCTCCCTCCATTGATGACATTGTGACCTAGTTCGTGTGGAACAGCTAACTATGGGTTAAACAGCCCACAGATAGTCATGGCCGTGCTTGAGTAAGCACACTGTCTCCTGTGCACTTCCACTTTACATCCAGCTTTATAAACAACTCAGGAACACCCCTTCCTTAGTTGTTGTCGTGATGTGCAGACTGGGCACTCTGGGTTGTTTAGGGTTAAACAGCTCAGAGTTTTAACACAACAGCAAACCATAGGTTAAAACTCTGGGTTAACCCTAAGTAACCCAGAGTGTCAGGTTCACACATTAGGACAACAATCCAGGAACAGGGCATCCCTGGCTTGTTTAGCAAAATGGGAGTGGGTGGGTGGGAGTTAGACTTGGAAAAAACCCACAGTTTGTTAACTATGGGTTGTTTGTATGAACCGGGTTAATGTGTATTGTCAGAAAAAGGATCAACATAAAGCTTTGCTTAGGCTTTTAAAAGAATTGTTGTTTTTCAGTTGCAGTTTTGAAATTCTAAAGTTTTAACTTTTAATCTAAATTGTATTTTTGAATCGTCCCTCCACTCAACGACTGCCAGAGGCGATTTGTACTGAAACCATAAAAACAATAAAATACAACAGTTTCAAACAAAGGAAGCACCCCCCCCCCCTGATAAAATACATTACAATAAAACAGGGGAACCTTCTCAAATGGAGACTGATTTCTTTGCTTAGTGGCTGCATGGTTTTTTTTATGCCTCTTACTGTTTAGTTCTGTTATATGATGGATGTTAATTAATTAATTAATTCTATACTGTGCAATAGCCGGAGCTCTCTGGGTGGTTCATAAAAATTAAAACCACAAGGTACAGCATAAAAGAATATAAAATATGAAAGCTTAAAACTACAATATGAAAGCACAGCCAGAATAAAACTTAGCAGCAATACAGAGATTTAAAATACAGATTTAGAACAGCAGAGCTAAAAAACTAGAATGCTAAAATGCTGGGGAAATCAAAAGGTCTTCACCTGGTGCTGAAAGGTGTGCAGCATAGGCGCCAGGTGAATCTCTCTAGGGAGCTCATTTCACAGCCAGCATGCTATAGCAGAAAAGGCCCTCTTCCTGGTAGCCACCCTTGGAAGGGGTCCTTGGTGATGAAGCTGTAGACTAGAAATTTTAAAAATATTCTGGCAAGGAACCTTGAATCTGCAGGAACCCAAGGAGGAAATGAAATAGAGCATATGTTTAGGCCCTCGAAGTGTGGAGCAGAGCAGTCCAACCTGCTGTCCCAGGACACCTTGCTTTTAGTGCTCAGAAAGCCATTTTCAGTTGTCTTGGCATTAAGTATCAAGATACTATTTGTATCTCACAGGTACAAGCAATCAGTGTGGGCCTCACCAAAGGCCTCAAGGACAGCCTTCCCCAACTTGGTGCCCTCTAGATGTATTGCGCTACAACTCCTATAATCCCTCAGCCAGCAGCTGGCTGGGGGATTATGGGAGTTGTAGCCTAACACATCTGGAGGGCACCAGGTTAGGACTTTGAACTCTTGTCTGCTGGCTCAGAATTGAAACACACTGTCCGGTGGAACTTGCTAGCTATGTTCGTACATTTCTGTACCTAATTCTGAAAGCTGCTGACTACCTCGGATATTTTGGCTTTCCAGGACTTTAGTTTCAAAAGACGTTTCTGAGCCTCGATCTCTAGCCAGCTGCTGTTCCTAAAATCACTATTCCTTTTAACTCCTTCTCTTTGGTTGTTGTTAATAGGTAGGCACCCAGTGCTTGATCTCTTGAAAGATGCAGATGCAGTATGGTGGGCTTGCAAGGCATAAGTGATATTTTCCATTCCCCTTTCTCCCCCACTTCCTTTTCTCCCACAGCTGAAGGAGAAATTCTGGAATGAGCAATTCTTTTGATGTAGACCAGAGCATGGCACTTTAAAGCCTTAGGCACCAGGGCAAGAAATCATGTCTGGATTGTCCTGATAACACCCCAGAAGGGCTGCTGCTCAAGGCAGCTGTTTATCATCTTTTAGACTGATTGTCAGTCCCACGTTGGTACCTCTTTAAGAAAGGATCCCCCCCCCCCCCCGGTTTCTTGAGACACTTCTGTTTTTCTGTCTTGTTTTGTACAGCAGCTCTGTTCTTAACCAGCTACAGTTTCTGGCTGTAAAGCTATTTTGGGTCCGACATGCATAGTGGAAAAACAACTTGCCAGGCCAGCAGCAAGCTCTTAAAGAAAAGAGATTCCCATGACGGTCACTAGTAAACAAGCTGCTGTAATAGTTGCAGGACCTGGGCACACAGGAAACCAGAGCTTCATTTTCCAAAATAAAAGGTAGCAAGACCCTATCTTGCTTGAGGAAACTAGGTCCACCAATCCAGAACCTTGCTTTTCAATGCTAAAAGTGTGGGAGGTGGCATCCCCTTGGCAGTGAAAGCGGTCCATATGCGCTCAGAGGTTGGTGAGGAATTCACTGGACCAGGCTTTCTTGCCATCCAGCGCATGGGTGAAGTAAGTCTGTCAATTTCATGCACAAAGTAATAGGAAATTCAAGTTGGAGGATATGTATTTTGTTTAGCTTCTGACCTGTAGGGTAGGTAAACTATTTTCTGTTCAGCCCTTAGAATAGAGAAGCAGTGTGTAGAATTTGTGCTAACAGCAATTAGGTAATACTAATGTGACATTGTCCCACTTCTAGGGGTGCTGTGAAAGAAATGGTCTTTTCAAACACTCTCCTCACTGCAGGTAGTCATGAAGTAGCGATCTTAAGCTGCTAAAATGAGCCTTCTCTGCCTGTGCTCACCCCTTAGCTATGCTGTTGTTGTGCCACCTTTCTTGGCGCATCACTGTCTTCTCCTCTGTTGGAAAGGAAGCTTCTGGACCCTATAATCTCCTGCTTTGCACACAGAGTTTGAGCCACATTATGTAAAATAAACATTATGCAGATATTTGGTGTAATAAAAGCAAGTGAGTTTTATTCTTGGGCACCACATCCACTGATGCTGAATGGAGTTTGAAGTAGCTCGCTTGCAATAGTCCCATTGAGCCCTTTGCTTAAAGACGTGCATCGTGTTCCTGTTCTTCATGTGTTGGCACTGGATGAAGATTAGAGCTCCTGGGCAATTGCCACTAATACAAGGGTTCAGAGTTGAAACTAGTGCCCATTCAAACTGCTGTTCTAAATACGGGGGGTGGGGGGTTACATGTTAGGACATACCCTTGTGTGTGTGTGTTTTAAAAAAACTGCATGTGGAAAGATAGAATGTTTTGCAGGGGACTTTCTTGCCTACCTGTCTCCCTGAGCAAAGGATGAGTTTCTTTCCTAATAAGCCAAGCTTAGCTCAGCCTTCCCCAACCTGGTGCCCTCCAAATGTGTTGGACCACAACTCCCATCATTCCTAGCCAGCATGGCCATAAGCAAGAAGCATTCAGAGATGCAAAGCCCTTCTTGCATTCTGAAGAGGTACTGTCCTGAGAGGACTGTACCATGTGTGTACCCTTTGCAAACAGGTATAGAAATGCATTTTTTTCACTTGTGTACGGCATGTGCACGCGTGCACACACATTAATGTATCCAATACATATGCTGTGCCTTTTGAATTGTCAAAATCTACCATTCATGGCTATGAATGGCAAACTGGTTTTGTGGGATTGGTTCCAGCTTCTTCCTTCTGATGAAGTGGACAAGGTGCTTTCATCTGTAAGGCCGACCACCTGCTTACTTGATCCCTGCCCATCTTGGCTCAATGAGCTGCAGAGAGTGGCTGGGTGAGGGGATCAGGGTGTTGATGAACTCCTCCCTTGAGGAGGGAGTGATGCCATCAGCTCTCAAGGAGGCAGTGATAAGACCACTTTTTAAAAAGCCCTCCTTGGATCCCCAAGTTATGAACAACTATCGCCCAGTTTCAAATCTGCCATTTTGGGACAAGGTGATTGAGTGGGTGGTGGCGATGCAGTTAAAGACACACTTGGAAGAAGCCGATTATCTAGATCCATGTCAATCGGGCTTCAGGCCTGGGCATTGGACAGAAACGGCCTTGGTCACCTTGGTGTATGATATGAGGAGGGCTTTGGATAGGAGTGAATACTGCTTCCTTGTTCTCCTCGACCTCTCAGCAGCTTTTGATACTGTTGAGCACAGTATCCTCCTGGACCGCCTGGAGGAGTTGGGTATTGGAGATACCGTATTATGGTGGTTCCGGTCCTTCCTCTCTGGCAGGTACCAGAGGGTAGCACTGGGAGAGGAGGTTTCGAACCTGTGGCCCCTCACTTGTGGGGTGCCACAGGGTTCCATCCTCTCTCTGATGCTATTTAACATCTGTGTGAAGCCGCTGGGGGCTATCATCAGGAGGTCTGGGGTGTGGTGTCATCATTATGTGGATAACACACAGCTCTACCTCTCGTTTAAATCTTGGCTGTAGAATCCCTGTCCAAATGTCTGGAGATGGTGAGTGGCTGGATGGGGAGGAATAAGCTGAAGCTGAACCCTGACAAGACAGAGGTACTTTTGGTGGGAGACAAGAGGAGGCTGGGGGATGTTGACCTGGTGTTGAATGGGGTACAGCTACCCTTGAAAGACCAGGTCCGCAGCCTGGGGGTCATTTTGGACTCCCAGCTGTCCATGGAGGCTCAGGTGTCAGCTGTGAGCCGGACAGCGCTGTACCAGCTCCATCTGATACGGCGTCTGCGCCCCTACCTTCCCAACCATCTGCTCCCATCGGTAGTACATGCCCTGGTCTCCTCTCGTTTAGACTACTGTCATGCGCTCTACGTGGGGTTACCCTTGAAGACAGTTCGGAAGCTGCAACTGGTGCAGAATGCAGCGGCTCTCCTGATTAAAGGCAGCTGCCGGCATGATCACATCACTCCAGTGCTGAAGGAGTTGCACTGGTTACCAGTTGTTTTCCAGGCCAAATTCAAGGTGTTGGTTTTGACCTTTAAAACCCTATATGGTTCCGGCCCAGCCTATCTTAAGGAGCGCCTCCAGCAACACCAGTCAGGCCGCTTAACAAGTTCAGCCTCGAATGGCCTTCTCTCTGTCCCATCATCCAGGACAGCTAGGCTGGTGAGGATGAGGGAGAGGGCCTTCTCTGTGGTGGCCCCCACTCTGTGGAACTCCCTCCCTAGGGAACTCCGCCATGCCCTCTCTTTAATGAGCTTCCACCATGCATTAAAAACGTGGTTGTTCAGGCAGGCATTTGGGGTGGGTTAGGGTATTTTTAGAAATAAGGTGTTTTAAAGTAGAATGTTGTTGTTTTAAAATTGTATTGCTGTACATTTCCCAGAGCGGCCAGGTGACCGGCCAGATGGGCGATTAAGAAATTCAATAAATAAATAAATGAAATCAGCTACAATCCCAAATGTATGAATGAATCCTCTGTGCTTAATGAATTGTTCACCCTGCCTGTTACCTCTTTTCAGTTTTAAGGTGCTGTACTAGAAACTCTCTTTTTGTAGTTTGAAGTAAGCCAAGGCTTGAGAACTGAAGAAAAGTAAGGCAAACCCATACTCTGCAACCCGGAAGCAACTTAAAGTAGTACAATCTACTGTGGTTTAGGGCACAATCCTATGGCCACTAGACAGTGGCTAGATGGCCATAGGGTTGGTCAGTTCCCAGAGAACTGCCCCCCAAACCCCTCCCCTGCTGCCTCATAGGCGACGTGGATCATCCCCGTGCTCAGAAGAGCAGCACAGAGTGGAGGAAAGGGGGCGTTCCCATGGGCAAGGTGGGGAGTTTGTAAGTGCCAGTACGACACTTTCTATGTGTCGTCCGGCCTCCCCACCCCGTGCTCCACTGTTCTACAGCCAGACAGCCAAATCATCTAGCTGCGAATGCAGGGCAGCTAGAGCATAGACGATCCCCTCCACATTTCTCCCCGCCGTGCATTGGATAGGTGGTTGCCTCGGAGTTCTGAGGCGGCTGCCTCTCTACATGGGATTGCTCCCATAATCTCTTCAAAAAGTGCCTGAAGACAAGAGAGGCGGCAATGGGTTCTTTCAGGGCTGTGATGAAATGTTGTGTATATAAATGTTGTTGGTATCCTGTAATGTTTAAGTACTCTTTGTGACCTCTGTGAGGCTATAATGTGTCTGTGTAGGCCTGAGGTCTAACGTTGTTCTTGTGTTGAAGGGCTGGTTTAGTAGTAGCTGCTTGGTGATGTTCTGAAGGGGGAGAGAGGTGATCACTTGTAGTCTTTTTAGATGGCCCTGGATCAGGTAAATTCGGTTTTGATTGGCTGGGGGTTCTAGCTAGGTGGAAAAGAGCAGTTGGGAAATGACAGTTAAAGAGAGGACAGTTAGGGAGTGAGGGAGTCAGTTGTTAGTCAGGGAGAGGGCTGCTGGTTGGTGGGTGGTGTGATAGAAGGGCCAGGAGAAAAACTGAGGAGAGAGAGAATCGCAGAGGCCTGAAGAAGCTAATCCTTCTCTGAGGGGTAATCATGCGTGTCTAGTGAAGGTCAGGAGCAGGGAGCCAGTCCAGGAGGCTTCCCTAAGATCTTGCCAGAAGAAGGTTACACAAGCAGGCATTAAAAGGTTGCCTGCATTCATAAAGCCCACTGACAGGTATCCCTTTCTTCTCATCCATGTTGGAACAAATGATACAGCCAAGCAGAGCTACGAAGAGATCACGTCATTTCTTGGACAGAATGGGGAACTACAGCAGCAAAGGGAAGGCCAAAAGCTTGAAGAGCAACAGCAAGATGAAGCAGAAGTGGGAATGCTGAGGGGAGGAAAAATGGAGTAGAGGATACTCCTTGGAAAAGGGAGACAGGAGAAGAAGAACTAGATGCCACTCTGCACCAGTGGAAGCAGTGGAGCTGTGGAACCATTTCCAGGTACTTGAGAATGAGACTGGAGGATAGCCTGCAGAGGAAGCATCACAGGGGAACCTACATGAGAGTGAGCAAGAGGCTGAAGGTCAGTCAAACAGAGGCGATGAAACCCAGGTCTCCAACAAGAAGAAGAGAAGAGTGGTAGTAGTGGGAGACTCCTTGCTGCGTGGGATCAAGACCCAAGTATGTCGCAAAGACCCATGGACTCTCCAGGTATGTTGTCTCTTGGGAGGACGGATTAGAGACGTGACTGAAAGGTTGCCTGCACTCATAAAGCCCACTGACAGGTATCCCTTTCTTCTCATCCATGTGGGAACAAATGATACCGCCAAGCGGAGCTACGAAGAAATCACGTCAGACACTGAAGCTTTGGGAAGGAAACTCAAGAACTTTGGGGCCCAGATAGTTTTCTCATCCATCCTTCCAGTAGTTAGAAGAGGGATAGAAAGGGAACGAAAAATACTCTGGGTGAATGACTGGCTACGAAGGTGGTGCCGACGAGAGAGATTTGAATTCTGGGACCACGGGCTATACTTCCTGGAAGATGGGCTGTTGGCAAGGGACGGGTTGCACCTCACAAAGGATGGGAAGAATGTGTTTGGCCACAGCATGAAGAACTTCATCAGGAGTGCTTTAAACTGAATCCTACGGGGAAAGGAGATGTAATGTTGGGGGTAACAATGGACATAGGCGCATGCACTGCAACGGAGAGAACAGCTCTGATAGTGCCCAATAGTAGTCTTCAGACACATGTAGGAAGAAAGCCAGACTATGAAGCACATGGTCTTCGATGTCTATATACTAATGCCCAGAGTATGGGAAACAAACAGAACAAACTTGAACTCTTAATACAGGAGGGAAATTATGACTTGATAGGTGTAACCGAGATTTGGTGGGATGACTCTCATGACTGGAATACAGCAATTGAAGGATATAAATTGTTCAAAAAGAACAGGAGGAACAGAAAGGGAGGTGGGGTTGCACTGTATGTGAAAAATACATATCTCTGCACAGAAATACAGGAGGACGAGCTTGGTAGCCCCATCGAGAGCATCTGGATCAAAATAAATGGAGCAAAGAATAAAAGGAACCTGGTGGTCGGAGTCTACTACCGGCCACCCAATCAAGGAGAAGACGAGGATGAAACTTTTGAAAAGCAAATAGCCAATGTTTTAAGGAAGCATGATGTAGTAGTAATGAGGGACTTCAATTTCCCTGATATTTGTTGGGAGACAAATTCTGCAAAACATGGCCCCTCTAGGAAATTCCTGACTTGTGTGATGGATAACTTCCTCCTACAGAAAGTAGAGGAAGGAACTAGAGGATCGGCTATCCTTGACTTGATCCTAACCAACAGAGATGACTTAGTGGGTAAAGTAACAGTTACAGGAACTCTGGGGGAACGCGACCACGTTGTACTTGAGTTCTTGGTTCTAAGGGAAGCAAAAGCCAAGTGTAGTCAACGCGTACCCTGGATTTTAGGAAAGCTGATTTTAATAAACTCAGAACAATGATCAGTAAGGTCCCATGGCAAGCGATGCTAACAAGAAAAGGAGTCCAAGATGGGTGGGAGCTTTTAAAGAAGGAAATTCTCAAGACACAATTACAAACAATGCCAACAAGAAGAAAAGGTGGAAGACAATAGAAGAAGCTAATGTGGCTTCACAAAAAGCTTAGGGATGACCTGAAAACAAAAAAGGACACATATAGGAAGTGGAAGGAAGGCCAAGCAACAAAGGAGGAGTACAGGCATGTAGCCCAGAATTGCAGGGATGGCGTCAGGAAGGCTAAAGTTGAGAACGAGCTGAGGTTAGCGAGGGATGCTAAAAACAAAAAGGCTTTCTTCAGCTACGTGCATAGTAAAAGGCAGAGGAAAGAAGTGGTGGTTCAGCTATTAAATAAGGATGGCAAAACGATAACAGGTGACAAAGAAAAGGCAGAGGTGCTCAATTCCTACTTTGGCTCAGTCTTCTCCCAAAAGAAGGTCTATGACCCCCCTGGCAAAGGCGAAGTACAGGCTGAAGGGGCAGGATTGCAGCTTGAGATCGAGAGGCATATGGTCAAGGTACACCTAATGACTTTGAATGAGTTCAAATCTCCAGGGCCAGATGAACTGCATCCTAGAGTCATAAAGGAACTGGCAGAAGAACTCTCAAAACCGCTGTCTATTCTCTTTGAGAAATCATGGAGGACGGGGGAAGTGCCAGATGACTGGAGGAGGGCTAATGTTGTCCCTATCTTCAAAAAGGGTAAAAAGGAGAAACCTGGGAACTACAGACCAGTCAGTCTGATATCTGTCCCTGGGAAAATTCTGGAGCAGATGATAAAGGAATCCATCTGTAAGCACCTTGACAACAATGCCGTGATTACTCGAAGCCAACATGGATTTGTCAAAAACAAGTCTTGCCAGACAAATCTGATCTCATTTTTGGATCAAGTAACCTCTTTTGTGGACCGTGGGAATGCTGTAGACATCATATACCTCGACTTCAGCAAAGCTTTCGACAAAGTGTCCCATGATATCCTGAAGAGCAAACAAGCTCAAAGTGGGCTAGATGAAACAACGATCCGGTGGATCCACAGTTGGCTACAGAATCGGACTCAAAGAGTGCTTTATCAATGGGACCTTCTCAAACTGGGGAGAGGTAACGAGTGGGGTACCGCAGGGCTCAGTCGTGGGCCCAGTGCTCTTCAACATTTGTATTAATGACTTGGAGGAGGAGGTGCAGGGAATGCTGATCAGATTTGCAGATGACACAAAATTGGGCGGGACAGCTAATACTTTGGAAGACAGAAACAAAATTCAAAGTGATCTGGATAGACTGGAGCGCTGGGCAGAAAACAAGAGAATGACATTGAATTGGGATAAATGCCAAGTTCTGTACCTAGGAAAAAGAAACCAAATGCACAGTTACAAGATGGGGGATACGTGGCTCAACAACACTACAAGCGAGAAGGATCTTGGAATTGTTGTCGATCACAAGCTGAATATCAGCCAACAATGTGATGTGGCTGCAAAAAAGGAAAATGCTATTTTGGGCTGCATTAATAGAAGCATAGCTTCCAAATCCCGGGAAGTACTAGTTCCCCTCTACTCAGCACTGGTTAGGCCTCATCTGGAGTACTGTGTCCAGTTCTGGGCACCACACTTTAAGAAGGATGCAGACAAGCTGGAGAGGGTTCAGAGGAGGGCAACAAAGATGATCAGGGGACTGGAAACAAAGCCCTATGAGGAGAGACTGAAAGAACTGGGCATGTTTAGCCTTGAGAAGAGAAGACTGAGGGGAGATATGATGGCGCTTGTCAAGTCCTTGAAAGGTTGTCCCAGAGAGGAAGGCCAGGATCTCTTCTTGATCATCCCAGAGTGCAGGACACAGAAGAATGGGCTCAAGTGACAGGAAGCCAGA
The DNA here is from genome assembly GCF_057233095.1 of Heloderma suspectum. Classification (NCBI taxonomy): domain Eukaryota; kingdom Metazoa; phylum Chordata; class Lepidosauria; order Squamata; family Helodermatidae; genus Heloderma; species Heloderma suspectum. Next base: position 5,256,072 of record NC_139459.1, on the reverse strand, counting down.
TTCCGGCTGAACATCAGGAAAAACTTCCTGACTGTTAGAACAATACGACAATGGAACCCATTACCTAGGGAGATGGTGGGCTCTCCCACACTGGAGGCGTTCAAGACGAGGCTGGACAGCCATCTGTCAGGGTGCTCTGACTTGGATTCCTGCATTGAGCAGGGGGTTGGACTCGATGGCCTTGTAGGCCCCTTACAACTCTACTATTCTGTGATTCTATGAAAACCCTGGTAAATGGTCCAAGCGGCCAGGAGTACAACAGGAGGAGCTTTGGGCATCAAGGAAGACTATATTCAAGAGCGGGACCTGGTTGTGAGTTTATTTGGCTGGGGTGGAGGTTTAGGGAATTTGGCCTGAGGTAAAATAAGTCATTAAGGTAAAATAAGTAATTAGTAGCAACAGGGTCTCTTGAGTCCTTAAGTATTGTCAGCAAGCAGACTTTTGAAAACCCCAAAGTAAATAGTAGTATTCCCTCATGTATAAATATCCCTTTACTAAACCAACTTTTTAAATAGTTCATCTTGTCTCTGATGCTGGTGTCCATCTCACACCTAATCCTCTTATATCAAGCTACTAGGAGGTTTTACAGTATTTTAAGAGAATTGGTGGCAGCAGAAAAGGGTCAGCTTAGGGAGCCCTGCATTACGGTGGCATAGAATTCCTTAGGCCCTGAAATATAAGCATTTACTAAAAAGAAGAAACCCCATAGGCAGGATTGCCCAGTGAGGGAGCAGTTTCCCCATAAGTGGTGGCAGTACTGGAGAGAAAATCCCCCATAACTGGCATATTAAAAACTGGGTATGTTAAAACTGAAGGCGGTGTCAACATAGTGCTTAGCACAGACTTTGCTGCTCTCCAAAGTAATTCAGCAGCCTATACCTCAAATTTCATTTTGCAGAGCAGAGTAAGGCTAGAGTTGCCAGATAGGTGTGGAAGAGCAGCCAAAACCTGGCACAGATGATGGCTGCTTTGTTGGAATACAGCAGCCTTCCTCAATCTGGCACTCTCCAGATGTGGTAGACTGCAATTCCCATCAGGAGTTGCAGTCCAGCACATCCATGAGCACCAGGTTGGAGACGGCTGGAGAACATGGCCCAAGCAGATCCTTAATCTCAGCTACATGAGACTTGCATGATTTTTCTTATAAACATTCATATCTGTATGTATATGGGGCTTCTAACACAGAATTAATCTCAGCAAGAAAATGTGGCCTCTTAGTGTATTGGGATTCAGCACCACACTTCGAGCCAGAGTGGATTCTGGTCCCTGTGACTGCAAAGATAAGTCTGAAAATAATACTCAGCAACTTATATAGTGTGTGTCGAGAACACTTGACATCCATGATGCCAGTAATTGGTTGCCTTCTTTTTGCAAATAGGAATGGGGTGAGGGGAATACTGGCTTGCTTAAGAGCATCCCATGGTTTTAAGGTGGAGGTGAGAGTTGAGCGAGGGATTTCCTGGCTTACAGCTCACTCCTGGCTATGGCAGCTAGGGTACGTGGCAGTTTACAGAATAACATAGGCAAAGAGATAGTTTGGTGCCCCAAGAAGCTGACAGTCTGGGGTCTTATTCTGCCAAACAGCAGCTGAGGTGGTAAACCTGTGCCTGTAGTACCACTTCAGCTTGCAAGCTGGGGGAGAGTGGGTTTGCATGACTGAATGCTCCTCCATTAAAAAAAACTCCTCCAAAAAGAAAGCTAACATGAGGAGGCCAGGATAGACTCCTCCTCTTGACATGCCAGCTTTCTGCATGGAAGAAACTTCCTCTTCTGTCCCCCTATGTGGATTTTCCTCCTGCCGTCTGGTGGTGTAATCCACACATGACTTCTGCACATTTGTTGCCTTTCTGTGAGAATTAGACTTAAATTTTGATGGTGTTGGGAAGTGAAGAGCGAAGCAGTTGCATGAGCTTGAGTTTTAGAAATTGGCCTCCTCCTTGTACATAAATGAGTCTTTGAGTTAATAGGGTGGATTGCTCTGATTCTGGAGAGGCAGCAGAGTCTGGGACCGTGTCCTTTTGGGAGAATAGCTGCCTGGATGGATGGTGGGAATGCAGAGTTGTGTAACATTGCAGCAGTGCCTTGGTTTACACTTCCAAGTCTATAAATAATTCCCTTTGCCTTGCTGCTTCCAGCGGGGCGATGGCTGCCTGTGATAGAGGTGAGTGCCGTGTGTTTTTAACAGAGCATGTGACTGTGGGGTGGAGGGAACGGAGAAGTGGGAGGGAGTGGGGGATCAGAGCTGGTACAGATTGAGAACTGCATAGGAGGAGGAGGAGGAGGAGGCTTTGAATCAAGGTGGATCTGTCAGCTACTGACTCACGAGCTCTCCGTTGGCTTGAGGGTACTGCTGGTGTTCTAATTTAAAGCGCTGCCTAAAATATTTAAGAGGAGCAAGGGGGAGTGTTGATCGCAAGTGATTATTTCTTCACAGAGTGCCTCTGTTTGCCAAATGCCTAAATGATGCTGTTTGCTTTACTTTCCCACAAAGCAGGGGGCAAGCAGACTCCTTCAAAGCTCTGCAACCTTTGGGGAGAGATTCTGCTTGCACAACTTGGGCCAGCTGAGATGGTCATCCTTAACAAGCAGGCACATCAGGCCCACAGCCAGAAGGCATCCTGAGCCTCTGGCTTTGCCACAAGCGTCTTCCATGCCGACCCTCCTGGGGAAGCCCCCACCCATCTGAAGTGAGGCAGGTGGCTGCTAGAGAGGTTCCTTTGGCACTTATACCGTCTTTTGGCATCAGGCAAGGACACCCAACCCCAACCCCGTTTTTAATGCAATTTTAATCTTGCTGGCTGCTGTGATGCTTTTGTTTACCTTGTGGCCTTTTAGCTTATTTTTGTTTATATTTACATTTTACTTGTGTTCCTTCTAGTAAAACTCCTCTGGGATTATGATTGAAAGATGGTATATAAAAATACATACAATAAATAAATAGCTTTGCCCTGTACTATTTTCTGCTTCTGCACATGGATACCAATACATGGATTAAGGGACTGTGCTCACTTAGGTGCAATTCTGGTGTAAACCTTTCCTAGAGTTTTTAGTGGAGGCAGGCTGTGCTATTCTTCTCCCCCCCCACACACACTAATGTATATTTCAGGGTGCCTGCCCGCATTGATGGATTGTTGCTTCCCATATCTACACACACACCACGGATGTCTGCAACTGGAAAACCTGAAATAGTGGCTCAAAGGGTCATCAGATTAAAGTTACATTGTTCAGTCAGAAAACAAATTATGTATTAGCTGACTGTAATAAAAACAGCAGTAGTAAAAGCAGCAGTGCTTTTACTTCAATGCATGCCTCTTACAAGAGCCAGATTGGAAACAACACTCTATGGAGGTTGATGGGTCTCTCTGTGGTGGTTACTCGTGATAGCTATATGTAACCTCCCAGGCTCAGGGGCCTCTGGATACCAGTTGCTGGTGGGGCTTCCCAGAAGTATCTGCTTGGCCTCTGGGGAAACTGGTTGCTGGGCTTGACATGGACCTCTAGTCTACCTAGGACTGCTGTTAAGTTCATTAGATCTCTGTAACTAGCATTGATCAGGTATTCTGTACCCTTCATAGCAACTCCCTTCCTATATACCTGTCCCTCTTCTCCTCCTCCACTCCTTGTTCTTTTGAGTCCTAGCATTTCAAAATATTCCGATTCTTTCAGGATCTCAAACATGCTCAGTAGTTCTACTTGACCCATCTCGTGTCTAGTTTGGGTTATCCTGGCAAAGTCGACATTGTGTTGTGCCTCCAATGCTAACATGGTGGCACAGAATGTTCCTTTGCTTGAAACAAAGCAGAAGCTGGGAGGGAGGCTTGCAGAACAGGAGCCCAGAGTAACAGAGGCTGGAGGAAGGGTTCATTGTAGGCAAGAGACTGGGAGGGGATGAAGGGTGGGTGGTGAATGAGGCTCCAGAGAGAGCATAGGAGTTGGGACAAGAGGGGCCTCTGAAGAGAACAGAACACCCTTAAGATCAGGAGAGAATGATGTATACCAAGGGGGGCCATACATGGCCCCCAGACCACATGCGACCCCCCATTGCCCTCAGGTGCAGCCCCTGCTGTACCCCCAAATTCGGCGGTGAAAAAAATTATGCTCTTGGTGTGGGATATGGTGCTCTGTAGCAGCTATGGAATGTTTGAAGGGTCAATTTTAGCTTGTTATCAAGCTAAACTTAGGAACATAGGAAACTGCCTTTTAGAGTCAGACCACGGCCCATCTAGCCCAGTATTATCTGCGCTGACTGGCAGAAGCAGCTCTCAGGTTTTCAGGCAAGATTCTTTCCTAGCCTTACCTGGAGAAGCCAGGGATTGAACCTGGGGCCTACGGCATGCAAAACAGCTACTCCACCACTGAGCTACAGCCCCTCCCTGGCCCTTTAAGTGCTCTATAACTGCTACAGAGCACTAAAAGAAGATTTGACCCTTTCTGGGGCCTTTTATCGCATGGCACCCTGTGAGCTAAGCAGCCTTGGGGGGGGGTGGAAATGGCTCCCGGAACCCCTGAAGTTGCCCACCCCTGCTGTATACTCTTGAGGGGGTGGGGGGAAAGCAGGAAGATGGGCAAGAGACAGAATCAATGAACGGAAGAAGTGAGATAAAATCAGGACCACAAGGAAATATTGAGGTTGGAAACCTAGAGTTGAAGCAGGGAGCTGGAACTGTGCACTCCTAGCAAGGAGATGCGGGGGGCATTTGGGATGGAATAGGGATTCCGTTGGCGTACAGCCCACCCAGCTGCTCAACAGTCTGCCTTCTTGAGCTAGCTGAGGTGGTCTCTGGGTTGGTGCTAGAGTCTTCATGGCTTGTTGTGTTGGAGGACTTCAACATACATGCTGAGGCCACGTTGTCAAGAGTGGCCTGGCCCCAGTCATTCAGCAGGGCACACTTTGGATTTGGTTTTCTGTGGTGGGTGGGGTGATGGTGATCGGGGGGCGGGACTTTCTGTAGTTTTGGTGGGGTTTAGAATTGCTGGGACTAAGAGCCTCTGCAGGGGTGGGGGACCGATTAAGATAGTCCGCCCCAGGAGACTGAGGGACCTGGATGGCTTTCTGATGGCTCTTGGAGATTTGCCTGCCACCTCCACACACAATTCTGTCGAAGCCCTGGTTGAACCCTGGAATGGACAAGTGGCCTCAGATGGTTGACACGATCACTTCTGAGCATCCTTTCCCATAGAGTGGAGCCAAATGAGCCCCGTCTGGTTTTCCAGGATGCTGAGGGCAATGAAATGAGTGGGACATTGACTAGAGCGATGTTGACAGAAATGAGCCCAATTGAACTTGGGCTACAGCTCATTTGAAAGCCTACTCTGTGGCAATGAGGGTGGTAAAGAAATGGTATTTCTCTGCCACCATCGCATCTGCTCAGAGTTGCTCAGCAGAGCTTTTTTGAGCAGTCTGGCCCACAAGAAAAGGAAGTGAACCATTCGATAGCTCGCTGTGACCAATTTGCCTGACACTCTGCAGATAAAATCAATTGTATCTGTCACAACCTGGATGCCATTATTGATACAGGTCTGGTGGATTTAACTTTGGCTCCTGCTTGTCCAGTCTCGATGGATACTTTTCTATTTATTTGTACAGCCTGAGGATGTGGGCAGGATCCTTGGAGAGGTGAGGCCCACCACTTGTGTGCCCTTCCTGCTGTTATAAAAGCAGTAGGGGGGACTGGCTGAGTGGGTAAGGGTAGCAGTGAATGCCTCTTTACGGCAAGATGGCGGTAAGACCTTTGTTTTAACAAAAAGCCCTCCTTGAACCTCACTGTGTTGAATAATTTCTGGCTAGTCTCCAATATTCCATTCCTGGGCAAGGTATTGGAGTGTGTGGTGGCTTCTCAGCTCCAGGGATTTCTGGATAAAATGGATTATCTAGATCCATTTCAATCTGTATTCAGGCCTGGCTTTGAGACAGAGACTCCTTTGGTTGCCTTCGTGGATGATATGCCAGGAACTGGACAGGGGGGAGTGTGTCCCTGTTAGTTCTGCTTGACCTTTCAGCAGCTTTTGATACCATTGACCATGGTATTTTTCTGACGTGTCTGTCTGAGATGGGAATAGGAGGCACTGTTTATGGTGGCTCACGACCTTCTTGGAGGGGTAATTTCAGATTTTGGTGCTAGAGGATTCCTGTTTGATACTGTGGTTGTTGGCCTGTGGTGTCCCTCAGGGTTCCATCTTAACTCCCATGCTATTTTCCCATGCTGCTTTCAAAAACTGTTCAGAAACTTCAGCTGGTCCAGAATGCTGCAACCAGATTGTAGATCAGGGCCAGTTACAGGGAGCACGTGACCCTTGTTACAGCAGCTTCACTGGCTACCAGTCTGTTTCCGGGCGGAATTGAGAGTGCTGGTTATGGCCTATAAAACCCTATACGGCTTGGGACCAGGCTACCTGAAGGACCACCTTCTGCCATACTAGCCTGCCCAGTTCTAAAGATCTTCTGGAGAGGCCTTCACTCTCAACTGCCACCTTCAGAGATATGTTTGGTGGCAGTGAGAGAGGGGGCCTTTTCAGTGGCCGCTCCCAGGCTGTTGAATTCCCTCCCAAGGGAGGCTATGGTTGCTCCTTCTCTGCTGTTCTTCCAGGCAAAGACCGCCTTATTCAAGCAGGGCTTTGGCCTGTAAGTGGGTCTGTTGGGTTGGGTGCTGTTTTTATTCTGTAGTAGTTATGTTTTTATTGTATTTTAATTATTGTTTTAACCAATTTTAATTGTCTGTGTAAGTCGCCTTGAATGCCACTTTTTGGTAGAAAGGCGGGGTACAAATCAAATCAGTAAATATTGGCAGAAGGCTTTTATTTTTCTTTCTTTTTTAATGCCTATACTTGCTGGCACTGACATTGCCCAGTCTTGATACCATCTTGATTCTTGTGGCCTGTTGAAGCCTCAGCAGTCCCTCTACTAAAAATAGCTGTTGAATTGCTGCTTGCTCTGGCCAACTCCTAAGCAGCAAGAAGTGGTGTGCTGTTCTTTATTGGGTGGGGGAAGGAGGGCTTGCTTCCCATACAGTTCCATCTGGTGCGCATGGCTCCTGCTGATGGCTCTGATAGGAGGGCAAGTTCCAGATTGTCACATTCCTCAAAATGTGCTTAGTCATCCTTCTGCTGTTGGCAGGCAAAAGCTGCTGCCTCTTGATAGACCCAAATGAACATTCAGTGGAAAGTTCGTCATTTACTTTCCCCTGCACATACATCCAAGGGCTCGGAGCAGGTTACATAGATTCTGTTTTGATACTTTGAGAGCCTCTTTGAGGTTATACTAAAAAAAATGTGCTAGGTCATCCAGTGAGGTTGTGGCTGAGCAAAGGAATCTCTTATGCGATCGTAGGGCAGAACTCCAGAATCAATCAAACTCAACTGTGCAGTTTTTACTTGGACACTGTTCTCGAATTTCACCTTTCTGATCGTGTGTGTGTGTTCAAAGTGTTTTAATTCATTGCTGATTGTAAGAACACCTGTTCTTAATCTAAGTGTGTTTTTCTTGATTACATTATTATGTGCAACCGAAAAGAATTCCACTGGATTTTAGCGAGACTTTAGCACACTAACACCTGTGATGGTGGCCTTTTATTATGTAAGAAGGCGGAGGAACATACCATTATATGCCAGAAGTTCTAGTGGTGTGTGTTGAAACTGAGATGTGGCAGATGGTTCACTGCTGATCATAATCTGAATTGCTCTTGACCACTTTCTGCATGACCAAGGTCATTCTGTAAATTGCAGAACCTGATGCATCTCTGCTTCCATTTTAGCACAAGTCTCTAGTCCTCAATGGCTGGATGTGGAAGTCATGTCTTGGTGCCTTCACCCAGTACAAGGGGATGTGCACATCTGCTCTTATATGACTCCAAGTGGATTCTAGCACCAGCTCAGGAATCCGGCTTCTGTGGTACTTGTCAGTGTCCCACATATACTTTCCCCTCCTCCCCCTTATGTAATTTAGCCTAGAATTGAAGGCTCTGCCTCAAATGTTTCTCATGCTGCTTTATTACCAGTAACTTGCTTTAAAAATAGCATTCTTTTTCAGCATGTTCAAATTTATTTCTTCTCTGTCTTACTACTGCTGTAACTTTTACATGCTTCTCTATTTTCTCTTGTGTGTGTATACACATGTGCACACATGAGGGTGCAGATTGCAAGTGATCTCTGGCTCACATGCTTCCTCAACCACTTGCGTCACTGCACAAGCTAACCTCTGAACCCAGAGACCTGTCAATTCAATATCCAGGTGAAGCAAGAGCCAGCATTCAGTTCAGTGTCCAGGTGAAGTGAGATCCCTTCTGCATGTAAGCAAGATGTTAAGAATAGGAGCCAGAGGGGACACGCAAGTCTTGCTAGTGGTGGAGGAGGGCGGGGAAACAAGGTCTAGTGTACCAGCGCATGTGTGGAGATTGCCTTATTGGGATGCATCATGCGGTTTGGCCATGATTTCGGCTTGTATAATTTTATCCCATGAATGTGCCCAACAATTGTTGGCTATCATTCTGCAGCGGTCATGATTGGCTATCATTCTGCAGCAATTACTATCTTCTCGATAGGGACTTGGAAAAAATGAGCAGGAAAGACTGCCATCTTGCTCTTGGTCACCTGCTTGCTTCTTATTCAGCCATTTTTGCCCTCGGGCTCTGAAACTTGGATGGGATCACAATGCCTCAAAGTGCTCAAGGAAACTAAAGCTCTCAAAGGAACGCTGTTCCCCTGGAGTCTTTAGAGCAGGCTCTGATACTTACACACTTCGCTGTGGGTATGGCAGGGTTCATCCTGGCTGCTCTGCGGCAATCCCCCTCCTCTCCCCGGCTCCAAAGTGGGGGAAGGCTGGGGGTGTCTTAGGAGCTGTGTGGCCAAGGCACATGGAGTGCCTTGACCACACAAGGCCAAAGAAGGAAGTCCCCCACGCCCTCCTGCGAGATGGGGTGATGGGGCTGCCTCAGCCGCTGCTTGGTGGTAGGCTCTGAGCCAGTCCGCTGAGCAGTGGCTGAACCTGGCACACACTTCACCTGGAGTGGGAGAACTTGGCAGCCACAGTATTTGGCTTGGCTAGCAAGGCCATCCAAAAACCTCTGTGCTTTAGAAGTAGGCTACCTGCACCCCCCCCAATTGGGGGCTTACAGTGCAGCAGTAGGAAGGGTAAGTGACACCCCACCCCACCCCAGTACACCAGCAGGGCAAAATATAAGGTTCAGTACCAATACATTTTCCTAGAGGGGGGTAGAACTGCAGCCCAAATCTCCTGCAGATATTTGCGCAGAGACTCATACTTGTGCATTAACTACTGTAAGGGTGGCCATATTCATGCCTGTAGATGCCTGTGCTTGGGGGTGGGGATGGGGAAGCTAACGTAGATATTGGCTTGTTATTACATGTATCTGTGCCAAGCAAACCTTGTGTGGCAGGTTTTTGCATTCCTTTTATGTGTTTTTGTCTCTAGGTGATATGAGAATTGTCCCTGTTAATGTATATAGCACTTGACATGTCCAGAAGCCACAGTAAAATATTTCTTTCTTTATTTACAATATTTATATACTGCTCCACAGAAAAGTTTTCAGAGCATTGAACAACAAGATAAAAGAATAAAACACCACATTAAGACAAAACATTTTCAGATAAATAGATTCTGAACTTAATAAACTGCGGCTGATCATTCAAGGAAGGCCTCTCAAAATAATAATGTCTTCAGGAGGCACCGGAAAGGAACACAACATCGGTGCCTGCCTGACCTCCAAAGGCAGGGAATTCCACAGAAAGGGGGGCACCACACTGTGAAGGCTCTTTTCCTGGTGGACTCCAGCTGGGCCATGGGTCCATGTGGAGCCACCAGGGACATGCCCTGTGATGACCTCAGTGACCAGGCAGGTTGGTAAAGAAGAAGGTGCTCTCTCAGGTATCCTGGTCTCAAGTTGTTTAGGGCTTTGTGCAGTAGTACCAATATTTTAACCCCGGCCCAGTAGTGAATAGGCAGCCAGTGCAGTTCCCTCAGCAAAGGAGTTACATGCTGAAAAGGGGCAGTTCCTGACAACAGCTGAGCTGCTGCATTCTGCACTAGCTCCAGCTTCCGGACCAGACCCACATAGAGCGCATTGCAGTAATCCAGTCTTGAGGTTACTGATGCCTGTACCACCATGGCCAAGCTATCCCTGTCCAGGAAAGGCTGTAGCTAGAGAACCATAGAGAACTAGAGCTGGTAAAAGGCACTCTGAGCCACCGTGGGCACTTGGGCCTCCAGTGACAATGATGGATCTAGGATTACTCCCAGACTATGGACCTGATCTTTCAGAGGGAGTGCAGCCTCATCTGGAACAAGCAATGAGCCTCTCTCCTGGACTCAGGAACCACTCACCCACAGGGCTTCTGTCTTGCCAGGATTCAGCTTTGGTTTATTGGCTTCGGTTTATCCAGCCCATTACTGAGTCTAGGCCGTGATCCAGGACTTGCACAGCTTCTCCTGATTCAAGGAGATAGAGCTGCGTGTCATCAGCATATTGAAATTATGGTCAGTAGTGGCTCTCCATCTTTCTACCATGATTCAGGTGTTGTGATTAGCCTCTTCCTATCTCTGTGGTCTCTTCCAGTCACTTTCCCCCCTTCCCCCCCTACTTGCTGTAGCAAGCCCATCGATCTGGGATGCAGGTGGGGCATACTGGCAGCATCTTCTACTTCCTTGCAGCTTCCTTGCAAGGGATAGGCAGGCTCTCCAGGTTGCCAGCAGCTCACTCTGAGGTATAGCTCCTTCCTGGAACTCTGCTGTTGTTCATTCACCCCCTAAATCTTTTTCCCTCCATTGATTTCCACATTCCCTTTCCTTCTGAAACTTGCAGCAGAGGTTCTTGGGTCTGCTGAGTATGGGCATAGTTCACAAAACCATCCCAGAGTTCAGCTCTGCTTTGATCAGGATGGATTTTTGCAGTGCTGTGCTGCATGTTGCTCAGGTGGCTGAACCCCCCCCCCCTTTTTGGTGCTGTTCAGGCGCTGCAGGTACGCTGGCAACCTGTGCTGACAAAGCAGGGGGAAGGAAAATCTGCCTGGCGAGGGGAAGCATTGCTCCAGAACATGCAGCCTGCCGGTTGCCAGGGGAGGAGCAGTGCTGTGCTTCATCACGTCTCTGCCGTTTGCAAAAGCAGCTCCATCGCAAGCTGAGTTACAAGGCATTGCTTCCGGCTGCCAAGTCTCAGCCAAGCACTTCCTAATGTGCAGAGACAATGCATGACATCAACGAATGAGGCAGTGTATTTGTGGACAACAGCAATGGACCCCACTCCTTTCAAGAATGGATTTACCCCTTGACCCATTTTGATGATGGAGACAGCGCTGGCTTCTCGTTGCCGTTTGGGGAGTGACTTGCAACCAAGTGATGACTTGAGCAGGACGTGGCCTTTCTGCTTTGATCAAATTTAATTTTTAAAATAAGATCCCTTAAATACTCGTAGGGGTGCCCCAACATAGCTGTTGGTTTGCGAGGTCCCTTAATAGCTGAAATTCAGCTTACAGGCAGAGATCATAAGAGATAAGAGCGGTGCTGGATCAGACCAGCGGCCTGTCCAGTCACGCAGTGGCCAACCAGATGCCTGTGGGAAGCCAAGCCCACAAGCGGGACATGCGTGCAGCAGCGCCCTCCTGTGTATACAGAGGCACACTGCATCTGTTACTGGAGGTAATCGTCATCAGGACTGGCAGCCATTGATTGCCTTGTCCACCATGAATTTGTCTAATGCCCTTTAAAGACATCCAAGCTGGCCATCACTAGATCTTGTGGTAGCAAATTCCATAGCTTAACTATGTGTTCTGTGAAGAAATCTTTCCTTTTATCTGTCCTGACCCCAGGTGACCTGGGTTCTAGTATTATGAGAGAGGAAGGAAAAACTCCGTTTTCTCCACACCATACGTAACTTTATACATGTCCACCATATTCACCTTTTCGCAACCTAAAAAGCCTCAAATGTTGTAATCTTTCCTCTTAGGGCAGTTGTTCCACACCCTTGATCATTTTCAATGCACCATTATCCGCCCTACAATATCCTTTTTCAGCTGCGGTGACCAGAACTGAACACAGTGTCCCACATGTGTTCACACCTTAGATTTGTATGAAGGCAGTATGATACTGGCAGTTTTATTTTCAATTCCTTTCCTAATGATCCCCAGCATGGAATTTGCAGCTTTCACAGAGCTGCACCCTGGGTTGAAGTTTTCATTGAGCTATCTAACAACCCCAGGATCCCTTTCCTGGTCAGTCACTGCCAGCTTAGGGCCCCATCAGGGTATACATGTAGTTAGGATTTTTTGTGTGTTCTCATGCATCACTTTACATTTGTTACATTGAACTACATTTGGCATATTAAATACCAATTTCCCTGTTTTGGGAAATCCTTTTGGAGCTCTTTGCTTCCCCTTTATTGTGTTAACCACCCTCAATAATTTGGTCTTTGTCAGCAAACGTCGCCACTGCACAGCTCATCTCTAAGTCCAAATCGGAGGATATCCAAGGAAGATTCCAGGAAGACTTGGCTTTTCCTCCTCCTGTCTTATATAGGATTTTGGGATTGAAGGGAAGAGCAGGCAGAATGAAGAGCAAATGGGCTGTGCCTAGCCATGGTTTGTGGGTAGGTTTTGGTAAGGTGTCTGAACAAGGCCATGTGGTGCCCTGGCAGTGGCTTGTTCTAGAATGAGCATGGTGGAGTGGTAGCTGCTTTCCATTTATGTACTGTATTCATGTGTACTACCAGTGGGAATGGGTAAATGCTCAAGCATGTTTGTCAGGGATCCACAATTCACACCCTGTTCACCAGGCTGAATGCTCAGGCAGCCAATGGAGAGTGTGATAGCCCCAGACCTCCTCCCAACCCTGGAGGTGCTGAGGAGGTTGATCCCTGTCCCTTACTCAAAGTTTGGAGGAGGCTTTGGGTTTGTTCTGTTTCTGTGCTCAGAGCACCTTTTAAGCACGTTTCCCACTCCCCTGTTCAGCTCAGAGCTGGAGGGTGTGGCAGGTGTGTGGGCTTGCCAGGCATGCACAGAACCAAAGCAGTCCTCCAGCCCCAAACCTGACACTGGAGAGGGTGTTTCAGTGGTGCAGCATGAGGTCCAGGACCAGACCCTGCCCTAGGGGGAGTAGTAGTGCCCTGCTGACGGTAGATTTTTGGCCAGCCACTTAGGCAAGCCAAAAATGTGTGGGTGACAGCAGCAGCTGCAGAACTGCCTCCTGGGCCTTCTGACTTCTCTCTGGGTCTTGTGCTGAAATGGTTGGCATCTACTAAACTTTTGTGGGAGCTGCTTCACACAGATTGACCAGTGCCCTTGGAATTCCTTTCTCAAGTGGTGAAACACACGAACTGGGATGAATGTAGGTGCCTCTCATAGAACAGTGCTTGTTCGCTACAAGAATGGAGCACGTAACTTGCAATGAAGGGAGCCACACATTAAAATCACCAGGAGTAGAGTGAGCTATGGAGATCATGGTGTTAGCTGGGTTTCAGTATATTGTTTGGCGGGTTTGAGCCTTTGCTAGGACCCCAGGAAAGATGCTGTGTAGAGGTTTAAGGGAGAATTGCACCATCTGGAGCAGTGACTTGGAAATGGGGAGAGGGAAGTGCAAGCAGGGTCAGAAGGCACAGAATCGCTGACCACAGATTTTCCAACTACTGCAATAAAAGGATGCTTGGAGTCCTTTTGGTTGGGTTGGTGGTGAGGGCCAATAGTAACTACTATTGTTTTGTTGTTGTTGTTGTTTTGGCTGGCTAAGTTAGCTTGTCCTGTGTACAACTTGAGGAGGCTTATTAAACCATCTTTTGCGGTTTGACAGAGGGTGAACTCTGGGGCTACATTAATTGCAGCTGCCTGGCTGTTCCAAAACTACTGCACCAATATGCCTGTGTTTCCAGAAATGGTAGTTGCGAGTGGCAGAAAACCTGATGGGTCCCTCCTATGGGTAAAGCACATTATGCAATATTTGTCATGGATTACTTGGCAAGTTACCCTCAAATTGCACAGGAATTGCTACACCCTTCCTGTTAAATTCCTGCCTGGAGAAGCATTTGACTTGGCAAATCTTGGGTTCAAATCCTGTATTTTCTGTCTGTCTAAATCCTATACCTTACCCTTTCTCCAAAAGAGCAGCTTACAATACTAATAAAAACAAGTACCAGTAACACAACAATAAAATCCTACTATCATGATAAAACAATTTAAAATACAACAATAATAATCTAACCTAAAAACACCAAAATCAACAAGTCAGGAGCCAAATGCTTTTGTAAATTAAAAAAAAGTCTTCGACTTACATTTCAAAGTATTCACGGTGGGGTCTAACTGCACCTCTCCCGCAGGGAGTTCCACAAATGGGGGCTACCACCGAGACTGTTCTCTGTTGTGTCTCTGTTCTCCTCACCTGTTTACAGGGTGCAGGGGATAGTGAGCGGGACATCTCCTGCAGATGGAAGGGCCCAAGTTGGCTGGTAACAGTGTCAGAGCTGGAAGAGGAGAAGAGTTATCGCGCTTGGAGAAATTCCTGTACATCCCTTAGAACCAGAATAGAAACCTACAGCCTCTGTTTCCATGGCAACCACTCAGTTTGGGAATGTCCTTTTTATTAATGGGGAGTTTTCCCTGGTAAATAAAAGGAAACTCCCAAATTTAGATGCTTGTCAAAGTCAAGCTGCCAACCTGCGTGCCACTAGTGGGTCCAGCTGCGGCAAATTCAGGGCATTCCACGGCTTGTGTGGCTGAAGCAGCAGTTTGGTCAGCACTAGTAAGGTGTCTCCTGGGGTGGCCAAAGGAGTGGGGTGGTCAGGAACTGGCATATCAGCTTCTTGCTCAGACTGGGGAGCCAGCCCCTGCCCCCTCCCCCCGCACACGCACACACAGCCTAGGCCGCCCCTTCTCTGGCCCCTGTTGGCCCAGGCGCATTCCAGCAAGGTCAGGTCTGTTGCACGAGGGTGACTTGTTCCCGAACTTCAATTCTGGAAGATCATTCTTCACATCTACACTGCTGAAGAGGACCTCCATGATGGAAATGCAGCCAACAAAAAGGAGCTTCAGTCTGCCGTTTCAGTATCTTGTGTTTGGGGGGAGGGGCGGTATTATCATCAGCAAAATGCTTTAAAGTGGTGCTTTTGATTTTAGTGGTGAAGACACTATTTTTGTCTCTATTGGTCCACTGATGGTAAACTTCTGTCACATGGTTTGAATAAACTTGTTCAATTTCTGTAGTAGAAAAATACCTTAGATCTTTTCCCTTCCCTTCTCTCCACCCCGCCCCCCCCAATCTTCCCCAAACATCTTTCATTACATATTGCTTGATGGTCTGGTAACATTTCTTTCTGCATGTTAGGCCATGTCGATGTCTCCTCAGATGAAATACCACTTAACCCAATTTCTGACCACAAATACAGCATTGACTTCTGATTAAAGTGGTGTTTATTCTAGGGATCCTTAGAACCAAGTTTCAGAGTAGCGATACAAGCTTGAACATCTACAGCTTGGTCCAAAGCTCTGTGGTAGCTCTAATGTCCCTGTAGGCTTTGGCTGCACAGTGCCTACTTACTTCTCCTCATCTCTTTACTCTTAATTTTACATCTCTCCTCCATCACTTGCAACTCAGTCTGAACCACCTCCTTTGGAAAATAGGTTGGTGGCTCTGTAATGGGTTTTTCACACATACAAGCCATCATTTTGAGTCTGCTGTCCACTGAATGACCGTGCATTTGTGAATCCATATTTTGACTTGGTGAGGCCCATAGATCAGCTGTTGCTCTCAGAAACTCCTACCCTAATTTCCCTGGCATAATCAGGTAAAAAGACCTAAAATCTTGGTCAGATTAGTAAGTGCCGCAGTTGAAGGATCGGTGATCCATGTCTAAATCTGATTCTGTCTCTTCCTATTCTTGAACTGTCATTTTAGAAAGTGCCCACCTGTCATACTTGTTCCCAGGTATGAGGAGTGTGAGACTCAAACATTCTATTATCACTTGAAAAAGAGTCTTGCCCCTTTTGTGGATCCTTTGGCCTTCATGCAGTTGCATCGTTTCTTGCTCAGAGAGTGGCTTTCTATGCTATGGCTGCTGGAGGGTTTTCCCTTGCTGTTTCTGCTGGAACCCTTGGTCTGTTCCTGGAAGATTAACAGCTCTCCTCTTGTGTACATCTGCTTCGGGTTTCTGCAGAAGCCAAGTGCCTTGCAATCCAGGCTGCATGGTGCTTTTTTTTTTAAACAACCCATGATGGAAAGAAGGACCTCACTATAACAGTTTCGTCATGGGCTTTTCCAGTGGATTCTGCTTAACCCAATTTCTGGCTGGTTTAAGAGCCCGCAAATACACTACACCACCTCAGATAGCAGAATCCTTATCTGTAAGTGCTTCAAACACTGCTGCGTGGGGAATGCAGGAATCCAGCCATGGCAGCTGCGGAATAAGAAGTTTGTGTTGACTTCTGAAAATACCATGAGCTATTAATGGCCTCTCTCTCTTTTTTGGTCTGCCTAAAGTGGAGGTGGCAAGAGCTAGGGAGATGAATCGGCCTCACTGAACTTGCTTGTAGCACATGGTATCAGTTTGAAACGTCAGGTGTTTCCTGCATTGTGAGTGAATTGCTTGAAGGACATGCTCCCCTCTCTGTTCGGTTGTCTTTTACAAGAGCCGCTAATCTAAAGCATGATGTTGGAGTGGCGTTAGTTCTGGAATAAATTTAGGCAGCCTTCCCCAACCTGGTGCTCTCCAGATGTATTGGACTACAACTCCCAGCATCTCCCAGCTGGCATAGTAGTCCAGGTTGGGAAAGGTTGGTGTGATGGCCAACCTTTTGAGCTTGGTGTGTCAAAATTTGCCAAAAAACCGAGCATAACTCGGGTGGTGTGTCACTTCGAGAAAAAAACCATAATTTTGCGATATTTATAGTTTAAATAACAAAAAGGTATAATTGTAATATATAACTGTATTTAATAAACCAAAAACTAATTATTTAACTTACCTGCTTAGTGACTTCTTTGTTCATCTGTCAGTCGGTTTCTTTTGTTGGTCTTGATATTATTTAACTTGTGTGGGGTGCCGTGAACTAAGATAAGCGAGGGGGAGGGGGAATTCTTTAACTAACCTGCCTATTAGTGACTTTTTTGTTGCTGAATTTCATTGGTTAAACCTTCAATTGAAGGTTGGTATTTTGTACACTTCAAGCCCAAGCAAGCGCTACTAACTTCATCTGTCAATCTGTTTCTTTTGTTGGTTTTGATATTATTTAACGCTGAGAATAAGGTCTCACAAAAGTACGTAGAGGGAAAAATTGTGAGTAAAGCCATTGCTATATTTTTCAGGGTGCTAAAAGTGTCTGGTAATCGGTTCCAGGCACTCCAAATTTCCTTTTCGTAGTGGCACTACTCTTGATTCTCCAAACGGCACCTTTCCAGATTCTCAAGCTTTGACCTCAAGTTGACAAACACCTGAGCCCAGATGCTGTCTTGAAATTCTGCAAGTTGCATCTCCAAATCATCAATTTGCATCCATTGGAAACCATTTAATTCCAAACTACTGTAGACTACTACATCAGGATACTTAATTATTTTTATGGTCTGTTCTAGGCTTCTAAATTGATTAAATCTATCACTGAACTGGTCAAGTAACGAGTCTAAAACATGCTGGTACTTTATATGCAAGGGTTCCATTTCATTTTGTACAGCTGCACTGGCCTTCTCAAAATACTTTGTTACTTGAGGAAAATACTTATAAGTTTTAGTTTCTACATCTCGCTTGAAAATTTTAAGTTTACTTTCAAAAGCTTTTATGTATCCAAACATAACGTCAATACTTTTGCCAAAACCTTGTAACTTTAAGTTCAGTTCATTAATATGAACAGAGAGATCTGTAAAAAATATCAGGGTGTTGACCCACTTATCATCATTGAGCTGAGAAAAGTTTCCCAGATCCTTATCCTCAAGAAATACCTTAATTTCTTCAAAGCACTCCACAAAGCGCTCAAGAACTTTGCCTCGGCTCAGCCATCTTACATTATTGTACATCAGCAGTCCACTGTAGGTGGAATCAACCTCCAGTAAAAGTGCAGAAAATTCTCGCTTGTGAAGGGGGCGAGCAGCTATTAAATTAACTATTTTTGTAACAACTGACATTAAGTCGTTTAAGTCGGTGAAACCGGCCTTGGCACATAAAACCTCCTGATGGATAATACAATGAAAAGGCACAATCGGATGTCCAATAGGTTCCATAAACAATTTGACAAATCCGACTTTTTTCCCCACCATGTTTGGTGCCCCATCTGTCGTCACTGACGGTCACGGAATGTTTGTATAACAACCTTACATATTTCGCTTCCTGATGTACTTGTTGGCACTGATAGTAACTTTATCAACTCTTCTCTCATTGTGAGACCATCAGAATATCGACCAATAATGGCCAACTGAGCATGTGATGTGACATCAGTAGTTTCATCAAGAGAGATCGAAAAATATTTACAATTACTTATGTCTCTCTTTAATTGATGTTGTACGTTTGTGTTCAGTCTCATTATTCGGTCTTTTATGATATTTCTACTGAGTGGTAACTCAGATATTCTCTTAATAATTGCATCTTTATTCTGCATATCGTGAAATAGAACTGGTGCACATCTTAGGAGAGTTTCTTTAATAAATTCTCCCTCACTGAGTGCTTTTCCATGCTGAGCTATGGAGTGAGCAATGCTCAAACTTGCAGATGTTAAATTTGTAGAGCCTTTTATAAATTTAAGGATGGAATTAGATTGGCTCTTATAAAGGTGTAGCTGCCTGGAAATGTATTCCTTCCTTTCATCCTCACTTTTTTTCAAGAGCTGGGAATGATTAGTTTCAAAATGTCTATTTATATTCCACGTTCTGCTTACTACCGTTTCAGTACATAGAACGCAAAATGATCTGCCATTTTTTTCTATAATGCTATACATCTCGGTCCATGTCTCTTGAAAGGGTCGGCTACTGCTACTACCACTTCCTTTACTTAACCTTGGTTTTTTTATTTTTTGGGTTCTCCATCAGGGGGGCAGTGACAGAAGATAGAATTATAGATAGCCTGTTAGCCCTGCAGGCAATTAGGGGTTAACTAGCCTAACTGACCACAAGATGGCACATGTAACTGTCTTTTAGGAAAGGGCAGGGTTAATAAGCAGAAATAGGGGTTAATAAGGATGCACAACAGTAATAGTGGTGAAATGGAGTCTGCACTATGCTGCAAAATGGCGTTCCTTATATAAATTAAGATGGCTGCTGCTATTTCTAACGGCGGGAAACGGCACCCATAGCATAGGCCCTCGCCTCTCCCAGCCTCCCCCTCACTTATCTCAGTAATGATGGTCAATTAGAAATCCACGACACCCCAGAACAGTAGATTGGATGATGGTTGCTGTGGTTATGTGGTTGCTGGTAATGGCGATCACAGGGCCCCCAGAGATGCGTCCCCCGCGGCATTCCGCTGCTCCCTGCTCCGCCGGCCGGAAGTGAGGTCAAAGATCATCTAACAGCCTAACCGGAAGTCCTAGAACTAGACACTTTGTGCCGGAGTTCTGTTGTTTTGGCCTACAGACCTCCGGCACAGAGTGTCTACACTACACTACAGCAAATGTTTCATCCTCGGCTACTGCACCTGGCCGTGCAGTAGCCGAGGATGAAACATCCTTCTCGGCATGCGGCCCCATACTTCTCTGTATGCGACCGCATGCGGCCGCGTGTCATCGAAAATGGCTACGCATGTCAGTGCTGACATGCGTGTCATAGGTTCGCCATCATGGGTGTAGGGAGTGGTTACCACACTTTGCGCAAAAGGCATTGTTTATCCTTCGTAACATATGGTCCTAGTTGGCACCTACCTTAGCAGGAATCACATTTTTGGAATCACTCTTTTGGATTTAGCAAGGGCTCTTCGGCATGTGTCCATGACATGTCCCCGTGTTTCTTTGCTTTCACATGGGGGCCAGCAGCTGAGCTGCAGATTGTGAACTCCAAGCTCCTGTTGCTGTTCACACATGTGGATTAGAGACCTCTTATGTGCCTCTCTGATTGGGGGCGGGGTGTGTGCAGTTCTGCATATGGAAGGTTACAGTGGCCTTCAGGGTGTTGTGGGAGAGGCGGGCTGGAAAGGTATCCATGTGAGAAGCCACATTGGGCTCCCAGGCTACCAGCAGCCTAACCACACACTTGGGGCATCTCCAAGACTGTCTGCATCAGACCAATACAGCCTTCAGATATTTTAATTCTTCTGAAGTTATGAAACACTTCTCACTGTGTGCCTAGACTTCCACACAGTTGATAGTCTCCTTGGGTTTGTCCCGAAAAGTACAGTTTATTTCATTTATTTCCCACCTTTTCCTCCAAGGAGCACAAGATGGTACACTTGGTTCTCTCCCCACTCCCTATTGTATCTTCAGTACAACCCCGTGAGGTAGGCTAGCCTAAGAAAGAGTGATTTGCCCAGGGCCAGCCAGTGAGGGGAAGGGTTGTAACTAGGTCTCCACAGCTCATGTCTGGCTATTTTTTGGAGAGCATGAACGATCTGCTAAATTGTTAGATCTGATTGCTTGAGTCTCTGTATTGAGTCCGTGTACTTCTGTGTCATCTTGCAAGCTTTTCCAGCTCTATTTTATCCTTTGAGTGCTGTGTTTCCTCCATCGTACCCCATTTTTTCCTCTTTACTTTGCACAAACTCACTTTCTGCAGAGCCCCCATTTTTCCTTCCTCTAGACTTCATGCCTTCTGCTAGTACGCTCCTAATGCCTATAATTTTTTACTTTCCAAACCTTTCAAATTCCAGCTCAGTGAAATTTTTCCTTGGCCGTCCCTGTTGTGCCCCGTTTGCTTCTAGTAAACTGTCCCTGGTTGTTTCTGTTCCTTTTTTGTAAAGCCCCATCTTCTCTTCTGCCCTTTCCAACATATACTGTAGTCCCCAGTTCAGGACAGGGGCCATTACACTTGTTCTGTTCTCAGAGTTCAGGGGTGCTCAGTGTGGAGGAACGAAAATAGCCCTCCAGCATTGAAAAGGGAATACTTACTGCTGCTTTGTTTGCTTAAAGCATTCTTACCCTGCTCTAAGATCAATAATAAGAAAGTCCCTGCCCTCAGGCTTACCGTCGAAAAGACATGATACTAAAGGAAACTGGATTGGGAAGGAGAAGGGCAAACACAAGTTCAGGTACCGGTCCTTAAAAGGTTATACAGTTGTGCTAAATGAGTGTTTAAATTGAGGTTTTGTTCTTTTTCAGGCTCATATTAAATTTCCTATGGACTATCCATATTCACCACCTACCTTCAGATTCCTGACCAAAATGTGGCATCCCAACATTTACGAGGTAGGTGTGTGCTTGTCCATGGAACATCTTACATCGCAATGGAGGTCACTGTGTTGCGCAGCTTCACCAAGTTACTGATGTATCACAGCTTCATTTTTCTCCTCCCTTCTCCCCCCACTCTTTTTTTAATCAATCTTCACCATCAAGGAGGCTAAGAAGTGGTTCAGGCTTTGGATAAAGCCGCGTGCCTGGCGGCCTTGCTGTGCAAGCAAGACTGAAGATCCAGTGTAGTCTCCTCTTGCGTGGCGCAGCCGCTTCTCCTTGATGGCAGACTTGACAAGCAGCCCCTGGTACTGCCGTGGCTGCTTCCTCTCTTCTGTGCTATCAAAGCAGGACCAGGCTGCTTGTGTCTCCAGCCACCCTCTCAAGAGTTTGTTTACTTGCATGCCCACCAATTGGACAGTCCATACAGAAGAGAATGGAAGGATCTGCATTGGATGTTGACAATGAGAACATAGCAAAAGCCAGTGGGGAATGTGCTTGGCCTCGCTGACCTTGAGGCTGATAATATCTTTAACCCAGGTGCCTACCTCTTGTGGGAGGACATTTGCCCATCAGTGCCACACCACTCCATTTTGCCACGCTCCCTGCTGTGTTCCCCCAGTTAGGGAGCATGGCAGAGCTCCATTGGAGGGTACCACAGCATCTGAGCAAAGGCAAAGGGTAGGCATTTACATTTGCCATTCAGCCACTCACCAGGATAACAGGCCACTTCTCATAATTGTGGTCGTTTTGTACAGTTGCTGATAAAAAGAAATCACTGCAGCACGAGGTTGCAGAACTGGAAATAAAGCTAAGCAAGGCTACACAGTGGCTCAAAGAAAACATTCACCGTGTTCAGACGACACACTGCAGCACATTGAGGGATAAGTAACCCATTATGAGTTGTGGGTTATTTAATCCATACCTGTGGTGGCCAGACTGCATATGCCATCGCCACTTGGGGGTTGTCATGTCATGCCAACCCAGTGAGTGTTAAACAACCCTCGCATAACCTGCAGTCACTGGTGTGCACAACATGACAGTCCCCAAGTGGGGGTTGCATATTCAAAATGGCAGCCACATGCACTTCACACATGCCACAGCCTCACCAGGGTAGCCCATGTGGGCTGTCATGTCATGCAAACATCCCCATGATGTCTCTCGCTGGTCTCCAGAAATCAGGATCTTTGGTTCCCTATTTGTCAGTCTGATTTATTCTCTGGTGTTCCTGCCAACCACATGCAGTCCAGGCCATGCATTTTGTAGACCTGGCATTCCCAAAGGGAGCGCGGAGATGCGCATGTATTCATTTGATTTATTTGATGTATGCCCTGTCCTTCCTCACACATGTATTTATCTGATTTACAGTATTTGTATACTGCTTCACATTCAAAGACCTTGGAGCGGTGAACAGCAGACAGGGTAAAGAATAAAAACACTATGTTAAAATAATTTTTAAACAAAGAAAAAAAAAGAAACAGAGTTTGATAAAAGTCACTCAAGGAAGGCTCCCTGAAATAACAATGTTTTCAGGAGGTGTTGGAAGGAACCCAACGTTGGCGCCTGCCTGACCTCCAGAGGCAGGGAGTTCCACAGGAAGGGGGCCACCACACTGAAAGCTTTTTTCCTGGTGGACTCCAGTCGGGCCATGGGTCCATGTGGAACTACCAGGAAAGGGCCCAGGGTGACTAACAACCTATATAAAACACAGTAAAAGATACAAACAACATTAAAGTCATAACTCTAAAATCACAAATCTATAAGAATAACAGAGGATGTGTGTCTGACTATTCATCTGTCTTGTCAGCACCATAGTGCCAAGGCAATGAAACCTAAGCACCTGAAACTTGGACTGCATGCTAAGGGGGCCCTAGAGATGTGCACCTCAGGATTATTTTGTTTTTAAACTGCATTCATTCAAATTACTTTAAAGCCTGCAGGAACTTCTTTAGTCGCTAGGTCACAAATATCTCCAACCAGAGCATATTTTGTGGTTGATATGCTTTGAAACCAGGGGCAGTGAGCAGGCCAATGGACAAATTAATCCTTCTGCCCTCTCCCCCCTGCTATGAGGCAGTCCCCCCCTCAGGGGAATGGAGTGGGAAGACCCTTTCCTGAGGGGGCCATAGGGGTGCCCCATGGCAGGGGCCATGCCTAGGGGTACCAGTGGGGGTGGGTACAATGTGTCCAGATCTGACAGCTGTGTACGTTTGCTTTTGATGTGTATCAAACTGAGGGGTATTCCAACCCATGCGAAACTGGGACCATCCACTAATATATAATAAAGTACAATAAAACCATCAACACAGTCAGAAAAACAAATGGAGCACTTACATATACCCCCCAAAGCCTGCATAAATAAATAGCTTATTAACTGGCACCTAAATGACAAAAGCATGGGAGATGGCCGAATCTCTCCCAGAAGGGAGTTCGACAGCCAGGAGTGTTGCCCCCGAGAAGGCCCTGCCAGGTGTGGTAGCCCCATGAGTCACAAGCAAAGCCTCCTAGATGAACTTCAATGCCAGGATGGTTGGTATTGAGGAAGATGGTCCATCAAGTACCCGGTCTTCAGCCACTTAGGGTTTTGTACACTAATGCTAGCATCTTGAATCGGGCCTCGTCGTTTGCTAGCAGCCAGTCCAGAAACTTCGAAACTGGTGTGATACACACACATCTCACTGCCCCGGTCAACAGATGGGCAGCTGTGTTTTGTGCCAGCAGCAGTATCCAGACAGTTGAAGACGTAAGCCTCCATGTTGGCTGAATCCCCTGCTAAGATAGTTGAAGCAGAGGGACCCCACACACAGCTTTGACCCCCTCTTTGCTCTGCCAGTCCACGGACAAGGACACACTGGAATTCCCTCATGCAGCTCAGGCTACAGCAGATGGGCCCAGGGCAACCCCGGGAGCATCGCCATTGCCAACAATGCATCCTCCTGCCAACCTCGAGGCCTAGCTGGCCAGGCAAAGGGAAACCCAGGATGCTGAGGGGCAGCATTGACTGGGCGGTCCCCAGGAGCTGGGAGGATTGTGCCTGCCCAGCATGCTCTTGGGATGGCTTAGGAGCATATGTGCCAGTGCAACGTGTGGAGAAGGGTGGTTTGTCAGTGACAGAGCCCCTGCTTGGCTTGAGGAAGGTCCCTGGTTTGATTCTGGCTGCTCCAGGTAGGGCTGGGAACGACCCCTGCCTGGAACCCCAGAGAGCCATCGCTGCAGTCAGCACAGACCAGCCTTCCCCAGCATGGTGCCTGTCCAGCATGTCAGATGCTCAGGAATGCTGGGCACTGTACTCCAAGACATCTGGAGGGCTGCAGGTTGGGGAAGGCTGGTGTAGGCCACACGGACCCAAGTGGCTGGGTTGGCCAAAGAGCAGCTTGCCACGTACAAAGCATGCCTCCAGTTCATGAGACGGGGAAAACTCTCTGAGGTATCGAAGGCTTGGGTGAAAACCAGGGTAGAGAGCAAGCTGTGGCCGAACGCAGCTCTTGCATGCCACTCAGGTGGATGTCAGTCAAATCCTGCTGTAGGCTGGCAGATTCCATTCGTAAGGCGTTTGTTTGGCCTTGCTCTTTCCAAGGGGGGCTATTCTGCAGAGTGTGTCGGTTGCCAGTCATCTACAGTTGCAATAAAAATTATTCAACCCCATTGCAAATCAGGTTTATTGTCAAAATTTACAGACGTTCAGCTGTTTGCAATGAACAAATCAAACAAAAGCAATTGAAATAGCTCAACACAACAAATGCTTCAAGTGGTTTCCCCAAATTCAACTGAAAATGCAACTTATAATGACTTCTCCGGTCTCAAAAGTATTCAACCCCCTGAATAGAATCCCTCACAACAGCACAAATATGCAAAACAGGTGTTGTCTCAAGCACACCTGATGCAACGAATCAAGGGCTTCAGTAGCTGCACCAGGTGTGCTTGAGCTGGAGCACATGAAATACCTGAACTGGCTTGGGGTTCGTTGAGTGTCACGTGTGACTGCATGTTAAAAATATGGCTATGTCAAAAGAATGGTCCAAAAAGTTAAGAGAAGAGATCATCGCCCTTCACAAACAAGGAACAGGATACAAAAAGATAGCGAGGGCACTGAATGTTCCTAGAGACACCGTTGGAAGCATAATTTGCAAGTTCAATGCTAAAGGAACAGTGGTTACACTACCTGGACAGGGCAGAAAAAGGAAGCTATCAACAGCTGCAACCAGCTTTCTGAGAAGGCAGACTGAGAAAAAGCCTCGAGTGACTGCAAAAGACCTGCAGCAAGACTTGGTGGCAACAGGCACTGAGGTTTCAGTGAGCACAGTAAGGCGTGTACTAAACACAGAAGGTTTCCATGCCAGAACTCCAAGACGTACACCACTACTGACCCAAAAGCACAAGAAATGTTGGCTCCAATATGCTCAAAATCATATAAATAAGCCACAGAAGTTTGGGGATTCTGTTCCGTGGAGCGATAAACAAAACTGGAACTTCTTGGCCCGACGGATCAGCGGTATGTCTGGAGGAAGAACAATGAAGCATATGCTGAAAAGAACACTCTGCCTGTAGTTGAGCATGGTGGTGGCTCGGTGATGCTCTGGGGCTGCTTTGCATCCTCTGGCACTGGAAACCTGCAGCGTGTGGAAGGCAAGATGGATTCATTGACGTATCAAGAAATCCTAGGAGAAAACGTCATGCCGTCTGCGAGGAAGCTGAAGCTTGGGCGTCAGTGGACCTTCCAGCAGGACAGTGATCCCAAGCATACCTCAGACTCCACCAAGGCTTGGTCGCCAAAGAAGTCCTGGAAGATTCTACAGTGGCCATCACAGTCACCTGACTTGAACCCCATAGAAAATCTCTGGTGGGATTTGAAGAAGGCGGTTGCAGCATGCAAACCCAAGAATATTACTGAACTGGAGGCCGTTGCTCATGAGGAATGGGCTAAGTTTCCTCAGGAACGCCGTCAGAAGCTGGTGTCCAGCTATGCATCTCGTTTGCAGCGGGTCGTAACAGCAGTAGGGTGCTCTACTAAGTACTAAAGATGCTTGCCATGAAGGGGTTGAATAATTTTGAGACTGGAGAAGTCATTATAAGTTGCATTTTCGGTTGAATTTGGGGAAACCACTTGAAGCATTCGTTGTGTTGAGCTATTTCAGTTGCTTTTGTTTGATTTGTTCATTGCAAACAGCTGAAAGTCTGTAAATTTTGACAGTAAACCTGATTTGCAATGGGGGTTGAATAATTTTGATTGCAACTGCACTTGCCTTACGTATTACATGTCGCCTCCCACCCTTAATGTGGTAAAGCAAAATCCTGCTTCACGCCACACAGGCCGAGCGTTCCCCCTTGTGTCAGTCAGGCGCGTTCATCCTCATGGGGCAAAGGGGGCTTTGCTCGAGGCGGATTTCCTTTTACGGAGAGCTTTGGCTCCCCCTGCTGGAGTTCTGTGGCTTCTGCATGCGCAGCAAATAAGTACTTTTCTCAGGAACATAAGAAGCCCCTTTAGAGGCCCTTTGACGGAGGTCAGTATCTTGTGTTTTTGTTCTAGATGTGCTAAGTGCAAGGCTGGAGGTGTCCCATCCTTGCTGGTTAATGCTTGTGTATGTGCATCCCTCCCTGAATTGAAAGAGGTTCAATTTAGGAAATAATCAAATGTGGGGAGGGGAATAATAAATGTGGCCGGGGCAGCCAATTCTGCATGCTCATG
Source organism: Heloderma suspectum (assembly GCF_057233095.1). NCBI lineage: Eukaryota > Metazoa > Chordata > Lepidosauria > Squamata > Helodermatidae > Heloderma > Heloderma suspectum. The sequence goes on along the minus strand of NC_139459.1, from coordinate 5,229,104 downwards.
GACCACTCTGTTCTCCCGATGGTGATCCGGGGCTGGAAGTGTGTGTTGGCTGCACAGCCTGACCTAGTGTGTCCCTTTTCTTTTGGTAGAATGGAGATGTATGTATTTCAATCCTTCACCCACCTGTAGATGACCCTCAAAGTGGAGAGCTGCCATCTGAAAGGTGGAACCCAACCCAGAATGTCAGGTAAGGCCATGCAGAGGCAAGGATTCTCTACCGAAGCACAGCAGAGTTCCAAGGGGCCCTCCGTGCCTTTCCACATATCCACATTGTCTGTGTTCTCCAACCTGTGAGCAAGATAAGAAACAAGGCTTGGTCAACCCTCAGTTCAGCTTCGACTGCAATTCAGACTTGGATCTCAAGGCGTTTGGTGTTGGCTTTTAGGCTTAGGGCTGCAGTCACATGGAAGTCCAACAGAATTAAGGGCTGAAGGTGACCCAAAGGTCCTAGACATTCAAGTGCACAATTCAAGCCTTCTTGTGAACTAACTTATTAAGGCTGAGATTCAAGACAAGTGTCATAGTTGTATACAGGCTGAAAAAAAATCAGAAATGGCCAATTTTAAAAGGTTGTATTAATGGTTAACCTAGACTTGTGAACTGCCCAAATCTTCAGCCGTAGCTGTGACTGGTGATTGACCCCAGAACCGACTTCTAAATCACAAGGCAAAATATGATTTTGCAAAGCAGGTGGCTCAGTTACTGTGTGAATTTAACTTTTGCCTTTAGAAATAGTGTTCAGCCTTACTTTGTGTACTGTCATGTGTCTCCTCTGTTTTGGGGAGGGGGGGGACTTCCCCCTGCTTAGCTGCCCAGTAAAACAGGTGGGCAGTGAGTCTGAGCAGGCTTTCTTCTCTGGCACTGGAGGGTTGCCATCTGAGGCCACTCAGCCCTTGCCCAGCGTGATCTGCCCATCTGGGGTTGCCAGGGCCAGGCAGCATATTCTCCTTCCTTCATGAGGCCCAGCTGCACGCCACAAACTGCTGCCTCTTCCCCTCTCATAAGGGTTTGTCTTCTCCCAGCAGCAGGCCTGTCCTTTGCCCTGTTGATGCTGCAGGCAGCCAGTTTTAGAGCTCCTGTCTAGAAAGGAGGCATCCAGGGCCTCAAGTAGGACTGCATGTCATTCCTTCCCAGGTTGTCCTGGCTTTATTCTCTTCTAGCTCCTTGACCACCCTCTAGCTCAGCTTCAGATCCTTGCATCCAAAGGTCTTTGCCTTTCTTAAAGAGGACTCTTGGTTTCCTCCATTCTGTTGGCACTCTCTGTCTCCTGGCGCTGTGCCCTCCCACCACTAGAACAGTCTGTCTGGAAGCACCTTGGCATCCCCTTCTCTCCACAGCCTGCCCCCGCCCCGCCCCGCCCCCACCGTTATCGATCCTTTTCTTGCTTGCAGAGCAGGGTCCAGGAGCACCTGGCCCTCTGGCTACTGTTAGACAACTCCCATCAGCCTGGTGGGAGGAACGATGGGAGTTGCAGTCCAGTAACACTTGGAGGGCCACACATTCTCCATCCCTGCTGCAGGGTGTAGTTTGTAAGCCTCCTGGGTAGGAGGAGCACAGCCTCTGCATCCTTCAGCCCCTGGCACACAGCACACCCTTGTTGGGGCTGCCGCCGCCACTTTTCTTAATACTTCGGTACAAGCCAGTTGCATCCAGTATGAATGGGGCTTGTGCCTAGTCTTTGAGGGCGCAGATCAGTGGCAGGCCAGGTGCTCTGCATGTAGGAAATCTCCACTTCCGTCTCTGGTTAAAAGCAGCTCTGGTACCGGGGCTGGAATAGACAAGAGTGGAGAATGCTGTGCTGGAGCAGGACCACTAGTCTGGCTCCGTAAAAGAATGGTGTTCTCTGCCCACCACTTGGAAAGTGTGTGTGGTGGGGGTCTTCCCCTCCACTTCACATGTGGAATGGAAAAACCATGCATAACAATACACAGCTGCTGGGGCATTGAGCGCCCCCCCCCCCCGGTGTATGCTTATTATGCCACATCCACCCCATCTGGCCTTTCCCAAGGGGAAGGCAGGATAGAATCATAGAATAGTAGGGTTGGAAGGGGCCTACAAGGCCATCAAGTCCAACCCCCTGCTCAATGCAGGAATCCAAGTCAGAGCATCCCTGACAGATTGTCAGGGTGGACACTGAGCCCATAGAATCCCAGAGTAGTTCTGATTCTGAGGAAGAGCAGTCGCTCCTGGGAGAGGAGCGCACTCCTCTTTCCCAGGACCAACAGCTGACGGAGATTCCTCCCACCCGCATTCCTAGTTTAGTTAGCAGTCCAGGGAGTGACCGAGCACAGATAGCAGACTTAGTGGATGCGCAACGCAGACGCAGAGAGCGGCGCCAGATGGAGGGCGCGGAAAGGAGCGTAGTGCCCAGTTGGCGCGCACACAATGGCTGCGCCCCGAGGATCCAAGGGAAAAGGGGAGGGACTCTCCCTAGTCCTTAAGTTCAGGGGTCTGCCAGTAATTCCCTTTCAAATGGGGACCAACTGTTCCAACTTAGGGCATAGGTACTCTGCTGCTCAGATCTAGTTGCTACCTGTAGAGTTGTTAAGTTGTAAAAGAAGAATAAAGCTTTGAAAAGAATCCTTTTGTCTGTGTGTGGACTTGGCTACTGGATGAGACTGAGAGAGCCCTCCAAGGAGCCCTTGACACAGATGGCTGTCCAGCCTCGTCTTGAATGCCTCCAGTGTGGGAGAGCCCACCACCTCCCTAGGCAATTGGTTCCATTGTCGTATTGCTCTAACAGTCAGGAAGTTTTTCCTGATGTTCAGCCGGAATCTGGCTTCCTGTCACTTGAGCCCATGATTCCGTGTCCTGCACTCTGGGATGATCAAGAAGAGATCCTGGCCTTACTGTCTGGGACAACCATTCAAGTACTTGAAGAGTGCTATCATATCTCCCCTCAGTCTTCTCAATGCTAAACATGCCCAGTTCTTTCAGTCTCTCTTCAGAGGGCTTTGTTTCCAGTCCTCTGATCATCTTTGTTGCCCTCCTCTGAACCCTCTCCAGTTTGTCTGCATCCTTCTTCAAGTGTGGTGCCCAGAACTGGACACAGTACTCCAGATGAGGCCTAACCAGTGCTGAGTAGAGGGGAACTAGTACTTCCCGGGATTTGGAAGCTATTCTGTTAATGCAGCCCAAAATAGCATTGGCCTTTTTTGCAGCCACATCACATTGTTGGCACATATTCAGCTTGTGATCGACAACAATTCCAAGATCCTTCTCACTTGTAGTGTTGTTGAGCCACGTATCCCCCATCTTGTAACTGTACATTTGGTTTCTTTTTCCTAGGTGCAGAACTGGGCATTTATCCCTATTCAATGTCATTATGTTGTTTTCTGCCCAGCGCTCCAGTCTATCCAGATCACTTTGAATTTTGTTTCTGTCTTCCAAAGTATTAGCTATCCCGCCCAATTTTGTGTCATCTGTAAATATGATCAGCATTCCCTGCACCACCTCCTCCAAGTCATTAATACAAATGTTGAAGAGCACTGGGCCCACGACTGAGCCCTGCGTTGCCCCGCTCGTTACCTCTCCCCAGTTTGAGAAGGTCCCATTGAGAAGCACTCTTTGAGTCCGATTCTGTAGCCAACTGTGGATCCACCGGATCGTTGTTTCATCTAGCCCACTTCGAGCTAGTTTGCTCATCAGGATATCATGGGGCACTTTGTCGAAAGCTTTGCTGAAGTCGAGGTATATGATGTCTACAGCATTCCCACGGTCCACAAAAGAGGTTACTTGATCCAAAAATGAGATCAGATTTGTCTGGCAAGACTTGTTTTTGACAAATCCATGTTGGCTTCGAGTAATCACGGCATTGTTGTCAAGGTGCTTACAGATGGATTCCTTTATCATCTGCTCCAGAATTTTCCCAGGGACAGATATCAGACTGACTGGTCTGTAGTTCCCAGGTTTCTCCTTTTTACCCTTTTTGAAGATAGGGACAACATTAGCCCTCCTCCAGTCATCTGGCACTTCCCCCGTCCTCCATGATTTCTCAAAGAGAATAGACAGCGGTTCTGAGAGTTCTTCTGCCAGTTCCTTTATTACTCTAGGGTGTAGTTCATCTGGCCCTGGAGATTTCAACTCATTCAAAGTCATTAGGTGTTCCTTGACCATATGCCTATCTATCTCAAGCTGCAATCGTGCCCCTTCAGCCTGTACCTCGCCTTTGCCAGGGGGGTCATAGCCCCTCTTTTGGGGGAAGTCTGAGCCAAAGTAGGAAATGAGCACCTCTGCCTTTTCTTTGTCATCTGTTATCGTTTTGCCATCCTTATTTAATAGCTGAACCACCATTTCTTGCCTCTGCCTTTTACTATGCACGTAGCTGAAGAAAGCCTTTTCGTTGTTTTTTAGCATCCCTCGCTAACCTCAGCTCTTTTTCAGCTTTAGCCTTCCTGACACCATCCCTGCAATTCTGTGCTACCTGCCTGTACACTTCCTTTGCTACTTGGCCTTCTTTCCACTTCCCATATTTGTCCTTTTTTGTTTTCAGGTCATCCCTAAGCTTTTTGTGAAGTCACATTGGCTTCTTCTGTTGTCTTCCACCTTTTCTTCTTTTTGGCATTGTTTGTAATTGTGCTTTGAGAATTTCCTTCTTTAAAAGCTCCCACCCATCTTGGGCTCCTTTTCTCGTTAGCATCGCTTGCCATGGGACCTTACTGATCATTGTTCTGAGTTTATTAAAATCAGCTTTCCTAAAATCCAGGGTACGCGTTTGACTACACTCGGCTTTTGCTTCCCTTAGAACCAAGAACTCAAGTGCAACATGGTCGCTTTCTCCCAGAGTTCCTGTAACTGCTACTTTACCCACTAAGTCATCTCTGTTGGTTAGGATCAAGTCAAGGATAGCCGATCCTCTAGTTCTTTCCTCTACTTTCTGTAGGAGGAAGTTATCCGCCACACAGGTCAGGAATTTCTTGGAGGGGCCATGTTTTGCAGAATTTGTCTCCCAACAAATATTGGGGAAATTGAAGTCCCCCATTACTACTACATCATGCTTCCTTAAAACATTGGCTATTTGCTTTTCAAAAGTTTCATCCTTGTCTTCTCCTTGATTGGGTGGCCGGTAGTAGACTCCGACCACCAGGTTCCTTTTATTCTTTGCTCCATTTATTTTGATCTAGATGCTCTCAATGGGGCTACCAAGCTCGTCCTCCTGTATTTCTGTGCAGGGATATGTATTTTTCACATACAGTTTGTATGTGACCTCCCTTTCTGTTCCTCCTGTTCTTTTTGAACAAGTTATATCCCTCAATTGCTGTATTCCAGTCACGAGAGTCATCCCACCAAGTCTCAGTTATACCTATGAAGTCATAATTTCCCTCCTGTATTAAGAGTTCAAGTTCATTCTGTTTGTTTCCCATACTCTGGGCATTAGTATACAGACATCAAAGACCATGTGCTTCATAGTCTGGCTTTCTTCCTACATGTTTGTGAAGGCTATTATTGGGCACTATCAGAGCTGTTCTCTCCGTTGCAGTGCATGCGCCTACGTCCATTGTTACCCCCAACTTTACGTCTCCCTTCCCCGTAGGATTCAGTTTAAAGCCCTCCTGATGAAGTTCTTCATGCTGTGGCCAAACACGTTCTTCCCATCCTTTGTGAGGTGCAACCCATCCCTTGCCAACAGCCCATCTTCCAGGAAGTATAGCCCGTGGTCCCAGAATCCAAATCTCTCTCGTCGGCACCACCTTCGTAGCCATTCACCCGGAGTATTTTTCGTTCCCTTTCTATCCCTCTTCTAACTACTGGAAGGATGGATGAGAAAACTATCTGGGCCCCAAAGTTCTTGATTTTCCTTCCCAAAGCTTCAGTGTCTGACGTGATTTCTTCGTAGCTCCGCTTGGCAGTATCATTTGTTCCCACATGGATGAGAAGAAAGAGTTACCTGTCAGTGGGCTTTATGAGTGCAGGCAACCTTTCAGTCATGTCTCTAATGTGTCCTCCCGGGAGACAACATACCTGGCGAGTCCATAGGTCTTCGCAACATACTTGGGTCTCGATCCCACGCAGCAAGGAGTCTCCCACTACTACCACTCTTCTCTTCTTCTTCTTGTAGGCCTGGGTTTCATCGCCTCTGTTTGACTGACCTTCAGCCTCTTGCTCACTCTCATGCAGGTTCCCCTGTGATTCTTCCTCTGCAGGCTGAACTCCAGTCTCATCCGCAAGTACCTGGAATCAGTTCCACAGCTCCAGTGCTTCCACTGGTGCAGAGTGGCGTCGAGTTCTTCTCCTGTCACCCTTTTCCAAGGAGTATCCTCTACTCCATTTTTCTTCACCTCAGCATTTCCCACTGCCTCATCTTGCTGTTGCTCTTCAAGCTTCTGGTCTTCCCTTTGCTGCTGTAGTTCCCCCATTCTGTCCAAGAACTTTTCGTGTTCTCTTATTCCCCGGAGGGTCGACAGTCGCCGCTCCAGTCCACTTACTTTTCCTTCCAGCAGCGTGATCAACTTGCACTTGTTGCAGGTGTAGGCCATGTTGTTCTCAGGCAAGAAAACAAACATTGCACACACCTTGCAGGTCACCACCACTGGAATGGGATGGATGGGACATATGCTGTCTTGGGCAGCACTACCTGAAGGTGCATAGAACACCTTTGGGAAGCAACATCCAGTGCTCCGCCCCCCCCCCCCCGGTCTTTCTTGAGGGGAAGGAAAGTGGGAGTGTGCACTGTGGGGTGCCACTGCCTAAAAGTAAGTGGAGCCCAAGAGCGCACGCTTCCTGCGCCACACAGCCTTGCCCTTGGGAAAGGCCAGGGCAGGTGCTTGCCAGAGGTGTCCCCATGCACATCTGCGGAAGCTTGTGCATGTGCCTTTCATGTTTGTGGTGTGTCTGGCCAAGCGCAAAAAGTGTGAGAAGCAGAAGGGTGTTTATGATCCAGGATGGCTCTGCTCTGAAGCGAGCAGGCTGGCCTGGGCAATCTGATTTGGGATGTTTGTTTGCTGGGGTACTCACCCCTTGCTCTGCCCGGTGGAGTGGTGGATTCCGGCAAGGCCTTTAAAGTGACATTGTGGCCCATCCAAAAGGCGCTGAGCCAGGCCACTGTCACAGCGACTTAGCAGAAAGAATTTTTGACAGGGTGAAGGATGTTGAGGCCCAACCTTCTTCACACATGTGTGCTTCTCCCTTTGGTACCAAAACATGGTTTAAAGTAAGCTTGGCACCCCAGTCTGCCCAGTGTTTTTAGAACATCATCAACAGGGCATAGATCCACATGCAAGCAGATAGAATTTTTTTGCTGAAAGAACAGCTTCCCAGCAGGAGAGCTCACTGCAGCTGCCGTATTTTGAGGAAAGGTGGAGAGGAAATGCGCCAGTGCAGATAAGTTCTCTTTCACATGCACACACCCCGCGCTCCAAATGTTCGAATTGGTGTTCATGGCAAACAGCTTTGCCTGTCCTGAGTGTATGAAAGAGTGTGGTAGGAATTAGGGCTGCAAGCATCCACGGGTACGTTAGTCAATTGATCCCAGCCAGTGATTTGATTTGGAAGCGTGAGCGCTTGACTCTTGCTTTCCCGCGAACATGGCCTGCTTGCACTGCATCAAATAGGAGGGTGCCACTCATCTCCTGCTTGTGGGCTTCCCATTGGGCCACCTGGTTGGCCACTGTGGGAACAGAATGCTGGACTAGAGAGGCCTTTGCTCTGATCACCACAGCTCTTCTTATCAAAACCTATGTGTAAACATGAGCAGCTGTCCTTCCTGCAGGTGAAAACTTGGCAAGTGTTGTGGTCCTGATTCTCCTCCTCCTCTTGCTTTCTCCAGAACTATCCTACTGAGCGTAATCTCCTTGCTTAATGAGCCCAACACCTTCTCTCCAGCAAATGTGGATGCTTCGGTCATGTTCAGGAAATGGAGGGACAGCAAAGGAAAAGACAAAGAATATGCTGAAATCATCCGGTAAGCCAAAGGCAGCGGCTCTTCCCCCATGTGGGCTAGTAGTGGGCTGCCTTTTTTTCTGGGGCCTGCTAAGAACCAGCCACTGGGCCAAACCTGAAATTGTGCACAAGATGAATCAACACAGGACGCTGTCTTTTCCTGGGTCAAACCATCACTCTGTCTAGCCCGGTACTGGCGACTCTTGGCTGCCACTGGCTCACCAGGGCCTCGGAGCGCTTCCCTAGCACAGTGGTGGCGGCTGCTCGAGACCCATACCTGGAAGTCGCTGCCTGTGCTCTCCACCAAGCCAGGGAGCCTCTTCCATGCCACCTGGGCAGGAAAGGCGACTCTCGCTTGGCTTGGAAGGCACAGCGGGAGGCTTGCGGTGTGGCCTGGCAAGCCCTCCCTTCCCCTCACTGCTTTCTCTGGACATACAGCAAGTGTGCCCTCCTGCTTCCGTCGGGCCTCCAGAGAAATCGCTTGGCAGCAGTCTCGTAACAACTCTGCTGCTTCCACGTGCACTGTCCCTCCTTGTCCAAGGGGTTCCGTTGCAGCTGAGGAGCGCAGGCAGGGCCAGAGCTCAGTGACAGAGCACACAGCTTGCACGCAGAAGGCCCAGGTTCGGTCCCCAGCACCTCCGGCTGGGGCTAGGAAAAGCTCCCTTCCGAGACCCTGGAGAGGCACAGCTGCCGGTCAGTGTTGACAGTAGCGGGCCAGATGCAGGGTCTGGCTCAGTAGAAGGCAGCTTCCCATGTTCCTGCGAGGTAGAAGAGGGAGTTGTCTTCCTCCCTCCTTCTCTAGCTGGTGTGCCCAGGGCTGGCGGGGGCTTTGCAGCCCTAAGCAAATGAGAATGTGCAGTTGTCCACCTCCACCCCTCCTCTGGAGTCTTATGAGTGCCGCCTTGAGTGCTATTTTTCTTGGTAGAAAGGCCAGGTGTACAACTCAGATCAAATAAATAAATAAATGTGATGATGCCAGGCGGCATTACAGTAGCCCATTAAACAATCAAGGGTTGACCATATGTAATATGATAATGAGTAAGATCACAGCTTATGAACATTTATGGGAGGGAAGGAATAACATACCTGAGACATTTCAATTGAACTGGGTTTTATTGAATAGATTTTGCAACAGGTAAGCCTTCTGGCTTAGCACCAGTAGACCTTTTGACAGTGTGATCGTAAGAATATCTGTTGCACTTTGGAGTTGTAGTTTGTAAACTGAATTATATAAGTGCTGATGAACTTAATGATTGTGATGGGTCTGATGACATCATAATGACTGTGACATATCTGGGGAAAATACAAAAGCAGAACTATTATTAATACCAGTCACTGCTTGCTTCCTCCCTTTGCCAGTGGTGTTTATGCCCTGGGCAGCCAGTGTGCTTGATTCTCTCCCCTGGAATGCAGGGAGCAGGAAATAGAAGTCAGCCCAGAAGCAACCGGGATGTGCTTCCTCCAAAGTGTAGGCATCCGCTCTTTCTGTCCAAGGCATTTGCACGGCTGAGTCAGGCACCCCCTGAATTTTGGGGCCGCAGACTGCTGCCTAGTCTGCTCCCCCTTCCACCTGCCCCTGCTTGCTGGCTTTACTGGTGACTTCCTGGTCATCAGCCCCTCATTCTCCTCCTCCCCACCATACGTGTTATGTGCTTGAGCTAAGGGGGAACAGGGAAGTCCCAGATCTGATGTATTTCTTTAGCCATAAACTCGCTCAGTGGCCTTGGCTAAGCCACTGTCTCTTAGCCTCAGTCCACACACACACAGTAGGATGATACTAATCTACGGAAATGAAGCTGGAGAACAGGCCAAGCCAAGCTGGTGCGGGGAGAAGATGCAGAGAACGAGGGGGGAGTGTGGATTTTCCACATCACCTGTAGAGCTATTAGATCTTATAAGTCACTTGCAGGTATTACTATTCTCCCACAGCCCTAGCCAGCGTGGCCAATGGTGAAGGATCATGGGAGTTGGAGGCCAAATGTCTGGATGTCCACAAGTTGCCCACCTTTGCTGCAGCACTGTGGAACACTCTCCTACTAAGCCAGGGGTGGGGATGCAGTGGCCCTCCAGATGTTGGTCTGCCAAGTCCCATCAGCTCTAGCCAGCATGGCCAATGCTCAGAGTTGGTGGGAATTGTAATCCAGCAATATCCAGAGGGCCACAGGTTCTCTGCTCTAATTACTAGACTTCTCTCCTTGTCCTCTTAAAAAGTGCATAGGGCAGCCTTTCCCAACCTGGTGCCCTCCAGACTCATTGGGCTGGGGATGGTGGGAGTTGTAGTCCAACATATCTGGAGAGCACCAGGTTTGGGAATGCGTCTGTAAAACAGTGGTCCATTGCATTTGCAACTTACTGTGTTGTATAAAATGCTAAATGGTGAAGTTTTTGCTACATGAACGTTAACTTTCCATCTCCACACTTGTGCCAATTTAGTCTTAGGAGGGTAACCAGTGGCCTTGTGGGGCAAAATGGCTCTTGATCCTAGAATTTTGGCTTTGCCTGGACAGAGTGCCCGATTCCCTCCTCTCCTCCAGCTCCAGAAAGGTCAATTCTGCTTTGCCTGGTCTCTTGAACATTTATGCTAGCGCTACCTGCAGAAATGCACCCACCAGAGTTTGGGAAGCAGGATGTCTGTTCCCCATGACAAAAGGTTGGCCCCACGCCTTCCCTTCCCCGATGGCCGCCATTGTTGCCCCTGTGCTGCTGCAGGAGTGCTGGTGGCCCCTGGGCATAGAAGGGAGATGGTGGGGGCACGGGGGCAGAGGCGGCTGGCTGTTGGGGGCAGAGCAAGGATGTCTGCCTGCTCCTGTTGAGCACCTCAGAAGAGCTGTGCTGGGCCAGCCCAGCATTCTGTTCACCCGGGGGCCAGCCACCTAATGCTGGTTGAATTGCATTGCATTGTGGCGCAGACGTGCACGCCCTCTGACCTGCCCCCAAAGGGGCTGCAGGCAAGCCTGTCTGTGCGTGCCGGCGCCCCTTGTCCTGCTTCAGTATCGGATGGGCATGTGACGAGGGGCGTGCAAGGGTGGTGGTTGCGGGGAGGGCAGGCAGAGGTTTGGCAGGCCTGTGGCAGACCAGGCTGGTGTTGCAGCCATTTGACTAGGTGGACTTTGGGCAGGCTCTGCTTCCTGACAGTGTGCTGCGTTCTCCTCTGTCTTGCAGGAAACAAGTCCAAGCAACCAAGGCGGAAGCAGAAAAGGACGGTGTGAAGGTTCCCACCACGCTGGCGGAGTACTGCATCAAAACTAAAGTGCCTTCCAATGACAACAGCTCAGATTTGCTTTATGACGACTTGTACGATGACGACATTGATGATGAAGATGAGGAGGAGGAGGAGGACGCCGATTGTTATGATGACGATGATTCTGGCAACGAGGAGTCGTGACCTGCTCCCTCTGGCCCCGTCAGACTGCCCAGCCTGTTTGTCAGAGGGGAGCAGTGGTAACCTAGTGACAGTTCAGCAAAAAAAATATACACGGGGTGGGGAAAATACCAACCAAACCTGCGTCTCCTGCTTTCTCCTGTTGTATGGATCTCGATCCCCCCCCCCCCCCGCCCGCCGTTCTTTGGGCCTCCTAGCAAGGAAGCCTCCGCAGAATGTCTCAGTTCCCGCATTCTTTCCTGTCCCATTACTGTGTTCTGATTTTTTTTTTCTTTTTTTAAAAAAAGAAAGATGCTGTCCCCACTTCACCGTGCTCCCCCTCTTCAGGAGCGTTCACGACACAACAAAACAGGTTTGTTCTGTGTTTAGATTCTTGAACTAAACACAGTCTTTCCTCAAGATGTTTAATGTATTTAACGCCGGAGACTGTGGGGGCACTCCGCACGAGCTGCGTTTCAACAGGGACAAGAACTAAAGCGAATCTGCTGCAGAGCTCTTCCCGAGGTTTTGCTGCTCTGTTGACAATGATTGCGTGCGCAACTGTTTAGCCTTGTGGTGGTGGTGGTGGTGGTGGTCTTTTTTTCTTTTTCAAGGCATTGGGCAGAGAGCAAAAGTTCCAGTGTACTGAGCTTGACAAGACATGGTGCTGAAAGGTCCAGTATTCCATTTCAGTTCTGCTAAGCGCGCACGGGGGTGGGGGTGGGAGTGGCCGGGGGAGGATTTAATCCCCCAAGGGGATGAATGGAGATTTGGGGTGGGGAGAGGGTGGATGTCTTGTGATATGAACCTTCAATAAACACTTCGAAACACTCTGTATTCTTGTCCCACTGAGCCGTTGTAGTTGCGGTTTTTCTGTAGAGGATAAACGTCGCAACGGCCACTGCTACAGTACTGTGGGGTTTTTGGCGGAGCAAACCTAGCAGCCTCTTCCTAAGCCTGGGCAGGGGTGCTTGAGACTCCGGCATGCTGCTTTCCCGCAGGAGTTCCTGCCTTGGCTGCTGCTTTCTGCAGCTGAACATGTGCAGTGTGTGTCCACTTGGTGCAGGACTGTCAGATCAACCTTTCCCAGGGGCAGAATGCCAGAGGGAGCTTGGGAGAAGGGGGCACTCACTAGGCTGTGCAGGCAGATGGGGCCTGGCCATCTGTTTAGGTGGGGCCCTCTTGGCAGCTGATGGGTGCTGTTTTGGCAAAGCCTCGACAAGAAGGGTCTCCTATATCGTTCCAGTGCTGCTGGAGGACTTTGTGAGGGCACAGGGCTCTTGGATCAGATCCTCGGTGCGCGTCAAAATGGCTTTTCCTTGATTGGCTTTAAGGAAACCAGTAATTAAGGCAGTAAGTCGTTGGCCTTGGAGCCAACATGAGTTGAAGCATGGGACTGGCAGGTGGCCTTCGAGCCACTTTGCCTTTGCAGTATGTTGTATTCGCAATTTTCCTTTTCCAGTTGCTGAAGGAGCTTGAGTATCACTTCATGCAATGGCAATGGGTTCAAGGGATCAGCATTTGCTATACGATCATTTGTGTGATGTTCCTGAGACAGACCTCTGCTTCCCTTGGAATTTACTGAAGGAGCTAGGTCAGTGGCCGAAACCACACGGTTGCTATCCCGGCATTTGCTCCACCTTCATTCCAAATCACTGTATTTTGGTATGTTGGCATCACAGCTGTGAATGTTCTTGTTCCACACACAACTGCAGTTGGTCTCTGCTTGCCCTTGTCTGCATGAATCCTGTCTGTCAGATTTCTTGTAAATTGGCCCCGACTTACCATGCCCAAAGCTGGAGTGGAGGAAGCCCACCGGGAGGCCTTGCAGACTGAGCAGAACCCCACACACCTCTTTTGTGGTGGGCCCTTGCTAGCTCCTCCCCATGGGTGGCTGGTCAGACTTCTGCAACCTCACGCAAGGATCTGTACTTCTCAGACCTCCACTGCAACTGTGGCCCCTCCGGTGGCCGATGGGAGGCTCGCTACCTCAGCAGTTACGGGCTGTCCCAGGAACAATGTGGAGACTGAAGTGAGGTCACATGGGAAAGATGAGGGCAGCCTGGATTTGACTGCAGAAGCGGGAACGGAAATGCACAGCCCTACCTGGTTCTTAAGGCTATCCAACCTTTTTCAGGGGGTGGGGAGAGATTCACAGTAAGGATGTTAACTTTGGGGAAGGTTGCGTGATATACTGCGTACGTGAAGACTGGGGAGGGGGCATCGCAAGCACAGTTTTCGTTTCTCCCGTCACAGGACACAAATGAGGTTACGTACCGAGTCGAGTTCTCGCTGGGGAGCAGCTCCATGTCTGGAACTGAGCATTGCCAATGAGTAGATGGTGCACTTTGCTTAGCTTGAAATGAGGATACTGCGTCTTTCAGCTATTCCTCCCTTGTACTTTGACCATTTTCACTGTATACTATCCAGTGACTTGTATTCTCAAGCTTGGTGGTGTGAGATGCATTATGATACTTCCTGTCCTCTCCTTGCCGTAACCCTTTTTTTGCGGGGTGGGGAACCCTCTCCACTTGGCCAGGCCAACTCTCCATCAAGCTGTCATTGCCTGCCAACTTGCTGGTTTCCTGCTCTCGAGATCCAACCAACTTACTGAAATGCAACTATCAAGCTACTTAAGAGATGGAAGACAAATGTTTACTTGAGCCACCTGTAGCCTGGTTCTCTCTCTTACTCCACCCATGTCTGCGTTTACATTTCTGATTAAAAAACCAATTCAGATGCAGTTTTTAACCATTCTCAAACCAGCAGGGAGCACTAGAATTCTATTGGTATTTTCTTTTTCAGTGCTGAAATCCTGGATGATCTTTCTCTTCTCCCCGCCCCCTTTGCTTGATACAACTTATCGGACCAGGTTAACTAATGCATATTTTCTTTTGTGTTGTTTTCCTCTCCTTTGGTAATTTAGTTTTGGTTTTTCTGCACACCTGTCTATTAATAAAATGTGGAATAAAGTACACCTCTATTACTATTTCCCTGTTCAACAGCCACCTTCTCATTTCAGAGGCCTTAAACTGTTGGAGAGTAGCTCTCTTCACGCCCTTTGAGGCTTTTGCTGAGGTGATCTGTTCCAGTCACCCTCACTTATTTCCCTGCCTGCATTGCAAAATGAACATATGGAAACAGGAAAATGGCCATAACTTTGCACAAACAAGAGAGCTGCTCCTCTCATTACTTAAAAGTTGTCTATGCATACCTGGGTCTACTTCATACTCCCAAGTCATGCATGTTTAGCTGTGTGTTTGTTGCATCCCTGCAGGCATTTCTAAAATACATTTTAGAGGTATAGTGTCCATAAAATGCCCCTTATATCCAAACTGTGATACATGCAAGCAAGTCACTGTTCCTTAACAGCTTCCTGCTACTTTCATGTATGCCACAATCTCAATTCACTCAAACTGCCGTTGATGCAAATTGAGGTGGTTTGCACACGAGTGCCTGCATCCAACTTGTGTAGAGCAATCTAGCCCAAGAGAATCTTCTGCCATTCACAAGGATTTCATGATTATTGTGCAGGGATAACACAGCAAACTGATGCAGACAACAACCGTAAGACCACTGCTGTAACATGTAGAAGCAAAAGGTCTGCACGAATTCACAGCAGAAAAGCAAGCAAACTCCTGTTGTAACTCCTCTTGGGAAATGGACATTTCAGTGTCATGAAGGAGACAGTGGTACTTTAGGAGGACTTGCACCAGAACTGCCAATTTCAGATTTTTCTTTTTCATAGGGAACAGATGGTCTTCACTTCCTGACAAGAGAGCCTGTTCTCTTTCCAAAGGAAAACACCTTGACAATGAGCAGTAAACGTCACTTACTTTGGGTATTTTTCTAAAATTAAATCAGCCTTTTAAAATTAAGTCACATTTTTTCTCCATTTTCTTTAACAGTCTTCTAAGGAAGTCTTCAACCAATGACCATGTGTTGACTCACAAGGTAACCAAAAATTAGTTGAAGTTCTTGACTATACCCTCTGGTCATGCAATTAGGCTCATTATTACAACCCCACAGTGGCCTTAACTACAACCTGTTAAACTTTCAAGAAGCTACCATGTGGCTTCTGGGGTGAATCCTGTGGTGTAACCACACACTTTCTGGCATTGAAATGACTACCAACGAGCATTTGCTACGAGACTCTTAGACTAGCCAGAGGTCCCTTTTCTGCAGAAACACCACTACCACCAGGCTATTGCTATAGTAATCCCATGGCTGCTTGTTAATCTTGGCCTTTTATGGACCCACCCCCTAAGCTGCACATGAATAGTGAAGGAAATTGAGGATCAGTCTAGGGTTCCTCCTAATGTGAAGAACACTACTGGAATAATCTCTTGTGTCTTTGTAGTCTTAGTACTGGCCCCCTAAATACACGCTTCCTCTGCTCTTGAGAACAGCTTGGAGGCTGCAGCTGGTGCAAAATATGGTGGCCCTGCACGACAAATAGGCAGTTGAGAAGATACAGCTGAGAATTTTAGCTCCACTGCCTTTCTGAGGCGAGGCTCTGATTTTGGCCAAGAACAGTTTAGGCTCCCTGTAGAAGAGGGAGTTAAGTATTTCTTGGCACAAAATGGCCAGTGTTGCAGATATAGTTGGCTTTTAGGAGGGGCGGGGGAGGCTAAAACAGGATTACACACAGTAGAGTACAGATTGCTTTTTATCAGTGTTAACAAGTAGTTGTTCATATCACCCTAAAATTGTGGAACTTGCTGTTGCAAAACCACAAATGCAGCCCTTGCAGCAACTCTGGGGGTTACTCATTAGAAACAAAAGATTCACACATGCATGCGCGTGCGCGCACACACCTCACACCAAGGTACCACTGCTCTTAACCGTATATGCCCATCTCGAGCAAGCTCAAATCTATGTGGGTTTGTTCCCCTTTTGTGATCACAGACTCTTGCCTGATTCCATTAAAAGCAACACGAACAACTTTCCACTGCTTGAAGAAATCCCTTCTCTCTGGAAGACCCAACCAGGTGTTTCATTTCCAGTTCCTTCCTGATCATGTTATTCTGCAGGAGCAGTTCAGACCTCCATGTTTCTGGGGGCTTCCAGTTTTTGAACTTCTGGTCCCAGAAGAACTAATACATTCTGCCACGAGGTGCTGCCGCTTCTCCCTCTTGCCTGGGAGAGCGCGTGCTTTGACCTCTTCCCCTCTAGCAGAGATGGGTGCCCATCCAGTGAATGAGTGCTCCAATAAAAGGTTCAGGTACCTGCCCTCATCATACGTAATGTGAGCAGCATGCAATCTTGGCCCACAAGCATTAGCTGCGGGTGTCCTCAACCCCTTTAGTGACTGGCAAAGGAGGTGCACGGTGCCCACCTGTGCTAGCTTTCATGTACTGGGATGTTATTGCGAAGTACCTTGAGCTAGAAGCTCTTGCGATCCCCTTTCGCCTCAGTACTGATCTGAATAACCTGCTAAAGGTAAATGTCCATAGAGGGATGGGCAGACCTTTGAAAACTGAGACTGCAAACACCACTGATATGCTCAGAACTTTATTAGGTGGAGTTCGGGCTAAAAAGAAATGGAATTTCTAAAACATTCATTGTGGTGGTGGGTGTAGGACAGGAAGAATAAGGAGTCCTCCCACACACACACACACACACCCCTTCAGTCCTTTGCCCACACACACACACGAAGTGCGGGAAGGAAGAATGTGGGTGGGGAGGGCAGGAGGAGACATTAATACTGGTCATTCCGGTCTAGATATGTGGAGTGACGCCCAGGCCTAGGGCAGAGAGGTTACAAAATTCAGCTTTTGCACCCTCTTATTGAAGAATTTGCTGCTGAGCCCCTGATTGGCAGATAAACAATTCTGGGATATGCTGAGCAGTCCAGTCTCTGGCTGAGGGGGGAAAAAAACAGAAAGGGGAAGGAGGGACAACACTGTATTTTTTCGTTCGCCTTTTTAAAAATTGTCTAATAAAAAAAGTGCGATGCTGCAACTTGCAACAAGACTGACCATGAATATTAAATCCTCAGGGTGGCAGAAATGGGCCAAAGAGGAGAAGTAATACTTTTAAGAAAATGAAATTACATGTAAGAAACTAGGAGTAGACAAAAAAACCTCAATTCTTCCTGTGAGCCTTACCAGTTGCCTGAGCTAAGAACTGCTTTTAAATCAGAAGCTTCCAGGCCCAAAATAAAAAATGGCACACTTTGTCCTTTGACAATGTATAAAGTCCTCAAAACTATACAAAAATTCAGAGAAAGCTGCCCTGGGCCAAAACGGGAGTGTCAAGTTGGAGCTCCCTACAAGGAAGGAAATAAACAGTCTTCAAAGAGATGCAGAAACCACCATCAGGCTCTATTACATTTACAAATACATACATAAATATATTACATACAACAGCAAATCATAGAGAAGCAGGTAAGGAGTCACGCACACGAGGGTGGGCTGCCATTTTCCCTGCAGGGGCTGCTGAGTGGGCTCTTAGCTGGGATGCCCTCACCCACCCACCCACCCCACTCCAAGGGGATGGTCTCTTGGCAGGTGTGGGAGCCCAAGAATGGGCATTGGCTGCTACTTGCTGTCTTCTCCCCTTCCCTCCCATTCTTCCCTGTCTGGGGTGGGGCTAGTTCGTCCAGTAGGGAGATGCTCCATAGGCGGTTTTGGTAGCCTGAGACTTCTGCTGCATGGCACTTGGCTGACTGCGCTGGCCAGATCCACCCTGGAAAGAGACAAGAGGAAGGACATTCATTGCCAGGGTCAGAAGGGGCTCCATAGTCACTCCTCCGCCGTTTCCCAGCAGGCACAGCTGCCACCTCCTGTCCCACAAGATCCTTTTGACGCTTGCAGCAGGAACCAGCGTTTCCCCAGGAGAGCTGTCAATTGCCCTTTGGGATGTTCTCATGTTCTGCCTCTGTGCCTCCTTCCCCTGCCCTCTTGAATGGCCTTCATAATTTTAAGTTGCATTCCTTAGGTTTTAGGTTGTTTCCCATGTGAAGTTTCCTTTCCAGCAACACACACTGATCCTGGGGCAGAGGAGTCACTGCACCTTTCCAATTCATGTGGGTCACCAGCCAGACCTGACAAGCTTTG
This sequence comes from Heloderma suspectum, assembly GCF_057233095.1. Classification (NCBI taxonomy): domain Eukaryota; kingdom Metazoa; phylum Chordata; class Lepidosauria; order Squamata; family Helodermatidae; genus Heloderma; species Heloderma suspectum. The sequence continues at coordinate 5,210,804 of NC_139459.1, read as the reverse complement.
CCATTGCGTCAGAGGAATTGAGAGTGCACCTGAGATATGCATCCAGTTGTTCCTGTTGGCTCAGGAAAGCTGGTAGAATTTGCAACTCTTGTAGGCTTTGCAACTTAAGCTACAGTAACCTGGATCGTTTTGTAACAAGTTACCTATGGCAGGTATGAACTTGGGAGAACAAGTTCAGAAAAATAAGATTAAAAGTATATTTGTGTACATTGTTAAAAGTAGATTCTGCTTGCCACTTTAGGAGAAAGGCTGTAGCTCCTCCCCTTCGCTGCTCCCCAATATTTGACAGATTTTCCCAGGTCTCTTGAGGCTGTGAACCTATGCCCACATGCCTGGGAGTCACTGAACTCCAGGCATGACAGGATTGCACTTGGGGATGTACAGTTTGTTTAAAATCTGGTTCATCTGCATTTCGCGGATTTTCAGGCATCTTTCATTCCATCATCCACTGACAATCTGATTTTTTTTTCGTTTCTGAATTTGTGCAAATGGAAATTTGTGCAAATTTACACTTGCACAAGATTGTACTTGTGACAATCTACAAATCCCCCCAAAATGTGGATTTTCACACGTCAGCATATGGGGAAAATGCACATTTTTGGCAGTTTTTAAAAATAATTGAGTATTTTTCTATTACTAAATCTGCACAAAGTTCTGGAAAGCTAGAAAAATGGTCCGCAAGTCTGTGGAATCTGTCCAACTGGGGAAAAGATGGTCTGCTGTGGAATTCTTGGGTTGGATTCATAAAAACCCAAACTCATTTGATCCCATTGCGGATTTCTTTGACATCCCTAATTACACTATGAAGGTATCAAACTGTGTCTGAACATCATAGCCCCTGGGAGTGGTCAGCCAGACTCATTTTCCACTATTTGATGCAGGAGAAAGGAGCAAATAAGCAAGATTGGGGCTTCTGACACTAGAAAAATATTTAAACGGATAGGAACATCGAAAGCTCCCTTATAGGAAGGTCTACCTAGCTCAGCATTCTTTGCACTTTCTGGCAGGGGATCCCCAGGGTTTCAGGTAGGAGTCTTTCCCAGCACTACCTGGAGGTACTGGGGACTTGAAACTGGGATCACCTCCATGCAAAGCAGCTGTGCTGCCACTGAGCTAGCCACTCAGCTCTTCCCCTAAACTGGCACTTTTTAATATTTGTTCATCTTCATAATGTAAGTTTAAAATCATTTCAGCCAACATCCCCTTCCTACCATGTAAGAAACGGCTTAATTCCCTACATAGTGAATAAAGGCTCAGGGAATAGAGACTGTCAAAGAAAAATGGTGTGTGCTGGGGGGAGGGGAATAGATAAATGGGAGCTGGCACTCCTGGAAGTGGTAATGGGAGACATCTGGAAGCTCAGAGAACAGGCACCTCCTGCTTTAGGGGCAGAATCCCCAGACAGCCTTGATTTTGGAATAGTGTTTAAGGATGCAGGCCTATGCATGTTTAGAAAGAAAAAATCCTACAATTCTCAGCATGCCCCAGGCAGCCTATGCTGGGAACTGCAGGACTCTTTTCTGTATAAACATGCATGAGATCGTGCCTGACGGACTTTTCACCCATCTTTATGCCACGTGTGGTTCTGCAAACATATCAGATAGGTCTGTCCCACCCACCCACCTCCACACTATGGAGGGAAACTGGCATTTTACTGGATTTCCACCAAAAGAGAAATGGAGCGGTGCCTGATTTTCCCAAAACGTTTCTCTTGAAAAATTATCTCTCTCATATATGTGTATGTGTATATGTATATACATTTGTGTGCGTGTATGCGCGCTTCTGGGAGCTGGCTCTGCAGGCAATGCTTGTGCATTTACTGTCTCCCTGCCTCAGCAACTCACCTGCCCATCCTGCTGAAGGTGATGGTGCAGCATCTGAGAATGAGGCTGCTGATGGGCAGGCAGGATGTGAAGGAACGGCGCCGGCGCATAGCCAGCAGCAGCGGCAGGGTTCAGGGGCCCCGTGGAGCCCAGGGCTGAGGGCAGGCTGAACGAGGGCGGAGTGCCAGCGTGGAATCCCTGCTTGTCAAAAGTCTGGGCAAAGGAGAACAAGGAAAGACACTTCAGCAGAGGGAAAGCGGCCCCTCTGCCCATGTTTACAAGCCCAAGCCCATGTCCAAGATAACCTGCAACCCGAGCTTGGTCTGAGAGGGGAGATAAATGACCAGGCTCAGCTCTGGACAGATACAGCAGTACCCCACAGCAGGCTGCCTAGTCTGCAGAATGCCCTCCAGAGAGAGGCTGGCCCTTTGCCAACGCATATGTCATTCTGCGCCAGGTGGACCTTTTCATTTGGCTGGGCATTTCGGTGTATTAACAATAATAATTAACAGAACGTTGAAGCAAGGATGGAACTTGAACTGTGGGACCATCACTTCTGCGGGGAGGGTGATGTGCCTATAAAAAGCCCCAAAGGTTTTCAGGACAGGAAGTGCAAGCTCTCAACTTAAGTGGAGTACTGACTTCCACTGAGTACTCAGCGCAGAAGCCCCTTAAGAGACCCAAAGGCGGAGCTGCAAATCAGGAAGTCAACATGCTCACACCGAGGGAGCTGAAAGCAGCAGAAGGCTGCTTTTGGCATACACGCGCTGGCTGCAGGACAGCCCCTCACCTGAGTCTTGTTGTAGACTGAACCACTAATATCAGGCACACCTGTGTTACTTGAGGTCACAGAAACACCTGGAGGAAAAGAAAAGACGAAGAATAGTCAGCTATGGAATCAGCCAAGGCAATGGAGCAAAAGCATTTCTCTACCTCTCTGCTGGATTCCACATCCCCAAGGGCTGATGATTACCCTTCTTTGGTGCACACTGAGCTGGCTTCCTTCTGCCTAAAACCAGGAAGAGCCACCTCTCCTTTAACATGTAATGTTAAATATTCTGAGAGCATCCAGGATGCCTTTTAGTTGTGACAGCTGAATGAAAGCTGCGGGTTCAGTGGCAGGATACCTTCTACTGCAAGGAGCAAACAGGGCACCCTGTCACCCCAGTGTCCTTCTTGTGGGTGTTCCATGGCCACCTGGCAACTGAGCTAAGCTACGTGGACCTTTAGTCTGACCCAGCATAGCAACACTGGTTTAATCCCATAATTTCATTTTTCTCTTCACTAAGAAAAATTAAATGTATTTCTTCCCACAGAAAGAAATTGGGGAAATTAACTGCTCACGTCCTTGAAGGCACACGGCTGCAATGCCATTTAGCCTGCCTCTCTGTGCCCACCAAAGACCAGCTGCCAGAGGAGCAACAACAGTGGAGAGACCGCTAGAGCCCTCCTTGCACTGGCCTGCAGGTAACTTAGGGAGCTCACAGATGGAAAAGTCCCCCCCCCCCCGACTCTGCATGGTGGGGTGGATCCTGTGATTCTATTCTATGGCTCTCCCCAGGGCCTCCCCAGGGAAGCTCACCTCTTTCTAGCGCCAGGACACCAGGCCTTTTCATTCCACTTCATTAGTTAGGTCTTTTTATTCTGGAGCTGGATGAGTTCTTAACCGATTGTACTGCTGCTTCAAGATCGGGGCGTGGGGGATACTATTCTAAAACTGTAAACCATTCTAGAAGTCCTTGGACTAACAGAGTGGGGTATAAGTGACTGCAGCTCATACATACAGAAAATTGCTGCTCCAAGTTCCCCAGAGTAACAGTGCAACACATTCATCATCACCACCACCACCACCACCACCACCACTACCACCTTTCCCTGGTCCGCTGCCAGATGCCTTGTTCTGTGCTTGAGAGGACCCAGCGTAACCTCCCTTGCTGTAGTCTCCGGCGGCCGTTCCTTGGGATAGGTCATCATAACCTGAGGGGGTGAACAAGAGGAAGCACGTCTCTAGTTACTATCGCAACAGCTAGGAATGTGAGAAATTTGCATTCGAGTAAGTGGCTAAATAGACATTGGCCAATTACTCTCAGCAGGCTATTGTGAGGACGAAATGAAAATTTGTGTGCGCTGCTACGGATCTGCTTTGCTTGGGTGCTTTCAAACTACAGTTCCAGGCCTGGTGTGCATTACTGAGACCTGGGTGGATGAGCCGGGTGGGTGGATCTGTCTCAGCTTTGTCCACCTGGGTACTCAATGCAGCACCAACCTAGATTAGACAGTCGGGGGGGAGGAGTTGCTGTCATCCATAAGGACTCCATCTCCCTCACAAGGAAACCCATCCATCCTAGCACCAGTTTTGAGAATCTGTACCTTGTGTTGGGCCAAAGAGACAGAACAGGTATGCTGCTGGTGTACTGCCCACCCCGCTGCCCAGCAGTCTCCCTGCCTGAGCTGGCTGAGCTGGTCTCGGAGGTGGTGCTGGAGAACCCTAGGACGGTGGTTCTGGGGGACTTCAACATCCACGCCAAGGCTATCCTGACAGGGCCTGCTCGGGACTTCATGGCAACCTTGACAACCAGGAGGCTGTCTCAGTACATTACTGGCCTGACACATGTGGTAGGACATACCTTTTGCTGTTGGAGGGATGAGGGATGATCTGGTTTGGGGGGGGGGTGTTCAACTACCCCATTGTCATGGTCAGATCACTTCTTGACTCGTCTAGGCTACTGTAATGCACTCTATGTGGGGTTACCCTTGAAGACGGTTCGGAAGCTGCAGCTGGTGCAGAACGCAGCGGCTCACCTGATTAAAGGCAGCCACCGGCATGATCACATCACTCCAGTGCTGAAGGAGTTGCACTGGTTACCAGTTGTTTTCTGGGCCAAATTCAAGGTGCTGGTTTTGACCTTTAAAACCCTATATGGTTCCAGTCCAGCCTATCTCAAGGAACGCCTCCAGAAACACCAGACAGGCCACTCAACAAGACTAGCCTCGGATGGCCTTCTCTCTGTCCCATCAGCCAGGACAGCTAGGCTGGTGAGGACGAGGGAGAGGGCTTTCTCTGTCGTGGCCCCCACTCTGTGGAACTCCCTCCCTAGGGAACTCCGCCACGGCCCCTCTTTAATGAGCTTCCGCCACGCATTACAAATGTGGTGGTTCAGGCAGGCATTGGGAGAGGTAGGGTATTTTTTTGAAATACAATGTTTTAACGTGGAATTTTATTGTTTTAAACTGTTGTACTATTGTACATTGCTCAGAGTGGCTGGGTGACCGGCCAGATGGGCGATCAAGAAATGTAATTAATTAATTAATTAATTTCCTTGTGAAGTTTGGATTGGCAGTAGCAGTTCCTCCCTGCAGGGGTGGGGGACCAATTAAGATGGTCTGCCCCCAGAAACTTATGGAATCCAATGAATTCCTGAATAATCTGGGGGATTTTCCGGCTGATAAGGCTTGCGATTCTGTCGAGGCTCTGGTCTCACTATGGAATGGTGAGATGGGAAGGGCCATCGATACAATTGCTCCCAAGCACCCACTCCGGTGCTGTGGAGCCCATAATTCACCTTGATTTACAGAAGATCTATGGGCAATGAAACAGGCCGCATGACAACTTATGTGCAGGTGGCACAGGTCTCGGAGCAAGCGTGATCGATGACTAGCAAAGATTCTTCATTGTGCCTATTATGCGGCAGCGAGGATGGCAAAAAAAACCCTTACTATATATCTATTATATCATCCTCAAAATGTTGCTCAGCAGAATTGTTCCAAGCGGTGAAGGGCCTGTTGGGATCTTGCTCAGGCTCAAAGAAACTGGGACTGGAACCCTCAGTCATGTGCTGTGATAAATTTGCTAGGCACTTCGGGAGTCGCTCATATTCACTCAGAACTTGATGCCACAGTTATTGCAGAGTCTGGGGAGGTGTCCCATGCTCCATCTGGTTATGTTTCAGTTGTTGCAGCCTGATGATGTGGACAAGACATTTGAATCAGTCCGGCCCGCCACGTGTAAGCTTGACCCTTGCCCATCTCAGCTTATATGATCTAGCAGGCGTGGATTGGCTGGGTGGGTCCAGGGGGTGGTAAATGCTTCGCTCTGTCAGGAGGTGGTTCCTGCCGCCTTGGAAGAGGCTGTCGTGCGCCCTCTCCTGAAGAGGCCCTCCCTGGACCCAGAGGTGTGTGAGAACTATCGCCCCATTGCCAGTATCCCCTTTTGGGGCAAGGTCCTTGAGCGTGTGGTGGCTGGGCAGCTTCAGACGTTCTTGGAGGAAAATGATTATCTTGACCCATTTCAGTCTGGTTTCAAGCCAGGGTGCGGCACTGAAATGGCCTTGGCTGCTCTGACTGACAACCTATTCTGGGTGAAAGACGGGGGAAGTGCTGCCCTGTTGATCTTCCTGGATCTCTCCACGGCTTTTGACACCATTGATCACGGTGTCTTATTGGATCGGCTCTGCAGGATGGGAGTTGGGGGCACTGTGCTACAGTGGTTCTGCTCCTACCTGCAGGGCCAATTCCTGAGAGTGGTATTGGGGGATTCCTGCTCTACCCCATAGCTATTAAGCTGTGGGGTGCCACAGGGTTCTATTCTATCCCCCATGCTGTTCAACATCTGTATGAAGCCTCTGGGTGAGGTCATTAGGAATTTTGGGGTGGGGTGTCACCAGTATGCTGATGATACTCAGCTCTATTTCTCCTTGTTGTCGGAGTCAGCTGGGGCAGTGAAGGTGCTGGATCAGTGCCTGGAGGCTGTAATGGGCTGGGTGAGGGCCAATAAACTGAGGCTAAATCCTGACAAGACGGAAGCTCTGTGGATTGGTGGTTCCCGAGTCCGGGAACTGGGTAAGTGACCTGTCCTGGACGGGGTTGCACTCCCCGTGAAGGAGCAGATGTGTAGCTTGGGAGTACTCCTAGATCCATCCCTGTCACTGGAGCCCCAGGTGGACTCCGTGGCCCAGAGCACTTGGGGCCAGCTTTGGCTGATCCGCCAGCTACGGCCTTTCCTGGCCAGGGATAACCTAGCCACAGCAGTGCATGCGCTGGTAACTTCCCAATCAGACTATTGCAATGCACTTTACGTGGGGCTGCCCTCGAAGACGACTCGGAAGTTGCACCTAGTGCAAAATGCAGCAGCTAAACTGCTGACTGGAACACTTCATCAAAATCATATCACACAAGTTCTAAGGAATTGCACTGGCTGCCAATACGCTTCCGGTAGGAATTCAAGGTTTTGGTGATGACATTTAACACCCTAAGCGGCTTGGGACCTTGATATTTGAGGGAGCGCCTCTCCCTATATGTGCCTGCCCGAGGACTGAGATCTGTTGGAGGGACCCTCCTCTGTCCCCCACCAGTGCGAGACATACACAACGGTGGGACGTGGGAGAGAGCTCTTTCGGCTGTGGTGCCCCGGTTGTGGAATGCCCTCCCCTTGGAGGGCCGATTGGCACATGCATTGGACTCATTTCGGCGCCAAGTAAAAACATGGCTTTTTACCAAAGCCTTTGAGAGCTAAATGCATTCCCTAGCACAGTGTTTTAACTGCTTTATTGCTTTAGATTTTAACTGGTTTTAGCTTGTTTAATAGTTTAATATGTTTTAGGTGTTTAAATTATTTATTGTTTTATACTGTTTAAATTGATTTTATCTGTATGCCGCCCCGATATCTTAATATTATTATTATAACTAATAATATTTAGGAAGCCTGTGGCTGCCAGTTAGCTATCTAGCTGATCAATACACCTTAAACAAAGGGTATACCAGAAATTGCTTTACGTGGGTTCAATCTTTGATTTTGTGCTAACAAGAATTAGTAGGGGGAAATCATTTGACCTATTTTTCATCTTTCTTCAAATATACTTCTTAGGGCATCACATCTAAATATAACATGTTTTAAATCAAATAAGAAAGTTTTAGATCAAATAAGAGTTTCTTGTTATTATAAAGGAAAATATCGGTAAACAGTATTTCCGAAGCAATTTTTTTGTTATCAAAGAAAGACATCTGGCCTAAAAGCTGACAGGCATAGGCTAATGGGCTTCTATCTAAAAGCTGCCACATTTCAAAATTAGGTCATATTTATATTGTTTCTGGGTAGAGATTACCTTGTTAATATCTACTCTTCCATAAATTAGTGATCACATTATCTTGTTGATACTAAACATTCCCACAAAATTGAAATGTACAAAAAAAGCTTATGCCTATATTTTTCAAGCTAGATTAATTTTGAATCATATATTTAAAATACTTGTCCTTACTTAAAATTTACTGAGTGCACAAGTCTTTCTAGATACTTGTATATCAAACTTTTTGATGTCTGAGCCCTATACAATATTGTCTTATAACTGATAAGTGAAAATACACTTTTTTGGCCTTGGGTAACTATAGCAAGGCTTCACATTCTAGCATTCTTTAAATAACACTTGTGTCTAGCCATTAAAACCTACAATCCTTTATTCTTCAAATAATCTCTTGGCCTTGAGCAATGGGCTTTAACATCAACATTCTTTCCTTGAATATTATGTAGGCTTTCTCAACAATTAATAGTGGTCACCCAGAATCCATTGTCAGTCTGCTTGTATCTCTGTGTCTTCCCTTTAATACAATTACTACTTTTTACTTATATTTTTAAACTCTTGATTATGCATCATTAAACATTTGGCACTTGAATTTCATAATAGATATCAAATATTGCTTTGAGAGAGGTGGGTTAGCACTTCCTCAACAGAGAATTCCAGCAATTCCAATAAAGCAAACTTAGCTATTTCCTAAAAATCCAGGACAACACGCGTGTACGCACACATGTACACACCCTTGCTGGAGAGTCAAGATATGGTGAGGAAACAACAGAAGCCTTTAAAATTGATCAGGACAATGCTAAGAACAATGTATTCCGGTCAAATACTTCCAAGAGAGGAAGAATTCTTTCGTGGCCAGTGGCTTAACAGGCCCATCACTCAACCAAACCTGCAAGTACTGTCAAGGATTTTAAAGAAGTAGCTAATTGCTGCGTTATCGAAGTTGCTAAGAAGGCTACTGCAGAATTGCTACGCCACCTCTTTCAAAGCAATATAGGATGTCTTGTTATAAAATGTCAAGTGAAGAGCAACTGAAAATGCTTAATAAGAAGTAATTAAACATTTGCAAAGGTAAAAAGCAGTAATTGTAATAAAGGGAAGACACACAAAGCAACAAGCAGCTTCAAAATGAACGATGGATAACTTAATTGGCACAAAGATCTGGATGGTATCCAAAGACGGGCCCTGTCATTTGGGCCAAAGAATGATTTGAGGAATGAAGAGTTGAAAGATTTAATGGCCAGGGTGAAGGTTTATCTGAACGGTGCTGAAATTTAAAGCTTTGTTATATCATCCAAGGATGAAAGTATATTTGAAGTTTTCACATATAAATTAAATGAGCAAAAAATATTGTATGAGGTAGAAACATGTAAAGGCTTGATATACAACTGTCTAGCAAAAATATACAATTAGGTTTAATTAATACATTTTGAGTAAGGAGTTTATTTCTCAAACAAGTAATTCAGAATTAATTTTATCCGGCCTGAAAGATGTAAGCCTCTTTACATGTCTTAATTTAAGAATTGTTTTAAGTCAAGACTGTAAGCTCTGATTTATGGGACCATAAATAATAACAACTTTGAGATCATCTCTCCATAGGAAGAGATAAGGATGCTCTGATTTTGGAATGAAGTAGCTTCTTACCATCTAGAAGCTCACCATACCTGTGAATCTGTCAGCTGAAAAGCCTATTCAGACTTGAATAGGAAACTTGATAGTTAAAAGCTCTTCCTTTATACTATCAGGACTAGAAGTTTTAGGTAACAAGAAGTGTTTAGGAAATATTATTTCCTGTTAAGTCCTTAAAATATTTAGCAATGCTCTGCTTTATAATAGCAAGAAATGTTTTTATGTTATATTTTGATGTTATGCTTTGAAAGCATACATTTTGTGATAAAAATGAAAATAGATCCAAAGATTTTTCCCTTACGAATTTTTGTTAGTAAAAAATGAAACGGTGATCTGATGTAACACAATTTTGGGTGCATCTTTTGTTTGAAGTGTATTAATCAGCTATAGAGGTTTAACTGCCAGCAAAGGCTTCCAAAATACCACTATTGACTGAGAACACTCAACGGTACATGCAGGTAGGTGAGGAGTTAGAATTGTTTGTTTTTATCAGCATGGCTAGTTAACAGAGGAGCAAAGTTAGCAGAGGAGCAAAGGACTTCCACCTGGAGTAATCTGCCAGGGGTGGAGGTGAGGTCAATTACATGACTGCTGAACATAGCCCCCCAGCCCTTCTCAGGTTCAGAAAGGGAGTTTCCAGCCCTCCCAGGTCTCACTGCTGAGACAGGCACCAGTATGCTGCTCAAAGACAGATTGTTTTCCCCAGAATCCATCACCCCAGAGCACACTGGGAGGCAGAGAGGCTGCCATGAACACCTCATGGCCCTAGCTGGAAGCCTTGCAGGACAGGCTCTGGGCATGGGCACATGCACATACACACACATGGACAGGCATTTTTGCATCTCCTTTCCTTGTTGCTGTTCCTCAACTTCCCACAGGTCTGGAACCGACCGTGTCAGCTGAGCTCTCTCTCTCTCTCTCTCTCTTTCTCACATCTGCCTCCCTTTTAACCCGATCACCTGCACCACCACCACCACCCACTTAATCCAGTTGTAACATTTCAGATGGAGTAACGGTCTATCAAGAATTGGAGGAGGAGGAGTCCAACTGCCAGGACTTTGCTTCGCCAGTGCAAGGGAAATAAAGGATCAGGGCTGTCAAACTGCACTGGGACAGTTCTGCTCCCAGGGTCTCCCAACACGGCACCTGCAGCACTTCGCAGGTGCTCACCCAAAATCGCGGGTGCTCACCTCGGCCATTTTCTCTGACTTCATCTGCACTCAGGCCTGCTTCCACTGTGTCTATTACCTGTGTGCCAGATGGTACACAGAGCCGAGCAAGAGCCAACCCCCAGATCCAGCAGCAGGTGGCTCTGGGAGTAGCCAAGCTGGGTTCTGCCTCACATCCCAGAACACCATTGCTGGCTGTGGAGCTGCTGTGTTAAGAGGCTGCCCAGCCTCAGACGTGACCTCCCTGGCCCCCACACCCCACGTGCTGTTCCAGTCAGGGCCAAGGCCGGGGAATGAGCCCACAGCGAAGGCGAGGTTCCAAGGCCAGGTCTCAGCAGGAAAGGTCCAAGCAGAGAGCCAGGGAGCCAGGCAGCCAGGCAAGGTCAAATCCAAAGGCAGGTCTGCTTGCAGTCCCAGGGCCCAAGCACAGGGGGGCCCAGTGCACAGCTGGGCAGGCAGCGAACACATAAGCTGGGCCTGGAGCTGTGCACAGGTGTCGTTCCCACAACTATCCGCTGAAGACAGGCTCACACCAGAGTTCCTGGAGCCCCATCCAGGGCTCAGCAGCAGTTCAGAAGTACCCATGAGGTTGGCCTTGCTCATGACTTCTCCTTTCCGTGCAAGGAGCTCTCTTGAACGTGGGCATTTCCTCCCCTGAACACCATCTTTGCATAGTCCCTTTAGATGCTGGCAGTCCTTGACGTCCACCTCCGGATGAGAAGTGGAGCCCTCCAGCTCTCGAGGGAGCAGTCCCAGTGCCATCTCCCGCAAGGACCCAGATCTCCTTGGTCAGCACTCGGGCCCCCTGAAGTGACCTATTCCCCAGGGACATCCGCCTCAGGGGGCTCTGGATCATCCTCTGCTAAGAACAGCTCCAGGAGTGGGGGACGCAACACCGCAGGGCTCTGAGAGACTGCCGTAAGCAGGCTGCCTTCAGGCAGCTTCTCCTTCTTCCCTTGCTTGGAGTCAGGCGTTTTGAATAGCAAACCCCAAACCAATAAAGAAAATGTTCCCCCCTAACTAATTTGGCAGTTGTGTCAATTTGGCAGAGACCCCGCCCCATATTTCCAAGAGTGACAGGAGCCCCTGCCACCTCGATAGAGGCAGGACGAAGAGTGAGAAAGCTCCTCCTCCCCCTTACCCCCGGAAGGTCTGCAGAAGCCTCAAAGTCCTGCCTCCTGGAAGCAAATGGGAGGAGCTGCACATCATCACAGGGATGTCCTCCTCCCATGACCAAGAGAGGCAGGGTTTTTTTAAACAAAAGTAGTGTGTCCAGCACTGGTCACACCACTATGCCACACACAAGCGCACACACGCATGGCTGTCCAGCAGCTCTGCCCACACAAGAGCGTTAACGGCAAGCGCTCCTGTTGTTACCTGCTCCATAGCTGTGCTGGCCATAGCCGCTTGCCTGTTGGAAGGGTGTCGAAGCGGCGTTTAAGCCAATGCCATGCTGCTTGGCCGACGCTGGAGGGACCTGAAGGAGGAAGGCAAAAGGGTACAGATAAAACAGTCACGCTGCAGCTCTAATGGGAAGCTTCTCCTGCCACCTGTCAAAGGCAGTGCTTCTTCTCTCATGTGGCTGTGCCACACAGCTCAGGAATACAAAGCAGGGAAGCCCAACACCAAGCTAGGCAGAAGCACACACAGGAATGCTAGGTGTGACCCATCAGCTCCTGGTCTAGACCAATGGAAGCGGAGTGCCAGTTCACATGCTACTTTCTCGGCAGGCACAGGACTCCCTCACATCCCAGTATATTGGAAAGAGACTGCTCAAGAAAACCAGAGGGATCACCACATCCAAACACATACACTATTTGGTCTGATAACAGGCAACAACCATGCATTAGTATGCATTGCAACTTAAATTCTCTTTTGGTATGACGATGCAAAATCTGAGGGAAAAGTAACATGTGAACAGGGCATAAGTCTCTGCAGATTCCACTGTGCTCAGGGGGCTTGAAAATGTAAGAACGTAAGAGCAGTCATGGGGGTATCAGACCAAAGGTCCATCTATCTAGCATTCTGCTCACACAGTGGCCAACCAGCTGTCAACCAGGAACTCACAAGCAGGACACAAATGCAACATCACCTTCCTGCCCATGTTCCCCAGTAATTGGTGTACTTAGGCTCACTGCCTCTGATACTGGAGGTAGCACATAGCCATCGGGACTAGTAGCCATTGACAGAATCTCCTCCAGGAATTTGTCCAACCCCTTTTAAAGCTATCCAGGTTGGTGGCCATCACCATGTCTTGTGGTAGCAAATGCCATAGTTTAACTATGTGCTGTGTGAAGAAGAACTTCCTTTTCTCTGTCCTGAATCTCCCACCAATCAACTTTGTGCAATGGCCCCCATTGGGGTTCTACTATTAGGACAGAGAAAGAAAAATGCTTTTTCCACACCATGCATAATTTTGTACACCTCTATCATGTCTCCCGTGACCCACCTTTTTTCCAAGCTAAACAATCCCAGCCATTGTAACCTCCTCTCACAGGGGAGATGCTCCAGCGCCTTGATCATTTTAGTTGCCCTTTTCAGCACCTTTTCCAGCTCTACAATATATTTTTTTAGGTGTGACCAGGACTGTACACAGTATTCCAAGTGTGGCCGCACCACAGATTTGTATAGGGGCAGTATGATGGTGGCAGTTTTATTCTCAATCCCTTTTCTAATTATGCCTAACATGGAGTTTGCCTTTTTTACAGCAGCCGCACACTGGATTGACATCTTCATTGAGCTGTCCACCAGAACCCCAAGATCTCTTTCCTGGTCAGTCACTGCTAGCTCAGTTCCCATCAGGCTGTTCTTGAAGTTGGGATTTTTTGCCCCAATGTGCATCACTTTACACTTGCTTACATTGAACCACATCTGCCATTTAGATGCCCATTCTCCCAGTTTGGAGAGATCCTTTTGGAGCTCTTCACAATCCCGTTTTGTTTTAACCACCCTAAATAATTTGGTGTCATCTGCAAACTTGGCCACTTCACTGCTCACTCTTAATTCCAGACAATTTATGAACAGGTTGAAAAGCACTGGTCCTAATACAGATCTCTGTGGGACCCCACTATTTACTTCCCTCCATTGGGAGAATTTACCATTTATTCCAGAGTCCCAATGGGTGGGCAGTTCCCAGGTCCAGGAATTGGGGTGTTTGCCTGTTCTGGATGGGAGTGCACTCCCTCTGAAGGAGCAGATACATAGTTTGGTGATGCTTCTGGACTCATCTTTGTCCCTGGAGGCCCAGGTGACCTCAGTGGCCTGGAGCACCTATTAGGGGCAGCCTAGCCGTGGTGATCCATACACTGGTAACCCTGTCCTTGTGGATGGTTGGGAGCGCTAACTAGTGCGGAATGCAGCAGCTGGGATGCTCACTGGGACACCCAGCTGTGTTCACATAACACCTATGTTAAAAGAACTGCACTGGCTGCCTATTGGCTACCAAGCCATGTTCAAGGTTATGTTGACATACAAAGCCCTAAACAACTTGGGAGCAGGATATCTAGCAGACCTCTTTCCCCTATACGTATATGCACCCAGCCGACCCTTATGATCTTCAGAGGAGACCTAGCTGATCATTCTGCGACCAGCAGAAAGTCACCATGTAATATCTTGAAGATGGGCCTTCTCAGTGGCGGCAACCACCCCCTGGAAAACCCTCGCCCATACAGTTCAGGAGGCAGAAAACGCATGTTTCAGATGCCTCCTGAAAATGCATGTGTCCACCCAGGCTTTCTCTGGCTTGTAAGTAAGTGCAATTAATCATATGCCGCTCCGTCTAACTGTTCCTTGTATTGTTTCGTATTGTAGTAGGAGTTGGAATTGTTTTGAACAGTGTATTTAACTGTGATTTTTAATACTTATATGTGAACCGCTTAGGGATTTTATTGTATTAAGTGGTACATAAGTATTAATAATAAATAAATAATCTTTTGAGGCTTAACTGTGCTGGTAGAGTAGAAATGTAGAGATGGCTACTGAAAATGTAATGTGACTGGAGCGCAAGATGATAAACTAGGAAGTGCTTCTGCCTCTTGCCTACACTCAAGCTCCTCTGAAGTCAGTCGGTGATGATCTTTCCTAAGGAGTCCCAGATGTTGTAACCTTTCCTGTAACCTGGAGTTGCTCCAGCCCCTTGAAGAGCTTCACTGCCCTTTTCTGCACATTTTCCAATGCTACAATATCCTTTTTATATGCAGTTACTAGATCCGTACACAGTATTCCAAGTATGGTCACACCATAGAATACGTATTTATTTCAGGTGTTTGGTGAGAACCATCCACATGGCAGCAGTGTGGAATTTACTGCCTCCCCTCACAAAACCTAATAAAAAATTAGAGCTTTCCCAAGAACATGAATCCAATAATGCCAGTCTCCAAGAAATATTTTCATCTTCTCTTCCTTTTTCACCTAGACTGTATGAACTGACAATCTACCTCAAACAGATTTCATTTGCATTTTATGGACCTGTCTAGAGCTGCTTTTCTTACAGAGCTTCCAGGGAAAGGCAGGTATTTTGTCCACCAAAGCACCCTCATATTACCCACAGGGAACAGCCATGGGTAGTTCATTTTAGATAACAACAATATGTTGGGATCTGAAGGAAGATTGTGTGCACACCCCAAAGTCCTTCCTCAGTCCGCTTTGCCTGGTCATATGCAGGGACCAGTAGTGAAGGGGATATACGTCATTTTGACAGCGAAATGTTAAACAAACATGGGTTGAAGCTACGGGAATTTGAGAAAAGTTACAAAACCCAAGATTCAAAGTCAAATCATTGGATCCTTGACATGTGAAGTCCCTTACAGTGTGTGCTTGCAAAACCTATCTTAGATTAATATTAATTGGCCAATTAATACTTCCAACATATACATGTGCATTTAGTGTGCCTGTTTAAGATGTAAACATTCTAAAAAGACATAATCTCCTGACCCCTCCAGATAGTTTATGAGACATCTTGTAGGCAATGATTTGCCACTGGTGCCTACCCAGTTACATCCATTAACTTTATGGTGATGAGTGGCTCCAGAGGCTCACGTCTCCCTTGTCTCTGGCATGTAACCTTTTGCTGCCTCCCCAACCCCACCCCACCGCCACCAAGTACAGCTTCAGGGTGAACAAAAGGTGAAAATCCACAGAGACAGCCTACAAGGCTGATTAAATGACCAGAACGTGCTCCCAGCTTCCAGACGCCCTACGCCCTAAGTGCACAGCTCAAGCTGGCCGCACGTCTGGCCGTGCACACTAGGAAGGACATACACACAAACACACACACATATATATCCCCAGAACTTTGGATTCAGTAATATTGATTGAGTGCAACACTCCCTGAAATTAAAAGAGTCCTTGCAGCAGCTCTCTGATCATTCAGTGCTTTATTTTCCTGCAACAACAAAACTAAACTCTTTCTAGTATCTGCAATTCATATACTTCTTCTGATCTTACTCTTATTTCTAGTCCATTTTAGACCTGCTAGATACGCCTCACACCAGCAGGCTTGCTCGTCCAGCAATTCCTATAGTCTCCTCTTAAAAAAAGAAAAGAAAGAAAAGAAAAAGACTCTGCCCTCTACTTCTCCTTAGTAGAGAAGTTTCTTATCCCCTAACCAAATGCTGGCTTTCAACTGGTGGATCACAATCCAGTACTGGGTGCACCTTGGTCTTCAGCAGGCTGCACCCATGGCAACGCCACCATTTCCGTTGTTGTTGTAGAAGTTTTGAAAAAAGAAAGGGGGAGAGAAAAAAAGGAAAATGAGGAGGAGGAACAGAGATAGAGGACGGACGGACGGACGGATGGACAGACAGACAGACAGAGGATGTCACGTTTGAAGTTAGGAGAGCAAGGCAGGCTCCGGGTCTGAACAAGCTGGTGACTCCTGACCCAGGAGATCTGGCCGACTTTCCTGGCTGAGACATACGTCCTCAGGCTCATGTGCACACATGGCGACATGCTTCCGCAAACCATCACAGTTCGCCTGCTGAATTTATTTATTTAAAACATTTCTTGGCTGACTTTCAGGTAGGAGCCCTCCCAGGCAACATACAACAGTAAAACTCACGTAATAAAAACCAAGAACAGTAAAAACAGCAACAGCAGCAAAGATCCTAAAGCAGCAAAACAACAAACATCAGCATAAAACAAAAGCTACAACACACAACTGCAGCTACAACCCAGCCCAATAAAACATAACCAGGGGAAGGCCAGAGTAAAGTAGCAAGTTTTCAGGGCCTTCCTAAAGGCCTGCAATGATGAGGCCTGGCTCTTGGCAGGGCTACCCTTCACCCCACGCAGGCGATAATCTAGACAACAACATAGCACAATCAGAGAGCATGTGCACTGCAGAAAAGCAGCTGCACAGCAAATAGCTCCAGGGGACGTAGCCACATGCTCCAGGAGAAAACAAAAAGGACCTACTTGACCAGGAAACTGGGATGGGGGCGTTGGGGGTGGAGAGAACAGGAATCCTTCCAGACTTCACAAACATGGGAACACAACCCACCCACAGTAAGAAAGGAAGGAAGGAACTGTTATGGGGTGAACCTTCACACAACCGCATCTGCTGCCTCCCAAATCACACTGCTATGAAGGATGCAATCCCCCACCCCCCACCCCGGTCCTCATAATCCCTCTTTGCCTTGTAATTCCCATCTGATGGAGGATCCTCCCCATGGAATCCCCGAGAATGTTGCGTCGTGGAAAAAACAGCTCTAAAGGCCTCCCAGCAGAGCCCAAGCGCAGTGTTGGTGGCTCCGGAGACTTACAAACATGGCAGGCCCATACTGGAATGCGCTGGGGACTCCTGGCATGCCAGCATAATAGGGCAACCCAGTGTAGCTGTACCCTGGCGGTAGCGTGGCATTGAGGAAGGTCTGTTGAGCTGTGTGGTGCGTCTGTGCCTGGTTCTGCTGTGCCTGAGCCAGGGTGGTAGCAGGTGCAGGAGAGGCAGAATCTCCACGGCCAAATTTTGTTACATCACCTGGTGGGGGGAGAAAGCACCACGAAAGAACATCAGGAATCATGTGGCTTTCTTCTACACTCGAGGATCTGGGCAGACATTGCAGCTCTGGAGACTCCCAAGCCCAACTGATGAGGCTGGACTTCAAGACCCAAGTCTACTTGGCAGTATTATTCCTTTCCCCTCCCTCCATCACTCAGTCCACAGTACCTTCTAACTGCCAGAGACAGCCCCCTGCAAATTGATGGCTGGTCCAACTAGCCTCATCCTAGCCTCCTCCAAATCTGGAAAGTGCATGCAGTTCATACCAGGGGCTGTGTGTAGGGCCTTGCCTGTCTCACATGCCCTCCCCCTTGAAGTTAAAAGGCTCCCATCTGCTCTGCTTGGACCCTTCCCATTGCAAAGGAGCTGTGCCTTGAGCTCAGAACAGGACCAGCTCTAGAGAGAACCTAGGAATCCTGACTCTGGACCATTTGTAACCACTCATGTTTCCTGGAGATCTGAAAGCGGAGGCACGCAGATTACAGGGGCAAGTACATTCCACTCTTATATCTGAAGAGTTTTATTTGTAGAGTGAGAAAAGGGAAAGTGTTAAGGGCAAGAACTAGCCACCAGCAGAGAAGCCAAGCCCCTCTGCTTCTGCCTCCACACCTAGAGTAGCAGCTCATGTAAGAAGTCCTCCTCTGAACATGCATTACTTCTGCTGCATCTCTGCCTAAGCAGTGACAATGGCGCAACCGCTTGTAATCCACTGCATTGCCTCCCTCCAGTGCAGGCTGAGCAAAAGGAGGAAGCACCAGGGAAGTGTACCCCCGTTACAGCAGGAAGCCTCCTCTTCTATAGTGGTCCTTTGGCTTACAGGAGCCCTTGGCTAATCCATTTGTTTCTCCTGACACACTAGCAGCTCCTCACGTTTCAGATATTACTGCTTTAACTCCTAGGCAACCTTGCCAAGAGGCAATCACCTATCCTTGAGCCTTAGCCTCTAGGAGGATGAACTGGAGGACCAGTTCTCATAAAAACAGCAGATGATGACAACATGGGCATGGTGTCTTGTTTGTACTATTTGGACTACTGAGGGGCAGGGGGGTCACATGATGCTCTCCCATAGAAAACAAACAAAATTCCTTGCATATAGAAAGCTAACACATCAGGGCAAAAGCTAGAGTAGAGACCCAAGATTAAATGGGCTCTCACCCAAGTCTGCACAGATAGTACAGAACTTTCTGTAACAGCTGTATTATAAGGGATAGATTTCTCAGAAGCAAAAACTACTGATCAGCAGTGGATTAATACAACTCCTTAATTCATGCCTAGTCACAGGAAGAGAGTACATTTCTACAAGACTATCTAATATCCACATTTTCAGGGACTTTAACTCAAATTAAATTGGATTTTCCTATTTTAGGTACCAGGCTACTTGTATTTGTAAACATGTGGACAAAACTGAAAACATTCCTTACTGCTCTTGTAGAAGTCACATTAGTGGCCCCAAGTCATTCCATCTTAACAGTGTAAGAAAAAAATTATGAAAGCCTGGAAGGCCTTCTCAGTAGAGGTCCTAACACTGAATTCCTGCTGGGTGGAGATGGGCGAGCCCAGCCTTTTTTACTTCCAGGAGACAAGCCCTTAGTAATGTTTAACTGCATTTATTAAACAGAAGACTTCTGTTATGTGTTATATTGGACCTTCACTTTGTTTTAGTGCTGCTTAAACCACCCTGAGCTGAACATAACAACAGCTTGACTGGATCAGACCAAAATGCTCTTCTGTTCTCACAACAGCCAGACAGATTCTTTTTATTTTTTTATTTTATTTATTAAATTTGTTAATTGCCCATCTGGCTGGTCACCCAGCCACTCTGGGCGATGTACAACAACAAAACAGTTAAAACAATAAAATTCTACATTAAAAACATCATAAAAATTTTTGGGAAGCTCACAAACCAGGGTATGAAAGCAGCAGCCACCAACCACAAAAACAAATAAACTAACACTATATATTTAAGCAACAAGTCTGCAGTATGGTCACTGGAGATGCACTGGGTTACAGTTCTGAAAGACAGATCCAGCAATCCCAACAGCCACAGTGAGCTAAGCATCACTTTCTCCTTTTGGTACCAACAACTCACCTGAGTAAGGGTTGTTAGCAAGGCTTCCTTCTCTGCCCGTCAAGGTTGCAGGAGCAGGGAATGTAATTCCATAGTAATCCTGAAGGAAGGTAAACATCAAAACCATTCAGACTTAGATCCACAATGAAGCCAGCTAACATCACTCAATACAGCCTTGTGCTCATATAACCAGCAAGAAATGGCAGAAGAACACATAAGGAAAATAAAAATCCCTTCATTCTATGTTGCTCACATCCTTAACCGGCTCATGTTATACCAAAAGTTGGCTGCTGCATGACATGATCAAAGCAACTTTTCCACCAAAGATCAGATATCACACAAAATTTAGGACGTAAGCTTAGCAGACTCATTGGATAAATGCACAGAAAATGTATAGAAAAGTGGAGTTTAAGTCAGTGAAATATAAAATTTTATAAAATGTTTGTTTTACTATGCAACAGCTACTACTGCCGAATAAAAAAGAAAAAGCAAGCAGTGTAGCTATAGTTTGGTACATGTCTGCTGGTCTGTCAGTTCAATAAGAAGCCATGGTTTGAAGTGGGTTTGCAAAACTATGGTTTGATGTGAAGGTTGACAAAGCTAAGTTACTGCCATCACTCCATCTCTGAAGCTCCCTCTACCAGAGAAATAGGAACGCTGGTGAGCAGGGGGAGAAGAAAAGCGGTCAAGCAGCTTTAAGCCACACATTCCAACTCTAGGTTTGGAAGCTCAAACCAGGTTTGGATTTTATGCTATGGGCTGTGCAAATGATGATTTGGTGAGGTGAGGTATCTGACTAGTCTCCATTTCCTTTTAGCTTTTCTTCCTACCTCACTGGCATGATCTTTAAAAGGGATACCAGAGCAATAAACCAGGAATTAATCTCCACAGAAATTCCCCATGTCTTCATATTTTTGGTTGTTTCAACACAGCATTTGAAGGAACCACACTTCCTCACTCAGGCCCCACCTTCCATGCCCATATTTGGGGTGGCCCTTTGAATTTCTGGCTTCTGCCCACTTTTGCTTTCACTATCTCAGGTAGGCTGGAAAACCTAGCTTTCTAGTTTCCAAACCCAGGAAAGATGACTGAGAGCTAAGCAAGCAGTCCTGAAGAGGAAATGTTGATACAATCCACTGCAATATAGAAAAGCAAAAGTGTTTAACTGGATAGTGACTACATAATTGTTTATGTGTTGTTGCTTTAACATATTCAGATGATAAGAGGGGTGAAAAACAACTCTTTTACAGGCTGGAGGTTAGCACAAAAATCCAACATTATTGCCATTTTTGTATGAGTCACTAAATGACTTTAGCATTTAAAAAAAAAGAATATCTGTGGTTTTTTGCTCATTTAAGATTGCCATTGGCCAGTTTTAAGCTTGTCGGATTTTTTTTCTTTAACTTAGCTCAGCCCCAAGGCTATGAAACTGATACCAAAGTTAAGATAAACATTTTTAAAATGAAGTCTTTTTCCAAACTGGCATTCTGATGGCTGCATCATATAGACTTGAATACTATAATGAAATAATGCAACGAGATTCAAGCTGGGTTTTTTTGAGATGCTAAAAAAAACAAGTTCACTAGCTCAAACAGAAACTGATATGTTGCGATATATTCCCGGGGAATATGGGGGTAAATGTCTTAACAGCCCTAAATGCTGAGGAGTGCTATGTGTTCTTACTTAATTCCAGGTTCTGGTTCTGCTCTTCACTTCACAGGGTAACCCTCTGCTCCTGTCTTCTAGCAAGTCTCAATTTGGGGTCACAGTATGCTGTAACTTCTCTGGGGGTGAGGGGACTTTGACCATATGCCCTGACCTTCAAGATGAGGCAGGTTTTAAATAAATGTAATAACCTGTAACAAGGACAAAGGCTGGGATACAGTTTGCCCGTAACACACTGGTCTTTGTCTCCAATTAGAAATTGGCTTTCTAGTGACCTTAGTGTTATTTAGTGCCCATACAGTTGGTAAGTCAAGTAGCTTAGGACTTTAGGAAAGGAGTTCTAGAAGCTCTGATGGGATGTGACACCTAGGTGGCTTCTTGCTGTGCTAACACAAGAATCTAGGCTAGATTGATTTGTCAGTATGGAAGCTGGTGTGCAGGGGCACTGGGATAAAAAGCTCTTTTACTTAACCGGTGCAAGGGAGAGGTAGGTGAAGCCACGATTATCTCATCCCTCCTCCTAAATCTGCTGGACCAGCATTAGCCCCATCAGCAGCCGTAAGGTTTAAAAATGTTTGACAGCATGCCCCCCCCTTTCTCTCCTGGCACAATCTTTGTCCATCCACCCTTCAGTTCCTTCAGGAGCAGCCTTCCCCAGCTTGGTGTGTTGGGCTACAATTCCCATTGTCCCCAACTAGCATGGTCCTTGGCTGGCATAATGGGGGTTGTAGTCCAACACATCTGGAGATGGAGAGCAACAACATGGTATGAAGGCACTTTGCAAGCCCAAGAAGATTGTTCCTGGCTGCTACCCCAATTACCCCTCCCGCAAATCTGATTCTAGACCTATGAAACGGCCTTGGTCGCCTTGGTAGATGATATGAGGAGGGCTCTGGATAGGGGTGAATGCTCCTTCCTTGTTCTCCTCAACCTCTCAGCGGCTTTCGATACCGTTGACCACGGTATCCTCCTGGACCGCCTGGAGGGGTTGGGCATTGGGGACACCGTATTGCGGTGGTTCCGGTCCTTCCTCTCCGGCAGGTACCAGAGGGTAGCACTGGGAGAGGAGGTTTCGGACCCATGGCCACTTACTTGTGGGGTGCCACAGGGTTCCATCCTCTCCCCGATGCTATTTAACATCTATGTGAAGCCGCTGGGGGCTATCATCAGGAGGTTTGGGGTGCAGTGTCATCAATATGCGGATGACATGCAGCTCTACCTCTCGTTTAAATCTTCACCAAGGTTGGCCGTAGAATCCCTGTCCAAATGTCTGGAGACAGTGAGTAGCTGGATGGGGAGGAATAGGCTGAAGCTGAACCCTGACAAGACAGAGGTACTTTTGGTGGGAGACAAGAGGAGGCTGGGGGATGTTGACCTGGTGTTGAATGGGGTACGGCTACCCTTGAAAGACCAGGTCCACAGCCTGGGGGTCATTTTGGACTCCCAGCTGTCCATGGAGGCTCAGGTGTCAGCTGTGAGCCGGACAGCACTGTATCAACTCCATCTGATACGGCGGCTGCGGCCCTTCCTTCCCAACCATCTGCTCCCATCGGTTCCTTCCCATCGCCCTGGTCTCCTCTCGTTTAGACTACTGTAATGCGCTCTATGTGGGGTTACCCTTGAAGACGGTTCGTAAACTGCAGCTGGTACAGAACGCGGCAGCTCGCCTGATTAAAGGCAGCTGCCGGCGAGATCACATCACTCCAGTGCTGAAGGGGTTGCACTGGTTACCAGTTGTTTTCTGGGCCAAATTCAAGGTGTTGGTTTTGACCTTTAAAACCCTATATGGTTCCGGCCCAGCCTATCTTAAGGAGCGCCTCCAGCAGCACCAGACAGGCCGCTTAACAAGATCAGCCTCGGATGGCCTTCTCTCTGTCCCATCAGCCAGGACAGCTAGACTGGTGGGGACGAGGGAGAGGGCCTTTTCTGTGGTGGCCCCCACTCTGTGGAACTCCCTCCCTAGGGAACTCCGCCATGCCCCCTCTTTAATGAGCTTCCGTCGTGCATTAAAAACGCTGTTGTTCAGGCAGGCATTTGGGGTGGGTTAGGGTATTTTAGAAAATGTTTTTATTGTATGTTGTACATCGCCCAGGGTGGCTGGGTGACCAGCCAGATGGGCGATTAATAAATTTAATAATAAATAAATAAATAAATATGCACAGGTCAACTTCCTGCCCGTGCACAGCTTTGAGTTGGAATCATAGAATAGTAGGGTTGGAAGGGGCCTACAAGGCCATCGAGTCCAATCCCCTGCTCATTGCAGGAATCCAAGCCAGAGCATCCCTGACAAGTGGCTGTCCAGCCTCATCTTGAATGCCTCCAGTGTGGGAGAGCCCACCACCTCCCTAGGGAATTGGTTCCATTGTCGTATTGCTCTAACAGTCAGGAAGTTTTTCCTGATGGTCAGCCAGAATCTGGCTACCTGTCACTTGAGCCCATTATTCCACGTCCTGCACCCTGGGATGATCAAGAAGAGATCCTGGCCTTACTGTCTGGGACAACCTTTCAAGTACTTGAAGAGTGCGATCATAACTCCCCTCCACCTTCTCTTCTCAAGGCTAAACATGCCCAGTTCTTTCAGTCTCTCCTCATAGGGCTTTGTTTCCAGTCCCCTGATCATCTTTGTTGCCTCCTCTGAACCCTCTCCAGCTTGTCTGCATCCTTCTTAAAATGTGGTGCCCAGAACTGGACACAGTACTCCAGATGAGGCCTAATCAGTGCTGAGTAGAGGGGAACTAGTACTTCCTGCGATTTGGAAGCAATGCTTCTATTAATGCAGTCCAAAAGAGCAATGGCTTTTGCAGCCACATCACATGGCTGGCTCATCTTCAGCTTGTGATCTACAACAATTCCAAGATCCTTCTCGCTTGTAGTGTTGTTGAGCCACATATCCCCCATCTTGTAACTGTGCATTTGGTTTCTTTTTCCTAGGTACAGAACTTGGCATTTATCGCTATTCAATGTCATTCTCTTGTTTTCTGCCCAGCGCTCCAGTCTATCAAAATCACTTTGAATTTTGTTTCTATCTTCCAAATTATTAGCTATCCCGCCCAATTTTGTGTCATTTGCAAATCTGATCAGCATTCCCTGCACCTCCTCCTCCAAGTCATTCATAAAAATGTTGAAGAGCACTGGGCCCAGGACTGAGCCTGTGGTACCCCACTCATTACCTCTCCCCAGTTTGAGAAGGTCCCATTGAGAAGCACTCTTTGAGTCCGATTCTGTAGCCAACTGTGGATCCACCGGATCGTTGTTTCATCTAGCCCACTTTGAGCTGGTTTGCTCATCAGGAGATCATGGGGCACTTTGTCGAAAGCTTTGCTGAAGTCAAGGTATATGATGTCTACAGCATTCCCACAGTCCACAAGGGAGTTTACTTGATCCAAAAATGAGATCAGAATTGTCTGGCAGGATTTGTTCTTGACAAATCCATGTTGGCTTCGAGTAATCACGGCATTGTTGTCAAGGTGCTTACAGATGGATTGCTTTATCAACTGCTCCAGAATTTTCCCAGGGATTGATGTCAGACTGACTGGTCTGTAGTTCCCAGGTTCCTCCTTTTTGCCCTTTTTGAAGACAGGGCCAACATTAGCCCTCCTCCAGTCATCTGGCACTTCACCCGTCCTCCATGATTTCTCAAACATAATTGACAGTGGTTCTGAGAGTTCTTCTGCCAGTTCCTATATTACTCTAGGATGCAGTTCATCTGGCCCTGGAGTTTTGAACTCATTCAAAGTCATTAGGTGTTCCTTGACCATATGCCTATCAACCTCAAGCTGCAATCCTGCCCCTTCAGCCTGTACTTCGCCTTCGCCAGGGAGGTCATAGACCCTCTTTTGGAGGAAGACTGAGCCAAAGTAGGAATTGAGCACCTCTGCCTTTTCTTTGTCATCTGTTATCATTTTGCCATCCTTATTTAATAGCTGAACAACCATTTCTTTCCTCTGTCTTTTACTATGCACGTGGCTGAAGAAAGCCTTTTTGTTGCTTTTAGCATCCCTCGCTAACCTCAACTCGTTCTCAGCTTTAGCCTTCCTGACGCCATCCCTGCAATTCTGTGCTACCTGCTTGTACTCTTCCATTGTTGCTTGGCCTTCTTTCCACTTCCTATATGTGTGCTTTTTTGTTTTCAGGTCATCTCTAAGCTTTTTGTCAAGCCACATTGGCTTCTTCTGTTGTCTGCCACCTTTTCTTCTTGTTGGCATTGTTTGTAATTGTGCCTTGCGAATTTCCTTTTTTACAAATTCCCACCCATCTTGGACTCCTTTTCTCGTTAGCGTCTCTTGCCATGGGACCTTACTGATCATTGTTCTGAGTTTAGTAAAATCAGCTTTCCTAAAATCCAAGGTACGCGTTTGGCTACACTCGGCTTTTGCTTCCCTTAGAACCAAGAACTCAAGTATAACGTTTGCTTTCCCCCAGAGTTCCTGTAACTGCTACTTTACCCACTAAGTCATCTCTGTTGGTTAGGATCTAGTCAACAATAGCCAATCCTTTAGTTCCTTCCTCTACTTTCTGTAGGAGGAAGTTATCCACCACACAGGTCAGGAATTTCTTGGAGGGGCCATGTTTTGCAGGATTTGTCTCCCAACACATATTGGGGAAATTGAAGTCCCCCATTACTACTACATCATGCTTCCTTGAAACATTGGCTATTTGCTTTTCAAAAGTTTCATCCTCGTCTTCTCCTTAACTAGGTGGCTGGTAGTAGACTCCGACCACCAGGTTCCTTTTATTTTTTGCTCCATTTAGTTTGATCCAGATGCTCTCGATGGGGCTACCAAGCTCATCCTCCTGTATTTCTGTGCAGAGATATGTATTTTTCACATACAGTGCAACCCCACCTCCCTTTCTGTTCCTCCTGTTCTTTTTGAACAAGTTATATCCCTCAATTGCTGTATTCCAGTCATGAGAGTCATCCCACCAAGTCTCAGTTATACCTATCAAGTTATAATTTCCCTCCTGTATTAAGAGTTCAAGTTCATTCTGTTTGTTTCCCATACTCTGGGCATTAGTATACAGACATCGAAGACCGTGTGCTTCATAGTCTGGCTTTCTTCCTACATGTTTCTGAAGACTATTATTAGGCGCTATTAGAGCTGTTCTCTCCGTTGCGGTACATGAGCCTTCATCCATTGTTACCCCCAACTTTACATCTCCCTTCCCCGCAGGATTCACTTTAAAGCCCTCCTGATGAAGTTCTTCATGCTGTGGCCAAACACGTTCTTCCCATCCTTTGTGAGGTGCAACCCGTCCCTTGCCAACAGCCCATCTTCCAGGAAGTAAAGGCCATGGTCCCAGAATCCAAACCTCTTGCGCCAGCATCACCTTCTTAGCTAGTCATTCACCTGGAGTATTTTTCATTCCCTTTCTATCCCTCTTCTATAACTACTGGAAGGATGGATGAGAAGACTTGCCATGCGCTATAACACCAACTTCTGTCAGGAAGTAGAATGAATGTCCCAGCTTTTGATTGTTTGGTATTTAGAGTGTCCTATTTTCAGATCTCTTCTAGTAATCGGTCTATTTTGTACTCTGTGGCAAATTCTACTTTCTGGGTAGGCTGGAAGTACCTTAACCATTTTGGAGTACAATGTTTGGCAGGCATTAAAGACAGTCCCTTATTGATGGAACACCCTCCCAAGCAATAAACATTTGGCCCCATTCATATTGACTTTGGAATAGGCCTTGTAAAACCATTTTAAGCTACTTTCAGTGGAGAGGCTGAGCTATTTTATTATTATCATTATTATTATTATTATTATTTAATGGTTTATAGTGTTGCTAATTTTTAAATGGCTTCTTCTAAGTCTTTGCCATGAAAGGCACAGAGGATTTTAAAATTAAAATCCCCACCCCAATTTTGGGAGACTTAAAAATCTCTATCAAACTTCTATAGTAATCAGCATTGTCTCATGCTACATGTGTACCAAAGTTTAGCTTGAATGGTGTAACCATTTGAAGGCATGACAAGTTCTTCATTTTGAGCATGAGGGGTACAAAATGTCCCATTTTCAGATTTTTCTAGCTGTTAGTATGACTTGAGATTACATAACATCCATTTTCAGGGTTCTAGCAAACACATAGGTTCTCTGACTATTTCAATAACCATGTCCCATCCAAGCATTGTTTTTATTTATATTGTATGTTTAATGAAAACAATGAAGGTATCATTAATCCATCTAGCCCAGGGTTGTCTGTTCTGACTGGATGTGGCTCTCGAAGGTCTGAGGCACAAATCTTTCCCAATCCTGCTACCTGAGATCCCTTGCTCTGATGTGTCGATTTGGTCAGGAAAAGTGCTACAAAATTTATTTACACACTCACATACACAATTAGATTAGCATGCATGTCTGTCTGTCTGTCTATCTGCCAATCTGTTCTGGCCTCCAGGGCTACACACACACAGTTGGGGGGGGGGGTGTATGTGTGTTTAATAGCCCTGGGGGCCAGAACAGGTTAGCAGTGACCCCAAAGCCAAGAGGAACAAACCCGCTTCTTTGACTTGCAAGACCAACGTGTACAGGTGGCTGGAACTACATGCAAAGGACCTGGCAACAATTGGCAGTGGGTGATGGTTCAATGTGAAATTGGGAGGGGGGCAGGGAAGAATGCAAACTATCTTCCATAGAAAGAAAGCTGAAAACTGCCTTAAAAACCTGAGAATCAGTACCACACAAGAAGTTACATGATTTAAACATTTCTGGCTGGCAAGCAGAAAGCGAAAATGAAACCAGGGGAATTTTGGAGGACCAGATAAGTGATGAAAGGAAACATGTCCTACAAAATAAATAGAGGGAGATGGAAGACCAGCACATCTGAATGCTGGGAGATGGGCAGAGACTACCTGAGGCTCAATCATCATGGTACGCAAAATATATGGGTACACAGAGCTCACGTGCCTAGTGGTGCTGTTATCTGCTCAGGTCACAGCACTGGACTGTAACTTTCTAAAGCTCCAACAACAAAAGTTTAACTTGCATAGCCTGGAACTGCTGAAAGAGATGATAATGAAGTCCCCTTCAGAATGCCTGGAAAATATGACTGCATTCAATTTTCCTGTGAAGATCCTAGAAATACATCAGCCACAGCTTGCCACAAAAGCAGTCCACGGAATACTTCACGGATTCTTTGGCATCTTAAGCAGTGATCTTCAGCAGACCAGCTGGGCAGCTGCACTCAGAAAGAGGTCAGTCTTTACCCTCCACAACGCAGGTTTCTGTTGTAGGGGAGGGAGAGTGGGGGATCCTGCATCAAGGCAAGGTGGGTGGAGAAAGACTTATGACTGTTCCTCCCTTCACACACACACTCTTCTATGATTACAGATTCCTCAATATGCTCTATGCACAAATTGAATGTATTGAGAGGTGCCTTGTAGAAGGAAAAATGACACTGAGAAGAAAAGAGGAATGGAAAAATAAGTTGAGATTGAAGAAATATTTTCAGAGGATCAGAATTTTCCTCAAAGAAAAGGGACACAGTATGTGCACTTGGGAGAGTGTAAGACTGGAAGTCTGGACAAGTTTCCTGTACACTGACATACTGACAAAGAGAATGAACAGCTAGGTTAAGATTTGAACGCAGCAGGACTGGAAAGCTGCAGGATGGAGCAATGAACATGGAAATCCAGCCTACCTACCACCAACCTGCGCCCACAGAACTTCCTGCAGAAACTTATTTTATCTTTGTGTGTGTGTGTTCATCTGCATGTGTTTTTTTTTATCTTTGTGTTTATTTATTTATTTGTTTGTTTGTTATAAAGTTTTTATACTTTTAAACTATGTAGTACACAAGGGAGATTTTTATATGTCATATATAGACAAACAATTAAAAAAACCAAACCTGCAAATGCAGCAAAGAAACCGAACAACCCTCCAATGCACAAATTCACATACTGCAGAAGAAGGCATTATTTTATTTGTAAGTCAGAATGTCTTCATGTCTGTGTGCACACACATCCGGGGTCACTGAAGGTAGGCGGTGTCTGAGGCCCCCTCACAGCCCAGTCACCCGACCAGATTATCATTTTACTGCCGCCATTAGTGGTGGTAAAGCAGCAATCTCAGACACTTTGGGTTTGTCAGGGAAGGCTTTAAATCTCCCCCACATCCCTGACTTGACTGCTGACTTGATCACTGCCTCACCATTGTCATTAGTTGATTCGGGCAGCTTCTGGGTCAAGGGGAAGGGGGAGGCTTTAGCTTTCTCCCCACAGCAACTCTGACCCTACTGCAGCTTTACTGCCACTATCAGTGTAGGTAAAGGAGCAACCCGAGCTGCGTCGGGGTTGCTGGGTGACAGAGGAGGCTGTAGACTCCACTCCATCCCAGTGACCCCAACCTGACCGCTGCATTACCGCTGCAATTGGCAGTGATCAAGCAGCAATCCGGACTGCTTTGCAGTCGTAAGGAGGCAGCCTCCTGCCCGGCCCCACAACTTCAATCTTGCTGTATGGCTGCCATGAATGTCCCTTTTTTTTTTGCAGGCAGCAGTTGGTGGTCTGCGGGGGCACATAACAGAGCTTTGGGGGGGGCACCTGTAGCCCGTGGGCTGTGTACACCTGCTAGAGAGAGTAATGAAGGAGGTTTGCCCCTCACCATCCACCTTCTCTGATCTCATCACCGTGAATGACTGACTGTGGAGCCACGCATCTCTCAATGATTTTAAGAGAGTGAGGAGTCACACAGATGGAGCTCAGGATCCAGGCTATTCAAGGCTTTCACTGGCAGCATGGACTGGGCCTGGAAGCTCACAGGCAACCAACGCCATCATGCCGACAGTGGGGTGATAGCAGCAAATAAACCCTCTGGACTAACTGAAGTTTCCAAGCCATTTCCAATGGCAGCCCCGCCTAAAGCACACTACAGTAATCTAAATGGCAGATTACTAATGGATGAGGAATAACAGCAAGGTCCTGATCTGAGAGAAATCAGATCAGCCAAGGGTGGTAGAAAGAAACTCCTGGCTATCACCACCACTACAGAACAGTCCTGGAGAACCCCCAAACTGCATACCTGATATTGGGGGAGAGGGAATAGAGAGGGGTACCCTGTCCTGAATACCAACCTCAACCCTACCTCTCCAAACCTGTTAAGCAACAACTCTGTCCTGGCTGAATTCAGTTTCAGTGTATATGTCCTCAGCCAGCCCGTAGCGGCATTTACAGGTACTCATTGCAAAAAGGGAATTTACTGCTACTCCTGGATCTGATGCAAACGAACAGTTGGGTGTCAGTATGCTGGCAACAATGCAAAACAGATTTTAAACGACTGGACCCAGTGGTAACTCAAAGACTTGAAAACACCAATGGCGACAAGATGGAACTTTGGAGTTCCACAAAGGACAATACTCCAGGTCAGTCACCCAATACTACCATATGAAAAACCACTGAAGAACACTGCCTCCAATTTCCAAACATCAATCCAGGCCAGAACTGGACTCAATGATCTATTGTGTCAAAAGCTGCTGGGAAGCCCAAGAATACCAGAAGGGTCACACACCCGTCTATCTCCAGCCGAAGGTTGCCCACCAAGGCTACTAAAGCAATCTATTCTGAACCTCAACGGATCTGGATCTAGAGTATCTCTTTCACCCAAGAAACCTTGGACCTGCTTCAGCCATGCCCAAATAGGGGAGGCCAAAAATAAAAGTCATGCATTCAAGCTGAATAGGTCAAGTGAAGGGGGGGGGGTTCAAAAGAAGGAGTCCCACAACCTCTTGTAAGGAAGTCAGCATCACTTTATGTTATTGTAATTTGTAGGGCTGCAGCGTTAGTCAAACAGATCAGTTAAACTGGCAAGGGTTGATCAAAATCCAGTCCCCAATTAATCACTCCCCAATCCAACAGTGGAGACAACCAGCTTGTCTTGTAGCTCTGTGGTTCAGCTTACTCATGCAGATGTGAACTGGAAAGAAGAGGAAGGGAGGAGCTGCTTTCAGCCCTCTGGTGGCCTGTTTGATTCTTAACAGTGCAGTCTGGAGTGGAGATAAAGGCAAAGTCGCTGCATGGATCTGGAGCACATCAGCTTTTTTTCTTTTGGGCTTTTGTTTATTACTTGCTCCAAGAGAGCAAGTAAGGAACTAAGAGAAACAAACAAGGAAAGCCTTTTCTTGCTTGCTTGCTTTTTTTGCTTTAATTTTTGTGGTGAGAACTGGCTTGAACACTCAAGGCCAGCAGTGTGAAAAAGCAGTCACTTTGGAATCTCTTAAAAACATTGATCCAGGCTCTGATGCTATGTTTCTCTTACGGTTTCAGAGGCCAGGATTTTAGCAAAACATCAGGCAAGTGTTGTTGTTGTTCAGTCTTTAAGTCGTGTCCGACTCTTCGTGACCCCATGGACCATAGCACGCCAGGCCTTCCTGTCCTGCGCTTCCATGGGTCAGCAATTGAGATGTCTAATTGTTCTCTCTGATGGGCCTTGCTCATTCCAACAGTTGCTTCCTTTTATTTAATTCTTAGTTGTTGTTGTTGTTGTTCAGTCGTGTCCGACTCTTCATGACCCCATGGACACGACATGCCAGGCCTTCCTGTCCTGCGCTCTCTCCTGGAGCGTGCTCAAGTTCATATTCATTGCATCCGTGATGCTATCTAGCCATCTCATCCTCTGCCGTCCCCTTCTCCTTTTGCCTTCAGTCTTTCCCAGCATCAGGGTCTTTTCCAGAGAGTTTTCTCTTCGCATTAGGTGGCCAAAATATTTGAGCTTCAGCTTCAGTATCTATCCTTCCAATGAGCACTCAGGGTTGATTTCCTTTAGGATTGACTGATTGGACCTCCTTGCAGTCCAGGGGACTCGTAAGAGGCTTCTCCAGCACCACAGTTCGAAAGCATCAATTCTTCGGCACTCAGCCTTCCTTATAGCCCAGCTCTCAAGGCCATATGTTACTACTGGGAAAACCATAGCTTTGATTATATGGACCTTTGTTGGCAAGGTGATGTCTCTGCTTCTTACTATGCTGTCTAGGTTTGCCATAGCTTTCTTCCCAAGGAGCAAGCGTCTTTTAATTTCATGGCTACAGTCGCCGTCTGCGGTGATCTTGGAGCCCAAGAAAATAAGATGTCACTGCTTCCATTTTTTCCCCTTCTATATGCCACGAAGCGATGCGGCCAGATGCCATGATCTGAGTTTTTTTAATGTTGAGTTTCAAACCAGCTTTTGCACTCTCCACTTTCACCCTCAACAAGAGGCTCTTTAGATCCTCTTCGCTTTTTGCCATTAGGGTGGTATCGTCTGCGTATCGGAGGTTGTTGATAATTCTC
Source organism: Heloderma suspectum (assembly GCF_057233095.1). Lineage (NCBI taxonomy): Eukaryota > Metazoa > Chordata > Lepidosauria > Squamata > Helodermatidae > Heloderma > Heloderma suspectum. Next base: position 5,178,122 of record NC_139459.1, on the reverse strand, counting down.
CCAGCAATCTTAATTCCGACCTGTGATTCATCCAACCCGGCGTTTCTCATGATGTACTCTGCATATAAGTTAAATAAGCAGGGCGACAATATACAGCCTTGTCGTACTCCTTTCCCAATTTTGAACCAATCAGTTGTTCCATGTCTGGTTCTTACTGTTGATTCTTGACCCCCATACAGGTTTCTCAGGAGACAGGTAAGGTGGTCTGGTACTCCCATCTCTTTCAGAATTTGCCACAGTTTGTTGTGATCCACGCAATCAAAGGCTTTAGTGTAGTCAATGAAGCAGAAATAAGATGTTTTTCTGAAATGCTCTTGCTTTCTCCATGATCCAGCGAATGTTGGCGATTTGATCTCTAGTTCCTCTGCCTCTTCGAAACCCAGCTTGTACTTCCGGTAGTTCTTGGTTCACATGCTGCTGAAGCCTAGCTTGTAGGATTTTGAGCATCGCCTTGCTGGCATGTAAAATGAGCACAATTGTACGGTCGTTTGAACACTCTTTGGCGTTGTCCTTCTTTGGAATTGGAATGTAAACTGACCTTTTCCAGTCTTGTGGCCACTGTTGAGTGTTCCAAATGTGTGGGCATATTGAGTGCAGCACTTTAACAGCATCATCTTTTAGGATCTTAAATAGCTCAGCTGGAATACTGTCATCTCCGCTAGCTTTGTTGTTAGTAATGCTTCCTAAGGCCCATTTGACTTCACTCTCTAGGATGTCCAGCTCAAGTTCAGTGACCGCACTATCATGGCTATCAGGGACATTGAGATCTTTCCTGTATAGTTCTTCTGTGTATTCTTGCCACCTCTTCTTAATCTCATCTGCTTCTGTTAGGTCCCTGCCTTCTTTGTCCTTTATCATGCCTGTCTTTGCACAAAACGTTCCCTTGAGATCTCCAATTTTCTTGAAAAGATCTCTAGTCTTTCCCATTCTATTGTTTTCCTCGATTTCTTTGCATTGTTCATTTAAGAAGGCCTTCTTGTCTCTCCTTGCTGTTCTCTGGAACTCTGCATTCAGTTGGATATATCTTCCCCTTTCTCCCTTGCTTTTCGCTTCCCTTCTTTCCTCAGCTACTTGTAAAGCCTCCTCAGACAGCCACTTGGCTTTCTTGCATTTCTTGTTCTTTGGGATGGATTTCGTTGCTGCCTCCTGAACAATGTTATGGACATCCATCCATAGTTCCTCAGGCACTCTGTCTATCAGGTCTAATCCCTTAAATCTATTCCTCACCTCCACTGTATATTCATACGGGATATGATTAAGGTCATACCTGAATGGTTTAGTGGTTTTCCCTACGTTCTTCAATTTAAGCCGAAATTTTGCAACAAGAAGCTCATGATCTGAGCCACAGTCAGCTCCAGGTCTTGTTTTGACTGACTGTATAGAGCTTCTCCATCTTTGGCTGCAAAGTACATAATCAACCTGATTTCGATATTGACCATCTGGTGATGTCCATGTGTAGAGTCGCCTCTTGTGCTGTTGGAAAAGAGCGTTTGCTATGATCAGCGTGTTCTCTTGGCAAAACTCTATTAGCCTTTGTCCTGCTTCATTTTGTACACCAAGGCCATGCTTGCCTGTTATCCCGGTGATTTCTTGACTACCTACTTTAGCATTCCAATCCCCTATGATGAAGAGAACATCTTTTTTTGGTGTTCGTTCTAAAAGGTGTTGTAGGTCTTCATAGAACCCATCAACCTCAGCTTCTTCGGCCTCAGTGGCTGGGGCATAGACTTGAATTACTGTGATGTTGAATGGTTTGCCTTGGATTCGTACTGAGATCATTCTGTCGTTTTTGAGATTGTACCCCAGTACTGCTTTTCCCACCCTTTTGTTGACTATGAGTGCTACTCCATTTCTTCTAAGGGATTCTTGCCCACAGTAGTAAATATAATGGTCACCTGAATTAAATTTGCCCATGCCTGTCCATTTTAGTTCGCTGATTCCCAAGATGTCGATGTTCAATCTTGCCATCTCATGTTTGACCACCTCCAGCTTACCTTGATTCATTGATCTGACATTCCAGGTTCCTAAACAATATTGTTCTTTACAGCATCGGATTTTCTTTTCACCACCAGACACATGCACAGCTGAGTGTCCTTTCGGCTTTGGCCCAGCCGCTTCACTCTTTCTGGCGCTACTTGGAAATTCCCTCTGCTCTTCCCCAGTGGTATATTGGACACCTTCCAACCTCAGGGGCTCATCTTCTGGCGTCATCTCTTTTAGCTTTGTGATACGTTCCATGGGGTTTTCTTGGCAAGAATACTGGAGTGGGTTGCCACTTCCTTCTCCAGTGGACCACATTTTGTCAGAACTCTCCACCATGACCTGTCCGTCTTGGGTGGCCCTGCACAGCATAGCTTATGGCTTCACTGAGTTATGCAAGCCCCTTCACCACAACAAGGCAGTGATCCATGAAGCGGTCAAGCAAGTGTAGCCTTTTTAATGATCACCACAATCTCCAGAGGAAGAAGGGGGGAGAATTGCTTCTCACTGGATTTTTTTTTTTTCCCCGTTTGGAGCTAATAAGCCTGTTAACCTACGTTAAGTTCCACATCAAACAGCAGTCATGTGCCCTGTCATTCCTCAAGAAGGTGCCAACCTGGCTTATAAGATACAGCTAGATGGGTGAGAGTGTGCTGGCCCAGTTGACTTCAGCTGGGTATTCTGTGGTGCATTAGGCGAGGTGCATTAAGCCCTATGAACTGGGCATGTTTAGCCTTGAGAAGAGAAGACTGAGGGGAGATATGATAGTGCTCTTCAAGTACTTGAAAGTCTGTCACAGAGAGGAAGGCCAGGATCTCTTCTCAATCATCCCAGAGTGCAGGACATGGAAGAAGGGGCTCAAGTGACAGGAAGCCAGATTCCGGCTGAACATCAGGAAAAACATCCTGACTGTTAGAGCAATACAACAATGGAACCCATTACCTAGGGAGGTGGTGGGTTCTCCCACATTGGAGGTATTCAAGACGAGGCTGGACAGCCATCTGTCAGGGATGCTCTGCCTTGGATTCCTGCATTGAGCAGGGGGTTGGACTCAATGGTCTTGTAGGCCCCTTCCAACCCTACTCTTCTATGATTCTAGGTCTGGGCATGGGGGGTTGATCACACCTATCTTCAGGAGTACCATCTCCTGCACGAGGTAACTAGTGTATGGATATTGTGGTTGTGAATGTGTATCTGGTTGTGGGTGCTAAGGAAAAATGAGGGATTTCACTTGTGCACCATCACCCAGAGACTCCGGCTGAGCTTGTAAGTGGTCTCTCAGTTGGCCTTGCGGTGCCCCAATCTCTTGTTCTGGGGGCATCTTTATGTTGAAGATGCCTGGTCAAGAGCAGTACAGGAATTCATCATTTCCCTGACAATCATGGGTTTTCCCAGTATGTTAATACATATTGTGTAAGACATATTTTAGATCCGATATTCTACACTGGATGTCGGTGATCTCAATTATTAGATTATTAGGTGATTAGCACTGTTTTTCTTATAAGGTGAGACTGTTGCCTTCTCGGGACACAGACTGCACCAGTGTGATGGTCTGCTTTCAGAGACCTATAGTTCCTACTGTATTCCAGTATGCTCTGAGGGATTTAGGTGCTAGCTGGCTTGGTTGCAACTGGAACAGGTAAGTGGCCAAGAACTTCAACACAATTGCTCCTCAGGACCCACTTCCCTTCCATTCTAGCCATGTTTCCACCATGATTTGAGGAGCGCCAGGCATTAAAGCTGCCTGGAAGCTGGCAAGAGCACTATGGCAGAACACTCAGGATGAATCCAAGCAAGCACAGCTTAAGCCTGATGAAAGTGTCTCCCATCTGTACTGCAGAGGTAAGAAAGGTGGAGGACAAGAATGAAGAAAGCTCTTGTCTGAACATTCCTCTCTGCAAATGCTGGTACAGCAGTAAACATGGATTGATGGATTAGAGAAGGATAAAGGTTTGTAATTTGGCCCTGCTGGCTGGGATAGGATAGGCCTGGATTACAGTTGAACACAGGCCTATCCTATCCCAGCCAGCAGGGCCAAATTACAAATCTCTTGGTGGAGATGGCATGTGGAGCATATAGACGACTGAAAACAACATTGCAGACAGTTAAGTAGGAGCCACGCCATGTGAAAATGCCTCACCCTATGACCACTGGAAGCCTCATATCCCCTCTCTAGTTTTTAAGCATTTGGTAAAAAATGTCAGCGCAAGAGTAAGGGCTGGAAACTTGCTCTTGGTCTGAAAATGAAGTTTTGCTCTCAAGGTTCTATGCAAACAGGAGGATTACACCTTATATGCAACCTTTCAAATCACATCCATGTGCACTTATAGATTCCAGCTCAGTTACAGTGTGAAGAAAAAGCATTGGAATCCATTACTTACCATAGGCAGCCTAGACTGGAGCATCTGAAGATCATCATAACCATAAATCTGCTTGAAGACAGAGAAGGAAGAAACAGAACACACACACAGAAGTTAAGTCACTCCTCTCATGTATTCATCTACCTAGGCAAGTTCTTGGGCTTCAATTCAGGGCCATAAATAAAGGTTAAGATCACCAGAGTCTGTTAAATGCCATCTCGGTGAACGGCAGCCATTTTAAGAACAGCTACACTGCAGGCCTAGGGCTTGTTCATACATTACACTGTGAAGTATGGCAGCCTTGCATTTTTTGATCGCAGGACAATGTATCATTGCACCCAATAATAATAAATGATAAATGCTTCCCATTTATATAATGCTGAGGGTTCACAGCGTTTCATCTACATTATCTTCTTGCAAACTTTACAAGAATCCAGTAAGGTTATTATGTTCCTGTTGCAGGAGGGTTTCGTGAGGAACTGAGGATGAAACAGCATTGAGTTGTCTAAGGTCTCCTAAGTAAGTTTATGGCAGGAGGCAAGTTTTGCATTGACAGCTTCCCAGTTCACAACTTGGACTTAGTCACTTTGCTATACCAACTGTATAAAGACCAAGAAATGCAGTACAGCAGGATTTGATTATACATTTTGCAGACAGTTACAACTGTATTCTTCCTCACCTCCAGATTTAATTCATGAGGTACTGGACTCTCAACTATGATTGTTAACTAATGCCCTAGTTGAAACTAGAAGCAGAACCAAGACAGAACAGGAACCTGAATGTTGAATTGCCTTGCTGGATTAGACAAAAGTCCATCTCAGTCCGGCATTCTGACTTCATATTGTTCCAAAGTTACAGCTTGAAATTTACTGCACATGCTGAATTGCTGGACTAATGGGGAAGAGAGTATCTATTTCTAAAGTGTTTTTGAGTGACTTTGTAAGAGACATTTGATTGGGGAAGCAAAAATGCCCATTCTAAGTGTTCTATACAGTCTGGCCTAGAGATCCCCACCAATTCCTGTGACATAGAGAGGAGACCAAGTCATCTGAGGGAAGCACAAGGAAACCGCTTACTGGGTAGGCCGGCAGAAGTCCTCCAGGTCCCACAATATACTGGTTATGTAACAAGGGCGGTACACCTTGGGGCAGGTTGGGAGGTGCTTTGCCTGTAGAACCAAAAGAAATGTCTTTAAACACAAACCATTAAAAATAGAATAGAAAAAAGGAAGAACCTCAAGGCTTCAAGCTCCGAAATATGCTCTTTGTAAGCTCCAAAATCACCACTGATTTTTGCAAAAGAGTGTTGCAGCAAAAGCGATTTTGGATTAGAATGGGCAAAGCCATGATGCCACCTTGGTTTCCACTTTGCCCCCACCCCATCCCATCTTATTTTCCCCTCCTGCTCTTCTGCCTCCAACCCTTCCACTGGTGCCTTCTGCTAGACTGTAGTAGCCTGGGGATTGCTTCCCTACCTCTATCCATTCATTAAGCCACTTAAGTCTCTTTGCAAAATAGATTCTTCTCCTGGACTGCAGCAGTCTCATCTTTTCTGCGCCGATTTCTTCCATGTTAACTGTTCCCCACTCCCATCTTCTCTACTTCTTTATCACGCCCTTCTTGTCTTTGTCTATGAGAATGTAAACTCTCTGGGAATGGGATTATCTGCTGTGCAGTAGTTTATCTCCAAGATCAGTGGACATGGCATGAGAGGCCTGTTTTCTTCCTGGGTTCAGCTTTTTAAACTTCCTTGGGGGGAAAACCTGCTAGTCTCCTTGGTGGCTCCCTGGGGATCTCTCCTCTGCCTTAAAATGAAACTCACATCCTCCTGCCTAAACTGGCAATAGGCAGCTCATCCCATCTTGTTCCTTAACAGGGCTCAAAACGCATAAGCTCTGGTTAATACGGTTTTGCACTATGAAATGACAGGTGCACAAGGGCAGTACTGGGGAGAATATATGTGCTTTGTTTGAACTCTCTGCTGACTGAGACACATGCCTCCATGTTTTACTAACCTTAGCTGAAAAAGCTCAATTCAATACCACATTAGAGGTGCATATTTTCTGCTGAGAACAAAGCTGAGCTCAAATTTATGCTGACGAAGGGGCTCAGGTACAAGGCTGTGAGAATCTCAAAGTATAGATCAATTCATGCAACCAATTTTTTTATTTTTTTATTTAATTTCTATACCACCCAGTAGCTGAAACTCTCTGCTCATTTTGACATAACGTCAACTCATACTGATTTCGCAACAACATGTCTCTAAACATGGCCTACTCTTCCCAAACCTGGTGCCACTGGTCATGCTGGCTGGGGATGATGGGTGTTGTAGTACAACACATCTAGGGGGCACCAGGCTGGGGGAGGCTGACAGAGACAGTATAAGCAGAAGGCTGGGCCATAGTTTCCTTGGAAGGCCCAAGAAAACACAAGCCTGATCCTCTTCTGGAAGTGATGCAAGACTTATCTGGGAAAGTCTTTAGTAGCTGAGGATAACTATAGGGTAATCCCAGCAGTGCAGTTTTTAGAGCGTATTTTAAAACATTGTTAACATATATGTTACCCTGCCAGGATAAAAGAAAAAGCAGGATAAAAAATTAACTAAGGGCATTCATCCTATGCATATTTAGACAGAAACAAGTCCTACAACTCCCAGCATTCACCAGGCAGCATGCTGTCATTCAACTGAGAGACCTTGGATCAGTTCCCATGATTGGTGGAGCCCACTGTGGCTTACTTAAGCCACGGTGGGCTGCAGCGGATGCTGGTAGCCATTGTGAATATTCAAGCTATGATGGATGGGCGGGTGCCACAGCTTATCATGATGTGCAAACCCGGCACAGGCTGGGTTGTTGCCATGTTTAACAAACCACCCACAACCCAAAAACAGCCCATGGGTTGTGGGTGGCTTGTAAACCATGGCAGCAACCCACCCTCACTGGGTTTGCACGTCACAATAAGCCGCAGTGACTGCCGGCTGCCACTTGAATATTCACAACGGCCGCCAGCATGCACCACAACCCACCACAGCTTATTTAAGCCATGGTGGGCTGCAGCGATCGTGCGAACTAGGCCCTTGATAAGCAAACCTGCCTCTTCATAATTTAAGACTGCTGTTTCAGATCACTAGTCCACCGAGCCCAGAACTGTCTAAAACTTGCTTTCCAAGACCTTGGGCAGAGAAGGGTCTTTCCCAGCCCTGCCACTTGAGATCCCAGGGATGGGCCAGAGATAGAGATTACGAACTCTATGCTTGCATATCAAGTGCTCTACCACCCCTCTCCATACAGACTCATATGCGTGCTTAAGCTCCTCTCAGACTGGAGAGGAAATGTGTATTCCCTGCTGCTTTTTGCATCTGCTCAGAGCAATTAACTTGGTCTCTACACCCCATCTCAACACCCATGAAGAGTCAGCCCTTCCAGAACAGAAGCAGAACACTTCACTTTGCTAGATGGGAAAAAATGGCCTGGCTATATTCTACTAGAATAATTATGGAAAGTTGTATCACGCAACTTCACTTATTTTTTACACATAACTCTGCTTCCGTGATTGAGATCTTCAAGTAGTTGGAAGTGTTTTATCAAGGGGGTTGAGGAAGAGGGGAATGAGATTTGGATTCCATTCTAGTTTCTCACAACCATGAGGACTATATATATTTTAAAGGTAGTAAGCTAAGCATCAGATAGAGGGTTTTCCCCATCAAGTATTCCCACACATTAAAAAGGTAGGTAACTTTATTTCGCAGGCCACTGTGCAAAGCAAGCTAAAAAGGCAGTCTTTTAGAAAAGGCACAGCACTTCTCAATGCAGTTATAGCTGGACCAGAGGTGCCCAATGGGCAGACCTGCAGACCGAAGTCCTCTCTTGCTATATCCACGTGATCTCTTAATATTGCGAACCTGAAGACACTAAGGGAGCTGCCCGTGTTGTGGGAACTGGCAGAGACACACTTGTCACATTCAGGCCGAGGCTATTGGTAGTGTTGGCCATGCTGCTGGCCATGCTGGAGACAGAGGTGGTGGCCAAGGTTGAAGTGACAGAAAAGGTTGTGGGAGGCTGGAGCGCAGTGGAGTTCTCAACAGTCGTGTGCTGGAAGGGAAATAACACACAAAGAAAGGAGGTTAAAGAGCAAGCAAGGTCTGTTGCAGGGTAAAAAAATGGAACTTTTGTAGACTGGCCACATGGGAGGAGGACCCTGCACTGACATCTGCAAATTATCCTTGACATTCTATAGGATACTCCCCAACATTTAAATCACCAGGTTCCATCTGACTTCCAACAGAGATTAAATGGGGATTAAGCAGTTCAAGGTGAACTTGTCTCGGAACTCATCACATGGCAAGCAACTTATACTATTCTCTCAATTACTTTCTCTTACAAAAATGCTTCCACAGGATGAAACAGAAGACTACTACTATCATCATCATCTAAACTTACTTCTAATCATCTGATCTACTATGTGGGAGTATGTTTAAGTAGTAATAGAATTACAGGGATTTCTTACTTTCTGGTGAGCAATCCACTATAAAATATTAATATACAATGTACATTAACACCCAAGTGTTTGGAGTCTTGCTCTAAGCACAAAGCGGAGAACACCAATATGGGGTTCTGCCACCTATAACCAGAATCAAATTTTTGCTACAGATTCTCTGATTCTTTCTGGCATTCAAGCTAGCTCTCCCCTACCAATACTGAGGCTGGGCAGCAGGCACTGGAGGAGCGCTAGGGGCAGGCCATGCCAGGTAAGGGGAACAAGGGAGAGACATGTAGTATCTGTCCCCTGCTCTGGGGCTGTCCAGAGCCAAAGGATGGCTGGGGGAGGCATGACTCCATCTTCTGGCCTTCGTTTGCTGTTCTGCAATGCCAGGTCTGTTACCCAGAAAACCTCCCTCATCCATGACATGATCCTGGATGGGGTGCAGACCTGACATGTATTATGGAGACCTGGCTGGCCGAGGCTGCTGCTCCAACTCTTGCAGCCATGTGTCCAGCCAGATTTTCGTATGCACAGCAGCCAAAGGCTGGGGATCAGGGAGGGGGAGAGGCTGTTATCTACCAAGAGTCCTTGGTCTTCACCAGACCCCCTCTCCAGGAGACCAAGATTGCTGAGTGCATGTACTGGAGGTTGGGCCCGAAAGGCAGTCTGGGGATTCTGCTCGTGTACCATCCACCCCGCTGCACGACTGACTCCCTGGAGGAGGTGCTTGAGGTGGTCTCTGATCTGTGTGTGCAGTCCCCTAACTTATTGGTGTTGGGGGACTTCAACGTACACTCAGAGGCCATCCTCACAGGAGCACCTCGGGACTTCATGGAGACCATGGCTTCCTGGGAGCTGCACCATATTCTAACTGGGCCCACCCATGTAGCCGGTCATGCACTAGACCTTGTGTTTGTTTCTGGAGAAGCGGGGAGTGATCTGGAAGTCGGGGGTATATCCACCACGCCCTTGTCATGGTCAGATCACTATCTGGTGACGTTAGACTTCTCAGTTCCACAACCCCTCCGCAGGGGTGGAGGACCCATTAAAATGGTCCGCCCCAGGCGTCTTACGGATCTGAATAGATTCCTGAACGCGCTTGAGGATTCTCTGGGGCACGCCAACGGCCACTCGGTCGAGACTCTGGTGGGTGGCTGGAATGCCGCAATCACTGGGGCATTAGATCGGGTGGCTCCGAAACGTCCTCTCCCCCTGAACAGGGCTCAGACTGCACCATGGTTCAATCCGCAGTTACGAGCTCTGAAACAGGAGGTGAGACGGCTAGAGCACCAGTGGCGGAAGTCTCGCTCCAAACTTAGTCACGGGCTAAGAGCTGTATCTTCAGCGTATCACGTGGCGGTGAAGGCAGCAAAAAAGGAATATTATGCTGCCTCTATCACGTCTGCAGAGTGCTGTCCCAGGAGGCTGTTCCAAGTGGTCCGCGGTCCTGTGGCTCCGGAACCACTGGAGCATTCTAAGGCCTCCTGTGAGGCCTTGGCAACGCACTTTGCAGATAAAATTGATCTGATTAGGAGTGTTACGCTGCACGCTGTGGATACAGTTAGTGAGCAAGAGGCAGCCTGTGGCAAACCGGTTTTGTGGGATCGGTTCCAGCTTCTTCCTTCTGATGAAGTGGACAAGGTGCTTTCATCTGTAAGGCCGACCACCTGCTTACTTGATCCTTGAACATCTTGGCTCATTATGGGCTGCAGAGAGAGACTGGGTGAGGGGATCAGGGCGGTGGTGAACGCCTCCCTTGAGGAGGGAGTGATGCCATCAACCCTCAAGGAGGCAGTGATAAGACTGCTCTTAAAGAAGCCTTCCTTGGATCCCCAAGTTCTGAACAACTTTCACCCAGTCTCAAATCTGCCTTTTTGGGGCAAGGTGATTGAGCAGGTGGTGGCGATGCAGCTGAAGACACACTTGGAAGAAACTGATTATCTAGACCCATTTCAGTCAGGCTTCAGGCCTGGGCATGGGACAGAAATGGCCTTGGTCGCCTTGGTGGATTATATGAGGAGGGCTCTGGATAGGGGTGAATGCTCCTTCCTTGTTCTCCTCGACCTCTCAGCGGCTTTTGATACCATTCACCACGGTATCCTCCTGGACCGCCTGGAGGGGTTGGGCATTGGAGACACCGTATTGCGGTGGTTCCGGTCCTTCCTCTCCGGCAGGTACCAGAGGGTAGCACTGGGAGAGGAGGTTTCGGACCTGTGGCCGCTCACTTGTGGGGTGCCACAGGGTTCCATCCTCTCCCCGATGCTATTAAATATGTATGCGAAGCCGCTGGGGGCTATCATCAGGAGGTCTGGGGTGTGGTGTCATCATTATGCAGATAACACGCAGCTCTACCTCTCGTTTAAATCTTGGCTGTAGAATCCCTGTCCAAATGTCTGGAGACAGTGAGTAGCTAGATGGGGAGGAATAAGCTGAAGCTGAACCTTGACAAAACCGAGGTACCTTTGGTGGGAGACAAGAGGAGGCTGGGGGATGTTGACCTGGTGTTGAATGGGGTACGGCTACCCTTGAAAGACCAGGTCCGCAGCCTGGGGGTCATTTTGGACTCCCAGCTGTCCATGGAGGCTCAGGTGTCAGCTGTGAGCCAAACAGCACTGTATCAACTCCATATCCGCCTCTGATATGGCAGCTGCGCCCCTTCCTTCTCGACCATCTGCTCCCATCGGTAGTACATGCCCTGGTCTCCTCTCGTTTAGACTACTGTAATGCGCTCTACGTGGTGTTACCCTTGAAGACGGTTCGGAAACTGCAGCTGGGACAGAACGCAGCTGCTCGCCTGATTAAAGGCAGCCACCGGCGAGATCCCATCACTCCAGTGCTGAAGGAGTTTCACTGGTTACCAGTTGTTTTCTGGGCCAAATTCAAGGTGTTGGTTTTGACCTTTAAAACCATATATGGTTCCGACCCAGCCTATCTTAAGGAGCGCCTCCAGCAACCCTAGAGAGGCAGCTTAACGAGATCAGTCTCGGATGGCCTTCTCCAGGACAGCTAGACTGGTGGGGACGAGGGAGAGGGCCTTTTCTGTGGTGGCCCCCACTCTGTGGAACTCCCTCCCTAGGGAACTCTGCCATGCCCCCTCTTTAATGAGCTTCCGCCGTGCATTAAAAACGTGGTTGTTCAGGCAGGCATTTGGGGTGGGTTAGGGTATTTTAGAAAACGTTTTTATTGTAGAATTTTATTGTTTTAAACTGTTTTATTATATGCTGTACATCGCCCAGAGTGGCTGGGTGACCAGCCAGATGGGCGATTAATAAATTTAATAAATAAAATAAATAAAATACCATTCATTGATATATTACCTTGGCTGCTGTTTCTGCAACCTTTACCCTCAAGGCATCATCCCTTCTCCCCAAGGCCTCCCATTTCCTCATTTAACTGTAGGTGAAACTTCACATTCACTGTTTTGAGGCCCAAATGAAGGGTGTAATATTTTAGCCTGAGGAGTTAACCCTTTTAGCACAAGACAAGCTACAAAGAGATTGTGCAGTTTGACACGAGGGCAATGTTAAAATGAAGACGCATCCCTTTTCAGTGTGAGAAAAACCCTGATTATTTCAGGGAGGACAGTTAACAGCTCTTGAGACATGCAAGGAACTTACTGTGTGTGATGTGGATGAAGACAGCGCAGAGGCAGAAGAGAGGCTGCTCGGATGATTTGAGAGGGTACTGGGAGGAGAACAAATGCAAGGGTTAAGCTTCAAGCAGTCCGTTCACATCTGAGCATCCCATAAAAAGCTGGCATTTTTGGTTTGTCTCAACACAACACAAATCAGTTCAGGTGGTTGGGAACTATGTTGTGAGCAGGCTGATAGGTCCTCACCATTTCAAGAAAAACACCACAATTAGGTTTTGTGCACATCTTGCAACCTCAAGGCTAGTCTTGCAGGCTGGAAGCTTTGGCTGGTGCAATACTTGGCTAGTCCACACCTCCAAAGAGTTAGTCAGTCACCAGGACCATATAGCCCCAGTGTTCCAGTGTCCTAAGCACCTTCTTTTCCTTTGGCTTACCAGCACCAAACCAATTGGTGGGGTTTCTGTGTCATTGTCTGTGTCATTGTCTATCTTGAATTTTTGACAGGGGTGAGATGTGCGTGTGTCTGTCTGTATGTGTACACACACACGCACACACACGCACACACACGGAATAAAATAAATTAGAAACCCACATGGCCTAGTGCAAGTTAAGGAACCAAAACAGAGCTGGGGACTTGTCTCCCCACCCATAATACTCCTATTCACCACAAACCTCCTGCTATACCTGCTTAACTGGGAGAGTGAGCTGCTGGCCAAGTCATTTGACTGGGGCAAGCTGGGAACTGTTGCTGTATGTGATGGTGCCGAAGGCAGAAGCAAAGCAGTGGCAGCTGTGGTGCTAGGCAAGGAAGAGCCTTTGGCAGGTAGCGACGGAGGAGAGGTTTCTGTCTTAGATGTTGGAACTGATGAAGTAGCTGTAAGGTTGGAAAAAAGCTATTCAGAGAAGGGCCGCCACAGCACAACCAAGGCTGTGAACAGGATGGTGTGCATGAATAAAACAAGAAAGAAAGAGAGAAACATATCCAATCAACTGCGGCAATAAGGGGTTACAAAAGCATCAACAACTCTGTACTGTTCTTGATTATCCTTCCACACCGTGGGTTGTATCCAGTGCTAGTCTAACTTATGCCCCATTCATTTCAGTGGCTCTACACTGAATACAACCCAATGGATACAGTGACTCTACAGTGGATACAATGTCTTTATTTCTTCCAGTTGCCTGACAAGATTTGGGGGCTGTATATATCTATTTATCATTTATTTATTTAAAATATTTATTGGCCACCTTTCAGGGCAGAAGCCCTCCCAAGGTGGCTTACAACAATACATCTGCTCTTAAAAGTTACACCTCTACTATTCCATGTTCTCAGCTCCCTAATAATTACAGCTCCCTAATAACTACAGCTGTATATTCCAGCCATGTGCAAGTCCACCAGGAGACCTGGAAGCAAAAGAGATGTGGGAGATCCACGCACACATGCTACCAAACAGCCAGCAGACACAGTTTCCTCTATTGTTGCAAAGAAGTAAATAAAACTCTAAGGACAGACCATACAGATTTGCACAGGTTCAGCACAAAACAAGCAGCAAGGCCTTCCTAGACTTCAGTGAGAACTCAGCTACCTCATGTGATTCAGCAGTTCCTGGACTGTACCACTTCAGACTGCATGTGGGGAGACAATGTTTTGAGCGTTCCCTACATTAAGAACTAATATGTCTGGGAGAAGAATATTCAAGCAGTCTGAAGCATTGCAGTCCACCAACAGATACATCACAACTGTGTGTTTTGCTTCTAACAGTGTCAAGCAGAATTATTCTAATGTGCTAAAGGACAAATCTATGCTATTAAGGCATAATGTGTCTCATTAACAATTTGTTTTATACCCAGAAGTCTGGAAGTCTCATAAAAATTAATGTTAAGATCAAAGAGAGCTGCACTGAAAGATGAAAAAAAGAGAACCATTCATAGAACATAAATATCCAAGATGCCAACTATCCTCTTAATATTTCAAGTCCAGTTGTTCACCCAGACGATTACCTTCTCTGAAAGCCCCACCTCCTTACTGGGCAGCAAAATGGTCTGAGAATGGAGGCTCAGGTGCCCCACTGGCATTTCCTTGCTTGCCTTCCTGGTGGCTTACGCCGAGGAGGCACCTTTAGTTGGAACCCCCTCCCTGGCCCAAGACAGCTACAAAAATCTGAGGTGCCCAAGTGGTAGCTACAAGTACTGGAAGCTTTAAACATGTTTTCCATCCCTAGAATAGAGGTGGTACCAAAATGTTCCTTTCTGGGTTTTGAAATATTTTACCAGCCCTATTTTGCCAACACCAAACATATGCATCCGCACTGGGAGTTAGCAAAAAAGACTCAGACACAGGATCTTCCACAGCATACTGTATCAGATATGTGCTTGGAAATTGAACATCACAGTCTTTTCTTGCTACATTCCATGGGGCCAGCAGGTTGTTCCATCAGGAATCCCTTCCCCAAACAGCTTAGAAAGTAATGGCATCTGGCCCCATCACTTCCTGGCATACAGAAGGGGAAGAAATGGAAGCAGTGACAGATTTTACTTTCTTGGGCTCCAAGATCACCGCAGACGGTGACTGTAGCCATGAAATTAAAAGACGCTTGCTCCTTGGGAGGAAAGCTATGGCAAACCTAGACAGCATAGTAAGAAGCAGAGACATCACCTTGCCGACAAAGGTCCGTCTAATCAAAGCTATGGTTTTCCCAGTAGTAACGTATGGCTGTGAGAGCTGGACTATAAGGAAGGCTGAGCGCCGAAGAATTGATGCTTTCCAACTGTGGTGCTGGAGAAGACTCTTACGAGTCCCCTGGACTGCAAGGAGGTCAAATCAGTCCATCCTAAAGGAAATCAACCCTGAGTGCTCATTGGAAGGACAGAGACTGAAGCTGAAGCTCAAATATTTTGGCCACCTAATGCGAAGAGAAAACTCTCTGGAAAAGACCCTGATGCTGGGAAAGACTGAAGGCAAAAGGAGAAGGGGACGGCAGAGGATGAGATGGCGAGATAGCATCACCGATACAATGAATATGAACTTGAGCACGCTCCGGGAGAGAGCGCAGGACAGGAAGGCCTGGCGTGCTATGGTCCATGGGGTTACGAAGAGTCGGACACGACTGAACAACTGAACAACAACGACAACAACAACAACAACTAAGAATTAAATAAAAGGAAGCAACTGTTGGAATGAGCAAGGCACATCAGAGAGAACAATTAGACATCTCAATTGCTGACCCATGACGTCTGAAGGAAAACACTCTGTTCTGACAGTCTACTAGAGACTGACCTACTTCCTGCCAATATCCACCCAGAAGTGGCTCTTCTCAAGCAAAGGGGTGACTAGAAACCTTTAAGTAAAGGGCTATTCAGTGGGCAGCCAAAAAGGGCTTTGCTCTCTCATGACAATAGACCCAACATCCTTCCAATCTGAAGTCTGGAGCTTTAACTAGTTAACCAGCATCAGAGACCTGACACATTGTTTCGGGAGAGCCCATACGGCAATAACATTAGTACTGTATGCTTATAGAAGGAAGAGGGGCAGGGAACAATCTCTCTCAGCCTCGGACCTTTGAAAGCTACTGCCAGTCAGAGGAGAGAATGTCGGGCTTAATGGTCCCATGGTAAAGGCAGCCTCCCAGGTGAGTGACGTGCATTTGGCAACATGGGAAGCTGCCTTATTCAGTCAGACCATCGGTCCATCTAGCCCAGTATTGTCGACACTGACTGGCAGCAGCTGCTGCTTTCCAGGGTTTCAGGCAAGACTGCTTCCAGCCCTCCTGGAGATGCCAGAGCTTGAACCTGGGGCCTTCTGCATGCAAAACAGGGGGTCTGGCACTGACCCACAGCTCTTCCTTGTGGCTCTGCTTACCGACTGAGAGCAAAAGGTAAGCAAAGTACTGGGAAGGAGCAGGGGAATCCTAGCAATGGATGCAGTGGGGAAATGGAAACAAATCTCACACAGCTAGTGATTTGCCATCAGTCCTGAGTGAAAGCCCTGGCCCAGATGAGGAGAGCAAACATTTGAGAGTGATGCTTACTCTATTCTTTGGCAATATTATTTATTATATTTCTGTACCACCCAATAGCTAAATACATAGAATGCCAACTAGACTAGCTCCAGAACTGGCTCAGATACTCAGTGAAGATCACTTAGTGGTAGAGGCAGTCCTGTTAGTCAGGACTTATACACCGGATTACACTTACAGAGTCCTGAAAAATAAGCAGGAAACTGGCCCGACTCTTGGGACTGAATTCAATGCTGGTAAGGAAATGTAAACTGCCAGCACCCATCTGTACACCTGGTGGCAACCCTGTGACTGTTAAATGATTAGGCCTGCAAGAAAAAGCAGCACACCCGCTGCAAATACCCAACCCCACTACCACCATCCAAACAGAAAAGACAGGCAGTGATATAAACCCAGAGTACATAACAGCACAGCAAGGAAAAGCTATATTTCCATCCATAGCAAAGGTTTTATGAACTTACTGTCAAGGGCTGGCTGCGTAAGAACACTGCTGTGTCCATTCTGAAAGTCAAGGTAAAATATTAGTGACTCGGCTTCCCAAAAGGTGAAATTAAAAATATAACAAGGCAACCTTGTACATTTACCAAGATTCTTCTCAAAAATCTCTTAATACAATCTCAGCTAATGCAGCAGTAAAGGAATTCAGTTCAGCTCATGTAACTATTTGTGCTCACACCCAGGGACAGTATGAAAGTACCATATAAGGGATGTACAGTAAGGGAAACATTCCACTAACTCAAAGCACTCAGTGGCACATTGAGGGCAGTTGAACTAAAACATGTGGAAAGATTTTAGCACTGTTATGTTATCGTTTTAAATCCAATTTTAAGTGAATACACTTTTTCCATTCACTATTATTAACTGTAAGTCTATGCAAAGGAGCAAGTGAAAAAATAATAGAACCATAGCTGGCTACCGATGATCCACGTCCCCACCCCAAATCAAGGCCAGGCAGGCAAATGTCTGGCACTTGGCCCTATATTCAGATGGGTTTTTCCTCCTTGTCATAGCCAAGGCTGAAGGTGCATCCTACTATGAGGACTACAGGAGAGGGGGAAGGCAAATACTTCAAGACACAAGAAGGGCCATTGCTAGGCAAAACTTCCTCCTTAAGCAGATCACTCTGAAGCAATCACTTCACTTGCTCTGAAGTAAGAAGCAAGAAAGGTGGGGAAAAGGAAAACCAAAATGATTGAGGGGCGGCAGCAACTCCCCTACAAGGAGAGGTTACAATGACTGGGATTGTTTAGCTTAGAGGTCGTCAAAATTATGCATGGTGTGGAGAGAGCAGACAGGGAGACATTTTTCACCCTCCTAATAGAAGAACCCCAATGGGGTCACCCAATGAAGCTGATTGGTGGGTGATTCAGGACAGATCAGAGGAAGTTCTTCACACATCACAGAATTAAACTATGGAATTCACTACCACAAGATGTAGCAATGGCCACCAATTTGGACGGCTTTAAAAGGGCATTAGATAAATTCATGGAAGAGAAGGCTATCAATGGCTACTATTAGTCATGATGGCTATATGCTACCTCCAGTCAGTATGCCTCTGTATACCTGTAGTTGGGGAACACAAGCAGGAGGGTGCTATTGCACTCATGTCCTGCTTGTGGACTTCCCATTGGGGCATCTGGTTGGCCAATGTGTGAACAGAATGGTGGACTAGAGGGACCCTTGGTCTGATCCAGCATGGCTCTTCTTATGTTCTTAATCAAGGGAGGATACTCTAAACCAGGAGTGACAACCCTTTTGGCCTCAAAGACTGTGTTCAGTGTCAGCAGGGGGACCATTGTCCACATACATACATATAAAATGCATGCCATATTACCATCCTCATTCGAGACCAGGGCAGCAATTTCCCATGGCTTTCCAAACATTCCCTCCACTTTCACCATACGTCCCCATTTCCAATCAAGTGGTGTTATAAGTTACAGCGATTTTAACAGACAAACTGATCAATACTTCAGCCAAGGGTATCTGAAGTTAACAACAGAGTCTCGGACTCAGTGAGCAATGCATGCAGATTAGATATTAATTTGTACAGCAAATTACCCCGTATGGCAATTATCATCCCCACCACCGCCCCAGCAAGCCCTACCATGGCGATTTTGCATCACTGATGCTTTGCAAAGCCAACTACTCACTGTGACAACAGCTGGGGCCGGTTCTGACAGAGGCACGGAACTTTGGTATGTTATCCTGCTATGCACAGAGGCCTGGTCGTAGGAGGAAGTGGTTGTTACAGGACTGGTGCTCTGGGAAGAGCAGCTTAGGCTGGCAGAAGTGATGGCGGTGGTGGTGTACGTGGACTCCTGTACTGTATTGGACATTGGCAAAGAGGTATTCAAAGGATCACTGAAAAAAGTAAAAGTCATTTATCGTCATGGTCAATGCCAATTCAGATATCGCCAGGCTCCCAACAAAGCTTATTTTTGAACTGGATGCGCAAAAACAGTTTGAACAGTTTAAAGGAAAGGCGCCTGGATGCTTCCACAACATAAAGACCAAGAGGCCTTACAATATGATCTCAGTCCTGCCCAAGGGCAAAGCCAAGCATTTGACGACACCTCGGAAGTGTGCTGTGCTGACACCACTTGTTTCCCATGACCCTGTGCCATCATTTCCAGGTCAAAAAAATTCCCTTTCACGTTCAAGAGAGGCCTAAGGAAGACCAGACAGAATTTTATAAAGACACAAAAGGTGTGGAGAGAGAAAATGTTTCTCTCTCCCCTTAGAACATTAGAACCCAATGAAATCTGGATCTGTCAGACTTGAGGTTACTGCCAAAGGGGAGTAAATTATATGCTGGAAGGACAGATAATGAAGCTGAAGCTCCAATATTTTGGCCACCTAATGCGAAGAGAAAACTCCCTGGAAAAGACCCTGATGCTGGGAAAGACTGAAGGCAAAAGGAGAAGGGGACGGCAGAGGATGAGATGGCTAGATAGCATCACGGATGCAATGAATATGAACTTGAGCACGCTCCGGGAGAGAGCGCAGGACAGGAAGGCCTGGCGTGCTATGGTCCATGGGGTCACGAAGAGTCGGACACGACTGAACGACTGAACAACAAGGATTTTATGGTTTTAATTTTGTATTTTGTGGTTTTAATTTTTGTGAACCACCCAGAGAGCTTTGGCTAGTGGACGGTATAGAAATTAAATGAAGTAAATAAATAAAATTAAAGAAATTCATGGAGAATAAGTCTATTCAGCGGCCAGGATAGCTAAACAGAACCTCCATGTACAGAGGCAGCAATGGATGCTCGAGAAAATCAACCAACCAACTAACCAACCAGGAGGGCTGATGCTTTTAACATCCTACTCTGTGGCCTTTCCCACAGCATCTGGCTAGCTGCTGTTTGTCACTGGCCAGCTAGACCTTGGGCCCAGCGCAGCAAGCCTCTTCTGGATGACTTAACTTTCCCGTTTTGCAAACCAAATTGTAATTCTAGTCAGGGAAGCCTCACAAGATATTTCCTTAATGCACGAATCTGCTTCATCAGTGTACCCTGAGCAACACACACTCTTGCACTGTACTTCATATAAGATGACTTTTCACTACATTAAGAACATCTTTAGGTAACAAAAATGTCAATGTTTGAGGCAGTGCGTGTGTGTGTTTGTGGGGGGGAGATGTAACTTTCCTATGTTCAGATACACGTGGTTCATATGCCACTCCAGTGCACCCTTCTTTATGGCACAGCTGTGTTTGGCAGTTGGAAGTATAAACCCAGACCTGTCACCTAATTCTTCACTCCTAGTCCAAATCCTCTGTAACACTCAATATGCAAGACTGCTAGCTAGCTAGAACAGATTTTATTTTTTTTTAGTTACTAAAGCTTATGTCAATAAAAAACCAGTCCCCTCTTGCGTTTTTACTCCCAAAAGAAGCTTCATCCTGTAGCAATGTCAGTCCCTGGTCCTACTGCTGTTAAGTAATAAATGAGGCTAGATGAAGTCAAACACAGAGATAGACTTGAGAGTTTATGTAATTAGGGAGTGATCTGATAGGAAAGACAGGACATTCACATGCATTTAACCCTCCTTTCAGACTGAATTTCTAGGTAGCTCTTCCCAGGCAGCATGAAGTAAGTTTCTTTGCTTTTAAAATCCTACTTCCAGAATTTTCTTATAGACAAGAAGTTCTGTTTCAGCCTGCAGGAGAATTATACCACAGAGCCCTGGAACCAGACACCTTTATCTTTAGGCATCTTTCTTGGCATAAAATCAAACCTGGCAAAAAGCAGCCCAGAGGACAGAAGTGGAACAGCGTACATACTTTACAGGCTTCGGGTACAGGATGTTGTTGGGTGTCTGGCTGGTGTTCTCATAGCTTGAAGCAGATCCAGACTCTGAGAGAGAAGGCTCCAACTCAAACTCGAGCGCTCCAAATTGCAAATTTAACCCCGGAACATCGGTAGATCCAGGCATCTCCACAGCGGAGGAAGGGATCTGAAAATTAAGATAATGTGTCATAACCTACAAGTTAGCACTGAAAAGAATAATTTATGCTAAGCAAATCCTGTTTTGCCAAGTGAGAGGCACAATATCTTTACTATTTTTTTCTGTTTTTTAAGACATGAATACCCTGTCTTTAAAAACTGGCTTCCAAAGCAGTTAATAAAAAAAGAAGAAAGTATAACAATTAAAATTCAATCTACAAAAAAATCCCTATGAGCAGAAAATAAACCAGCACTTAACAACAGAACAGCAAAAACTAGTAGGAAGAATAAAAGTGCATATTACCAATTAAAAACTCAAGAGGAAAAAAGTAGTCTCAACTTGGCACCTAAAAGTTAACAACATACATGCTATGTGAGTGTTCCTGGGGTAGGAACTCCACAGTTAGGAATTTCACATCACAGAAAAAGCTCTATCTCTAGCCACCGTCCACTTGGGGGCACTCAGAGCAGGGCGTCAAGACAAAATCTCAAAAAGAGCAGGCAGGTTCATGCAGGAACAGGAGAGCTTTCTGTGTCAAGCCATATAAAGCTTTTTGGGCCAAGACCTGCACTTTGTGCCAGGAATAAAACAATGGAACATTTAAAGCAGGGAAGTGACTTAAATACAGATCTAAGGAGGCCTTAGATTCTACAAAGGCATTTTATTTGCTGCCAATAAGGCATGTTATACAGTGGAAGTTATACAGATTCTGGCAAACAGAATCTTCATGCCATGGTGCAAGCAGTATTCACACTCCCACAAGCAGACTACATAGCCTTTTCTGGGCAGCTTTGTACAACAGCACTGGAAAAATATCAAGCTCCCATCTTCTAGACATCTTAAGAATTCCCAGATTTGCACACAGAATGCTATGAAGTGCCATGTTGCTCAAATTTACCCCTATCTCAAGCTACAGGACACCCAAGAAAGAAGTACCAGTGTGGATTCTTCAGTCTCTAAAACAATACCCCAGCGCAAGTACCTATATTGCACAACTGTGTGAAATTTGGGTATATCTGAGGCATGTTTCTACTGGTGAGGCTACAAGCTAAGGGCAAGCTTATTTTTAAAGCTATTTTGGTTCTGGTGTGTTACAGTAATAGAGAATAAAAGAGAAAATGTTAAAGATAGCCTTTTCTCCTAGCAGTAGCTTTTGTTGAAATTGTTATTGTAAACATTTTTTCATGCATACACACATTTAATTAATTGGTTAGGAGGCAGATAATTCCAATAACCTCTTTTTATTGGTTGTCAATTTCCGCCTATGCCCAGATTATCAGTCTGCCGAAGGCACGGCTATCATTGTTAGCCCCCCGCGGCGTAACTCACCTTAGAAGCTGGGGGTATCCTGCGTTTCTGCGGCTTGATCTGTTTCTGATGCGCTTGATGGGCAGGCGTTACCTGGCTATCCGGAGACAAGCTGGGGAGCTGCAGTATTTTGTGGGCAGCCAAAGAGCTGTCCACCAGTGATGGCTCCCGCACTTTTTGTGGAGCAAAGGATTCCAGTCCAGGAGGTGGGGCAGGGGCTGCCAGTGTCTGCTGCTGCTGCTGCCGCTGTGTCAGTTGACTCAGAACTGGGGATGGTTCAGGCTGGGATTTGAAGTCTAGGCATTGTTAGCAAGGAAGTGGGGGGTGGGGTGGGGGTAAGGGGAGAGAAATGGAACAAGATCATCAACCCTTGCTCCAGCAATTTTAGCACTTTCTTACAGAGTCAGCAAATTTCATTACACAGCAAAGAAGTTGTCATTGTTTTCCCATTTTTACCTGTTTCAATGATGAGCTCGCTGAACACTTACCGAACTGACTGAGGATAGAAGGCTGTGAAACGGAAGGTTTGACATCCCAGGATGATGTCGTGGTCGTGGAAACAGGGGAGCTCGTACTGAGAGAACTCTGTGAGGTGAACTGGCCCAAACCCGGAGATTTCAGCTGCTCTAAAATCTGAGATCCAGTGGAGCTGGCTAATTTTGAAGAACCAAGCTCTCCAAATCCAGAACAGAGGACTGAAGACTACACAGAAGGAAGGAAAAAAACACATGGTTGATAAATTACATACAAATTGTATATACCGTCAGGGCCAGAAATATTGGAACAAGGATAACTGTTTTGGCAGTTGGCCTCAGTACACCACCACACTGAAGTTGAAAAGGAACACATCCAGATGGGAGTGAAGTCAGGACTTTCAGCTGTAATTCAAGGGGTTTAACAAAAGTGGGGCACTAACCATTCAGGAAGGACAGCCAGTGGCATACACACACCTCCATCATTGGTGGCTCATAAGTAATGGAATGACTGGCTGACAAGCAGCTGCTTGGCCAGTGGTGGCCTGTTTCCTGGGCACCCCATGACCAATCAAACAGAGAAAAGGCCTGGAGGTGGTTCTGAGTGTTACATTTGCATTTGGTAGGTGTTCACTGGAACCCCCAACATGAGGTCCAAAGAGGTGTCCATGCGAGTGAAGGAGGCCATCATTAGGCTGAGGAAACAACATAAACCCATCAAAGAGATAGCAAAAACAGTGGGAGCGGCCAACACAACAGTTTGGAACATCCTGAAAAAGAAGGAATTAACTGGCAAGCTCAGCAACAGCAAAAGGCCTGGCAGACCACAGAAGACAACTAAAGTGGATGACCGCAGAATTCTGCTCATGGTGAAGAGGAACCCTTTCACAACATCGAGCCAGGTCAAGAACGCTCTTGAGGAGGTAGGCATGTCATTGTCAACATCTACAGTCAAGAGACGGCTTTATGAATGTAAATACAGAGGCTTCACAACAAGGTGCAAACCACTGGTAACGCTCAAGAACAGACAGGCCGGATTAGTCTTTGCCAGCAAACACCTACAAAAGCCTGCCCAGTTCTGGAATAAGATTCTGTGGACTGATGAAACCAAGATTAACTTGTACCAGAGTGATGGGAAGAGAAAAGTATGGAGAAGGAAAGGAACAGCTCATGATCCAAAGCATACCACATCATCTGTCAAACATGGTGGAGGCAGTGTTATGGCATGGGCATATATGGCTACCAATGGAACCGGGTCACTGGTGTTTATTGATGACCTGACTGCTGATCAAAGCAGCAGGACAAATTCTGAAGTGTACAGGGCTATACTTTCTGCTCAGATTCAGCTGAATGCTGCCAAACTGATATGACGCTACTTCATATTGCAGATGGATAATGACCCAAAACAGACAGCAAAAGCTACCCAAGAGTTTCTCAAGGCAAAGAAGGGGGATGTTCTTCAGTGGCCAAGTCAGTCACCTAATCTCACCCCAATAGAGCGAGCTTTTCACTTACTGAAGAAAAGACTGAAGGCAGAAACACCCACAAACAAGCAGCGGCTAAAGGCAGCTGCAGTAAAGGCCTGACAAAGCATCTCGAGGGAGGAAACTCAGCACTGGGTCATGTCCATGGGTTCCAGATTTCAGGCAGTCACTGACTGCAAAGGATTTTCATCCAGGTATTAAAGGCGATCCTTAAGCTTAAAATGATGTTGGTTTGTTCCATTACTTATGAGCCACCAACGATGGGGGGAGGTGTATGCCACTGGCTGTACTTCCTGAATGGTTAGCGCCCCACTTTTGTCAAACCCCTTGAATTACAGCTGAAAGTCCTGACTTCGCTCCCATCTGGGTGTGTTTCCTTTCAACTTCAATGTGGTGGTGTACAGAGGCCAACTGGCAAAACAGTTATCCTTGTTCCAATATTTCTGGCCCTGACTGCATTTGGTTATTATACTTTAGATTATAAAGGTAAAAAAAAAGGTAAGGTGCCCCCAACCAGTCGTGTCCGACTCTAGGGTGTGGTGCTCATCTCCATTTCTAAGCCAAAGAGCCAGCACTATCTGAAGACACTTCCGTTGTCATGTATCTTCAGCCTATCACGTGGAGGTTAAGGCAGCAAAAAAGGAATATTATGCTGCCTCTATCGCGTCTGCAGAGTGCTGTCCCAGGAGGCTGTTCCAAGTGGTCCGGAGCCTGGTCGGTCCTCTGGCTCCTGAACCACTGGAGCATTCTAAGGCCTCCTGTGAGGCCTTGGCAAGGCACTTTGCAGATAAAATTGATCAGATTAGGTGTGTTACTCTGCACGCTGTGGATACAGTTAGTGAGCAAGAGGCAGCTTGTGGCAAACCGGTTTTGTGGGATCGGTTCCAGCTTCTTCCTTCTGATGAAGTGGACAAGGTGCTTTCATCTGTAAGGCCGACCACCTGCTTACTTGATCCTTGAACATCTTGGCTCATTATGGGCTGTAGAGAGAGACTGGGTGAGGGGATCAGGGCGGTGGTGAACGCCTCCCTTGAGGAGGGAGTGATGCCATCAGCCTTCAAGGAGACAGTGATAAGACCGCTTTTAAAGAAGCCCTCCTTGGATCCCCAAGTTCTGAACAACTTTCACCCAGTCTCAAATCTGCCATTTTTGGGGCAAGGTGATTGAGCGGGGGGGGGGGGGTGATGCAGTTGAAGGCACACTTGGAAGAAACTGATTATCTAGACCCATTTCAGTCGGGCTTCAGACTTCGGCATGGGACAGAAACGGCCTTGGTCACCTTGGTGGATGATATGAGGAGGGCTCTGGATAGGGGTGAATGCTCCTTCCTTGTTCTCCTCAACCTCTCAGCGGCTTTTGATACCGTTGACCACGGTATCCTCCTGGACCGCCTGGAGGGGTTGGGCATTGGAGACACCGTACTGCGGTGGTTCCGGTCCTTCCTCTCCGGCAGGTACCAGAGGGTAGCACTGGGAGAGGAGGTTTCGGACCCATGGCCACTCACTTGTGGGGTGCCACAGGGTTCCATCCTCTCCCCAATGCTATTTGATATGTATGTGAAGCCGCTGGGGGCTATCATCAGGAGGTTTGGGGTGCGGTGTCATCAATACGTGGATGACACACAGCTCTACCACGCATTCAAATCTTCACCAAGGTTGGCCACAGAATCCCTGTCCAAATGTCTGGAGACGGTGAGTGGCTGGATGGGGAGGAATAGGCTGAAGCTGAACCCTGACAAGACAGAGGTACTTTTGGTGGGAGACAAGAGGAGACAAGAGGAGGCTGGGGGATGTTGACCTGGTGTTGAATGGTGTACGGCTACCCTTGAAAGACCAGGTCCGCAGCCTGCGGGTCATTTTGGACTCCCAGCTGTCCATGGAGGCTCAGGTGTCAGCTGTGAGCCGGACAGCGCTGTATCAACTCCATCTGATACGGCGGCTGCACCCCTTCTTTCCCGACCATCTGCTCCCATCGGTAGTACATGCCCTGGTCTCCTCTCGTTTAGACTACTGTAATGCTCTCTACATGGGGTTACCCTTGAAGACGGTTCAGAAGCTGCAGCTGGTACAGAACGCAGATCACATCACTCCAGTGCTGAAGGAGTTGCACTGGTTACCAGTTGTTTTCCGGGCCAAATTCAAGGTGTTGGTTTTGACCTTTAAAACCCTATATGGTTCCGGCCCAGCCTATCTTAAAGAGCGCCTCCAGCAGCACCAGACAGGCCGCTTAACAAGATCAGCCTCGGATGGCCTTCCCTCTGTCCCATCAGCCAGGACAGCTAGACTGGTTGGGATGAGGGAGAGGGCCTTTTCTGTGGTGGCCCCCACTCTGTGGAACTCCCTCCCTAGGGAATTCCGCCATGCCCCCTCTTTAATGAGCTTCTGTCGTGCATTAAAAACGTGGTTGTTCAGGCAGGCATTTGGGGTGGTTTAGGGTATTTTAGAAAATGTTTTTACTGTAGAATTTTATTGTTTTAAACTGTTTTATTGTATGCTGTACATCGCCCAGAGTGGCTGGGTGACCAGCCAGATGGGCGATTAATAAATTTAATAATAAATAAATAAAATAAATAAAATGTGGCCGGCATGACTGAACACTGAGGTGCATGGGTTACCTTTCCCGCCAAAGCGGTACCTATTTATCTACTTGCAATTTCTTGCTTTCGAACTGCTAGGTTGGCAGGAGCTGGGACTGAAGACGGGAGCTCACTCCGTCACTCCGTCACACGGCACTCGGGTCTCGAACTGCTGTCCTGCCGACCTTCCGGTCTGCAGTTCAGCGTCTTAACCACTAAGCCACCGCGGCCCCTCACATTTTAGATTATAGTACAATATAAATTATTATTATTATAATTTACAATATAAATTATTATTATTATTATTAAATTATAGATTATAGTACAATATAAATAGTACATATAATATTCAGTAAGTGATAAATACAAATATCTAGGGGTAATCATCTGGATAATTCATGGATTAAATTCAAATTAAAAGTGATGAAAGTTCAGCTGAGTTGGAGGCTACAGATGGAGATTTCTAATGACTGGGTCAACTCCAAGTTTTTGACCCAGTCATTAGAAAACTCCAACTGTAGCCTCCAGCTCAGTTGAACCTTCATCTTTTTCTTAATCTTGTCTCTCATTTGCAAGAATTCAGATAAGACCATTCCTACCTTTCAAACTACTGCCTGGGTCCTTTAAAACTTCTATCACGTGTATGTAGCCTTTGTGCCTGGGGCCATAGTTTCATCTGCTCAGAGCAGTGGCAGACATGGGAAGGAAGCTCCCATGTAATGAAACCACCACCATGTTAATGGATTTACATTCAGGTTGCTTGAACACAACTTACATGGTTGGAAAACAGGAGAGAAAGGGAGTCATGTCAATAAAAATTTAAACCTGATATGAAGGTTGGAGGGGATCCAAAGTTGGGGGGGGTATTTATTTAATGCATTCTTCACCACCTTTCAAGACTGCAGTCTTCCTAAGGTGGCTCACAATATTCTATATCAATATAAGTTCATGAAATTATAAATTAATTTTAAAACCAATTTAAAATAAACCTTTAACAAAAGCAGCATGTATAATAAAAACTTTCCATTAATAGCCAAAGAAATAAGTTAGTTTTTAAACCCTCATAAAAACAGCATCAGATGGAGCCAGCCATATATCTCTTGGGAGGGAGTTCCCCAGAGCAGAGGCCACCATGGAGAAGGCCCTCTCTCTAGTACCCACCAACGGTACAGATCGTAATGGAGGATCCAGTGTGCAAGGCCTTCAATGTCAATCTTAACACACAGGCAGGTTCATAAGGGTGTAGGTGGTCCAAGTAACCTGGACCCAAACTCTTTAAGGCTTTAAAGGGTCAAAAACAGCACTTTAAAATGGGCCTGTAAACACATCAGCAAGCAGTGCAGCTGGATCAGAATTGGTGTAATATGATCCAACTGTCTAGTCCAACCAAGGACTTGAGGGGCCGCATTGTGCATGAGCTGAAGTTCCCAAGTCGTCTTCAAAGGCGGTCCCACACAGAGCACATTACAGTAGTCAAGTCTGCATGTAACTAGAGCATGCGTAACGGAGACTAGGTCTGCTTTCCCTAGATAAAATCACACCTGATGTACCAAAGTTTGTAAAAAGCACTCCTTGCTACTGCTACCATTTGTACTTCCACAGACAGTGACAAACCCAGAAACAACCCTGAGCTACAAACGTGAACCTTCAGGGCGCCCAACACCAGATGAATCCCTCTTTCCAAATCAACAGATTTCCCCACCCACAGAACCTCCTTCTTGTCTGGATTAAGCTTCAGCTTGTTCATCCCCAAACTGCCTCCAAATACCTATTCATAGCATAATGGGATGGCATAACAGAATGAAGAAAAGGTGCAGTAAAAGGCTTTTTAGGAAATGTTTTCTGCAGTACAAAATGTATGTTCTTTTGAATCTACTCCTTCTGAACTTTTGGCTTAATTATAGGGCTGCCAGTAGACAAAAGAAATCTTAAGCTAACCATATGGGTTTCAATCAACTAATCAAGTAAATCCGCATATTAATAACAGTTCTTAAGAGAAAAGCATAGCTTTTTAACACATGAATATGGCACAACAGGCACCACCTCAGACGAGGCTTCCATCCCTGTAAAAGAGAGGAGCTATTAGTGACTACTAGTCATGATGGCTATGTATTACCTCCAGTACCAGAAGCACTATCCAGTTGCTGGAGAACACAAGTAGGAGGGTGCTATGGCACTCATGTCCTGCTTGTGAGCTTCCATAGGCATCTGGTTGGCCACTGTGCAAACAGAATGCTGGATTAAATACGCCCCGATCTGATGCAGCATGGCTCTTCTTATGATCTAAGTCAAGGGTGGCAATGCACAGCCCCCACCCTGGGGCCATTGCTGTGATAAACCACTCCAGAGATTAACTAAAAACAAATTTTATTTATTTATTTATTTATTTCATTTCTATACTGCCCAATAGCCGAAGCTCTCTGGGCAGTTCACAAAAATTAGCTTTTCAAGGTTTTTACTGGGGGGGGAGGGGGGTTGCCACCACAGTGGCAAGGGTGTGGCCCCTAGGAGTTGGGGGGTTGGCCTCTGAAACTCCTGAAGTTGCCTATCCCTGTTCTAAGAGATCCCTGCCACCCATTTTAACAGCGAATATTTAAACATAATTACTTTTTAAACATCTGCTGTCTGAGAAATCAGGTTATCTTTTAAAGAGATTGATAACAACAACTGACACTGCAGCCCTTTTTACTTACTTATGCTAAAAGCACTATGGAGAACAATGTAAACTCATTGCTCCTAACATGACCTACCTTTTCCACAAAGACTTTGGCTTAAACCTTTAGTGCTCACCTTCCACAGAAACTAAGCTTAAGCATAGGCAACCACACTAGAGCATATGCTTATCCTTTTACCCTTTCCCCGCCCTCTGTTATCTTCTCCTTTGTCAAAATTTGGTTCGTAAACTCCTTGGGTCTTATGTTTTTTTTTTTTGCTTATATTACTCTTTTTGTTGATGTCACTCTTTTGACAAAAGTTTAGAAGGGGATAAATACTCTGATGCTATATACATCAAGGATGTAGTAGCAATTGTAGGAGCAGTAGGAGCAGCAAACGTATCATAAAGAGAGGGTAATGCGCCTGAACATATTCTTCATTTGGATAAGTAGACACCTATCCATACTAGCAAAGCAATTTTTACAAGACTAGAAGACTCAGGAATAGTTGATTTCCACATGCAGCAGTCAGATATGTGCTTGGAAAAAAATACCACATCACAGTCTTCTGTCCTGGAACTGCTCAACCTGCTTTATTTTAATTATTATGCACAAGTGTGATCTGCTCTCCTCTCAAGAATCAATACAAGTATGTCACTTCAGCCGTTGACAGGGAACAAGCCAGTAAGCCAGAGATGGGCTCTCCAAGCAAGACTGCAAACACAAAGGCTATCCTTTGCAAGGACAGCCTCACTTCTGCATGCCCATCGTATTTCACAACCATCTAATTTCACTTTTGCAAATGGAGAGGAAAGACAGCAAACATTATTCAGTGCACAGGACTGCTCAGCATTTTAATAACCAAAAGCGTGACATTACCAGGGCCTGTGGAGAATAGGAGTTCACAGCGCTCGTGTTGCTTGCTCCCAAGGCCAGCTGAGAGTTGTGCTGGGAATTTGTGAAGACCAAAGCCTGCCCAAAGCCTTGCTGCTGGGGAGTCTCATAGGAGTTGGCCTCCGTTTCTTGGCCAGAAGTCCCAGGCTTCTGAAGCAGCGTCACCAGGTCAACACTACAACACAGAAAATTGAGGAGAGGATGTCAAGTCCCACAGGAAGGGGGGGGCAGAGTTGGAGAGGACTCAAAGTGTATCCAGTAGTCCCTACTCAATGCTGTTAAGATACTTGAAGCATCCCTGACAAGTGCCTCTCCAACCTTCTTTGACAGTCTCCAAAGAGATTCTATAACTTTCCAAGGTTAGCCTTTGATTAGAAATGCTCCCTATTGTTTCACTTTACCTAGATTAAGAGACACTAAAAATGTGAAAGCAAGGCAGGCAATCTGTTTAGCAATGAAAGCCCTCTCAGAAAAATATGAGAGAAGCAGAATTTGAATATTTTGAGTGTGTAAATTAACCTAAGTTGCAAAACATTTTCACAAACTTGACTGGTGCCAAACTACAGTATTGGGACTTCTTCAAAAATCCTATTGTTATGACATATGAAAAGCATAAGCCAGTCAATCTTCGAGAGAAGAAGCTGGAATTCTTGAGACTGCACTACACTGAAACAACAAATATAGTGCAATCAAGTAATCAGCCTACTTCTTTTGCATGATGTACTGTTCTTCCAAAACTTAGCTTTTCAAAGAATTCAGAATTTAAAAAAACAAAACAAAACCCGGAGCTCTGCCATTCAGTGGTGGAAGGCTGGCCACAGAGACTGGGAGAGGGAGAATTGTAGGCACCAAAAAATAGCAGCCATGAAGGAAGAACAAGAAAATCACATGCCCCTGATCTCTGGACACTCTGTTCCACACTGCTTTTTCAGATAGAAATGCAGCAGGCTGCTGGAGGAGGGGCTGTTCTATCTTCAGGTAGCCTGATTATTCGCCTGGGTGAAATTCCTGGTCACCATGGCGACCAGGCAAAAAAAGGGGGGTGGGATATAAGGATAAGGAGGGTAAAAAGAGAGAGCCAAGTTTTAAAACAAAATCTAAGTCAATTGATTGTACAATAATTAACTAATCCATCATCTCAGTTAAACAAACATCCTTATTTGATTTATGCCAATCATTTAAAACAAAATCCAATAGTCTAATTTTCATGCAAAACAAAACTATCACCAATAAAAGAGAATTAGATCAATATGTATCTATTTAGAAACAAGCTATGCCTAGATATTAGCAAGCAAGACAAAAACACACACCCTTTAATCCTCTGGGCCTCTCTCAGACACACCGAATAGCTGTATCAAAGGGACATACAGTACCTCTCATGTGGCGTTCCTGCTCATGTTCTGCAGCTACTCTTTGGCCTGTAAGAGGTTTATTAGCGGAAGCCATAAGGAAAAAAAGGCACCTAGTAGTGCCTTAGCAAGATCAGCCCTGCTTGCCGCCCAGAGAGCTTCGGCTATTGGGCGGTATAGAAATGAAATAAATAAATAAATAAAATAAATTGCCACTGTTAATGAAGTCTACAGATCAAATGATTAACAAGCCAGGAATGCCCTAGTGTAGTAGGTCTAGCACACAACCAGATCATGTCACCAACAGAAAAATCAACAGTCCTCTCAAGATCCAAGGGAGATTCATATTTCTCCCAGGTAAGCTATGTTTGAACAGGTCTTAGGTTCTAAAAAGAAGCTAACAAATTCCAATCTGAAATGACAGTCTTCGTGGACACAATTACAGCAACGACTTATAAAGTTGCACTTCAAAGCTGCAAACTAGATGAAGAGGTGTGTTTGTGTATGGATAGATTAAAAGACAGTGAGACAGAAAGACAGAAATATATGAAAGGCTTCATTCCATTCTCCTCCCCCCTTAAACTTGCAAACCCAGTGGTCTCCTGCCTCAGAATGGGTGCCTTGTTTTTGCCCATAGCTTCCATCTACATATCCTGTCACAGAAACTCTTATAACTGGCTATCATTTTTATGTCCCAAGCCCCATGCATTTACAGGAAGAGCTGGAAGAGGACAGAACTGAAACATTTTCAGTGAGAGCCATAGGAGTTCTTAATACAAGCCCACAGAATAAAACACCTGTACCACTCCTGTGGCATGAGGAGTTAATCAGTCTGCAAGTAGAAAAGCTCACAGGCATCAGCCCTGCTTTGTTTCATATGTAATTTATTTCTGAGAATTGTTGCAGGCTTCTTTTAAAATGATATTATATTTCCATTACTTTAGCAGCCCCCCCCCCCCACACACACACAGCATTAATATGTTGTGAGAATGGCTTCTCCAGATGTAGAATAGAAGGGGCACAGGGAGATATACCTTTGGCCAGGAGCAACATGGTTCTCAGCTGGAACCGATGAAGCAGTGAAGACCTTTGTTTCCGAAAGCTGAGAAAAATGGAAGTGGGGAGAGAAATTATGTATTAGCTACATTTTTTTTTCAGGAGAGAACATTCATAGAGAAGTACAAGAACAGCCATGTTGAGTGAGACCAAATAGTCCATCTAGCTTGCCCCAAACTATGGCCAGTACAAAATGGTTCCATGAGAGAAACAGTAACATAATGCAGTAATTTTCAGGCCGGACTGTAAATCAGTCTCCCTGCTCCGGGCTTATAGAGCTGGCCCTGAACAGGAGTGGGAGACCACCTGGGAACCAAAGACAAGCTACTTTGAGATCCTCAGAGGAAGGGGTAGGTATAAAGGCTCTGTCTGGCAGTAGCCTTCCAGGATCTTAAAAGGAACTGAACTTCCACCTAACTGGTAGATGCCAGAGATTGAACCTGAGACCTTCTCCCTTCCCTCTCAATATGGATCACTTCAAGAACTTGTGTGTGCTTGTTGCACAAGGGCCATGCTAATTTTCTTTTATTGTTGCAACATAGTATGTGTGCCACCAAAGCATGCACAATCAAGACACACGCTGGCAGAAGAAAGAAGAGTTTGTACCTCCAACAGAAACTCTGTACCCTCTCTTCTAGGGGAGGACCCAACTCACACACGGTGAACCACTGACATAAGTTTTAAGGAGGACACGAAGTTGGAGGATGTTGCATATGCAAGTCTGTGCTATAGCTCATCTCTTGAGCTCTAAAACATTTTTGACTCATCACTGCACTAGAAAATGTAATGAAACTTCAGTAGAAGTCCACAACAAGCTTCCTAGCCCACCAAATTTTCTGATTACTATGTACTTCTGATACAGCTGTTTTGTACTGCACTCCTAGGGTTGCAAAAGACTTCCATTATGGCAGTCAGGAAAAGGCAATGCAGGTCAAGAAAGCATCCCTCAAAGATGTGATATTTCAAGATCGTTTTCATGCCCAGGTAACCCAGAGGGAACAACTGTGGGTCAGTGGCCTGTATTGATAAACTTGTCAAGCAAGTTACAGCCAGCCACAAAACAAGAAAGGGTGGGAAAGTCTCTGCTCCAAAAGAAGATCAGCTAACACATCAGCCTAGAGACTGCGCTCTCCTTGCAGCCAGAATTGACAGTGAGGAATGGTAAACAGGCTACCACTTGGGACAGCCTGCTGAGGACTGTGGCATTTATTAGACCACATGATGTGCCCAGCAGCTGAAACAGTTTTTGTTACACAGAGACCAACGAGGTTTCTGGGAAGCAATTTAATCCTCTTCTGAGTAGCTGTCAGGGAGAACCCAATCGTGGCATAACAGCAAAACACCACCAAAAAACCCCACACTGGCATAATAGCAAGTTCCTTGAAACAAACAGCTGACAAACGGTGGTTGCCAGTTGCTCTGTGACAGTCACATTACCACGCTTACCCCCTTTAGCATCTGTTCAGAAACAACCTCAGGCCTAGGCTATTGCTTAGAATGTTAGTCATTCACCTAACATACAAGATATTGTAACAGAGCTATCTCTGATACCAGATGCTGAGGAAGAACAGTGAGCACTGAGAGCCAGTGTGGTGTGGTGGCAAGAGTGTTGGACTAGGAGCTGGGAGATCCGGGTTCTAGTCCCCACTCGGCCATGGAAGCTCACTGGGTGACTTTGGGCCAGTCACAGACTCTCAGCCCAACCCACCTCACAGGGTTGTTGTTGTGAGGATAAAATGGAGAGGAGGAGGATAATGTAAGCCGCCTTGGGTTCCTTGCAAGAGGAAAAAAGGCGGGGTATAAATGCAATCAATCAATCAATAAGTGAAGAACTGTCAATTTCATTCACTGCTTGTGAACTTCTGTCTGTTGGAAGCAGAAGGCCCAACTAGATGGGTTGGGCTCAGATTAGTGCAAAAATATTTCACTTCCAGCTACCAATTCCATGTTGTAGGTGGTATGCATATGGAAGTTGGCAAATACAGGGAGGTAGTGGGCTAGGGAGCCTCCCTTACCTAGGGAGGTGGTGAGCTTTCCCACACTGGAGGCATTCAAGATGAAGCTGAACAGCCACTTGTCAGGGATGCTTTGGCCTGGATTCCTGCATTGAGGAGGGGGTTGGCCTCCATGGTCTTATAGGCCCCTTCCAACCCTACTATTCTATGATTCTATGACTATTCTATGAAATCACTGGGGACCTGCACACTCACATTCTGCAGATGGAGCAAATAAGTCCCACTGAAGTCAATGGGGCTACTCATGAGTGAATCTGTATAGTTGTGCCTTTACTATAAAGGCCCCCATCAGACTTGGGATATTACTCAGACATATCTATTCAAAGAATCTTTGCTGTATGGGTAGATGAGATCTGTCTAGCCTGTGCAGCAAAGGTACTTGAAAAGTTACGTATGAACAATATCTCAAGACTAAAGTTAGCCATATTAAACAACGTCCAAGAAGTAGTAGCGTCCAGAAGACTGGAAAATGTTCTACGTAGCTCCTTCAGAAGGAAGTGGCACTGATCACAGAATGAACTGAACGTCCCTGCCTACCCAATAAATATATATAGACTTACATCTTCATTCCAGTCTTCAGCTGTCCATTCTTCTATTGAGTTCTTCCATGCTCCTGTAGCAATGGAGGAGAGAACAGACCAGCCATCAGCCCATAAAACCTGGTGCCACTGGAAATCCACATGGCTTAAAGAATCCAACTTTCAAGATACTAGTCAACAGACTTCTTGGGAAGGCTTTCAGCTATCAAAAAGCCAATCTCATCAGTATGTTAAATTATTTCCAACAAGTTAAGAAAAATAGATAAATTATTCAAATACCCATCCACTGAATAAGACAAACACCACCCCCTCATTAACACTGTCTTCCTTTCCAAACAGAGGAGCTTTTTTTTATGGACAGTATTTTGCTCATAGCTTCAGAACAACCCTACAACTGCCTCCAAACACTGATGGCAGCCACCAGATGACACTGCCACCATCAGCAGTACAGGGTGCTTCAGCATTCCACAGCAGACATGCAGGGAGGTAGAGCAGAGATTATGGTGCAGCGCCATCTATTTTTAATTTCATTTGAAAATGTCTATGCTACACTTCAGTAGACACTCAGGGCAACACAGTTTAAAAAAAGGTTTTTAAATGGTACATACACACACACACACACACACACACCAAGAATAGGCCATTCTGCACCACACAGTTCAATACAGTGTCCAGTATTCAGATAATGCATATAACTCCACTGCCACACAACCAGGACCCACCCACTGTCAACATCTTAGGAAGAGGACAGCCACCTTGCTGACTTTTTAAACATGAAGTGGGCAAATTAACATCCTGGGTCAGAGAGGAAGAGGCTAGGTTCAGTCCTCTGTGGTGGCACCCTGGTTCTGGAACACTGTCCTCAGAGAGTTTCAACTGCCATTGAGTATACTATCCTTTTAGATTTGTGACTGCTAACTCTGCTTTTTTATCTGGTTTATGCTGTCACTGGGCTTTACATAATTTGTTTTTATTTTATTTTGTTGTGTTTTTATTCTGCACTGTAAGCTGCTCTGGGAACCTTTGAGTTGAAGAGCAGGGTATTAAACATTTAAATAAACCATACATCAGGCAATGGGGACAACTGGTGAGCAAGCCCAATATACAGGTTTCACATAAAACAATGTATTTTACTTGTTTAAGCAGGATTTTACAATGACTGGAGGGAGGGCAGCTATGTTGTAGGTATAAAAAAATATATTTTTTTTAAAATAAAGACTCCAGACCAAGTTCTTCTACATATTCCTCAACACTACTGTGAAACTCCAAAATCTGGCAGCATGAAATATGGAGTATGAAATCATAAGATGAAAAGAGAACTACTTTCTTTACACTTTCAGACCATTAGCATCCCTTTCCATCATGCTTGCAAGTGTCATCCTGCCATCATGAAGACTAGAAACTTAAAAAATAACCAACAAAAATTTCAAGACTATCTGCAGACCTCACATTAATGTCTTGGGGAGCTTCATATGGCATCAGCAGCCACCCTAAGCTGATAACCCTACAATTCAACGTTCTTCAATTGGTTTGCAAGCCAGGTACACTTGCATGAAAACTCTTGTAAATTCAGTTTACTACTGAATTTGTGAGGAGCGCTATCAGGTATGTGGTAACCATGCATTTGCCTTCAGCAAAACCTATATATTACTGCTCTGTTTCCATCCTGATGTACAGGTTTCTCTTTACGCAAGGTCATCACAAAGGAGGGCGAACACATCATGGAAGCGCTCCAAAGAACGCTCAAAGCATACGGGGCACTACGGCAGTTTGTGGAAAACACAACCCAGTCTGCTAGATTTCAATCAGGTTGCATCTCCCTTCTTTTTTATTATTATCATATATATAAGAGATATAATATATACTATAAATATGGTCTTCATACAGAAAAGAAGCATCTACATTATCTAACATTCCTGCAAAACCTAATTCTAAACAGGTAACTAGTGTGCTATTAAATATGTAAAAAGGCAAACAATTAAACAGTTTGTCAAAAATTGGTAAACTTCACCTCTTGATCAGACTATAATAAGAAAAATAATAATAATCTTCCAGTTTCTGGCAACCAAAATCCTAGCAGCAATCAATAGATACTGAACCATCTCTGTATGTATGGGATCTTTCTGTTCATCTACATAACCAAGCAGGAGGTCAAAGAATATAGAAACATATGTAATAATTGATATTGAACATACAACCTTTTCCCAAAAATAATTAAAGGGCATTCCCACCAAATGCGCAGAAAATTAGCTTTATCACTTCAGCATCACCAGCACTGGTCTTCACAGTTCCCATAGAATCATAAAAATCATAGAATCATAGTAGGGTTGGAAGGGGCCTACAAGACCACTGAGTCCAACCCCCTGCTCAATGCAGGAATCCAAGTCAAAGCATCCCTGACAGATGGCTGTCCAGCTTCATCTTGAATGCCTCCAGTGTGGGAGAGCCCACCACCTCCCTAGGTCATTGGTTCCATTGTCATATTGCTCTAACAGTCAGGAAGTTTCTCCTGACGTTCAGCCGGAATCTGGCTTCCTG
The DNA here is from genome assembly GCF_057233095.1 of Heloderma suspectum. NCBI lineage: Eukaryota > Metazoa > Chordata > Lepidosauria > Squamata > Helodermatidae > Heloderma > Heloderma suspectum. Next base: position 5,140,360 of record NC_139459.1, on the reverse strand, counting down.
TCACTTGAGCCCATCATTCCGTGTCCTGCACTCTGGGATGACTGAGAAGAGATCCTGGCCTTCCTCTCTGTGACAGACTTTCAAGTACTTGAACAGCACTATCATATCTCCCCTCAGTCTTCTCTTCTCAAGGCTAAACATGCCCAGTTCTTTCAGTCTCTCTCCATAGGGCTTTGTTTCCAGTCCCCTGATCATCTTTGTTGCCCTCCTCTGAACCCTCTCCAGTTTGTCTGCATCCTTCTTCAAGTGTGATGCCCAGAAATGGACACAGTACTCCAGATGAGGCCTAACCAGTGCTGAGTAGAGGGGAACTAGTACTTCCCAGGATTTGGAAGCTATGCTTCTATTAATGCAGCCCAAAAGAGCATTGGCCTTTTTTGCAGCCACATCACATTGTTGGCTCATATTCTGCTTGTGATCAACAACAATTCCAAGATCCGTCTCGCTTGTCGTGTTGTTGAGCCACGTATCCCCCATCTTGTAACTGTGCATTTGGTTTCTTTTTCCTAGGTGCAGAACTTGGCATTTATCGCTATTCAATGTCATTCTCTTGTTTTCTGCCCAGCGCTCCAGTCTATCCAGATCACTTTGAATTGTTTCTGTCTTCCAAAGTATTAGCTATCCCGCCCAATTTTGTGTCATCTGCAAATCTGATCAGCATTCCCTGAACCTCCTCCTTCAAGTCATTAATACAAATGTTGAAGAGCACTGGGCCCAGGACTGAGCCCTGCGGTACCCCACTTGTTACCTCTCCCCAGTTTGAGAAGGTCCCATTGAGAAGCACTCTTTGAGTCCGATTCTGTAGCCAACTGTGGATCCACTGGATCGTTGTTTCATCTAGCCCACTTTGAGCTGGTTTGCTCATCAGGATATCATGAGGCACTTTGTCGAAAGCTTTGCTGAAGTCGAGGTATATGATGTCTACAGCATTCCCTTTGATCAAGGGAGGTTACTTGATCAAAAAATGAGATCACATTCGTCTGGCAGGACTTGTTTTTGACAAATCCATGTTGGCTTCGAGTAATCACGGCATTGTTGTCAAGGTGCTTACAGATGGATTGCTTTATCATCTGCTCCAGGGATTGATGTCAGACTGACTGGTCTATAGATCTCAGGTTCCTCCTTTTTGCCCTTTTTGAACATAGGGACAACATTAGCCCTCCTCCAGTCATCTGGCACTTCCCCTGTCCTCCATGATTTCTCAAAGAGAATAGACAGAGGTTCTGAGAGTTCTTCTGCCAGTTCCTTTATTACTCTAGGATGCAGTTCATCTGGCCCTGGAGATTTCAACTCATTCAAAGTCATTAGGTGTTCCTTGACCATATGCCTATCAATCTCAAGCTGCAATCCTGCCCCTTCAGCCTGTACTTTGCCTTTCCCAGGGGGGTCATAGACCCTCTTTTGGGAGAAGACGGAGCCAAAGTAGGAATTGAGCACCTCTGCCTTTTCTTTGTCATCTGTTATCATTCTGCCATCCTTATTTAATAGCTGAACAACCATTTCTTTCCTCTGCCTTTTACTATGCACGTGGCTGAAGAAAGCCTTTTTGTTGTTTTTAGCACCCCTCGCTAACCTCAGCTCGTTCTCAGCTTTAGCCTTCCTGACACCATCCCTGCAATTCTGGGCTACCTGCCTGTACTCTTCCTTTGTTACTTGGCCTTCTTTCCACTTCCTATATGTGTCCTTTTTTGTTTTCAGGTCATCCCTAAGCTTTTTGTGAAGCCACATTGGCTTCTACTGTTGTCTTCCACCTTTTCTTCTTGTTGGCATTGTTTGTAATTGTGTCTTGAGAATTTCCTTTTTTACAAACTCCCACCCATCTTGGACTCCTTTTCTCGTTAGCGTCGCTTGCCATGGGACCTTACTGATCATTGTTCTGAGTTTATTAAAATCAGCTTTCCTAAAATCCAGGGTACACGATTGACTACACTCGGCTTTTGCTTCCCTTAGAACCAAGAACTCAAGTACAACATGGTCACTTTCCCCCAGAGTTCCTGTAACTGCTACTTTATCCACTAAGTCATCTCTGTTGGTTAGGATCAAGTCAAGGATAGCCGATCCTCTAGTTCCTTCCTCTACTTTCTGTAGGAGGAAGTTATCCGCCATACAAGTCAGGAATTTCCTGGAGGGGTCATGTTTTGCAGAATTTGTCTCCCAACACATATCGGGGAAATTGAAGTCCCCCATTACTACTACATCATGCTTCCTTGAAACACTGGCTATTTGCTTTTCAAAAGTTTCATCCTCTTCTCCTTGATAGGGTGGCTGGTAGTAGACTCCGACCACCAGGTTCCTTTTATTCTTTGCTCCATTTATTTTGATCCAGATGCTCTCGATGGGGCCACCAAGCTCATCCTCCTGTATTTCTGTGCAGGGATATGTATTTTTCACATACAGTGCAACCCCACCTCCCTTTCTGTTCCTCCTGTTCTTTTTGAACAAGTTATATCCTTCAATTGCTGTATTCCAGTCATGAGAGTCATCCCACCAAGTCTCAGTTATACCTATCAAGTCATAATTTCCCTCCTGTATTAAGAGTTCAAGTTCGTTCTGTTTGTTTCCCATAAATATGACTCAATCGATTTAGCAGTCAGATAGTATTGATGTAGTGTTTTATAATGATTCTCTTTCATATTAATGCAGGGGGAACATGCTGGGCCTTGTAAAAATATTTTCTTCCACATCTATGATATTACTGGACAGCTCTTTCTCATCTAGTTTTGAAACTACTGCCCTTATCTTCTTCTCTCTCTATAATCAACAAATACATCTGTGATAACAAACCTTTCCACTTCTTTCATTCATAAAGTGCTCAAAAGTAGTTAAATCTGAATTCAATGCAGTATTATGAATATTAGAATTTATGTGGGAACTTAACCGGTTATATTACAGCCAGAGGGGCCTGTGCTATTTTGTGTATAAGACTGTGTAAACAAATACATGTCTCATTTCTCACCACTTGTACGAATCTATAGGAAAAGATATTCTTAAAACTATCCTAAATGAGCATAGTAGCAGTAATGCATGGATTGTAATTGACTAACACGTATAAGTCATTGATTTTCTCTTTTAACTATACCATGGCAATGTTGCAAGGGAAACCTTGGCACATTTTTTCTCAATCACATACCCAAGTGTGCTAGGACATATGTTGAGCCATTATGTGAGCACCTTTGAGTGGATTATATTATAGTATGCTATCAAATTAGGGACTTTCAGTCCTCCTTTCTCATATGGTTTTTCTCTAAGGTCTTTGCTGCTACTCTTGGTCTCTTCCCTTCACATACAAAATCTATCAATATAGCCTGCCATTTCTTTAGTATTGTTAATGACACTGGTATCAGCATATTTTCAAAAAGAATCAGTATCTTTGGTATGACATTCATTTTAATTATAGCAATTCGACCCACCCAGGAGACTCCCTTAGAGGACCATTTTTTAAAGTTTGCCACAACAGAATCAAACAAAGGCTGATAATTACAGTGATATAATTTATCTATTTCAGAAGTTAACCAAACACTTAGATACTTCACTGGTTTATGGATCCACCTGACTCCATATTTGGTGGCTATCATGTTCCTAATTTCTAAAGGAGTATTAAGTCCCATATATTCTGCCTTCTAAGCATTTACTTTACATCCTGATACATTTCCAAAATCTGATATAGATCCATGGAGTGCTGGAATAGACATAAGGGGATTTGTTAAAGAAAGCATAATATCACGTGCATATAAACAAATTGTAAAGTTAGTTGGGCCAATTTTTATACCTGATATTACATTTGATAAATGAATCATGACTGCTAAAGGTTCAATACAGCAGACCAAAAGTAGAGTAGAGAAGAGACAACTCCGTATTGTTCCTCTACTTATTTAATTCTTATTTGAAAGAATTCAGTATTACAGTTATTAATAATTATTAGTAAAAAGTGTGGCACTTGGTTTATATAGGGCTTTTATATAATTTAAGAAAGAAATTCCAACACTGAGTCTGACAACTTAATGTAGAAATCTACGCTCCACCCAATCGAAAGGTTTTTCAGCATCCAAGAAAGCAAAAACAGTTCATTACTAAAACAGGATTCATTCAGAAGGTCTGCTGCTCTACTTGTACACTCTGATAACTATCTCCCCACTGGAAAGCCTGTTTGATCAGGATGAAGATATTTTGACATAATGTTGTTTAAGCTTTTGGCATAAGCTGAAGCTAGAATTTTATAGTTGTTTATAATTTAGTCCTTTAGTTCTGTTTTAAATCTGTTATTGTATTTTAAATCTCTGCACTGCTGCTAGGCTTTATTTTGATTTTATTTTTATACTGTAGTTTTAAGCATTTAAATTTTATATTCTACTATGCTGTAGTTTGTAGTTTTAATTGTTGTGAACTGCCCAGAGAGCTATTGGGTAATATAGAAAAGTCATAAATAAATAAATCTTGGTTTAAGAGTGATATTGGATGATAAGGTGAGGTCAATGACGTATCTCATCTAAAGTTTGACACCCACAAACCTGGGGGCCCACAACTACATTTGCCACTCACAAGGTTTCTATCATCATCATCATCAACATCATCAGTAGTAGTAGTAGTATTGAGAGCTACCATCTTCTCCTGAGGAAGGAGAAGGATAATGACTATCCCTGACTTTGCACAGAGCATTGGAGAGCAACACAGAGCTGGAAAGGAAGGTGAGAAGTTAAGAAGAGCCATGCTGGATCAGACCAAATGACTACCTATTCCAGCATTCTGTTCACACGGTGGCAAACCAAATGCCTGAGGGAAGCCCATAAGGAGGACATGAGTGCAACAATCTCCCACTCACGTTCCCCAGCATGTGATATTGAGAGACATGCTGCCTCTGATACTGGAGGTAATATATAGCCATACAACCAGAGGATTTGCCCCTACACTTATAGTGGACCTTGCGGGATTCTCTGAGCATCTCTGAAACTCAATGCGACTGTGGCCACAAACAGTCATCATCCTCCTCGAGAGAGGAGCAGGATCAGTGGAAAGCACAAAACCAAAGAAGCTTCTAGACACACACACCGACCAGACGTCTCAGGAAGGTCATCCAAATCTCCTCCTCCCCACTGTAGCAAAAGGGTTATTATGGAAAGCCTCCTTTTCAGCTATAGGACTGGAGACAGCATCAGAAGAGCCCTGCTGGATCAGACCAAGGGTCCATCTAGTGCAGCATTCTGTACACACAGTGGGCAACCAGCTGTCGACAGGAAAACCACAAGCAGGACATGAGGGAAACAGCATACCTGTCCAATATAATTGCAGCAATATCCAAAGCCACTTCACTATACTTCAAGGACAGAGCAAAGCCCACATCTATATCCAGAGAGGGGACGGACACACACACACACACACACACACACACACACAGCAACACTTATGCTAAAGTCAATTTCTGGCAGATACAGTGAACGCCAGAAATACTGGAAAAAGGATAACTGTTTTGGCAGTTGGCCTCTGTACAGCACCACACTGAAGTTGAAAGGAAACTCACCCAGATGGGAGCCAAGTCAGGACTTTCAGCTGTAATTCAAGGGGTGAGACAAAAGTGGGGCACTAACCATTCAGGAAGGACAACCAGTGGCATATACACACACACACACACACACACACACACACACACATCATTGGTGGCTCATAAGTAATGGAACAAATGGCTGACAAGCACCTGCATGGCCAGGTCTGTGGCCTGTTTCCTGGGTACCCCATGACCAATCAAGCAGATAAAAGGCCTTTGCATTTGGTAGTTGCACTGAAACTTCCAACATGAGGTCCAAAGAGGTGTCCATGCGAATGTAGGAGGCCATCATTAGGCTGAGGAAACAACATAAACCCATCAGAGAGATAGCAAAAACAGTGGGAGTGGCCAACACAACAGTTTGGAACATCCTGAAGAAGGAATTAACTGGCAAGCTCAGCAACAGCAAAAGGCCTGGCAGACCACGCAAGACAACTAAAGTGGATGACCGCAGAATTCTGCTCAGGGTGAAGAGGAACCCTTTCACAACATCGAGCCAGGTCAAGAATGCTCTTGAGGAGGTAGGCATGTCATTGTCAACATCTACAGTCAAGAGACGGCTTTATGAATGTAAATACAGAGGCTTCACAACAAGGTGCAAACCACTGGTAACGCTCAAGAACAGACAGGCCAGATTAGCCTTTGCCAGCAAACACCTACAAAAGCCTGCCCAGTTCTGAAATAAGATTCTGTGGACTGATGAAACCAAGATTAACTTGTACCAGAACGATGGGAAGAGAAAAGTATGGAGAAGGAAAGGAACAGCTCATGATCCAAAGCATACCACATCATCTGTCAAACATGGTGGAGGCAGTGTTATGGCATGGGCATGTATGGCTGCCAATGGAACCGGGTCACTGGGGTTTATTGATGACTTGACTGCTGATAAAAGCAGCAGGATGAATTCTGAGGTGTATAGGGCTATACTTTCTGCTCAGATTCAGCTGAATGCTGCCAAACTGATAGGACGCCACTTCATATTGCAGATGGATAATGACCCAAAACAGACAGCAAAAGCTACCCAAGAGTTTCTCAAGGCAAAGAAGGGGGATGTTCTTCAATGGCCATGTCAGTCACCTGCTCTCAACCCAATAGAGCGAGCTTTTCACTTACTGAAGACAAGACTGAAGGCAGAAAGACCCACAAACAAGCAGCAGCTGAAGGCAGCTGCAGTAAAGGCCTAGCAAAGCATCTCGAGGGAGGAAACTCAGCATTGGGTCATGTCCATGGGTTCCAGACTTCAGGCAGTCACTGACTGCAAAGGATTTTCATTCAGGTGTTAAAGGCGATTCTTAAGTTTGAAATGATGTTGGTTTGTTCCATTACTTATGAGCCACCAACAATGGGGGTGTGTGTATGCCACTGGCTGTACTTCCTGAATGGTTAGTGCCCCACTTTTGTCTCACCTCTTGAATTACAGCTGAAAGTCCTGACTTCGCTCCCATCTGGGTGTGTTTCCTTTCAACTTCAATGTGGTGGTGTACAGAGGCCAACTGGCAAAACAGTTATCCTTGTTCCAATATTTCTGGCCCTGACTGTACGTAGTTCTCAAACTTTTTGTGGATTGCCTTACCTGTTCCATCATCTCCATCATTCTGCCCAGCCTCCCAAGACTCTTGTTTTGCTCCAAACCCATCTGTGGCAGAAGATTCCGTATAATCTGCAGGGTTAAATGTCCTACAGGTCAAGAGATTTGAGAAAGTCAGAAATCTAAAGAAAATTGAGATTATGCACTTGCCTTAGATGGAGTCATACTATTCATCTGTCTATCCCAGCATTGCCTCCTCCAACTGGCAGAGTCTCCCTGAAGTCTTAAAGGTATTCCCAAGCTCCACTACCTCTGATCCTTTTAACTAGAAGGTTCTGGGTATTGAATCTGGGACCGAATACATGCAAAGCATGTGCTTTTCCATAGAGATATGGAATAGAGAAGTGCCACTATGAACATATCCAGCAACTATAAAAGAAAGCTCTTCCTTTTACAGCATTAACAGAACTGGGTTAAAGGTAGAGGGGAAAGGAGCCATTTCCTAATTTGGCTGTTTTAATAAAATGGCAATTGTTGTTAATAAAGCAGAATGGCCCATAGCTCAGTGCATACAGCATTCACTTTGCATGCATAGTTTCCCTGGTTCAGTAGCTGACATTTCCTCTTAAAGGACCTTAATCAAAAAGTGTGGGGAAACCCTGGGGAGCCAGAGTAGACAGTATTGGTTGAAATCAACCACTGGGCTAACTCAGCACATAGCAGTTCCTTCTACACATTAAATAGCAATAATTAAGACAAAATATACTTTAAAAACTCAAATCAGCAAAAAAAGGACAGGTTACTTACCTGTACATAGAATAGTATGGTTGGAAGGGGCCTATAAGACCATCGTGTCCAACCCCCTGCTCAATGCAGGAATCCAAGTCAAAGCATCCCTGACAGATGGCTGTCCAGCTTCATCTGGAATGCCTCCAGTGTGGGAGAGCCCACCACCTCCCCAGGTAATTGGTTCCATTGTCATATTGCTCTAACAGTCAGGAAGTTTTTCCTGATGTTCAGCCGGAATCTGGCTTCCTGTCACTTGAGCCCATTATTCTGTGTCCTACACTCTGGATGATCAAGAAGAGATCCTGGCCTTCTTCTCTGTGACAACCTTTCAAGGACTTGAAAAGCACTATTATATCTCCCCTCAGTCTTCTCTTCTCAAGGCTAAACATGCCCAGTTCTTTCAATCTCTCCTCATAGGGCTTTCTGGTTCTTCAAGTGGTCATCTGTGTAGGGTTCTGCACCTGTGCAGAGCCTCTGTCAGAACTTTCTAGAGTTGAGGTGCTTAGGTGGGACGCCCGCCCCACCTCCCTCTCGCACGTGCCCAGAGGGCAACACTCTCACCTTTCCCCTCAGTTCTTCTGAGAGTGCCACAGCAACACCCCCAAACCAAGAGGAACAGTAAAAGCATAACAAAATACCTGTAGAGGGATTAGCTGGTGGCTTGTGTGACTGCACAGACAGCTACTCAAAGAACTACAGTTATTGGTAAGCAACCTGCCCGCCTTCTTCATAGTCTTTGTGCATCCCATACATGGGTGATTAGCTAGCTGACTTATCAAAGGAGGAAGGAACAGGTAGTCACATCGGTACAGATGAAAGCACTGTGTGTCTAAAAGAAGTGTCCTTCCTGGCCAGAAGATAGAGGCAGGAGTACTTAATGAAGGTTGTAGGCTCTCAAAAAGCAACCAAAGAGGTGACGGCCTGGGCGGAATCGGCCTGCACTGACTGCGGTATGGACAGCTGAGCCAGGGCGTAGCAGGGTTTTACCATTTATGAAACCCAAATGGATATTCTTTGTGTTGAAACAGAAGAACCCTTATTCTTTCCTCTGTAACAGTTTCAACATTTTTCGAAATGAAACAGTTCAATGAAGACAGAAAGTCAGACTCCTTCATGTGTCGGAAGCGTGACGGGAAGACTCCAAAGGTGTGGCTGGGTTTGGGAAGAAGACAGGAAGACAATATCCTGGTTCAGATTAAAATGTGTCGTGACTTTAGGCAGTAAAGTTGGATCTGGGCCGAGTATCACCTTGTCCTGTGGAGGACTGTAAAAAGGAGGTCAGACCGGAGGGCTGCCAGCTTATTTGCTCGATGTCCAGAGGTTATGGCGATAAGGAAAAGCACTTTAAAGGTAAGCAACCTAAGATCAGACATAGCAAGCAGTTCAAAGAGTTTGGACATTAAAGCAGTCAACATCACAGATAGAATCAGGTAGGGATTGTCTGGGAGACTGGTGGATATAAGTTCTTCAGTCCCTTTAGAAATTGCCGGGGTACTGGATGAAAAAAACCCACAAGCCCCTGCATCCAAGAGCAGAATGCAGAGAACACTGCCAAATAAACTCAGAGAGGACAAAGCAGGCCCTTGATTGTGAAGCTTTAATAAAAACCGAAAAAAAACATGGTAAAGAGAACAGGAAACAGGATCAACTGAAACAGAGTTAGCATACAAATGGGCTCACCACTTAAGCATATAGGACTGGCAGGTGCTGGGTTTCTGTGCTGCCTCTAAAACTCTTTCAACATCCAAGGAGATGAATACGGAGGTCAAATCCACAAGCCATCAGCCAGAGGGAGGTGAGATCCGGATGCCATACGCAGCCGTTCTGCTGAGTTAGGAGGAACAGAAAGCAGAGAAGCGTTATCCTGACTTCCTTCAACAGGGACAGTAGAGTGGCAAACCATAGTTGCCTGGGCCACCATGGGGTGACAAGAATGACGTCTGCTTTGTCCCACCAGATCTTTCCCAATACCCTCATAATGCAGAAAATTGAAGAAAATGCATGTAGAAGGACTGGGTCCCAACAATATAGGAACGCATCGCCAAAAGGGCGATAATGGAAGCCCACTCTGCTGCAGAAAACATTGCACTGGAAATTCATGCTGGTAATAAATAGATCAATCTGGGGCACACCCCATTGATGAAAAAGGCCGAGCACAACTGCCTGGTCTAGCATCCATTCGTGGGAAGTCCCTTCCGATCAGCTCAATGCGTCGGCCAGCATGTTCTCTGCTCCAACCAGATGGATGGCACATAACATAACACAACCTTCAAGCTATGGCCCAGTCCCAGGGGTCTAGCCAAAGATGAGTCCTCAACCAGGCACTCTACTGTTTATTTATATACCAAACAGTAAGTATTGTCCATTGCGAATTGCACAACCCAGTTTTTGACAATGCCCTCAAAAGTGATCAGAGCCTTTTGAACTGTTAACAGTTCTAGGGCACTGATGTGGTACTGCCTTTCCTCTGGGGACCATCGGGATTGGACTGAGTACAGGCCGCAGCATGCCCCTCAGCCTATGTTGGAGGTGTCAGTAGTCACTATCTGGGATGGTTTTAACTGTCAGAATAGAAATGTGACGTGACCATCCATCAATGAAGAGAGTGACAGACTGAATTGGGTAGTAGCAGTCACATCCGAGGTGAGTCTTGCTTGGGATGGAAAATGGTGATAAACCACACCTGGAGCACCCGCATGCAAACCCTCACAAATAACTCCAAGTATCCACTGGATGACAGAAACAGAGATTGAACTCCGGTATGCAACAAAGCAGGCCATCAAAACAAGAATTACTGTCCTGTCCAACATAAGAAGACTCTGGCCCTCCTGGAGTCCAAAATGGCTCGAATGTACTGAATCCGAGTAGTCAGGACAAGATGTGATTTAGGTACACTGACATAGAGACCTAGGTCGAAAAGAAGAAGCAGCGTAGAGTGGAAATTAGTACAACAGCAAACGAAACGGGGCCACAATGAGCCAATCATCATATGGAAATATTGTAATGCCCTGCAAACCAAGGTGAATGGCAACCGTGACCATAGACTTAGTGAATACCCTTAGTGCAGTAGCAAGGCCAAATGGCAGTACCTGAAATTGATAGCATTGCTCACCAACAGCAAAACATAAATATTGACAATGCTAAGGGTGAGTGGAAATATGGAAATAAGCATCTTAAGATCTATGAAGCAAACCAATCTCCCTTCTGAAGCAGGGGAAGAACAAGAGTCAGAGTCACCATTCAATACTGGGGGGGATTAAATACAGAAATTAAGGTATCTTAAGTCTAAGACAGGTTGAGGACCCCCGCCCTTTTTCTAAACTGTGAAGTAATGGGACATAAAACTTGGGACATCATGCCAAGGGACGATTTACTCAATAATCCCTTTCTGGAGAAGTGAAGTGACCTCCTGTTTGGGGGTGGGAGTGGGGAGAGAGAGGCTATAACCTCAAAAGAACCCAAGGGGAAGCAAGAGGAATTTGATAATATATTCATGCTGCACAAGAGCCCATTTGTCAGTATTAACATGGTGCCAGGCTGCATAGAGCCTGCTTAGAAAGGAACCGAAGCGATGGAAGGTTGGGCCGATCTGAATTCAGAGGAATCCAACTGATAGTAATCTGGGTCAGACTCCAACTGCATTGATCGTTCTAGTGGAGCTTGTTTTGTAGTCGTGAGTTGAAGGACAGGCACTGAGATGCATGTAGTCATGGTCCAAGGAACAGATGTTGTTGTGCATTACACTGTGGAGACTGCAAGAGTCATGAGTGGATCCCATATAGTCAGAACTAACGGTAGTATGTACAGTGCCAAGGATAGTTGAGCAGACACCACGGGGGCAAAAGAAGAGCAGAAATTAACGTGAGCTCTGGTGGAAACCAGGTGATCACTTCTGAAGCCAGAGGTTGAGACAGTGTAGTTCTCACAGTGTGCACCCTCTCTGCAGCAGTCAATCTAAACTCTGATGACCTCCTGTAATTAGGCGAGTCTCTTTGAGTTCAAGGAAGATATGGCTCAAAATACCATGGTTGTTCTCTGTAGGACTGGTAGGAAATCCCTTCTATGAGGTGATCTTCTGTCCCAAGAACAAGAGTGTGATCAAGAATAGCGACCCCTGTAGGTTCTCAGCAAGATGACCCCCATCCTCTCCTATCCTGTCCATGTAGAAATGGTCAGAACATTTGGAGTAGTTACAAGTCAGGTAAACCCCTCCTGGAATCTTGCAAGCAATGGTATAGAGGGGACACAACACAGATCATATCCCTGGGAAGCTCAGACCATGCAGCAGGTTGCAATGAAAGCCTTATCTTTCCCTCTGACGTGGAAGCCATAACTCGGCCTTCATCCAAGACTATGGGGGATTTGTGTGATGGTCTCTGCACCATCTGAATAGGCAAGAGTAACAACAGTGGTGGTGGCGGTAGCTGGGGCTGGTCCCATGGGAGATCAGTCGTTATCACCCTGCTGAACAGGAGACGGCACTGGTGTAGTGGGATATGAATCTTCCTCTCACAACATAGACTTCTTTTTCTTCTTCTTCAGTTCTGCAGTCTAATCTGTGGAAGAGTGGTTAGACTTGGCCTTTTTTATAATGGACCAGCCTAGCATTGGTGAGGGGTTGGTCACTTGACAGCTGGTGTTTAGATCTGAAGACAACTGAATGACGGGTTGGACTGTGCAGTAGGAACTGGTGGTTGGGATGGAGTTGTCAAGGATGGTGCTGGAGCAAAAGTAGTCCTCAGGGCCAGCATGAGGGACGGTTTTGAGCAAATCAAGACTGGCTGGGACTCTGATTTCTCCAAGGAGTCCACAGCCTGTAGGGCTCATTCCCAGAGTACCACACAAAGGTATGAGGAACAATTTTGTCATGCTTGCTTGGTGAAACCTTGACAGCAGGAGCACAATTCTACCACACGGCCCTCGCCCAAACAGGAAAGGCAAAGACTGTGTTCATTAGTCAGTAGTAATTTGCTCCTGCAGTCTGCACACTTACAGAAGGGGGCCCAAAGGGCCACAAGCCACTATTAGAAAAAAATGCGAAAGCAGCAAACGTGATCACAAAAATAAAAACAAATGTTTAAAAGAGTGATTTAAAACAAACAAAAAGAGATAAAGTATAAAACTGAAGAAAAACACTCCACTCAATCGCCGACCAAGTGATTTAGTACAGAAAACTCTTGATGGTTGTGCTATGGCAGCGGTCGAACAGAAACTGTGGGGAAATGCAGGAGCACCACCCCCCAGGCATGCATGGGAAAGCATAGGACAGATTTCCCACCTAAATATCTCAGCTCTAGAAAGTTCCAATGGAGGCTCTGTGCAGGGACCATGAAGAAATATAGGGACACTTTAGTACTACATAAAAAGCAAGTTCATAGGCAAGTCACTACTGGTTTCCACTGAATACAAGTCCATTTCAAAATATTCTGAACACATTACTGGAAACTGGTTATGATGGGGTTTTCAGAGTTACTACTAGATCTGGCTCTGCTCATGGATGGCCAAATGACATCTGTGAACAAAAAAACCTTTAATTGACTCTAGTAGATGTGTCCCTTCCTGGAGAAAATGACCCTGACACCCTTGCTCCTGCCTTAGACACCTCCATATTGGATTACTACAATACATTCCATGGGGCAGCTGACTCTGAAAACCATTCAGAAACTCCTGCTAGTTTAGAATGCAGCAGCCAGGTTGTTTAATAGGGATTGCTGGTCTGAAAGTATCATCCCAATGCTTAAAGTTCTTCACCAGTTTCCATTTGTTTCCTAGTGAAATTCAGTGGTGTTGCTCCATAAAACCTAAATGGACAGGTTCTCTAAAAGATTGCCTTTGCCCATATGAGCCCTGCCCATGTACTGAAACCATAATCTGGTGACCTATCCTGGGCACCCCCAACTTAGAAGGTCAAGCAGGTAGTTGCCAGGCAAGGACCTTCTCAGTGATGGCACCTAGGCAATGGAAAAGCTTCCTAGACATTCTCTCCCCCATCCCACTTCCACTTTGTGGGCTCCAGCACCGTTAAACTTTTATTTGAAAGAGGTTTTAATTATATATAGCTTGAGGGTCCTTCTGCTATTTATTTATTAGCTATTGCTGTTTATTTTGTTCTAGTAGTTTTAAAGGTGATTTTGTGTGTTGTATTCATTTGAACTATATTTTAAATACGTTATGCATCATAGTAGACTATGCTGTGAAATTACAGGATATAAAAGATTTTTAACAAACTATACTCACTCATTCCCCTTTACAAATAGCAATATCCTTGGTCTTGCATGCTCCCTCCCTGCTCATGGACAGTAATATTTGAACTGGGAGAACCCACAGCTATTTGAACACAAGAGCTCAATGACTTAAAGAAGATGGATGAAATACTGAGAGTATTTCAGAGCAATCCTGTATTGAAATAACTCCACAACTGCACATGTAGGAAGTATGAAAACTCAAAGCCCCCTCCTGATCGGAATGCCGCAAACATCAGGGTGGTGGTGACATCTGAATAGACCCTCAATTTAGCCACTACTGTGCTTCTTTAAAAAGATGCTTGCGTGTGCCTAAAAACTGTCATTTAGTCCTACAGTGCTCATATTACAGTGTCTATCATGGGGAAAAGAGAAGAGCACCAAGGCTAGCAAGTTTTAACTGCACAGAAAGGGGGCATTGCAAGAGAACAAGTGATTTGACACTGCCAGATGGTACCAAGGAGCAACCACCACCTACTGCCAGCAGATGTAATTTCAGAAACTCTCAGCTAGAGTATAGCTGGGGTGAATGAGCTTAGGTAGTCCTTTAACTCTTTATCCTCCCATATGTTGCCTATTTTAGATCATAAAGAGTTTCCATTAATGCTTGCACAGTGTTGGGTTGTGATTTCCAGAGGGGTTATGCAAAACACAACTTTAATTAAAGACTAACACATTTGTTAGGGCATAAGCTTTCACAGACAAGAGACTATTTGATCAGATGCGCACACTGGGTCGATAGCTGGTATAACTGTCACCATTAGTCACCAGTTTAGTCTCCAAAACCAAAAAAGACTCCAAACTCCCAACTGTTGCTATGAATGCCTCAGAGCGCAGCTGGGCACCGACACTGTTTCTAAGGTAGTTGCTTTTTGGATTTGACAGTTTGCTTGATTTGGATGCCAATTTCTTGATTTGGATGCCAATTTCTTCAAAGGCCTCTTATAAATCCTTAACGTAAGGCCAACAAGATATCCTGACTAAGACATTTATATAACCAATGTAGTTCTGATTTTTTCCCCAAAACACACTATAAATTTATTTTGCTTTTATAGTTTAGGATTTCTATAACCAGTTAGCATTTTGATTTCTACAGAGTATTTTCAAGTGCTTCTTCTCCATATGTGCAACAATAAACTGGAGAAGCCTTCTTCTTAGTTGCTCCTAAGGTTTGGAACACTCTCTCCTCACCACATCCAAGGCTTTCCTGGAGGCCAGACACAATGAAATTCTTGGCAAAAACAAAACACCTCACTCTATTCAATACTACAGTGTATCTAATTGCACTCCGCTCTGAAGCATCTACAGCATGCTGTGTTTGGTTTTTTAGAAAGATCTTGCTTTTGAAAACAACACAAAATGTGAAGGTGGCAACAGCCAACAGCTATCAGCACCATCAGTGAGGAAGAACATTCTTGGACCAGTATGATACAACTAAATCTCACTTTGGGTTTCTGTTGATCTCAGGCAACAAACCAGCCACTTAAGGTTATCAAACCATCTGTCTCTCCAAGTCTTGTTGATTTGCTCAGGAGAGTTTGCCTGAGAGGCTGAAATGGAGACAAACTCATTTGACTTGGAATCTGTGTTTTGCTGCCTGACATTTCATTACATTTCCTGCTATTAGGACCCAGTGGCTGTGTTCACACAATCATGCCAGGGTAAATAAGCCACGGTCACTTATCACTCCTCCCCCACCCCCAACATTACAGGGAGATTAGCGTAATTACCCTCAGCAGCGCGGCTATCTATGTTATGTGAATCTGGCCAGGGTGGTTTGCTGCCATGGTTAACAGATCACCCCACAACCCTACAACAGCCCATGGGTCCTGGATGGACTGTTAACCAAGGCAACAAGCCACCCTGGCCAGGTCTGCATGACATGGGAAGCCATGCTGCCAAGGGTAATTATGCTAATCCCCCCACCCCCCAAGCATGCGATCAGCACATGCAGGGTGGTTAACATAGTGGCTTCTTAACCATCCTGCAATTGTGTGAGTCCTTTGTATACAATCGAATGTTTAACAGATTCACCATTACACAGATCTGTGTAATTTCCTACCATACACAGCTAAGCAGCACTGACAGGCCCTCTTTTAGTTTAATATATTAATCTTCCACCCAGCATGCTAAGAAAGACCTACCCCATGCCTTGGGCTGAAAACCTCCCTGTTCCTCTTCCTCTGCCACGTCCAAATCCTACAGGAAGAAAAGAATTTTGTTCAAGGGTGCAAGATGGCTAAGCTGAACATCCAGTCCCCATGTTTCAAGAGGAAAGTCAGTTTGAGTTAGTAAGATTCAGAAGGAAGTCCTTCTCTTTGCTCTCCCCCTTCCCTTCAGGAGCAGCACACATGTCTTGGACAAGGAAGTAAAAACAGGTTAAGTATTCTAGCAGGACAGCAACTCTTCCTCTACCCTCTTTACAAACATCAAGAGGGAAAGCAAGACCATATTGACCCAAGTCTTGATATAAAAACTACAGAGAATAAAACATTTTATTAAATTGATGACATTCCACGTCAATGAGTACATAAGTGCACCCAGCCCAATAAAAACTAGGAGTACTCAGGCTATCACCATTCTCCCCCACCCCTCAAAATGGCCTGCTTCTAGCACCTGAAGCATCCAAGAATCACAGCAGTTATCAGGCAACCAGGTGGAGGAGCAGGGGAATGGCAGGGGAAGTACAGGGGCTTGAGGAAGTGGTTGGAAAGGCTCAGCAGGTCAAAGGTAAACCATGGGCTGCTGACTGAGGAGGAATGGGGTTTTCTGTCATATATAGGAGTAGAACTCAAGAGGAAGACCCACTCCAGTGTTGAACCTCAGATTGTCCTGGAATTGTAAAGCTGTGACACTTCACTACTAATACCCAAGTGGGTTAAACTCCTGTATTCTGCACCAATGCAACCCAAATGCTGTACTTCAAATAAGTAATGCAAATCAGCATGTATTTGCTTATTTGGCACAACTTTCCCCAACCTCCAGCCTTGGAAGACACACTCAAGAACCTAAGCCTTCAGTAGACAGTGCACAAGCACATACATCTCCAAGCTTTAATCCATCATCACAAGAAACAAGTTGTGTTAGCCCTGAGATACACGATGACAGAGTAAAACTTATCAAAAATCCTAACCATGTGCTGGACGTCTGCCTAAATTAGGCCACACCGTTTTCTAGATAATTCTCCAACCACATGTCAACAATGCCCTTTTTTCTTTCCCACTCCCATTTCTGTCTTTCACCAAGCAGCTCCTTTTCACATCCATATCAATTCCTTGAGCTATCCCTATCTGCTCATTCTAAGCGCAGAGTCACATCTTGCATGATCCCTGTGCGAATAAGTGTCAAGGCTTTATGAAAATAGTGCATTAGCCCAAGATGTCAACAGCAAGTATTGGAAAGCTAGATGTAGCCATACCATATACAGCTGAGTTAGGCCACTACGAATTGCTAGAGCAGCAAACTAATGCAAACAAGAAACAAGAGATACACATGGAAAGCAGCCTTCATACCCAAACAGACATAACACAATCATGTGTTCCCCATGGATCATATGTTCCCCACCCCTGCACTAAGCCCTGGAGAGCAACTCAGGGCTGGAAAGTGGGTGAGAAAGTAAGAGCCATGCTGGATCAGACCAAAGGCCTGTCTAGTCCAGCATTCTGTTTGCACCATGGCCCACCAGCTGCCTGTGAGACATGTAGAACAAGTAGGACATGAGTGGAATAGCACCCTTCCACTTGTGTTCCACAGCAACTGGCATACTGCCTCTGATACCAGAGGTACCATGTAGCCATCATGATTAGTAGCCATGAATAGTCTTCTCCTCCATGAATTTGTCTAATCCCCTCTTAAAGCTGTCCAAGTTGGTGGTCAATATTACATCTTCTGATAGTGAATTCCACAGTTTAACTATACACTGTGTACTTCCTTTTATCCATCCTGAATCTCCCACCATTAAGCCTTATGGGATGAAGCTGTTGGGTTCTAGTATTATCCACTTTCTCCACACCATGCATAATTTTGTACACCTCTATCATGTCTCCCCATACTTACCTTTTTTCTAAGCTAGACAGTCCCTGATATTGTAACCTTTTCTCACAGGGGATTTGCACTTGATCATTTTGGTTACCCTTTTTTGCAGCTTTTCCAACTCTACCATATCCTTTTGAAGATGCGCTGACCAGAACTGCACAGAGTATTCCAAGTATGGTCAAACCATACATTTGTACAAGGGGTGTATGATATTGGCAGTTTTATTTTCATTTCTTTTTATAATTATGTCCAACATGAAATTTGCCTTTTTCACAGCACTAAGTTGACATTTTCATCAAGCTGTCCACCACAACTCCAAGATCTCTTTGTTGATCAGTCACTGCCAGATCTGATCCCATCAGCATATATTTGAAGCTGGGACTTTTTGCCCCAATGTACATCACTTCACACTTGAACAAGATAAACAGTGCAAAATGCAAATCCTTGTGGGTCCCTGCTATTCGCATCTCTCCATTATGAGAAATGACCATTTATTCCTAGTCTCTGCTTTCTGTTCTTCAGCCAGTTTTCAATCCATAAGGGGACCTCTCTTATCATATGACTGCTAAATTTGCTTAGGAGTCTTTGGTCAGAAAAAGCAACATGCACAGATCAGGGCTCAATCTATATCATCCAATGCTAGTTGCTATTTAATGCATTTGTATGCCTTTCCCTGAGATCTTGCTACCACCTTTCTCCAGACCCTGTTATCAGTCATTCCACCGGTACAGAAAATAAAATAAAATGCCCAAGGGAAACCAAATCTATGCTCCAGATGGGTGTTCATGGCCAAGTTACTTTCAAATCTAGAAACACAACAGAATTTAACTCAGAACAAATTCTGAGCTCAGGTAACACAGGGTGTATTGCCAGACACTATTATCGTTCTTTGAGTAGGAGTCTCTGTGCAGTCTAATACACAGGATTGCACCTGTGCAGAATTTCTCCCACCCCATCCCATTCCTTCAGAGCCAGTGCAGTCTAGTGAAGAGCATGTCAGACTTAAGACAAGGGACCCTTGAATTCAAATCTTCACCCAATAAACTTCATGGTTGAGTGACTCTGGGCTGGTCATTTCTTCAACCTATCCTCCCTCACAGGGTTGTTGTGATGATTCAATTTTTGTGAACCGCCCAGAGAGCTTCGGCTATTGGGCGGTATAGAAATGAAATAAATAAATAAATAAATAATAAAGGGGGAGTGGGAGGAAGGACTATGTTATACACTGCTCTGAACTCCTAGAAGGAAAGATTATTTAAAACTGGAATAAATATATTTGATCTGTTAGCCTATAAAACCGTGCTAGTTAGGTACTTTACAATCTATGGCTAATCTATTATGGCAGGGGTGAGCAACTGGTGGCCCTCCAGATGTCTGGCCCACAAATCCCATCATCCTTCACCACTGGCTAAGCTGGCTAGGGCTGATGGGATTTGCAGGCCAGAGTCAGCTGAAGGCAGATCTCCTGGTGTTTGGGACTTCAACTTCAAGAAGCCCCAAGCTTAACCAATCGTCAGGAATGCTTGGAGTTGAAATCCATGACATCTGGAGATCTACTTACTGCCCACTACTGTTGTATGCCAAAACTTCTAGGGAGCCACCAGTGGCCTACCTCTGTGTTATGGTACTTCGGATAGACATCAAAAAACGTTGCATAGTTAACAGAAAAAAATCTCAATGCCCTTTGAGCTGCTGCTTGGGAGAAGTGCATTCACACAGCGCAGCCTTGCCTGACATGGTGCACTCCAGACCACAAACTCCTGTCACCCCCCAGGCAGCATGACTGGCTGCGGATGAAGGAAGATGTAGTCCAGCACATCTGGCGGGCACCAGGTTGGGGATGGCAAATGTTGTTGTTGTTGTTGTTGTTCAGTCGTTCAGTCGTGTCCGACTCTTCGTGACCCCATGGACCATAGCACGCCAGGCCTTCCTGTCCTGCGTTCTCTCCCGGAGCGTGCTCAAGTTCATATTCATTGCATCCGTGATGCTATCTAGCCATCTCATCCTCTGCCGTCCCCTTCTCCTTTTGCCTTCAGTCTTTCCCAGCATCAGGGTCTTTTCCAGGGAGTTTTCTCTTCGCATTAGGTGGCCAAAATACTGGAGCTTCAGCTTCATTATCTGTCCTTCCAATGAGCACTCAGGGTTGATTTCCTTTAGGATGGACTGATTTGACCTCCTTGCAGTCCAGGGGACTCGTAAGAGTCTTCTCCAGCACCACAGTTCGAAAGCATCAATTCTTCGGCGCTCAGCCTTCCTTATAGTCCAGCTCTCACAGCCATACATTACTACTGGGAAAACCATAGCTTTGATTAGACGGACCTTTGTCGGCAAGGTGATGTCTCTGCTTCTTACTATGCTGTCTAGGTTTGCCATAGCTTTCCTCCCAAGGAGCAAGCGTCTTTTAATTTCATGGCTACAGTCACCATCTGCGGTGATCTTGGAGCCCAAGAAAGTAAAATCTGTCACTGCTTCCATTTCTTCCCCTTCTATATGCCAGGAAGTGATAGGGCCAGATGACATGATCTTAGTTTTTTTAATGTTGAGTTTCAAACCAGCTTTTGCACTCTCCTCTTTCACCCTCAACAAGAGGCTCTTGAGATCCTCTTCGCTTTCTGCCATTAGGGTGGTATCGTCTGCATATCGGAGGTTGTTGATAATTCTCCCGGCAATCTTAATTCCGACCTCTGATTCATCCAACCCGGCATTTCTCATGATGTACTCTGCATATAAGTTAAATAAGCAGGGTGACAATATGCAGCCTTGTCGTACTCCTTTCCCAATTTTGAACCAATCGGTTGTTCCATCTCTGGTTCTTACTGTTGCTTCTTGACCCTCGTACAGGTTTCTCAGGAGACAGGTAAGGTGGTCTGGTACTCCCATCACTTTAAGAATTTGCCACAGTTTGTTGTGATCCACACAATCAAAGGCTTTAGCATAGTCAATGAAGCAGAAATAGACGTTTTTCTGGAATTCTCTTGCTTTCTCCATGATGCAGCGAATGTTGGCGATTTGATCTCTAGTTCCTCTGCCTCTTCTAAACCCAGCTTGTACTTCCGGTAGTTCTCGGTTCGCATACTGCTGAAGCCTAGCCTGTAGGATTTTGAGCATGACCTTGCTGGCATGTGAAATGAGCGCAATTGTGCGGTAGTTTGAACACTCTTTGGCGTTGCCCTTCTTTGGAATTGGAATGTAAACTGACCTTTTCCAGTGTTGTGGCCACTGTTGAGTGTTCCAGATTTGTTGGCATATTGAATGCAGCACTTTAACAGCATCATCTTTTAGGATTTTAAATAACTCGGCTGGAAGACTGTCATCTCCGCTAGCTTTGTTGTTACTAATGCTTCCTAAGGCCCACTTGACTTCACTCTCTAGGATGTCCGGCTCAAGTTCAGTGACCGCACTATCATGGCTATCAGGGACATTCAGATCTTTCCTGTATAGTTCTTCTGTGTATTCTTGCCACCTCTTCTTAATCTCCTCTGCTTCTGTTAGGTCCCTGCCTTCTTTGTCCTTTATCATGCCCGTCTTTGCACAAAACGTTCCCTTGAGATCTCCAATTTTCTTGAAGAGATCTCTAGTCTTTCCCATTCTGTTGTTTTCCTCGATTTCTTTGCATTGTTCATTTAAGAAGGCCTTCTTGTCTCTCCTTGCTATTCTCTGGAACTCTGCATTCAGTTGGGTATATCTTCCCCTTTCTCCCTTCCCTTCTTTCTTCAGCTACTTGTAAAGCCTCATCAGACAGCCACTTGGCTTTCTTGCATTTCTTTTTCTTTGGGACGGATTTCGTTGCTGCCTCCTGAACAATGTTACGGACCTCCGTCCATAGTTCCTCAGGCACTCTGTCTATCAGGTCTAATCCCTGAAATCTATTCCTCACCTCCACTGTATATTCATCAGGGATATGATTTAGGTCATACCTGAACGGTTTAGTGGTTTTCCCGACGTTCTTCAATTTAAGCCGAAATTTTGCAAGAAGCAGCTCATGATCTGAGCCACAGTCAGCTCCAGGTCTTGTTTTTACTGACTGTATGGAGCTTCTCGATCTTTGGCTGCAAAGGACATAATCAATCTGATTTCGATATTGACCATCTGGTGACGTCCATGTGTAGAGTCGCCTCTTGTGCTGTTGGAAAAGAGTGTTTGCTATGATCAGCATGTTCTCTTGGGAAAACTCTATTAGCTTTTGTCCTGCTTCATTTTGTACACCAAGGCCATGCCTGCCTGTTATCCCGGTGATTTCTTGACTTCCTACTTTAGCATTCCAATCCCCTATGATGAAGAGGACATCTTTTTTTGGTGTTAGTTCTAGAAGGTGTTGTAGGTCTTCATAGAACCCATCAACCTCAGCTTCTTCGGCCTCAGTGGTTGGGGCATAGACTTGAATTACTGTGATGTTGAATGGTTTGCCTTGGATTCGTACCGAGATCATTCTATCATTTTTAAGATTGTACCCCAGTACTGCTTTTCCCACCCTTTTGTTGACTATGAGTGCTACTCCATTTCTTCTAAGGGATTCTTGCCCACAATAGTAGATATGATGGTCACCTGAATTAAATTCGCCCATGCCTGTCCATTTTAGTTCGCTGATTCCCAAGATGTCAATGTTCAATCTTGCCATCTCATGTTTGACCACCTCCAGCTTACCTTGATTCATTGATCTGACATTCCAGGTTCCTAAACAATATTGTTCTTTACAGCATCGGATTTTCTTTTCACCGCCAGACACATCCACAGCTGAGTGTCCTTTCGGGTTTGGCCCAGCCGCTTCACTCTTTCTGGCGCTACTTGGAAATACCCTCTGCTCTTCCCCAGTAGCATATTGGACACCTTCCGACCTGAGGGGCTCATCTTCCGGCGTCATCTCTTTTAGCCTTGTGATACGTTCCATGGGGTTTTCTTGGCAAGAATACTGGAGTGGGTTGCCATTTCCTTCTCCAGTGGACCACATTTTGTCAGAACTCTCTGCCATGACCTGTCCGTCTTGGGTGGCCCTGCACGGCATAGCTTATGGCTTCACTGAGTTACGCAAATGTACTTGCAAAGTTTTTCAAGCCCACGGGTCACCATGAAAGCTTTTAAGTGAAAGTAGTCTACCTATATTTTATTTATTTGTTTGTTTGTTTAAAATCCCTCTAGGCTACCTTTCAAGACAGGAGCCCTCCCAAGGCGGCGATGTCAAAGGCTTGCTGCTATAGGGTCCCCAGGCTCTCTCAGACTATCACCTACATTGCCTATAGAATGGGGCTGTCAGGAGCGCCCTAGCTGCCTCTTGCAATCCCCTCTAATAGCCAACTCAGGACACAGATGAGGATTCTTTCCAAGGCTTTATTCCTTTATTACTTTATGACTCTTACAGATACTAATCACTAGCAACTAAGAAAGGAACTGCACTGGGGATAGATAGCAGAGTAGCCTAAGCTCCAGGTAAGGCAGTTGGTCCCTGTTTGAAGGAGAACCACGGGAAGACTCTGAACTTATGGGCTAGGGAGAGATCCGCCCTCTTTCCCTTGGGTCCTTGGGACGCGACCATTATTTTAGCGCCAAACGAGCGGAGCGCCTCCTTCTGGCGCCCTCCATCTGTCATCACCCTCTGCGTCTGCGCCAAGCGTCCAGCAAGCCTCCCTCCAGCGCTCTCTCACTGCCAGGGTCACTCTCTATCCCAGCAATGCTGGCATGAGGAATCTCTGCCAGCTGCTGTGCTTGTGAGAGATGAGTGAGCTCCTCTCCCATGGACTGCTGTTCTTCCTCAGAATCAGAACTGCTCTGGGGCTCTATGGGATCAGTTTCCACCCTGACAGGGGCCCCCATGGGCCCCATGAGGCTGCAGTGAGTGATGAAACTGGTGATCTGAGGGAGATCACAGGGTGTGCATTTAACCTGTGAACACACAAAGCTCCCTTTTGGCAAGAGACCATGAGTTCAGCACATCTAGTATTGTATGCTGAGTGACTGACAGCGGCTCTCCAACGTTATATGCAAAAGTCTTTCCTAGCATTGCTTGCTAGCTAGCTTATTTGTTTTTTGTTTGTTTGTTTATTTATTTATTTAAAAATATTTCTTGGCCACCTTCTCCCAAGGCAGCTCACAGCAATAAAATACATAAAAACAGTTAAAATATTCAAAGTGATAAAAACATAAAAACAATAAAAACAGTAAAACCAGCAACGGTGTTAACAGCAGTAACAGCAACAACAGCAGTCGTATCAAGAGAAGGCCAAGGTAAAATAATATGTTTTCAAGGCCTTCTTAAAAGTCTGCAGTGACAGAGCATGGCGGACCTCTGATGGCAGCTTGTTCCAAAGGTGTGGGGCCACTCACATGTGATCATCTACCTTACTGCTCTCATGGGTGGGCAAATGAGAAGGGCCCCTCTTTCTGATCTTAAAGTGTGGGCACTTATGGGTGAAGGCGGTCCTTCAAGTAACTTGGACCCAAACCGTTTAAGGCTTTAAAGGTCAAAAACAGCACTTTGAATTGGGCTCGGAAACACGCCGGTAACCAGTGCAGCTAGTGCAGTATAGGCATTATGTGATTGAATCGCCTCGCCCCCACCAATACTTGGGCGCCCGCGTTTTGCACAAGCTGGAGTTTCTAAACAGTCTTCAAAGGAAGCCCAGCATATAGCATATTACAATAGTCCCGCCTGGATGTCACTAATGCGTGGATAACGGAGGCAAGGTCTTTCCTCTCCAGATAGGGCTGCAGTTGGCGTACCAGCCTAAGCTGGTTAAAAGCACTCTTGGACACCGAAGCCACCTGGCCTTCCCCAGTTAGCTCAGAGTCCAGGAGGACTCCCAGACTGCACACTTGGTCTTTCAGGGGGAAGTACAACCCCATCTAAGACCAGTTGCAAACCTCCATCTGAAGTAATTGGTTTCCCAACCCACAGTACCTCTGTCTTGTCTGGATTAAGTTTCAGCTTGTTCATCTCATCCATCCCAAAACAGGCCTCCAGACACTGCTACCCAAGACCCCTTGAACAAGAGGTCCAACTCTTCGTGACCCCATGAACCATAGCACGCCAGGCCTTCCTGTCCTCCGCTCTCTCCCAGAGCGTGCTCAAGTTCATATTCATTGCATCGGTGATGCCATCTAGCCATCTCATCCTCTGCCATCCCCTTCTCCTTTTGCCTTCAGTCTTTCCCAGCATCACGGTCTTTTCCAGGGAGTTTTCTCTTCGCATTAGGTGGCCAAAATATTTGAGCTTCAGTATCTGTCCTTCCAATGAGCACTCAGGGTTGATTTCCTTTAGGATGGACTGATTTGCCCTCCTTGCAGTCCAGGGGACTCGTAAGAGTCTTCTCCAGCACCACAGTTCGAAAGCATCGATTCTTGGGCGCTCAGCCTTCCTTAGAGTCCAGCTCTCACAGCCATACATTACTACTGGGAAAACCATCGCTTTGATTAGACGGACCTTTGTCGGCAAGGTGATGTCTCTGCTTCTTACTATGCTGTCTAGGTTTGCCATAGCTTTCCTCCCAAGGAGCAAGTGTCTTTTAATTTCATGGCTACAGTCACCATCTGCGGTGATCTTGGAGCCCAAGAAAATAAAATCTGTCACTGCTTCCATTTCTTCCCCTTCTCTATGCCAGGAAGTGATGGGGCCAGATGCCATGATCTGAGTTTTTTTTAATGTTGAGTTTATTTCCATTCTACTCTCACTTAAAGAGAGAATATTATGTTGACTCTAAGGTGAAGGAAACACCAATTTTTGCTTGCCTCACTCTCATGTCTTGCTTGGCTTAATAACTGGTTTCAGTACTGTTTTATTTAGTTAAATAACAGTGACAGATTTCCCCCCTCCCCTAAATACTTATGAGCTCTCAAACTTTAGCGTTAACTGCCATACCTATCATACTGCATCTGGCAAAGCTGATACTACTCGGGCTGAACCCCAATACGTTTTGTGCCAACTGTATTAGGACCTTAAAAATGCTTCCACAGGCCATTTCTCTTAAAGACTCAGCTTTTAACTAGTCTCTCCTCAGACAGAAACAGAGTTTACAGCACAAACCACTTGTTAAAGGGAGGTAACATGCTTTAGCTATGAAATACAATAAGAATTTTAAAAGTCAGACTCCCTGAACTGCTACTGTTTTATGCTTATTTTGCATCAACTCCATGGAAGGTGGCAGTTTTCAGCAACATTTCAGGGGATTCTAAGGCAGGAAGTGTCAGGATTCTATACAAACCATACTTAGCCCTTTGAAAGACAGAAGGCCTGCTTTCCATCTCACAGTTTCAGTTCTTACATAAGCAGTTAGGCCACACTCACATGGATAAAGTACAAACAGCATCAGGAACTCTTTCTTCACAACTGTCCCTACACACTTTTATTATGTATGGGCTTCGCCACGGCATGCATGGCCCACCCCCTGGCAAGTGCAACAAGCAAAAAGCCTTCTTCCCAATTCTGATGCTGTAGAGGTGGGTGGGGATCAGCCCAGCAGCCTCATGGCAATCTTTGCCCCCTTGCTATCTTCAACGCTGGAAGGAAAGCCAGGGGGAGGGTTGGAAGCACACTCCCCACCTCTTTCCAGCAGGAGAATGGCCGGGAAGGAGAGGCTCCCCTCAAGCGCTGCTTGACAGTGAGGCTCAGAGCCCAACAGCTGAGCAGCACCTGAAGCCCATCTGCTTGCCTCCTGCTTTTCCTGCAGGAAAGGTGGTGGGGAGGGGGGATTTCTTTGCTCTTCAGCAGAGGTGCTTGCCTCCACCCAGCTGGCAGGGGAGAGGAAACTGGCAACCACAATTTTTGGCTTGGCTAGCAAGACCAGCCAACAGTTATAGACCCCTGGTTTTGTACATGTGTACATTCAGTTATGCAATCTGAAACCTGCCTACAGCAAACCAGGCAATCAGACTAGAGGCACATGGTAACTGCACCACTGGTAAGCTCCACTATCAGGACATGATCCCTAAGTCTTGTAAATAGCCTGTTGCAGATGCCAAGCCACAAACACACCACAAAATCACGCTGGTTGCACCCACAGCTCACAAGTTTTGTGCTCCTTTAGAAGCAACAGAAAGAAAATTAGACACCTAGAACATGGGGATGACAACCTCCGCCTAAACTATTATATTTGTAAGGCTAGGTGCTTCTCCCGACTTCCTCCCAACAAAACAGATCAACTATGTTGTTTCAGGAAATCCCAAAGGTTTCCTCTGACATCCCCTCTAGAGAAGAATACTCCTCTTTATGTCAAGTTGTGATGAACTGGGGGTTCTGGGGGAGGGGAGAAGGGATGGAATTTCACAGAGACAGGAAAACAGGAATCTGCCTTATACCAGGTCAAGCTATTTGTCCTTCTAGCCCAGTATCATGGACTCTAAGCGACCAGCCTCCCCGAACCCAAAGGCAGGGCTTGCCTGGAATTTGAACACATGACCTTTTGCACCCTAACTGAGAATCATATTCATAGATCAGGAAGCCAAATAAAATGCTGACATTATGTGAACAGGGAATTACTCATGTTCCCTCTTCATGTTAAGTCTTCCTCAGTGAAAATAAAGAGGGTGTTAAATGAACTTGTCACAGTAGGTGGTTACCATGGTACAAGTCTAAAGCTGCAAAACTAAAAAAAACCCGAAACCATGCTATAGCATTTCATATCCTTGAAAGCAAAACAAATTGGTTCAAGGATTTTTTATTTTCATTTTTAAGTCTTCATATTGAGAGAGAATACCAATATACAAGTTCTTGGCAGCAGAGGCTTGTTTCAATGTCTGGCTGTTTCCCAAGCCAAGGATTCTGCTTTACCTTCAGCTCCAGTAAGACCAGAGCAGAACAAGACCAAGCTGAGACGGAACTTCTCACACACACACACGGGATAATCCACTTAAAATGTCTCCTGGGCAAGCTGCACCGAGCTGGGCAAAATCATGGATGAATCTTTATTCCACTTCTATTCATTTCTATCAATGTTTTGCAGGCCAGGCTCAGTTACTTCAGGCCACTTTCCAGGACCCCAGAAACTGCACTCCTAGCACCGCTGTGTAGCGCCGCTGTACGTTCTCCCTTGTTACTGACTTTCATAATCCTGTTCAAAAAATAGCAGCAGCAGCCCCCAGAGTGGCTATTCCAGAAGAACACAAGACAACCCAGCCCCAGCCAGTGGACTTCCCAGAAAGAAGTCACAGAGGCAGCAAAGGAGCTTGCATCCTCCCTTTTCCAGCTGTTCCCTGCATTGCTGCAAAGGACTCTATATTTGGCAGCTTTTAACAGAAACTGTTTCTTAGAGAATGGCTTCTTCTTTAAAATTGTGAAATGTAACTGACTAGCTTTCAGTATTCGGAGTAATGCATGATATAAATCTGTCAGTACATTGGTCTTACCTCTCCCTCTGCCACGTTTCCCACGATCAGAAGGCCTATCCCCTTGGCTGTTATCCACTCCATTCTCTTCTGCTCTAACTGGATAGGGGAGGAGAGATACAAAAATGTATCTGAATCTTAGACCATTAATAAATACAGTTCTAATATTTCCCCACCCCCATTCAGACATTTTCCAAGTGTGTGTGAAATAGAACCACACAGCAAGAGTGGAAGGGGTGAGGGGCTCTAACAAGGCACAAGGATTTGGATTTACAATTGCTATTCTGCCTGTTGGCTCAAGCCTAAGATCACTGAGAAGCCACAGAGAGCAATCGTTTCATGGTATCACACCTAAACCTTTCTACAAGCTTCTGCCTTCAATATGAAAATTGTCCCTTCATTTAGCTATATATTTTAGGGCTGTGTTTTTAAATCTATGTGACACTGGCTTTGTTTTTAAAAATTTGTTTTTATGCTGTGCTGCTTTTTAAATGCATGATATGGTGTACTTACTGGCCCAGTGCACGCATCACAACAACCCACAGTTGGGCTGTCTGAAAGCAGCAGTATGCTTGCGCACCTGCAAGCGTGACCAGGGTCTCTGGCTTGCTGGGGGAGAGGCAGAGTTGGAACCTACGAAACAACCCAGGGGTGGAGCATCCCTGAGTGGCTTAGCCACTCCTGCTTGCAGTGGGAGTGATCAGGCAGTATGCAGTTGCTGAGCTGTCATTCTGTGCAAACGGGTCCACTGTTTTTAAATTCGTATGAACTGCTCGAAGAGCTCCTTTAAGAGCTCTTGGAGCAGCTTTATGTACCCAAAATAAAGTACATGGCTTTATGTGCTCAAAATATAGTATTTGATCACTTTTCAGCTTCTTTTTTTCCATGTCCATACTCAAAGTGTAAAATACTCTCCAATATTCTCATTTTTGCTTAGAGGGGAATAAAATGCCATGAAAACAAGCCAGTATCAAGTTTTTGAGGCCATACAAATTGTGTCAAAACTGGTCAAATCCTTTTGTTAAAGAAAAACATATCTGTGCACAGTATTTATGATTCTTTCCCCAGGACTCAACTTCAAACATTCAACAAAGCAACTCAAGCAGAACACGTTCCTATGCGAGCGCAAAGGCAAACTAAGGCAACCAAATTCCTAGGACCAAGGGCCCTGCGCTTACACTCTCGACCACGGCTGCCCCCTCTTCCTCGTCTGTTGGAACTTCCCCGTCCACGGCTCACTTCTCTGTCCCCTCGCTTTTCTCTGTTCTCTTTGTTTTCTGAACTCTCTTTTCCAAGACTTTTCTTCTTTCCTCCCACCGTCTCCCACGAAGTCTATTTAGGTGGAGAAGGAAAACACAGAACAATTTAAAAGGGGTTTAAAGACTGCCTTACAGAATATTTTCCAACCTGAATCCCTCGGCTCTGTGGGAACTTTTTAGGGCCCGTCAAATGTGCAAGGTCCATTGTCTCACACACATACGGCACCCATGAAGACTAGAAACTCACAGTAACACTCCAGAACTCTTGGAATGTAATTCATCTCTATGGCATTTTAACTGCAAAGCATTTTTGCAGAGGCAAACTACAGGTGACATTAAACACATGGTTTAACATAGTGTGTATTTTAAATTGTAAATAGCAGGCACTGGAGGGAAGTGTCAATCAATATCAGGACCACAGGGAGGAGGGTTAATATTCCTTCCCAGCTGCTACTGGACACAATAAGCTTCCCTCCCGTGCCAAATAGCACCTTGAGGGAAGGGGAGTTTTACTGAGAATGCAGCACAGGGGTAACAAACTGCTCCCAGGGGCCCCTTGGCTGCTATTTAGTTAAAAAATAATCACACACAATTTTAATCATATCTTTAATGTCACATGTAGTTTGGCCCATAGTCTTGATTTCTATGATCAACTAGTGAGGCAGAACATTATTATGCCCATTTTACAGACGAATTGGGCCAGGATCGCCAGCACAGTCGTGACCGGGGAGGGGTCAGAACCCAGAACTAAGCCTAACACTCCATCCTCTATACTATGCACTCATGACTAACTCTGGTACATCATAATGTATCCTGGGTCTCTTTCACACATTACTTATAGGGGCACAAAACCATATAGTGTTAAAACTACTGTGGTTATACTCTACAGCCTCTCTTGTTGCGTGACCATTGTGGATGGTAGAAGAGGGGAGGGGAAAATTTCCCAGACTACCTTAATAACTTGTTCATCACTACTTGAGCTGTGATGTAGGCAGGTGCTTGTTAGACAGCAAGACTTCTACAAGAGGGGTGAGAGGTGGACTTTTTCTTATTTCGCTCGCCTAATTTATTACACTGTAACCTATTTCACAGACAACTACCATCTCCCAAAGTGGCTCATATCAGTCGTGCGGGGGGGGGGGGGGGCACAAAGCAACACATGGGAAGGGGAGTGAAAGGAAAAGGCTGAGGAGGGAGATCAGTTAGACAATGCCAGAATGAAGTGCTGAGGTGCAAACATACATTTATATCCAGTTGGGGCCAGGCTGATCTTCACTTAAGACAAGCCTAGAGCATTCTCTCTCAATTATACATTTTAAAAGGAAGTGAATAATTTAATGGATAGGCAATTGCTTGAGCTCCATAGTTTATTCTGAGTTACTGCAGGGTTGCATGATTCAGGCTATTCTGGACAGAAATGGGGTGCTTAAAGAGCCAGGCATGAATCAATTATCAATTAAAGTGACTAGATGATCAAAATTTCTACTACCACTGCAACTCCAAAAAGCTGGCTTAACCCCAACAATCAAAAGGCAACCCAAATGAACCCTTCTGAACTCACAAGAGGCTCTAGCTCAGGCTTTTGCAAGGCTCCAGGGGAAGAGAATGCTGCTCACAGGACAGTCAGAAAGGAAACAAGACAAGCTCCATCCCCTAATATCATGTACATCAGCCCAAAACAAACCAAGAGAGGAGGTGACAGTTGCCTTTTTTATTCCATCATACCATTCTGAAAGGTGCGAATCATGGGCAGTGCGAAGCTTCACCCCACAGACATGACTGAAAAGTCCACGAGAAAGAACCCTCCCTGCTGCCTAGTGTGTCTCCACTGTTCTAATTCAGAATGCAGATGGTAAGCTTAAGAGGGCATCTGGCCCTCTCAAAGAGATAGCGATTGGTTTTTATCACAATAAAGCAGACCGACAACCGCCAATCCTTGTTCTATGCATACTGGACCACAACAGTCAGAAGTGGGGCTATTTGGATGCCACAATGGTACACAGGAGGCAACAAAAAGCACGAAGTAAATCTCCTGAGCATAGAATTCAGCCTAAGAATCTTTTTGTTTATTTTTCAGAGGAGAAAAAGGAGCACATTTCTAGTCCTTATTGTTGCAAAGATACACTTGAACACGTGTGGGCAAAACCTGCTGAAATCTCAGAAGCCAGAGAAGAGACTGAAAAGGGGTGGAGATGGAGCCTTAATGTCCTGCATAACTTCTTGCTCCTTCCCCATGACTAGAAAAACCAGAATTATGAAAAATAGTAAACGTACAGAATTTAGCTTTCTCCATACGTAATTTAAATTGTTTTTTAAAGCACCACACACACACAACCCTGGGCACAGCAATTTAGTTATCTTGAAGTATACCAATTCAGCATTTGAAGGTGGCAGACCTCAACAATTAGGGCATTACAGCAGGCATACAGCCCACCTTGAAGTGGCACCAAGCTACCGAGAATCAGTACGTGCTCTTGCTAGTTCACCAGGGCAAACCTGCAATTCACTCAACCCTAAATTACAAAACAGATTTAGAGAGACTCAGGCTCCCCAAATGCAGATGTTGCATTTGTTTGAACCAAACAGAATCAGAAATCAATACCGATAGCAGCCCTGGAAGACAGATCTCGACAGAATTTCCCTGGACTACTTTCTAACACTTGACACTCTAGAATAACTATAGATGCTCAGTTTTTCAAAATGTAACAGCTATTATGTACAAGATCAACTCATGGAGCTGAAGAGCATTTCTCTGGCCAGTCATAAGCAGGAAGAAGTGAACAAGGATCAGTTGAGTATCTTACCATTTAGAGAATATATGTTAACTGATAGGGCTGGGAAAAGATCTCAGGCACCCAGGAATTCTTAATGTACTTGAGCCTTAAATACACAAGGTTGGTCCTAAACCTATGCAGAAAAAGTGAATTTTGGTAATGGACAATTTTCCCAGGAAAAGCAGGAAGGCTCCACACATCAAGTCTTCAGACAAGGCAACATATAGGGGTATTTTTTTTAAAGGATCCTAAATTGCATCCTTACTGTGTCTGAGCTTCCTTCCAGCAAGATATTGATTGCTCTGTTTACATCTCCATTACAGTCATGTAGAGCCACTATGCAATCATCCTGATTCTTCCCAGTCACTTCCATAAGCTGGAAAAACACAAATACATGAATCATATTTTTAAAAGCCTGGGATAATAATTACAAGCAGAGTCTGAGCAAGAATTTTGCTCCTTATGTCTTCAGAAGTTAAGCTGTACCACACATTTCCTGTCTGCACACCCCTAAACTAGAGGAGGTCCTTTAGTATCTGAAGGAGTTAGGAATGCGCTTTCATGGGCAACATAACCAGAAGTCTGGCCTATACCCAGATATAGCAGGCAAGCTGAGAACCAATATGAAAAGATGAGTTTATCATGTATAGAATTCTAGGCCTACACAATATATAACATCTGGGAGCTCAACAGATTTTGTTTGCCTGGGTTTCTTAAATGGATTATTCCATTTAAAATAAGTTTAAATATTGCTATATTTTAAGCAATATTTAAACTTCCCCTCTTTGCCTGAGAAGCTGCCAAGCTGGGAGCCAACAGGGTTTTGCAGAGGTGATAAATACTTCCTGTGTGTGCAGGAGCTGAACACATTCTTTGCTTAAATCAGACTCTAAAATACATTTGGCAGGGTTGCGTGGGGAAAGAGCAGAGGCAAGAACATCTCACTGGCTAAAGTAAAAGCACAGCGGGTCCCTCCATTTCAACCCCAAACAAGTCTAGGAGAACCCTGGAACAACAAACAAGCAGCCAGAAAAATGAGGATGGCCAACTGCACGTCGTTTTAGGAAGCCTGTTCACACAAAATGTAGCATGAAGTTTGGCTTTACAAAAACCTCAGTTATCTTTTATTTTAATTGATTCTAAGTCTTATGCCTGCAGAAAGAAGCGTGAGCAATTAATGTTCAGATTTTAGTAAGCAAGTGGGTCTGGACATGGCTTCAAATAAGAATGGTATTCGATCTTAGTTCTATGGCTATCACCTGTCCTGATCTCCCTTCCACACTATCCCATAAAATCTAACCCTCCTTCCCCCCAGGAACAGGGAAGAAATGTACCTGTTTCACTTTATCCTCAAAGTCCGCATCGTTCTTATCGTAGATCATCTGGGCAAGGCGAATTTGTTCTGCTGTTGCCTGAGAAGTGCAAACATATCCAATGTAAAATACACGTGCACGCAAAACCAAAAATTCCCAAAATGCTTCAGCCTCCTGCAACTATTTTATTGTTAACTTAAGAGGAAAACAGATATTAAGAGTTGTACTCACAATCTAAAACTCTAGGCAGAAATAGGAAAAACCACCAGCAGTGATTCGACATGGAACAGTTCTTAAGGCAGAGGCTTTAGCATGGCACATAAGAAAGAGCTGATACAGCCTTCTCTAAACTATCAAAGGAAACACAGTTCAGAGGTACAGACTATCATGAACCCTAAGGAGACCAAAACCAACGTGCCTAAAGTAGTATCTCATGCCCATTGCCTAATTTCACCATTTATGCCTACTTTTGTGACTCCAGCCTTGTATGCAATTTGAGCACACTCACATTTTATCCTTTGTCATCTCAGAGCACTACCAAAGCTTTATTTGGTGGAGGTGGGGAGAATACCAATGTTCTTTCTCCACCACCCGCCCCACCACCAAAAAAGGACAACAGTAACCCTACTGCGAAATCATACCTACAGAGCACTGAGGTTGAAGAACGCCTTGTTTAACCAAGGCACCCATTAAAGCAGAGTTAGAAACCTTACATTTAGGTGATATTATTAGACTAGAAACCACAAGAAAGTTCTTGGTTATTAGAGGTGAAAATTTTTTGTATGGCTATGGGTTCTGCTAAACCTCCAAACTAGGATGACAAAGGAGCTTCGAACTGTAGTTTGCAATCCTGGTCTGGATACAGAACAAACTATGGTTTGGTCAAACCAGGAAATAGTGAAGTGTACTAGTAGAACATACAGACACAGAGGTTGTACCCAATTAAACCATGGTTTGGTGTAAACCAAAGTGAAACTGGGTATGCTTCTGAGAAATGCCTTGTGACTTCTTAGACATGTCAGCTCTAGTGTACATGTATCGCAAAATTAGGTGAAAGAACAGACTGCATCAGTTTAGATTGCAGGTAGGAGATAACACTTGAGAGCTCTCCTTCATGAAGAACTTCCTGCAAACAAAACCAACACTTCAGACAAAGAGCTGTGATAGAAAATACATACTCCCTGCAGGGTCCTGGTAGTTTTCTATTAAGAGGGCCCTTCGTGTAGGTAAGCATTAAAAAACCATACCCTTAGTATGTCATCTGAAGTAATTCTGTCCATTCGACCACATGTGTGGTAGAACCATCAGAACAAATACAATCAAACACAGGTAAGAATCCACTTGCAATCTTAATCTGCGGCAGTGATGGCAGCGAAGAAATCCTCCTTCTCCGCCACCACTGCATCCACTCAAGTGTCGTCCAGTGGAGCTCTTTCGTGTGATTAAAGGCCTCTTGGGTGTAGGCCTTGGAACACAAGAACTTGAACCCTCAAAGGCCCACTGTGAACAATTTGCCAGACACTTTGCAAAAAAACCCGCTCATATTCGTGCCAATTTGGATGCCATTGTTTTGACAGAGTCTGATATAGACAGGGCTGGTGCACCATCCAGTCATGCTATGGATACCTTTCAGCTTGTGCAACCTGGGGATGTGGACAAACTGCTTGGAGGACTGAGGCCTACTATTTGCCCTTTAGATCCTTGCCCATTCTGGCTTGTGAAATCTGCCAGAGCTGGGCTGGATATCTGGACCTCTGAGGTGGTAAATGCCTCCTTGAGGGACAGCGAGGTCCCCACAGCTTTGAAAGAAGCTGTGGTGAGGCTCTTGCTGAAGAAACCAAATTTAGATCCTATGGTTCCAGATAATTACCGCCCTGTGTCAAATTTGCCATTCTTGGGCCAGGTACTGGAGCGTGTGGTGGCCTCACAACTCCAAGCCATTTTGGATAAAACTGATTATTTAGATCCATTCCAATCAGGGTTCAGGCCTGGTTATGGGAAGGAAACAGCCTTGGTCACCTTGGATGATGACTTACACTGGGGAATGGATGCGGGGAGTGCAACCCTGTTCATTCTTCTGGACCTCTCGGTGGCTTTCGATATCATTGACCATGGTATCCTTCTGGATTGTTTATCTGGACTGGGCTTGGGAGGCACAGTTATAAAGTGATTCCGGTCCTTTCTGGAGGAGCAGTCTCAGAAGGTGGTGCTGGGGAACGTCAGTTCCACTCCATGGCCATTAGCCTGTGGGGTGCCGCAAGGTTCTATCTTGTCCCCCATGCTTTTTAACATCTACATGAAACCGCTAGGGGAAATCATCAGGAGGTTTGGAATGAAATGTCATCAGTATGCGGATGATAGTCAGCTCTACCTCTCGTTTCCATCTGCACATCCCAGGGTGGCTGTGGAACTCTTGAACTAGTGTCTGGAGCCTGTTTGGGGATGGATGAGGGTGAACAAGCTGAATCATAGAATAGTATGAAACTTAATCCATACAGGAAGGAGGTACTGTGGGTTGGGAAACCAACTACTTCAGATGGAGGTTTACAACTGGTCTTAGATGGGGTTGCACTCCCCCTGAAAGACCAAGTGCGCAGTCTGGGAGATGTCCTGGACTCTGAGCTAACTGGGGAAGGCCAGGTGGCTTCGGTGTCCAAGAGTGCTTTTAACCAGCTTAGGCTGGTACACCAATTGCAGCCCTAATCTGGAAAGGAAAGACCTTGCCTCCGTTATCCACGCACTAGTCACATCCAGGCTGGACTACTGTAATGCACTATACATGCGGCTGCCTTTGAAGATGGTTCAGAAACTCCAGCTTGTGCAGAATGCGGCTGCCAGAGTATTGGTGGGGGTGAGGCGATTCGATCACATAACGCCTATACTGTGCCAGCTGCACTGGATACCGGCGTGTTTCCAAGCCCAATTCAAAGTGCTGGTTTTGACCTTTAAAGCCTTAAACGATTTGGGACCAAGTTACTTGAAGGACCGCCTTCACCCATATCAGCCTGCCCACACTTTAAGATCAGAAAGAGAGACCCTTCTCACTTGCCCACCCGTGACAGCAGTCGAGTAGGTGACCACACATGAGAGGGCCTTCTCTGCAAAGGCCCCACACTTTTGGAACAAACTGCCATAGGAGGTCCGCCATGCTCCATCATTGCAGACTTTTAAGAAGGCCTTGAAAACGTATTATTTTACCTTGGCCTCCTATTGATATGACTGCTATTGTTGCTGTTACTGCATAGTTGTTGGTTTTATTGTTGGCTTTTATTGTTTTTATGTTTTTATCACTTTGAATTTTTTTTTAACTGTTTTTATGCATTTTATTGCTGTGAGCTGCCTTGGGAGGGCTTCTGCCCTGAAAGGCGGCCAAGAAATATTTTAAATAAAATAAAAGCGTAGGCTGGGCCTTAGATGTTGCTACTGGAGGCAGGGTTCTTGCCTCCCTATAAATGATAGGTTCCAGATTTAGCCATACTAAGAGGAGCCCCAAAGAAATCAGTGGGACTTAATTTAGTCACGACTGAAGAAACAACCTGCAAGGACCTTAAGGTTGTCATGTCACCAGAGAAACAACTAGAGAAAGCATGTTAGGATGTTGTGTTCAATAAAATTTCAGTGGGACTATTTACACGTGCCATCAGTGCACATGGTACTTTAGAGTTACATAAATAGATAAGTCCCTACATTACCGTTGTTCTGTGGGTAGGGTTTGCTCACCCAGCACTTAGGAGTCAAGGAGGACTCCCCCACTCTAATGCTGTGCTAGTCAGTAACCTTGAGCTCAGGCCTCACCTTCAGCATAAGGGTTTCTTGCTGCTTATGTTCCCTTGGGCTACCTACTCTAAAAACATCTTTTGCAGTGCACCTGCTTTCTTTTGTGGCCCAAATTGTATGGGCTGATCTTTGGGAAGCAAGCTGGCTAACCAGCTTTGCCTTGTTGATTAGGCTGGAGTGTTGGTCCCCACCAACACTGAGGATATTTAAAGCATTTATACCTGCTGACAGCTAAGTAACCAGTGTTAAAGAGCACTGCATGTGATTACGTATTACATACACTGAAAAACATATTTTCTTGTTTAGCACCTGCCCGTAAGGTCACAGAAGCAACTGCTGGTGAGATATTAATTGCTGCTCAAAGGGCACTGCATGATTATTCCTACAAGGAACTCAGGACAATGCACATGGCCTCCTCCACCCCATTTTATCCTCACAAGATGTCTGCAAGGTAAGTTTGGACTGCAAGAGAGTGATGGGCCCAAGATCACCCAGTGTGCTTCATGGTTGACCAAGGGTCTGACCAAGGGCCTTACTATACATTACACCACACTGGTTCTCCATGATTTTAGCACAGTCAAAGCAGTGCCCCTTTAACCAGAGTGTGCTGTGGCATTACTTTCCATCAGGCACTTCCTTCACACCAAGTTGGGAAACATGCAGTTTCCGAGGCACCTATACAGCCTGCCAAGTTGTTAAGAGTGAGAATCTTTATTTTCATTTAAAAAGAGAGAAAAGAGAGGATGGTTAAACCCTCATGGTTAGAGATAAATTTGACAAGCTTACTGAAGCAGATAGTAAATCAAAATGTATTTTTTAAATAATTCTCTGGATCATCTTCAAAATTCTTGATGAGCCACTTAAATTTCAAGACGGAAATCGTAGAGCTGTTGCTTACGTGTTCATTTAGGGTCACTTCACACATGACAATGTTTAGGTGTTTCAGTGAGGTACACTCATTGAGGAGCTAAAATTGGTGGCTGCTCCCTAGTGAGTGTGCAAGGGGGGAAGCCCAGGTGACCCTCTCTATAATGTGTGAATTCACTAATAGCCTCTGATGCATGTGCATTCCAAAGTACAGCCCAAAACATGTTGAGCTTTTGTGAGCACTGGAACTAAATGTTTGAAAAAGCTGTCCTTTTGTGTGTTACCTGGTCTGAGCACTCACAAAGCCTTGTTTATTTATTACATTTATATTCCACCTTTTCCTCCAAGGAGGCCATGGGGGCATACATGATTCTCCTCCTCTCCAT
This sequence comes from Heloderma suspectum, assembly GCF_057233095.1. Lineage (NCBI taxonomy): Eukaryota > Metazoa > Chordata > Lepidosauria > Squamata > Helodermatidae > Heloderma > Heloderma suspectum. The sequence continues at coordinate 5,101,540 of NC_139459.1, read as the reverse complement.
TTTATCCTCACAACAACCCTGTGAGATGGGTTAGGCTGAGAGTCAGTGACTGGCCCAAAGACACTCAGCAAACATCATGGCTGAGTGGGGACTAGAACCTGGATCTCCCCAGTCCCAGTGCAACACTTTCATCACTACACCACACTGGCTCATCAAAGGCCCCTGCCCCAACCTAAGCAACTTACTATGGGGGGTCAAGAAAAAGCTATGGTGGGCACTCCAGAGATCCTTGTGGCTGCTCTTTCCATGCCAGAGATAGGACTGAAATTACCAGTCTCATCATCCCTGAGAAAACGACACTATTTGAACTGCATCCTTTCTTCCATTGCAAAGGATAGACCTAGTTCCATCCCCAGCATGGAAACATGCTCTACCAGGGCTTCCAGAGCATCTACTACTACTGCTTGGCTCCTTCCCCTCCCCCAGGTAAATAACTGGGCACTTAAACCAGGAAAGAGTGCACACGCTCACTAATCTGAGGCAAGCAGGGCCCTTCTCACCTCAGATCTGATCACAAGCATTCAAACAAGGGGCGCTTGCTTTTCAAGCAAGCTCAATTTAAATTATTGCAACTTCCCTACATTAATGTGATCATATTCATAAACCCACTGAGAAATTACAAGGTAACCTCTTGGCATCATTGTTTGGCCATCAATTCTTACAGATTAAGATACATGGATCAAGCAGGCTCACATCCCTACCTGTACTACTGGTTTCTGTGGTTGCGTCAGCTGCGTGGGTGAAATCTGCGCTTTGTCTCGAGTACCCCGAGTACGTTCACTGCCCACCGAAGTCATCATATACAGTATATACAAAACAATGTATGTACAAAATAGAAAATCTGAAAAGAGAGGAAAAACCCTACTCGATTAGGTACAGCTTCCAACATGAATAACTAGCATAGATAACAATATAGGATGAAGGAAAGGTAGTTACACTTATGAGCTGAATGACACCAAGTGACACTTGTTTAGCACAGATGGGAGCTAGAAATTTTCTAAAAGTCTTGGTACAGAGCTGCCCCAAAATTGTATAAGAACGCTTTCAGTAGAGTAAAGCAGGGCCATGATCCATAAAGCTACCTTAGTTGAGTCCTGAGGGACATCCAACTTTCCTTCTTTTAATAGACTCCAATGCCATTTTATCGACTGTTTTTGGGAGTCCCATCAGTTTGAAAAGTGAACATAGGAACAGCCCTGCTAGATCAGACCAAAGGCCCACACACTCCAGCATTTGGTTCCTACAGTGGCCAACCAGATGCCAACAGGAAGCCCACACGCAGGACAAGAGCACAATAGTAGCCTCCCGCTCATGTTCCCTAGCAACTAGTATAGAGAGGAATATTGCCTTTGATACTGGAAGTAATATACAGCTATCATCACTAGTAGCCATTGACAGCCTTATCCATGAATTTGCCTAATCCCCTTTTAAAGCTCTTCAAGCTGGTGGCCATCATCACAGCTTGTAAAAGCAAATTCCATACTTCACATGCTGTGTGAAGTACTTCCTTCTATGACTGGGTTCACATGATACACTAACCCACGATGGATGTTTCTGGAACATCCCATGACGGGTTAGCGTTTCATCTGTGAGCTGTTTTTCCCACCCATAGTGGCTTGTTTCCCTCAAACAACACATCCTGAGAACCCACGGTCTGCAGAAGGGGTCATTTTACCTATGGTGGGTTAGTGTGTCATCGGTCGCGCCAGCACGAGTTAGAGAGATCACCTACAGAGACACTCAGCAAGAGCGGCCAAAAACACTGCTGTCGCTCTGCTCCTCTCAAGCAATTTCTATTCCAGAGATCTGCCTAGCAACAGATTGCACTGCGGCAGACGTTCCATCCCCTTCACCACCTGACTCCTCCCTCCCCCCTCCTTCAGCGATGTGCTCTGCAAAGTTGCTTTCGTTCACAAGAGTGTGTAATCAGTGGAGTGAACTTGAGCAAAGTTGTTTTCCTACCACATTCAGCTGTGTCTCCAACTCCAAAGCATTCCCCCCCATTGCCCCCCGCACAGTTCCCACACAGTTTCACCTGCTGTTAAATCCTCACTTTTCTGTGGAAGAGAAAAGTCACACAACTATCCAGCAGTGCATCTTGTGTGCTCCCATAAGGGGAACCTGTATATTAAGTTTCGTCCCATTCCTGCAAACTTTCAAGAAACTGGAAGCCCCCCACCCCTTCATGGCACAATTTTCCCACCATATAAGCATCCCTTCTTTCCAGTCAGGCCACCCCTTCCCAATTCAGCATATACTTCTTCCCCTCCATACTACCCACAAGACCGAACCTCCCCCCAACCACAACTTTTCACTGTCACCATCAGCCCCCAAGCTAGCCATCCAATGCCCCTCCCAACCCAGAACTGATGCCAAATAATGCTTTGGATGCAAAGCAATATTAAGCAAGCCAAATATGCCATTTTGCATGCCAATAAAACAAAAATTATTCTGTGTTGTTTTACTGTTGGTGAGAGGGGAGCCATCAAAGGTTTGGAAATTGGGGTGGCGGAATAAGGAGCGGGGAAGAGGGGGTAGGAGCAGGAAGGAAGGGAAGGGAAGCAAACAGTTGGTTTCAGCTGTAGTTAAATGCTTTTTCATGAAAACGTGAGGCATGCAATTATCCAGTAGTGCATGTGGTGGTTCCCCATAAGGAATATTAAATTTCCATAAATTTAATATAATATATTAAATTATATTAATATAATTTAATATATTATTCCTTTAATATAAGGAATATTATATTTAATATTCCTTATTCCATAATAAGGAATATTAAATTTCCCCCTATTTCTACAAAGTTTCAAGGAGTCCCCCATCTCGCCCGCTTTGGGTAGAAAGTGCCCACAGGTAGATTCAAGGCAGTATTAAGCAAGCCAGATAAGTCAAATAATCCGCTCTGTATACCAATAAAAAGTTTTTTTTAAGTTCTCTTTATTCAGTGTTGTTGGTTTGCTGGTGAGGGGGGAGCCATCAAGGGCTTGGAAACTGGGGTGGCAAGTAAGGAATAAGGACTGGGGAAGAGGGGGTAGGAGCGGGAAGGGAAGCAAACGGGGCAGCAGGTAAGATCAACACAGAGCTGAGAATGGGGGGGGGGGAGGAAAAAGAAACCAAATGCACAGTTACAAGATGGGGGATACGTGGCTCAACCACACTACGAGCGAGAAGGATCTTGGAATTGTCGTCGATCACAAGCTGAATATGAGCCAACAATGTGATGTGGCTGCAAAAAAGGCAAATGCTATTTTGGGCTGCATTCATAGAAGCATCGCTTCCAAATCCCGGGAAGTACTAGTTCCCCTCTACTCAGCACTGGTTAGGCCTCATCTGGAGTACTGTGTCCAGTTCTGGGCACCACACTTGAAGAAGGATGCAAACAAGCTGGAGAGGGTTCAAAGGAGGGCAACAAAGATGATCAGGGGACTGGAAACAAAGCCCTATGAAGAGAGACTGAAAGAACTGGGCATGTTTAGCCTTGAGAAGAGAAGACTGAGGGGAGATATGATAGCACTCTTCAAGTACTTGAAAGGTTGTCACAGAGAAGAAGGCCAGGATCTCTTCTTGATCATCCCAGAGTGCAGGACACGGAATAATGGGCTCAAGTTACAGGAAGCCAGATTCCGGTTGAACATCAGGAAAAACTTCCTGAGTGTCAGAGCAATACGGCAATGGAACCAATTACCTGGGGAGGTGGTGGGCTCTCCCACACTGGAGGCCTTTAAGACGAGGCTGGACAGCCATTTGTCAGGGATGCTCTGACTTGGATTCCTGCATTGAGCAGGGGGTTGGACTCGATGGCCTTGTAGGCCCCTTCCAACCCTACTATTCTATGATTCTATGATTCTACTTGAAAGGTTGTCACAGAGAAGAAGGCCAGGATCTCTTCTCGATCATCCCAGAGTGCAGGACACGGAATCATGGGCTCAAGTGACAGGAAGCCAGATTCCGGCTGAACATCAGGAAAAACTTCCTGACTGTTAGAGCAATACAACCATGGAACCAATTACCTGGGGAGGTGGTGGGCTCTCCCACACTGGAGGCCTTCAAGACGAGGCTGGACAGCCACCTGTCAGGGATGCTCTGACTTGGAGTCCTGCATTGAGCAGGGGGTTGGACTCGATGGCCTTGTAGGCCCCTTCCAACCCTACTATTCTATGAGTCTATGAGTCTATGAGGTGCAGGGGAAACTGGCAGAGGCAGAAGATGCCTCTAGCACGAAAGGGACCAATCGGAGACAGGCTGCTGCTGTAGTGGCAGTGCGAGGGACAACAGGATATGGTTTCCACCACAAAGGAAGCTGGGATACCTGGCCGGGTGGGCAGACTACCGGGGGGGGGGGCAAGGGGGGAATAGCTTGTTTGTCTGATCATCTGACGGAACCACAGTAGCTGTTTGCAAAACAACCTACTCTGCATAGCTTATCACCCACCATGGGTTAGTTAGCATGATGTGTGAACAGGCCCTATATGTCATGAATCTTCCACCAATCAGCTTCATGGGATGACCCAGGTTCTAGCATTATGAGAGACTGAAGAAAAACATCTCCCCATACACTTTATCCATACCATGCATAATTTTGTACACCTCTATTGTGTCTCCCCTCACTTTCCTTTTTTCTAGGCTAAGCAGTCCCACACATTTTAACTTTTCCTCATGGGGGAAATGCTCCAGCCTCCTGATCATTTTCATTGCCCTTTTCTGTACCTTTTCCAACTCTACAATCCCCTTTTTGAGCTGCAGCACCCAGAACTGTACACACTTTTCGAAGCATGGTTGCACCATAGATTCGTATGTGGTTTTCTATGAGGCCAGGAGGGTTGGCTGTCTAGGAATCACAAGATCAAATTTTGTTTGGGTGCAATGAAATGGTTATTTGGAACCTTTGCACCAGACACAATTCACATCTTTCTTTCTTTCTACACGGTGAAGTAGTCAAAGGATTTTACCACACGAGTTTCATGTAGTGACAGTTTTAGTGATCTATTGTCACATGGTACCAGCCAGCCTATTAGTTCCAAAGCCTTCCTTCAATGTGGTACAAGTCAGCTGCCTCCACATGGAGTAACATCCATAAGAATATTTGCTACATGATGTTAGATAACATCACCAAGGTGACTATCCAAATTAACTCTTTCTACGAGACTTAGCTCCTTTTAACACAAGTTCACATGGTAAGTAGAAACGATTAAGTTATGAGTAAAGGTATGTGCTGTTTCAAGAAAAAGAACTACACCTAATCCACTTTTTCCATTTATGAGTGCACGTGCTCCTGTATGCGGAATGCCTCCATCCATCCGAAGCAGATATTGTGCCTGGCCATAGTAAACAACCTTTCACCATAAGAACTATTGGAGACACTCAGACACAGTTTGGTAGTATAAACTCTCAGCTTGAATCCAGGTGGGGAGGGAGAGGAAATAGCCCCATCCCTTAAGGTCAGATAGGGGCAAAGGGCACTCAGCAAACAAAATAGCCTCCAGAAAAACAGGAGACTGCTTCACTTTGTATCTTATTTCATACCCTCTTGCACATCTAAAGGATACACTGAGAAACTTTTCTCTGTGCTGCCATTTAGCAGACAGATGTAACAAATGGAGTCACATGGCCACTTGCAAAGGACCCAGGAATGGAGAAATCTCTGGTGTGCAAAACATGAGCCACTTGGTCTAGTAATTTGCTTCCTGGTCCAAGAAAGTGAGCTGGAAGGTTTATGAAGTGAGCTGGAATGCCAACGTGATGCAACTGCTTGAAAACCAGGAGAGACCAGCATTTTGCGAGCTTTCCGTCTACTAGGATTGCTTAGGTCAAACCTGTGTACAAGAAATGAGCAGCCTGCAATTTGATATTTGTTGCTGCTGCATATGATAGCACATGCACACCTAAACTCAAAGTACTTTTTGCCATCTGAAAAAGCCTCATCACATCCTGTAGAGGTCATCTAGCCTATCAGTGCTGACTGGTGTAGTCTCAGCTGACATTTGAACCTCTCTTCTATCTATTAATAAATTCAGTTTTTATTGACCAAGTTTTTGGTCTTAAAAAAAAAAAACAACACCCTTTAAATACAGAAAGGAAAGAATCCTCCGATGGATAGCTAAAAGAAATGCAGCACTTTCACGAACTCTTGCACAATTAACTGGACAAGAGCTGCCTATACCAGGAACTGACAGCAGCATGAACTGACCAAGACTTGCTGACACTGCCATCCTACAGGAAACTGAGTACACTGTCTAGAACACATACAGTATTCCCCAACAGTGGTGAGCAAGCCATCTTTCTGAAAATTGTGTCTGCCATTGCCCGCTTCCTCAATTAATCATATGAACTTCAGATAGTTAAAAACAACTGCTCTGAAACAAACAGCATTAGCTTGCTTTTAGATGATACACATGGTTTGTAGCAGGCATCATCTTAGAAAAGGGGTGGGCAACCTTTTTGCCCCCAGGGGCTACACAAGGCAATGGGTCAGGAGACAGACAACATAGAGCTTGATCCTGGTTTTCTGGGGTGGAGCAAGGCAGACCCCCTCCTCTCCACCCAGCAGGGAGAGGCTGTGTTCCTCCCAGCCTGTCAAACATAGGGAGGGGCCATAGCTCAGTGTGACAAAACACATGCTTTGCATGCAGAAGGTCCCAGGTTTGATCCCTGGCTTCTCCAGGTAGGGTGAGGAAAGATTCCTGCCTGAAACCCTTGAGGGCCACTGCCAGTCAGTGTTGACGATACCAGTCTATATGGACCAATGGCCTGACTCAGTATAAGGCAGCTTTCTATGTTCCTAACAGCTATTAGGTGGGACAGGAGGAGCATGGCCCACATGCGGGGAGGGGGGGAACATGTGGGGATGACTTCCCTGCATGCCTTCCTCCCTATTAGTGGTGGCAAAGAATTCAGCAGGGAAGACAATTAGGACATCCATGCAGGCTGCAGATATCCCATGTGTGTCTCAGAATAAGACAGGCAGAATGCCTCTTTTAAGATGGTGTTTGCCATCTGCAGTTTTGCTAAGAACTTGTATTATAAATAATGTACTTTTAAAAACCTGATACCCAATTGGGGGCACCTTTTTATTCAATCACTTAAATGTTGCAATCTTTCCAAAAGTTTTGAAATATTAAACATTTGCAAAATGTATTGTATTTCGATAATGTGGAAGATTCATAGTACATGTTAATTATATTTTATAAAACCTTCCAATCTAACAGCACACACTCAACGATGGAGTATGGGAGGGTGCTACTGTGCTTGTGTTCTGCCTGTGAGCTTCCTATAGACATCTAGCTGGTCACTGTGGGAATCGAACACTGGCCTAGATAGACAAGCCTTTGGTCTGATCCAGCACAGCGCTTATGTTATTTTAGTTTTACACACAAGACTTCTCCCACTATGCATATGAGCTAATGCTGAAAGGATGTTGCGCTCACCCTTCTTTCTTAATGGGTATATTTAAAATCTTACAAAAAACAGGCCACACAGTCAAGAACAGCAGCACATCTTAACTCCCCAACATACAACTTTTGCCCCTCCCTTGCTGCAGAAATTGTATTTTAATATATGCAGTTGCTGATGGATTGTTTGCTGTTTCCCTCCTTCTGTCAAAGGTCAGGGAATTAGTACAGAAAATGGGATACTGGAAGTGAACAGCTTGCCAGGCAGATGCCATTGTCAGGAAAGCTTTGGTTTCATGGACCATAGCCTTCAATACCAATATGAAAGGCTCCTGGCAGAGGATTGGGTGCACCTCATGGGGACTGGGAAGAATGTGGTTTGGCAGGAGCCTTGCAAGCCTGACCAAGCAGAAGGGAAACCACTGGCAGAATGGATTTCCCCTCTTCCCTGCAGCTCCCAAACCTGCTCTGGAGGGTTTTGCGGGGGGGGGGGCCTGTGGGGACAGATGAGGACAAGAAAGTCCTATCGCATGAGCAGAAATCCAATGTGATGATACTGGATTTAGTCCACTGTCTTACATTTAGGTATAAAAATATAAAAGGCAGTTTGTATAGGATGGGGAAAACCAGGCTTGGCAGCAGTATATGTGAAAAGGACCTAGGTGCCTTAGTGGATCACAAGCTGAATATGAGCCAGCAGTGTGATGCGGCTGCTAAAAAAGCTAACGCGCTCTTAATCTGCATTAAAAGAAGCAGAGTGTGCAGGTCACAGGAAGTAATGGTTCTGCTCTACTCTGTGTTAGGCCACATTTGGAGTACTGCATCCAATTCTGGCTGTCACATTTTAAGAGGGACAATGACAAACTGAAGGATGTCCACAGAAGAGTACCCATGATAGTGAAGGGTCTGGAAATCAAATCCCATGAGGAACTGTTGAAAGAGCTGGGTATGTTTAGCCTGGAAAAGAGAAGATTAAGGAGAGACATGATAGCAGTCTTCAAATATCTCAAAGCCTGTCATGCAAAAGATGGAGAAGTTTTCTCTGTTGCTCCAGAGGGCAGGCCTAGAACCAGTGGGTAGAAACTGCAGAAATTTCTTAACCAAGCTGTTTGGCAGTATAACAGACTGCTTCAGGAGGTGGTAGGTTCTCCTTCACTAGAGGTATTCAAGCAGAGGCTGGACCATCAGTCAGAGATGCTGCAGCTGCACTGCAGAACCTGCATTGAGAAGGATGTTGGACTAGATGATCTCCAGGATCCCTTCCAACTTTAGGATTCTAGTTACAAGGACTGCTCTTGGAATGAACAGGCTGCTGGGCCAGTACTGGCAGTATAACATATTTTTATTTGTAACCAGCTTAAAGTATTCCACACAAGTGAAGAATTTTGTAATTCTCACAATTCCTTTGGGGAGTTTCTAGTTCTCATGACTGAGAAGCTAAGTATGAAAGTGTACAGAACTACGCCTACTGAACTCTCAGAAGCCATGAATGGTGGCAAAAGGAGGATTTCTATGGTTGGGGTTTCATTGCCTTATAGTTTCCTATCACAGAACCAGGAGAATACAGAAACTCCTGAATGTTCCTCAGGACCACGAAAAGCACTTATTGCCCTGTGGCTATTTTAGACCCTAGGCTTCTACATCTCCTTGAGGCCAGTTTTCTTAAACCACGTGATGTGAAAGCAGCTTGGGGAAGGCACCATAAGGTGCCGTTTGTATGGTAAGCAAATTGTGAATGGGCAGAAAGATCTCAACTAAGTTTTTTCCAAAATATAGGTTGACCTAGGCCAAGGACAGAACCCAACGTTGCATCGGGTTTTTCTCCTTTGCTCCTGCAACTCTGTTCCAGAGGGTCCCCCAACTGTCTATAGTGGATTTGGGGGGAATTGTAGAGGGAGGACTGCAAGAAGGAATTGCCCCCGCTTACCCAATGATGGAAGTAGTTCCATCAGCAGACCGACTTGACTGGATTTCATCCATAGAGCACGACCAATTTCTGTGTATGTTTGAGATATGTCACGGCATTCACAAGGTCAGTCACACAACCACAAAAGACCAACCTGCCATGATTTTACCATGCCACCACAATGTCAAACTGGCCCTAAGTCTTCAGCAAAACTTCCTGCAGATCAGATTTTTTTGCTTCCCAAATTACAAGGGCTAGAAACTTGCCTCTTAAAAAAAAAACCACTGCAATGGCTCCTGGATTTTATATCACAGACCATTATTCTGAGATTCAGGATGCAATCAAGGATTTGCACGTAGCTACATTTCCTCTCTCTTTGTGCCATTTCCTCACTGGAACTGCCACACATTTCACACTCATTATCTGCAATGATTTAACAATTCCAAGGATAGATTAGGATAGCAATTCTCTGTTTTCTTATTGTATGGGGCTTATTTTGTTTTGGGGCTTTTTGGTACTGGAAAGGCAGCTAATAAAGCTTGAGACTAGAACATTATTTAAGATGCCCAATATTGAACAGGTAGTAATGTTTATTCTTTAAAATCTGATTTTAACACGAGCTAATTTCTCCACTAGTCTGTCCCTCCCCACTACACCCACTTCACTCAGATCCAGCAGGTTAATCAAATCTGACAAGACTGTTGTCATGGAGATGACCAGGATGTCAAATACAGGTGCTAACATTTTGAATGCAGGATCTAGTGAAAAAAGGTGCCAACATGCTGGGGAGAAGAATCCCAAGATCTACACCAAGAAGTTGACTAAATCATTTGAGTGTCAATTAGTGAAATCCAATTCAGTCTTAAAGCAACTCCAAGTGCCCTTGATATTTGACCTTGGGAAGACGCAAAAACTGTAGCACCTACGTATGGGTGAATAGGCTTCTGTCACTGTTACAGTCTGAAGAAGTGTAATTAACATTTACATACACCCCTCTTTGCATAGCACAGAAAATAGGTAGACTCACCACCTCTCAACTGCCTCACCACCCCTACACTCTTGATGACATTCAACTACCAATACCCCTGGGTAGAGCACATGCTTAGCATTCTGAAGGCCCCAATCTCCTGCCATCTCCAATTATAAAGGAACAGAAAACAGGGGATGGGAAATACCTTAGCCTGAAATATCAGAGAGCTTCTGTCCATGTGGATAGTGCTGGATGGGACAAGCCAATGGTCTGAATCTGTATAAGGCAGCTTCAGATGTTCACTAGCTTTGTTGGCTCAAGATGTGTCCTCCTCTTCACCTTTGCTCCAGCCATTTTTTTGGAGATGATAACTCTTACTGAAAATTTTCCATGAACACACCTGTTTGGATAGGACACAACCTCGGAGTCTCTATAGGCAACATGCTTACCATACAGTCAAACTGTTCCTAGACTGTACCACTTGCAATTCCCCATCAGCAGTCTGAAGTGGTACAGTCCCCCCATCCCCCACCCTGCTGTTCTTAGATTTGTGGAGAGTGTTGACATGTGATTGATCTGGTGAAAAGCAAAACACAGAAATGCACTCTTCCTCCCCCTGACTCCACTCAAAGAGGGAGGCTTCAGGGTCTTGCACAAGTTCCGGGTCCTGGAATACAAACATTCCTGGTTCAATTGTGCCCCATGCTTTAAGAATCTAAAAGCCATCTGAGAAAGATTCCCCGTTACAAGGCCGGGGTCAGCTGGATATGACAAACTGCACATTGTGACAATTGCTGTGCTGTGAAGACACATCCTTCTCCTGAATAACAGCAAGAAAACCAGAAGTAACCTAGCTGTTACAGAGCCTGTAATACCTTTACAAATGTGATGTGTCAGAGTGAAGCAATTTGTACCTCTAAATCATGCCCATTTATAAATGGCTTTGAGATACTCCTACCGCAGGATGAAAGATCAAAACCCTTCATTAAAACGCCACATCTACTCAAGCAAACAGATTTTAATATGCAATTCAATTGTCTGCCTACTACAGAAAAGAACAGGTAGCTGTGTTCTTACATCAAGTAGGGGGAAAATGAGCACACTGACATAACTTTGCAGGGGGCGGGGTGCAGGAAGGCATCAGTTGAACTTGAAGGATTTAAAAATCTAAGCTTAAAACTCAAGTTCTGGCTATTTTAAGTTGGCCAAGTGCACGTAATCCAACTTTACGATGAGGATCTTTATTGTTTAGGCCAGAAGAATGGGATGAAAAGTGGGAAGGTGGGATTAGATTAGCGGCACTTCATATAGACTGTGTCTATGGGGCCACAGATTAAAGGACCATGTGCAGGAAAGATGGATGCGTTTATTGTTTATCACTCACATCACACCAACATTATGTGTGTTGTGTACAGGAAACAGAAGTGACAATCCCCTACCAGGGAATGTACAGTCTGTATTAGATAAGACAGGCATAAGAAGTGAGGGATTGATACAGTAGTAGGAGGAGGAATGGATTAGGGTGGAGTCAAATACTAATGGAGAATTAGAGAAGGTGATGTTGGCGAAGATTTTGTACCTTCAGGAGGGGCCTGAAAGATAAAAGGGAAGTGGTCTGAGAATGGCTGGGGAGGGGGCTGGTCCACTTATAAGGAGAAGGCACAGACAGGTATTGTATCCTGTCCTTCCATTTAAGGCAACATACACAGGGTGACATACTTAGGGTTATTCTATTGTATTTTTACAACAATTCTGTGAGGTAGGTTAGGCTGAGAGATAAACACTTGCCCAAGAGCACTGGACAAGCTTCATGTCTGAGCAGAGATTGGAACATCGTACCAGACTGGGTCTAAAAGTGAGAGAAGGAGATAATGAAATAGCTGACACCCGAGGAGTTTAGGCAGAATACAGAAAGAAAGAACAGGTTAGGAACATGGGAAGCGGCCCTATACTGGTCTACCTAGCCCAGTAGTGTCAACACTACAGCAGTGGCTCTCCAGGTTTTCAGCCAGATTTTCCTGCCCTACCTAGAGATGCCGGGGATTGAACCTGGAACGTCCTGCATGCAAAGCACGTGCTCTACCAGTGAGCTACAGGTTTAAGGATGAGATTTCGTGCCAATTTATTATTATTAATTACATTTCTATACCATCCCATAGCCAAGGCTCTCTGGGCAGTTTACAAAGATTAAAAACATTAAATTACAATAAAAAAATTAAAATACAGTGTAAAACTTTAAAAAACATTTACATAAAACACAAAAACAAACAGTATACATGAGGACAACATATATTTAAAAACAGCATTGAGCAATCAGCCATAACCACAGGACAAATCCAGGACTCATTAAAAACTCATCATATGCTGCCAAATGCCTGAGAAAAGAGATAGATCTTAACCCGATGCCAAAAAGATAACGATGTTGGCGCCAGACAGGCCTTGTCAGGGAGATCATTCCACAGTTGGGGGCCACCACTGAGAAGGCCCTCTCTCTTGTTGCCACCTTCCAAGCCTCCCTTGGAGGAGGCACCAGGAGGACCACCTTGGATGCTGAGCATAGAGTACAGGCAGGTTCATGTCAGGAGAGATGCTCTGTCAGGTATTGTAGACCCAGCCATGTAGGGATTTATAGGTTAAAACCAGCACCTTGAATCGAGCAGAAGCAGCCAGGCAGCCAGTGAAAGTGGGCCAAAATCAGTCTAATATGTTTGAACCTTCTAGTCCCTATTAATCTGGCTGCCCCATTTTGCATGAGCTGCAGCTTCTGAACCATCTTCAAAGACAGCCCCACACAGATTACTGCAGTGCACTCTAACTTGAAGGTTACCAGAACATAGACAACTGAAGCCAAGTTATCCCTGACCAGATAGGGGTGTAGCTGGGCCATCAACCAAAGTTGGTAGAAGACACTCCGTGCCACCAAGTGACAAAGATGGCTCCAGAAGAACCCCCAAACTATAAACATGCTCCTTCAGGGGGAGTGCAACCCCATCCAGAACAGGTTGAGCACCCTCCATCTGGTCAAAAGAACCACCCACTAACAGCCTCTCAAGTCTTGTCTGGATTGAGCTTGTTTATTAACCTTCATCCAGTCCACTGTCACAGCCAGGCACTAATTTAGGACATCCACAGCCTCACCTGATTAAGATGAAAAGAAGTAGAGCTCTGTGTCATTAGCACACTGACAATGCATTCCAAAGCTCCAGATGACTGCACTCAATGGTTTCATGTAGATGTTGAACAGCATGGGGGACAGGACTGACTCCTGCGGAACCCCATACTAGAGAATCCATGGGGCTAAGGAATGTTCCCCAAGTACTACCTTCTGGAGTCAATCTTCTAAGTAGGCATGAAACCATTGCAATCCAGAGCCTCCCACTCCCAACTCAGACAACCGCCCCAGAAGGATACCATGGTTGACGGTATCAAAAGCCACCAAGAGATCAAGAAGAACCAACAAGGTCACACTCCCCTTGTTTTTCTCCCGACATAAGTCATTATACAGAGTGACCAAGGCTGTTTCCATGCCAAAACCCAGCCTGAACCCCAAATGAAATGGATCCAGATAAACAGACTCATTCAAGGGTGTCTGGAGCTGGCTCGCAGAGTGTCATTCCTATTCCAGTGTCATCCCCACCTGGGCCAGAGTTGGGGCAAAAGTATTAAGAGATTTGCAAGAAAGACACTGAAAGAGCATTTTGTCAGCTGCTCTAGTAACCTGACTCAGTTATTAAAAACAGTAATGACAGTCATTCCAAACCCAGTCACTGCCATATAAAAAGATCCATTTAATGACAATCCATAAGGCTTTTGAAAGCTGACAAGAAAACTAGTAATTAACCAAACAATACCTGTACTGAAGTGACAGTGGGCAACCAAGCCACTGGTGGAGTGTTTTCAATTAAGTCTTTATCATGATCCTAAAGTACCATTAGTCATCTAATGGTAGCTTGTAGTCCTTTTCAGGGTACAACTGCCCATTCAAACAGGATCTGAAAGCCAGTTGGCTACTTAATTGGTATTTGTGGACAATTGTTAGGAAAATATTTGTGTGCTCAGCTGGTCTCCCCATGCCACTCTCACCCCCATTTTTTTCTCCCTTTGGAAAGACAAAGTGGTTGAGTTCTCTCAGCTAGCCATATTTGGGATTTCTCCCAGATCAGATTGGCTAGGACAGCAGTTTTCAAACTTCTAGCCTCCTAGGAACCCTTTCGACATTGACTTGTCTGCTGAAGAGCCTCTGCACATCAGCCATCCCGCATGATGCAGAGGAATTCTGTCTGGCAGGGACGGTTATAGAGGGCACACTCACTCTCCCCTATGACTACACAAAGTGGGAAAACTATATTGCAGGGAAGCTTGTCCATCCTTATTTATCTTTTCATTGAGGAATCCGCACTAAGCTTCCCACAAAAACCACTGGGCTGAGGATACAAGGGAGGGGAAAGGGGATGTCTCCCCCAGAGCATGCAACTTGGGTGAATTCAATTTGGGTCACCACAATTTGAATCACTTGCTTGAGTCACTTGAACTTACCTTGCTCTGCAATGCACCATTACTTTGGTTTTCAGCACATCATGTTCTGGATTAATCTCTAGGGACTGATGAGGCAAAGGCCTCTTTGTGAACAGTGTGAATGGCAATGGCATTTCAGTCCCTTTCAACTCCATGGTTTGGTTCACACGTAGGAAGCCATAGTTTAGTGCTACATGAGCAAGCCTTGGGCTCATGCAGCTGGTCCTCTCCCTTCCTCACTACTTGTTTAGCTCAAACTACAGTTTGCAGATTCAACTAAAATGGTAACCTATGGTTCGTGCTAAACAGGAAGTCAGGGAGGCAATTGATGTCAGCAAGGGGAGGAGGGAGCTCTCTTGCCCAAGGCTCACTCTGACAGTGCCAAGCATTAACCATGAACCAACAAAAATGCTAGAACAGAAGATTCATGAAATTAAACCAGTCTTTCCCTCATGCTGTGCTCTCTTCTCAATGCCCTGTCCCTATGAATCAAGAAAGGTAGCCACATTTCTTGTCTCATGCAACCTCACTCTGTGAGATGTCTAGCTCCAATTTTACCATCCAGGGAACTGAAAAACAAAGAATGACTCACTCAAGGACATTTTAGGGAGCTCTTGGTTGAGTTTCTATTTTAAGTCAAGGTCCAAACTTGTATTTACCAGACCAAGTTAGATTTCAACCTAGTTAAACTACTAGGAACTCTGCTTTGAATTCCATAAGTGAAGCCCAAGGTACAACAGGTACAACCCTAATTGCTAGGACGTTACTTCCAAGAGCAAGGTTCCAATTAAGCTGGCAGTATACAAGGAGCCAAAGAGCAGTTAGGCACGCTCATGATATTATATGCTATTGCCAGATAACAGGCACAAACATTCAAATGTGTTGTTACCCACTCCAGCCTCTGCACTCTCCTGAACTTTCTACTCCCCCTCCCCTCTGGAACAAGTTGCAAATATTTCCCTAGAATAGAAGCAGAGAAACCATGCTTCCTATAAATAGCCAAGCTGAGGGCTCAGAAGCTAATCAGGAGATCACAAATGAACACACTCCTAATACTACAGCCAAGAAGCATGTCTGGCCCCAATGCATAAAAGTAATGGACAATGTTCGCTACTTGAAAGGTAGAAGAACCAAGGAAAAAATCCATCTGGATGACACTTCCACAATTACAGTTTACTACTCTACACAATGGCTGAAGTTACCACCTTTGAAGCAGTAAAGGAACTACTCTCAAAATAAAGAAGTTCACATCTTGAATCATTTTATAAGTAATATTACAATTATCTGAATGTTGTATGTTCAGAAGTATAGTACTAGCACCCGACACATTTCACTGGGGACCAAAAGACCCTGTTGCCAATGACCTAAAGTAGCCCTTGGCAACAGGATCTTTTGGTTCCCAGTGAAGTATGTCAGGGGTCAGTTACTGTACTACAGAAGGTTACAGCAGCAGGATTAGTAATGTCAGAAAGGTCAAAGGACAGATGTCACCAGGGCATGTATACAGTATAAAAACAATAAGGGTTCAATTCTATGCATGTTTAGAAGAAAAAAGTCCATGCTGACTGAGGAATGCTGGGAGTTGTAGGAATTTTTCTGTCGAAACATGCATGAGATTGCACCCTAAACTGATTTAAGGAAACTTTGGATTTGTTAATGTTGTAAAGAGATATAGGACTCCTCAAAACTATAATTCCTAGGGTTCCTTGAGAGAAACCAGGAAACTGGTTTAACGTCGTTTAGGTTTCTAGTGCGATTGCCACCAAAGACAATGCCAAGTATATTTTATGCTCTCTTGGGTTTTATTGCTTACAGAGCATTTGCTTGACATCTGTTTTTTCCCTAAATTCTAAATCACATTTCCTTATTTACGCTGCCAGTAAGCCAAGACTATTGGTAGCCGGGCATGACCTAGCAGATCTCTCAGCCCATTCAATGTTATGAAATCTTCAGGGAAGACATAAATCAAGATGGCTAAAACAGTATGAAAAATCACAATGGAAACTGCCAAATCAATAGTATACATAATCATTTTAAAGTTATATATACAGGTTTGCAGGACTATTATCAAACATTCCTCATAAGGAATGAGCACTGGTTCCAGAGTCCAAATATGGGAAAGGTACAGGGCAATGATACTAGATGATGATTTCAGAAAAAGATTAGCATGTAGGAACTTTAAGACTTGGAGCAAGAATAGTGGATAGGCACTACGGAAAAGACTGATATTCAGGATGTGAAGAAAACTAGGTAAACATATTATAAAACATCGAAATGCAAAACTGCAAGCACAATTTTGAACAACTGCAGGATCTGCCACCACCAAATCCTTGGGGGAAGGGGAGAACTCTGTTTGAAGTCCTCCATATTATGGTTTCAGCAGGACTAAGACTGCCTTCAGCATTATGTTTCAGTACCTCTAGTACAAGCATTACACTGGTATTGTTCTCTCCAGTATTCTGTCTATATGCCTAACCAGGTCCACAAGACCACACAGAGGTGTGTTCTTGGCAACCACCTCTATATTTTGGGATTCTCTTCCTGAGAGTATTGGCCAAATCTCAACCATCTTTTCAGAATGGTGTAATATGCTTTTATTCAATCTGGGTTTTGATGGCCAGGGATACTGCAGGATAATCAATATACAGTTACTTGTCCCAAGCCCCTGTGATGGGACTGGCTATTAGTCTGATCAATGGAAAAGATCACAGAAGATAATCCTCTTGATTACACTTTATCCTCTAGGAAGCTGCACCAATTACTTCTACCTTCCTCTGCTGTATTTAAGCATCAGCATATTGTGGTGTACAGTGGGTCAAGTGGAGATCAGAAATGGGGAAGGTAATGTTACAATGAGAGATTTAGAGGCATCATGGTGGCACAGACTTGTTATAGCACAGTGGCTAAGAGCCTGAACTACAAATCAGACACATTCACAATTCGAATCTTGCAGCTGCCTTAGGAAAGCCACTATCTCAGCTCTTCCAGTAAACCATGCAAGTTGTCTGATGAGTTACTATATCCCCATTGCAGATGGAAAGAGGGAGAGGCTCTGAGAATATATGCAAGGCAGTTTGAACATGCAAGTATACAAACACTAAGTATTTTTATTCCTGACCTTCCCCACATCACGAGGCAACAGATATAAAATAGGATAACATCAACAGAGATTTCCACCCCAACATGACTCAGGCTGAACTTGCCTACGACAAAAGGCCACAATTCAAGTTCAAGCTCACATGTCTCATTTCTCTTTAATTTCAGTCAGATACTGTGTTGGAGTGCCTGCCTAGCTTTTCCTGCTGAATGTCAAAGAGAAAAGAAATGTGTAGCTGATCCATTAAATTCCATACCCTTCTCTCATTTATTGATGAATGTACTCTAGCTTCTACTTTCTACCTAATAAACCACTTCCCCCCTGCTCTTCCTCTAGGCTGCTATTAATGGAGCCCTATTCCTTTCCTCCGGCTATAGCTTCACTCTTGAAGTATTAAATAATTATGTGAGATTCCCGATTTCCATTCCATCATCCACTTTTTCCAAACACCCCTCAAAGAACTGTGGACTGCTCTAATCTTTTTCTTTTTTTTTTAAATGGCGGATGAAGAATGTTGTGTCTCATGTTGGATCCCAAACCCTTCCCACTAATTAAATGTAAAGAAAAATCGAAAGAGCTATTTGGAACCCATATTAAATTTTACAAGACCACTGTTTGAAATATGTCATTGCCTACACTCTTATTACTTTCTGTGAACAACACTCCTGATATATCAATTTTTAACATATCAATATAAATATTTTCAGGGAAGGACACAATAAAAATAAATACTAGAATAAAAATGGGCAGCACTACGGACCACCACAATTCAGCAATTAAAAGCCTGGGGGGGGGGGGTTAAAATGCCTTGCACCAAAACGATAGCAAAGTAGGTGCCAGGCAAGCCTCTGTGGGGAAAGTTCCTTAAGCAGTACACCACAGCTGAGGCATCCTTCTCTACAGTCACCACCTGCCTGAGTTCTGATGGCAAGGGCATCTGGAGGAGGAGGATTTAAGCATAAAGGCAAGCTTGTGTGATAGAGGCATTCATTCAAACTGCGTAGGGCTTTAAAAAGTAAGCACCAGCATGGACCCGTAAACAGTGAAGATGCTCCCTGTGACTGGTCCTGATCACAAGTCTTGCACTTGTATTTTGAACTAGATGTTTAGAAACTCAGTCTTCAAAAGGCTGCCCCCATGTACAACACATTACAGTAGTCTATCCTGAAGGTTATCAGAGCATGTATAAGCACAGCCAAGCTTTCTCTACCTAGAAGGGGCTGCAGCTAGTAAAAGGCATGCCAAGCTACTGATACCACTTGGGCTTCCAGGGACAATGCTGGAATCAGGAGTACCCAAAGCTGAACACCTAATACTTCAGGGGGAGTGCAATCCCATCCATCTTCCTGCTTAGATGAGCCATCTACCAACAATACCTCCACCTTGTCTGGTTGTGCTCTAGTTTATTATTCAGCTCAAAGACACTAAAAATCAAACATCAGCGCTCAGAAAAAAAAGACTACACACAATGCTGTAGCCTCCGTATCTCAAGTAAAATTCCCCATTACATTATGCAAGCACCATGATTTTTAGAAGTATGAGTACCAGGCTAACTTCAGCAGTCCTGCTTTCTGTACACTCTGGTCAGCAAAAGGAGATATTCAGGTAAAAATATAGTATCTGACACTTGGCCTCAACATCTTGCTCAGATATATCAAAATCATTATGATACTGATACTTCCAGCACACCTAGTTCAACACACTAGGATTACTAGCACCCCAGTACAGGTCCAGCCATCATACCAATTAAGACAGAATGAAGGACATGAAGGGTTCTCTTTCACATACAGTCAGGGCCAGAAATATTGAAACAAGGGTAACTGTTTTGGCAGTTGGCCTCTGTACACTACCACATTGAAGTTGAAAGGAAACACAACCAGATGGGAGCCAAGTCAGGACTTTCAGCTGTAATTCAAGGGGTGAGACAAAAGTGGGGCACTAACCATTCAGGAAGGACAGCCAGTGGCATACACACACACCCATCGTTGGGGGCTCATAAGTAATGGAACGAATGGCTGACAAGCAGCTGCATGGCCAGGGGTGGCCTGTTTCCTGGGCACCCCATAACCAATCAAACAGAGAAAAGGCCTGGAGGTGGTTCTGAGTGTTACATTTGCATCTGGTTGGTGTTCACTGGAACTCCCAACACGAGGTCCAAAGAGGTGTCCATGCGAGTGAAGGAGGCCATCATTAGGCTGAAGAAACAAAGTAAACCCATCAGAGAGATAGCAAAAGCAGTGGGAGTGGCCAGTACAACAGTTTGGAACATCCTGAAAAAGAAGGAATTAACTGGCAAGCTCAGCAACAGCAAAAGGCCTGGCAGACCATGGAAGACAACGAAAGTGGATGACTGCAGAATTCTGCTCAGGGTGAAGAGGAACCCTTTCACAACATCGAGCCAGGTCAAGAATGCTCTTGAGGAGGTAGGCATGTCATTGTCAACATCTACAGTCAAGAGACGGCTTTATGAATGTAAATACAGAGGCTTCACAACAAGGTGCAAACCACTGGTAACACTCAAGAACAGACAGGCCAGATTAGCCTTTGCCAGCAAACACCTACAAAAGCCTGCCCAGTTCTGGAATAAGATTCTTTGGACTGATGAAACCAAGATTAACTTGTACCAGAGTGATGGGAAGAGAAAAGTATGGAGAAGGAAAGGAACAGCTCATGATCCAAAGCATACCACATCATCTGTCTAACAAGGTGGAGGCAGTGTTATGGCATGGGCATGTATGGCTGCCAATGGAACCGGGTCACTGGGGTTTATAGATGACCTGACTGCTGAGAAAAGCAGCAGGAAGAATTCTGAAGTGTATAGGGCTATACTTTCTGCTCAGATTCAGCTGAATGCTGCCAAACTGATAGGACGCCACTTCATATTGCAGATGGATAATGACCCAAAACAGACAGCAAAAGCTACCCAAGAGTTTCTCAAGGCAAAGAAGTGGGATGTTCTTCAGTGGCCAAGTCAGTCACCTGATCTCAAACCAATAGAGCATGCTTTCCACTTACTGAAGACAAGTCTGAAGGCAGAAAGACCCACAAACAAGCAGCAGCTGAAAGCAGCTGCAGTAAAGGCCTGACAATGCATTTCGAGGGAGGAAACTCAGCACTGGGTCATGTCCATGAGTTCCAGACTTCAGGCAGTCATTGACTGCAAAGGATTTTCATCCAGGTATTAAAGGTGATCCTTAAGTTTGAAATGATGTTGGTTTGTTCCATTACTTATGAGCCACCAACGATGGGGGGGGGGGTATATGCCACTAGCTGTCCTTCCTGAATGATTCGTGCCCCACTTTTGTCATACCCCTTGAATTACAGCTGAAAGTCCTGACTTCGCTCCCATCTGGGTGTGTTTCCTTTCAACTTCAATGTGGTGGTGTGCAGAGGCCAACTGCCAAAACAGTTATCCTTGTTCCAATATTTCTGGCCTTGTCTGTACTTCACACATCCTCATATTGGAGATGGGATTTGTAATGGCAGCCAGTAATGTAAAACTGAAAGTGGAACAAACCACATGTGGGGGAAGGAATTTTTTAGTGGCAGCCAAGAACATATATATGCTAGCAAAATGCAAACTATTTACTAGTGCTTCATAAATTTATCCAACACCATCTAAACTCTACAAGGGTTCTTTGCTTTCACAACTAATCTTTGGCAACTGTTTCAGAACTGCACACCTAACAGCCAAATTTAAGTAGGTCATAATCAGTCCCATTCCTTTATTCTCACAAATAACAGCAGCAATTGTTTTCTTTGCCTTTTATTGTCCACTGCTGAGGACAATTAGGCTGGGGAGTACAAGGGAGAATGCCTTTTCTGCAGTGTGCCCCATGCTTCTGGAATGAGTTACCACCAAGGGTCTCTGAGGCAATATTTTTGCAGGCCTTTAGGAAAGCTCTGAAGACCTATTTGTTTTCTTTGGCTTGCTCTTGAGTTTTGTATTTTTATTGATGGGGTTTAGTTGCAATTAGTATGCTGCATGCTGGAAGTTTCATTATCATCACTACTGGTGTTTATTAACTTCATATATTTCCTTTGCTATTATTGTATTGAGTTTTTTATTTTAAGTCTCCTTGAGAGTGTTATAAAGCCTAAAAGGTGGCCTAAAATATTTTTTAAAAAATATTTTAAGCTTAAGATCTTGACCTTCACTATTTTTAATCTCTAAGGGGGTTTAGATGGCACTGAGATGGTGAAACATCCCAATCTGACTTCATACTGCAACATCTTAGCTAATGTTAGGAGCCATTCTGTGCTGATGGAGTTTGCAACATTACAAGTACATGAAACCCAACCCCCAGAGAACTACTTAGTACTCTTCTGAAGAGCTGCAGTCAAATAAGTACTACCTGACTGAGAGCGCCGCTCCTGAGAAAATTTATGGCACCTTTGCCAAGCATGAGGCCTTGCCTCTAACCTCAGGCACTCTGAAATTCTATACCAAAAAAAAAAAAAAAACATCCCTAAATGGAATAAACTGTGTAAATTGAGAGGGAAGGGGTTCCATAAACATTTACTTTATTTACATGGGATTCAGACTTTAGTTAGCTAATTGTTGCTGTTTATAACTCCCAGAAATAACCAAAAAGCAAAACACACATTATTTTAAGGATTTTTTCCCTTAGGAAGTTCGTTCCTCGATTCTTTTGAAACACACAAAATGGGCACAATCCATTAGGAACTTCCCCTGTACAAATGCTTTTGAAATCAGTGCGCTCACAAAGATGCTGTCACAAAATCACCATTACAGTACAGCTAACCCTGGAGAAATTCTTCCTCTTATCAGATTTTTTGTGTGAATGTATTAGAATAAGTTGGTCCTGACCTTCCTAAACAACACCACCACTTCAAAACTTTAGTCTACAGTTTACAAATACTTTATGAACGCAGACCAGCAATTCATGACCATCCCGCTTTACACAAATGGATTGTGCCAGTGAATACCTCTCACTCTTCCCACCTCCCACAGCTAAATGCAACACCTATAAAAGTAATTAGATCTCAAGTGCATGACCCCTTCAAAAGTTCCCAGGCCATGGACTGAAGGTACATTTCTATAAGGTGGTTGTGTAACTAACCAGTGCCTGGATGGAAGACTGCCTGAGAACCCTATGCATGAGCTGAATTCTATCATGGAAGAAAGCAAGACATAAATGTAACTAGTTCAAATTAAGAGTTCACATGAAAGTTTTCTCCTGCTAAAAGCGATACGTAGACATGCATTTCTCTCTCTCTCTCTCTCTCTCTCTCTCTCACACACACACACACACACACACACCACTCTAGGAAAAGGGCTGATAAATATAAACCAAAGACCGAGCACATAACACCAGAAACAGACATTCCCCCAAATCCCAAAGTCAGCTTGATCAAATTTTAATTTTGCAACAGACACTGAGAAATTCCTAGCATCGTTTATCAGACAGCCTCATGCAGTTTACTGGCAGAGTGGCAATGGGTTTTAAGTTACAGTACTTGCTGTAAGTCAAGGTGCCATCATAAATTAAGTAACAAAGAAACTTCACAGTAAATTTTAAATGCATGGTAGCACATTCACTTTTAAGAAGCACTGAAGGCATTAACAGCCTTTGTGCATTAACAAGAGCAACTCCCTCAAAAAAACCAGACTGTAAAGACCAACTGGAAAAGAAAGTCTAAGTTTTTCCTTTTCCACATCATTGTTTCAATGTATCCATAATGTCAAAAGCACAAGATCAACTGTTATACAAATTTCCCTCTCAATATATTAAAAGGCAGGGCTTACTGCCAAAGAGAACACAGGTACACATTTTTGTACTACCTCCCAGGCCA
Source organism: Heloderma suspectum (assembly GCF_057233095.1). Lineage (NCBI taxonomy): Eukaryota > Metazoa > Chordata > Lepidosauria > Squamata > Helodermatidae > Heloderma > Heloderma suspectum. Next base: position 5,077,850 of record NC_139459.1, on the reverse strand, counting down.
TTCAAAGAGACTCTGATCTACACACACCAGAACCACTGTGTGGCACTGAAATGCCATAGAAAGAACAAGATCCAGGCCCATTCAGCTCCAAAAGCTGATAGTACCCCAGATCTTGGCTATAATGCAGCTGCCATCATGTCCTGCAACAGAGCTAGAGTTTGTAAGAACAATCCTATGAACTTCAACAGTGAAGGATTATTCTATTAGTTTAAGATTTTTATCTCACTCCACGGTCAGTATTTTTATTTATTTATTTATTTATTTCATTTCTATACCGCCCAATAGCCGAAGCTCTCTGAAGCTCAGTACCCAAATATCAGTCAAAAATATAAAATATTGAATACTAAACACCACTTAATGAGATATCCTTAGATTTTAAAACACTCAAACCTTCAGATGCAGTGGCTTCAGCAGTCTCTGAAAGCCAGCAAAAACCAAAGTCCTTACCCTAACCTCTTTATGCCCCATCTTCCTCAGCAGCAAGATTGAAGACTAATAACATTGACCTCCCCCTTTGTATTCTTTTCATGGCAAGACCTGATATACAATGCAGTTAAGCCATAATTCCAGATCTGTGACATCATTCTGCTGTCACAGATATTGGGGCAAGGTCAGCATTACAATGTCCTCTTCAGGACCAAAGATTACTAGAGAGAGACAGGAAAAAGCAGCCCTTCCAGCAATAGTAGAAATTTTCTTTGGCTACATCCACCTCAGCCTATTACTGCTTGTTCACGGCTGAACTGCCATGGAAGCATCCACAGTAGAGTTTGTTGTTCAGTTGTTCAGTCGTGTCCGACTCTTCGTGACCCCATGGACCATTGCACGCCAGGCCTTCCTGTCCTCCGCTCTCTCCCGGAGCGTGCCAGAGTGTGCAGTAGAGTTACAAGGCAACAAAAGGCGCTTGGCAATGCAGTAGATTCCAAATGACACTAGCAGACATTTAGAATTAATAGGCAACTAAGGAGTTAGTGCAACATCACTACTTGAGTCTGCTCACATGCCACAAGGCAGGGCAGGATGTTAGGGGAGGTGCAGCAGCCTGGTTTGGTTTGGCTAGGTCACTTAATATGACCAGATGAACAGCATGCAATGTTACTGTGCAGCGTGTCAGGGGCTGCACTAGGGAGCCTCAAATATATAGCACCCTAAAGGTATTCTAATCACTACAGTATCATTTGTAGTGATTAAGAATTTTAGGGCGCAATCCTGTGGCCGCTAGTCAGTGGCTAGACAGCCATAAGAAAGGTTGGTTCCCTGAGAACTGACCCCCCCCATCCCCTCCCGCACTACCTCATAGGCAGTGCAGATCGGCCACATGCACCGCACTCATAAGAGCAGTGCAGAGCAGCGAAAATGGGGTGTTCCTGGGGACGGACGGGGAGGTCAGAAACACCGGTACAACATGTGTTATCCGGCCGCCGCTTCCTGCACCCTGAGGTTGCATGGCTAGACAGCTGAAATCGGCTGTCTAGCCGTGAAAGCAGGGCAGGGGGAGCGAGGAGGAGATCCACTCCTCACCAGTCTTCCCGCCCTGTACTGGATAGGTGGACTCCCCCAGGGTCGGAGGTGACCGTCGATCCACACAGGATTTCTCCCTATGTGATTGAGAATGTCATTGTTACCGCATGGGCTTACTATGGACGGCTAGTAAGGGGTGGGGGGAAGCCTTCTGCCACAGAAGGCAATCACCCTAGCTACTACTTATGCCATCCAATTCTCATTTTGGACAAGATCAAATTTGCACCACTGTGCCTGGTAATTTCCTGTCTAAAAACACTGGGCTAAAAGAATTCCTGCCTTCCATTATAACCTTAGTTTATTCAATAAAGGAGGGGAGGAGGAGGAAGCTCAACTACATGGTCATGCAGCAAGTGTGATTGTTGTTCAGTCATTAAGTCGCGTCCGACTCTTCATGACCCCATGGACCATAGCACGCCTTCCTGTCCTCCGCTCTCTCCCGGAGTGTGCTCAAGTTCATATTCATTGCATCGGTGATGCTATCTAGCCATCTCATCCTCTACCGTCCCCTTCTCCTTTTGCCTTCGATCTTTCCCAGCATCAGGGTCTTTTCCAGGGAGTTTTCTCTTTGCATTAGGTGGCCAAAATATTTGAGCTTCAGCTTCACTATCTGTCCTTCCAATGAGCACTCAGGGTTGATTTCCTTTAGGATGGACTGATTTGACCTCCTTGCAGTCCAGGGGACTCGTAAGAGTCTTCTCCAGCACCACAGTTCAAAAGCATCAATTCTTTGGGGCTCAGCCTTCCTTATAGTCCAGCTCTCACAGCCATACATTACTACTGGGAAAACCATAGCTTTGATTATACGAACCTTTGTCGGCAAGGTGATGTCTCTGCTTCTTACTATGCTGTCTAGGTTTGCCATAGCTTTCCTCCCAAGGAGCAAGCGTCTTTTAATTTCATGGCTACAGTCACCGTCTGTGGTGATCTTGGAGCCCAAGAAAATAAAATCTGTCACTGCTTCCATTTCTTCCCCTTCTATATGCCAGGAAGTGATGGGGCCAGATGCCATGATCTGAGTTTTTTTTAATGTTGAGTTTCAGACCAGCTTTTGCACTCTCCACTTTCACCCTCAACAAGAGGCTCTTTAGATCCTCTTCACTTTCCGCCATTAGGGTGGTATCGTCTGTGTATCTGAGGTTGTTGATAATTCTCCCAGCAATCTTAATTCCGACCTCTGATTCATCCAACCCAGCATTTCTCATGATGTACTCTGCTAAATAAGCAGGGTGACAATATACAGCCTTGTCGTACTCCTTTCCCAATTTTGAACCAATCGGTTGTTCCATGTCCGGTTCTTACTGTTGCTTCTTGACCCTTGTACAAGTTTCTCAGGAGACAGGTAAGGTGGTCTGGTACTCCCATCTCTTTCAGAATTTGCCACAGTTTGTTGTGATCCACACAATCAAAGGCTTTAGCGTAGTCAATGAAGCAGAAATAGACGTTTTTCTGGAATTCTCTTGCTTTCTCCATGATCCAGCAAATGTTGGCGATTTGATCTCTAGTTCCTCTGCCTCTTCGAAACCCAGCTTGTACTTCCGGTAGTTCTCAGTTCACATACTGCTGAAGCCTAGCTTGTAGGATTTTGAGCATGACCTTGCTGGCATGTGAAATGAGCGCAATTGTGCAGTAGTTTGAACACTCTTTGGCACTGCCCTTCTTTAGAACTGGAATGTAAACTGACCTTTTCCAGCCTGGTGGCCACTGCTGAGTGTTCCAAATTTGTGTGTATATTGAGTGCAGCACTTTAACAGCATCAACTTTTAGGATTTTAAATAGCTCAGCTGGAATACTGTCATCTCCGCTAGCTTTGTTGTTAGTAATGCTTCCTAAGGCCCACTTGACTTCACTCTCTAGGATGTCCGGCTCAAGTTCAGTGACCGCACTATCATGGCTATCAGGGACATCAAGATCTTTCCTGTATAGTTCTTCTGTGTATTCTTTCCACCTCTTCTTAATCTCATCTGCTTCTGTTAGGTCCCTGCCTTCTTTGTCCTTTATCATGCCCATCTTTGCACAAAACGTTCCCTTGAGATCTCCAATTTTCTTGAAAAGATCTCTAGTCTTTCCCATTCTATTGTTTTCCTCGATTTCTTTGCACTGTTCATTTAAGAGTTCCTCTAGCACTCTGTCTATCAGGTCTAATCCCTGAAATCTATTCCTCACCTCCACTGTATATTCATAAGGGATATGATTTAGGTCATACCTGAATGGTTTAGTGGTTTTCCCTACGTTCTTCAATTGAAGCCAAAATTTTGCAACAAGAAGCTCATGATCTGAGCCACAGTCAGCTCCAGGTCTTGTTTTGACTGACTGTATAGAGCTTCTACATCTTTGGCTGCAAAGGACATAATCAATCTGATTTCGATATTGACCATCTGGTGACGTCCATGTGTAGAGTCGCCTCTTGTGCTGTTGGAAAAGAGTGTTTGCTATGATCAGCGTGTTCTCCTGGCAAAACTCTATTAGCCTTTGTCCTGCTTCATTTTTTACACCAAGGCCATGCTTGCCTGTTATCCCAGTGATTCCTTGACTTCCTACTTTAGCATTCCAATCCCCTATGATGAAGAGGACATCTTTTTTTGGTGTTAGTTCTAGAAGGTGTTGTAGGTCTTCACAGAACTGATCAACCTCAGCTTCTTTGGCCTCAGTGGCTGGAGCATAGACATGAATTACTGTGATGTTGAATGGTTTGCCTTGAATTCGTACTGAGATCATTTTATCATTTTTGAGATTGTATCCAAGTACTGCTTTTCCCACCCTTTTATTGACTATGAGCGCTATTCCATTTCTTCTAAGGGATTCTTGCCCACAGTAGTAGATATAATGGTCACCTGAATTAAATTCGCCGATGCTTGTCCATTTGAGTTTGCTGATTCCCAAGATGTCGATGTTCAATCTTGCCATCTCATGTTTGACCACCTCCAGCTTACCTTGATTGATTGATCTGACATTCCAGGTTCCTAAACAATATTGTTCTTTACAGCATCGGACTTTCTTTTCTCCACCAAACACGTCCACAGCTGAGTGTCCTTTCGGCTTTGGCCCAGCCGCTTCACTCTTTCTGGCGCCACTTGGAAATTCCCTCTGCTCTACCCCAGTAATATATTGGACACCTTCCAACCTGAGGGGCTCATCTTCCGGCATCATCTCTTAGCCTTGTGACACGTTCCATGGGGTTTTCTTGGCAAGAATACTGGAGTGGGTTGCCATTTCCTTCTCCAGTGGACCACATTTTGTCAGAACTCTCCGCCATGACCTGTCCGTCTTGGGTGGTCCTGCATGGCATAGCTTATGGCTTCACTGAGTTACGCAAGCCTTCCAGATGTGTTGGACTATACTTCCCATCATCCCTAGCCTGCAGGCCATCCAACTGGAGTTGAAGTCCAACACATTTGGAGAGTGCCCAGTTGGGGGGAAGCTGACAAAATCACACCCAGAACAAACAGAAAATGTATCAGAAAATATCACACTCTGTTGCATGTGTCAGACTAAAGTATGCCTCTAATTAAACAAAACAGAGTGCTTCAAATATTAGACGTTTGGGAAACACAGGCTGGGGAAGGTTGGATTAGTTCATTCACTTACTCCCAATACAGAGGCAGCAAAATTATCACAGAAAGATGACAGAAGGAATTGGCATTTTTAAGGTCATACTAGTATGCCCTGCGACTTTGTAGTCCATTTATTCTGAAACAATCAAAACTGATATGCTAAAGTAGAATAGCATTACAAAAGCTTTTTAAAAAGTAGATATCATTTTGAAAATCATATACAGCACATAAACATTCATTGTACAAGAGTTTCAGCACAGTAAACAAATACCCAAGGCAGGTCAAAGATAACTAAGGTCAACGTCCCTAAGATAAACCTCAACTAAAGTTGTCTTAAGAACAGGGATGGAACCAACCCCTCATAACCATTTTGTTACATTTCCAAAAGTAGTCTGCCCCCAAGACTAAGATCTGGTTCTTACTTTACTTCTTGAACTCAGGTATACATCCCAAGTATAAAATGCATGCATGCCCCATCAAAGTCTGAAGGGGATGTAGATGCTTCTATAACTTGGAAGAGATGATCTGATCCTTTCCCAGACACCAATTCACAGCCTTTAAAAGAGACATGGATCTAATACTACTCCTTGTGTATGCTATGTTTGAAATTTACTTTGTTGTTGTTGTTTATTCGGTCAGTCGCTTCCCACTCTTTGTGACTTCATGGACCAGCCCACACCAGAGCTTCCTGTCGGCCATCGCCACCCCCAGCTCCCCCAAGGTCGAGCCCATCACCTCCAGAATATCATCCATCCATCTTGCCCTTGGTCAGCCCCTCTTCCTTTGGCCTTCCACTTTCCCTAGCATCAGCATCTTCTCCAGGGTATCCTGTCTTCTCATTATGTGGCCAAAGTACTTCAGTTTTGCCTTTAAGATCATTCCCTCAAGTGAGCAGTCTGGCTTTATTTCCTGGAATATGGAATGGTTTGATCTTCTTGCAATCCAAGGCACTCTCAGAATTTTCCTCCAGCACCACAGTTCAAAAGCATCTATCTTCCTTCGCTCAGCCTTCCTTATGGTCCAGCTCTCGCAGCCATAGGTTACTACGGGGAATACCATTGCTTTCACTATGCGGACCTTTGTTGTCAGTGTAATGTCTCTGCTCTTCACTATTTTATCAAGATTTGTCATTGCCCTCCTCCCAAGAAGTAAATGTCTTCTGATTTCCTGGCTGCAGTCAGCATCTGCAGTAATCTTTGCACCTAGAAAGACAAAGTCTGTCACTGCCTCCACGTTTTCTCCCTCTATTTGCCAGTTATCAGGCTGGTTGCCATAATCTTGGATTTTTTTGAGGTTTAACTGCAACCCAGCTTTTGCACTTTCTTCTTTCACCTTCATCAGAAGGTTCCTCAGCTCCTCCTCACTTTCAGCCATCAAAGTGGTATCATCTGCATATCTGAGATTGTTAATGTTTCTTCCAGAGATTTTAACTCCAGCCTTGGCTTCATCAAGCCCAGCACGTCGCATGATGTGTTCTGCGTACAGGTTGAATAGGTAGGGTGGGAGTATACAACCCTGCCGTACTCCTTTCCCAATCTTAAACCAGTCCGTTGATCCGTGGTCTGTTCTTACCGTTGCTACTTGGTCGTTATTCAGATTCCTCAGGAGGCAGACAAGATGACTTGGTATCCCCATACCACCAAGAACTTGCCACAATTTGTGATGATCCACACAGTCAAAGGCTTTAGAATCATCAATAAAACAGAAATAGATATTTTTCTGAAACTCCCTGGCTTTCTCCATTATCCAGCGGATATTGGCAATTTGGTCTCTAGTTCCTCTGCCTTTTCGAAACCCAGCTTGTACATCTGGCAATTCTCGTTCCATGAATTGCTGGAGTCTAGCTTGCAAGATCTTGAGCATTACCTTACTGGCATGTGAAATAAGTGCCACTGTTCGATAGTTTGAACATTCTTTGGTGTTTCCCTTTTTCGGTATGGGGATATAAGTTGATCTTTTCCAATCTGTTGGCCATTCTTGTGTTTTCCAAATTTGCTGGCATATGGCATGCATCACCTTGACAGCATCATCTTGCAAGATTTTAACAGTTCAGCTGGGATACCATCATCTCCTGCTGCCTTGTTATTAGCAATGCTTCTTAAGGCCCATTCAACCTCACTCTTCAGGATGTCTGGCTCTAACTCACTGACACCGTCAAATCTATCCCCGATGTTGTTATCCTTCCTATACAGATCTTCCGTATATTCTTGCCACCTTTTCTTGATCTCTTCTGCTTCTGTTAGGTCCTTGCCATCTTTGTTTTTGATCATACCCATTTTTGCCTGGAATTTACCGCTGATGTTTCTAATTTTCTGGAAGAGGTCTCTTGTCCTTCCTGTTCTATTATCTTCTTCCACTTCCGCGCATTGCTTGTTTAGAAATAATTCCTTATCTCTTCTGGCTAACCTCTGGAATTTTGCATTTAATGGGGCATATCTCCCCCTATCACTGTGGCCTTTTGCTTTCCTTCTTTCTCGGGCTGCTTCCAGTGTCTCAGCAGATCTTGCCTTCTTCGTTTTCTTTTTCTTTGGGATGTTGTTTGTTGCCGCCTCCTGAACAATGTTGTGAACTTCTGTCCATAGTTCTTCTGGGACCCTATCTACTAAATGTAGTCCCTTAAATCTATTCTTCACCTCCACTGCATATTCGTGAGGAATATTTGTGAGCTCATATCTAACTGATTTGTGGGTCTTCCCTATTCTCTTTAGTCCGATTCTAAATTGTGCAATAAGAACTTCGTGATCTGAACTGCAATCAGCTCCAGGTCTTGTTTTTACCAAATGCATAGATGTCCGCCACCTTTGGCTACAAAGGATGTAGTCAATCTGATTTCGGTGTCAACCGTCTGGTGACGTCCATGTATAAAGTCATCTCTTAGGTTGTTGGAAGGGAGTGTTTCTTATGCACAGTGGGGTGTCTTGGCAAAATTCTATCAGCCTATGTCCTGCTTCATTTTGTTCTCCCAGACCATGCTTGCCTGTAATTCCAGGTGTCGTTTGACTACCTACCTTAGCATTCCAGTCTCCTGTAATGAAAATAACATCTCTGTTTGGCGTACTACCCAGTAGGTGCTGCAGATCCTCATAGACATGATCTACTTCTGCTTCTTCAGCATCTGTGGTTGGAGCGTATATTTGGATCACTGTGATGTTAAATGGCTTACTCTGAATTCGAATTGAGATCATGCTGTCATTTTTTGGATTGTATCCAAGCACTGCTTTAACCACTTTATTATTAATTATGAAGGCTACTCCATTTCTTCTGTGGTCCTCTTGTCCACAGTAGTAGATCTGGTGGTCATTTGATGTGAAGCGGCCCATTCCAGTCCATTTCAGTTCACTGACACCCAAAATGTCTATATTTAATCTTGACACCTCCCCAATAACCACATGCAATTTGCCCTGGCTCATAGATCTGAAATTTACTTACTGACATGGAAGTGTGGGAGATGTCACCGCTCACTACATTTAGAGCATGTGTGCAGAACTTCTAGCTCTTCAGAGGGTCCCAATACAGCCCCCCAGAGGGTCCCAATACAGCCCCCCAGAGGGTCCCAATACAGCCCCCCAGAGGGTCCCAATACAGCCCCCCAGAGGGTCCCAATACAGCCCCCCAGAGGGTCCCAATACAGCCCCCCAGAGGGTCCCAATACAGCCCCCCAGAGGGTCCCAATACAGCCCCCCAGAGGGTCCCAATACAGCCCCCCAGAGGGTCCCAATACAGCCCCCCAGAGGGTCCCAAATAGCACACCAACTTCCCTTGGCCCCATCCCCTTCCTTCCAACCACCAATAATTTGGTAGTTTCCCTGCTTTTGTGCATTTCCCCCTCATTCTGAAAGGCTGAAATGCCTTTCCTAAGGCTTAGTTACTGGCAATAAGCGCTTTAAGCTAAAATACGCTGGTATGTTTAGCATTTTGGCCCCACTTTTGCTTTCAGTCCCTCCCACCACTGGAACGTGGCCTCCAAAAACTGCTGTGGCTATAGAGAGAAGCTTCAAAAGACACACCTGTATGTTTCCAAGCCCAATTCAAGGCACTGCTTTTTACCTATAAGGCCTTACAAACCTATAAAGCCTTATAAAGCTCAGGACTGCAATACCCGACAGGCAATCCCTCCTGGTGCAAACCTACCTATTTACTATAATCATCACCTGAAGCCCTCCTCTGAGTGCATCCTCAAAAGGAGGTATGGAGGACAGCAACTAAGGAGAGTGCCTTCTCAGTGGTGGGTGTTCTCAGCGGTTCCCTCCCCCAAGCCATTATGGAACGTTCTCCACAGTGAGGTCTGCCTGATGGCAACTTTCTCATATTTTCTTCACCAGATTAAGACTTTCCACTACTCCCAGCCATTTGACAGCATATCATATGGTTTTAATGGGTCTTGGAATTTATTGTTATTGCTGCGTTGATTTGTTTATAAAAACATCATACATTACTCATTCATTATATTGTATTTCTAGGGTTTTAATCTTTGTAAACTGCCCAGAGAGCTTTGGCTATTACAAATGTAATAAATGAAATGAATTTCTGATATTTCATCATGAGATGCTTGTTTTCAATGGGAGTTCTGAACAGACCTTCCAATGGATGGTGCTTCAGCAAGTTCCCTAACCCTTCTGCACAGCTAGCAAAAGTATATGCCAATTGGATTAGTACACAGCTAATCCAAATAATGGCTTGGACCCAGGATGTACATTCCATGAACAGGAGGGTTCCGCTCACAGAAGGTGCCTCTGCCGAGTGTTCACAGATCCCTCCCCCGCAAAAAAAATTACAGCGCACTCCATTCAGCAAGGTCTTTTAACTCTCTGTGTGTCATTTTGAGAGGGCCGGAGGGGCTGCCGTGGGAAGGCCGGGTGGGGAAGGCCACCTCCGCCAGTACAGTTGGGCACACATAAACCTGGATCCAACCCAATAGGAAGAACCGGCTTTGCCAAGCAGAAGTCCACTCATGCATTGGGACTTTCTCCTATTTCTACAGTCCCCTGCTCGCCCCAAATGTCTGCTGTACAAGTTCCCTAAACACTCCAGAGTAGAATTTGAGGGTGCACAAGGGGCTGTGAGGGGGATCATCCCCACTCCTGGTTGTGCCAACAGTGGCAGTTCCATCAGCAGAAAAACTTAACTAGATTTCACCCAGTAACACAACCATCAACTGTTACTACCTAAACTATGTAGATGCAATGAATATGAACTTGAGCATGCTCCGGGAGAGAGCGCAGGACAGGAAGGCCTGGCATGATATGGTCCATGGGGTCACGAAGAGTCGGACACGACTGAACGACTGAACAACAACAACAAACTATGCAGAATCTTACCTCATCCAGATACATTGAGACATTGGTACCACTATAGAGGCATCAGCATCTTGAAATATGCCCAAAGACAAAGTAGCCAGCTCTGATGTGATACATAATACACTTTGGGAGAGGTCCCTGACACTCAATGTTGATACCACTGACAACAGTATTCTTCTGAGGTACCTGTCAGGGATGGGAGCTGGAGTCATTGTTATACAGCTGCTTTCTTGGAGAGCAAGTTTCAGACGGTGGTGTTGGGAGGTTGCTGTTTAAGACCATTGGTGTGTCCTGTTTTAAGATCTTCGGGGTAGGCCCTTCTCTTGGTCCTACCACCATCAGAGACACATTTGGTGGGGAAGCAAGAGAAAGCTTATGGATTTCCCTTGAGGAGCTGGTTGGCCGCTATAGGATCGTAGAACAGTAGGTTGGAAGGGGCCTATAAGACCATCGAGTCCAACCCCCTGCTCAATGCAGGAATCCAAGTCAGAGCAGGCTGTCCAGTTCTTCTTAAATGCCTCCAGAATGGGAGAGCCCACTACCACCCTAGGTAATGGGTTCCATTGTCATATCACTCTAACAGTCAGGATGTTTTTCCTGATGTTCAGCCGAAATCTGGCTTCCTGTCACTTGAGCCCATCATTCCGTGTCTTGCACTCTGGGATGATCGAGAAGAAATCCTGGCCTTCCTCTCTGTGACAACCTTTCAAGGACTTGAAGAGCGCTATTCCATCTCCCTTCAGTTGTCTCTTCTCAAGGCTAAACAGGCCCAGTTCTTTTAGTCTCTCCTCATAGGGCTTTGTTTCCAGTCCCCTGATCATCTTTGTTGCCCTCCTCTGAACCCTCTCCAGTTTGTCTGCATCCTTCTTCAAGTGTGGTGCCCAGAACTGGACACAGTACTCCAGATGAGGCCTAACCAGTGCTGAGTAGAGGGGAACTAGTACTTCACATGATTTGGAAGCTATACTTCTATTAATGCAGCCCAAAAGAGCATTTGCCTTTTTTGCAGCCACATCACATTGTTGCCTCATATTCAGCTTGTGATCCACAACAATTCCAAGATCTTTCTAGCTTGTAGTACTGTTGAGCCAAGTATCCCCCATCTTGTAAATGTGCATCTGGTTTCTTTTTCCTTGAACTTGGCATTTATCCCTATTAAATTTCATTCTGTTATTTTCTGCCCAGCACTCCAGTCTATCAAAATCACTTTGAATTTTGTTTCTATCTTCCAAGGTATTAGCCGTATGTGTGCTAGTGTGATGGACTAGATGGACCCTTGGTCTGATCCAGTGTCAGAGCCCTTCTTATGTTCTTAAGACTTGTCTTAAGACTTGTTCGTGGCTGCTCCCAGACTCTGCAACTCCTGCCGAGAGAGGCTAGGCTGGCCCTCTGTCTGTTGTCCTTCCACCAGCAGGCAAAGACATTTTTATTCAAGCAGGCCTTTGGAATATAAGCTGGTCTGTTGCTGAAGAGGGTTCTATTGGTCTGGGTGCTGTTTTTATTTCTATTGTCGTGTTTAATTGTGTTTCAGTGGCTCTGGTTTTATGTTACGTTTTAGTTAGGATTTAGTTTTTAATCTGTATGTTATTAGCTGCCTTGAGCAGAAACGTAGGATATAAAATAACCATATCATAACCCAACTTCACATGTAGCCTCTGTATGGAAGCCACTGCAGCTCATGTCCTACTTGTGGGTTTCCCACAGGCAGACAGTTGACCAACACAATGTGAACAGAATGTTGGATTAGATATGCCTTTTGTCTGATCCAGCATGGCTCTTCTTATATTCTTAATGAACCATTGCATAGCACACACCAGATAGCACAACAAAATGATATGTGCAAGAAGTTATCACAGCCTGTCAGACAAGGTCAGAAGAAAATGCAGCTTCCTGGGCATTCCCTTGTCTGTACATACAGACATAGCAAAAGAAACCTTGAAATTCAAGGAACATGGCAAAGTGCTCCTACTCAAAACCAAGTGACCCTCTCCTTTAAGACCCTCTCTGCCCTCAAATTTAAATGGTTATTTCAGCCTCAATGTATGTGTTCATTCCTGATCTAGTATTAAAATTTCTATTTAAAATATTAAAGTCTGAACTAGGTTGAGCCTAGCTGGCAGGCACATTCTAAATTGATCCAGTGTGTAGACATGGTCAATTAGACTGAACCATGAGTCTGCCAGGTGCAAACCATTTCATTAGTCTTCCCCCAAGGTCCATAGTTCCTGCAATGACTTATGCACAAGTAGCCCCATTGATTTAAGTGGGATGATCCACTCATAAGTGCTTTTAGAGTCCTAGTAATTAGATGTTCAAAATTAACATTTACTCTACACCATAATACTCCTGAAGCAAAAAGCATAAGGTTAGGACAAAAACAAGGAGATGCAAAAGTGAGCAAGTGCTGCTCTTCCTGGAAGCCTTAATCCTAAACTGCAAATTGGGGTTATGAAATGGATTACAGTTTAGAAATATATTATTTCTTTCTCCATCTCTTACATCAGGGATGTAGAACCTCAAGCCTGGGGCCAAATCCAGCTCTCCTGGTTTTGCCTGACAGCCATGGCCCTTCCCCTGGTCCTACCACCTTCCCTCAACCACAAATCATTTGATGGTTTCCAGCTTTTGTGCAGTTTTTCCCCCATTCTAAAAGGGGGAATTGCCTCTCCTAAGGCTTTGTTAGGGGCAGTCATTTCAGCTAAAATAGTCTAGTATGTTTTGGTATTTTGGCTTTGCCCCTTTTACCTTTGGCCCCATTCCCACTCATCACTGGAATGCGGTCCCCAAAAGCTTCTCTGAAATGGAAGTCAGCCCATAGGCTCAACATGGTTCTGCGCCCATGACTTATACACACCATAATTGCATGGATTTTGCTTGTATTTTCACATGTCCACATTTTATGAAACTTAGGCTAGTGCCTCCTTAATTCTTTAAGGATACCTCTGACTCCCAACATCCAACTCTTCTCCCATGCCTGCAACTAAACATACTTCTGGAGCCTATATTTTAACATTTACTCTAACGTGTACCAAGCTCAGTCAATTCTCGTTTGGAATTACTTCAGTGGTGTTACTTAACGGCCATTTCTAACATAGGATAACTGTTTATGATGTTTTCTCCACAACAGATCAAACGAAGTACGATCCAAATGCATATATCTAGAAACTATTGCCATACATTATTCACAATATTACTTTTCATGAAATCATGAAGTTACATCAGAAGAGGCCCCTCAGCTCCAAAAGGAGTCAAACTAAACCTGAACTGAAAACTGGAATGAACTTCTACAGTCATGTGAAAAAGAAAGTACACCCTCTTTGAGTTCTATGGTTTTACGTATCAGGACATAATAAAAATCATCTGGTCCTTAGTAGGTCTTAAAATTAGGTAAATACAACCTCAGATGAACAACAACACATGACATATTACACCGTGTCATTATTTATTTTACAGAAATAAAGCCAAAATGGAGAAGCCATGTGTGAAAAACTAAGCACACCCTTACTGTTTCCATAGGTATGAAGAGGCTAAGTAGCAGCTGGGTGCTGCTAATCAAATGCCCTTGATTAACTGATCATCAGCAAGTGTGACCACCTCTATAAAAGCCAAAGTCTCAGGAGTTTGCTGGTCTCAAGCATTCAGGTGTGTGTTAACACAATGCCAAAGAGTAAAGACATCAGCAATGATCTTAGAGAAGCAATTGTTGCTGCCCATCAACCTGGGAAGGGTTATAAGGCCATTTCCAAACAATTTAAAGTCCATCATTCTACAGTGAGGAACATTATTCACAAGTGGAAAACATTCAAGACAGTTGCCAATCTTCCCAGGAGTGGACGTCCCAGCAAATTCACCCCAAGGGCAGACCGTGCAATGCTCAGAGAAATTGCAAAACATCCAAGAGTTACATCTCAGACTCTACAGGCCTCAGTTAGCATGTTAAATGTTAAAGTTCATGACAGTACAATTAGAAAAAGACTGAACAAGTATGATTTGTTTGGAAGGGTTGCCAGGAGAAAGCCGCCTCTTTCTAACAAGAACAGCAGCACGGCTTAGGTTTGCAAAGTTGCATCTGAACAAATCACAAGACTTCTGGAACAATGTCCTTTGAACAGATGAGACCAAAGTGGAGATTTTTGGCCATAATGCACAGCACCATGTTTGGCAAAAACCAAACACAGCATATCAGCATAAACATCTCATACCAACTGTCAAGCACAGTGGTGGTGGTGGGGGTGATGATTTGGGCTTGCTTTGCAGCCACAGGACCTGGGCACCTTGCAGTCATTGAGTTGACCATGACCTCCTCTGTATACCAAAGTATTCTAGAATCAAATGTGAGGCCATCTGTCTGACAGCTAAAGCTTGGCCGAAATTGGGTCATGCAACAGGACAATGATCCCAAGCACACCAGCAAATCTATAACAGAATGGCTGAAAAAGAAAAGAATCAAAGTGTTGCAATGGCACAGTCAAAGTCCAGACCTCAACCTGATTGAAATGCTGTGGCGGGACCTTAAGAGAGCTGTGCATAAACAAATGCCCGCAAACCTCAATGAACTGAAGCACTGTTGTAAAGAAGAGTGGGCCAAAATTCCTCCACAATGATGTGAGAGACTGATAAAGTCATACAGAAAACAATTACTTCAAGTTATTGCTGCTAAAGGTGGTTCTACAAGCTATTGAATCATAAGGTGTACTTAGTTTTTCACACATGGCTTCTCCATTTTCGCTTTATTTCTGTGAAATAAATAATGACACGGTGTAATATGTCATGTGTTGTTCATCTGAGGTTGTATGTACTTAATTTTAAGACCTACTAAGGACCAAATGATTTTTATTATGTCCTGATACGTAAAACCACAGAACTCAAAGAGGGTGTACTTTCTTTTTCACATGACTGTATTTACCCTTAAACATGAACAGAATCTTCATTATTTGGAACTATTCATTGACTCAAAGAGATCTCATACACACACCAAAAAAGCTAATCGTTCAAACTTTAAGTAGAAAAACCTTGATGTGGTAATATGGCCATAATCAGAATGAGTTGTGAATACAATAATAAAGCCAGCATCTGGGATGAATTTTATACATGTTGGGTTTTAGACTTCAGTGTCCTCCTGGGTTCAAGGACCGGGAAAGGGAAGGCAGGATGGCAATCTACTGTTCCAGAGCTGCAACCCACTATCCTCTTGGATACATACAGTCCCAGGTTCAATCCCCAATGTCTCCAATTAAAAGGAGATCAGGTAACAGGCCTAGGCAATACACCTGCCTGAGACCTTGTATAGCTGCTGCCACTCAGAGGTACTGGTCTAGTGGTCTGACTCAGTATAAGACAACTTCATATATTCAGTGGCTGGGTTCACATGTCATAGTTCATTATGTTCAGATTCTGTTCTTTTAAAATGTTTTAATTATGGGGTTTTCTTTTATCTTGTTGTTCAAAGCTCCAAAAACTTTGATATGGAGCAGTATTTAAATACTGTAAATAAATAAAATGGTAAGCCGCAACTTTTTTTAAAAAAAGAAGTGGGTTGTGAACAAGCCAGATCACTCCTGCTGCAAGTGAGAGCAACTAAACAACTCACAGGGCTTCCGTCCACTGCTGCTCACAGCAGGAGCAACCAGGCTGGTTCAAAAAAATTTAAAATTGTGTGTTACGATATGTGAACTGGGTCAGTGTAACAGACTCAACGTAAGCAGTGTAGTGGCGAATGGGGACACAACAACTTTTCCATTCAGTACAGAATACCTCCCATGTAGCAAGTTTTAAAGTTTTTGCTCAAATCTTTTCTTTTTAATTTCTGACCTCATCATCCTTTATCAAGAACAGTTTCCTTGTGCACACGTTGCTTATGTAAGATGCTAGTACAGGAGCCTGCCTCCCAGCACCCAAAAAGCTCTGAGACACATAGCTGCAAGAGAGGAAAGAGAAGGAATCTGGTGGTAGCAAAACGGTTGATGGTGCATGTGACTGAGCAGATTGACCAAAACATGAAGTTTTGGGGGAGGGTGGGGCATAAAAGAATCAATCATAATACATCTTTCAGTATACTGAAATAATTCAAGATTATGGTAGGACGCCTTGTACCTTCAAGAATTGTAATGGGGATATTTACAATTTCCCCACTTAAACCAAACCCGTTCAGGTATGCCAAACCATTTACCAAACCTTTATTGGTCTTTAACCAAACCAAGTTAAACCATTTCAGGACCAAAATTAGAACCAATCCAGAAAACCTCGTAGTATCTTTCTAATTTACACAGATACACAAACAGCATTAATTTAATCTTCACAATTGGACGGAACTCAATCTATAGGTCACATGAATTCAAATCAATTTTTACAACAGTAATTGTAGAAGAGAGCCATTGCTAGCAATTCCCTTCAAGTACAGAGAAGTGTGGCCAACACATTAACATTTCAACCTGACAGTAAGATTTCAGCTTCCTCCAGTCTTACAGGAAATAAGAATCTACAGCCAAACAAGGTAAGGAAGGACGAGAGAAATAATGTGGGGGGGGGGGGGTTAAGTTTCAAAGCATTAAATAACTAATCATAACAGCTCCCTTTTATCTGATAATATTTATATATTCTATCATCAATACACAACAGAAGGAACTAGACAGGAGCTCCTACGGCAAACTAGCACTTCTCCTTAGATAAGCTTGTAATGTTGAACGGATTAAAACATTTTCTGGGGCAAATGCTGTTGTGGAACTGTATTAATACGGCATTTCTGTTTTACACAGCTGCCAGAGAAGAACAGCCACTCTTGTGGATAAGCTAATCTTACCACCAATTGCCTAAAGAACTAGGAGCCTTTTCCTTCATCAAGTCAAGTTACTTCAACGATCCAGACAGATAAACCGAAAAATATGTTTTGTCCCATCCAAGGAGCCAGATCCATCTGGCACTTGTATCCCAAATATACTGATAAAAACTGCATACATAGCACGATTTAAGATGGAGACCAGCATAAACACTTTAAAAAGTAAACTACAGGAAAAATCCTCCCCTTTCTCAAAAAAAATTAGAATGACTTTTTTAAGCCTAAGGAAAGATCAAATCTTCTTTAACACTCAGAAAAGGCTCCAGTGATTTTAATGCAAACTGTTCCACTTAACCAGGTTAGCAGATCCTCCAGCTACTCTACTAGAAGACTGAATTAAGTTGTAAGAAAAAGGAATGTACTGTCCAGTTTTCCTCAAAAGATTTCCTGCAGTCTTGATTGGGGTAGTGACACAAATAGGAAATCCCAAAAGTCCGTATGAGCAGAACTCCTCTCCCACAAGAATGGCACTAATGATGATACAATCAAAGCACAGACAATGTAAGTACACACAACACTGTTTATGTTCATAGACACAAAGGGTAGTGAGAAAGTAAAGAAGTTATAGGTTATATAGCATTATGTCCAGGACTGCATCAACACTCCCCAATTATGGCAATTTTAGCGGAGCAGACAAATGCATTTGATTAGGTAAATGTTTATATTTTTTTCCAAACCTGTTTGGTCCTGTTTTTCTCATGCTGGCTACTTCTCAACTCCTCCGTCAAATCATATAGGCTCAAACTGTGGTCCATGAGCTCCATTCCAGTGGTCTGGCAAAAGATTATGAGTATACCTTGGCCCTGCACAATTTATTTTTTTTGATGATGCAGATATGGGCCATTTTGACTAAGGAGGGATCATCAAACAGGCTAACACAGCACTGGCTCAGAGCTCATGATTTTGATAAAATCATGATTTTATAACTCATGACTTTTTATAGTGCAGTCTATTAATTTGTCCCTAAAAATTTACCACTTGAAGGCGCTCTTCTTAGCAGTATGGTCTAGAGCCCACAATTTTCATAATACAGCACTGGTTTTTACAATGACGCCCATGCTGAAGAAAAAAAGTTATTAAATATCAGCTATGTGCTTTGATTTGTAGAACGAAAAAAGTGTATTAAATGGTCTGCTGAGACCTCCAGTAATTTTAAAGTGATCTGCAGGGGAAAAAAACCTTTGAGAACTGCTAAACTAATCTGGGGCAGGATACAACGGTAGTCAATCACTGAAGTCAACTGAGAGCATGAATTCAGGGCAACGTATGAATAAGAAAATATTTGCCCAAGGTGTGTCACAAAGTTGTCCCAAAAGGGGAAGCATTTTTAACAGTTGCTGGAAATACTGGTGAGAACTGAGTACATTTGGGTTAGGCCTAATAATATCTTGGTCCTTCATTACTCTTCTTTTAATTTCTATACACAAGAATTCGAGAGCATTTGTGATTCCCCCTTTAAAAGAAAGTCTCACTGCCACTCCACAATATGGAGAAACATAACTAGAGCTTAACTGTACTTCTCACATTACTAAAGAAGTTTTTTAAAAATAGCTTGGGGGAACATATTTCTGGAGCACTGAGAAGAGCCTCTTGAGGAAGGGGAAGTTCAAGCTAAAGGTAATTTGCCAACATTAAAAAAAGGACACAAGTTTCCCAAAGTTTTCCTGTATTCCAGGTCTTCTCTTGTTATCTTAAGTTTTACTTGCAAAGTCTCACCATCTTGTCCTTCTTACAATTAATATCTAGGACTACTCAAAATACTACATAAGGATTTTTCTCACAGCAAGGCAAAAAAAATCAAGCAGCTTAAAAGTTATAAGAACTAAAACTAAGTATAGTACCATACAATAGTGTTACTATGACAAGAAGTACCAGAAATGGTGTAAACATTGCTATTATTTTAGTGATGGGGAACTGAGAAAACACAGGCACTGAAAAGTAGGTTAGCCTGCATATCAAAGCAGTGGCCACATACATTTGTGATGGCCAGAATGATGGGCATTACCACAGTATGAGAAACACAGGCATGCTACAATAGATCAAATCCAGTCTCTAAAATAAGGCTCACTACCAACTGAATTCAACCTAAAAGCATCCTATGACAAGTAATTCTATAATATCCACATTCTGTTTCTCATAGGTAGAATCAAATTATTCATCAACACTCCTTATATTTGTAAAGTGGGACATTCATGTACTGGTATTTCAGGAATCTTAGTAGCATGGTATCAGAACACCCTCCTCCTGCCAAGACCACTCCAAACAGGCAGGGGAATAGGGTCCCCTCCAATCTCAAATCATCCCCCCTCCCCCAAGCAGGACCCTTTCAGCAATAGCAAAGTGGACTGCCCCTTCACTACTTTAAAGAATCAGGAGGGAGGAAAACTGAGCTTGAAGGATGTGTCCTCAGAGCCCAGTTCTCCCTCCTGCAAATACTTCAGTTCCCTAGTTGCAACATTTTAACTTTCGTATACTAACCCAAACCTATCACCAGACACAGGAAGCCCCATGTAGATCTAAGCATTTAACATATCGTACAGATAATGCACAAGCTCAGTCTCTGGCAGACCTGCCAAAATAGATGTCTGAGATCCAGAGAAGAAGCCACTGAGAACAGGTCTCCAAGTGTAGATTTCATTACTCTAGCATTTGACAAACAATGTATACAACTTCCGCACAGCATCTCTGGTATACAGATATGTAGGAGGCTGCCTAGCAATGCAGCTAAATCTATATGGATAGATGCCAGCAACGGCAGTACAAAAACCCCTTTAAAGCAGCTGCTGAACACGTTTGCTGCAAAAACCATCTAAAATCCAGCCTGTTTCTTTCGAAGATATCCTGTTTTATGTTAACAGGAAAATAATACAGTTAAGACAACACACCTTTGGTAGCCTATGATTTTTCTACTTTGGCTAGCTGTTACTTTTTAAAAGCTAACATAAATACATTTAAAGATATGACAATTCAGAATGTATTTACTTATAACTCAAGTGGAAAGGGCAAAAAGAGCTTAACCTGCATTCCTGGCTTTTACCCAACTTCTAGCAAGAGTATGCTTAAAGAGTATTTTGTATACGTAATTGTGAAACCCGCCAAATACAGAAAAGCCAATTCACAGCTTAAGTCAAAATTCACAAATATCTGGCAGAATGGAAAACATAAGACACATTTTCTTCCCCCAGACTGTATATTAACATGTGTTTACAGTGATTAACATAACACCTCCACACAACACACTTGGAGCACAAAAGGGCAACTCCACCACTGCAAGCAGATTTAGCACTGTTCGTGCATATATTTCACAAAAAACTAATCGCATCAGATAATAGTTTGAATATCTACCAAGCCAGCTTTGTAATTAAATCAAACACAAAATCCAGGGAAACACGTGACATGACGTAGGGAACTACCATAAAGAACTGCTAAGGTATTAGGGCTACAATCCTACACCCACTTACCTGGACGTAACTCCAATAGAACACAGCGAGGCTTATTTCTGAGTAAACATGCATAGGACTGTGCTGTCATTTCAGAAAGGAAAGGTTGCTTTTCTCAGTCTTCTTAGATCATCCTCCTTTTTTCCCTAGACTCAAATCCAGCTGGGGGCCCGGGGAAGAGCACTGTTCCAAACCCAGGATAGGCTTTCTATTTTTCCAGCCAAATCCACCCAAAAGGGTATTTTCTCTAATGTACTTTTTTATTATAATTCTTCTTTCATCATTAATTAATCAAGTTAAGGCAGTAGAGAAGAGGAAGACTGATGGCTCTTTGCACTAAGACAGCAAGACTTGTTTCCCAGGCCAGGAGTCACTTACAAGAGACCAAGTTAACAACCAGGAAATTCACAACACAGAAGGAACTGGTTTTAATTTTTCAAGATCATCCATGCCTTTAGGATCGTACAGGCCTATTTTCCTGCAACAACCCTAAGGCAGCTGTTATATATTTAAACAGTTCAATACTTAATACTACTTCTCAAACTTCCTACACTCGGCTAAATCCCAGAGCTCACTGCAGTCAAATCTGAAATAGCAGATGACTCTTTTCAACTTCCAACACCTTTTTGTAACTGGGTCACTATTGTTGCTGCAATTCCGTTCACAATAGCAGCAATATAAGACAGCATATTTGTTTTTTTAAGTGAGTAACCCTAAGAACAGAGCCCTGCCCAGCTTCCATTTCCTCTCCAGCCCCAAACTTCAGCGACACACAACAGAGACAAGTTATAGGGATAACTAGCATGGTTCGTGGCTTAGGTGGTGCCATTGTTTACAGAGGCTCTTCTGGTACCAGTGATTCCTTCAACACTCCGAAAGGAGCATTTTAAGTGGATAAACGCACCCCATCCAGCTTGTTTAAGGAAGGCGCCACAGAAACATCCCCTACTGAAAACCTTTGCATGCACCTATGGGATTGTTGTTGTTCAGTCATTAAGTCGTGTCCGACTCTTCGTGACCCCATGGACCATAGCACGCCAGGCCTTCCTGTCCTCTACGGGATAGTACAACCCAAAACAGACACACAATGCCAGAGTAGGGAGGGGAGAAACTCAAGTACCAGGAGACCCTATTCCGAGCAGATACTCAATGGCAGGGGCGGGAGATGGATTGGCAACTCTTACTACTGGGAACAGAGCCAAAGCTAATAGAAACACAGAGCGGCACCAACCCAGGGAAAAAGATCACCACGCTCCCAAAATAAAACCAGCCTCAGAGGAAGGGAAGCTGGCTATACTTCCTAGCGCAGCCACCTCCCCACAACCTCGTGCCCTCCAGATGTCTTGGACTACAACTCCTATCATTCACAACCACTGGCCATGCTGGTTATGGCTGATGGGAGTTGTAGTCCCTGACATCTGGAGGGCGCCAGATTGGGGAAGGCTGCCCTAGCGTAAAAGGTATACCAAGAGGGTGCAAAACAGATTCAAGGCCTTGTAGGTTCTTCATCAGAAAGCCGTTATTCCTAAAACAGGGATGGGTGAAAATCAGGTTTTCTGAACTTCTGAGCCTCGGCTATTGGGCAGTATAGAAATGAAATAAATAAACAAAAATCTCTCTCAAAGAAGCATAGGAGGTCCGGCTTGTTCACAACCCTCATAATTGTGAGTATGACGATGCACTGGGAGTGGGGGGAAGCATTCTGCAAACTTATCTGGTCCTCCAGGCATGAATAAGGATTTCCACGGTGTGGGGTGGGGGTGGAGAAATCACAACCCATTCCACCTTCAATCCCACGTCGGGGTGGGGGCAAGAACAAAGCAAGCCGTTCAAGTTGCCTTTCTTTACATTTTATTTACTCCGCTTCACTTCGGGGGAGTGGGGGAAGGAGAGCGAAGGCTACCCCAGGGATAAAACGGGGGCGGGGGGGCCCACTCGACTTTCCCCCACCGCCCAGGTTGTCCTAAAACACGAACGCATTTCAAGTGCGGGGCGACCCGCTTATCGTTATTTCCCCCACCGCCTTCGGCAGCCCAACGTGCGCCCCCCCGCGCAGCCCCCCGCGGAGCTGCGGCCGTGCCCCCCGCGCACACACCTCCCGCTCACGCGCTGCGGGGGGCAGCCCCGCCACTCCTCCCGCCGCGGGCGGGCCCCGAAAGCGCCCCCCGGTGCAAGCCGGACCTCCCCTCACACACACACCGGGGAGGGGCAGCGCCCCTCGCCCGTGCGTGCGTGCGTGAGGGGAGGCTTTCTGTGGGCGGGGGTCGGGGCCCCGCGCCACCCTGAGGGGGCTCCGCTCCCCCTTCCTTTAAAGGGGGGGCCCCGCTCCCCTCCTCCACTGCCCCGAGGGCGGAGGGCTGAGGCGAGCGCGTGTGCGCGTCGCGCCCCCTCCGCGACGGCGGGAGCAGACCCCGCCACCGCCTCCCCCCGCCACGGACGCGCGCTCGTTACCTGCCCAATGCGCTCACAAAGCGGCGGCGGCGGCGCCCACCACTGTCACGTGACTGCTCGCCTCTGCCCTCCCCCTGCTCTCTCTCCCTTGCGGCCGCGGAGCCCCGCCCTCACCACGTGACGCGGAGGCGGAGGAGGCGCCTCGGGCGGAAAACAGGCCGGAGCGTGCGGGGCGCGTATGCGTGCGCCCGCGCTGACTCACGCATGCGCGATGCAGGCGGCGGCGCCCGCCGCGCGCCGCTTCCCTCCCTTCTTGCAATCCTCCCACGTGATCCTGACGAGAACGAGAGGGGCGGGGACTCCCAGCGACGTCGCGCTCCGGCGCTTGCTGCCTACCTCAGAAACAGGAGGCGGGGCTCGCCCATTGGCACGCGGCCCCTGCCGCCTGTCGGTGACAGGGAGGGCGGGGCGGGCGGGGCCGTGACGACATCACGATGCGCTGATACGTGTCCGTGCAGAGGCGGCTCGGGCCTCCCGCGGGCCGGACGGCTGTTACTTCGTTATGAAATCATTAAGTATGAAATCATTGCACAGCCAGGGAGATGGTGTTGTTCCTGTTCATTGTCCCTACATGAAAATTACAGTCTTTAAGATATATATAAATACACATACAGATGTATATATATTTACTTTTTTTCCAACGATTTCTTACTCAGCATCGAATAAGACGAACTTAAATATCATGTATCAATTTGCCAGGAAGGCCGAGCGAAGGAAGATAGATGCTTTTCAACTGTGGTGCTGGAGGGAAATTCTGAGAGTGCCTCGGACTGCAAGAGGATCAAACCAGTCCATACTCCAGGAAATCAAGCCAGACTGCTCACTTGAGGGAAGGATATGAAAGGCAACACTGAAGTACTTTGGCCACATCATGAGAAGACAGGATACCCTGGAGAAGATGCTGATGCTGGGGAAAGCGGAAGGCAAAAGGAAGAGGGGCAGACCAAGGGCAAGATGGATGGATGATACTCTGGAGGTGACGGACTCGACCTTGGGGGAGCTGGGGGTGGCGACGGCCGACAGGAAGCTCTGGCGTGGGCTGGTCCATGAAGTCACGAAGAGTCGGAAGCGACTGACCAAATAAACAACATCAATTTGCCAACGGTGCTGTCTCTCTTTGTAGCAACATGCTGCAAATGATGCGGTTCAAGCATTGCTTCACACCAGAATTTTTCATGATCCTCCCGAAGCTGTTATTACAACTCTAGCAACACAAAGCCTCACTCACAATAACTTTACACTCAGTGGAGAGCGCTGCCTGCAACTACATGGTGCAGCAGAAGACACACACATGGCTCCTTCTCCAAATCCATTTAAAGGAAAACTTGAACATATCCCCCAAAAGCTGAGTGACAAACCACTCAGATGATATATTTGTGGTCTTGATGAAGGGCAAGGAAAGCTTGGCACCATTTAAATATTGCATGAACTTTATTCATCCCACAATCAAGTTTGCATTTAGCAGCACTATTGAAAATCTGCACCTCCCTTTCCTTTATGTCCTCCTCACCACTGAGAACAACACAGTAGCCACTGATCTTTATAGCAAGACCACTGATACCCACACCTAACTGGACTGCAAATCCTACCATCCCAAACATGTAAAGAAAAACATCTACAACTTGGCTCTCAGAATCAGATGTATCTTTAACAAATACAATTACCAAATAAGAACCAGTTAATTTAAAAACACCACCTTCACGATGGATATCCTCCACATATCATTGACTACCACATCAGCCAAGTAACCAAGAGAAAATCTTCTGTTAAAGATATGAATTGGGCAAGAAAGAACAATGAATCCCATCTGTGGTAGATTTCCATCCAACTTCTATTACCTGACAATCAGGGAAAGCTACATGCTGGTAGCCAACACTGAACATCTTGTCAGCAAAACAAACCAATCAGCAAACCTCCTGTTACAGCTTTCCGCTAGCCTCCAAATCTATGAAGATTACTAGTGAGAGCTGTTCTCAAATCTCTTATCAGCACTCCTGGATTACATCCTTGTGAAGACAAACACTGCATCACCTGTATTTACCTTAGGGAGACAGTTACCTTCAAGAACAGGTATGACTGGCAGGACTTCCTACATCAAATAAATCACCACCTGCAGGGCATGAAATGTAATTTATATCATTTAATGTTCTCCATTGCTGGAGGTATTCAGGGAAAGACTGGACAGCCATTTGTCAGGGATGCTTTAAACTGGATTTCTGCACTGAGCAGGGGGTTGGACTCGATAGTCTAAATGACCCCTTCCAACTCTATGATTCTAAAGGTAGGGAGGCCATCATATCTTTCAAGCGATCATGAGGTATTGAGAGATGCATGTGTGAAACTGTGCGGAGTCTTACAGATGTTCAGGTGTAATGTCTGAAATATTTTAAGGCTGCAGTCCTATTGTACACTTACCTGTGAGTAAGACCGATGATTGCCAGTCTGTGCATAAACATGCAGACAATTGCAGCCTATGGTGTAGACTTACAGTTTGACTCTAGGTTTACTTACTCAGAAGAAAGTCTCCCTAATTTGATGGTGCTTATTCCCAGGTATAAGTGTACATAGGATGGCAGCCCTAAAATAACCGAGAGTATGAATATGACAGATACATGTTTTCTGGGAATCATGACTAGCTATGGAACCAAGGAAGCTGCCACATACCAAGTCAAACTGTGGGTTAATTTTGGTGGAGGCTGGTGGCTCTGATGTCAGTGGGGCAGTCAATCTGCTCTGAGCTTCAGTCAGAACTCCAAAGGGGCTATCCAAAGTGCTTCGCATTTTCATCATGCTTCACACCTTGGATAGCTCCTTTAGAGTTCTGTCTGCTTCTGACTGAAGCCCGGAGTGGATTCACCGCCCCACTGACATCAGAGCCACCAGCCTCCACTGGTCCATTTGGCTCCATATTGTCTACAACAGCAGTCCCCAACCTTTTTGGCACCAGGGACTGGTCCAATTTTCCACGGACTGGGGGGGGTTCCACTGGCGGACTTCCGTCCGCTAGGATGCAAATGGCGTCCACTACTCAGATGCCATTTGCATCCCTATTCTTTGCAGTAATTGGCTACATAAACATTTATGTAGCCTATTGCTTGTAGAACAGGGACGCAAATGGCGTCCACTATGTGGACGCCATTTGCGTCCCAGCAGCCGGAAGTCCGCCAGCCGCCGGAGCCAGCCAGGAGCTCTGTGGACCTGCCGCGGAGCGGATCTGGCCAGGGCTGGTGAGGATTCCGGGTGGTAGGGGTGATGGATCGCCTCCCCCCCTGCGGACCCCCACAGACCCAAGGTGAGGGGGTTCCGCACACCCCTGCGGCCCGGTTGCTGACAGGCCACAGATTGGTACCAGTCCACGGCCCGGGGGTTGGGGACCCCTGGTCTACAACACTGACCAGCAACAACTCTCCAAGGTTTCAGGCAGGGAGGGGTCTTTCCCAGCTCCACTGGAGATGCCAGGGATTGGCACACAAAGCTTGCCCTCCCCCTGCCACTGAACTGTGGCTTAAGTGGTTCTTTTCTCAGTGCCTGCTCTCTGGCAAGCCCAGTTCTTCTGCTGTGTAATATGTGAATCAGCCCCTAGTTGATGACAGTGCCGGTATAAATGAGGCAGACCTTGGTATATTACTTGTCTCTGCACCAGAGAGTGGGGAATAATTACAGGTCTCGATGCAGTTTTGCCAAGCTTTGGAGCAAACAAGAGTGTGTACTCCCTTAATCTGCACAGTGTTAATGACTATTATTAGCATGTTTTAATCGTGACTTGGCATCCCCTTTCTAATGAAGATGGTTAGTTGGCAGCCAACACCCAGCAACAAAGAAAGAAGCTGCAACGGATGTTGCTTCGTTCTGCTTGAAGTAAATGCCATTGGATTCACCCCTTCGCTCTAGAACATCACAGCGCGCACCGTTAACAAGCCTCTTTACAAGTGCTTTTCGGCACAGCAACAGGAACATAAAGATTGGTGTGCACCACAAAGGGGGGTTGGGGGTTGGAGAGGGCTAGGCTTGAACTGCTGTGGAGCAAAGACAGCACTCATGTTTTCCATTTCAGTTGTCACGGTGCTTTGAGATGGTACTGACAGAGATGGCCGAAGCCACTGAAGATAATGTTGCAAATGATTACAATCTGAGCTGAGCCAACGGAACCGGAGCTCAAAAGGGTCAGCCTCTAGACTCATAGGCCAAACTCCCGAGCCCTCTATTTAGTGCTGTACCAGACTTTCCTTCCTCGGCGAGTATCCATTCTCTGGCCTGACTGGTGCTTAGCCTTTCTCTCATCCTATGTTACTACATTTCATTGACCTACCTATTTCTATTTGATGGATTTGAGGTTTTGCTGATAGTTTAGCTCTGGAAAGAGTGCTTCTTCTGATTTTCCTCCTGAAAAATGTGGGTAAAATCACTCCTTCTAATACCGAGCTTAGGTGCTGAGGGCTGCCAGAACTGTAGCCAAAACGGGGACACTGAGAAACAAGATGGAAGTATTAGCATGCCTGGGGGAAGTACAAAAAAAATAGTTAAAAATGACACAAAACCAATTAAAAACAAACCCAGATGAGGTCTGAGCATGCTCGGTAACCCAGGAATGTTGAGTGCCAGTTTCAAAAAAAGGCAAAGGAATGGTGGAGTGGATTGCCCTATTTGACCTCCTTACAGCTTACAGAATGCCTGGCTGCCTGCCTAAAACCAGGAGCACCCCTTCTAGGGGATAAAGATATACTGCAATGTTTTGTTGCAGTTCCAACCTTGTATTTTCTCTAACCCTGAAAAGACGAAAAATGGCACGTGCTGGGTATTAGCTGATCAGTGGGAGAAGGCTACAATTATGGGCTTCACACAGTTTAGCTCCTTTTTACAGCCGCAAGAGACAGGAACGGTACATACTTGAAATAGGAATGTTAAGAGTCTCAGCATGCTGCTGCATTCAGCACCCAAATACTTGACTCTAATGGCTGCAAACTGTGTAGAATCAGAGACCTACACAGGATATGATGAGCTCAGAGGTCTGGTGTAGCATAGTGGTTAGGCAGCTGAGCTGTGAGGCAGCAATAATGACTGACCTTACCGTTTTTTGTAAAAATTACTAAGATGAATTATGTGACTCACTTTGAACACCATGACATTATTATTTTTGCATTTAAAATTTGCATTTTACAGATTATGAGCACAGATGGGTAGATTTCCCCCACTACAAAAAATAGTTCCTGTTCAGCATCCCATAATTCGATACAATATCTAAATCTCTAGTAATGAAATGTTTGGATTTGTTTAGCATACCAAAGGTTGGGATTTTCTGTTTGGCATTGCCTTTACTTCTTCCTTATTAACTGGATTTATTCCTCCCATGTTACTATCTTTGTAGACGCCCAGCACCTTCTCAGCTCAATTTACACATCACCGGAAGCAGGGCTATTGCTATGTGGCAACAAGCCAAAGATTCATTAACGTGCCAACATCTTCTATGGTGGCAAGAGAATGTTCTGTTATCGCACCAACAGCAAACTAGCAAAATACACCAGTCTGAACACGTCTTTCTGAATTTGACTGCACTTTTCACTCCTTGGCCTCTTCGTCATACTCATGTTTGGAGGTTCTCTTGCAAGCACAGCACCACCAACTGCTGAGACACTAGACTGCAGTCAATAGAAGCAGCCCTGGTGTCGGACGCATTCGATCCAGCAAGCAACTGAGGACCAAGGGGTAGACATTGGCTGGGGGAGCCCTCTCTGTTTCTCCTGTCCCTGCCACATTCATGTATAAAGCATGGGAGTGTCTGGTTTTAACCTCATCTGTTGCTGCAGGCCCTTTCAGATATCTCCAGCTGACATCATCTGCTCATGAAGAAGGAGCGAGAAAGACAGAAGCAGACAAAAGGAACATCAGGGCCTGCTCCAGTTGGACTGTCTGCCCCTACCCACCCACCCCTCCACCCCTGAGAGCATGTGGGATTTGTGTATTCCACAGAACACATTTTCTTTCACTCTTGCTGAATTACTTAAACACACTTTACCCGCTCCTGTCATTGTAGTCTGCCCCAAAATGCAAATTAAGAACATAAGAAGAGCCACGCTGGATCAGACCAAGGGTCCATCTAGTCCAGCATTCTGGTCACATGGTGGCCAACCAGTTGTTGACCAGGAACCCACAAGCAGGACACAAGTGCAACATCACCCTCCTGCCCATGTTTCCCAGCAACTGGTGTATAGACGCTCACTGCCTCTGGTACTGGAGGTAGCATATAGCCCCCAGGACTAGTAGCCATAGATAGCCTTCTCCAGGAATTTGTCCAACCCGCTTTTAAAGCTATCCAAAGTGGTGGGCATCGCTACATCTTGTGGTAGCAAATTCCATAGTTTGACTATAGGCTGTGTGAAGACATCCTTCCTTTTATCTGTCCTGAATCTCCCACCAATCAGCTTCATGGGATGACCCTGGGTTCTAGAATCATGAGAGGGGGAGAAAAATGTCTCCCTATCCACATTCTCCACACCATGCATGATTTTGTAGACCTCTACCATGTCTCCCCTTACCTCCTTTTCTCCAAGGTGAACAGTCCCAGCTGTTGTAGCCTTCTCTCATAGGGGAGATGCTCCAGCCCCTTGATCATTTTAGTTGCCCTTTTCTGCACTTTTTCCAGCTCTAGAATATCTTTTTTTAGGTGTGCTGACCAGAACTGTATAAAGTAAGCGGAGCCATTCCACCAGCCCCGTTGAAAGTCTGCCTAATTTTTTCCTCTTCCCTCCCCATCCCTTTTTCCTTATGTGTTGTCTTTCTGAGATGGTAAACCTGTGGGCAGGGATTGTCTTGTTTACTGATTGATAGTAAGCCACCCTAGGAGCCTTTTTTTGTCAGAGCAGAGGGATATAAATGCTTTAAATAAATAACATTAACATGGCTTTCTGTTGATCTGCCCGCTTTTTGGTCAGCAATATTTTTTTAAATGGAAAATACAATCACATGAGAAGGAAGACTTGGCCACTGCTTGGAAAAGCGCTGCTTTTACCAGTGCTGAGTCCCTGATCCATCCCCACTGCAATCTCCACTCAGGGATACAGCCGGGATTCCTCTATGGGGTGTTCCTGCAGAGGGCAGGGAGGCTAAGCCTTGGCCCCTAGAAGAACCCCATCCAGCTCTGTGGGCTAGATGTGGAAGCTCTGTGGGCCAGATGATGCCTGTGGGCTGGATGCTTCACATCCCTGGACTTGAGACTTGTGGCCAAACGTGTGGTGTAGTGGCAAGAGTGCTGGACTAGGAGCTGGGAGATCCAGGTTCTAGTCCCCACTCGGCCATGGAAGCTCACTGGGTGACTTTGGGCCAGTCACAGACTCTCAGCCCAACCCACCTCACAGGGTTGTTGTTGTGAGGATAAAATGGAGAGGAGGAGGATAATGTAAGCCGCCTTGGGTTCCTTGCAAGAGGAAAAAAGACGGGGTAAAAATGCAATACATAAATAATAAACAAACATGAACCTGAAGGCCAGCCTCCCTGCTCTGAGACCAATGTTCTACCCAGCAAGATCACACCGGCTCTAACCAAACTTGGACCATTCTTTAAAGGTCTCTCTATGGCCTGTGCAACATCCCTTTGCAAGTTCCTCTGCAGACGTGACAAGCGTGTCCTGGAAGCCGGCATGCACATGACCGGCCGAACACACACAGGAACGGCATGGCTGCAGCTGCCCTTCCCCTGGGATGAATGAACGTGGGCAGCAGCTGCTTACGCAGTGGCACAAAACCCCACATGCCACCAGACCGTTGCCTACCAACGCTCATGCCACACTGAGTCACATTTTAATTTTTTTTTTATAGGCAAAGGCGCCACCTGCCAAACCAAACATGAAGCTTAGGCTTTAGCAGTCTAGGAGGGAGAAGTCCTCTTTTAGCCTGTTCCCTCTGGGGTTGCTGCTTTTTTACCTGACAGAAGCTCTGTGCCTTTGATACTCGCACAACAGATCATAATCCAAGAGAGGCATTTCTCCTCCCTGCCAGTAAAAAAGGCACAGGAGCGTCTCACACAGCATGGGCAGGGTGAGGGGGGCGGAGATGGCAGTAGCCCCAATGCTATTCTCGATCTCTAAACCTGTCCAGGTTGTCATCACACTTGCAGTTGCACAGACAGTCAACACAGTACTGGGTTGTAAAGTGAAACTTTACTGGCAACCCTATGCCAAGCCTTAGTTCATTCCCTCGAGGCAAGAGCTCAATGGGTTGGACCCAAAGGGGTCCAGAGTCGCACAGAGATCATGCCAAGGAAGATCCCAGCTACAGTTGCATGTGTCATCAGTGAATGGAGATCAGCCCCACAAGGGATGATGGGGGGCAGCAACTACCACTGATAAACAGGGCAGGAAATCCAACATTTCATAACTCTACTCCCCATCTCCAAAACATTTTTGTCATTTTTCTTTACATACATTTGAGTGCAGATGTGTAATTATTTTTCACGCTGCATTCTTTATTTGATTGATGTCCCACCTTTTCACCAAAAAAATGGCACTCATTTCTTGTTCTGGCTCATGGGATTCCTCGAAAAGGGGGTAATTTATCCTGCAACCACTACCTCAGCAGTTAACCATTTAAAAAATACCCACTGCTCATCCGTGTGCATAGAAAAGCTTATTGTAGGATTATATTTTACAAAACTTTTGAGTGTCAAAACGTGTCACAGCCCCTCTAGCTTCCATTGGCATAGATGCTGTGATATCACAAGGACTTGGGCTAGACAGCTATGACAGACTAAGGGGACCTTACAATACAGCCTGAAAGTTCCCCAGGCAGCATTCGTCAATGAAGCCGTGTACATATTTCCCAGAACCTAGAGGTTTTCATATGACATCAACGAGTGGTTTTGGAGCATTTTGTCTGAAGAAGATATTGAGACAGCACTATTACCACAATGCATGGAACGTGGGGCTGCCTTTAAGAATTGTGTGGAAGCTAGTTAGTGCACAATACAGCAACACATTTCCTAAGCTGGGACTGGACGTACAGGCACATCTTGCCAGTTCAGCAATCATGCTGGCTTCCACCCCATCTCCAAGCACAGTTCAATGTGTTTTTTTTAACCTATGAAGCACAACAGTTTGGGACTAGTGTCTGTAAAGGACTGCGTTTACCTGCATGAGCCTACTCAGATGTTAAGACTGGCCTCAGAGACTCTGTTCTGGGACTCCCTGCCTTTTGAAATAAGCTGGATGGTAACTGCAGGCAGAGCCTTCTCTGTTCTGGTGCTCTGCTTCTAAAACTGCCTCCCCAGGAACCTCTTCTCATTTTGGCGCCAAGCAAAAAAACCTTTTTTATTTTACTAGGCCTGTTAACTGTATGTGTGAAATGATGTCTACAAATCAAACATTTTATTCTGCTCCGCTGCAATTTGTTTTATTGTGGGTTTTCTTGCTTTATTGCCTGACTTTATAAGCAACTCAGACCTTTGGCTGAAGAGCAGGTAGTAAGTTTCCTAAAGGATATTAATAAAACACTCTCTGCATCTTCTAGAATAGTGCTGTACAGCCAGCATGTCACTCATGAAACTGTCAGAAGGAATTGCCCACCATTCATAAAACAAACTTGGGTGAAAGAAAGCGTCTGGAAAGAATCACTATACAAATACACTTTATTGAGATACCCATATTAAGATGCACAAATACTTCTGCTCACCAGATTTCAGTTCACGCAACTTCAAGTAGTGGAGAGGAGAAAAGGAGGCGGGGGGGGGGAATCCCAAACAGCACGTAGGAACAATTACTCTGTAGAACAAGGCAGAAGTAGAAAAAAAAAGAGCCAGTTGTCAGGCTGCAGAGGAGGTAACAGTGGTTGAGAACAGCATGTTGCAACCAGGCAGTGTAGAGGCCACCTTCCTGTCAGTGTCACTGACTGTCCATCTAGAATCTTCTGAAGAGAGAGGTCCAGTGCTTAACTTGCATTTAGGGAGTTGATTTACGGCTGAGGAACAGTCTTGCAATGTAGCTAGTATTAGCAGTCACTTTGCAGCTGTTTTACAAAAACTGAGAAAACAACTCAGCTCACTCTTCCCGTCTCCACTCCACAAATCCATGCTCTAGTTTGCAACAGCTGAAAGCAGGATCATGACCTGCTTGTTTTTCTGGCATCCTCACAATGATGAACAATAGCAAATGAAGGACCTGAGGTCCCACTGATATAGCCTTTGCTGGAAATCCACAAGGCCCATTTCCATGCTCTCTCCCATGCTAAAAGAAATCTTAACCAGACCCATTACTCCTTCATTACCAGACCCATTACCAGACTTTTCTTCCAGCATCAAGAAATGGCACAACATAGTGCTCAAGAAAACAAGTGTTTTATGAGCATTAACACTATGTCTTGCTTGTGGGCTTCTCATTGGGACATCTGGTTGGCCACTACGAGATCTGAATGCTGGACTAGATAGGCTTTTGGTCAATCCAGCAACATTCTCCTTATGTTCTTAATATCAAGAGCCACAAAATTAAACTAGAATTAAAT
The DNA here is from genome assembly GCF_057233095.1 of Heloderma suspectum. Lineage (NCBI taxonomy): Eukaryota > Metazoa > Chordata > Lepidosauria > Squamata > Helodermatidae > Heloderma > Heloderma suspectum. Next base: position 5,044,268 of record NC_139459.1, on the reverse strand, counting down.
TTAACTTCTTGCATTGTAACACAGTAAGTAGAATGGGACAAAAGAAATAGGTAGGACGTTTGGTTGGTTGCTGGCGAAATTTGAGACACATTGTGCAGTGTTGATGAATTATCACCTTGCTACATATTGCAGCTTTCAGTGGATTCATACATACAGAATTCAAAAGCTGATTTGAACAGAAGGAAAACCCTACCCAGATTTAACATTCTTAAAGAAGATTCTGAATGATTCCCTCATCCCACTATAAATTCTGCCCTATGGCTTATCTTTTCAGTTTTGAACACTTGGAAAAAACAATGGTAACATCAGTTGCTCGTGAGGAAAGCCAGTAACTGAAATAGGTAGAGTTCTGCAAGCCAGAATATGGGCACTTTTACAAGATCAAATAGAGAAAACCAGTTTTAAGTAGCCTAGAGTGCAGAATTAAAGAGTGCACCTCTGAGGAGGAAGGACCACAAACCATGAACTGTAGGAATTAAACAGAAGAGGTTTGAGGTCAGTTAAACATGGAGCAGAACCTCAAGATGAAAGGGGAAGGCCCTCTGGAGAAACACAAACCAGCTAACCAAGCTGTTAACAGCTTCATATTCATCACAGGTTCTGGTGCCACAAGTGGCCACTAACTTGGGCTGACTTAATTTAAATTAGGTTTAAAGCAATACTAGTTTTTGCACAGACACATTGCTACTGCAAATCTCGATTTTATTTGTTTTTAATCCCTGGAAGGAGCCAGGAGTCAAGACATGTGGGTAGATGCTCTAGGAGCAGAGATTAACACCATTTGCATTCTCTAATACAAGGGTCTGAGAGCACATGCCTCACGTCTCCTGCAGTGTGTTTGACAAGGGAGTCAGGACTAGCCCTCCTCCTCTTAAAGGGATTAGAGGCCAAATGCTTCAATGGGAAGAACTTGTGCGTAGGGACAGAAAGGGGTTACATACACAAAAAATGGACATGCATTTATGATGGACACTGTCAAAGGCACTTTATGCTTCCCTAGTTCTGCAATGGGTTTTGGTTTGGTGGTGTTGTTTTTTAAAAAAGAATTATTGTAAAGAAATTAGGCAGGTTGGCTCTAGAATCTTGTTGGGAAAGGACCAACAACAGGTGCCTCCCATACTTTGAGGTCAGAAATCCAACACACGAACAAGCAAAAGCTGTGACTTAGTACCCAATGTACATCTGCTAAAGTTTATTATAAGTGATGGGCTCTCAGCCTTTGACAGTGTCAGACAGCATCCTTCCATCCTTCAACCTATGGTGCAAGGGGTTAGAGGTGTATTTCTACCACCATCACTTTTCCATTTCAAAGCAGAAAACCAATCTTTGCCATAAATAGATTTGCAGCTATAATGGCTGTGAAGAAAACCTTCCAAAAGATGAGCATGGCCAGTCCAAAATCAAGATGGGGACTCTCAGCTCTAAGCCAGCACAAGCATTTTGATGCCAAGGAAACATCTGATCTGGATCTACTCTGTATTCTGACCATGCTTAAGGAGCATCTGGCCAGACATCATCTCTGCCCCCTGCATATATCCAATGTTAAGCCTACACCATGTTATGATGACTTGTGTAGGGGTAGCATGTCCCATGCTATTTATTTTGGAGTGGAAGAAATTATTGAGCAAACATGCAGTCAGGAACCCCTTTGGAAGCAGTGTGGCTGCACACACATCCATTTGCAACTGATAACCTCTCTCTGCTTAATTTGGTGACCCATATCCCATTGTTTCCTTGGTAAGCCTTAAAGAGTAGGAAACAATATGGGGCAAGTGGGTGATGCCATGGGTCCTCTATGAGGTGGCCAGGGGAGCAAAAGGGGTTAAATGGGCAACCACACAATAGAAGGGTATGGACTATGTGAAGGTACAGCAGTCCCCATGGAAAGTGTTGTAGCAGCAATGGGAACAGTCACTGCCCCTTCCAGAAAGCAGAGCATACAGGCCAGAGGAAAGTGGGGAGAGTATTTTTAAAACAAGTGTCCAAAAAGGAGCAAAGAGCAACTGCAGTCTGAGGTGTACTGCAGGATCCATTGCAACACTGCAAAGGGTACGGGACCATGTTTTGTGGATAGTGTGCAGTTGGGCCGGCCAAGATTATTAAATGGAGTGGGACAACCCCCCCCCCCACACACACACACTAAAACATGATTACAGTCACCCTGAGCCTGTGCAACCACGTGCGTGCAAGGTTTCCTATGTGTAAAAGCTGCATTTCAGCTTTTTGATCATCTGTACATACCATGGGAAGCCAGGGTCCATTGCAGTTGCCCACCCCAGGAACCCATGGTTTCCACAGTGCATGAACAGAGAAAGCAGCCTTATGTGGAGTCAGCCCCATTAGTTCTTCCAGCCCAGTATTGTCTGCACTGGCCAAGAGCGGCTCAAGAGGGTCTGAGGTAGGAGTCTTTCCCAACCCTACCTGGCAATGCCAGAGACTGAACCTGAGCCCTTTTCCATGCAAAGAATGTGCTGTATTGCTGAGCGACAGCCCTTAATGTGGAAAACGCCTAACAGCCACAGTGGAACTTAATCATTTATAGGTTCAAAGGGAACACCATATAATCACTCCACATGCCCTATGATATTAGCATCATGTCTAGTTTGTCAGGATCATGCCCTAAGCACACTGAAAGCAACAAAAGCCTTCTTTTACAGTCCTTAATTTCTCCCACCCCCTTCTCTCTAAAGCAGCAATACTTTCAACTTGCCTTTTGGACATACCAAAACACTGGTTCCTCAACACAATCTATTGGCTTTCAAGTGGATTAATAATGCAAACAGCGTGCAACTTAGGATATTCCATTTCCAAATTAAGAATGTTCAAAGGGTACTTTTGGGGTGGGGGGAAGAATTGTTATTTCCTCTTCTCCTTCAGCTTGCCTGCAAGTTGGAAGTTCAAAGTTAGGCTCATCCAGATGCTTCTGGAAACTTAGTGGTAAATGCAACTCTGCAAGAATTGTGGCATTTAGAAATCAGGCAGGCAAAGGAGAATACCTGGAACTCAAGCATATGTCTTTGGAGCTGCAGCCTAATAACCATCTATTTGGAAACAATATGTGCGGTTTGCAGATCACCATCTAAGAACAAAGAGGTTCAGCATCCCCTGAACGTGTTGTTAGTGGAAAAACTTTCACTCCAGACAAATTCATACATTTGATTTTATACACCACAATCCTGAACATCAAATGGGGGGAAAAAAGTTACAATTCACTGAACAAGTTGGTTGCAGCTAGAATATGTCATTATCTTCTTTTTTAATAGAAACAAAACAAATATCCAGTTCAAAGACTGTGACAAACAGCAAATCTTGTGACAGGCAGCTTTACAAAGATCAAGGTACCATAGGAGAAAGGCACGTTAACCTCTGATTGGTCCAGTGTGTTATTTGGATGAAAATTGTAGTGACATATAACCCTGAGACTGTGGGAGGCTATGAATAAAAGTAGACCAGGTGCACAGGCCAATTTTTAAAAGTACAAGTTTAATGAGATTTAAAATCCAGCACCCAGCCCACAACATTCTCTTCAACTTCAAGAGATTGAAAGAAGGGACATTCTTCACAGGGACACTATTCAGGGAAGCCTGAGGGTGAACAAGCTTGTATTCCAAAGTATGTGCAACTCCTGCATTGAGCAGGGGGTGGACCCGATGGCCTTGTAGGCCCCTCCCAACCCTACTATTCTATGATTCTGTTCCTCAGGAGCTCCTCTCTTTGCTCAGCTCAGAGCTATTTCACATAATTTTAAAAGAGTAAATCCAATACATTTGATGTACACTTTAAAAACGTGATTTCTGAATGCCACAGACATATTTGGAAACTGGTATATAACACAAATATCTTGCCAGAGGTCTGGGATTGACTGAGGCTCCCTGCCAAGCACACAGTCTTTCGCCAGACATGTGTGAAACGGCCCCCACTGGTTCTACACATGCCAATGCATATTGTTACGAACTAAATATAGGTATTATATATGCCAAAGGCAGAAATCCCACGGTTTAAAAATGGCAGGTGTTGATATCATTGCTATAGCTATAAAGACAAATGCTCTTGATGCACACCAATTCAAGGGGAGGGGGGTAGTATTTTTCTATTTTCCAAGATCAGGACTGCAGGCCTTGTTGAATCTAACCCCCTTATCCTCAAATGTCTTTGCTCCTCCTTCGTGAAATCTGAGCCGTCAGCCCAGTGTCACACAAGTGTTTCTCCTCCTCCATTCCTGGGAAATCTAAAGGTGGACCCACATTGTCAGATTGCTGCCGGATGCACTCCTCTGCTGCAGGCTTCATAATTGCTTGCCAACAATTTGCCAAAGAACAATTGCGACTTCCCCAGGGATGCTTGAGAAAGATCACATGGATAGTTCCAGAGGACAGAATGGTAACTTCTGGACAGAAAGACCTGAGTCAAATGCCTTTTTCTAGAGCAGCATACTTACTCACTACAAGGGAATACAGGATAGAGTCTAGACACAACTCTGACATGTGGATAGGAGAGGGGGCAGGACAGAGAGCAGCAACAACAACGATTTAAGGGCCAAGCATACAGAAATGGAACACGTAGCACTGCAGTTTATATTTTGTAAGAACAGCTCTAGAAAACCCATCTTCTACATCTAGGCAGTTAGTTAAAATAGTCTGAAATACCATTCAATTACATTTACCTGCTTTAAGTCAGTTTTATTTCTTGATTTGTATGGTTTTAATCTAGCACAAAGTTGGTGAGATTGTTAATGTAGGGGCAAATTATTGCTGTCTGCAAATCACTGGTGTACCCCAACAAGTAGATAGAATTAGGCATCCTTTTCTTCAGTCCTACAGAGATGGCCCTTCAAACGTACAAGGGAGGTGCGATGTGTAGTGAAATGTTCTCCCCACACAGGCAGCTGAGCCGGATGCTGCCAAGTCCCCAGTACTAGCTACTGCTGTGAACTGTAGGCAGGGCTAGGCCTAGCTCAGAAACAAAGCGTTCACTCAATATTAATATCCCTCATAGGCCTCTTCTGACAGTAGCATTCTCCTCTAAGGTAGAGCTTTTGGAATGATTCAAAAATACACGCAGAAAGTGTTACATCCAAACTGTATGCGTGTACACACACACACACACACACACACACACACACAATACATGCCATTATTCCTGAAGAGGTCCATAAGCAGGAGCTGGCGAGGAATCCAATATCTTGCCCACAGACCTTTCCTCAAAATGTTACACAGACTTTCAACTCCAGCGTAACTTTTTCCAGCTGTGTTCACCCCTACAGAATAACTTGTAACCCTTTTCTCTACAGGAGGGCTTTTATCTAGACCAGCTACTTCTGAAATCCAAGTACAGCCTTCAAAGTACAGAGGAGGCCTGTTTTTAAACGCCAGTGGCCCTTTCAGAGAGATTTCATGGAGCGGCTTGTCCTTCTTCGGCAGCCCTAGTGGAAGAAGTGTCCATTTCTACCTCACATTTCAGACAAATCCCGACATTCACGCTGGCGCTTAACGCAAGTGCAACGTGGTACGGACTACAGCAGGCAGACGAGCCCGTCTTCCATGGAGTCAGACCAGTGGCCCACGGAGCCTGTTATGTTTGTTCGCACTGGCAGCACCTCTGCCAAGGTCTCAGGCCGCGATTCCTTTGCCAGCTCTGTTCCTCATGGTTCTTTTAACTGCAGATGCCGGCGACTGGGGCTGAGACTTCATGCATGCAAAGCATGTGCTCTACTATGAGTTATAATGGAACCAAGCAATTTATGCTGCAATCCTACCCAACTTACTTGACTGTATGACCTCGTGACCTCACCGGGATTGACTTCTGAGTAATTATTCATGAGACAGGGCTCTTTCACATCCCCACCAATGGCCACTGCACACACTATAGCTTTAACAGGCACCTACAAGATGTTTTATATATACACATACGTGCTTATTATCGTATGTGTCGTGCAGGTATAGATGCCTAGAGCTGGGACTGACTGCAGCACCACACTGAGTGGATGCTGACTGTTAAATTCACATTTGCTGTGAATTTAACAGCACAACACAGCCTCAGATGGCTGCAGCTTTGCACCCTCTTCCAGCCATCAGCTTCCCAACTCTCAGATTGGACAAGGATCCCAACACTTGACATCAGAAGCACTTTTAGATATTTCTATAAACACCCCCATTTCATGGGAAATGCTTTCAGGTTTGTTCATTCAAGTAGGTCCCTGGAAGGAGCACAAGGAAGTAATGTCAACACGGAATATGCTTTTTCTGGGTTCCAGGACAGACATAGTCCACTCTTACTCCCACCCAAGAAGAGAATATGGGAATACCTGCCCTCAGAGGAGCACAACCCATCTTTCTCTGTCCGAGTCATTGTTCCAGGCATGCCTCCAGAGGATAGATGTCCTAGAGATACAACCATCACCCATGGCAGGTAGTTGTGCTGCTTCTCCATACTGGGAACAATTAAAAGCTTCACTTCACACCCAATGTTGATACGGGGCAGTGTTACCCAGACCCAACAGAAGCTGCTTAGAAGGAGACCAGGCCAGAGCACTGAATCATACATAAAGCCATCTCCTATGAGGTGGATCGTTTTGGTTCTCTACAGCCTTAAACTGTTTCCCACAGAACATGAGCAGTACTCTCACAGCACAACAGTATGCCCTGACAAAGTGGGCAGCATTACTTGCCTGTCTGAATTCCAGCCAACTCAAGCATAAGTGCTTGAAGCTCCAATTTTGTCCTGGGTTATAGTTTTCATCTTGGCTGAAAAGCAGCAGTCTAATTTCTTTGCCACACCTATAGGTGGCTGTACTGCAAAGAAATGGATGATCCCACGTAGAGGGGTTAATGATGGGATATAGCCCAGCCAATAATGCAACCATCTGGGCCATTGTGGGACTTCATCAGGAAGCCAAAAAACACACTGGCTAGGTACAAGTGCTTGGGCACACCTAAGGTATCTCTTACCACAGCTTTGTATTTTGCCTGGTAGCCAGAGCTGACAAGGAATTCCATGCAGACACATGAATGGGCTGATGCTACCAACCCACTTGGCTTCTGTGCTCACCAAAGGAAGGGGCTTCCTGTACTCCACCGTCAGAGGCTGATGCACTGCTCCACTCCTTGCTCAGCTGGTAGAAGACAGGGTTTTTTACTAGCCTGTCAAGAGGCTAATCACATTAAGTTTTTCTAATTGCTGGGAAGGGGGCTTTTCTTCCTTGGCAGCCAGCAAGGAAATGTAGGCTACTAGAGTCTTAACAACCTAGTAAAAAATTTTGCAGGCTAATAGCTTCTGTGAGCTACTTTAGAAGGCAGTCTTAGAAGCCTAGGCTATGGGTTGTGTGTTTCCTTGCGGAATTATGTGTGACTCAACTCATGGAAGCTGTAGAATAAACATTTTAGCATTACATGAAAGGGACTAAAAACATAAATATTACATAAAAAAAATAGAAGTGTGAAATCTAATCAATCTGTCTGGCATGAGGTAGATTTGTGTTCGGAGTTTGATGCCTATCTTGTATTTATCAGCAAGGTAATCCAACCTTCTCAACATGGGGGAGCTGGTTAAAACTGTTATTGGCAGGCTATCTGTGGGCCAACCTCATAAAGAGTAGGGGGTTCACCTACCAGTGCTGCAGGTACTGCTGCTACAGCTGAAAACCTCACATGCATGCACCATCAGGTTGCCAAAGGCTCCCCACGCCCAAAAAAGAAAGAAACCCACACACAGCTCCTTCAGGTACTCTCCCCTTCACAGCATTCTCATGAACCGAACACCACTACACCATCTTTTGATACATCCTTAGGGGTGGGAAGGGGAAAGAGAAGGCAAGAGCGATGGTCCAACTGGTAAAGGCGCAACAGGCCTGGGTTACAGGCCCAATGGACCCTAGTGACATACACAGTATCATTAAACTTGTACTTTTCAAAATCACACGAAGCCAGATGCAAGCTGGGCTCTGTGGCTAAAGTAGTAGCATATCTCATTATATAAATACTTTTTAATTTTTTCCCTTTAATTACAAGTAGTTATTTATTCCAGGTAATGTGACTGACAAAAGTACCTGTACGTACGTACACACACATACACACACGCGCACACAGCCCCTGGGCTTTCACAGAAAGCTCGGCAGCAGCCGATCTAGTGGAGGATTCCTACCTCACAGTGAAGTAAGTGGATGAGGGGACATGAATGGCTGGTTAGCCTAAGCTCGGAGCAAAGACTCAGTCATTTTTAGGGAATGCAATAAAAAGGGGAAGGGTTAAAAACCCATTGTATAAAGATCAAAGGAGTTTAAAACAAAAAAAACAAAAAAAAACAAAGATGTACAAAAACTGCTAGGAGACCAGTAGAAGACACTGTTCCCCTCCCAAAAAATAGTTAACCCCAAGTTGCATCAAAACCAGAAGAGAACAATGTCATCACACAATTCTTTTGTTTGCTTATTTAAAAAAGGAAAGAAAATGTGGACAAGGAAAAAAAATCGCACTGGAGAGCCTTGTTTTGAAAAAGAGTTATTAGCTCCAGAGACCAGCATAATTCCCATGGAGTCCAGATGGAAGGGGACCTCCTGCCACAAAGAGTTTCGTGCCAGACGAGTCGTAGCAGTGGGTGTAAACAGCGTTTGGGAAGAAGCTGATGTCTGAAAAGTAATTCCGCCAGGTTTCATCATGATTCTGTCAAAGGAAAGTTCACATAAGTTGAGCCTGCAACCAAATTAGTCATGACCTTTCCTGCAAATGGCCTGCATTTCGTGTTCTGAGGGTTGGGAGTCCCCAGGAACATATCTTGTGCCATCAATAAAGTGAATGGCAGCTACTGTGCAAGAGCACCTGCGATTCTAACTTGGAAGTCCAAACTTTTTATAAGGTGGGAGTACAGCAGCAGCAGCTACAGGCAAGGAAGTATCACAAACCATTAGGCTAGTGCAAGTGTTTAGGATTCAAGCCACCAATCCAACTGAAGCCTAGCCTGAGCCAACTGCCCATCCTTCCACCTTCACTTTGAAGACTTAACACCAACTAAGAACATTTAGAGAGAGGGAAAGTAAGTGCTTCCAATAGCAGTTAGTTTCTGGAGTTCATTGCCAGGAAAAGTGGAAGCCTTGTTTTAGCTTCTTCCAAAGGGTCCTGATACCTGGAATACTCTTTTAGGCAATCTTTATGGCAAGTCTACCGGTCTCGTACCAGCTACAAGCTACTCACCAGCCAACCCTTGCCAGTTGACAACTTGAGAATTTCGCTTCCTCCTAATTTCGATGCGCAGCAACTGTGTGGAGGCTTCTCATCCAGGAACCTCTGTGCTCGGATGTCATAGAACAGCAAGGAACCCTGCCCTGTACCCACTGTGATAATGTGTTCATAGAAGCTCACAGAGCGAATACCTGTCATGGAAGAGGGACAGGGATGTTACAGTAACCAGATTAACAGAAAGCTGCTTTGTGTTTTTCCTGAACTGGGCAATTCTTTGGTAGAAGACAATTGTCCCTATGTCAAACAAAACAAAACTCATGTGAAATGAGTGGATGCTACTGCAGCACAGACCACTTACGAGTAACTCCTTACAGATTTAGGCTATACTAAATGAGGTCAAAAGAAAATGTGCTCAGCAAATGGGGCCTGTTCAGATACAGCTCAGCAAATTCCAGGCAGACAGAACAGTGGATTTTTATGCAATGCCACTGCAGAGGGTGGTGTGAAGCCAGGTGATTAATTCTCTCTGCCAATGAACAGAGTTCCCAAGAGCTGTAGTCTGCAACGGCAACACATTGTCCCACCTCCTCTGTACTACCATGTGGGCTTGAAATGCGAGTTTTCACAAAGAGAAAACTAGTGCTCCAACAAAGCTCTGGGGCCTATGCTTTTGGGAGCTGAAGCTCAGGCCCATCACGCTTACCTCTTTTGCCTCTGGTTACTGACCAAAGTTATGGTTGTATTGGAGCCTATGAGATCAGTCCTAGGGGAAACTCCAGGTGGAACTGAAACCATCACATCATCTGCTAAAGCTTTATTTGAATGTCTGCTGACCCCTCCTCGCTCATTCTACCTCAAGACTGTGATCATGCAGACACGATGACTTCAACCTCAAGTCATTCCCCCCGACCTCCCCCCAAACCTGCTTTTTCTAACATTTTGACTGATGAAGAGATCTAGAGACCTTGAAAGCTTGCACATTTTGTCTGATCTTTTGACAGGCCCAATAAAGGTATTACACTATTATGGATTTTGGAATAAAAGATTAAAGAGTCAGAGGCGGAGAGGGGTGGGAAAATACAAATGAACTGCTTATCTTTAAGAGAGAGACGACTTAGTCTCACTTTCATGCCTAGGGAAAAAAACTCTGAACAACTCATATTCACACAAACATGAATAAGAAGTTGGCACTTGAGAAAATAACACACGGATTTGTTAAAGGAAGATCATGCCAAATTGGGTTTCTTTCTACAAAAGACCGATACATCTTTTTGTTAAGTTGAAGCCAGTAGGTGAAATAAACTTAGAGTTTTGTATATCTTTGGACACACTAACTTGCATGGCTTGCTTCTAAGAACAACATGGAGTAGAGTTAACACGAGTGCATAAGTGGCTAGAAAACTGTACTCAGTGGTTCAGCATCTGCCCAAGTGTTACAGTAACTGAGGTACCACAATGTTCTGCACTATCACAGCAATATTGAATAAATTAATTAGTGACTTGGAGGAGAAAATTGCAAAGGACATCAAACTGTGAGGAGTAGCAAGCACTTCAGAGTACAGGATCCTAATTAAAAAATGACTTGCATTCATTAGGAAAATGGGAAGAAATAAATAGGGTGAAAGGATCTGCATTTCAGCACGAATTGCTGCTTCAGGAAGGAACTAACAGCAATGCATAAAAGAAGATGGCGGGGGAGAGGCAAAGCTCTCAAGCTGAATACAAGTCAGCAATGCAGTGTCTGTGCAAACAGAGCTAACATCATGCTGTACTGCATGAACAAGGGAATTCGAAGAAAGATAAAAATGTACACCACCCATACAATTAGGCGTAAAGGAAATCTTTGCAAGAGCAGTAACATGCCTCCTTCCCAATTCACCATGATGTGCAACATCACTCGCACTGCCAAGATGGGGGAAGCCCTGGAACCTGCCTAAGGAAATGGCAGAAACTCTATCACTTATGAGGGTAAGAGCAGGTTATGCAAGCATTTGGTTGGATTATTTGTGGTATTGAATCACTGAAGCTGGATGACCGACTAGAATTTCTGCTTCTGACAGGGAATTGGACTTGATGAAGACCCATGAGGTCTCTTTTAGCTTCTATATTTCTATTATTTTCAGTGGATTTTGCCATATTGAACTGACTTTGTGGATACTTCAACATCTACGTGTATCATGACTCACTGTGTTATATTCCAACCCTTTTCCAGGTTGTAGTTTAGATATACACCTACACACACACACACACGATCCCATAAGAGGTTTATGTATGCATTAGTGTCCCTAATTTCCCTAAACCTCTCTGAGCAAACACTCATGATGGATTTACATAAGAATAAGACTACAACTAACAAGTACCTCAAGAAAAATGTATCTGCACATCAGCACACCAGCTTAGAGAACTAGAGCAGTCAAGACAATGCAGAAGATGCAGACTGCATGGCCAGTGCTGACACCTGTCCTCGCCCTTCCTGTGGCATGGGCTGCATATAGCAGAAGGGGCACTTCCACAATATCAGTCTTCTGGGTGAGCGCTACAGAGTTCTGAAGTTCTTCAAATGCACTCTAAACCCTCCCAGAACCCTTAGTAACAACAGGAAAGTTGACTGTGAAGAGTCCTTACCACTGCCTCGCTCCCTGGAACACACAGACTTAACATTGTGGGAAGGCTGCCTTGGATCCAGGAAAGAGACATGTGCCTGAGATCCAACTGCATACACAGACCACTCCTGACCATAGGCTAGACAAACGTTCTCCCGGCAGTATGGTAACTTTGTTGACAGCAACTGAAAGAATCAGAGAGAGAAAATAACTCCCATAAGAATCAGTACAAAGGACCATAAACAATACAAGATCTAAATTCCAATTCAAGGAAGTTAAATTGAAGACTCTACATTTATCTATTAACTAACCTACAGTACAGCCAGAATGATTTCCTAGGAAAGGTATGATTCTGGGCTACTGAACAATGAAAGCAATGAAGGATGCTTGGCCAAAAGGCAGAAGGGAGTATATGAGGTACATATAAGGAATAAACTACACACAAGACACAACATTCCAACCTCTATATCTACCTAAATATGATAGTAATGTAAGAACAGGGGCAAGGATAAGTGGACTAATTTCAAAGATGGTCTGAAATGAGGTACAAAACTGTGTGCTTTGCTCTCCTGCCCCCAAATTGGGTTCGCAGCTACAACCACATGCCCTGAATACAGAACTAGCTTGACATCTGCCATTGTTCCCTCCCCAAATTCTGAAAATGCACGTATGTGACTGCAGTAGTCTAAGCTCCTAATTGTAATCAGAGCATGTGGATCTGAGGCAAAGCCGACTTTCTCCAGGTAGGGTCATAGCTGACACGACTGGCACCTCCATAAATGGCACAACAACAGGTGAACCTCCAAACTGTGTATCTGGTCTTTCAGAAGAGTGCAACCCTTTTCAAAACTAGTTGCAAACGTCCATCCGTGGTAACAGTTCTCTGCAATGTCATTTAGCTTGTCCATAGAAGTTCAGAGATCACATTCCAGTTGGCAAGACAGCCTTTAGGACAGTGCTGTATGTTTTAGAGTCTGATTCTAGGCATGCTTACTCATGCTTATCCACCAACTTCCATGGAGTTTACTCCCATGTAACTGTACACAGAATCGAAGTCTTAGTTTGCAGAACAGTTAGGAAGTGTTATAAATTGAATACACCAGATTTCCCCCCCCCCTTCCTTTTTAACAGAGACCTTTTCAAATCGGGAGGGGGGGAACTCTGAGAGTCCCAAATAGATAGCCTGACAGGCCAAAAAAACCTGATTTCGTCTTGAAGTTCATTAAGGAATGAACCCCAACATAGAGCTTTTTCCAAATCCTGCAGGCAGAAAATGTCAGTGATGTAGAATGAAAGACTGCATCTAAGAGACACTGGCTGCCTTTGGATTACCTTTCCCAACATCATACACCAAGTCAGCAACAAGTGTCAGGCTTGCATGCTCCTCCCTCCACCCTTCCCTCACACGTCAGCTTCAGGGCTTCACTCCCAAGCTGCATTAAGCCAGAGTTTCCATTATATTCAAATCAGGAAACTCTAGTTTAATGTTGTTAACTGGGTTAACAAACCAGATCAGATCTGCTATCTAGCAGATGTAGCAAGTCACCTTTGACAGTGTGTATTCCGCTTTCCAGAGGTGGAAATACCCATCCAAGGACACTGCTCCCAGCTCCTAGAAGAAAAGAGTTTTATCATCCACCTGCCAGTCTCAAACATCTATGGAGGGCATCATTAAGTATTAAAAGTTAGCCACTATGCTACACTAAAAACAAGGAGACTGATCTACAGTAGAGGTCTCCAAGCCTCAGCACCAACACAGACTTGTATCTCCTCCCAGCCTCTCTCATCTGCAACATGGAGACAAGACCACTGACATAACTTAAAGGGTTGCTTTAAGTATTACTGAATACTTTAAAGTATTGTTTTTCAGTGGGCTGCAGTAAGTAACTGAAAGTCAAAAGGGTAGCATTGGAAGAAAGAATGGTACAAGCCAATATCCAGAGATGGGAACAAAGGACTTCCATGTACCTTTAAGCACTGGTGTGGGGCTGTTAAAAATCCAGTGTAACAGGTTTCATTAAAAATGAAACACTCAGTTTTCAGCCCTCAGAACCACATGAAAAGGTTTGAAACCTGATGGCAAATGTTAACCAGGACTGCAAGATGCCCCTTATTTTAGAAGCAAGTCCCTTATGCTAAAAGGTCACTGCTCCCAGAAAATATGGGACATCATATCCCCCAAGTGCCTTCACCACATGCAATATAGATCATCATCACATTTTCACTTTCTATTAGCCTTGGCAGACCAATGGGAAGCAAAATAAGTGCCTGCCTTGAGTTCCTCACAACTACAAATTCTGTGATGAAAAGTCTTCTCATTTAATTTCATTTATTATATTTCTATACCGCCCCATAGCTGAAGCTCTCTGGGCGGTTCACAGTGTAGCCGAAGCTCTCTGGGCAGTTCTACTCTACAATGTAGACAAACAGCACAGAATTAATCTCGTTTATTTTGTTAATTGGTAGCACCTATAAAAATGTGGGGGTCCTCCTCCTCCACAACAGAGAAAGTGCAGAAAGGGGTAACTAAAATGATCAAGGGGCTGGAGCATCTCCCCTATGAGGGAAGGTTACAACTGCTGGGCTTGTTTAGCTTGGAAAAGAGGAGGGTGAGGGGAGACAGGATAGAGGTACACAATAATGCATGGTGTGGAGAACGTGGATGGGGAGACATTTCTCTCCCTCTCTCATAACACTAGAACCCAAAGGGGCTATCCCATGAAGCTGATTGGTGGGAGACTGAAGACAAATAAAAGGATGGACTTCTTCACACAGCGCATATATAAAACTATGGAATTCGCTACCACCATATGTAGTGATGGCCACCAACTTGGATGGCTCTAAAAGGGGGTTAGACAAATTCCTGGAGGAGAAGGCTATCAATGGCTACTAGGCCTGATGGCTATGCACTATTTCCAGTAGCAGAGGCAGTAAGCCTATGTACACCAGTTGCTGGGAAATGTGGGCGGGAGGGTGCTGTTGCACTTGTGTCCTCCTTGTGGGTCCCTGGTCGACAACTGGTTGGCCACTGTGTGAACAGAATGCTGGACTAGATGGACCCTTGGTCTGATCCAGCGTGGCTCTTCTTATGTTCTTAATTTGCATTTTGGGGCAGACTACAATAGGAGCGGGTAAAATGTGTTTAAGTAAAACAGCAAGAGTGAAAGAAAATGGGTTCTGTGGAATACACAAATCCCACATGCTAATTTCTGGAACATTCAGATACATCACTGCTGACAACTTAGAAAACAAAAGACATTTTATTTAAGGCTCTCTTAATCAGAAGGGAACCAATGAACTGATTGGCTAAAAAGCAAAAACTGAAATTCCAGGATCACAGTGACTTTCATCTTATTTCTAGCATCAGAAAAGGGAATGATTTTATACCTTGGGAATCCTGCCTATTTTACTAACCTTGTTCTTGTTGTTGAAGGCAAGAGCCCGGACTTTACAGTTGTCTGGATTGGTATTCTCTTTGGGGATGTCTTTCAGAGCCCTGTGTGTTATATGAGCATAGACGGGAACTCGAGACAAGTTGCGTCTTGCATCGCTCTTGGCTAGGACTTCATCTGTCACTTCCCAGAGCCCCATTGAACCGTCTCGGGAACCTGCACACGACAGCAGACCCAAGGATGCATTAAACACATATGCTAGCCCCCTGCCAAACTCTCCAAGATGGAACATGGGCAGAAAACAACAGAATGACATTTAATAGGGATAAATGCCCAGTTCTGCACCTAGGAAAAAGAAACCAAATGCAGAGTTACAAGATGGGGGATACGTGGCTCAACAACACTACAAGCGAGAAGGATCTTGGAATTGTTGTAGATCAAAAGCTGAAGATGAGCCAACAATGTGATGTGGCTGCAAAAAAGGCAAATGCTCTTTTGGGCTGCATTAATAGAAGCATCGCTTCCAAATCCTGGGAAGTACTAGTTCCCCTCTACTCAGCACTGGTTAGGCCTCATCTGGAGTACTGTGTCCAGTTCTGGGCATCACACTTGAAGAAGGATGCAGACAAACTGGAGAGGGTTCAGAGGAGGGCAACGAAGATGATCAGAGGACTGGAAACAAAGCCCCGTGAAGAGAGACTGAAAGAACTGGGCATGTTTAGCCTTGAGAAGAGAAGACTGAGGGGAGATATGATAGCACTCTTCAAGTACTTGAAAGGTTGTCACACAGAAGAAGGCCACGATCTCTTCTTGATCATCCCAGAGTGCAGGACACAGAATAATGGGCTCAAGTTACAGGAAGCCAGATTCCGGCTGAACATCAGGAGAAACTTCCTGACTGTAAGAGCAATATGACAATGGAACCAATGACCTAGGGAGGTGGTGGGCTCTCCCACGCTGGAGGCATTCAAGTCGAGGCTGGACAGCCATCTGTCAGGAATGCTCTGACTTGGATTCCTGCATTGAGCAGGGGGTTGGACTTGATGGCCTTGTGGGCCCCTTCCAACCTTACTATTCTATGATTCTATAATTCTTTCCTTCTGTTCTCTGCTGTAGTTCAGAATGAAATGACAAAACTCTTTGAAAATCCAGATCTTGGATGCCACATCATGAGATGTGTGGAATATGCTATTAATTAATTATGATGGCAGAATCTGGGTTTCCTTGACACAAAATGTGGCTTATTTTTATGCAGAATGTACACACGTCAGAAAATAAAAACGCTGGCCATAAGGCCAAGCTGGGTTTGCAGTGAATCAAACCTGCTCTCAAACGTTTCTGGACACGAGTTATTGCTTGCCTCACCAGACCCTAAACAAGGTAATTCTTGGTTTTTTGCAAGCAAAGCCTTCCAGAGTCACTGGGAGAAACATCTGATATCTTTGATGTCAAACTTTAAAGTATTCCAGGAGAATTCACACAATGGGAAAAATCCTCTTGTATAAGTTCAGATGAAATACAAGGGACTTGAGTAAGTCCCAAGCTCTTGCATAGCACCCAGGCATTTCCTTGGAAATTGTGGTAGAGATCTTCCTAATGCATGGTGGCCTATATTTTGTGGCCTAATGCATGGTGCCCTATATTTTGAGAGCATCCACAGGATGCTCAAAACTAGTCTAAAACTTTATTGGAGGTTAGATCTAGCTTGAGATGTATTGGCACTAGTTATACAACATCTTCCAAAATAAATATTATTGAGGTGGGGTGGGGGGATAGATATGCAAGACATCGTACAGTGGTAGCTTCCCAGGAAAAATCCAAACTACTAATGCAAACATGCAGTGGCTACAGATGCATTAGAAACTTCCCCAATTTCACAGCCGCTTGCCCATCACGAATTCTCACCAAGAAACTATCACAGATAAGAAAAATCAGTTCTTTTTCTTTTAAAAACTGGATTTTAAAAACTATATAGCCAGTGGCTCGTTTAAAAAAAAATAAGCTGATTTAGAATGAAATCTTAGTTTAATGCGAACTCCATAATGTATAATTTTAGTTTTGTTACACTGTAATCTATGATCCTCTGTCAAATATGTTGGGCTTAAAAGCTGCACATTTATTTAGAAAATACATGAGTTATAAAAAACCCTAAATATTATTTAAATATATTTTTTCTTGACAATCAATGCAAAACAATGAATTTAAGTCAGCTCTATTTAGAAATCGGTACACCCTCCAAGGAACTCTGAATTGTCATTTGATGGAGATATTAAGTTGTTAAGAGACTCACAAGAACTAAAGTTCTCAGAGTTCTTTTGGGGTTGATAGAGGGAGGGGGAATGATTAGAAAGGAACAACTATGACCAGTTTAACCATTTAGCGTAGATATGCCTAAAAATTACACCCTTCAAAAAACACTTTGGAAACTTCAGTAAGTTACAAAAGAAGCTTCAGTCTGCTAAGTGTCATGACTCATTATAGAAGTAAAGCCATTAGCAGAAATTTAAATTTTACCAGAAACAGCCATGGTGTCACTGATCCACGCAATTGAAAATATCCAATCTTTATGGCCATCCTAAAGAAAGAAAATAAGAATGAGAGTTTAAGATAATAGTATCAAGGCAAATGTTTCATGTATTTGCTTTAGCACAGAATGCAGGTACATTTTCTTAAACAAGCAAGCCGAATTATTCCCTTAAAAGGCATCCAAAGAAACCCGACCCTAGAGGATTGTAAACAAGTAAGCAGGAAGTCAACCAAGCCAATTACCCTTCAATGTCCCACTCAACTTGAAAATATTAAACATCCCTATTACATAAAAAGACACCACCACCTCCAACATCTGACAACTAACCTAAACACCACCCACACCTTTGCTATGCAAGGCAACTTACATCTCCAACACAGACAGGATCAAGCGTAGGCAGACGATAAATCGCAAGGCTATTTGGATTGTCACCTCCAGTAGCCAGTAGGGTCCTTGAAGGGTTCAGCTCAATGGCATGAATCCCACATCCCTGCTGGTTTACCATGTCAGGTTCCCGATCCTTCAGAATGGGAATCTTGGTAATCTGACCAGTCTGGACATCAACCACAAACAACTGAAAGAAATCAATACCTGTATTAGAAAGCTGTAAAAACAGGTTTAGGTGGCTCCTTCCTAAGGTTGTATCAACACAGAGTATGTTTTGATCACAGGGCATTAAATACGCTTCCTATGAAGAGTAGCCCATGCTGTTGGGATTACTATATGCTGGTGTAACTTGTGAACTGAGAACCAGGACATCACCAGTTCATCTAATTTCTGCCATAAAACTACTATAGCCCAAGGCAAGCCAGTATCCCTCAGTGTCTAGGACTGTCCCACTATAAACAAGATGGGGATAGGGTTAACCAACCTTGCTGAGCAGTAGAAAAGAATACAACAAGATAATGTAAAATGCTTTGAATATCTGAAAGCATACTACTACTACTACTACAATAAATGATTTTTGTGCATCACTTCATTCAGATCTTTCATTTAAGACTGTTTTCTACACAAGACAGACCACTGTTGTACTTTATATCAGTTATTTGGTTATAAGAAAAAACCTTTAACACACCCCTATTCGGTTCTCAGTGCGTCACATGCATCTCCTACAATATGTAGCCATACAAACTTCTCCCCAATACTAATTACTGCATACTTTTTCTAACATACTTTTTCTAGCCATAAGACCTTTTTTTTTTCCCCCAAAAAAGGAATAGGCAGGGGATCCTGTGTCCAGTACAGACATAATGACTGGGTTCTGACAATATGCCATGGCCTGTCGTGGCCCACAGGCACCACTTTGCATATGCAACCCTTCCTTGAGGTTGCCGTCCTGTGCAAACCCAAGCAAGCATAGATTATGCAGGAGTTAAACAACCTAAAACAGATAATGGCTTATTTGAGGATTGTTTAACCCTCACATATCCCACACTCGCCATGTTCGCACAACACAACAACCCCCGAGCAGGAGTTGTATATTCAAAACAGCAGACGCACATACCCCAGCCTCACTGTGGGTTAAATAACCTTGGGCTGTTATGTTGTGCAAACAGCCCCTAGGAGAAAAGATGGTTTCCAGTGAGGTGAATGAACCACAGTGAGCCTTGAATTTGCACAATCCCCCTTTTCCCTCTGGTTCCTTGCCAAGGAGACTGGAGTTTCACTTCTGATTTAAATCAACCACAGTTCTCCATAAAGCCTGAAGTCAAGGAATTCTGGTTTGCTTAAATTATGGTTTAAGAACAAAGCAGGATCAAACCACGTTTCTCGCTAGCAAATTTAAATAAGCCACAGTTCCCCAAGGTCGGGTGTCATGGAGAACTGTGGTTTGTTTAAAATCAGAAGCAAAAGCTTCCAATCTCTTCCTCAGAGGCACAATGCAAGGCTAAGGTTCATTAACGTAACAGGGAACCATGATTTCCCATTACATCTGAAGCAGGTCTACATCTTTAAGTTGTCCATTGCATTGCTTGATGTTTCTAGAGTAGGAAAACGGCATGTTTTAGTGGTGCTCAAAATTTTATCCTTTAAAAAAGGCTGTTAATTGTCAATAACACTTAATAAACAGCCATATTATATTGCATTACTAAACTAAATTAAAAGGGTGTGCAGTTGGACAGCTTATACATACATAAAAATGTCGATATAAAACCTAACCCATACCTACTTAATTCTGGCTGTTAAAGGTCAAACCAAACAAGTGCTTTAGCACTTTCAGTAAGCACATCACCTTCAGTTCTGACAGACCTCTAGAACACACATTGGTATCTAAACCCGATAGATCCACCAGCCAAACCTCCAGTACCCCACAGCCAGCAAATGGTAGCCCAAATGGAAAGGGGATGCTTTAGCTCAGTGGTAGAACACATGATTTCCATGCAAAAGGTCCCAGGTTCAGTCTCCAGGTAGGGCTATGAAAGATCTCTGTTGGAGACCCTGGAGAGCCACTGCCAGTCACCAGAGGATACAGAGCTAGATGGGCCAATGGTCTGATTCAGTATGAGACAATTTTATTTAATTAGTTATAGTACCATCTTTGTACGTGGCACTTTACCAACAATAAGAGGACAGGTCCCTGCCCCAAGGGGCTTACAAACTAAAAATAGACACAAGGCAAACAGAGGAAGAGGAGAGAAATGGTGGCAGGGGTAAAAAAGGCAAGGCTGTGCAATTATTTCAGTTCCACATACTTCAGCTTAGTTACAGTACGGTACTGAGTCTAGGGGTTGTTCCAAAGCTTCAGTGAAAAGTTATGAAGTAGCTACCGAGAAAGCCTTTCTATGCACACTTGATATTTCCTAGGCACCAGCATCAACATATGGAAACATTAGCTCTCCAGAGACAGACATGGAAATGTGTTTCTAATTCCAAAGCAACATTGTTTAGATGCCCAAGCGATCAGCCTCCTGGGATTTTGTCTTGTCTGAATGTGCAATATTACTACTAGCATGCAAAATGCTTTATAGTCACTATTAGACTATGTTAGAGAAAGCCTGCTATTATTTCCATTTTACAAGTAGGAAGATGCTACTACATGCAGAGATTTGGCTCAAGGCCATATGAGCCATGTCATGTGTGAGCAGCGATCTGAACCTAGAGTTTATACTACTCAATGGACCACATCTGTAGAATTTAAACATACTTTTTCAGCACTAACTGTCAAAAGCTTGATCTTGGAAAGGATGGAAGCAAGTAAATTACCATAATTGGTAAAATGTGTAATAGCTGTAAGCTGAGTAGAAGTGTAAAGATCTAGGCAGATGTAATGTGGCTGCAAGTCATGGAACAGCACTACTGTTTGACAGAGTCTCAAAAATTTCAAATGCAAACCTTGATCTCAAATGCAGCCATTAGGAACAAGGATTTAACCCCATGAATATTTGGACAGTTTTGTTATAATCTGGAGCAGGAGTGGGCAACAGGCGCATCCCAGGCCTCAGCCTTTTGTGTGGCCTGCATCACTCTCCAATTTCTTGCTGCGGTGGCAACAGCAAAAAACTATAAAACCATGCATGTGCTCCCATGAGCCTTGTTTTACAGTGAAATCAGGGGCAGGGGGCTTGCCGCTGTGCCACCAAATTTCAGCTGCAGGTTCGGCAGTGCAGCAGGGGCAGGCAAGGGTGCAGCCCTTAGTGGGCTCCAGTGGGGAAGTTGGCCCCTGGACATAGCCCCACCCTGATATAAAGTTCTGCCCCTGCACCGAACTCCACCATTCCTGAAGCTGTCTCCATTGAAAGTGTAAGTAGAACCAAAACGAAAACTAGAAATCTGGTTAAGTCTGCCCTAGCACACTGAGACAGGAACCCAAATGCAAAGATGAGCATATTTGAGTGTTGAGTGGCAAGAAGCCACTGAAAGTAGAGATGGTGAATTGTTCAGTAACGCACCACAGCAACCTACAATTCAGCACTGCTACCTTTATACAGATCTATCCTGTTCAGCTGCATTTTCTCTAGACCTATTAAGGACGAGTTAGCAAGAGGTTGCATGCAGAAGCTGGCGCACCTACTTAGCACGCTGCAGCAGCCTACAAGACAGATGCTTCACTCCGCTCTAATGGAACACTATGAATAGGACAAGCAAGACAAATCATCGGTGGTGGCGTTGGGGGGGAGGCGCTTTTGGACACCACAACGTGTAGACAAATGATAACAATTCTACAAGGCATTTCTGTGCTGCTTTTCAGACCTACTGCTTTGCTTCAACCATAAATGGTAGAAATTCACCTTTAACAAAGAAAAAGCTAGAATACTTAGGAGTCTAACAAGAGCCTATCAGCTACCCAAAACTGCCTCTGGGGCCTTATGTGGTCCACCTCTGTCACAAATGCAGCACACACCCTGAGCTCACCTTGCACAGAACCACAGCATGCAAATAATACATTTTTAAAATCTCTAAACAAACCTCTTGTATCAGATGGAAAAGCAACCATTCCTGATACGAAAGGATGAGGGAGCAGTTGCCTCATTATTTACCAAAATGCCACTGTTTAGGGACAGATACCAGCACTCTGCTTCATATGCTAAGAGGAAGATATTGAAGAACCAAAGTAAGACAGAAGTATTTACCCCAAATGTTTTTCCTACTCTAGCCCAAATATTAGGAGGGGAAGACATTTACATTAACTTTTATCCTAATACTCCTCGAAGTCAGGCTGAGAAATACCGAGTTGCCAAAAGGCACAAAGTGTGCTTTGTTGAGCAAGGATCTAAAATCAGTTCTGTAGCATGTATCAGAAACCAATTTTGTTCCACATGTTGGCCTGTCATTAAGGAAGCAAGACGAAGAATCTTGACACTTCAAAATTCACCCAGTTTACTCCAGTACAATGTCAGGACTGAGAGACTGTACCCCACAATCTCCAGGGGATGGAGATGGGAGCGAAAATGAGCTTTTTGGATCAAGGAGAAATGTTTACACAAGCCAGGAAGCTGCAATTTGCTCCAAGTCTTGAACTTCAAACACCAGAATGCATCATTTCAAGGAAGCAAAGACAATTATGTGGGATCTAGCTGAAGGAAAGGCAATCACATCAGATTTTAAAGAGTATGTCAGAAAGTTGAACTGAGCCAGAAATAAAGCACAAGTTGTAATATTTTGGGATCATATGTAGAAATTAAATTTCAGATTTGAGTACAAGCAAATAAACCCCCTACAACAATCTAACCGCTATGTTCTACCATAGCCTTCCCTTACCTGGTGCCCTTCTGATATGGTAGTCTGTCTGGGGATGATAGGAGTTGTAGTCCAACACAGCTGGAGGGCACCAGGTTGGGGAAGGCTGCTCTACCAGATGATACACAGCTAATTGCCTTATTAAGATACAGCAACACCTGGACACTTCCTGTTTTTTGCAGCTATGAGGTAAAACCACTCCACTCCTTGGAATGAGATTGTTTGGTGCCAGGCTCCAACAAACACATCTATTCAATCAATTCTGAACATAGAACAGGGAAAACAACTGCAAACTCAGTTAAATTTAACCAGAAGGCTCATTGTACCAGAACCACAAACAGCAGCACAGGAATTAAAATCATAGTCCAACACTAGATCTTTGCAACTGCTATAACATTAACTTTGAAACTCCAGTCTGATTAATCTCCCATATGTTAATTCATATTCATTGCATCGGTGATGCTATCTAGCTATCTCATCCTCTGCCGTCCCCTTCTCCTTTGGCCTTCAGTCTTTCCCAGCATCAGGGTCTTTTCCAGGGAGTTTTCTCTTCGCATTAGGTGGCCAAAATATTTGAGCTTCAGCTTCAGTCTCTGTCCTTCCAATGAGCAGTCAGGGTTGATTTCCTTTAGGAATGACTGATTTGACCTCCTTGCAGTCCAGGGGACTCGTAAGAGTCTTCTCCAGCACCACAGTTCGAAGGCACTCAGCCTTCCTTATAGTCCAGCTCTCACAGCCATACGTTACTACTAGGAAAACCATAGCTTTGATTATACGAACCTTTGTCGGCAAGGTGATGACTCTGCTTCTTACTATGCTGTCTAGGTTTACCATAGCTTTCCTCCCAAGGAGCAAGCGTCTTTTAATTTCATGGCTACAGTCACCGTCTGTGGTGATCTTGGAGCCCAAGAAAATAAAATCTGTCCCTGCTTCCATTTCTTCCCCTTCCATATGCCAGGAAGTGATGGGGCCAGATGCCATGATCTGATTTTTTTTTAAGTTGAGTTTCAAACCAGCTTTTGCACTCTCCACTTTCACCCTCAACAAGAGGCTCTTTAGAGCCTCTTCGCTTTCTGCCATTAGGGTGGTATCGTCTGCATATCTGAGGTTGTTGATAATTCTCCCGGCAATCTTAATTCTGACCTGTGATTCATCCAACCCGGCGTTTCTCATGATGTACTCTGCATATAAATTAAATAAGAAAGGTGACAATATACAGCCTTGTCGTACTCCTCTCCCAATTTTGAACCAATCGGTTGTTCCATGTCTGGGTCTCACTGTTGCTTCTTGTCCCTCATACAGGTTTCTCAGGAGACCAGTAAGGTGGTCTGGTACTCCCATCTCTTTAAGAATTTGCCACAGTGTGTTGTGATCCACACAATCAAAGGCTTTAGCGTAGTCAATGAAGCAGAAATAGACGTTTTTCTGGAATGCTCTTGCTTTCTCCATGATCCAGCGAATGTTGGCGATTTGATCTCTAGTTCCTCTGCCTCTTCGGAACCCAGCTTGTACTTCCGGTAGTTCCGGTAGTTCACATGCTGCTGAAGCCTAGCTTGTAGGATTTTTGAGCATAACCTTGCCACAGAGGTTACTACACTATAAAATATTTTACCAGGGTGCTGGGGGCAGGCAGAGGTGGGAAGATGCGTTCCATCCCTCCTCCAGCAGCCGACTGTGTTTCAATGCTGTGCACAGAGGGACAGAGCATGCCATCCTCCTTCTGCCAGTCTGCTCGCTTGCCTGCATGCAGTTCAGCAATAGGAAAGTATTTCTTTTTTTAAGCGCATTAGACTGAAGCCAACAGCTCATTCATGCAAGAAAAGAATTGTGAGAAAGTGACCAAAAACATGAACTGTATGCACCTAGATTTAAACTACCATTCACATAACATATGGAGCTGCCTAGTCACTGGTCTCGAACAGCAGCCCCACCCCCACGGCCTAAAGTAGCCTGCTAACTTTGTAGAACTTGAGATCTTTTTCCCTGGAGATGCCAAGGACCATCTATGTCCAAAGTACATGCTCTTCCACTGAGCTATGAGCTCTTCCTGAAAGCAGTTGTAAGCACACCTCTCCCAATGGGCAAAAAACTAGCTGCAAGTCCATTTAATCTTCACAATATTAAGGTAATTGATTCTTGCCTTTCAATGAAAAGCAAATGCTGCATGTACACAAGGGGGGGGGGGGGCTGTATGTAAATACAACAAATGCCAAGAAAATGTGGGTAACTTTTTAACTAAACTCTTTGCTTCATCTCTCTCTAACTTGTGTTTGTATCCTCACAATATCCAGGGGTAGTTCTGGCTGAAGAAAATTAAGGAAATAAGAGGTTTGTACTTACCGTGTTGCACTTTGTCCCACACACCACTTGCTGGTGATTCAGCCATTGAGAAGCAAACACTTTATTAAGGGTCCCAAGATGAAATTCTCTTTCCTTCAAGAGACTGGGCAGCTGCTGGGCTGCATATCCATGCAACAGTCGGTGGTAGCTGGATTCATTCTGTATCCTCACCTCTCTTCCTTTCAGGTAGCACACCAGTGACCTTTTAACTGGGGGGAGCCTCTTCCTTTTGTGAACTGAGTGATCCCAGCCATACTGTGGGAAAATATCAACAGTACATAGCATATTACCATGAAATGACTGTTTAACCTGCCCCACCAGATTCATTTAGTGGAACAAGAATATAAAAGCATCCTTCACTGCAGCAGATCAACATTTTGCATGATACTCATGATGCTTGCAAGAGCACAGATTATTAAGAACAATGTTTTCATAAAGACGTTAAACCAAAGTAAACTGTTTTGGCATCCCCATCAGGGAACCCCAGTTCTACAGGGGATGTCCCCACAGGAACTTACCTATTCTTTATCATCACTTTCAGAGGCCTTGCTCCAGGTTTCCCTTCCCTTCTTCAGAGGTTAGGTGGGCAGTAACTGGGGGGAAGCGGGGGCTCACCATTTATGGCACACCCATTCCAGATGTATTTGTGTGGCACTAATTTTATTTTGTTTTAGGTATCTAGTTAAAACTTTTGTTGTTTTCCTGTGCATTTGATGTGTTTCTTATGCTGTTTATATTGTTGTGATTATTATTGGGTTTTCGGTAGTGTTTTGATTTTATGGTTAATTTCTTTCTGGTATTTGTAAACTGCTTTGAAAGATAGGCTAAAAATATTTTAAATAAGTAATCATGTACATTTTCACAAGGCAAAGATCACAGGATCGCTTAAGGAAAGCTATTGCAGCTAATCCAATATTTAAAAAACAGCTTAAGTCCATAGCAAGAAATACTGTAAGAGCATTTGAACCTCTAATGATTTCATCCAGAGTTTAATGTTCAGAAACAACCCTGGCAAGAAAACTGTGTCTTGAGTATATTTAGAACGTACTTTCAGGCAGATACTTTTTAAAAATTCTCTGTGAATCTCTTAAAATAAACTTAGGGCACAATCCTATGCATGTTTAGGCAGAAGGAAGTCCCACAACTCTCAGCATTCCCAGCCAGCCATTAAATAAATTATTTAGTAAGACATGGTACAGCAATCTGCCTTGAATTTGACTTCAGAAGTCATGTTCAGAAGCCATAACACTTCAGATCACTTATAGAAAAGACAATTGTTTTGTTTCTGTCACTAAGCCAAGACAGAATCTCCCAATTTAAAAGCAAGTGGCTGATACAATCACATCAAATTATTTGGTTGAAAGTTTAAATGACTTGTGAGGAGCTTAAAGTCTTGGGGAGAGCAATCCTATGGTCCTTGGGAGAGCATCTTAGGGAATATAGGATTGTTCGGAGTCCCCCTCCCAAGGCCATAGGGGGCTCTAAGTCCCGATCCCCCGCCTGCTCGCAGCTGCTGCAAAGAGAACCGCACCAGCTGCTTCTCAAGGTTGCAAATGTGGCCTCTAAAGGAGAGAAAAGGGTACATTCGGGTGCAGAGTGCAGGATACAAGGAATCCTACAGTATCTCCAGCCCTTGCACCATCTCTAGATGGGCCCAGAGGCTTGTCTGGAGGATTATTTCATAAAAGGAGGCTGGAGAAGCGAAAATTGCCTCTGTCACTCCTCCCACCCTGCCAGCAGCGGCCCAGTAGGGCACTGGATACTTGGAAGCCTCTGAGATCAGAGGCTTCCTTCTAAGGAGGGCTAAAAGAAAGGAGAAAGCAGAATGCATTACAAACCGCCAAACAATGTCATAAGGAAAAACAAACCATCCAACCTGCAAAACAGCAGTAAGTGTGGTGGATTTGCTTGGGAAACTGAAGCTCTTGCTCAGCAATGAAGAACACTGCTTGGGCAGACTGCTATTTTCCAGCACTGTGTATGAGGAATCAATACGAATTATATTATTTATTATTTATTGCATTTCTATACCGCCCCATAACCGAAGCTCTCTGGGCGGTTTACAAAAGTTAAAACGTTAAATACAATATGTATCTTAGCTTATATATAGCTTATTTTATATAGCTCATTTTGCCTTATTAAGTATCTGGGGTTGGATCCCTTCTGCAAAAGGAAAGGACCTTCTGAGAGAGAAAGGGACTGTCACCCAATTTGGGGGGATCCCCTTCTTCCTTACACACCACAGCTCACCCCATCCAGGGGGATCTTCTCCTGTAGCATTTTCAGGGGACTGGAGGGGCTACCATGGGAATGAGGGGGCAAGGAATTCCACTCTGCCATTGATCTAACCCCTGACCTATTATTGTAAGTTGCTTTCATATTTATTTTTACTGGCCACCTTGAGCACCTTCCTTTTGGGGGAGGGGGAAGGTGGAGTATAAATCAAATAAATTAATTCTTGGATTAGAACAGGAAATAATCAACTATCACTATACTGATGATCTACAAGGTATGTTCACAGAGCCGTAAGTGTCTGTGTTACCTAAATATCTAAGGCCTAGTTCTCATGGAGGTATTATGATACATCTAGACAGTACCACTACAATCACGTGAGCACCCTCCCCTGTCCAAATGCTCCTCACATAAAAATAAGATCCCTGCACATAGAAAACTAGCAAATCCAGAAGAGTTGTGGCCAAACTTTCTGCCCAACTTGCTGCTTTTCAAAAGAAAAAAGATCAGCAGGGATTCCCCCCCCACACACACACACACACACTATTTTTATTTTTGTAGAAAGCGCATTCAGCCTTGGGAGCGTTAAGTTGAACGCCCCCGGGCAACTGCTTCTGGGAGGCCTAGGCCCGAGGCTGCAAGGCTCAAAGTGGCCATTTAAGGGGGCAAGGTTTAGGGCTGCACGAAGGAGCGGCAGCCGTTCATGCGGACACACCGCCTGCCCTTTCCACTCCCCATAACTGAAAACAGACCTGCCCCCTCCCTGGGACAGCCAAGCCCCGCCGGCTCCGTCCCCTCCGTTTACAGCCGGTCCGAAGCATCGCGACTCGACCCGGGCGCTGTTTGGCCGCTGTGGATGGGGGCAGCCGCCGCGCCGGCCGCTCCCCTGGCGTTCGGCCACGTCGGTTAGAAGGCTCCGAACCTCGATTCTAAACAGGGTCTGGGGGGGGGACGAGCCGGCGGCTGCAGAGGGAGGGCCGGCCGGCGGCTCTCCAGGGCAGCTCGGCCGCACCCAGCCCTGTCCGCCTCCTCCTGCCCCGCTGGGGGCCTGCAGACGCCGCCCCAGGGCGCACCGCGGGCTCTCCCTCGCTGCCGCCCGTCCCGCGGCTCGCACGGAAGCCGGGGAAGTCTGGCGCCGCGCGGGAGCCCGCTTGCTCTCGCCCCCATCACAGGGCGGTTCCCATCGCCCCTCCGGGCCGGCGCGCGTCCAGCGGCTGGCGCAGGGGAAAGGATCCGTGGGAGGCGCGGGCCACGGCGCCTTCCCAGGGCAGAGGCGGCCTGCCGCGGGCGCGGGCAACGACAGCCCCGGCGGCTGCTCCTGCGCGTCTTGGCCGCGGGCCCCCCGAAGAAGAGGGCGCTGGCGGCGGGCTTCGGGGCCGGGGCCGGCGGAGGCTCCCCCAGCGCCCCTCCGCTGAGAGCCCGAAGCCAACGCCTGCAAGCCCCGCGGGGGGGGGGGGCGCGTGGCCGGGATGGCGGCGCTGTCGCGCGTCTTGTGCCCTGCGCGCCGCCCCGTCTCCGTAGGGCGCGGGCGGGGGAGAAGGGCAGCCTAAGCCCCCTCCCCTCCCCTCCCCTCCCCTGCCCTGCCCTGCCCTCCCCTGCCGGCTGGCTGCCCCCAGTGCTCCGCAGCAGCAGCGCCCCGCGCCCCGCCACGGACGGAGGGGGGCGTACGGAGATACGCAGATGTGTGGCGGGGACTAACAACAGTTACTTTCCGAGCGCACTTGGCGCCAAACGTCGCGCCTCCTGCCCGCCCGCCCCGCGCACCTCCGCTTCAGACCGCCTGCGTCCACGGCGGGCCGGGCCGGGCCGGGCCTGCGTGCCGCTGCGCCGCGGCGCCCCGCTCCCCGCGGGCGCTGTGCCCGGCTCGCCCTGCGGTCGCCGGCGGCGCGGCGGCAATGGCAACGAACGACGACGCCGGTGCCGCCACCTGCAGGCGGGCGCTGGCTCTCCGCGGCCGGGGGCGCTGCGGGGGTCGGCTGGCCCCGCGCCAGGCCGCCCCCCGCCCCCGCCCCCGCCCCCGCCCCCGCCCGCCTCCTCAGGAGACTGGCAAACGAGCGCGGCCCGCGCCGCCACAGCGCCCGCGCCGGGCTGACCTGCTCTCCGCCGGGCCCCGCGGCGGGGGCGGCCGCTCTCCGCTTCCTGCTAACTGTCTTCCTGGCCATATCGGGCGGGGGAGTGTCCGGCGCAGCCCCGGCCCGGGCCCCGCATGAAGGGGGAGGAAAGGGCGGCCCGCCGCCGACGGAGCATGGGACGGAGCCGGGTCACCCCGCCTTCGCCTCCCTCGCTCTCGCTCTCGCGCCTCAGCCCGCGACCACCGTCCGCAAGCCCGACCGACCGGGCGCCGCTCACGGCATTTTGCGCCCGGCGGCGGCGGGAGACAGTGCGAAGGGGCGGCTTTACGGCGGCGCGCTTTACGGCAGCCCCGCTCTCGGCGAGTCCGGGAACATCACACACGCGCGCAGGCTGCGCAACAGCCGCAGCCGGCCGCGGTTGCCCGGCAACGGCAATCCGCCCCCGGAGGCCCTTCCGGGAGGCCCGCCCCATGAGGGTGTTGCTCAGCGGCCGGAGGAGGCGGCAGGAAACGCCCGCGGAGAACTTCCATCGAGACCGGCCCCGGTTTTTCATTGGCCAAAGCGGGCGTGGGGTGTGCTTTCTTGTTGTTACGGGGCCCCCTGTAGGGCGTTCAAGGAACACCGGTGTCTGTCCTTCCGGGATACCTTATGTCCAACTTCCGGGGTTGGGCAACTTGTGGCCCTCCAGCTTTTTGGCCGATAGCTCCCATCGCCCGTAGTCAGTGTAGCCGACCGTGAGGGAGCATGGAAGGGGTAGGCCAACACATGGGGAAGGCCTGCGGGAAGATGTAGCTAAGAAACGGCTACTTGTTTTTTAAAGGTTAGGAACATAGGAAGCTGCCTGCTACTGAGTCAAACCCTTGGTCCATCTACCCCAGAATTGTCAACACTGGCAGCTGTGGTTCTCCAGGTTTTCAGGCAGGAGTTTTTCCAGCCCCACCTGGAGATGCTGGGGATCGAACCTGGGACCTTTAGCATGCTAAGCACGGACCTGGGACCTTTAGCATGCTAAGCACGTGCTCTACCAGCTGAGATAGGTTGTTGTTAAGTCGTGTGCAACTCTTTGTGACCCCATGGACCATAGCACGCCAGGCCTCCCTGTCCTGCACTCTCTCCCAGAGCGTGCTCAGGTTCATATTCATTGCATCGGTGATGCTACTGGCCATCTCATCCTCTGCCGTCCCCTGCTCCTTTTGCCTTCAGTCTTTCCCAGCATCAGGGTCTTTTCCAGGGAATTTTCTCTTCGCATTAGGTGGCCAGAATATTTGAGCTTCAGCTCCAGTATCTGTCCTTCCAATGAGCACTCAGGGTTGATTTCCTTTAGGATGGACTGATTTGACCTCCTTGCAGTCCAGGGGACTCGTAAGAGTCTTCTCCAGCACCACAGCTTGAAAGCATCAATTCTTGGCGCTCAGCCTTCCTTATAGTCCAGCTCTCACAGCCATACATTACTACTGGGAAAACCATAGCTTTGATTAGATGGACCTTTGTCAGCAAGGTGATGTCTCTGCTTCCTACCATGCTGTCTAAGTTTGCCATAGCTTTCCTCCCAAGGAGCAAGCGTCTTTTAATTTCATGGCTACAGTCACTGTGGTGATCTTGGAGCCCAAGAAAATAAAATCTGTCCCTGCTTCCATTTCTTCCCCTTCCATATGCCAGGAAGTGATGGGGCCAGATGCCATGATCTGAGTTTTTTTAATGTTGAGTTTCAAACCAGCTTTTGCAGTCTCCACTTTCACCCTCAACAAGAGGCTCTTTAGAGCCTCTTCGCTTTCTGCCATTAGGGTGGTATCGTCTGCATATAGGAGGTTGTTGATAATTCTCCCAGCAATCTTAATTCTGACCTGTGATTCATCCAACCCGGCGTTTCTCATGATGTAGTCTGCATATAAGTTAAATAAGCAGGGTGACAATATGCAGCCTTGTCGTACTCCTTTCCCAATTTTGAACCAATCGGTTGTTCCATGTCTGGTTCTTACTGTTGCTTCTTGACCCTCCTACAGGTTTCTCAGGAGACAGGTAAGGTGGTCTGGTACTCCCATCTCTTTAAGAATTTGCCACAGTTTGTTGTGATCCACACAATCAAAGGCTTTAGCGTAGTCAATGAAGCAGAAAAAGACGTTTTTCTGGAATTCTCTTGCTTTCTCCATGATCCAGCGAATGTTGGCGATTTGATCTCTAGTTCCTCTGCCTCTTCGAAACCCCGCTTGTACTTCCAGTAGTTCTCGGTTCACATACTGCTGAAGCCTAGCTTGTAGGATTTTGAGCATCACCTTGCTGGCATGTGAAATGAGTGCAATTGTACGGTAGTTTGAACACTCTTTGGCATTGCCCTTCTTTGGGATTAGAATGTAAACTGACCTTTTCCAGTCTTGTGGCCACTGTTGAGTGTTCCAAATTTGTTGGCATATTGAGTGCAGCACTTTAATAGCATCATCTTTTAGGATTTTAAATAGCTCAGCTGGAATACTGTCATCTCCGCTAGCTTTGTTGTTACTAATGCTTCCTAAGGCCCACTTGACTTCACTCTCTAGGATGTCCAGCTCAAGTTCATGTTTATCAGGGACGTTAAGGTCTTTCCTGTATAGTTCTTCTGTGTATTCTTTCCACGTCTTCTTAATCTCATCTGCTTCTGTTAGGTCCCTGCCTTCTTTGTCCTTTATCATGCCTGTCTTTGCACAAAACGTTCCCTTGAGATCTCCCATTTTCTTGAAAAGATCTCTAGTCTTTCCCATTCTATTTTCCTCAATTTCTTTGCATTGTTCATTTAAGAAGGCCTTCTTGTCTCTCCTTGCTATTCTCTGGAACTCTGCATTCAGTTGGATATATCTTCCCCTTTCTCCCTTGCTTTTCGCTTCCTTTCTTTCCTCAGCTGCTTGTAAAGCCTCATCAGCCAGCCACTTTGCTTTCTTACATTTCTTTTTCTTTGGGATGGATTTAGTTGCTGTCTCCTGAACAGTGTTATGGGCCTCTGTCCATAGTTCCTCAGGCACTCTGTCTATCGGGTCTAATCCCTAAAATCTATTCAATCCAAAATTTTGCAACAAGAAGCTCATGATCTGAGCCACAGTCAGCGCCAGGTCTTGTTTTTACTGACTGTATAGAGCTTCTCCATCTTTGGCTGCAAAGGACATAATCTGATTTCGATTTTGACCATCTGGTGATGTCTGTGTGTAGAGTCGCCTCTTGTGCTGTTGGAAAAGAGTGTTTGCTATGATCAGCGTGTTCTCTTGGCAAAACTCTATTAGCCTTCATCCTGCTTCATTTTGTACACCAAGGCCATGCTTGCCTGTTATCCCGGTCCAATCCCCTATGATGAAAAGGAGATCTTTTTTTGGTGTTAGTTCTAGAAGGTGTTGTAGGTCTTCATAGAACCGATCAAGCTCAGCTTCTTCGGCCTCAGTGGTTGGGGCATAGACTTGAATTACTGTGATGTTGAATGGTTTGCCTTAGATTCGTACTGAGATCATTCTTTCGTTTTTGAGATTGTACCCCAGTACTGCTTTTCCCCTCCAGCAAAGGAGATTGTTACCTTGTCGTGGTGCTGGAGCTTGAGCACCTCAATGATGTCATGAGCTAAACTGTGAAGGGACACCCAAGACGGGAAGGTCATGGCAGAGAGATCAGACTAAATACGATCCCTGGGGAAGGAAACGGCAACCCACCCCAGTATTCTTGCCATGAAAACTAAATGGATCAGTACAACCAGAGATATGTCGGTATACCATCGGAAGATGGGACTCCCAGGTCGGAAGATGGTCAAAATGCTACTGGGGAGAAACAGAGGATAAGTTCAACTAGCCCCAGATGTGATGACACAGCTAGCTCAAAGCCGAAAGGACGGCTAGCAGCCGATGGTGCTGGTGGTGAACGACGAATCCGATGGTCTAAAGATCAACACACCATGGGAACCTGGAATGTAAGATCTATGAGCCAGGGCAAATTGGATGTGATTACTGGGGAGATGTCAAGATTAAATATAGACATTTTGGGTGTCAGTGAACTGGAATGGGCCACTTCACATCAAATGACCACCAGATCTACTACTGTGGACAAGAGGACCGCAGAAGAAATGGAGTAGCCTTCATAATTAATAATAAAGTGGCTAAAGCAGTGCTTGGATACAATCCAAAAAATGACAGCATGATCTCAATTCGAATTCAGGGTAAGCCATTTAACATCACAGTGATCCAAATATACGCCCCAACCACAGAGGCTGAAGAAACAGAAGTAGATCAGTTCTATGAGCATCTGCAGCACCTACTTGATGGTACGCCAAACAAAGATGTTATTTTCATTACAGGAGACTGGAATGCTAAGGTAGGTAGTCAAACGACACCTGGAATTACAGGCAAGCATGGTCTGGGAGAACAAAATGAAGCAGGACATAGGCTTATAGAATTTTGCCAAGACAACTCACTGGGCATAACAAACACTCTCTTCCAACAACCTAAGAGACGACTTTATACATGGACGTCACCAGACGGTCGACACCAAAATCAGATTGACTACATCCTTTGTAGCCAAAGGTGGCGGACATCTATGCAGTTGGTAAAAACAAGACCTGGAGCTGATTGTAGTTCAGATCACGAAGTTCTTACTGCACAATTTAGAATCAGACTAAAGAGAATAGGGAAGAGCCACAGATCATTTAGATATGAGCTCACTAATATTCCTCATCAATATGCAGTGGAGGTGAAGAATAGATTTAAGGGACTAGATTTAGTAGATAGGGTCCCGGAAGAACTATGGACAGAAGTTCGCAACATTGTTCAGGAGGCGGCAACAAAAAACGTCCCAAAGAAAAAGAAAACCAAGAAGGCAAGATGGCTGTCTACTGAGACACTGGAAGCAGCCCAAGAAAGAAGGAAAGCAAAAGGCAACAGTGAAAGGGGGAGATATGCCCCATTAAATGCAAAATTCCAGAGGTTAGCCAGAAGAGATAAGGAATTATTTCTAAACAAGCAATGCGCGGAAGTGGAAGAAGATAATAGAACAGGAAGGACAAGAGACCTCTTCCAGAAAATTAGAAACATCGGAGGTAAATTCCAGGCAAAAATGGGTATGATCAAAAACAAAGATGGCAAGGACCTAACAGAAGCAGAAGAGATCAAGAAAAGGTGGCAAGAATATACGGAAGATCTGTATAGGAAGGATAACAACATCGGGGATAGATTTGACGGTGTGGTCAGTGAGCTAGAGCCAGACATCCTGAAGAGTGAGGTTGAATGGGCCTTAAGAAGCATTGCTAATAACAAGGCAGCAGGAGATGACAGTATCCCAGTTGAACTGTTTAAAATCTTGCAAGATGATGGTCAAGGTGATGCATGCCATATGCCAGCAAATTTGGAAAACACAAGAATGGCCAACAGATTGGAAATAATCAACTTATATCCCCATACCGAAAAAGGGAAGCACCAAAGAATGTTCAAACTATCGAACAGTGGCACTTATTTCACATGCCAGTAAGGTCATGCTCAAGATCTTGCAAGGTAGACTCCAGCAATTCATGGAACGAGAATTGCCAGATGTACAAGTTGGGTTTAGAAAAGGCAGAGGAACTAGAGACCAAATTGCCAATATCCGCTGGATAATGGAGAAAGCCAGGGAGTTTCAGAAAAACATCTATTTATGTTTTATTGACGATTCTAAAGCCTTTGACTGTGCGGATCATAACAAGCTGTGGCAAGTTCTTGGTGGTATGGGGATACCAAGTCATCTTGTCTGCCTCCTGAGGAATCTGAATAACGACCAAGTAGCAACAGTAAGAACAGACCATGGAACAACGGGCTGGTTTAAGATTGGGAAAGGAGTATGGCAGGGTTGTATACTCCCACCCTACCTATTCAACCTGTACGCAGAACACATCATGCGACGTGCTGGGCTTGATGAAGCCAAGGCTGGAGTTAAAATCGCTGGAAGAAACATTAACAATCTCAGATATGCAGATGATACCACTTTGATGGCTGAAAGCGAGGAGGAGCTGAAGAACCTTCTGACAAAGGTGAAAGAAGAAAGTGCAAAAGCTGGGTTGCAGTTAAACCTCAAAAAAAAAAACAAGATTATGGCAACCAGCTTGATTGATAACTGGCAAATAGAGGGAGAAAACGTGGAGGCAGTGACAGACTTTTTCTAGGCACAAAGATTACTGCAGACGCTTACTGCTGCCAGGAAATCAGAAGACGTTTACTTCTTGGGAGAAGAGCAATGACAACTCTTGATAAAATAGTGAAGAGCAGAGACATCACACTGACAACAAAGGTCCGCATAGTTAGAGCAATGGTATTCCCCGTAGTAACCTATGGCTGCGAGAGCTGGACCATAAGGAAGGCTGAGCGAAGGAAGATAGATGCTTTTGAACTGTGGTGCTGGAGGAAAATTCTGAGAGTGCCTTGGACTGCAAGAAGATCAAACCAGTCCATACTCCAGGAAATAAAGCCAGACTGCTCACTTGAGGGAATGATCTTAAAGGCAAAACTGAAGTACTTTGGCCACATCATGAGAAGACAGGATACCCTGGAGAAGATGCTGATGCTAGGAAATGGAAGGCAAAAGGAAGAGAGGCTGACTAAGGGCAAGATGGATGGATGATATTCTGGAGGTGACGGACTCGACCTTCGGGTATCTGGGGGTGGCGATGGCCGACAGGAAGCTCTGGCATGGGCTGGTCCATGAAGTCATTAAGAGTCGGAAGGGACTGACCAAATAAACAAACTGCTTTTCCCACCCTTTTATTGACTATGAATGCTACTCCATTTCTTCTAAGGGATTCTTGCCCACAGTAGTAGATGTAATGGTCACCTGAATTAAATTCACACATGCTTGTCCATTTTAGTTCGCTGATTCCCAAGATGTCGATGTTCAATCTTGCCATCTCATGTTTGACCACCTCCAGCTTACCTTGATTCACTGACCTTACATTCTAGATTCCTAAACAATATTGTTCTTCACAGCACTGGATTTTCTTTTCACCACCAGACACATCCACAGCTAAGTGTCCTTTCAGCTTTGGCCCAGCCGCTTCACTCTTTCTGGCGCTACTTGGAAATTCCCTCTGCTCTTCCCCTGTAGTATATTGGACACCTTCCGACCTGAGGGACTCATAGTCCGGCATCATCTCTTTTAGCCTTGTGATATGTTCCATGGGGTTTTCTTGGCAAGAATACTGGAGTGGGTTGCCATTTCCTTCTCCAGTGGACCACATTTTGTCAGAACTCTCTGCCATGACCTGTCCGTCTTGGGTGGCCCTGTAGAGCATAGCTTATGGCTTCACTGAGTTACACAAGCCCCTTCGCCACAACAAGGCAGTGAGCTAGGTTGGGTTCTTGTTATTATTAAATTTATGTTTCACTTCCCACCATAAAAAGTAGTCTCAAAGTGACTTACACGCACATTGCAGAAATCCATTATTAATATAACAGGAAGAAAAAACCCAATATGAACCATAATCAGCACAATAATACGAATTTAAATCCCACAAAAACAAACTCAAAACAACTCAAAACAAAAAGTGTTCATCCAAAAATACACAACACCTCCCCCTGCTCACAGCCTAGAATGAACATTATAAAAGCAGCCCAGAACAATTTGGCCATAACTAATGGCCACATGCCTGATAAAATAAGTACGTCTTTGCTTGGCACCGAAAAGATGACAGTGTTGGCACCAGACGAGCTTCCTTGGAGAGAGTGTACCATTAACACGGTAACACAGAAAAGGCCTGGTCCTGGAATGACATATCTGAGTGTCTCTCAGAGATGGCACAGAGAGAAGCCACTCTGAAGTTGACCTCAGGGATCAAGTAAGTTCATATGGGGAGAGGCAATCCTTGAGGTACTGGGGTCCTGAGCCATGTAGGCCTTTATAGGTTAAAACCAGCACTTTGAATTGGGCCCAGAAACAAACTGGCAACTAGTGCAGGCAAGCCAGGACTAGGCTTATATGTACACATTGTCAGCAATCTGGCCACTGAATTCTGCACTAGCTGCAGTTTCCAACCCATCTTCCCAGGTGGCCCAATGTACAATGCATTGCAGCAACCTAATCTAGAGGTTACCAGAGTTCTGGTTACCACTGAGGTTACCACTGATACTAGGCTAGCATACCACTGATGCTAGATAATCACCATCCTGAACCCTGACTGAAATGGATCCAGAAAATTGGTCTCATCCAAGAGTGCTTGCATCTGGTCAGCAACCACCCACTCAAGGGCCATGGTTGGGAAACGGATGTGTGCAACCAGCTTAAAATTGGTCAGATCTTCTAGATCCAGGGAGGGCATCTTAAGGAGTGGTCCGCTGCCTCTTTCAAGCAATCTGGGACCACTCCCTCTTAAGTTTATCTTCTCCATGACCCAACCAGCTGTCCTTTCCAAATTAATTAGACAAATTAATGGGGGATGGGGCTATTAGCTGACAATGAAATGACCCAGGTATCCATAGTTGAGGTTCAACACTTGACTCTTCTTCAGAACCTTCCTTTCAAAATCAATGTTTCTTTCTCTCTCTTCTCAATCTCCATTCAGTGGCTCATCAGGATCAAAAAGCATTCCACCAGAAGGCTACACTTCACGGGCTTATACAGATAATTACAGAACACTGCAAGATTTGTCCAGGCCCCTTGGAACTTCTCCACTTGGGGAAGTGGGGAGGGCATAACACTGTGATGATACCTGTGGTTGCAAGCTGTCTGTCCCTTCCCCAAACTGACTTAGCATGGGTTCCACCTAGTGCAGTATTGTCTGTTCCAATTGGCAACAGCCCCCTCCAAGGTGTGAACACGGGTCTTTTCTAGCACTCTTGTCTGAGATCCTTTTGACCTGAAGATGCCAGGGTTTGAACCTGGGACTTTCTGCATGCAAAGGTCATGTACTTCCATGGAACTGTAACCCCTCTGAAATTATTTTTGACCCTGTAATAAGGTATTACAAATATAAATTCCTATAATCTATCAATCTAAGGGGAGCAGATTTGTATCTATTTGTTCTCTTGCGTAGAAACTGACCTGTTTTTCTGACTTAAACAGTGGATGGGCATTGTTGGCAAGTGATAGAGTTATAAGACCATAATAGAATGTAGTAATATCAGCCATATCATTAGGAATTCACAAATCTGACATCAACAATGGAAGAATTTAGAAACTAGTGAGAGAATATTTAGGCCTGCAATCCGGTACCCATTTACCTGGGAGTATGCCCCAATAAACTCAGTGGGAGTGGGCATATATAAGATTGCACTGGAAATTTTATAAGACACTGCTAGTGAAGTGAAAGGTGCCATATTTCAAGAAAAAGACTTCAAGGGAAGGCTCCACTTTGAAACAACTGAACTAAAATTTAGTTGCAAATTTGTTTTCTAATTAACTCAGCTGAGATTGGGGGCATATTGCCCATTACGCAAAATAATTATACCTCTTTAGGTATTAAAGTACCATAGCAACAAAGAAATACAGAATTATCCCCAAATTCACACTTGGGCAATATCTTTATTAGGACCAACAAAAAATGTCACAAAATAGTGAATAAACTTTCAAGTTCTCCAGAACTCTTCGTTGGGCTGGAATTTATGCAAGGGGAAAGAGAAAAAAACCTAAAGGAACAAAAATTGGCTCTATGTTGTAGCGATCAGATGGACATCTAGACTCATTCTCAGTTAATCACTTTGGGATTGTTACTTTGTAAACTACTTTGGGGTGGGTTGTTGTAAAAATGAAAAGTGGCATGTAACTCCTCTTAAATAAATACATACGATAGAAATTGTGGACTGGATTAGTCTCTGCTCAGTGCTGCACAGGTCTCAGGTTACACTGAGAATTCTGGGACAAAGTAGTAACAGCTGGCCCCCATCTTTGGAAACATAAAAATCCAGCAATTACCCAGATCTATCTCTATTCTTAAGCAAAACACTCAGCTTCCTTGTTAGGTAGAGAACAAGGCCCCATCTACACGAGCCATTTACTCTGAGGCTGCTGCAATTTGAGGTCCTTCAGGACATATGATGTAGTCGCCACTTCGCAGCCCAATCATGGTTTTCACCCAGAAAATGCAGATTTCCAAAGAGGCATTTTGCTGCAATGGTTTTGGTTTGCTGCGAGTTTCCTGTGGTTGCAAGCTGTCCCTTCCCCAAACTGACTTAGCATTTTGTGGCAGGCATGTGGTAGGCGTTCCTAGTGCTTGTGTCACTCTGTGATGCCCCTTCACTCCTCCCTGTTCCTCTGCGGCTGCACAGTGATAGAGGCATGGGGAAGCTTGCTCATTTCTTCAACCATACTTCCGCACACCTTTGCAGCTTTGTATCTTCTCAATGACTGCTTTGGAGTCAGTGGCCAATGGCCAGGGGTTCTTGGGGGAACAGAAAGTCCAGGACCAACTTCACTCCAGTCACCATTTTGTAATGATGGGTAGGTACATACCTCTCAAGGGCACACACCTTGGTGAACCATCGTAAGAGTCTCGGGCTGGAGAACTGCCAAACAAGGAACAGACAGACACAAACCCCCAAAAATACAAAACAGCCACTAAAACCCAAAGTGTCGCACCCCCACCCTCACGTGCCTGAGCAGCTGCGCATGTTATTTATTTATTTCATTTCTATACCGCCCAATAGCTGAAGCTCTCTGGGCAGTTCACAAAAATTAAAACCAAACAGCACACAATAAAACAATTTAAAATATATAGAACATTAAAACCACAATATAACAATACAACCACAATAAAACTTAGCAGCAGTGTAGGAGTTTAAAATACAGATTTAAAACAGCAAAGCTAAAAGTCTAGAAAGCTAAAATGCCTGGGAAAATAAAAAGGTCTTCACCTGGCACCGAAAGGAATACAATGTAGGTACAAGGTGAACCTCACTAGGGAGCTCATTCCAGAGCCGGGGTGCCACAGCAGAAAGAGCCCTCCTCCTAGTAGCCACCCGCCTCACTTCCTTTGGCAGGGGCTCATGGAGAAGGGCCGCCGCTGATGATCTTAAGGTCTGGGCAGGCACATATGGGAGGAGGCGATCCTTCAGGTAACCTGGCCCCAAGCCGTTAAGGGTTTTAAATGTTAATACCAGCACTTTGAATCAGGCCCGGAAATGGACTGGCAGCCAGTGCAGCTGAAAACGTACTGGCATAATATGAGCTCGCTGGCCAGTCCCTGTTAACAATCTTGCTGCCCTATTTTGGACCAGCTGAAGTTTCCGGACCGTTTTCAAAGGCAGCCCCACGTATAACGCATTGCAGTGATCCAGACGAGAAGTTATCAGAGCATGGATAACTGTAGCTAGGCTATCTCTGTCCAGATAAGGGCGTAGTTGGAATACCAGCCTAAGCTGATAAAAAGTGCTCCGTGCCACTGAGTTCACCTGTGCCTCAAGTGACAGTTCTGGATCCAAGAGCACCCCCAAACTACGAACCTGATCCTTTAGGGGGAGTGCAACCCCCTCCAGAACAGGTTGAATATCACCTAGCCGGGCAGACGAACCACCCACTAACAGTACCTCCGTCTTGTCTGGATTGAGTTTCAGTTATTTATTCAGTTATTTCAGTCATTTAAACATAATGGTAAAAAAAAAAGGCAGCGCGACTGCTGCAGTTTACTTCACTTCAACGGCTATGTGTCAGGGCACAGTGGATTTTCCCACTGGAGAAGTCCGCAGTAAAACGTGCATGTACTGCAGAAGAAGCTAATTCGTGCTGCAATGCTGCACAGTTACGACGGAGTGAGGGTTGAAGTGGTGCCATGTAGATGGCACCCAGATGTAAAGAGAAACATGGAAGGCTTGTTATTTAATAACGCAGGATATTAAGTTTAGGTGGAGTTCTAGTTTTTACAAAAAAAGCCCATTGCAGCCAAATTGGATAGTATTGCCCAGTAATTGGACAGAATTCAAAAAGAAAAGTCCTTCTTCAGGTGGTAGTAAATCATCTTCTGGTTGTAGATCCTGTTCTTGAATGGCACAGTTTTGCTGTGCTCT
Organism: Heloderma suspectum; assembly: GCF_057233095.1. Classification (NCBI taxonomy): domain Eukaryota; kingdom Metazoa; phylum Chordata; class Lepidosauria; order Squamata; family Helodermatidae; genus Heloderma; species Heloderma suspectum. Next base: position 5,002,791 of record NC_139459.1, on the reverse strand, counting down.
CCATGCTCTCCAATTACTACATAATATTACCCAATCTGGCTTCAATTTACTTTTACCTGGAACACCACCTAAAATTAATCTTCTGTTTTATTATTCCACCATGAATCTGATCATTTTGAGGTGCCCTCAAACCCTTTGAATTTGTATAACATGGCCCTTTTGTCTGTGCCACTGGCCTTTGACATTGGACAAGTTTCTTTCCAGTAACTTTGGATATGGTGGGTTACGTGCTGAGCTCACACCAACTGCAAGTACATGATAAGTGTGTGAGGGGCTGTTCAACCAGCCCTAATTTATTCAGTGTGTTATGGCAGTATTCCTCCAGTTAGGCAAGTTTCCCTTCCTGCTCAGTCAAAGGTCAAATGCTGAGGACTGGGGCGCTGGGTGCCCCTCTCAATTCAGGCCTTTCCATTCTACAAGTTTTTGGATTCAGACCAAAGAAACCAGCCAAGCAACCATTTCGCAATTCCTCTGGGGATCAGAATGGGAAGACTTTGAGGGAAAGGTCGGAGCCAACACAAACCCACCCACCCCATTTAGTGAGAGGGGTGCAATTTGTCCTCTTCCTTTCCAAATCAAATACATTTCAAAGTACTTTTGTAGATTTATGTTCCAAATATATATTTTTAAAAGTTTAATGCTTCTGGTTTTGATTAGAAGAAGTGGAACCAGCAACAACATCTTGCAAAGTGGAGGATGCCAGCCACCCTGCCCTTTCCCAGGATACTCTGTTCTACTCCCCACTCCCAGGAATGTTGTCTTTTTCTCCCAACAGTAAGTTAGCGTTCCATGTCCACTGCACATACTCAGCCCTCATTAAGCTGTTCCCCTGCATTAGGTTCTTGTTTTCCTAAGTATTTCTTTTACTTCTGCAATGCTGTGGTTCCAAGCCTATAGATACTTCTCTCTTATGTATAGATGGTGATTTTTGGCTACATAAGGATCCATACCTGGAGATGGTAGTTACACATGGGACATCAGGTGAAAAGCCGTCTCTGCGAAGAAACTCAAGTAAAACTGAGATAAATGTTTAACATGTTTTATTTCTATCATTGATGGTCTGAAGGGCTAAATAGTAAAAGAAAAATGAATCGTTTTTACTGGAGGCTTGTTTGTGCCTGAGGGAAGTTCCATTGTAAATATGGTGGGCTGGTAAATTGGCAGTTACTGTTACCACTAGGAGGGGAGGAGTTGGCGTTTGACAGGGGAGTCTGGCTGGAGAGTTGCCTGAGGGGGTGTCTTTGTGAGAGGCTGGGGAGCCTGAAGAAGACATCAGCCAGGGGAAAGAGCAACTACTAGACCAGGAGGCCGAGCAGAAAGCATGAGAGGCAGAAGCTGAAGAAGGTCTGAAGCTAGGGAGAGGGAGACTCCTGGTGCAGCCTTCGGAGAAAAGAGCGGACATCTGAGTGGCATCTAGTGGCAGTGGTCTGGAGACTGAGCAGGTGCTGGACCAAACTGAAGACTGCAAGAGAGGCGGGGGGAGGGGGGAGAGCATTCCTGGGGGAAGTCAAACCAGACCAGAAAGAAGACTGCCTTTCAAGCTCTCGTGTTAGGCCGGTGAGTTAACTGGGTTAGAGCGTGATCGGGGAATTGGCTTAAGGATGGTTAGACATAGGAACTAGGGCTTCAAGCACCTGATTGATGGTAAAAGTTTGTTGTTCAGTCGTTAAGTCGTGTCCGACTCTTTGTGACCCCATGGACCGTAGCACGCCAGGCCTTCCTGTCCTCCGCTCTCTCCAGTAAAAGTAACTGTGTAGAAACCCTGTGTAAAAAGTAGTAACAATATCCTTAACATAATACGCTTTCTTGTTTTCTTTTTAATAAAATACTATATATCTTTGTTTACTTTCCTGGTACCTCTGATCTGTTTTGTCTCATGCCCAATAACCCATTTAGGGGGAAAGGCATATTTTAAATAAAGGGGTTTAGTTTAATGGTGGCAGTAGAAGAGAAGGGAGGGATTACCCAGTGACACATTTGGGAATCGGGGTGGGTTTTCCCTAGTGTTTGGTCCCTAACCCCAAGACCCAGTTTCTCCACAGTCTTCAACTGGGGAAACCTCCTTTGTCTTTGAAAGGCTGCATAATGACAGAAATTTAACAGGCCATTGTGCCAATGGCCCTTAATTGCTATACCCAATTGCAGCCTTCCCCAACCTCTGTCAGGTTTCCCGATCCCCCCAGTGCACACACTCAGGCAATCTGACACTGGACACCCAAATCAGTGAGATTTCTTTATTGCAGGGAATCCCATGGCAAAAGCTTAATGGTTACACTCTTCAGAAATCATATAGCTGATGGTCAGTAGCTATCGGCTCTATGTAATGTAACACTACTACCATGACTGAGCTCCTCAACATGGTTTCTCCGTTGCCATCTCCATGGTTGTGAACACAAGGGAAGGGCTCCAACCCCGGACATGGAAAGGGAATGATTCCTGGAATAAACCCATCAGGCAATCAGGGGATAACTTCTTGAAAGGTCTAGCAACCCACACCCATAGAGACTCCAACTTTGAATCCTTTGTGGATAACTCCAGGCTACATGGCCAAGGCCCATCAAGATCAAGGGAAGGGCATACCCACACACGTAAGGAGTTCCAGGCCACCACTTTCGCATTGGCAACTCCACGCTGCATGAGTTCTGGCAGAGGGAAGTCCAAAAGTTGTAGATCAAACCCAGCCTGCCGTACACTGCGCTGACTGCAAACAGAGACACACAGCCCACAGCAACAAGAGTTCAAGTCTATGAAAAGCCTCACAGTACTTTTCCTGGCAAGTCCTTAACAATCCAGAGTTCCAGTCCATGTGCAGAGTGCCTCCAAAAGCCCAGACAATGGTGGACCCAAACTGAGAAGGCTTTGGGCAATGAAGACGAGATGTTCCTAGCAAAGGCTCTTTGCCTCTGCATCAGCTTAAAAAGGAAGGCGTGACTGTAGGACACCCCCTCCAGATCCCTTGACAGACAAGAGCCTTTAGCCTTTCAACAAGGCCCCTGTCTAAACAGGGCGGCACTGCTCAGCCCTCCAGCAGTGATGCTTCAACCTGGGCGACCCTTCTGCAAACCCCAGCCCACCTCTGTCAGGTTCCCACGGACAGGTCCCAGCCTCCCTGCCTGCCAAGGCCAGACCAGCAGGCGGACAGGGAGTTGGGTGACTCCCCCGGCTCTGCTCTGAGAACATTGACAGAGAGAAGCGCACACAGACTCTGACATTCCAGAAGCTGAATAGGCCCAAGCCTTTCCAGGCTACTTCTAATTAAATCCTGGCTATAACCTTGTATCGCCCCTGCAGTGGGCATTGAACTCTTAGGTTAGAAGTGCCAAGATAATGATAAATCAGACTCAAAGGTTTACTTACAAGGAGTACTTTATTGGGTAACTTACAGGCACACCCAATGGTTGGATCAGACAGCTTCTCTGAACCCCGCGCCACCCAACGGGTTTTATACAATACATGTTAGCTATGAGGCAACATAGCAGCAAGCACCCCTAGCGTTCATTCCCAGCATAAACTAACAGCACTTGGTTCTCAAGCACAGCCACCTGCAGCTCAGCATAAACACAAAGCTTCACTTCTCAGGCACGGCCTGATAAAGCTTTCTCCTCATTAGCAAGGAATGTTCTGAGAAGGCTGTTATCGGCCCTTCGAATCATCTTCACATGCTCAGAGGCTTACTAGCAAGGGAATTGCAACAATAATTAACTTAAGCAAGCATTATAGATCTCTAGGCCTCTCTAACACTACAAATGATGTGGCTACGCTCCTGGGGCCAGTACAAACCTACAAGGCCTGCTGCAGTACTGAAGCTGGGCCCTGACATTTTGGTACCCTCCAGATGCGTTGGCCATAGCTGGCTGTGGGATTATGAGTTGTAGTCCAAAACATCCGGAGGGCACCAGACTGGGGGAGGCTGCCCTACTATAAGACTAAGTAAATGTACCTGAAATAAATGCATAATCTTTTGTTTACTCATATCTCCACTTTCCTCCCCTTCCTCTGTTATCTCCTGCGTCACATTTTAGACTGTAAGCTTATTGAGAGAGGGACCTGTCCTCTCGTACTTTGCAAAGTGGTAGGATGTGTCATACCTGCATTTCCGCCTTCCCCGCCCCGGAATGCCCTGTTTTTGCTACTCCACACTCCACTCTCCTCTTTTAAGGCCTTTTGTATCACTCAGCTCTATTGTGTAAATACCTTTAGTTGTGATTTGCTTGCTATAATTTACCAGTAAACTGTTGTGGTTAAACCCTGTACCTAGAGTGTCAATCACCCCACACCTACAGCCTAAACCCCACATTATTGGGAAGGGGAAGGTAAAAGAAGGTGGGAATCTTAAGAAGGCAAGAGATCCTTAAGGAATTGCTCAGGGGGTCCGGGTCATAAGGGGAACCCTGACAATGCTCTTCTTGCTTGCCCACCTCTGAGATCTGTCTGGTTAGTAGGTGCGAGGAAGAAAGCCTTTTCTGCAGTGGCTCCAAGTCTCTGGAATTTGCTACTAACTCAAATACACTGCGCCTTCAGGAAAACCCGCAAGACTAATTTGTTTTCTTTGGCCTTCTCCCGAGTTATATTTTTTGTATGGGCCAGCATATGGTTTTGACTACAATTGTTTTTTGGTGTTAGTATTTTTTAGGGAACTGTGGGATGTCTCTTTCTTTATCATCGCTGCTTTTATTAAGGTTGATGTTTATTCTTTTGTGATTTTTATCTTGTGAGCCACTATGAGAGGGTTTTGTACCCTAAGAGGCAACCTAAAAATAATTTAAATAAATACCCACAACCACTCAAGGGAGCCTCTAAGAAAATAAGAAGAGCCCTGTTGGATCAGATCAAATCTAGTCTACCATTTTGTTCACACAGTGGCCAACCAGTTGCCCATGGGAAACCCACAAGCAGAACACAAGTGCAACAGCACCCCCACACACACACCCATGTTCCCCAGCGACTGGTGTAGGTGGTAGCATATAGCCATCTGGGCTAGTAACCATCAATAGCCTTCTCCTCCAGAAATTTGTCTAACCCCCTTTTAGAGCCATCCAAATTGGTGGCCATCACTACACCTTATGGAAGTGAATTCCTAGTTTAACTATGCATTGTGTGAGTGAGTCCTTCCTTTTACCTGTCCTGAATCTCCCACCAATCAGCTTCATGGGATGATCCCACTGGGTTCTAGTATTATGAGAGAGAGAAGGAAAAATATCTCCCTGTCCACTTTCTTCACACCATGCATAATTTTGTACATCTCTATCATGTCTCCCCTTATTCACCTTTTTCCCAAGCTAAACAATCCCAGCTGTTGTAACCTTCCCTCATAGGGGAGATGTTCCAGCCCCTTGATCATTTTAGTTTTTATTTATTTAAAATATTTCTTGGCCGCCTTTCATGGCAGAAGCCCTCCCAAGGCAGCTTACAACAATAAAATACATAAAAACAATTAAAATATGAAAAGTGATGAAAATATAAAAACAATAAAAGCCAACAATAAAACCAACAACTACGTTAAAGCAGCAACAGCGATATTAACAGCAGCAACGGCAACAATAGCAGTCATATCAATGGAAGGCCAAGGTAAAATAATATATTTTCAAGGCCTTCCTAAAAGTCTGCAATGACGGAGCATGGCGGACCTCCGATGGCAGCTTGTTCCAAAGGTGTCGGGCCACTGTAGACAAGGCCCTCTCATGGATACATGGCTCAACAACACTACAAGCGAGAAAGATCTTGGAATTGTGGTAGATCACAAGCTGAATATGAGCCAACAATGTGATGTGGCTGCAAAAAGGGCAAATGCTGCTTTGGGCTGGATTAATAGAAGCATCGCTTCCAAACCCCAGGAAGTCCTAGTTCCCCTCTACTCAGCATTGGTTAGGCCTCATCTGGAGTACTGTGTCCAGTTCTGGGCACACTTGAGGAAGGATGCAGACAAACTGGAGAGGGTTCAGAGGAGGGCAACAAAGATGATCGGGGGACTGGAAACAAAGCCCTATGGAGAGAGACTGAAAGAACTGGGCATGCTTAGCCTTGAGAAGACTGAGGGGAGACATGATAGCGCTCTTCAAGTACTTGAAAGGTTGTCCCAGAGAGGAAGGCCAGGATCTCTTCTCGATCATCCCAGAGTGCCGGACACGGAATCATGGGCTCAAGTGACAGGAAGCCAGATTCCGGCTGAACATCAGGAAAAACCTCCTGACTGTTAGAGCAATACGACAATGGAACCAATTGCCTGGGGAGGTGGTGGGCTCTCCCACCCTGGAGGCGTTCAAGACCAGGCTGGGCAGCCACCTGCCAGGGATGCTCTGACTTGGATTCCTGCCTTGAGCAGGGGGCTGGACCCGATGGCCTTGTAGGCCCCTTCCAGCCCTACTGTTCTATGATTCGATGCGTGGTCACCCCCCTGACTGCTCTCACAGGTGGGCAAATGAGAAGGGCCTCCTTCTGATCTTAAAGTGCAGTCAAGCTAATATGGGTGAAGGCGGTCCTTCCAGTAACTTGGTCCTCTTTCTCCCTCTCTCTCTCTATATATATAGGTGTGGTGACCAGAACTGTTCTAAGTGTGACCACACCACAGATTTGTGTAAGGGCAGGATGATATTGGCAGTTTTATTCTCAAGCCTTTCCCTAATTACGCCCAGCATGGAGTTTGCCTTTTTTTTGCAGCAGCAGCAGCAGCCGCACACAGGGTTGACGCCTCTCGCCCTGTCTGCTTTGTCTGACATCAACGAACAACCCTAATGAATTCCTGGGGATTCCCAGCACCCTTGAAAGCTCCTATCGCCTGCGCTCGAAAGCCGGACATCTCGCGTCAAAACATGCGGGCTGCCTCCCCTCGCGCCTGCGCGCGCCGCTCCCTCCGCCTTTCCGCGCGTCGCGCGACCGCCGTCGTGACGCACCACGTCGCCGTCGGACGAGGAGGGGCGGGCGGGAGAGGGAGACAAGATGGCGTCGCCCCGCTGCCGGACTGGGCTCAGCGGTGGGAGGCGGCTTGTCGTCGTCACTGCTGTCGCGGCCGGTCGGGGCTTGTAGCCGGGAGAGCCTAGTCGCGTGTGAGGAGGCGGACCAGCAGCAGCAGCCGGCGCCTTCGCCGTAGGGGCGGAGAAGCGGGGCCGCCGCCATCGCCGGAGTGAGTGAGCCGGAGAAATGGGGGGGCCCTCGGGGTGAAGGCCTTCCTGGCTTCTCTTCAGGCATAGGCTGGGGAAGGGGCGAGACGCCCCTCACCACGTCGGGGAGTGTGTCATGCGCACGCGCATTTCGCCGCGGGGGGAGAAAGCCCTTCCCACGGCGGGGCGCCCCTGAAGCGTCGAAGGAAGCCGCCAGCCCAGCCCACCCTCCGCAGGCGCTTGATTTGAACCAGGGGCCTCAAACCCCACCCCAGTCAGAGCTTCGTTCAGAGGACTCCGGTTCTTGAAAGGTGGCGGAGCCCGGTGGCTATGGGAGAAACCGAGCTCTGAGGATCAGGAAGTTCCAGGTTCAAATATCGCCCCTGTTATACTGTCAGGCCCCGTCCCTGTCCCCCTCCCAGGAATCTGTTCTTCCTCTGAGCCTCAGGTGGCCCCCACACCATGGTCAGTATGGGCATCAAGGTGTGTCTGCCTTACAGGGCTCTCATGAGGATTCTAATGCTATTCAAAGTACTTTGTGTACATTATCTTGTGAACTTTACAGCACCCCTGTAGGGTAGCTTCCATTGTAATAATTTCCAGAGGGGTGGCAGATAGCCTGTTACAGCAAAACAGCAACTAGTCTTGTGGAACCTTAAAGATTTTAGTTCACTTCCTGCATTTCGTTTCCCCCCCCCCCAACCTCAGTGTTTACAATCAACCCATCCCATCTGTAGCTCAGAACATCATTTCATGTATCTAACGAAGTAAACGATACACTACTGAAACTTATGTCATGCTAAATTCGTTAGACTTTAAAGTGCCTCAAGACTCTTTGTTTTTCAAGGTAGGTGAGCACTGTTATTTCTGTTGTGTTTGGTGGGGACTGAGGTGGGGTGGCTTCTGTAAATCAACCTTGTGAGTTTGTGGCAGAGAGGAAAAACAAACTGTTGACTTCCTGTTTTGTAGCTCAGTCTCATCTTGGAGACTAGGCTATTCCAGCTCTGGACACAATAATGCGTGTGAGGTGTTTTGAACTTTGAGGAGTGTTTAAATATGAGGTGGCAGTTGGAACACGAACTACCCTCGCTACAGCCTTGGTAGGTGGCCTTAAGGGAGCAACTGTGGCTTCTGATATGTAGTTTTGAGGGTGATAATGAAGGCCTCATTACTTGGTTGTTGTATGGAATACAGCTGCCAGAGATGGGGAGACAGACTGGAAAATGGGATGACTCATGCTCCTCACAAGGGGAGGGAGTGCTTCCTTCAGGAGATATATATTTCTCTCACTTACATCCTGTGTTCCTTCAAAGAACTCAGAGCAGTCCTGTAGCCTAACAGCAACCCTGTGAGGTAGAGACATACCATCTTCACATTAGTTGTGCTGTGTGTGCTTATGGCTGTTTGAAACGGGCACGGCTCTGTGTATGTAGGTGATTGGGGTAGGAATTATAGAGCCTGTGTGTCTTGAGAAGGAAAATCTCCACATCTTTAGTGAGATTCTAAAGTATGTGAGCCTCCTAGCATTGTAATACAGAGGCCCTTTCTCATGCCTGTAAACTCATTCATCCCATGTATGGTAATTTCCCGTATGATAAGTCTCCCAGGTCACCTTATTTATAGGAAGACCAGCTTTTCTCTTCCTGAAAATATTTCTGAAAGTCTTCCTGTGAATCGAAAGACAGGAGACTCTGTGTTCTGGGCTGGGTGGCCTTTTCTTTATCCCTTAATGAGGCCCCTATATATTGAACAGAATGTTGTGTGGTGGGGGTGGCCCATGCCCTAACAGTACAATCCGACGCATGCTTGTGAGTAAGCCCCAATTGAACCCAGTGAGATTTGCTTCCAAGAAAACATGCAAAGGATTGTGCTGAAATTAATGCTATTATTTTCCGGCTTCTTCTGAATGGGGAACATTGATCATTACCTTTCCCAACACATTTTTACAGGTTTCCATGCCCCAGATGGAAGAAGAATGCCTTCTAGGTTCTTCATAGGAAGTTCTGTGAATTCTGCTACTAGGTGTTCTGACAGGGAAGGGCTGCACATAAAGGCCTTTTACTATGTGGGGGGAGTGGTTTAGTCACACCCATGATGCAATGGCAGAATCAATGACCTCACCAGAAGTAAAGAGAACTATTTCCTAATCTGTACCCTGTGGATTAAGAGGAGGATTCCTGTGTTGTAATTTGCTATACTGTACTAGGCTGTGTTCTGTTTTTCCTTAACTTTTGGGGTGGGCACTTAGTAGGAACTCTGGACTGAATAAATGATGACATTGTTGAATAATGTGCAGCTGAAACTTGCTGAGTCATAGTTACTTCATTTGGTGCTTTAGTCGTTCTGGGTGCTTGGTGTAACCCTTCATACAGAACCTTTATCTTAAAAAAGATATTTTTTTGGCCATCCTCCATTTTTTAAAGCTGTAAGCTGATGGCTAAATAGTGCTGTGTTTGACTCCATTAATATCTGTAATATTGACAGAGAAAATGTTTGTTTAGAGTATAATGAAGTTGCAAGCACCTTCAGTGCCTAAAACAAAGATACCATTTAAGTCTCAAGATTCTTGCACCCTAAATGCACAGCAAAAGTCAATTCATGGCCTGGAGAACTTTCAGTTTTGATCTGTAGTAATCAGCCAAGTAGGTAAGAAGGGACAAAATACCATTTATGTACGGATTCCTGCAAACTAAGCAATATACACTCCTTGCAATCCTATCCCAATGTGATTTTCTATGGAAAGCTAGGAGAATGCTATTTTGGCTTCCTCTCTAAGATTGGCATTGGAAATAGCATGGAATCTAAGCTCAAATAGTGAGTATTCTTTAATTCCAAATGTTCAAATGTCTGCTGCCTTGTGACAGCTTTAAAAAGAGACCATATAGTGCGATTTTCAAATAGGGGTCAGTGTTCATCTGTGGGATGATGCTTGAAATGCCACTAATATACTACTAAACAGCTTCGGGCTTTACAAAAAATCTTAACTTCTCAATGTTAAACTTATTTACTTGAAAGTCCCAATGGTTTTCACTAGAGCTTTTGTCATATATATGTGTTAGGATTGTGCATGTGTAAACGTTTGTGCTAGCAGGTAGCCTCTTTCTAATGGTATGCCAAAGTATCAAGTATCTAATGGAATGTGTGTGTGTGTTCAGTCGTTCATTCGTGTCCGACTCTTCGTGACCCCATGGACCATAGCACGCCAGGCCTTCCTGTCCTGCGCTCTCTCCCGGAGCGTGCTCAAGTTCATATTCATTGCATCGGTGATGCTATCTAGCCATCTCATCCTCTGCCGTCCCCTTCTCCTTTTCCCTTCAGTCTTTCCCAGCATCAGGGTCTTTTCCAGAGAGTTTTCTCTTCGCATTAGGTGGCCAAAATATTTGAGCTTCAGCTTCAGTATCTGTCCTTCCAGTGAGCACTCAGGGTTGATTTCCTTTAGGATTGACTGATTTGACCTCCTCGCAGTCCAGGGGACTCGTAAGAGTCTTCTCCAGCACCACAGTTCGAAAGCATCAATTCTTTGGCACTCAGCCTTCCTTATAGTCCAGCTCTCACAGCCATACATTACTACTGGGAAAACCATAGCTTTGATTAGATGGACCTTTGTCGGTAAGGTGATGTCTCTGCTTCTTACTATGCTGTCTACGTTTGCCATAGCTTTCCTCCCAAGGAGCAAGCGTCTTTTAATTTCATGGCTACAGTCACCGTCTGCAGTGATCTTGGAGCCCAAGAAAGTAAAATCTGTCACAGCTTCCATTTCTTCCCCTTCTATATGCCAGGAAGTGATGGGCCCAGATGCCATGATCTTAGTTTTTTTAATGTTGAGTTTCAAACCAGCTTTTGCCCTCTCCTCTTTCACCCTCAACAAGAGGCTCTTTACATCCTCTTCGCTTTCTGCCATTAGGGTGGTATCGTCGGCATTTCGGAGGTTGTTGATAATTCTCCCAGCAATCTTAATTCCAACCTCTGATTCACCCAACCCGGCATTTCTCATGATGAACTCTGCATATAAGTTAAATAAGCAGGGTGACAATATGCAGCCTTGTCGTACTCCTTTCCCTATTTTGAACCACTCGGTTGTTCCATGTCCGGTTCTTACTGTTGCTTCTTGACCCTCGTACAGGTTTCTCAGGAGACAGGTAAGGTGGTCTGGTACTCCCATCACTTTAAGAATTTGCCACAGTTTGTTGTGATCCACACCATCAAAGGCTTTAGCGTAGTCAATGAAGTCCACCCAATGAAATAGACGTTTTTCTGGAATTCTCTTGCTTTCTCCATGATGCAGCGAATGTTGGCGATTTGATCTCTAGTTCCTCTGCCTCTTCAAAACCCAGCTTGTACTTCCGGTAGTTCTCAGTTCGCATACTGCTGAAGCCTAGCTTGTAGGATTTTGAGCATCACCTTGCTGGCATGTGAAATGAGCGCAATTGTGCGGTAGTTTGAACACTCTTTGGCATTGCCCTTCTTTGGAATTGGAATGTAAACTGACCTTTTCCAGTCTTGCGGCCATTGTTGAGTGTTCCAAATTTTATTTATTTATTTATTTATTGCATTTATACCCCGCCTTTCTCCCTCTCGCAAGGAACTCAAGGCGGCTTACATTATCCTCCTCCTCACCGTTGTATCCTCACAACAACAACCCTGTGAGGTAGGTTGGGCTGAGAGTCTGTGACTGGCCCAAAGTCACCCAGTGAGCTTCCATGGCCAAGTGGGGACTAGAACCCGGATCTCCCGGCTCCCAGTCCGTCACTCTCACCACTACACTACAAATTTGTTGGCATATTGAATGCTGCACTTTAACAGCATCAACTTTTAGGATTTTAAATAGCTCATCTGGAATACTGTCATCTCCACTAGCTTTGTTGTTACTAATGCTTCCTAAGGCCCACTTGACTTCACTCTCTAGGATGTCCGGCTCAAGTTCAGTGACCACACTACCATGGCTATCAGGGACATTCAGATCTTTCCTGTATAGTTCTTCTGTGTATTCTTTCCACCTCTTCTTAATCTCATCTGCTTCTGTTAGGTCCCTGCCTTATTTGTCCTTTATCATGCCCATCTTTGCACAAAACGTTCCCTTGAGATCTCCAATTTTCTTGAAGATATCTCTAGTCTTTCCCATTCTGTTGTTTTCCTCGATTTCTTTGCATTGTTCATTTAAGAAGGCCTTCTTGTCTCTCCTTGCTATTCTCTGGAACTCTGCATTCAGTTGGATATATCTTCCCCTTTCTCCCTTGCTTTTCGCTTCCCTTCTTTCCTCAGCTACTTATAAAGCCTCATCAGACAGCCACTTGGCTTTCTTGCATTTCTTTTTCTTTGGGATGGATTTCGTTGCTGCCTCCTGAACAATGTTACGGACCTCTGTCCATAGTTCCTCAGGCACTCTGTCTATCAGGTCTAATCCCTGAAATCTATTCCTCACCTCCACTGTATATTCATGAGGGATATGATTGAGGTCATACCTGAATGGTTTAGTGGTTTTCCCTACGTTCTTCAATTTAAGCCGAAATTTTGCAACAAGAAGCTCATGATCTGAGCCACAGTCAGCTCCAGGTCTTGTTCTGACTGACTGTATGGAGCTTCTCCATCTTTGGCTGCAAAGGACATAATCAATCTGATTTCGATATTGACCATCTGGTGATGTCCATGTGTAGAGTCGCCTCTTGTGCTGTTGGAAAAGAGTGTTTGCTATGATCAGCATGTTCTCTTGGCAAAACTCGATTAGCCTTCATCCTGCTTCATTTTGTACACCAAGGCCATGCTTGCCTGTTATCCCAGTGATTTCTTGACTTCCTACTTTAGCATTCCAATCCCCTATGATGAAGAGGACATCTTTTTTTGGTGTTAGTTCTAGAAGGTGTTGTAGGTCTTCATAGAACCGATCAAGCTCAGCTTCTTCGGCCTCAGTGGTTGGGGCATAGACTTGAATTACTGTGATGTTGAATGGTTTGCCTTGGATTCATACTGAGGTCATTCTATCGTTTTTAAGATTGTACCCCAGTACTGCTTTTCCCACACTTTTGTTGACTATGAGTGCTACTCCATTTCTTCTAAGGGATTCTTGCCCACAATAGTAGATATGATGGTCACCTGAATTAAATTCACCCATGCCTGTCCATTTTAGTTTGCTGATTCCCAAGATGTCGAAGTTCAGTCTTGCCATCTCATGTTTGACCACCTCCAGCTTACCTTGATTCATTGATCTGACATTCCAGGTTCCTAAACAATATTGTTTCTTACAGCATCGGACTTTCTTTTCACCACCAGACACATCCACAGCTGAGTGTCCTTTCGGCTTTGGCCGAGCCGCTTCACTCTTTCTGGCACTACTTGGAAATACCCTCTGCTCTTCCCCAGTAGTATATTGGACACCTTCCGACCTGAGGGGCTCATCTTCCGGCGTCATATCTTTTAGCCTTGAGATACGTTCCATGGGGTTTTCTTGGCAAGAATACTGGAGTGGGTTGCCATTTCCTTCTCCAGTGGACCACATTTTGTCAGAACTCTCTGCCATGACCTGTCCATCTTGAGTGGCCCTGCACGACATAGCTTATGGCTTCACTGAGTTACGCAAGTCCCTTCGCCACAACAAGGCAGTGATCCATGAAGGGGATTAATGGTATACATGGGCAATATACAGTTAGGGCCAGAAATATTGGAACAAGGATAACTGTTTTGGCAGTTGGCTTCTGTACACCACCACATTGAAGTTGAAAGGAAACACACCGAGATGGGAGTGAAGGCAGGACTTTCAGCTGTAATTCAAGGGGTGTGACAAAAGTGGGGCACTAACCATTCAGGAAGTACAGCCAGTGGCATATACACACTCCCGTTGTTGGTGGCTCATAAGTAATGGAATGAATGGCTGACAAGCAGCTGCATGGCCAGGTGTGGCCTGTTTCCTGGGCACCCCATGACCAATCAAGCAGAGAAAAGGCCTGGAGGTGGTTCTGAGTGTTACATTTGCATTTGGTAGCTGTTACCTGGAACTCCCAACACGAGGTCCAAAGAGGTGTCCATGCGAGTGAAGGAGACCATCATTAGGCTGAGAATAAAGACTAAAAATGTATTATTGATATGAAACGTTTGACATAGTTAAAATAAACCACATTGATTACATGATCTAGTATATATTAGAGCAGAAGTGGGGTTTTGCTGTTTAAGCTACTTATATTTCTATGGCATTCTTTTTTTTTTTCAGACTGATGAGAATGGTGGAAAACAGGCTTCCATAGGTTTTGTTGGAGCAGGCAAGGAATAGGAATAGTAACAATATGCTGCAGTTAAATATAAAATTCAAGCCTGGAATAGTTGGGAACATGAAAAACTGGGTGTGGAAGCTTATAAAGACTATTCATAATATGTGTAACACATATGCAAGACATTTTTGTGACCTGACGTCTCCCTCTTTGCATAAGGCTTTCCTCACCCTTGGACTCTGTAAACACCTTAGGATGCTGGCTTCATGTGAATATTTTGATGCTAAATTAGTTAATATTGATATGCAATCCTTCTGGGATGGGATTATAAGGCTGCTACATAAACTGCAGATGATAGGTAAGTTTCTAGTGACAAGGAGCTTACTCTGACAATCCTTTCAGGACATAAGAGGACAAATCAAGACACAATGATAAAGGGAGCAAACATTTTCATGATGTAGTAGTAGGAAAGTTCAACAAATTAGTGATCTGAGAAACCCAGAAAAATAGTTTTTGCCTTAGATCATTCTTTTGTGGTGGTAAAGGGCTGTTTTTCATTACATCTCAACTTCATGCCCTAGAGTGGAGAGATGGCTGTTGACCCGCATGTTCCGCACTAAGCAGTTAAGGGCGCAGTCCTGTGCAGATAGGCGGCCGCCTCCGAACCCGGAGGCAACTGCCTATCCAATGCAGGGCAGGAGGAGCATGGCGGGGATCGTTCCCTCCACACTTCTCCTGCCCTGCATTTTTGGGTAGACAGCCGATTGCGACTGTGTAGCCACGGGAAGGCAGAGCGGGGGAGGAGGCTGCTGGATGACACATTGGATGTGTTGTACAGGCATTTCCACCCTCCCTGCCCCGGAACGCCTTTCGGCCGCTCCGCACTCCTCTTGCAAGCATAGAGCACGGGTTGTTCCACGCTGCTTCCAAGGCAGCACGGAAGTTGGGGGAGATCAATGCTTCGGGAACTGACCTCAGAGCACGGGCTCTGAGGTGAGATCCTGGAAAACCAGATATCCTATGGCCATCTAGCTGCTGTCTAGTGGCCATAGGATTGTTCCCTAAAGGGACTTTAGCTGATAACCCCCAGCTTGAGTGGCTAGCATCGTGCCTGGTCATCTGAATAACTAATCTCCAAAGGCATGTTACTGCATTGCATAGACCTTTGACATTGGATGGCCATAGCAGCCTCTTGCAATCTGATGCAGTCTTAAGAGTGAGGCCTCTTCTTGAGCTGCCTGTTTCTGTTTTTGAAGGGAGAAGTTTTAAGATGTATCAGATTTTAAGTATTTCTTTAAACACTTAGCTCCACAAATAGTGACTCTTTAGCCAGTTGAGTTTGAGGATTATTTCTGCCTTTCCCCACCTTAAAGCATCATAAATCTCTAGAGAATATAAGTAGAATGTAACCCACCTGTAGTATATTACATTGTTCGACTAGAATGTATTGATTGGATTCCAGCTCCCACTCAAAGTCAGAGTGAAGCTACCAATTTGAAATTAAATCACTTTGCACTTCTCTTCAGATAAACTGTGATACTAGGAGGGTAAGGTGAACTGCAAATAGCAATAGTTCCACCCAGCAGGAGCGGGGTGTTTTTCGTGATTGCTTTGGTACTGGGATGCAGACAGGACACACACATTTACCTAGCTAGCAGGAAAGGATTTTTCAGGGATGATCAGTAAGGATGATCAGTCACCAATGAAAGGCTAACCTATGACAACAGTGACTGCCAGCACATTACTATCTAAAAGCCTCTCACAACCGAATGCTGGCTAGTACGCACTCCAGAGAGGCTGAAGGTGAAAGATGATAATTAGTATGAACTTGCATAGCTGTATGAAGACAATAAAATGTATGACTTGAACAAAATCCAGGTTAAAAGTATAATAGAGAAACTGAAAATTAAATGCTCAATTAATGTAGAGAAAGAAATATGGGGGGAGTCTATTTGGACCTGCATGTGGGCGTAAGGTTGGAAGCAGAGAAGGATATAGAGCTAGAACGTAAGAGCAGCACAAGGTGCTCAACAGCAACTACAGGATTTCCCACTCTGTGTTTGCTTACAGGTGGCAGGCAGGGAGCTGTTTAACCCTTCACCTCCCAGTCCCATTTCATAGAATCATAGAGTTGGAAGGGAATTTGGAATTCATTTAGTCCAGCCCCCTTCTCATTACAGGCTCCAGGGTGCAGCTACAGCATCCTCTATAGCTGTCTTCCAGCCTTTTGACCAGGAAACCTAGTCTTGGAGCCCGGCTGAGGGAGAAGAAACTGGGGGTGGGAGGAGTTACAGAAGGGTAGTGGTGTCTGAGAAAAATGTTAAGCACCTCATTCCACTTGCAGATCCTTCCTCCGCTTTACCCGTTTTACGTGTCAGAGAGCTGAACACATGATTGGTGGCATGCATAGGATTCCCAGTCACGTAATTCAGACCCAGTAATACAGGCAAATATCAGCCCAGCACTAGTGCTTACCTAGGGAAATGGAGAGATTGAGCTTAGCTGTTAAATGGATGCCAGCCTCTGTGCAAGTGCCTGAAGTGTGTGTGCAACTCTTTAGTCTTGGTGACGATGAAATATTAGATAGGATAGTGGCATCTCTTCAGTAGATTCGCTTTTATCTTTAAATGCCATCAAACATTCATGATCAGAGAGGGAACATAACTCAATGGTAGAGCACATGTTTTGTATGCAGAAGGCCTCAGGTTCCATCCCTGCCATCTCCAGTTAAGGATCAGATAGCAAGTGATGGGACAGACCTCTGCCAGAGAGCCATTGCCAGTCAGAGTAGACAGCACTGTGTTAGATGGGCAGATAGTGACCTGGCATAAGGCCACTTCCTGTGGTTTCTTCTAGGCGTGCCTTCAGATTTGTTTCTGCTGCATTAGCAATGGGTTGAACTTTGTTTTGCAGTGGAATGGCCATTCTGGCACTTTCTTATCCATAATGTTCTCAGTAGGAATGATGTATTTGTTCAATATCTAAAGCAGGGGTCTCCAGGCTTTTTGAGGCTGTGGGAACATCTGGCAATTCAAGAAACTGTCCTGGCTACCACCACAAAATGTCTGTCTTGGGAGGCATGGCTAGTCTTAAAGGACAAGTAACTTGCCCCAAAGACTGAGTACAAGGCAGAGGTGGGATCTGAGCCCCAACACGCAAACAACTCCTTTGAACCCACAGTTTTTTGCACCAACCTAAATCTTCCACAGAAGATGAACTCTTTGCTTCCCACCCTGTTGGTTCACTCAGTCAACCAACTCGTTCCCGCCATCTCTTTTTCTCTCACCATGGATCACCATCTATACACACATGTGTGCTCTCTCTCACCCACCCATCATCCATCCCTGAACACACACATGCAAGCAACCCGTGTACCCAGTGCACACGCATACATAAATGCTCTTGTGCACACACATGTTCCTCCCTTCTCCTACTCACTGCAAGCACACAAAAAATCAGTCAGTCTTTTTCAGGATCCCTCCAAAGCCCTCCCCTCTCTCTGCATCACCCTTAAACCCTTTCCCCCTCACTCGCTTTTTCTGACATATATGTGGCCCCATCCATTCAGATACACAAGCACACAAGCCTTCCCAATCCCCAGGTTGCTCTCAGCCGACTCCCCTTTCTTCTTGCTGCTCTCCCTAACCCCCTCCTGGTTGACTTCCTGCAGGCTGCTGTGACCCCCCTGCAGACTTACTGCTGTCCTTCGTTGTCTTGCCCCCATCCCTCTCCTTAGCCCCTCACAGCCAGAACTGACGGGGTTCCCTTTTTCTTGGTGTCTGAACATGCTGCAGAGGAAAGCAGTTGCCTGCAGCTGGCTGTCATCTTAATTTCCTAAGAATGTCTCTGAGGCCGACATGCGACCCAGAGGTACTGATGGGAAATTATGGTGGCAGCGGCTTGAACCCCTTGCTTCGCTCTGAAGTGAGTCCAGCTGCTAGTAAGGAAATTTGTTAAAAAAAAAAAAGGGAGTTAGGGTGCCTCAGAGAGGGCCAAGAAAGCACAGGTACCAAGTTGCCTATCTCTGATCAAAAGGACCATATTTTATTGCGTGGCAAGAAATGGGTGTGATGAATTGTGTGCCCCTCGAACATCCCACTTGCTCAAGGAACAGAGCTGTCAGAATATTTGCATACTAGTGTGTTTGAGAGAAGAGGTAGATGTAAATTTAAGGGGAAGGGAGGCTTTTTACAAAAACATCTTAGTAGACTTTAGAAGTCATGAGATAAGAGGATAGGTCCACTTATGGATGTGTAACTGGTTAAAGAACAAGAAGTGGAGAGCTGGAATAAATGGATAGTTCTCACAGTAAGGGGAAGTGAAAAGTGGGGTCCTCCAAGGAGCTGTACCGGGACCAGTGTTTAGCTTCATAAATGACCAAGGTAGGCAGTGAGGTGGCCACGTTTGCTGATGACACCAAATTATTCAGGGTGACTGAAAGTTTGAGGCCTACAGATCCAAAGGAAAAGGTTAGGCCTAGAGGCCTGGGGGCAGGTGGTTGTTGGGACAGGGTATCCCTGAGAAGAGTAGTTTTATTTCTTCAGGGTTGAAACAGTACTTTTTGTTTTGAGGGAGGAGGGTATATGAAGAGAGTGAGAGAGACAGTGAGAGCAAGAGTCAGGAGACCAGAGCCTAGGGTAAGGGAACTTGTTTTGCAATTTTTTTAAAGGCCTTTTGTATCATTCAGCTCTATTGTGTAAATACCTTTAGTTGTGATTTGCTTGCTGTAATTTACCAATAAACTGTTGTGGTTAAACCCTGTGTCTAAAGTATCAATCATCCCACACCTACAGCCTAAGCCCCATGTTATTGGGAAGGGGAAGGTAAAAGAAGAAAGGTGGGACTCTCAGGGAGGCAAGAGATCCTTGAGGAATTGCTCAGGGGGTCCAGGTCATAAGGGGAATCCTGACTGTGACAAAAACAACAAGGGATCATGAAGAGCTCCATAAGGATCTCCCCAAAATGAGTGAGTCAGCATTAAAATGGCAAGTGCAGTTCAGTGTAAGCAAGTATAATATGATGCACATTGGAGCAAAATTCCATGTGGGGTATCACTAAGAAAGTGGTGGTGGTGAGGGGAATAAAACTGCCAATATTGTAAATGCCCTTATACAAATCTATGGTGCAACCACACTTGGAATACTGTGTACAGTTCTGGTTGCTGTATCTCAAAAAGTATATTGTGGGGCTAGAAAAGGACAATCAGAATTATCAGAGTTAACTCCCCTACAAGGAAGGGTTGCACTGTTTGGGGAGATTTAGTTTAGAAAAAAAGATGAGTAAGCAGGGGGATGACATGAGAGAAGTTTATAAAACTATTTGGTATGGAGAAAAGGTTTTTCTTCCAGTGTCAAGAAGCAATGGACACTTTCACAAGATCTTAATTTATTGAACATATTCTTGATCAATTCCTAGTTGGGATAGAATACAAATGTTCAACTTCCATTTTATACCTTACAGGCAAATTTCAAGGTGTACTTTCCCATTTCCTGACCCACTCTCTCACCCCACATCTGTATTGGTTGGTATAATGAACAAATGGTAGCTGACTGCCACTGACTCATCTTGGCACTAGATTTGCTGTTTCTCAGAGCTACTTGTCATGTAAGGGATTAGCACAATGAAATGCATGCCCACGTAGATACTTGCTGTTCTCTGAAGTGGAATTTA
The DNA here is from genome assembly GCF_057233095.1 of Heloderma suspectum. NCBI lineage: Eukaryota > Metazoa > Chordata > Lepidosauria > Squamata > Helodermatidae > Heloderma > Heloderma suspectum. The sequence goes on along the minus strand of NC_139459.1, from coordinate 4,982,825 downwards.
AGGTAGCAGGCCATGTAGGGATTCTTCTTCTGTTGAAAATGTAAAGCATGTCATAAAAACAGGGCAATGCAGATGACCTTGCCCTGGACAGAGATTGCTTGACTTTAGACAGAGAACCTATTATTCTGGCACAACTTGAAGTCTATGTGCCTTAGCCAGTCTCATGCTGTTATGAAATAGTGGCTCAAGGCTGCCCTGTCTGAACACATTCTTTGATATTTTGTGGAATTTATATCTCACTTAATATCAGGTTTAATATTTTAATGTCACTAATACTTTAATATCACTACTGACGTCTTGCACCAAAAGCCTTTTGAAAGACTGAATGAAATGTTTGAAAAGAAAAACAACTGACAGAGTCACAACTGTGCCTATCTATTGTGAGCTTTGCCTGCCTGACATTTCAGGGAAAAGTCTCCTTCAGGGACTGCCTACAAAACTTGCAAGTTTAAAAACTCTCCTACGTAAAAGCCATATGACATAAAGCACAGCAAACCATGGACTGAATACAAGTAAATACATTCAGGAGCCAGAAAATCCGGGTTCTAGTCCCCACTCGGCTATGGAAGCTCACTGGGTGACTTTGGGCCAGTCACAGACTCTCAGCCCAACCCACCTCACAGGGTTGTTGCTGTGAGGATAAAATGGGGAGGAGGAGGATAATGTAAGCCGCCTTCAGTTCCTTGCAAGAAGAAAGAAGGCGGGATATAAATGCAATAAATAAATAATACCATTCTGTTACAAAAGCAGAATAGTTTTTTTTTTTTACCTTGGAGGGTGGTTTTATTTTTTTTGGTAAGAGAATGGTATTCTTTTTATACCATTGCATATGTAGATGTGAATATATTTAGTTGTATTGCCTCCCTGTTGTTGTTCTGAGCATGCTTGTGATCAGATAATACTGGTAATAATGCCACACATGTTTAGACCGTAAGTGCTAATAGTGGTTTGGAGGGATAAGTTCTTAGCCAAATAGCTGGAATAAACATTAACATAAAAAACCTGTATGTGTTGAAGGCACCATAAAACTAGTGCTGCTGTTAAAGTCTCAATCTCAGTCTTTGGATAGTTGGATATCATCAGTTTGCAAATATGACATGACTCAGAAACCAATCCAAGAACAAGATATTCATATATCTCAACCTATCAGCTGAGCTTAATGGAAATGATAGTTAAAACAGAGTTGTGGGCTATAAATAGCCTCATGCCCTGTCTGTGTGGCTATTCATATAGCCCTTGTGGAGATGGGAAGCTCCCCTGTATGAAAGAGGAATGCCAACGAGCAGCTTCACATAGTGTCTGAGTTTTCAAATTTGTGTTTAGAATACAAAACTGCACTAGTTGCTGCAGACCTCTGGGAAATGCCATCCGTTTTGAAGCTAAACTAACTGTGCACTGTTAATTGAGTGGATTCTTGTAACGTTTCCTCCTTCCTGATCTGAGTCCACATAGTTTGAGTCCACTACGCTTGCTGATTGCACTGCAAACATTATTTCAGAATAAAGCTTTAACAAAGGAAAATGTCTTTACATCTTGATTTTAAAATTACATATATAGAAATAGTTATTTCATCATAGACAGTTTACACTGTATAATCCTAGCAAGGCTCCCAACAAGGTAGAGCAGGGGTGGGAAACATGTGGCCCTCCAGATGATGTTGTACTCCAACTCCCATAAGCCCCAGCCAGCATGGCCAATGATTGGGGTAATAGGAGTTGCAGTCCAACAGCATCTGGAGAGCCACAGGTTTCCCACACCTGAGATAGAGGCTGCTGAGTTCTGTAACATTTGGACAATGCTTGTAGTTTTCCAGGCGTGGTATGTTAAATTCTACTGCACCAAGTTACACACTTTTATTATTCATCTTACTCTCTTTTTTTGAAGATGAGATTGTTTATCGATGTAAATAGAGTGGTGTATGTGTGAGCGAGCTGGTGCCTCATGATTTTTCTCTACATTCCGTCTAAGACCATCAGTTGGGATCCAAAGCACTGCGCACGTAGTCCTGTATGACTATTCGGTGCTTCCAGCTTGTGTTTCTCAAACCCTAGCTTGAGCAACTCACACTGGGTGTTGGTGAGACAGAGGGCTGGATGAAGGTATGGGAAATGTGCATTGGAGTCTCCCATTTCCAGTGGTAATCCAGCATGCTGTGGTATATGTATGTATACATATGTATGAGAGCCAGTGTGGTGTAGTGGCAAGAGTGTTGGACTGGGAGCTGGGAGATCCGGGTTCTAGTCCCCACTCGGCTATGGAAGCTCACTGGGTGACTTTGGGCCAGTCACACACTCTCAGCCCAACCTACATCACAGGGTTGTTGTTGTGAGGATAAAATGGAGAGGAGGAGGATAATGTAAGCCGCCTTGAGTTCCTTGCAAGAGGAAAAAAGGCGGGATATAAATGCAATAATAAATAATAAAAAAATAAATGTGTATGCTAAGGAAAGGGCAGAGGAGAAATGGGAATAGGCGCCTCTTGTGGCTTGTTGTTGTTCAGTCGTTCAGTCGTATCCGACTCTTCGTGACCCCATGGACCATAGCACGCCAAGCCGTCCTGTCCTGCGCTCTCTCCCGGAGTGTGCTCAAGTCCATATTCATTGCATCGGTGATGCTATCTAGCCATCTCATCCTCTGCCGTCCCCTTCTCCATTTGCCTTCAGTCTTTCCTAGCATCAGGGTCTTTCCCAGGGAGTTTTCTCTTCGCATTAGGTGGCCAAAAAGTTGTTCAGACGTTAAGTCGTGTCCGACTCTTGAAACCCAACCAGAACAGCTGCTTTCCTCTATTTCAGTAGATCAGAGGCTAGTGTGGATCCTTGGCTAGCCAAAACAGCACCATCCTTACAAGAGGGAGGTATTGGCAGGCTTGGGAAACCCCATGATTTGCAGAAGTTCAAAAGCATTAGGAAAATCCAAAGGGGGGAATAATCGCTCAAAAAAGTCTGATGAGGCCCGGGTGTGCTTAGTGAATACTAAATATTCACTGAATACTGATTGGGGTGTGTGGGGAGAACAGAACATCATGTGGGAGGGGGAATGTAATGGAGGGCATTACTGGAGTATCCTGAAGGAGGGCTTACTGGAACACTAAACAGCCATAAGTACACATCTGTGGATTGGCTGTTTGTTCATTTGACTGGAGTATTTTTATGCCTCTTTTCAGCTGAAAAGGCTCGCAGAGCAGCTTACGTATAATCAAGTGAACAATGATCTAAAAAGCCTACACACAAGGAAGAAGGAATGGGGAAGGAACGGGGGGGGGGGGGGTTAATTCTTTTAGCAGGGCTAGTGGAATTGCCTTGCTCTCCGTCTCATCTCCCTCAGTACAGCCTGCTGGAATGGCTGCTGGTGATGGCAGTTGAGGGAGGGGGAGCCTTCATGGCGAAGGTCTTCAGCAGGGCTGGTAGAATGGCCCTGTTCTCTTTCATCTCTCAGCTCAGTCTGCTGGCTGGGAATGATGGGACTTGCAGTCCAACACATCTGGAAGAACCAGGTTGGGGGAGGCTGATATAGATCACACAGCCATGCATAGCTGATGCACAGCCAATTCACAGATGTGCACATGTGGAAACACTCTTGAAGTACGGTAGTGGGAAGTATCCGTGGAAGATTAAATCAATGGCATCCTGATGTTTAGGTTCTAATGGTCATTTCCCCCCCTTCCCCACCACCACCACCAGCCCTCAAAACAGTCTGTATTCAACTGACCTTGGAACTTGAAGTTTCCTCCTGTCCAGCATAAGATGTGCTGTGCAGACAGTCTATTTGTATATCTGAATATTAGGAGTTGCTGAAGAGGCAAAGACTAGACTCTGACTTCACTGCTTGTTGATTAGATCCTTCCAAGTTCTGGACACATTTGACGGGCTGTGGTGTAGAGGTTGGGCAGGAAAAGGGTTTTGGGGGTGTGGCACTTGTTCCTCTCCTGCCAGCCCTGGCAGCCATGCACCCATGTGCACATTGTAAAACTCTTCTAACTGTGGTGTGTAGGTTCTTGATTTTTGTGCCAGATTTCATGTGTATTGAATGCAAGCAACTCTATAGATAAAAGAGGGCTGTGTCCCCACCTGTTGCATATATTAAGCTGAACTAATATTTACAGAATAATTCTACCAGGTAAAAAGTGGTGGAGATATATGCTTGGGGAAGTTTACTAATACTGTTTTTTGTAAATGTCTTCCAGATTCTAAATGGCTTCTAGGAAGTCGGGGTCTGACTTTCATGGTAAGTGAAATGCAAGGCTTGTGTTTTGGATGTGTTAGGAGGTGGATTCTCCACTGCCTCCACCTTATTAGATGAGTGATTCTGTAACTGGGGGTTTGTTTCATGGGAACAGTTATCTAGCTATTTGCATTTAAGCATTTACATACCACTTTTCAGGTATACAACATTCCAAAGCAGTTTACAAAATATTGAAAATGAAAAGGTATCAATAAAAATTTTATACAATGTTGTTCAGTCGTGTCCAACTCTTCGTGACCCCATGGACCATAGCACGCCAGGCCTTCCTGTCCTCTGCTGTCTCCCGGAGTGTGCTCAAGTCCATGTTCATTGCATCAGTGATGCTATTTAGCCATCTCATCCTCTGCCGACCCCTTCTCCTTTTGCCTTCAGTCTTTCCCAGCATCAGGGTCTTTTCCGGGGAGTTTTCTCTTCGCATTAGGTAGCCAAAATATTTGAGCTTCAGCTTCACTATCTGTCCTTCCAATGAGCAGTCAGGGTTGATTTCCTTTAGGATTGACTGATTTGACCTCCTTGCAGTCCGGGGGACTCGTAAGAGTCTTCTCCAGCACCACAGTTCGAAAGCATCAATTCTTCGGCGCTCAGCCTTCCTTATAGTCCAGCTCTCACAGCCATACATTGCTACTGGGAAAACCATAGCTTTGATTATACAAACCTTTGTCGGCAAGGTGATGTCTCTGCTTCTTACTATGCTGTCTAGGTTTACCATAGCTTTCCTCCCAAGGAGCAAGCGTCTTTTAATTTCATGGCTACAGTTACCGTCTGCGGTGATCTTGGAGCCCAAGAAAATAAAATCTGTCCCTGCTTCCATTTCTTCCCCTTCTATATGCCAGGAAGTGATGGGGCCAGATGCCATGATCTTCATTTTTTTAATGTTGAGTTTCAAACCAGCTTTTGCACTCTCCTCTTTCACCCTCAAAAAGAGGCTCTTTAGATCCTCTTCACTTTCTGCCATTAGAGTGGTATTGTCTGTGTATCGGAGGTTGTTGATAATTCTCCCGGCAATCTTAATTCCGACCTGTGAGTCATCCATCCCGGCATTTCTCATGATGTACTGTGCATATAAGTTAAATAAGCAGGGTGACAATATGCAGCCTTGTCATACTCCTTTCTCAATTTTGAATCAGTCGGTTGTTCCATGTCCGGTTCTTACTGTTGCTTCTTGACCCTCGTACAGGTTTCTCAGGAGACAGGTAAGGTGGTCTGGTACTCCCATCTCTTTCAGAATTTGCTACAGTTTGTTGTGATCCACACAATCAAAGGCTTTAGCGTAGTCAATGAAGCAGAAATAGACGTTTTTCTGGAATTCTCTTGCTTTCTCCATGATGCAGCGAATGTTGGCGATTTGATCTCTAGTTCCTCTGCCTCTTCGGAACCCCGCTTATACCTCCAGTAGTTCTCGGTACAATAGAATAAAATGGCTACAGACGATTAAAAGCCAAATAAACCTATCGGTCAAAATGAAATATCCTGAAAAGTCTGTGTGAATTTTCACCTGGCACTGAAAAGATAACAACAGATGATGGCATGTGAGCTTCTCTGGTGAGCAAGTTCTGGAGATGGGGCAAAGCACCTGCCTTAGTTGAGATGCAGTAAGGCAGAATCTCTGGCCCCCAAATATTAGAAATGACCCGAAGACATTCACTTTTGCCAAGTGACCTGGTAGTAATGAGTTCAGTCAGGCTGGGGCCAACCTTAAAAGCTCTTTGCTCATCTTAGTAAGTAGCTTTAGCCGGGAAGGGACAAATGAGAATGCAGTGGATTGGCAGACAGTGGTCCATGGCAGTGATGAATCCTTGAAGCCTTTGAGACCGCAGGTGAAAAACATGCCAATTGCTGAACTTGGTGCATGGGAAGTTGTAGTGCATATATTTGTAGCCACTGGATTTTGATCCTGTCTCTGGGAACGTTGCCAGTGTTTTCTGATGCAATCGATATCATAATTGTATTTTTCCCTAGTAAATACAATTTTAAAATGTCAGTACAAAATCTCCACCTAAAGGAAATTAAATATGATGTAAGTGAAGTTTGCAACATGTAGAGCTCCAGATAGTTCAAGCTTTGTCTCTGCATATAAGGAAAAAAGACTCTAGATTGCATAGTATTGATATCTTAATTTGTTCTGGCTATACAAAGTACTGAAGCGTTCATTCTTTGAGGGAAATACTTTCCTTTCTCAAGTGAAAAGTAAATGATTTTTTCAAAAGTTGTTGAAAAAACATAATGGGGGAAGAGGGAGCACACATGCCCTTTGTCCCCAGGGAGACGGCTGTGCTGACCCTTTGCTCAGCAATGGGTCTGAGTGCTATAAGCCAGCAGCATGCCAGCAAGAGCCACAAACCCTTTTGCACTGGTGTGTTGGCCATTATTTGCTTGCTGCTTATCTTTAATTTTACTTGAGATGCTTCCTAATGTCAGAGATCGAACATGGGGCCTCGTGCATGTAAAGCACGTGCTCTGCCACCCCAGACTGTGCAGAAACTGCCGTTATGAGTGGTGGGTCCCTTGTGACAGTAGTTCTCTAGTGCACAAAGCATGTTCTCAAGAATAAATTTGAGAAAGTGGAGGGGAGACGGGTAACTGGAAACAGCCTGAAAAGTATATGGTGCACTTCTGGGCCAGGGGCTTCCTCCCCAGTAGTGCATCAGCACTCAGACACTTGATATTTTTTCAGGCTGTGGCTTAGGCAGTCTGCCTCCTGTATAGAATAAAGTGAACCTGTACTAACCAGAGCACCAGTATTGTACAGCCTTGCTGGAAAAATGTCAGGGGATTGCATGATTTGTTTGTTTGTTTGTTTGTTTGTTTTTATTGCATTTATATCCCGCCTTTTTTCCTCTTGCAAGGAACCCTTGCCTGTAGGGAAAGTGAACCTAGGTGTTTGTTTTCCAACATTGGTGGCTTTGCATGCCCACACAAGCTGTCTAGAAAGTCAGTATGGTAAAATCCAAGGTAATCAGAGTAGTTCCATTCCTCCCTGTTCTTCATACCTTAATACTAGACATTAAATGGGGAGCTAGTGCTTCCAAAGAGAGTAGACAGTTTGGAGCCAGATGGAGCAACGGTCTGACTTCGTACAAGGCAGCTTCGAATGTCCAGCATGTGCCCCCTGCAGGCTGCATTAGGTCTGGTGGCCTCTGGAACTTGTTGCTCTTCCCTTGCCTTCCTGTTACCCCTTCTCTCTTGCCTGCTGTTATGCAGAATCATCAGGAAACAGGGAAAACGGTTTTGGGTGTTAACAGCTACTGCAAGCAGGGGTGTGGATCATGAGATGGGGCAGGAGATCAGGAAGTGGGCATGCCTGCTCACTTATTACCCTGCTCCTGCATTTGGAGAAGCTCAGAGTGGCTCAGGGGAGTTCCCAGGCAATCTCCCACCTGGCAGATACCTGCTTACCTTGAATAAGAGCATTTTATGCCTCCAGAATATCCCCTTCAGGCATAAGCATGGGAGATGATTTGTAACTAAAATACCAGCATGTAGTTGTTTTTATCAGTTTTGGGGATGAGCAGGAAGAGGCAGGGGTTTTTTTTAAGGTAATTGAGGAGGCTAGAATGCATGTACACTCACCAGATCTTCTGAAATGGTAGTGAAGCTAGTCATAGGGTTCTTCTTTAATAAACAAAGCACAACAAACAGAGTAAATGGATTGTTTTGTGACAGACTACTTAATGCTCACCTACAGTATTCATAAGTTGCATGGGAAATGTGGACTGGTGAATAAACAGGTGCTACTGACTCAAAGCACTCAAGTATAGTTGTCCTCGATTTGTGGCTTGGTTCTACTATGCACAAGTGAAGGCCATTGTTCACTGTGATGGTGAACATCCATGTGTTCCTCTACATACTGATAGCTTTCACCACTTCCCTTTTTTCAAAGAAACAGTCCATGTTTCCACAGATGGGCATATACATATTGGGACTTTTGGAAGGTAGTTGCACAGCCAAACACTTTGGGGTTATATTTGAATAGAGAAGAAACACAAATAATGGTTTGCATTTCAGTTGGCTCCAGATTTGCTTTGCTTTGCTCTTACTCAGGACTTTGTCTAAGCTGGCAAAATGGGTGTCTGTATTGACCAATATATGCAAAATCACTGTTTCACTCCCTTTCATTAGGGCTCTTCAGTTACCTTGATGACGTCCCATTCAAGATAGGAGACAAGTTCAAAGCACCAGCTAAAGTTGGCTTGCCCATTGGCTTCTGTTTGCCCGACTCTCCACAGCTTGTAAGGGAAGCCCAGGTGAGCCTTAAGTTGTTCTGTGTAGACCCAAAATAGAGTAAGCATACTTACCAGGAAACAAGTTTCATTGAACTTGCTAGGACGTATGCCTGCATAAGTCTCTTTAGGATTGTGCTGTAATAACTCAATCTGTGATTAAAGACACTTCAGTCTAAATACCCAGAGATGGCCTCCCTCTCATTGACTGCGCTGGATTGAAGGATTGCACTACTTCTGCTTCCCTTAAAATACAATTGTTTTTGTTTGTCAGCACCTCTGCTGATCCTTCCATAATGCATCTCAAAGCCAAATAACAAAAAGGAGAATTTAAAGCAAAAGCGTGCAAATCAGGTCATAAATGCAATATCCATCTTTGTTAACCAACAGTGGAAAGCCATATGTTACAGTAATAGGGGGAGGATTGCTTTCTTTGGTTTTAATGTTATTCTAAAGTTGATGGATAAACACTTGAATCAATCTATCTATCTCTGTCTTCGCAGCAGTTATGTATTGACTTCTCTTGGTGTTTGCAGGCTGTAAAATAAAAAAGTAAGGCTTTTTTATTTTATTCCTTTTAAACCATGTCCAGTAAGGCACTGGGAGGTTGTCTTATTATTTCTTTATAGTTTTTAAACTATTTTTGAACATCGTTCTGAGTTCTCAAGAAGCCAAACTAAAATTTCAGGATAGTTGAAACTGACATCCCAAAATACTTTATCAGTCCCTTTGTTTTATGCAACACATCTCTAAGGAATTTCATGGTCAATAGCAGACATGGGCAGCTGCAGTTCTTCTCTTCTCCTCCATCCTGGCCAAGCTGCCATATAAGCAACAATTAAAATGTTTTTGGAAGAATTGTAGCACTGTTCAGTAGCTGACTACAAAATGTTATACTTAGGGAGCAATCCTATGGCCACAAGACAGCAGCTAGATGGTCATAGGATTGGTCAGTTCCCGGGAACCGACCTCAGAGCCTGTGGTTCCCAGAGAACCACCCTCCCCTGCTGCCTTGTAGGCGGTGCGGATCGGCCCTGAGCTCAGAAGAGCAGTGCGGAGCCGGGGAAATGGGGCGTTCCTGGGCAGGGAGGTCGGAAGTGCTGGCACAACACTTCCCGTGTGCCGTTTGGCCTCCCCACCCCACACTCCAAAGTCCTGCAGCTAGACAGCCAGAATCGGCTGTCTAGCCGTGACTGCAGGGCAGGCAGCTGGAGCGCGGAGAAGATGCTCTCCTCACTGCTTCTCCCACCCTGCAGTGGATAGGCAGTTGCTTCTGAGTTCGGAGGCGGCTGTCTCCCTGCACAGGATTGCTCTCCCCGTCATGCTTCTAGAGGTACCAGCAAATCCTTCTCCTGGAAGAGGGCAGCCCTGTTAATTCTCCAACTTCTCCACAGCTTTTGATACCATTAATCAAAGTCTCCTTCTGGACAGGCTCTTGGAGTTGGAGGCACAGCATCGCAGTGGTTCTGCTTCTACTTTCGCAAGGGGGAGGCAATTCCTGAAGGTGGATGGGTGGGGGGAATGGGACCCTGCTACATGGCCTTGTGGCACTTGTACTGTGGAGTCCTGCAGGTTTCCATCTTGAACCCCCAGCCCAGCTAGAAAATAGACTAGCTCTGTCCGTTTTGAACTAGTAAAACTTCTGGGAGAGGACTATCTGGGTTTTGGGGCAAGGTGTCATTGATATGTGAATGACACCCAACCGTACCCATGTTTTAAAACTGCAGAGATGGAAATGCTGAACTATTGTCTGGAATCTGGGATGGGCTAGATAAGGTACAATAAACAGAAATTCAATTCTGACATGGCAGAGGTGCTATGGGTAGGTGGTTCATTTGCCCAGGTAGTTGGTGTCTGGCCTGCTTCGTTTAGGGTTGTCCTCTCACTAAGGGATTGTGTTTGCAGTCTGAGGTTGCCCCAGATCCAGCTTTGTCACCTAGTGGCTTCTGTGGCATGGAGCACCTTTCATCAGCTGATGTGCCCACAGCAGGTTCTCTTGGATAGACAGCCTGGCCGTGGTAGTCCAGTGTTTCCTAACACCAAGGATAGACTACTGTAATGCATTACATTGGGCTGCCTTTTGAAGACATCTGAACTGCAGTTTTCAGGCATACAGATGTTAGCTGGGATCAGACATGGGGACCGTCTTACACTAGTGCTTAAAGCACTGGCCTCTGGTCTGCTTATGGAGCACGATTCAGAATGCTGCTGCTTATGGACAACCTGCAGCCCTCACAGACCTTTCATGCAGGCACCCAGCTTTCCCTTCCACCACTGAATTTGCCATGCTAGTGGGGAGGAGGAGCACAGAGACGTTCATCCCTCCACACCATCTTCCCTGTATAAACGGCTCTCACTTCAGTGTGCCAAGTGGCTGTTTGGCAGGTTGGGAGGAGCACGCTCTTCTCCCTCCTGGGGTAGGGCAGATTCTCCAGGGGTAAGCCAGTATCCCATTGGCTATCACTGGTGTGTTTCCCACTATCAAAGGGATCTCAGCAGGAAGGGGATGTTTAAACACCAAGATTGGGGGAAGAGGGAAGGTAGGGTGTGTGTGTGGCGGGGGGACGACAAGGAGGAAGGCTGTGCATGCACGTGGCCCACAACTCATCACTGCATGTGGCTCTTGAGGGCAAAAGAGTTGCACCCTCCTGCTTTAAAGCCTTACTTACATGGCTCTAGACCTGCGTACCAGAGACTACCTGTTCTGCATCAACCTGCTCATGTACTGAGGTAATCAACAAAGCCTCTGACAGGTGCCCAGCCATCTCAAGCAAAGCAGCTGGCAGCCAGGGAAAGAGCTTTTGTGATGGTGCACCCTGCTTACGTAATTCTCTCCCTAAGGAGGCTGACCCAGTGACTGCTCTGTTGTCTTTTTGACATCAGGCAGAACTTTGTTTAGCTCTCCCAGTCCTTTTAGGGTCTGTGTCATAACCTATTTTATTGCTGGTTTTATTGACTGAGCTGTTTTGTTTGCATTCATTTTGTTTTTTTGTTGTGAACCATCCCGTGAGCCATTTGGCTGAACAGTGGTATACAAATATACAAACGAGTTGCGATTCTCCATCAGAGACCTCGTCTAGTGCTGGGCCCTTCACTGCCTTGAAATTTGAGGCTGCTGTGCGTGCAAGGCTGGCTTCGAGGAATGTTCACAGATTTTGTCCTTAATGTGCATATGTGTTACAAAAGAGAAAAACAGCCTGGTTAATATACCAACTCCCTTGTGTATGGACTGCTGCGCTAGTTCTGAGAGGCTTAACATAAAGGTATAGATAAAGATTGGGGGAATTCATGTTTGCAGAGGAGGAGTGGAAGGTGGTGCTGTGGAGATGGCAAGGCAGAGGGTTGAGACACTGTGTGAACAAGGAAGTACAGGGGCTGGTGACAGTGGTGGGCTACCAGTGAAGAAATAGATTTCAGTGGAAAGGAAAAGAAGCTGAGCTTAAGCAGTTATAATTTCTGGCTTCAGAATAAGGGGAACCCAGGAGACTTGGTTCCTGGTTGCTTGCTACTAGTTAGAAAAATGCTGTCGGCACAGGCTACACTCTGCTTTCTCAACTTCAGTTCCAAATTTTTAAAATGGGACAAAAGCCTCAAGCCACTTAGGCACCCTTGAGTTCTGTGTTGTGCAGAAAGAGCGAAAGGATGATATATCTAAAAGTTCTGGCCCAGCTAGTACTTGTGGCAGTGATGGGGAGACTGAACAGAGGCTTAGCCTGGAAGCACCGCAGTTCATTTGAGAACAAAATTGGATGGAGAGGCCTGGAATGCCCAATAAGATTAACAAGTGTTATGCTCAGCTTGAGACGTTCAGTAGCCGCTTCCCAACGCTCTAGGCTCCCTGCTGGACTACCTCCTGTGGACTCAAAGACAGATACTCATATGAAGGTCGCAAACTGCCTGCATGGCCTCACAGGTTGAGCCACGTTCCTGCAACATGAAACCCAGCTCTGGACTCAATGGGCACTTTACCGGGGGGGGGGGGGGTGGTTAAAGCTTTCTCTGTATACAAGATAAACAAATTTCTCTGGGCAAGTGTGGCAACAAGTTTGTTCAATAGGAAAGTGGGGGGCTCTGACCCTGGAAACATAGGGTAGGTGCCACAGAAAATCGTGCTAGGAAAGAGTCAGAAAGAATTATACTAGAAGCCAGTTAAACCCCAAATACAGGGCAGTTACAGGATTCAAAACAAAGGATACAGAGGACTCCGGGCTGGACACAGGATGGGTCAAAACAAAGAAAATAGTAGATTGGCTCTGGGGAACGCAAAGAGCTCTGGGAGATTTCTTGGTTAATTGACATGGCCAGCTATACAGGGCCATAGCAGTTCAGTGGAAAATAATTCGCAACTGGCATTCAAAACAAAGGTTATCCATTAGGGTCATTCAGGTGGTATCTGAACCTGCCTAGGAGGTAAGGATGCTTCAGGATTGGGCCAAATTTCCCACCAATGCTCTGGATTGATTAATTTGGCTGGTTGGGGGGAATGTTTCTAGAATTACAGGAAGCAGCTGCCTTTAATTTAACAAAGGAAACAGATATATACTGTGGCTCTTGTCCCTCTGCAGTCATCTAGAGGTTCCTGGCAGCTTTCCATGCTGCTACTTCTGGAACTAAAAAGGATTCTTGAGCCAAGGTGTCCAGGTGTAATGCCAATGAAATACATAACTCACAGTACACATGCTCAGAGAGCCAGCATGTCCGAGCTCCTCCTTTATACACTGTTACAATCTACCCACTGGGTTAGCAGCACTCAAGAGTACCCTACAATCAAATATGATGAAAGGTGATATATAAATGTGTTAAATAAGATCTTTGCATCCCTCTTAATGAGCTTGGTCTGATGTCACAATTAGCAGCATGTACCTCTTGCTTTGGGAATGATGCCATTGCCATCAGAGTTCCTGCATCTCTTATCTTGGTGTTTTGTTTCCCCTTTCAGTATGACTTTTCCCTGGAAAAGAGAACTATTGAGTGGGCCGACAACATTAAAAGAATTCAAGCTGCCCAGCAAGAGGCTGAACGGAAGGCTGAGGAAAACCTAGCAAATACAAAGGTGGCCTTGGAGGAGGAGATCCGAGGAGGTTTTTCAGACAGCCGTTGCTCGGGGGCTGTCATGCCACCTCCCATCAACCCCATCCTCGCTAGTCTGCAACACAACTATATTCTTACTCCTACCCCAGCCAACAGCAGCACTCTGAAGCAAAAAGTCCTGAGCCCGCCCCACACAAAGGCTGACTTCAACCCAGCAGATTTTGAGTGTGAAGAAGACCCCTTTGACAAACTGGAATTAAAAACGCTAGATGACAGGGAGGAGCTGAAAAATATTCTGCAAATCCATGTTGGTACCACAGGGCCAATAGTTGCCCAACTTCTAGACAATAGCTCACCCAAGGTAGCATCTGAATCTGTATTGCAAGACCAGGAGGTTTTGGCATCCTTAGAAAGGGCGACTTTGGACCTCAAGCCACTTCACAAGCCGAATGGTCTTGTCACTTTACCCCAGCTGGGAGGCTGTGAAAAGATGTCCCTGTCTTCCAAAGTGTCCCTGTCGCCCGTGACATCAGTGAGCAATATCAAGTCTCTCTCCTTCCCAAAGCTTGACTCGGATGAGAGTGACTTGCAAACGGCAACACTGGTGAGCGTGCACCGTAGGGCAGCCTGCCTCCACAACGGCGCTTTCCTCAGCTCCTTGCAGAGCAAACCAGGTGAACTGAATGGGCATCACGTGGCTGGGCTTTCCAACCTCAATGTGGACAGTGGCCTGGAGATGCCAGCATTATCCACCACATCTAGACTGCCTTCCCTGTCCACTTCGGTAGCATGTACAGAAGAAATTCCAGCTCTCACCACAGCCACGGTGGTAAGCCCTGCACTTGTGGAAACACTTCTTTGGGATAGGGCTGTTGACCATGGAGTGGTGGGAGGGAGAGGCTGTGCTGGACAGTGACAAGTCAAATTTAGACAAATTTAGATTCTTTTTACTGGAAAAGGGAATATTCTGTTGCTGTTGGAGTTATTGAAGCTATTCCCTCCTGGAACTAGTCTGTTGTGTTGGATCACATTGTCCACACAATGGGACTGTTCACACAATGGGACTGTTCACAAGACATAACAGCCCACTGTGGATTAACCCACAGTGAGGCTGTGGTGTGTACGGCTGTCATTTTGAATATGCAACCCCTGCTTGAGAGTTGTTGTGTCATGCAAACCTGATGAGCGTGGGTTAAACAATCCCCGCATGACCCATGGTCTGTTTTAGGGTTATGCAAGGTTTGTTTAACCCTGCATAACCCACGCTTGCTGGTTTCGCATGGCATAACAACCCCCATGTGGGGGTTGCATATGTAACATGGCACCTGCAGGCACTGCAGCTCATTGTGGATTAACCCATGACAAGCCACAGTGTGTCATCCAAACCTGGTCAAAGCATCATCCTTCATGCATCTAATGACTCAGGCTGCTGCCTACAGGTGCATCTGCTGCAAACTGCCCCTGCCCTACATTTCTCAGCGGCTCTTGTGTCGATATTGCTTGGCTGACTTTGTATTTTTGCAGAACAAGCTAGTGAGGATTCCTTGGGTTGAAATTTAGTATACTGAATGTGAAATTTAGTGGATTCACATACAGTCCAATTTAGTGGACTGAATGTGCAACCATGTGCATGCTGTGGCTGACCCTTGCAATTATTGTGCACTCTAAATCCAAGAGTGTTATGGAAAGAATGGCGATAGTGTCCTGGATGGGGGCTGCTAGCAGTTGTCCAGCAGGCTGAAATGTGCAGTGTCGTGAGAGTGGATTTCTCTGTAGAGATTATCCTGGTTCTTGGCCTGTGTGGATTAAACATAATCCTCTTGCACATCCTGGAAGCTATTTTTATAAGGCCCCTTCCCATGATGAGTCTCTGAAATGCAGGTTTCTGGCTGTGTGGGCTTGAGCTTTCTTAGCAGCTTTCCTTGTGACAGAGCCTCTTGGCTCTTGCCTTTCTTGTTAGCTGTCCTCTGAATTCTGCTTTTTCCTCTTAGGAAATCTCTTTATAGCGAGTCTGCCATCTCAAGGGACCTGCTTTTTCCCCAGCTGCATATCTCTAGCATGTAATTGACTCTGCCCATCTCATTTATCTTGCTGGCAGTAGACCCAGCTACAGAGGCCTAAGTCTAGCTTGCCTTGAACCTAGTGATGGCTTTTAGGGAAGCCCTGAAATGAGGCAGCAAAATTGGGATATCTGAATAGGTCTCCATAAATAGGTTCCATTTTAGTGCTCAGAGGGCCTCATGCTGCTTTCGTAGTGGGACTTACCAAATGAAAAAGGGTTGCCTGGCTGAAAAATAAACTAGCTCTGTTCGTTTTAAACTAGTAAACCAAACAGAACACACCCACCCTGGTCAATACTGCAGTTTAAGGCTTTTGCTCAAGGTGGTTTGCCAAAAAAGGAAGACTGCTTCCATCCCTGTCTGAGCGAGATCCAGATGTTCAGACCCATTCCTTTGCCTCAGAGGACTTCAGTGCGAGCTGTTGCCTGGCTTGACACCAGGGAAGGTCAAGGCCAAGAAATGCTGCCCTAATGAATCTGGCTCCACATGGACACCATGCCATTCCTGTTCCTGTACTAGAGTTGAGCGTCGTTTTTCTTTTGAGAATTTTCTGCAAGCTCCTTTGAGAGCCTCTTGACACTATAAAGCAGGATATAATCATTCTAAATAAAATAAATCAAGATGATTTAAATCAGTAAGGGTATAAACCTATGCATGTTTCAACAAAAGTAAGTCCTGCAACTCCCTGAATGCTGGGAGCTGTAGGACTTTCTGTCTGAGAAATGTTTCTCTGAAATTAAAAAAAAACTAAATGCCCCTATTGTGTGTGGTAGAATCATAAATACGAATGTTTTCAGAACTGAACACATTGCAGAGCTCAGGTAGTTGGGCATTAAAAGGTAGTCCAAAATCCTCCATTAGCAGAGTGGATTGATTTAAAACATGATTTTCATTTATTTAAAGTTATTTAAATTACCAAGAAAAAAGACTTTAAATCAAATTTATTCTTGATATTTCATATATTTCCTAAAGGACTATTGAACTATATCAATTCACAGCTAAGGGCCAAATCCTATGGGCCCTGGAGAGTGTCCCAGGGACCATAGGATATCAGGTTCCCCCTCCTGAGCCCACAGACACTCCTTATGGCCTCCAGAGGGGGAATCCAACTTCGGATCGCTCTGCTACCTTCTCACAGCCAGTAAGTGAGCTAGACAAGCTCTAGCTGTTCGGGGCGGGGGGGCTGGGGAGGAGGAATGGGAGGTGAAATCGCCTCTGTCCTCCTGCCCTGCTGGCAACGGCCTGGCAGGGCATAGGGTTTTTGGAAGCCCATAGGATTGTGCCCCACATAGTATTTACACTATTGCTGTTCCTACAGTCAGGCCCTGCATCTGTTTTGTTGTACTGTAAGGTACTGTTTACCTATGGAGGGGATGTCTTTTAAATATTTTTGTATAGGGTATTTTGTATGACCAGTGCCCATGACAGTTTGTGATGTTAAGTATAGGAATAGAAAAACCTGCTCACTGGATAATTTTGTCTTCTCCTTTCCAGTATTGCTCATTTCTGTTTCACTCTGCCTTGGCCCAACCCCACCTTCACAAAAACTGTAGCAAACAAAAATAAAATGCCCAGGACTGATAGGTCAAAGTAAGGTCTAATAATTATTGGGCAGACTAGAGCTATTTATTTTCATCAGTTAAAAATGAGATCTGTTTGGTCAGTAGAGTGTAAATATCCATCTTTGAGAAATGATCATATTGGTTCTTCGTTTACATAGAAAAGTTTCCTTGACAGAGCAAGCCTACTATTCAGTACAGAGAACTCCATTGGAGCCACCAAAGAACCCAAAGCTGTACCAGATTTATGCTGGCAGGATGGAAGGGAGGAGCAGTTTTGTGCTCCCATTTTCCCTCTCTGACCATGTTTTATGAATTCCCTCCCATGGAAACCCATGGGAGGGAATTAGTCTTTCCCAGCTCCAGGGCCAGCATAGACTTGACAGTGCTTTGAGGGCATGTCTGGGGACTGGGGGGATCCACAGCCCCTCCTGGCACACCCTAGCCTGCCTTCTTTCCCCCTCTCCAGTGATGGAGTTCCACTGTTGGAGATGGACTAGTCATGGAGGTTTCTGCAGTGATTGGGAGGGAGTGTTCTGAGCTTGGTTCTATCCCTCCAGCGGCAGACTGCTCTCTGTCCTCAGAGGGGGAGATCTGATATATCCTATGTCCCTTGGGATGCCTTCCCAGGGACCATAGATTGCATTGGGTAAATAACCCAATGTACCTAGTAGAAGCATTGACAAGTTTAGATACTGACTGTAGGGCTACCATGCTTATCTCCAGATTATTTAATATTTACCTAATTATTTAAGCAAAACTTAATATTTACATATTTGAGTTAAAAATCAAATTCAAATTTTGATTAAAAAACATGTTTTTACCCACCCTGCTTCATGAGGGCTCAGAGGATGATCTTGGCAAGATACAGGATGGTATCACCTGGACTCTACCACCTGGCCCCCAGTATCAAGCCATCAGATAACTACAAGAACCGCTGTGGTGTATGACAGTGACTGGGTTCACACAACACAATAACGCCCAGCCAAGGGTTGAGTATGAGTTGTTGTTGAAACATGGATTATCGTGTTGTCTGAACTGAGCTGTGCTAATAAACTATGGTTTGTTAATCATGAACAACCCACAGTTCACAACCCAACAACCTACAGTTCTCTTCCTGGGTTGTTCGTGGTTAACAAAGCATGGTTTATTAGCACAGCTGGGTTCAGACAACATCATAACCCACATTTCAACAACAACCCACAGTTCAGTGACAACCCACATTCAACCCTTTCTCAGCCCTTGAGTCTGGGTTAGCATGCATCTGAACCCAGCCAGTTTTTTCAGTTATTAAACAGAAAAGCAGCCTGTCATCAGTTTTAAGAGATTATGTTTGCATTAGGGTTTCATTTTAAACCAGGTTACTTTTAAAAAGAAAAATTGTAGCTGAAACTTATATTTAGAAATAAAAATCTGTCTTAGATTTAAAAAACAAAACAAAACTCCCATTATCCATCCTGACCTTGGTTGGCTCATCAAGGTAGAAAGTGGTGTCCTGTAGAAGGCTGTATGAAGTAAGTGTGTGTGTCTTTTGTGTATGTATATGCACCTCATTGCTTCTGTATTCTGATCCAAGCACTGGCTTTCAAATGTGTATATGAAGACTTCTTCAGACTTACATTGGGGCAACAGTATTCCACCTTCTCTCTTCTGAAAGGGTTTGTTCCCCTTTTGTTACTAGGTAACTCACCAAAGTTTCCCGATAAATCAAGTGCCCAATACCACCAGTTGTGCAAAATGGCCAAGCAGTTTCACGTACGTAGATGTGCTGCAAGGCCTTTCCTCGAGTGAGCGGCAGTGTGTCGAAACCATTGTCAATATGGGTTATTCCTATGAGGATGTCCTGAAAGCGATGAAGAAGAAGGGGCAGAACATAGAACAGGTAACAGGAGTCTTCCTTCTCCAGCAGATCATGGAAAGGAAGTGTGTGAGACTCAACGAATGTCAAAATTTGACCTAGTTTGAGTGTTATGTATAGATGGTTTAGGATGCATTGAAGTTACCAATATCTGCTGAAAATGCAACTTGATTATGTGCCCATTGGCAGATGTCTCTTGAAGGATGTGGTATTCACAGGGCAACACCTTGAACAGCAAACAATTTGGTAATACTGGGCCGGAAAAGTCATGGTGCTCCTGCAGAGGAAGGGAGTGCTCGGGGCAACTCCTAGCCATGAAATATTTTGAAAACGAAGAATGTGGCCATATGCAGTTTGGCTTTTATGTCTGACGATGGCTACTGTTCTTCATGGCCATTCAGATGTCAAGCAATCTTTGAAGGTCCCAGATTCAATCCTGGCATTTCTAACCAAAAAGATTTTGGAGTATTGGGGACTGATAAAAACAAAACAAAAAAACACCTCTTACCCGAGTTCTTGGAGAGCTGCTGTCAGTAAGCGTAGATTCTACTGGGCCAGACAGACCAATTGGCCTGGTGTAAGGTAGCTTCATATGTTCATACTCCTTTTTATGCAAAAGGGGGTCAGTGCAAGAGTGATATTAAAAATGCAGTTCTTTAGGTTTCGTTCAGGTTTTATCCCACCCCCACTGGGCTTTTCACATGGAGGACCCGTCACCAAGGTCCAATGACTGATGTTCCTGATAAGCTTAGTACAGACCGAAGATTAGATACAGTCTGTTGGGATTATGCATGCAGAGCAAGTGCCTCGGTTCATTTCTGTCCCGTTCCTCCTTGTAGGTTCTCGACTACCTGTTTGTCCATGGGCAGCTCTGTGAGAAGGGCTTTGATCCGCTCCTCGTAGAAGCTGCTCTTGAAATGCATCAGTGTTCAGAAGAGAAGGTGAGTGTTCAGGTGCTCAAAGCATAGCTCCAGTAGTGGTGCTGTGGGATCACTGTTATGCTTCAGCTTAGTGCTGCCTGCTTGGTTCACCTGGTGCTGCTGCCACTGTAGTGATCTTCATAGAATCATAGTAGTATTGGAAGGGGCCTACAAGGCCATCAAGTCCATCCCCCTGCTCAGTGCAGGAATCCAAGTCAAAGCATCCCTGACAGGTGGCTGTCCAGCCTCATCTTGAATGCCTACAGTGTGGGAGAGCCCACCACCTCACTAGGGAATAAGTTCCATTGTCGTATTGCTCTAACAGTCAGGAGGTTTTTCCTGATGTTCGGCCTGAATCTGGCTTCCTGTAACTTGAGCCCATTATTCTGTGTCCGGCACTCTGGGATGATCGAGAAGAGATCCTGGCCTTCCTCTCTGGAGCAACCTTTCAAGGACTTGAAGAGTGCTATCCTATCTCCGCCCAGTCTTCTCAAGGCTAAACATGCCCAGTTCTTTCAGTCTCTCCTCATAGGGCTTTGTTTCCAGTCCCCTGATCATTTTTGTTGCCCTCCTCTGAACCCTCTCCAGCACTTCTTAAAGTGCGGTGCCCAGAACTGGACACAGTACTCCAGATGAGGCCTAACCAGTGCTGAATAGAGGGGAACTAGAATTTCCCGGGATTTGGAAGCTATGCTTCTGTTAATGCAGCCCAAAAGAGCATTGGCTTTTTTTGCAGCCACATCACTCTGTTGGCTCATATTCAGCTTGTTATCTACCACAGTTCCAAGATCCTTCTCGCTTGTAGTGTTGTTGAGCCACATATCGCCCATCTTGTAACTGTGCATTTGGTTTCTTTTTCCTACGTGCAGAACTTGGCATTTATCCCCATTAAATGTCATTCTGTTGTTTTCTGCCTAGCGCTCCAGTATATCCAGATCACTTTGAATTTTGTTTCTGTCCTCCAAGACATTAGCTATCCCGCCCAATTTTGTGTCATCTGCAAATTTGATCAGCATTCCCTGCACCTCCTCCTCCAAGTCATTAATAATAATGTTGAAGAGCACTGGGCCCAGGACTGAGCCCTGCGGTACCCCACTCATTACCTCTCCCATTTGAGACAATTCCATTGATAAGCACTCTTTGAGTCCAATTCTGTAGCCAACTGTGCATCCACCGGATCGTTGATTCGTCTAGCCCACTTTGAGTTAGTTTGCTCATCAGGATATCATGGGGCACTTTGTTGAAAGCTTTGCTGAAGTTGAGGTATATTATGTCTACAGCATTCCCACAGTCCACAAGGGAGGTTACTGATCTTTGAATCCTCTGACTTGTATTTTGAATACCAGAAGCAATCTTGTTACCCTTTCATTGCAATCCACCTTCAGCTCCCTCCCCTCTGTTGGCCAAAGGCAGATCTGGTCACAGTGACACATGCTGTCGCGTTCCTTCATCCTGCTGCATCGCTTCCAAATCCCGGGAAGTACTAGTTCCCCACTACTCAGCACTGGTTAGGCCTCATCTGGAGTACTGTGTCCAGTTCTGGGCATCACACTTTAAGAAGGATGCAGACAAACTGGAGAGGGTTCAGAGGAGGGCAACAAAGATGATCAGGGGACTGGAAACAAAGCCCTATGAAGAGAGACTGAAAGAACTGGGCATGTTTAGCCTTGAGAAGAGAAGACTGAGGGGAGATAGGATAGCGCTCTTCAAGTACTTGAAAGGTTGTCACAGAGAAGGAGGCCAGGATCTCTTCTTGATCATCCCAGAGTGCAAGACACGGAATAATGGGCTCAAGTGACAGGAAGCCAGATTCCGGCTGAACATCAGGAAAAACGTCCTGACTGTTAGAGCAATACGACAATGGAACCAATTCCTCAGGGAGGTGGTGGTTTCTCCCACGCTGGAGGCATTCAAGACGAGGCTGGACAGCCATCTGTCAGGGATGCTCTGACTTGGATTCCTGCATTGAGCAGGGGGTTGGACTCGATGGCCTTGTAGGCCCCTTCCAACCCTACTATTCTATGGTTCTATGACTTTGTGTGGTTCCTTTGAAAAGAATCCAGAAACTTCAGCTAGCACAGAGTGTAGCAGCAAAGCTGCTGAGATGGGGCTGGCCCTTCAGATCATGTGACACTTTTGTTGCTTCAACTGTATTGGCTATCAATATGTTTCTGGGCTCAATTCAAAGGGCTGGTGCTAACCTTTAAAGTCCTAAACAGATTGGGAATAGAATATCTAAAAAGATTGGCTCCCCTCATATGAACCCGCCTGATCCTTTAAGGTCATCTGGAGAGGCCCTCCTGTGTGTTCCACCTTCATCTGACATACGCTTGGTAGGAACACAAGGGTCTGCCTTCTTTGTGGCAGGGCCCAGGTTGTCCAACTCCCTGACCCAGGAGATTTGTCTAGCTCCTGCTATGTCATGTCTTCTCTGCCTTTTGAAGATGTAATCGTTTAGGCAGGCATCGAATCTCAGCTAGCTGCTTAGCCTCTTTTCTGCTACCTATTTTACTGTTGAGTTCTTCATTGATTTGATTCATTGTACTGAATGTCTTTTAATTCCTTTTGTTAGCTGCCTTGGGCACCTTGTGGCACAAAAGTGGGATACGAATTCTGATATAAACATATCTTGGAAGCTATCGTGTGAGGCTCTGTGCGCTTGATGGCTGTTCCTTAGTGGAAGGCTTGTTTTGTCCATCCAGAGGCTCAGTGGGATCAAAGTTATCTGTCTTCCAGATGCTCTTAATGGTGTCCCCTGCCTTTTTCCTTTTTTTTTTCAGACAACAGAACTTCTCCAGCTAATGAGTAAGTTTAAAGAAATGGGATTTGAATTGACAGACATTAAAGAGGTATTATTATTACACAACAATGACCAGGACAATGCACTGGAAGATCTAATGACCCGGGCAGGAGCCAGTTGAAGAGTGCGTAGAGGAGCACGCACCTTGCCCAGCCAACCACACCCTTGCCATCATCATGTGGCTCTCTCTGCAGGAGTGGGAAGGAGAACACCCCGAGGATTCTGCCTTTCCAGGATGCTGACAAAGCTGGGAGAGCTGCTCTGTTGGCACACATCACTCCAGTACGCCGTTCCACCGGAGAGAGCCCAGTCTGCTTTTTTCAATTAAAGTTTAAGTGTCCTTTCCTAAGTTCCATTTTTTGTGTGTTGGCTCGGCCATGGACTCTTGACTGGAGCTGTACATAGTCAGGCCAGGCTAGTTGTATTCAACCCCCTCCCCCAACTCTTGCACTGGACTCGGTCAAAGAAGTATCAGCCTGGCTCTGAAATGAACAGTGCTTTGGTTCCTTGAAGCTGCTTTCATTTGTGCATCTGCTTGTACTGAAGCGTTGACTCTTGGTCAAGATTAACAGAAGTCTACCTTTTAGTGCAATGGAATTTCAGTTTTATTCAGTGGAGGTGGGGGGGGAGTCTTTGGTTGAAGGTTAGTGTGTAACTTAGTGCAACACTGGTTCAGCAACTGCCGCTGTGCATACTGAAAAGCTGTACTACTTTTTCTGGTGTTTTGGCCCTGGCTGTCCACTCTTGCCAGTGTTTAAGTAGATAAAACTAGGTTTTCAGAACAGGTACAGGAAAGCTGTGAACCCTACTTGGGCCCCTCGCCCACTGGCTGGTTTCTAAATCTTGGGGAAGAGACTGCACTCTGCCATCCCCACACTGGTAGGTTTTCTATTTCAGCAGAGGCTCTTCTGAGAAATCAGCTGATCGTCAGTTTAAAGTACAGTGTGAAATTGGAAGTCTTCTATTTCATGCACTTTCTTTTTAATATTCACTTCATTGGTTCCATTTTTTCACACTGCCATAGTTACATTAATCTAGTAATAGGATTCAGGCTTTTGGTTTGGTTTTGATAGTTAAAAAAGTGTATTATGTTGTACATGGTTAAAGATCTAAATACATAAAATATAAGCAGTCTTGATGATCTTTGAAGTAATTTGCTAAGTATTTTGGTTCTGCAGAAAGAGATCCTAATAAAACCTTAAAATGTGGCTTGTGGTGTCCTGGTCTAGGGGTTTAATAGGGAAAAGAAATTCCTCAATTTGAAATTGTAACTGCTAATTAAATTCCTCATTATAACCAAATAATCTTTTGTAACTTCCCTGAGAATCCAGGCTTGGGGGAAAATTGTAACTCTCTCCTTAGCGTGTTGAAGGCAGTCCTGCAGTGGTGTCTTACACTGTCTTCACGCATTCCTCAGCAAACACAGCAGAAATATTTTTTAGTTACTCTGGATCGTGAGGCCTCCTACGACTAGGCCACAAAAGTATTTCAGCAACTTATTTGCTTAGATCTTCAAGAGTTGAAGAGTCAGCAACTTCTACAAGATCACCATCTCCTGTATCCTTCACCCTAAGATAAGGGATCATGGACACAGCAGCAGGGTTGATCTCTGGAGTTCATAATTTAATACAGAAGCATGCTGAGCTATGAATGACCCAAGATAAACAGCACAGTGTCTGGCTGAAGCAACACAGCATCTTGTGACTGGAACACTGGCTTTGTGGTTTGAACATTGGCGTGGGGTTAAAATTTATTAAGTCACTTCAAGTAAAGAACTAAACTTCATATATCAATTACCATCCCTATCTACAGTATTTGTCACCTGCTAACAAGCCCTGAAGTTCAATCAAGAGCAGTCCTGGGAGTGTGATCACATTTTTTTCATGCCTGAGGTCTAGTACAACTTAACCACTAAAAAAAAAAGCCCTCACCACTTCTTAGTCACTTCCTGTGCTTGGCTTACCACTTCTTTCCTAATGAGAGCAACTTGGCTCTAATGGTAGGATCCCTTCCTCCAACAGCTTCCATATTTTATTACCGAAAGGAACAGGTTCTGCTGGCAGAACCAGTCAGTTTATGCTCAGCTGTGTCACGTCATGCAGAGAAATCAAGTGATCTTCCTGCATCTGTGTACCAGGCCTGTGTCATGGGCTGAGTCTGCACCTACAGAAGGTGTACTATACGAACAGAATAGAGGGAAACGTTTACCACCCACTGTGTGTGCGTTGGCATAAAAGGCTGCCCACATTCCAACCTCCGAGGGGCCAATGCTGCTGGACAATCGCTTCCATGAGTTGTGATCGGGGTTACGTGAAGCTGTCGGCCTCATATGTGACTCTAGCTGGAGGCTGCTTCTGGCCCTGTTGCGCATCAGCATCCTGGTTTCTGAGCTGCTACTTACTGCTGATCCCTTCTCTTCCCAACTGAATCAAACCTGGATTACATTAGATCTGAATACTTAATTTTACACAAGTTAGACTTCTGTGTATTTTTAATTGAAGTAATTTCAGCAAAACATTCGGTATAAAAGTGGCATGCATATTAAAACTCTAACTGAATTCACTTTAATTTACAAGTTTGCATAACTACTTGACCCAAATGCACCTTCTCAAATAAGGCACTTTCAGAAGCATTTTCATGTATTACTGCAATGTTGCTCACCCAGCTTCTCAACCACTTTGCTAATTAAGATGTATCATACACTGAAGAACAGGAGTGGTGTCCATGCAAAGTTTGTACATATTCGCTGTACTCAGAAGAGCCCTTAAAAGTTGGGGATAATTGCTGTGTACATATGGTCCTTTCTTTCAAGGAGAGGCCAATGGCAGCCAAAGAGCTATTGCTTCTTTTAATATGCTGCAGCTGCTTTGTGCTTGTGTGAGTGAAAGGGTGTGTGTGTTACAGTAAGGATGATAGCGCTGTGACTCCTGCATTGCTGTGCAGTCGCAAAGGTGAAGCAAGAACAGAATGTGTGTGTGGGGGGGGGGGTCCTTCTTGCTCACCGAGACTAGACTGGCCTCTTGCCACGTGGGGGCTGATGCTACTCCATGACTGGGCTCGTGTGATCACAGAGGGAGAATAAGCCATGGTGGCTTATTCTCCCTTCCAGTGCATGCTGGTTGTGAGCCACCTAATTAGCATAATTGCCCTCACTGGGCACACGTCATCATGACATCCGGACCTGGTGAGGGTGGGTGACAGGTGGGTTACAAACCGCCCTGAAGCCCTAGAACAAGCCATAGGTGTCAAGGTGGTTTGTAAACCACCCCATCTACCCACCCTTGCCAGGCTCTGCCTGGCCAGGGTAATTATGCTAATTAGGAAGCTCACAACCTGCATGCGCATGGAGGGAAAATAAGCCACAGTGGCTTATTTTCCTTCTGTGATCATGCGCACCCACGGCACCTGCATAAGGGCATGGATGGAGTCTGGAGTCACTGGACTGTACAGATGTTTGAGTGATGAGCTCTTAAGTGGGTTTTTTTAAAGGAAAGTACACTCAATTACATCTCTAGATGTGTTCAAATTAGCAGAAGCTGATTAAGGTTAGAACTGTTCTTTTAATGAGTACAAAGCCCACCCTTCTTAAATTGCAAAATGACAAGCTAAATCTCAACTCCGGAAGGTGCTCTTCCCTTGAGGCAGGGGACGAGACAACTCAAACTGGCTACAGTGGTGTGTGGCACTTTGCTATCCAAGATGTGCAAGACTGTTTACTCTTCTAATGTGCAACATCTACACTTCTGCATGTCTGACTACCATTTTCTCTTTATACATAGAGCTGGGTTCAAATGATCGCAGGGGAAACAATGCTGTGTGGGTTGTTTCTCTTGCCCCCACGCATGCCTACCATTTGCTTAGTTACCCATGCTGCATCGTGGGTTGCCGTGTTGTCCAAACCCAGCATGCGGTGGCAGAGCACGTGGCTTGTAGGGTTAGAAGCCATCCCACAGGGGAGGGGGAAACGACCCATAATGTGTTGCGGCCTATGTGTCTTCCAAAGTCTCTTACACACAGTGTCTTGGAGTCTGACTGCGTGAATATTGTTGGGAATATTGATGGGAAAGAGCCCCATCCTCTCCAGTCAGCTAACTGCATATCTGCAAAACTACTGCCCAAATCCCTTGCTTCCTTGTTGCAATGTTGCCATAAACCACGTATTCTCTGCTTTGTGCCATAGGCAGGTTCCTCTCGAGTGGCATGTAGGATAGCTCTGGTGACTTGATGAGGCTACTTGTCTCTGTCAAATGTCCTCCTTAGAAATCCCGTCTAGTGAGGCAAGACAGCACCAATTTCACAGGGCGGGTAAGCCCATGTTTACTACAGTCACATAAAGCCTTCAGGTAGTAGGCACCCTAGCTTCCCACTTTACAGCTCATACACCCTAATCTGGCCTTCTCCAACCTGATGCCTGCCAGATCAGGCCCACTGGCTCACCTGAAAGCTTCAGTCACTTCAGAAGCCCAGCGGTGCAGGGGCTTGTGTTACTTTGGTGGCAGCCGGCATCTCTCCTTTTTCAAAGTACGTTACCGCGGAACAAGGCTAGTGCTAGTTTGGGTTGGGTTTTTTGCAGTACCAAGACTGGCCACTGAAGTGAAAAGCTGCTGGGAAGATCACTGCAGAGAGCCACCACTTTTACCACTGTGGGTGAGAGTTTGGGAAAGTGTGAACATGAATGCCACAGTTCATAGGCTGCTTGCATTTCAGCTGAGTTTCTTCATCTAAAATTAACCCCTGAAATCTTTTCCTAAAAAATACCAAGTACAAGGCCCAAACTTCTGAAGTTGTTGCTGGCTTGAGAGGCTGACCCCTGAGGGCTGCACACTTCAGGGCTGTGCTGCTTCATTGCTATTTCATGGCTAAGTTGTGGAAGTTGTCGGCAGCGCCGTCCCACTCGAAGGAGTTGCTAAGAAGGGCTGCAGTTGGGTTTGCATTCTTTGGATGCATTTGGATTTCAACATCAGTATTGCGTCTAGTTTCATCACAAAGTCCTCAAAGTCCTAATAGTGGAAAATCAAAGATGGGTGGTGGTGAAGACCAAGAGATGTGAGGGATATTTGACATGCAAGAAAAAAAAGTATTTTGTTCTGTTGCAATTAAAGGTGCCAGGCAATTCACAAACTCTGGCCCTTGGTTCATTTGTCAATTTTACAAATCAGGAATGTAACTGGAGAAACTTTTCCCAATTAAATATCCGATTTCTGGCAGAATACCTGCGTTGAAATCATGTTTCACTCTTGAGTGCTTTGGGGATTATCTGTTTAGAGGAACACTTTGTCCCTCTCTCAGGGAGCAATCCTATCTAGATAGGCGGCCGCCTCTGAATTCGGAGGTGACCACCAAAGCAAAACAGGAGAAGCACAGAGGGGATTGTTCCCTCCGTGTTCCTCCTGCCCTGCTTTTTCTGCTAGACAGCCGATTGCTGCTATCTAGCCACAGGAGCATGGAGCGGGGAAGGAGGCTACTGTACAGCACATTGGATGTGTCATACAGTCTAGCCGCTGTCTAGCGGCCATAGGATTGCTCCCTTAGTCACTTGAGCCCAATGATATCAATGGGCTTAATCACACACCCCTGCACTGAAGTGTGATTGTTATGTCAAACCAAACATCAAGGTGGACTTTTCAAGGAAGATCTGTGATCAAGAAATGAATTTGGTGGTTTGTGTTTCCAATTCTTCTTAAAGGAGTCCACATGGATTTTTAGTTCCAACATTACTATTACTTTGTGTGCCATTCTGAGTAAACAATCCCAAAACTCATCATAAGAGGAAATAACTTATAGCCAGCTCTGGCATAATTATAGCTTACTCAGAACTGAGGCCAGTAGAGACACAAAAACTTAAAATAAGCCAATGCAACTCCACCCAAGCAATCCAAGTTTTGCATTCAGGAGAAACTGTGCCAATGGCTACTCATTTAGTTTAGTTTACAATTTCTTTTGGTTGTTGCTGAATGTGCAATAGGCTGTTGGTGATAGAGGGTGAGGAGAGAAGTTGTGTAGAAAGGGCCCAGAAGCTCCTTTTTTTCCCTCTGTTGCCCTCAAAGTCCTGTCCAAAAGCCACTCTATGGTGCTGAACTGGCTAGGCAAATATTTGCAGGATTTCCTCAATCCTCCTCAAGAAGCTGAGATTCGCATGATTTTGACTTCTGTGGCCAATAACAAATTCTGTAGCTTTTCTATGCATGCATCAGTGTCATTTGCAAGTAACTCACAGGTGAATTAAGCTATCAAGCATTTTTATAAAATTAAGAACCTTAGTAACTGAAAGTACGAAGAGAAACACTGTCCTGGAACAAGTCATGCCAAACAACTGCCCAGAAAATGATGAAGAAGGATGAGAAGGGTGGGTCAAATGGTTGGATAATCAGGGCTGGTTTACATCTCAAGACTTTTTAAATTTAGGATTATCTAAAATGTTCTTAGATTTCCAGTTACATGGGCAAACACCATTCTGCAACTTGGAGGGATGAGTGTACGAATTTTAATTGACTTATATTAGACAGCAGCACAATTATAGGAATGTAATAAAAACACTACTGGTATTTAAGCAGAAAAGTGGTGGATTGTGGCACAAGTATTTGTAGGCAATGGCTGACCCCCTTCAAATGTGTGAAGTGGATGCAAAGGCTCCTTGCCCCAAACATTTATGTTGCCTACTAAAGGCTCATGCAAAGAGAAACCAGCTCTTCCCCAGTGTCTCAAAGCTCCTCACCTTTTTGCTGCTCCAGCACTAACACATCCATTCTTTAGGGGCCGGGCTTAATGATGGTTCATACGAAGGATCTTGCCTAAAGGTGCAGAACCTCCGCCCTCCTGCAAGGTAACCCTGGAGAGTTCTGCACGGTGTGCTGAAAGTCAGATGTTTTAGAGCAGGACCTCTTTCAGCCTGAGGGCCACATTCCGTCTCAGAGACATTCCAGAGGTGGGTGTGGCCAAAGGCAAAATGTGCGGGACCCAAATACCAACAGCATCAGCATATCTTAGCTGAAAGCTCTTACCACCGGCAATGGACCTCAGGAGAGGCGTTTCAGTCTTTCAGAATGGGGGAAAACTGCACAAAAGCCAGGAAGCCACCCGACGATTGGTGGGTGGGAAAGGGGGCGTGGCAATCTGGGGAACCCAGGAGGGCTGGATTTGGCACCCCTGCTTTGGAAACTGCCTCTCCCCACTATGCACCTTTGAAGACTCTAAGGATTCTACCCAAGAGCTTTTCTTTGGGGCTGGTAATTCCCTACTGCTGCCAGGGAGCTCTTTGTCTTTCTCTCTGGACTTTCCCATGTGCATTCACTTCGCCGACAATCGGGAGAAGGAGCCGGACTGCCCTTTCAGGCTGGTTTCTGCTTCCATGTGGAGGGGGTTCAACCTCATGGATGTCAACATTGTGTATGTCATTCTTTTCTTGAAGCAACTCCCTCCATGTCCCAGAATCCCCTGCACATGGTGCACAGCTTCGCAGTCTAAATAATAATGTATGATCCATGGAGAAAAACCCAACTTCAGGGGCTTTTGAAAAATGCACAGAAACACTCACCAGGGTTGACATCCTGCGGATCAAACTCTCTTCCTGAAAACACAGGCCTGCCATTTCGTCCAGCTGTTCCCGATGGATTTGGAGCACAAATTGCCTAATGAGTACAATTAAAAATATAAATAACCCTGCTAACAAGTCCTCAGCATTACTTGCTGCAGGCCCCTTTGGCAACTATTAGATTTGGCCTGCAGAGGCGAGCCACCTGTCCAGCTTTCCAGGAGCCTTCTATGGCCACCCTGGCAAATTTTTTCTGGGCAAAGGGAGAACTGAGGAAAAGTGACAGTACGTACGTAGCACTTAGTGTCTGAGCATTCGAGGCATTTCATTCACATTCTCAGTCATTCTTACAGCAACCCTGTGTTACGAGGATATCGGTACAGACCCACACTACAGATGGGAGGTGGAGGCTCAGAAGCAAGGGCTTGCATTACGCTTTCCAGCAGAGGCAAAATGTAAGCTAGGAGCGTCTTACTCCACAGCTCAGCAATTGCCCTGCTCTTTCTAAAGTGTCCTGGCTACGAAAGTGTGAGTGGAAAGTGCTCTCCACAAGGGACAGGATGCAGCCTCTTGACCGACCCAGTGGCCTAGATATTTCCCATCAGCTGCCAACCACTGGAAATGAGCAACGGTGTGTTTGCAAATTTGGGGGAGGGGGGAGAAGAAGAATCCAGAAAACTCACCTTTCCAATGCATCCTTATATGGGACTGAGCAATCAGATAAATCCAGCTGACCACAAGCATTCCATGAGTTCTTGGGAATCCTGATGCTCATCCCCTTGGAGTCCACCCCTGGATCCTGTTCTGCAACGTCAGGAGTGTGTGTAAACATGTCCTGAGTAAGTTTGTTTTTAAGGAGCCCCATTTCTTCACTGTTGAATGTCAAACTGAATGCTTCCTGTGAATGGCCAAGCTCCAGTTTCCTGAATGCCAAGCTGGGCTGCAATGGGATGCTCTCCACAGAGGACTCCTTGTTTCCTGCCTTATCAGAGATGGACAATGTACTTGAAATGAAAGACTTTTCCACCATATCAATATGTTTGAGTAGTGTCATGGGCTTGGAGCCATCTTCTTCACTCAAGCTGAATTGCCCCGAACAGCCCGATGAGGCAATCACAGTTGCTTCAGTGTCAGCATCATAATGTGGGCTCATCACATATTCACTGAACTGGAGGTTACTAAGAAGCAAACTGCCCTCCTCTTCTGTGCATGGAGAAAGGAGATCTACTGGGCCTGCATCTCCAGTAGAGTATCCACAAACACAACCATGAAGTTCACGCAAGGCTGACGCAACTCCCAAAGGAGAAGAGACCTTTGGACTGTGACAAGACTGTGAAAGCCACTTGGGCTTGGTTTCTGGGGAAAGCGCCTGGCCAGCATTTCTTTTCCAATGATCCCTTTCATGAACATTGGATGTAGGGGATGCTTTATTTCCACAAAACTGTCTGGTGTCCTCATAATCCCATTGCTTTCTGGAGCTAATGGACTTCCTTTCTGTTGTCATCATCTCCTCCTCCTCCTGCAGAGCCTTTCCTTCCCACTGGTGGGAATGGTCTTCCTCTGGAGTGTTTCTTGTCTCTGCATCAAGGAGGGACACAGTCAAAGGGGTCATCACTCCAGCAGCAAAGTCCATTGAACAATCCTGAGGTCCACAAAGGTCTGTTCCTTTTTGGAGACACTTTCCCCCTGCAATTCCTGAAAGTGGAGCATATCCGCCTTTGATAGAGCCTTCTGTCAAGCCCTGGGCTGTGGAAACTGTGGATCCCAACATGTGGACAAAAGGTGGACTTTGTGTTGTCTTTTCTAGCACAGAACAGTGCTCATCACTTGGAGGTACATCTGTACTTTTGGACTGCTTTTGCCCAACAAGCGATTCTTTGGTGCTTATCCTGTTACAACCAATGTTGTCATCTTGGGAGCAATAAGGCTTCTCTGGCATGTCATTTTGTGGAGAGGAATTGAGTGCTGAGGTTTCCTCTGTGGTCCAGTCAGATTGACTCTTTGTGTTTTCTTCACAGCTAGCAGCCTCCTTTACCCTTGGCAAGGCTACCCCTTTATTCTCAAGCTTGGAAAAGAGCTCTTGTCCACTCTGGACTTCCCGACCATCGGTCCCACACTCTCTCTGATGGAGGAAAAACGAACCCTCGTTGCATTCCCTTTGAGCTTCTGCCTGGGTCTTCCGCTGGCTGGGTCCAGGAGAGAAGGAGTCCTCGCTGAAGTCACTATCATCCAGTTCCTCCAGCTGCATTGTCTCATCACGGTACAGAGGGGACCCGAGAGTCTGGCAAGGGGGCTCGTGCTTCACCTGGATCTCCTGAGGCTTGTACTGGGCTAAAAACCTCTCCAGAGGTTGGTAGTTCAGCTTCTGCTGCAGAATGGGAGGCTGTTGGAATTGCTGATGGTAAAGGCGAAGGTGTTGCTCCCTGTCTTTTTGGTGTGGCGGGAGACTTGTCCAGGCTGCAGCACACTGCTCAGCAAACAGTCTCCCACCTTCATGACACACACCGCCCGTCATGTGGGCTGACGGGCGGTGTGTGTCACCAAGGGGAAAATCAGCTCTAGAAATGAGCTGTTTCCTCACAGGCTGCACTTTCAGGCACTTGACCCGCTGCCAATCTCCTTGGCCACCTTCTTTCTTGGCCACAAAGTCCTTCCCAATGTGCGTCTTCTCAGAATGCAGTGTTGGGTCCTCTGGCCTTGTCTTGGCTGGTGGTCCTGCCCTCAGAACTCCTTTAAGTGGGCTGGTGCGGCCAAGCCACTGAGCACCTAAATGCCCTTTGCGGGCCTGTCCTTTTGGGGTAGAAGCGAAAGGGGGGTGCACTGGTTGAAACAGCGACGAAGATGCCTTCATCCTTGACAAAGCCATGGGAATTGGGGGACGCTGCAACCCCAGCTTTACTTTCTTAGGAGAACTCTTTTCCCCAGCTTGCGCACAAGGAGAACTCTGGATGCGTTTGGGAGACATGCTTCCTGTTGTCCGCCGTCTGTTCACAACAGGTGTACAACATTTCATCCCTCTCTTCAACTCTTTCACTCTAGGAATGAAAAGCCATGCATTATTTGTTTTAAAGATCTCTAGGCCACCTTTTAGGACAAAACCCTCTCTAGGCAGCTTACATAAAAAGGATAAAACATAATTCTAATAAATCTTATTAGCTTTTAACAAGCTTAAAATAGCACATAAATCATTTCAAAAGCCAGCATTCATATTAATTTAAACAAGTAACAAATTGGTAGCTAAAAATAGCAAACAATCCAATATCAACAATCCAATAGAAACAGCAAACAATCCATTACTAGGCAAACAAATGCTTTTAGATAGTGTCCATCTTTTATCAGTAGTTAACCCCTAGCATCAGATGTGTTATCTTGTTGCAGTCCTTACAGCAACTGTGTACGACTGGTCAGTAGCTTATCTCCATTCTGTGGCTACCTGGTGAGTCCACAGTAGAGAGGAGATTCTGAACCAGGAACTTCCCCATTTGTAGCTCAGCCTTTCAGCCACTGCACTTCTCCTATTAAGCGGGTTGCTTATCCTGGTGCAAATCCATCTGAACCAGTGGTGCTACACTAGCAGGAGTAACTCCCTTAAATCTTATCTACAGAAGTGTGTGTGTGTGTGTGTGTGTGTGTAAAATCTCTGCAACTTGCCCAGAGAACTTTGGCTATTGGGCGGTACAGAAATGTAGTGAATGAATGAAATGAATACATGTGGAGTCCAGATGACCTACTTCGACTCCTGCCAGATTTCTTCATCAGTTTTGTGAAACACAATCCCTTCTGTGAAATTTCTTTCATAGGAAGCTGTTCACGGAAGCATAAACCACAGAACGGAGTGCACAGCATGTGGGGTGGTGGGAGGGGACACTTAATCAGGGTCCAGGGAGTGGCTGCTTAGTTTGTACATCTTGAGGAAAGAAACTGAGACTACATTAGAGACTATGCTGGAGGATCCTGATGCAAACTTCCTTCCTTCCATCTATGTATCCATTTGGGATGTCCAGATCTTATAAGATTGGCTGGAGATTATCATAAATGGAGTTAGAAAAGAGAAAGCAAGATTATCAAATGCTGCTGGTATTAGCAGGCTCTCATCTAGGAGAGAGAGCGCGCGCACTAGTACAGGGACTTCTAGGACTTGTCATGTGAGAGCTCTGCCAAGAACTACAAAACCCAGAGTTCCTTAGTTCCTGCTGGCATTTCCTATGCACAACTAGACGTAGCCAACAATAGATTATATCCAATGTCACGCTAATGGAAAAGAGTCGGTGCTGTTCTGCTAACACAGGAGGGGATGGTGTGGCCTTCCAGATGATGCCAGGCTGCAGCTCTCAACATCCCTCCTCACTGGTTATGCTGGCTAGGGCTGATGGGAGTTGCAGCCCAGCAACATCTGGAGGACCACACGTTCCCCACCACTGCACCAGTGGTTGCACAACCGCTAGCAGAACTAGCAAGCAACGTCTATCCCAGCAAAGTCATACTGAGTTGTGCAATGTCTTCTGGAACAGGTTGTGCAACAGCTTGCACAAGTGGAATACAAGGACTGGGTTTGACACTTGCACAAGTATGAAAATGGGGTTTCTGCAAGTGGCAGAAGCTTTGCACTAGTGGAATGACACCACTGGATACAGTCCAATGTGTATAGCATCTGGCTAGCAGCAGGAGAAAGCAAAGCACTGTGGTAGTCAGGGGCATGTGATGCCAGGGACAATAGGAGCTAGCTCTGCAGTTCAGATTTACAGGCCTCAGAACAGAAATGAGTTAGGCCTCCAGGCTCCAGAGTGCATAGAAGAACCGGCACTAGATTCCAGTGACAGGGAGGGCCCTTGTCACTTGAGTGTAATGAATATACACACATGCCATAGTGTCAAGTCTGGCTATAAATACAAATGAAGCAGCCAGAAGTGTAAGGCGATTAAACAAAGGGACTGGAAGCTAAAGGACACCAAGCGAGCCTCCAATTCCTTGAAACAGGCAAGATCTTTTGTGTGTGGTACAGGGTCGGGGGGGCTGTGTTCCAGGTTTGTAGTGGGCATAGAGAACTGATGCTTCTGTATTGAGGAAGGGACCAGCTACCTCCCCCAAATGAAAGGCAGAACCACTTCTATCAAAACAACAAGAAGTTGTATCCCTTAGAGAGCAAACTTAATTTGAAGAGCTCTCCATCAAACCAAGTAAGAGAGGACTTGCAGGGAAAATCTATTTATGAGTAATGCTGCAATTAGTTCATTGTTTTCTCAGGAAGAAAGGGGAAAGGAATTTAGCAATAGAAGTATCCATGGATTTGTGGGTGTGAATACGGGCACATGTTCCAAAGGCAATGAATGTCCTAAAGATGTATTATCAGTATCCACCGCCTATAAATTGAAATTGATCTATCCAGTATCACAAAATCATTGTTGGTATTGTGGAGAAGCGCATACATTTGCATATTTATTAGAAACATTAAGACATTTTAGAAACTGCTATTGATATACATTAAGCAAATTACCAGCTACAAAGTCCAAGGGACCTTCTTGCTCATTGTGTGAAAAAGGTCTGTGGGGTACAGCAGTCCCCAAGTCTAATCTAAACGCACTCTTCCACTGCTGTTCTCTGACCCACCCACCCCCACCCTGTCACACAGAATGCCATCCAAGCAGCATGGCTAAAAAAAACAAACCCTGGAGGATTTCTATCACTATGGGATTTATAACAACAATCCACTGTCATGCTCAAGCAAGGAGCAAGGCTGAGTTAAGCAGAGTGATCTATCTAGAAACAGGCACTCCACTGGTTATTTGAATCCACTGGCTAAAGACAGAGTCTAACAAATAAAACAATTCTGAAGCCTCGGATAAATGTTTGCACTGCATTTATGTTCATGTTTATGGACAGCAGCCCAGCTCTACAGAAACCTTTATTATGGTGCACTTCATGGAAATTCAAGCGAGGCTAGCAATGTTGATGTTCCTGACAGATTGTGCCATTTATCCTGTTTCCTCTGTAAGAAGCCTGTAGAGGAAGTAGGTCAGGGAAGAGATCGCTATCCAAGCCACGCTGGCAGAAGAGGGCTTTAAGCCATGCTTCCTAGGAGCAGCAGCACATTAATTGAAACCAGAGGGACAGAAAGACTCAGTCCTTTGCCCTCCCTTGGCATCAAGTAAAAGCTTGAGATTCGAGCCAGTGACACACTGTCTTGTAAGTGAAGCTTCTTAGGCAACAGATGCCTAGCTGAGGAAGTCACCTCTGCGTTATAACCCCCCAACATTTAACCTTTCCTGGCTCACTCTCTTCCCGTTTCAAACCAGGTCTGCTGCTTACCTGTCAGCATATCGCAAGGTATTTAAGGTGTGCTCCGTTGCAATGTGGCTGGGTGAGACATTGGCTATCATGCACGTCTTGGAATTGCCAACAAAAGAATCTTTTAGGACCTTGAATGAGGAGGGAAGGAAAGCACACTTTAAGCTCTTTGGCATAAGAGACATTTTTAAAATAATTGTTGCCTTGGGAAGAGGCTGGATATAAAATGAACTAAATAAAATAATGAAAGGAATCACTTTCAAAAAGTTCAACTATATACGGTCACCAGCAACAATATTTGGCTTCTATTGACTTTTTAAAAACCTAGTACAGCATCTAAATTATCTCCAGAGTTGTTAACTAGGTACACAAGGCGGCCTAGTTTCTCTCTGTTTTCCACCAATAAAGGAGTCAGTGGACTTTATCCAGGATGGAGGCAGTTTTGAGTAACGGCTCGATTTAATACTTTCAAAAACTGGGAGATCAAACTTTTTGGCCTCTCTTGCTCTCAACAGTCCTTGGAGCAACTCCAGGTGATACCTGGAACCATCACATCACCTGCTAGAGCCTTATTTGAATGTCCTCCTCTCCCATTTCATCTCAAGACAGTGGTCATGCAGACACCATGACTTCAACATCACCCCCTACTTTTCCCCCACTGCCCAACCTGCTTTTTGTAATATATTGCCTGATAAAGAGATTTGGGTATCTCAAAAGTGTGCACATTTTGGTGACCTTTTGATTGGCCCAATAAAGGTATTACACTAATATGGATTTTTGATTTTTTTATGGCCACCACTGTTACCTCTGATTTCTGCTATGATCCTATTTTTGAGGAGCTTAGTGCACTGTTATTTCTGAGATGTGCCCCTTGACTCGAGAATCTCCATTTTGTTCCAGAACGTTGGCTAAGCAAGGGCTGAGGATCAACCAGGCAAATAAGTTGACATTTATACTTGCTGTCCTCTAACTTAGCCAAATCGCTAGGAGCAACCCTTGCTGGTACACAAAGCATGGGAACTCCAGAACTTGCAGGTGTGTTTCTGATTGCCAACTCACTATTCTAGCCAGGCTACACAAGGTATATTCTGAATTGGCCAATTCAGAGCCCTGGCAGGAAAGGCACTCCATTCATAAAATGTGTTGTTGTTGTTGTTCAGTTGTTAAGTCGTATCCGACACTTCGTGAACCCATGGACCATAGCACGCCAGGCCTTCCTGTTCTGAGCTCTCTCCCAGACTGTGCTCAAGTTCATATTCATCGCATCGGTGATGCTATCTAGCCATCTCATCCTCTGCTGTCCCCTTCTCCTTTTGCCTTCAATCTTTCCCAGCATCAGGGTCTTTTCCAGGGAGTTTTCTCTTCGCATTAGGTGGCCAAAATATTGGAGCTTCAGCTTCACTATCTGTCCTTCCAATGAGCACTCAGGGTTGTTTTCTTTTAGGATTGACTGATTTGACCTCCTTGCAGTCCAGGGGACTCGTAAGGGTCTTCTCCAGCACCACAGTTCAAAAGCATCAGTTCTTCGGCACTCAGCCTTCCTTATAGTCCAGCTCTCACAACCATACATTACTACTGGGAAAACCATAGCTTTGATTAGACGGACCTTTGTCAGCAAGGTGATGTCTCTGCTTCCTACTATGCTGTCTAAGTTTGCCATAGCTTTCCTCCCAAGGAGCAAGCGTCTTTTAATTTCATGGCTACAGTCACCGTCTGTGGTGATCTTGGAGCCCAAGAAAGTAAAATCTGTCCCTGCTTCCATTTCTTCCCCTTCTATATGCCAGGAAGTGATGGGGCCAGATGCCATGAT
Organism: Heloderma suspectum; assembly: GCF_057233095.1. Taxonomy (NCBI): domain Eukaryota; kingdom Metazoa; phylum Chordata; class Lepidosauria; order Squamata; family Helodermatidae; genus Heloderma; species Heloderma suspectum. Next base: position 4,944,510 of record NC_139459.1, on the reverse strand, counting down.
CTTCGTTTTTTTAATGTTGAGTTTCAAACCAGCTTTTGCACTCTCCACTTCCACCCTCAACAAGAGGCTCTTTAGAGCCTCTTCGCTTTCTGCCATTAGGGTAGTATCGTCTGCGTATCTGAGGTTGTGGATAATTCTCCCGGCAATCTTAATTCCGACCTGTGATTCATCCAACCCGGCGCTTCTCATGATGTACTGGGCATATAAGTTAAATAAGCAGGGCGACAATATGCAGCCTTGTCGTACTCCTTTCCCAATTTTGAACCAATCGGTTGTTCCATGTCTGGTTCTTACGGTTGCTTCTTGACCCTCGTACAGGTTTCTCAGGAGACAGCTAAGGTGGTCTGGTACTGCCATCTCTTTCAGAATTTGCCACAGTTTGTTGTGATCCACACAATCAAAGGCTTTAGCATAGTCAATGAAGCAGAAATAGAAGTTTTTCTGGAATTCTCTTGCTTTATCCATGATCCAGCGAATGCTGGAGATTTGATCTCTAGTTCCTCTGCCGCTTCGGAACCCAGCTTGTACTTCTGGTAGTTCTCGGTTCACATGCTGCTGAAACCTTGTAGCTTGTAGGATTTTGAGCATCACCTTGCTGGCATGTGAAATGAGCGCAATTGTACGGTCGTTTGAACACTCTTTGGCATTGCCCTTCATTGGAACTGGAATGTAAACTGACCTTTTCCAGTCTTGTGGCCACTGTTGAGTGTTCCAAATTTGTTGGCACATTGAGTGCGGCACTTTAACAGCATCATTTTTTAGGATTTCATAAAATGCTACCATCACCAATAAACACACTCGTTGTCGTCTACAGCCATCAGGGATAGGAACTCCCACCCAACATTTTCACAGGGCTCCTATCGCAACACAGAATACCCTTACCATTTTGAACATGGAATGCCTTGTGCACCAAGGGTAAAGGGCCAACTCAGCTGAGCTGACAATTCAATTTTGCAAGCCATACCAAAGGTTAAGAGCAACCTAGAACTCCTTTTGTTCTTGCATAAAAATTATTCCACAGTAGCCCATGGCTTTAAAAACAATGCCCAACAGGAAACCAGTGGGTTCATCACCTTAACTTCCAAATCAGTTCACCTTGCACCAAGAAGCCAGTCACTTCTAGTTTTAACTCAGTAAGGAGGGTTCATCTGAGAACCCAGGGTTGGTTTGCTCATGTTTGCTGCAGCATGCCAGGCTCATGGGGACTTAATACAGTGTACCAGCATTCAGTCCCTCCATCACAGCCTGTGTCTTCATGAGAATGAAAACAACCCGACTGCTTTCATAGAGGCAGCGGGATTTGTTCCCACCATTATTTCATGAACCCCAACCCCTGCAGCCCTAATATCCGGTCCCCATGTGATGAACTCGTAGATCACCACAAACATTTAGGGAAGACCCTCCTTAGACCCCTTTTCCTCTGAAACAGGTAAATATCTGCAATTTACCTTTCTTTCTTTCTTTCTTTCTTTCTTTCTTTCTTTCTTTCTTTCTTTCTTTCTTTCTCTTCCCAATTTCTATCAAATCTCCATGCTAAGCCCCACATTGCACAACAGTATAATTGGGTTCACACAACACAATAACCCACACTCAAGGGTTGAATGTGGGTTGAGTGTGGGTAGTCATTGAACAGTGGGTTGTTGCTGAAACGTGGGTTATTGTGTTGTCTGAATCCAGTGACTATAACAAACCACGGTTTGTTAACCACAAACAATCCTCAGTTCACAATCCAACAACAACCCATGGGTTCTCTTCATGGCAAGTCTACGCATATTGGTTGCTATAAGTGTGCTCTTGCGCACTTGCAAAAGACAGACAAAAAGAATAAAAAATTATACCCCCATCTGTGCAATTTTGAGGCACTGAAAACAAAAAGGTGGCAAACAAGTGACAGTCTGTCCAAAGTTCCGCTTCGGCATTGGAGCAGTCACTGGCAAGGGAAGCTGGAGGTGGCACTGGTGAGATCGCGAAGAGCAACATGGGTTTTTTTGCCACTCTTGCCAAGTGGCTCTGTAGCTGATGCCGGCAACCCACAATAAAATTGCTCGCTCGGGTTCAGATGACATGACAACCAAGCATTGTTATGAACAACCCATGTGTTCTCAGAGTGGCTTGTTTGAGAAAATTAAACTACCCCGAGGAGAACATAGCAGGTTTGGACGACACGACAATCCACTATGGCCCATGGTGGAGTGTCGTGCAAACCCAGACTCTGTCTGCTTCCTAATTTTATGTGTCTAGTGTGATAGTTGCCAGTCCAAGCTTAACTGGGTTAACCTAGCCAATTTCTCCATTCTGCATCAGAGCCATATATTTGGTCATCTCACATATTCTGTAACAAAGCCGATGTTCTTTGTTTTACACTTTAGCCTGTGTTCGGTAGCTAAAAGCCCCTGGTATAAGTGTAAAGTGTTAGTTCTCTGTGGTTCACCTTGACTCTAGGTACAAGATTTATATTTACATGTGTTGGTCAATTAAACATGTACACTCGAGTACTTGGCGCAATGCGGTAACAGTGCCCTGTACTGTATTATTTATTATGACATTACTATCCCACCGTCTTCCAAGGAGCTCATGGTTCCCCTCCCCCATTTCATCCTCACAACAACACTGTGAAGGAGGTTAGGCTGAAAAAGAGGGACTAGCTCAAGGGGCACTTCATAGTTGAGTGGAGATCTGAACCCGGGTCTCCTTGGCCCTAGTCTGACACTCCACCCAGTATACTTTTGGCTTCAGCAGGATTCCTAGGATGTGAACCATCTGATTTTCTAAGTCCTCCTCCCTCATGAAAAGATGTTTCACTTCCATGGAAAACCTACTGAGTTTTCTGATCATTTTATTTTACAGCAACTTAAACCCATCCGGTTTTTTTGTTCCCCCTCCCAACCTAGGGTAGGGTAAGCAGTTATATTGCTTCTTTAAAGCAGCCCTTGGGACATTTGAAAAATGCCCTGGTATCAGCCAGTGTTTTACCTGAGTCAGTTTGCTTTGCCTGAAGGGAGTGTGAGCATGTTCCTGATCCAACGCTCGGATGCACTCTTTCAGCTAGAGAAAGAAAATGGTGGCATCACACACAGCAGTTGTAACAATGCCAGCACACAGCAGTGTAAGACAGGGCTGTTTTCTCACAAGAACACACTTATCTCTAGAGAAGAGACTGCCAAAGTGTCAGATGGGCCTCAAAAATTAGAGGCCCGGTGTTAGCTCTTCCCTGCCTCTGTCCGAGATTGCTTTGACTGGGCCAGAAATTAGAATACCAGCCCTTGTTAGTTGCCCCAGTGGTCATGTGCCCTGACAACTATGTTTTCTTCCCCAAGGGTTTTGTTGGGAGTTTTTTTTTCAAGTTAAAGGTCCCTGTAATCCAGCTGCTCTTATTTCATTTGAACTGGTTAAAAAAACAAGGGCAAGAGTACAGGTTGCCAGCTCTCCTTCTTTTCGTTAAACCTAGTGAGATTTTTCTTGTCTCAAGAAAGCCCATGATAGCAGAGTGTGAGGATACCTTCTCTCCCGAGGGCTTGAGTAGGCAACCTGATGCTCTCCAGATGTTTTGAACTACAACTCCTACAACCCCCAACCATTGGCCTTGCTGGCTGGAGCTTATGGGAATTGTAGTCCAAAACATCTGGGGGGCACCAGGTTGCCTACCCCTGCTCTGAGTGAACATATGGAGCTGCCTTCTATAAAGGCAGACCACTGGTCCATCTAGCGCAGTTTCCTCTGACCAGCAGTAGCTTTTCAAGGTTGCAGGCAGGGGTCTCCCTCGTCACCTGCTTTTTTCCCTCACCATCATCTGTTTAAGGCTATCAACAGCTACTAGTTAGACTATATATTATCTCCAATACCAGAGGCAACATGACTCTGTATACCAGTTTCTGAGGACCATGAGCAGGAGGGTACTATTGCATTCATGGCCTATTGTGGGCTTCCTGACCTCATTTTTGGCATCCTCTGGGTCAAAGAGAGAGAGAAAGCGGCACCCAGTAACAGCAGAAAGCACGACTGCCTCACTTTACATGGATGAGCACTTTGCCCAGCTGCAGGCCACCACTGAAAAATTGCCAAAGGAGGGGGTCTGTTTGCAGCCTGCTGTGAAGTTTGGGGGGCATTTTGGCTAACCTTTAAATTCTTAGCCTCAGAATTCTGCAACAGCACCCAGACCTCATGTTGTACTTCACTAAACAGAAGCAGCCCCATGCAATATTCCCATCCCAGATACAATTCCACTTCCCAAAAAGTCATTTTGCCTTATACAGGGTAAACGTAGTATCAGTATAAACACTCCTGGCGAAAGAGACCGACCACACAGCACTGGGCTAGTTAGTTACCAAATTTATAACAACAACAACAACAAGTACAGCTGTGCAAATTGATTTACAATTATACACAATCAGCCAGAATTTCAAAGCAACTATATCAGTTATGCTGGTCTATTTAACAACAACTCTAACTGATTGTGTATAACTGTAAACCAACTGGCGCAACTGCACTTGTAATTATTACTACTATAAAACTGGTAACCAACTGGCCCAGTGCTGTGTTGTAGGTCTCTTTCACCAGGCATGTTTATATTGATCCTGCTATTTGGGGACCTCCTCCTTTTTGTTTTGTTTAGTTATGCGCGGTAAAGCCATTGGCCCATCTACTTCAGTACTGTCTACACTGACTGGCAGCAGCTCTCCAGGGTTTCAGACCCAAGCCTTTCCCAGCCTTACCTAGAGATGCTAGGGACTGCATCTGTGACCATTTGCATGCAAACATGTGCTTTAACACTGAGCTCCAACCCTTCAAACAGTCTCAAAGAAGTACACTTTACACCACTTACAGCTAGAAGACTTTGATTTATTTCTGCCCCTTCCATTTTTGTCTGTCTATCAGAGTCTCTGGCATCAGCTGCTCGTTCGCTGCCAGCCAGATCAATAAATGATATCCTGGAAAAACAAAATGAATTATGTTAAGTATATCCTGCCCTTCCTCTGATGGGTCCTGAGTGAGATTTAGCCTCAACAACCCTGTGAGGTAAGCTTGGCTAAAAAGTTGTGGTTTGCTCAAAGCTGCTTAGGGTGCAATCCTATTGATTGCGACCTCAATGCTCATAAGCCTCCAAATTTGGAGGCTTACGAGTATCCAATGCAGAGTGGGAGGCACAGCAGAGGCGATCCTCACCTCTGCCATGCTTCCCACTCTGCATTTCAGCTAGATGGGCTTTTTCACTCAGCTAGCTGGGGCATCTTGGAGCGGGAGGGAAGGAGGCTGGAGAGGCCTCGGGACACTGCGTAAGCCAGACTCTTCAGTCCTCTCCCTGCCCACCGGAACGTCTCCTTTATGTCCTTCCGAGGTCACTTTTGCGACCTTGGAGAGGCAGCTGGTGCAGTTCTCTCCATGCTGGCTGCAAGGGGGAGGGGAGCATAGATTCCTGGGTCCATGCTTGGAGCACTGTCTCTAGCCTCAGAACCAGGAATTCAAAGCATCCCATGGCTCCCCAGAGACTGTCTAGGGGGCATAGGATTGCTCCCTTAAGTAAGCCTCAGAGCAAAGTATTTTTATACCACCCTTCAACTCAAGATTTCCACGATGGTTTACAATAACTAATAAAAACACAATAAAAACAATCACTTAATGGGAAGAAAAATACATCAGATGTTAAAAATCTGAAAAAAAATTAAAAAGCTGTTGCCTGACACCTAATGATGTGAAGTAAAATGTGGTTTGACTGTGCAGTTTCAAGTGTTCCTGGAGATGGCTTAACAGTGTGGAAACAAACCATGTGGTCGTTATAAATTCACGTGGAAATGACTTGTCATGTTGAACAACTGCCATGCAGAGGCCATTTCAAGCAGTTTCCACATGCTGGGTACATTGTGAGAAAAAGCCCACAAGGCTTCTGTGTGACAGGTTCCTGTAGCCTCAGAGGCACAAGGGAGTTGGTAAGTCCAACTACCTCACCCCAAGCTTCAAACTCTTAATTGCTCACCTTCCAAACACTCTGTTTGCTGTGTCTTTAATCTGAATCTGGATAATGGCATGGGAACGGGAGGAATCTGAATTGACTCCAGTTGCCCCTGTACTGCGCTCCTTCCCTCCTTTGAGAATCACCTGGGGAAAAACCAGAGGAGCAAAATAAATGCATTTTTACACATGCCCAAGTTATTCACAATCTCACAAATGGAAGGAATCAAAAAGACAACTTTGTCCAACTCCCTGCTCCAAAGGCAGGGCTATCTATCGGTCCGACACAGGTCAAGCTAAAGAATCCCAACCACAGAGTAAACAACAGGTACACCAGAAGAAGCACTTAAGATAGGAAGCAGCAGCAGAAGATTAATGCAAACCACATACAACTGGGGGAAGAGGCAAGGAGGAAAATGCCTGCCCAGAGTCACAAACTAATCTGACCCATTCCTTTCCAAACCCCAATACAGAGATCAGTCAGACCCCGAGCAAGAGCAGAACGCCTCCCAACACAAGGCCCCTAGTTGTGGCAGTTCTCCAAGTTCCAGATGACTCAAACAAGCAAGCTGCTCCACACAAGTTCAGAGAGAGGCAAAATCATCCAATCTTCAACTCCACCCTATTCTCCTTTGCTGCCCTTGCTACTGGAACTCTGTACCTTCCCCCAGGGGTATTTAACAGCCTGATAAAAACTCTTCACTCAGGTGCTTCCTAACTGATTCTGAACATCTGCCGTTCCATTGGATTCCCTTTTCCCTGTGAGTCTCTGGTGTGTTTACACCATCTTGCTCCTTCCACACTATTCTGCTTTAAAAATCATTCTCCACCCAACGTCTTTTTGATTTAAATGCCTGTCACTTTGCAAAATATTAGGCAGCGGGGGAGTAATAGCTAAATGGCAGACACAATTTTGATTTGTAAGTTTTCCTGTAATTATCATCAACAGTTAAGACACACATTGCCATAAAAACAAGAGGTAGATTTGTAAAGCTAAGCATTTGTTGAGTCCTCATCACCACTACAAGTCCTTTCCTATGGCTCATTTATCACTTCTTATGACTACCTGTAAAACACGTTCAAAACCTGCCCATGTGGAACAAATACACTGTGGAAATGAACACAGCAAAGTATCTTTTGTGAAGACTGTAGGTGAGCTGAACAATTTCGCCTCCCCAAATGCGTGTTGTAATAACACTGAAGTGTTTAGCGAGCCAGAAAGCAAAGAGGCATGCAAGCAGTTCAGTGTAATATGAAATGTCAGTTTGCCCATCTGTCTCCATACCCAACAGTAAAGGAAACACTGCCAAAGCAAACAGCAAGGCTGAAATAACCCATGGAAATTAGAGTTCCTGATCAACATAACAGACCAAGGAACAGAAGCCAGGGCAGAGACCCTCATGCTTAGAATTTTGCAGAAATCTTACAGAGAGCGGATTGACAATCCTGCGATTTCATGGCTGAGCAAGGACTTGAACTCAAATATCTCAGGTCCAGGGCCATTATTCTAAACACGGAGGCTAAATCCAAACTAGCAAGAGCAGTCTTCTGCTCAAGCGATTAAACTTCCCCTTTCTCTCCTTCCCCACGCACATTCTAAATCTGCTCCCGAGGGCTGCCTAACCCTCCAAAGTGGGGGTGGGGGCAGGGGCTGCAGGGAGAAGGGAGATCCATTCCACCAGCAGTTTCTGTTCTGCTGGCAGACAGTCAGAGCTGGATACAACCTGCTATGTACAGCCTGTTTCAACTCTCTGAAGTTGGAGAAAAGACTCAACCCAAACAGACTGGGCAAAGCGGGGAGCGGGGGGTGGGCTGGGGTGGAGAAGCAACTGCACTGTTTTCTTTGCACTGAAAGCTGCTTATTATTCACCTGGAGCAGGAGGAACAAGGTAGAGCACAACAGGACACGTGACCCTAAACAAACAAACCTTCAAAATGTTAACTCCAAATATAGAACCCCTGACAGAAATGATTTAAAATGTCACTAAATGGGTCCAGAGATCATGAGATAAGGAAGGACAGTTTAAATAATATATTGTCATGCCTCAATATTATTCAGTATTACTGCATCCAGTACTAGGTATCACAGTTAAAAAAGGATATTGATCATAGAATCGTAGAATAGTAGGACTGGAAAGGGCCTACAAGACCATCAAGTCTTGAAGGCCCCTTCCAACCCACTGCTTAGTGCAGGAGTCCAAGTCAGAGCATCCTTGACAGATGGCTGTCCAGCTTCATCTTGAATGCCTCCAGTGTGGGAGAGCCCACTACTTCCCAAGGTAATAGGTTCCACTGTCGTATTGCTCTGCCAGGAAGCTTTTCCTGATGTTCAGCAGATGACACAAAATTGGGCGGGACAGCTAATACTTTGGAAGACAGAAACAAAATTCAAAGTGATCTGGATAGACTGGAGCGCTGGGCAGAAAACAACAGAATGACATTGAATAGGGATAAATGCCCAGTTCTGCACCTAGGAAAAAGAAACCAAATGCACAGTTACAAGATGGGCAATACGTGGCTCAACCACACTACAAGCAAGAAGGATCTTGGAATTGTTGTCGATCACAAGCTGAATATGAGCCAACAATGTGATGTGGCTGCAAAAAAGGGAAATGCTCTTTTGGGCTGCATTAACAGAAGCATCGCTTCCAAATCCTGGGAAGTACTAGTTCCCCTCTACTCAGCACTGGTTAGGCCTCATCTGGAGTACTGTGTCCAGTTCTGGGCACCACACTTTAAGAAGGATGCAGACAAACTGGAGAGGATTCAGAGGAGGGCAACAAAGATGATCAGGGGACTGGAAACAAGGCCCTATGAAGAGAGACTGAAAGAACTGGGCATGTTTAGCCTTGAGAAGAGAAGACTGAGGGGAGATATGATAGCGCTCTTCAAGTACTTGAAAGGTTGTCACAGAGAGGAAGGCCAGGATCTCTTCTCAATCATCCCAGAATGCAGGACACGGAATAATGGGCTCAAGTGACAGGAAGCCAGATTCCGGCTGAACATCAGGAAAAACTTCCTGACTGTTAGAGCAATACGACAATGGAACCAATGACCTAGGGAGGTGGTGGGCTCTCCCACACTGGAGGCGTTCAAGACAAGGCTGGACAGCCATCTGTCAGGGATGCTCTGACTTGGATTCCTGCACTTAGCAGGGGGTTGGACTCGATGGCCTTGTAGGCTCCTTCCAACCCTACTATTCTATGATTCTATGATTTTATGACAACAATTCCAAGATCCTTCTCACTTGTAGTGTTGTTGAGCCACGTATCCCCCATCTTGTAACTGTGCATTTGGTTTCTTTTCCTAGGTGCAGAACTTGGCAGTTATCCCTATTCAATGTCATTCTGTTGTTTTCTGCCCAGTGCTCCAGTCTATCAAGATCACTTTGAATTATGTTTCTGTCTTCAAAGGTATTAGATATCCTGCCCAATTTTGTATCATCTGTAAATTTGATTAGCATTCCCTGCACCTCCTCCACCAAGTCATTCATAAAAATGTTGAAGAGCACTGGGCCCAGGACTGAGCCGTGCAGTACCCCGCTCGTTACTTCTCCCCAGTTGGAGAAGATCCCATTGATAAGCACTCTTTGAGTCTGATTCTGTAGCCAACTGTGGATCCACCGGATCGTTGTTTCATCTAGCCCACTTTGAGCTAGTTTGCTCATCAGGATATCATGGGGCACTTTGTCGAAAGCTTTGCTGAAGTCGATGTATATTATGTCCACAACATTCCCACAGTCCACAAGGGAGGTTACCTGTTCCAAAAATGAGATCAGATTCGTCTGGCAGGATTTGTTCTTGACAAATCCATGTTGGCTTCAAGTAATCACTGCATTGTTTTCAAGGTGCTTACAGATGGATTGCTTTATCATCTGCTCCAGAATTTTCCCAGGGACTGATGTCAGACTGACTGGTCTGTGGTTCCCAAGTTCCTCCTTTTTGCCCTTTTTGAAGATAGGGACAACATTAGCCCTCCTCCAGTCATCTGGCACTTCCCCTGTCCTCCATGATTTCTCAAAGAGAATGGACAGCGGCTCTGAGAGTTCTTCTGCCAGTTCCTTTATTACTCTAGGATGCAGTTCATCTGGCCCTGGAGATCTGAACTCATTCAAAGTAATTAAGTGTTCCTTGACCTAATTGAGATTGCCTCTCAATCTCAAGCTGCAATCCTGCCCCTTCAGCCTGTACTTTGCCTTTGCCAGGGGGGTCATAGACCCTCTTTCAGGAGAAGGATGAGCCAAAGTAGGAATTGAGCACCTCTGCCTTTTCCTTGCCATCATTTTGACATCCTTATTTAATAGTTGAACCACCATTACTTTCCTCTGTCTTTTACTAAGCACATATCTGAAGAAAGCCTTTTTGTTGCTTTTAGCATCCCTCGCTAACCTCAGCTCGTTCTCAGCTTTAGCCTTCCTGACACCATCCCTGCAATTCTGTGCTACCTGCCTGTACTCTTCCTTTGTTGCTTGTCCTTCCTTCCATTTCCTATATGTGTGCTTTTTTTGTTTTCAGGTCATCTCTAAGCTTTTTGTGAAGCCACATTGGCTTCTTCTGCTGTCTTCCGCCTTTTTTTCTTGTTGAAATTGTTTGTAATTGTGGCTTTAGAATTTCCTTTTTTACAAACTCCCACCCATCTTGGACTCCTTTTCTCATTAGAGTCTCTTGCCATGGGACTTTACTTATCATTGTTCTGAGTTTATTAAAATCTGCTTTCCTAAAATCCAGGGTACGAGTTTGGCTACACTCGGCTTTTGCTTCCTTTAGAACCAGGAACTCAAGTATAACATGGTCACTTTCCCCCAGAGTTCCTGTAACTGCTACTTTATCCACTAAGTCATCTCTGTTGGTTAGGGTCAAGTCAAGGATAGCCGATCCTCTAGTTCCTTCCTCTACTTTCTGTAGGAGGAAGTTATCCACCACACAAGTCAGGAATTTCCTGGAGGGGCCATGTTTTGCAGAATTTGTCTCCCAACAAATATCGGGGAAATTGAAGTCCCCTATTACTACTACATCATGCTTCCTTGAAACATTGGCTATTTTCTTTTCAAAAGTTTCATCCTTGTCTTCTCCTTGATTGGGTGGCCGGTTGTAGACTCCGACCACCAGATTCCTTTTATTCTTTGCTCCATTTATTTTAACCCAGATGCTCTCGATGGGGCTACCAAGCTCATCCTCCTGTATTTCTGTGCAAAGACATGTATTTTTCACATATAGTGCAACCCCACCTCCCTTTCTGTTCCTCCTGTTCTTTTTGAACAAGTTATATCCTTCAATTGATGTATTCCAGGCATGAGAGTCATCCCACCAAGTCTCACTTACACCTATCAAGTCATAATTTCCCTCCTGTATTAAGAGTTCAAGTTCATTCTGTTTGTTTCCCATACTCTGGGCATTAGTATATAGACATCAAAGACCATGTGCTTCATGGTCTGTCTTTCTTCCTACATGTTTGTGAAGACTATTATTGGGTGCTATTAGAGCTGTTCTCTCGTTGCAGTGCATGAGCGTCCATACCCCCAACTTTACATCTCTCTTCCGCATAGGATTCAGTTTAAAGCCCTCCTGACAAAGTTCTTCATGCTGTAGCCAAACACATTCTTCCCAGCCTTTGTGAGGTGCAACCCGTCCCTTTTAGGGCTTTTAGTTTATTATGGGTTTTTTTTTTGGTATTTTCATTTTTATAATTTTATTCTTTTTTGTAAAATGCCCTGACAATATAAGTAAAGAGTGATATAAAGATGCCTATTATTAACAATAACAATTTGTTGTTCAGTCGTTAAGTCGTGTCCGACTCTTCGTGACCCTATGGGCCATAGCACGCCAGGCCTTCCTGTCCTCCGCTCTTTCCCGGCGTGTGCTCAAATTCATATTCATTGCATCGGTGATGCTATCTAGCCATCTCATCCTCTGCCATCCACGTCTCCTTTTGCCTTCAATCTTTCCCAGCATCAGGGTCTTTTCCAGGGAGTTTTCTCTTCGCATTAGATGGCCAAAATATTTGAGCTTCAGCTTCACTATCTGTCCTTCCAGTGAGCAGTCAGGGTTGATGTCCTTTAGGATTGACTGATTTGACCTCCTTGCAGTCCAGGGGACTCGTAAGAGTCTTCTCCAGCACCACAGTTCGAAGGCATCAATTCTTCGGCACTCAGCCTTCCTTACAGTCCAGCTCTCACAGCCATACATTGCTACGGGGAAAACCATAGCTTTCTTGACTTCCTACTTTAGCGTTCCAATCCCCTATGATGAAGAGGACATCTTTTTTTGGTGTTAGTTCTAGAAGGTGTTGTAGATCTTCATAGAGCCGATCAACCTCAGCTTCTTCAGCCTCAGTGGTTGGGGCATAGACTTGTGATGTTGAATGGTTTGCCTCGGATTCGTAAACAATAACAATAGGTACTGGTATAATTGGTGGTGGTGGTGGTGGTAGTAGTAGTAGTATACAAAGGAAGCAACTCTTTTACTTGTAGGATGTGATGATACAAGAAACAGTATTAAACTAGCCCTATAGCAGTTGTGATCTCAGGAACACCATGAGGAGATATTGAATTCCAAAACTATCAAAGAGATAAAGCTATAAAAAAAAAAGAAAAAGAAAAAAAGCTGCTTGTGATCTGAAAGATGGAGACCATCACACCAAATTTTAAGACAACATCATGGTTATTGCCATTTTAGGGGCACAGAGACTATTTCTGATGCTTTGCTAGATGGCTGCTATTTACAGTTAAATTTAATGGAATATAGCAGAGGAAAGCAGAATAGATTGTATTTTGGAAATAGAAAGATTAAAGCGCTTCTGTGATGTGCATTCAGCAAACACACATGTTCAAGCAAGCTTCAAAAAACAACAGCCGCAGAGGGCAGCACTGCCAAGCAAAAGCTGCAATGCAGAGTAGCTATGCACCTGTCGGTGAGAATCGCATATTCAGCTCTTGTTGCCAAAGAAGCTAGCTGCCCTTATGGTTGTCTTCTGGAGTGGCAGCAACGAAAATGTAGAGCTCAATGCTGCGGATGACTACTCAGAAGTAAGTCCCACATTGAGTTCAATGAGGCTTACTCTCAGGTAAGTAGCTGTAAGATGGCAGCTTTAAACAAAAAGGCTGTGGTTGCCTGTGGAGTTTTCGTTCAAATGTATGCATAGATTCTGCAGATCACAGCTAGTGCTTTAGTTTTGATTCTAGGTTCTTATGGGGAAGGTGGTCAACCCCTATTGAACACAAAAGAAATGAGCAAATGGCTGATCACTTTAGAAACACGGAGGCCTTGCTTTTACTGTTTTGGGATTAGCTTCCTGACATTTACCATTGTTTCACTTGACCCATTCCCCTGCTTTAAATTCTAAAAGCCTAAAAGTTTTGCCACAGAAAGGGAGCAGAGAACAAGAGGAAATGTAGTTCTTCGCTAGCCAAATGCAGTCTCCAGATTGCCCCATGTCCCATGTTTTCTTTCATCTTTTAAGTTGTTCCCAAGACATGACTTCTTATGTAAATAGCACCTTATGCGAAGGCCACCACAGAGAGTGGTCCTCCATGCAGCACGTGTAAGAACTGAAAGCAACTCACTTCACACTTTGACTCAGGCACACACAGCTTCTCTACATCAACACCAGCTGCCTACAGGGCAGTCTTGACTTGGTCGTATATGCTTTTGTCAGCAAGAGTACTACCCACCCCAAATGCAATCATTACAGTGTCCCCTGGAGAGCTGGTGGGTCAGGTTTAGGGGTGTTGCAAACACACAACATCATACCACACATTTCAGTTGTACCCTGACCAGAAGAGCAGGTCTGATCTTTGTGCCAGTTCCATGCCCTGGGGCTCACATTAGGACACAATTCCTCCTCATCCTATGACACAGTTTTAAGGGACTATTATGAATATGGTAGATAAAATGAATAGGGAAAATTATAGTCTTTCAACCCTACCGAGAAGTGGCAAATTTAAGGCAAACACTTCTCATTAGGTGTATTGCAAAACAAAACAAAAGAAAAACAATAGCACATCTAATTTATAAAATATATATAAACAGATTTTAAAATGTGGAACGTTTCAGCATAAAACGCCAACTTCAGTTACAAATAAGAGAGTGCTACCATACCACTTATAAAATGAGCCAGAACCAGTCAGGAACAAGCCAAACCTCAGTGACGGAAACAATGATTAACAGTCAGCACCTGTATTCAACAGCCAATCAAGCCGGATTAATAAACATCATGGCTTGTTTTATCTCATCCTTTACATTCATGTCGGGTTTCAGCTGGTATACTTTATTTGGCTTAATTGTTAATTTGACTGTAGCATGATGAGCTGGCCAACTCTGGTACCCAACTTAAGAATTATCACTGCTCTGCGATAACTTCCATGTCAGAAGAGGAGAACCTACAGTCCATGGGCTAGATGCGGCCCACAGAACCGTTGGCCTACCCTGCATTGACCCCATCCCCTTAGTCAGCCTCACCCCCTCCTCTCCTTCCCCACAGTTTAACTGGAGATGCTGGGATTCTGTTGCCCCACACCCTCTTCCCCTCTGCTCAGCTATTTCTTGCCATTCAGCTGAATAGTATGGGGGGGGGTTGCAAGGGAGAGGAGGTTTAAGAGGGCAGGATTGCAGATAAAGTTTACATGCACCACAGGCCCCAGAAGATCAAAAGGAATAACCAGGTGGTCAAAGTTACCTCTAGAAGTAGGTTGACGGTGTTCACTTGGACCTCACGCAGCCCCACTATCTGTACAATATGCTTACTATCTTCCCTTGCAAAAAGCCTGCAGAAGAAGCCACACAAATTAGGTGCTTTTGGAAAGAGGTTCAAACAAATATCAATTCTGTGTACATTTCTTAAAATGTACTTATTAAAAATATTTTTATCCAGCAAAAATGTGTTTCCACAAAACGTGCTTTAGGTGGACTGCAATCAGTATCCAATAATTGAAATATAATGGTATAACACAATCACTGAGACAAAACAACCAGTAAAATGACAAACAGCCAAAAAGAACCATGAGTAGCAAAAACAGATGCTCATGATGCTAATTAGCCAAAAGCTTGGGAAAACAAAATAATCTCCACCTGACTCCTAAACAATAACAGGGTGGGTGCTCTCTGGGAGGGTGTTCCACAAGCACTCTTGAGGAGGGTGTTCCACAATTGGGCCACCACCACAGAAAAGGCCCTGCCCTCAGTAAGCACCCAGCTAATCTCTGAATGTGCAGGGCACCTCCAATGATGATCTCAGTGGACTGACAGGTTCATACGATAGAGGGCAGTCTTTTATATACCCTAGGCAGTGGCTGTTTAGCTCCATACAAGTAAAACACAGCCTTTTCTGCTTTGGCACCCTGGCTGTGGAACGAGCTCCCTAGAGAGGTTCGCCTGGCACCTACATTGTACTCCTTTCAGGCCCAAGGGGACCTTCTTATTTTCCCAGCATTTTAGCACTCTAGTCTTTTAGTTCTGCTGTTTTAAATCTGTATTTTAAATCTCTGCATTGCTGCTAGGTTTTATTCTGGTTGTACATTTATATAGTAATTTTAAGCTTCCATATTTTATATTGTTTTATGTTGTACTTTGTGGTTTTCATTACTGTGAACTGCCCAGAGAGCTTTGGCTATTGGGCAGTACAGAAATGAACGAACAAACAAACAAACAAACACAGCGCTTTTACTTGTGCCATGAAACCAACTGGTATTTAAGCAAGCCAAAATATGTTCACCGCGACAGGTCCTTTTCAATAACTTGGCTACCATATTCCAAACAAGCTCCAGTTTCTGAATGGTTTTCAAACGTATAAAACACATTTCAGTAAGCTATCCTTGGCCTTCCCCCAACCTGGTGCCCTCCAGATGTTTTAGGTCACAACTCCCCACATATCTCGAGGGCATCAGGTTGGGGGAAGGCTGATCCAACTTGGTCATTACCTAGCCCAACCCTTTCCAAATGGTGCACCAAAAGAAGTTGGTTGAAGGTACTTCATGCCATGGATATCATTTCAGCATCCACATCAAGGCTAGATCTAATAGCACCCACAAGCTGTGGACCTCCTCCTTGAGGGGGTGCAATGCCATCAAGCACAGGCATTCCTCCCTGGTGAACTGAAGCACCCATCAGCAGCAGCTCCATCTGGTCTGGGTTGAGCTTCAGTATATTAGCCCTCACCCAGCCCATGACAGACTCCAGGCACCTCTGCCACATCTGAATTAGATGAGAAGCAGAAAAAAAGTTGGGCATCATTGGCATACCAATGGTGAAAGTAAGGAGAATCCTGCTGGATCAGACCAAAGGCTTATCTAGTTCAGCATCCTGTTTCCCACAGTGACCTCAACCTGATGACCTCACCCACTGCTTGAGAAGCATAGTTAAAACAATAGACATACAGCACCCTGATCCAGTGACCCATATGAATAAATGGGTCACGTTGTCAATTATGAAAGGTAAGGATCTAAAACTGCATTTCCCCCTTCCCCTAGTCAGCAGGGGGATAGTTCCGGCTGTACTTGAGATAGATACAGGGCAGTCAGCTGGAATTGTTTTTGTTTTTTAATTTCAAAGTATAGTCCACTCCATTCTGAAGTAGAAATAGCTGAAAACTTCCCAGTGGGGGCTCTGCATTTTATTTCACACTTGAAAATGCAGGGGAAGCATACACTGCTGAGTATATCAGCTAGGACAATCAGAAGTGGGAGAAATTAATTATGTTGATATTTAAATTATCAGCTGCCAGGTGCAGAGTTAATAACCCATGGAGATGACTGAATGTTGGCACTCTTCTGTCTCTATAGGGCTCCTATCAAATAACACACTCTGCTTCTGTGCAAGACAGCAGACCCTTTAGCACACAAACATCAACACATTTCTCAGGTCACCTTGCCAAAGGAAGGGAAAAAAGCAAACGTGACTGAGTCAGATGTGAACTGGAACTCTTCTGGAATTAATAGAAGGGACGATTCCTGGAAAAAAGTATTTTTAAAAGTTTGTGTGGTTGCTAGAATGGTCACAAAAGATAGAAAAGGGGAGTGGGCTTTTGATGGCTTTAATTGAGTCACCTATGTCAGCAACTCGTTTTATGAGAAGGGAGGGGGTTAGGTTCCATTCCCTTCAGCTAGAATAAACAGTCAAGTCAGCCACTGCTCGCCTCTAAACTTGCCTTTAGGGTGGCAACAGAAGGACCAGCAGATACTTCTCAGGAGGCCAGATTTGGCTCTGGGCCTCTTGTTGCTGATCCCTAAACTATATGTAAATTGAAAGTCCCCTTAGGCACAGTGAACAAGTTGCACGGTTCTTTGGATAGATTTTATTTTGCATCATTTTACTTAAAAAACACACCCTATCATCCCCAGGTATGTGTCTTCCAAGAAGCTTTACTTTCGTTCAATTCCACCTGATTTACAGTGCTTGTTTCAAAAGCTCTGTTCTCAGATTTAAGTACCTCTTCCTTCCATTTAGCAGGTCATAAAGCTGCCCACAGTAGATTTCATAAAAGCTGATCCAGACATGAAGGTCTTTTCTAGTCTGGGAAGTTTCTAATTGCCTGAAGATATCTTTAGCAGCCAAGGCATAGAGTCCGGGGTTTTGGTGAGTGCCAATCATAGTGTAGGTCTTACCAGCACCTGTCTGCCCATATGCAAAGCAAGTGGCATTGCCTCTGTAACAAAGGAAAGAGAAGTGCCTTTAAAAAGAGTAGTCTTCATTAGTATATAAAAGATTAAGATGTAAGACAAAAACTGACTGCCCAGACTTGATGGTCTTAAATTAATTCTGTGAGATAACCAAATACAGAGGTCAAGAAATAGCCACCAAGAAGCTTCTATATGTCTTTTTGCTGACTGTATTTGCTGTACTGAGGTCATCTTTAAGAGGCTTGACTGTGGAGAATGCAATGAAGCTTATGGATGGAGGTCAGTGGTAAAAGTAAGCAGGGACCATCAGGTACAGAATATCTGGGGGAAGTTGACACAGAGAGAGAGAGAGAGAGAGAGAATATACATACGCACTAAACTTCAGTGATGGTACAACAGAACCACTATAGGCTAACTTTTGCCATAGTTATTGCTGCAGACCTTCATCTGTGGCTAAGCAGGGCAATCATGGCACCCCTGTAAGAACATCTGGGCATTGGCTGATCTTGCCCTCCTTTGGACTCTGATCAGCTGCTCCCCAACCCTATTCCTCCATCCAGCTGCTGTCACACCTGCTCCGCCCTCTCCAGCCTTCTCAGACAGAACTACTGCATGATGCAGTGGGGATCATTTGGGGGCACAGCATGGGGCCATTTCTCATTAAACCAGAGCTATTGTTTATTATATTTATATTATACTGGAGAACAATTGTCTGTTTCTTTAAAGAAATGCTAAAGCCAAAGATCTGTGGGGACTGTGCTGAATAGGTATGCTTAAAGGTGCAGAAATGGAACCAAGACCACAACCACAGCACCTGCAGCAGTCTTTTCTGTGCTTATACCACCAAAAGAGACAGTTTTCAAGGTATACAGGGCTGAATTTATTCCCCAGGCTGATACAATAGATCAGATTGTTTGACTATGAAAACATGAAGTGTAGATTCAAGTCCCTGCTCAACTGTAAAACTCACAAGGTAATCACATCAAGTCACTCTCAGCCTAGCTCAGCCTTCCCCAACCTGGTGCCCTCCAGATTTGTTGGACAGCAACTCTCATCATTCCAAGCCAGCATGAAGGGCACCAGGTTGGGGAAGGGTGGCCTAACTTATCTATCATAACCCACCCTGAACATTTAGGGCAGACAGAAAAGAAATCCAAGCATGCCCAAGGCTGCAATCAACACACTCCTTATGTCAGAACAGTATTACTCAAGTCCTTGTTAAATTTGACAGAACTTCTCTGGAACGGAAATCAGCAGCTTCAGCTAGGGCAGGCTGATGACATTCCACACTGAGCCTTTATTTTGAATCAGCATCTGAAATCCTGGGTGGCCACAAGAGGCCACCCTTTTTCTAGCCAATAGTGAAATTACATGAAAAGCAGCAATTGACCATAATTCAACCCAATGCAAGCAAAGTGGCCAGCTGATGAGCTCCTTTGAATCTCAAATTCACAGTAAAAAGAGTAGCCATGGTAATCTCTTCCAGCAAAAACAAGGACTGCGCTGTAGCTCATGCATGGTCATACCACAATACATTTGTTAGTGTTTAAAGTGCCATGACCTGGTTGCTTTTACCATAAAAAGATATTCTGACCTCACATAGTTGTGGAAATAAATACAGGTCACTACGACCCCACCCCTTCATGGATCACTGCCTTGTTGTGGTGAAGGGGCTTGCGTAACTCAGTGAAGCCATAAGCTATGCCGTGTAGGGCCACCCAAGACGGGCAGGTCATGGTGGAGAGCTCTGACAAAATGTGGTCCGCTGGAGAAGGAAATGGCAACCCACTCCAGTATTCTTGCCAAGAAAACCCCATGGAACATATCACAAGGCTAAAAGAGATGACGCCGGAAGATGAGTCCCTCAGGTCGGAAGGTGTCCAATATACTACTGGGGAAGACCAGAGGGAATTTCCAAGTGGTGCCAGAAAGAGTGAAGCAGCTGGGCCAAAGCCGAAAGGACACTCAGCTGTGGATGTGTCTGGTGGTGAAAAGAAAATCCGATGCTGTAAAGAACAATATTGTTTAGGAACCTGGAATGTAAGATCAATGAATCAAGGTAAGCTGGAGGTGGTCAAACATGAGATGGCAAGACTGAACTTCGACATCTTAGGAATCAGCGAACTCAAATGGACAAGCATGGGCGAATTTAATTCAGGTGACCATTATATCTACTACTGTGGGCAAGAATCCCTTAGAAGAAATGGAGTACCACTCATAGTCAACAAAAGGGTGGGAAAAGCAGTACTGGGGTACAATCTCAAAAATGACAAAATGATCTCGGTACGAATCCAAGGCAAACCATTCAACATCACAGTAATTCAAGTCTATGCCCCAACCACTGAGGCCGAAGAAGCTGAGGTTGATCGGTTCTATGAAGACCAACAACACCTTCTAGAACTAACACCAAAAAAAGATGTCCTCTTCATCATAGGGGATTGGAATGCTAAAGTAGAAAGTCAAGAAATCACCAGGGTAACAGGCAAGCATGGCCTTGGTGTACAAAATGAACCAGGACGAAGGCTAGTAGAGTTTTGCCAAGAGTACACGCTGATCATAGCAAACACTCTTTTCCAACAGCACAAGAGGCGACTCTACACATGGACATCACCAGATGGTCAATATCGAAATCAGATTGATTATGTACTTTGCAGTCAAAGATGGAGAAGCTCTATACAGTCAGTAAAAACAAGACCTGCAGCTGACTGTGGCTCAGATCATGAGCTTCTTGTTGCAAAATTTCAGCTTAAATTGAAGAACGTAGGGAAAACCACTAAACCATTCAGGTATGACCTCAATCATATCCCTTATGAATACACAGTGGAGGTGAGGAATAGATTTCAGGGATTAGACCTGATAGACAGAGTGCCTGAGGAACTATGGACGGAGGTCCGTAACATTGTTCAGGAGGCAGCAACGAAATCCATCCCAAAGAAAAAGAAATGCAAGAAAGCCAAGTGGCTGTCTGAGGAGGCTTTACAAGTAGCTGAGGAAAGAAGGGAAGCGAAAAGCAAGGGAGAAAGGGGAAGATATATCCAACTGAATGCAGAGTTCCAGAGAATAGTAAGGAGAGACAAGAAGGCCTTCTTAAATGAACAATGCCAAGAAATCGAGGAAAACAATAGAATGGGAAAGACTAGAGATCTTTATTTATTTATTTATTTATTTATTTATTTATTTATTTCTATACCTCCCAATAGCCGAAGCAAGAAAACTGGAGATCTCAAGGGAACGTTTTGGGCAAACACGGGCATGATAAAGGACAAAGAAGGCAGGGACCTAACAGAAGCAGATGAGATTAAGAAGAGGTGGAAAGAGTACACAGAAGAACTATACAAGAAAGATCTTAATGTCCCTGATAGCCATGATAGTGCGGTCACTGAACTTGAGAGTGAAGTCAAGTGGGCCTTAGGAAGCATTACTGACAACAAAGCTAGTGGAGATGACAGTATCCCAGCTGAGCTATTTAAAATCCTAAAAGATGATGCTGTTAAAGTGCTGCACTCAATATGCCAACACATTTGGAACACTCAACAGTGGCCACAAGACTGGAAAAGGTCAGTTTATTCATTCCAATTCCAAAGAAGGGCAATGCCAAAGAGTGTTCAAACAACCGTACAATTGCGCTCATTTCACATGCCAGCAAGGTGATGCTCAAAATTCTACAAGCTAGGCTTCAGCAGTATGCGAACCGAGAACTATCGGAAGTACAAGCTGGGTTCCGAAGAGGCAGAGGAACTAGAGATCAAATCGCCAACATTCGCTGCATCATGGAGAAAGCAAGAGAATTCCAGAAAAACGTCTATTTCTGCTTCATTGACTACGCTAAAGCCTTTGATTGTGTGGATCACAACAAACTCTGGCAAATTCTTAAAGAGATGGGAGTACCAGACCACCTTACCTGTCTCCTGAGAAACCTGTACGAGGGTCAAGAAGCAACAGTAAGAACCGGACATGGAACAACAGAATGGTTCAAAATTGGGAAAGGAATACGACAAGGCTGTATATTGTCGCCCTGCTTATTTAACTTATATGCAGAGTACGTCATGAGAAACGCCGGGTTGGATGAATCAGAGGTCGAAATTAAGATTGCCAGGAGAATTATCAACAACCTCAGGTACGCATACAATACCACCCTAATGGCAGAAAGCGAAGAAGATCTAAAGAGCCTCTTGTTGAGTGTGAAAGTGGAGAGTGCAAAAGCTGGTTTGAAACTCAACATTAAAAAAACGAAGATCATGGCATCTGGTCCCATCACTTCCTGGCATATAGAAGGGGAAGAAATGGAAGCAGTGACAAATTTTATTTTCTTGGGCTCCAAGATCACCACAGACGGTGACTGTAGCCATGAAATTAAAAGACGCTTGCTCCTTGGGAGGAAAGCTATGGCAAACCTAGACAGCATAGTAAGAAGCAGAGACATCACCTTGCCGACAAAGGTCCGCATAATCAAAGCTATGGTTTTCCCAGTAGTAATGTATGGCTGTGAGAGCTGGACTATAAGGAAGGCTGAGTGCCGAAGAACTGATGCCTTCGAACTGTGGTGGTGGAGAAGACTCTTACAAGTCCCCTGGACTGCAAGGTGGTCAAATCAGTCAGTCCTAAAGGACATCAACCCTGACTGCTCATTGGAAGGACAGATAGTGAAGCTGAAGCTCAAATATTTTGGCCACCTAATGCGAAGAGAAAACTCCCTGGAAAAGACCCTGATGCTGGGAAAGATTGAAGGCAAAAGGAGAAGGGGACGGCAGAGGATGAGATGGCTAGATAGCATCACCGATGCGATGAATATGAACTTAAGCACACTCCGGGAGAGAGCGCAGGACAGGAAGGACTGGCGTGCTGTGGTCCATGGGGTCACGAAGAGTCGGACACGACTTAACGACTGAACAACTACACGACCCCGGGTTCTAGTATTTTGAGAAAAAAAATAAACTTCTCCATATTCACTTTCTCCACACCATGCGTAATTGTATAGGCTTCTAACATGTCGCCCTTTACTCACCCTTTTTCTAAGTGAAAGTGCTCCAAACACTGAGGATGTTCAGATGATCGTGAGGGGGAAAGAAGCCATCGTGCAAGTTGTGAGTTGTAAGGTGGATATGAAGCCAGCACCCACCGCGCTATGCCGCACCCCAGGTTCAGACAATGTGCCAACACACAAAGGGGCAAGGGGAGAAGCCATGATGGTTTCTCCCCCCCCCCCCCATGGTTGTCCAAACCCAGACACTGTAACTTCTCTTCACAGGAGAGTTGCTCCAGCCCCTTGAACCTTTTGGTTGCCCTTTTCTAGCTCTACCTTTTTGAGGTGCAGTGACATGAACTGTACACGGCATTACAACTGTGGTCACCCCATAGCTTTGTACAAAGGCATAATGAAACTGACAGTTTTATTTTAGATTCTTCTCCTAATTTCCCCAACATGGAATTCACCTTTTTCTCAGCTGCCACACACTGGGTTGATGCTTTAGTCAGATATAGGATAGTATAAACAATGGAAAAGTTAAATGGCACTATTTGCAAAAGCATGCAATTACACCCTACCCGTTGAAAATGTGATGGATGAGGGGGTGAGCAGTCTTCATGTACACATCCTGATTGGAACAAGCCTCCCCAAAGACTTCATCAAAGTAAAACACATGCTGAAAAAGGAAAAGGGATATTTATGCAAAAAAGAATTTAACTCCTTTCACCTACCCATGATTATAAAATACACAGCCATGGATGTGGGTCTCATTCAAAGTGAAGAGAAATCAAAGCTCATAACCAGATTCAAGCTACGTAATAGCAACATGCAATCTCCATCAGATGCAGCAAGCAAACAGATTGAGCAAATAAAAAGCAAAGGGATCTGTCTTTCTCATTGCACAGTGATATCGTGGAATTGTGCAGTATGAAGTTATGACCCAAAAGCAGGCTATGGATTCTTGGTGTTGGAAAGGAACTACCATCCCCACTTTTTCATTCTTTGGGGGTCAAGAGAAACTCAAAACACATTTCTATGCAATCCTCATTTTATGATTTCAGTAGTAAAGCCTCCTACACTTAGGGCCTCTTCATCTGTAGCTGTCTATCAGTGTGACCTTATCCAACTCCCCTTCATTTCAATTAGGTTTACAGAGAAGAACTCCCTGGGAGGTTGTGCCTAATGGAGTAAATCCTCTTTAGCTGAGTCAGATTTTGACAGGGAACCCTTTGAGAGACCTACATCCCTGCATATCCGAGAATTTGACATTACTTGCAAAAAATCCCAGTCTTCAGCAGGCCACAAACATTCAAGTCCAAGGACACAACGGCTGCCTCTGGCAATAACAGGCTATCAAACAGGGGTCACTAGCATTCAAACTGGCACAGAAATTAAACCCAATACCCCTTAATCCCAAGGGGAAGATCTGTTGTTACCCAGTATTGAGGAAATGGCACTCTGAATATGCTCAGAGGTACTCACCTCTTTAGAACATCAAATGGTTCAGTGCTAAACCCTGCTCGAGACACAGGTAGACTTTATGATAAAGGCTTGCAGGCAGGTGACTGTCTGACGAAGAAAATGGTGTCCACCCCATTCTGGATGGACTTGCGCTCCCCTTAAAGGATCCAGTTTATAGTCTAGGAGGTGCCGAAGGATCAAGCATTTTACTGGAGGTCCAAGTGGCTTTCAGCACCTTCCATCAGCTATGGCTAGTACATCAACTGCACACCCCCACCCCCACTCCAGACAGAGATCACCTGGTCACAGTGATCCATGCCTCAGTAAGCTCCAGATAAGACTATTACAATGTGTTGTACCAATATGGGCTGCCTTTACAAATGGTTCTGACACTTCAGTTAACACAAAACACAGCTGTATATTTACTAACTGGGGCCAGCTATAAAGAACATTTCTCAACAATACTAGAACTGCCATTGCCAGACACAGCACAGGTGTTAACTTTAAAGCCCTAAACAGCTTGTGATTGCCTTCTCCAGGAGCCTTTTCAAACCCTATGTTCATCTTTATGGTCCTTCTCCAAGTCCCCCTGCCTTCTGAGGGTTAGGCAGGTAGTGATGGAAGGGGGCTTTCTTGGTTATAGTCCCTGGTATGTAGACTGCCTTCTCCTACAAAAGATGCTTGATGGCATCAGGCCTGATATCCTTTCAGCAAAGACTTTATTCTTTGCCCAGGCCTTCCAGCATCTTTTGTAGCCATTTTAACCATCTGCCTTATCACTCTTCTGGAATGTATCAGTTCACTGTGCTTTCGCAGTTCTAACATCTAGCTGGGCCTCTGTATGTTATAGAATCGTAGAGTTGGAAGGGACCTCGAGGATCATCTGCTCCAAGCCCCTACCAATGCAGGAAATACACTGCTACAGCATCCCTAATAGCTGGTCATCCAGCCTGCGCTTAAAAACCCCTAACCAAGGAGAGTCTACCACCTTCCGAGGGAGTCTGTCCCACTGTCAAACAACTCATACCATCAGGACATTCTTATTAATGTTTAGTCAAAATCCCATTTCTTATCATTTGCAATTTATTGTATTTAATTACTTTTCTTGTATGAACCACCCTGGGGCACTTTGACCGAAGGGCAGCATATAAAGTTAAACATATACATACGTAGTCCATAATGGACCACTGCACAAAACCCTACTGAAATGAATAGGAGACGCCCAAAAGATGGGAAGAAATGGAACCAAATAGCTTCAATTATAGCTATGTAAAACCTGAACAGTTAAAGATTCAAAATCAAAGTTTGTATTTGTAACAGTTCACAGGTGTGCTGATTTATTCTGGCAATTAAAGAACCCAAAGTGGTGACAGCATAATTATCCAACGCAGCAATGAAAAGGACTCACTTGGAGATAAGCGTAACTAAAATCATAGGTGTGGGCTGTGGGCCTCCTTATTTTCCTATTTTTGGAAAGTTTTGCATTCTGCCACCTTAGAATTTGCTGTTAGGAATATGAATTCATAGCTAAACTGGTCAGAGCTGAAAACAAACTGATGAGTACAAAAAGGATGCTAGAGGGCATATGAAGAATAAAGACAGACAAGAGTTGTATCCAACCTACCAAGTATCTCCTGTGGTTTTTGTAAAGACTATCAGAGATTTGACTATAAAGGATGGAGCAAGAACGCTAAAGTTAACAACAGAGATGCCTGCAGAATAACTGCACCCAGAATCAGGCTATCCCACAGTTGCAAGCGGTATGTGTGTGTGAAGTGAAACAGGTATTTTAATCAAAGAGAAAACAAGTCAATTGAAATCTTGGCTGATATTCTGAACAGTTGGTCACAATCTCTAGACTACGGGGAGGGTGTGCGTGCACCCCCTTGCTGCTTTCTTTGACAGACTGGTTCATAGAATCATAGGGTTGGAAGGGGCGTATAAGACCATCAAGTCCAACCCCCTGGTCAATGCAGGAATCCAAGTCAGAGCATCCATGATCCAGCCTCGTCTTGAATGCCTCCAGTGTGGGAGAGCCCACTGCCTCTCTAGGTCATTGATTCCATTGTCGCATTGCTCTGACAGGAAGTTTTTCCTCATGTTCAGCCGGAATCTGGCTTCCTGTCACTTGAGCCCATTATTCCGTGTCCTGCATTCTGGGATGATCGAGAAGAGATCCTGGCCTTCCTCTCTGGGACAACCTTTCAAGTACTTGAAGAGCGCTATCCTATCTCCCCCCAGTCTTCTCTTCTCAAGGCTAAACATGCCCAGTTCTTTCAGTCTCTCCTTGTAGGGCTTTGTTTCCAGTCCCCTGATCATCCTTTGAACCCTCTCCAGTTTGTCTGCATCCTTCTTAAAGTGTGGTGCCCAGAACTGGACAAAGTAATCAAGATGAGGCCTAACCAGTGCTGAGTAGAGCAGAACTAGTACTTCCCGGGATTTAGAAGCTATACTTCTATTAATGCAGCCCAAAAGAGCATTTCCCTTTTTTGCAGCCACATCACATTGCTGGCTCATATTTAGTTTGTGATCTACAACAATTCCAAGATCCTTCTTGCTTATAGTATTGTTGAGCCAAGTATCGCCCATCTTGTAACTATGCATTTAGTTTCTTTTTCCTAAGTGCAGAACTGGGCATTTATCCCTATTAAATGTCATTCTGTTGTTTTCTGCCCAGTGCTCCAGCCTATCAAGATCACTTTGAATTATGTTTCTGTCTGATTAATGCATCACAGCAAAAAATGGAGTGGAAAATTAATGAGCTTGAAGACCGTGGGGCTGGAAACGACACCACGACGCAAATTTATTTTAAAAACACCTCTGATAGAATTTCTGAACTGGAGGCCTTCATGAAGAGATCCAATGTACATATTTTGGGGATTAAAAATTTGCCTAATGATGTAAAATTGCTTGTTTTTGTGGATAAACGTTTACATGAAATACTCCCTATTCCATCTGATTATTTACTTGATATTGAGGAGGCATTTTGTGTGCCAAATGCTAAAGGGACTGATTACACCATCATAGCTCAATTTGCAAAAGTCTCCACAAATAATTTTATCCTGCGTCTGGCGGAGGAGGCCCTAAGCCTTTCCTGGAAACAAGATAAAGTTATGTTATTCCCAGACTACATTAAAGAGGTGGCGAATAAAAGAAGGCAATTTATCAAAGCAAAGAACTTGGCAAAACAAATGAATTTACAATACTACTTAAAATATCCTGCTACTCTCTGTATTGCGTCTGAAGGTCAGACGACGAAGTTTCAAAATCATGAAATGACAGAGGCTTGCCTGAACGCAAAAAAGTGTGAGAACTTTGTTACAACCCCATGAACTGGAATGTTTAAACAAGCTTTGTTAATTGTTTCTATTTAGCCTATATGATCCAGGCTAACTCAGAAGATAAATTATTATATATATATATTTGCTTACTTTCTTTCATTTCTTGTTTTTTCTTGCTTTTATCTTAAAATAGATAATATATCTAGTATAAAATATATTACTGAATACTGAAGGTTTATATTAAGATTTATTTTATATATATATATATATATATATAAAATTACTAATAATGCTAGGCTTTTGGGAATTAATTCTAGACCTCTTTTTTGATATAAGATTGATGATATGATATAGAAATGTAAGGTTGTTTATTAAATTATAAGATTGTTAAGGTCATAGATATAGTCTTTAAAATAGAACGACATTGGAGACTGGGGGGTGTTGGAGCTTAAATTCAATTCGTTAGGGGGGAGGGAGAGGGAGCGAGGGGGAAGAAATTTTCTTTTTTCTTCGCTTCCTTTCCTCCTCCCTTTTCCCTTTATCTTCTTCTCTTTCTTTTTTCTTCTCTTTTTGTTATTGTGGTGTCCTCTGACTGTAGCTCAGATCATGAGCTTCTTGTTGCAAAATTTCAGCTTAAATTGAAGAACATCGGGAAAACCACTAAACCATTCAGGTATGACCTCAATCATATCCCTTATGAATACACAGTGGAGGTGAGGAATAGATTTCAGGGATTAGACCTGATAGACAGAGTGCCTGAGGAACTATGGACGGAGGTCCGTAACATTGTTCAGGAGGCAGCAACTCAATCCATCCCAAAGAAAAAGAAATGCAAGAAAGCCAAGTGGCTGTCTGAGGAGGCTTTACAAGTAGCTGAGGAAAGAAGGGAAGCGAAAAGCAAGAGAGAAAGGGGAAGATATATCCAACTGAATGCAGAGTTCCAGAGAATAGCAAGGAGAGACAAGAAGGCCTTCTTAAATGAACAATGCAAAGAAATCGAGGAAAACAACAGAATGGGAAAGACTAGACATCTCTTCAAGAAAATCGGAGATCTCAAGGGAACGTTTTGTGCAAAGACGAGCATGATAAAGGACAAAAAAGGCAGGGACCTAACAGAAGCAGATGAGATTAAGAAGAGGTGGAAAGAATACACAGAAGAACTATACAGGAAAGATCTGAATGTCCCTGATAGCCATGATAGTGCGGTCACTGAACTTGAGCCGGACATCCTAGAAAGTGAAGTCAAGTGGGCCTTAGGAAGCATTACTAACAACAAAGCTAGTGGAGATGACAGTATTCCAGCTGAGCTATTTAAAATCCTAAAAGATGATGCTGTTAAAGTGCTGCATTCAATATGCCAACAAATTTGGAACACTCAACAATGGCCGCAAGACTGGAAAAGGTCAGTTTACATTCCAATTCCAAAGAAGGGCAACGCCAAAGAGTGTTCAAACTACCGCACAATTGCGCTCATTTCACATGCCAGCAAGGTGATGCTCAAAATCCTACAAGCTAGGCTTCAGCAGTATGCGAACCGAGAACTACCGGAAGTACAAGCTGGGTTTCGAAGAGGCAGAGGAACTAGAGATCAAATCGCCAATTTTCGCTGCATCATGGAGAAAGCAAGAGAATTCCAGAAAAACGTCTATTTCTGCTTCATTGACTACGCTAAAGCCTTTGATTGTGTGGATCACAACAAACTGTGGCAAATTCTGAAAGTGATGGGAGTACCAGACCACCTTACCTGTCTCCTGAGAAACCTGTATGAGGGTCAAGAAGCAACAGTCAGAACCAGACATGGAACAACTGATTGGTTCAAAATTGGGAAAGGAGTACGACAAGGCTGCATATTGTCACCCTGCTTATTTAACTTATATGCAGAGTACATCATGAGAAATGCCGGGTTGGATGAATCGGAGGTCGGAATTAAGATTGCTGGGAGAATTATCAACAACCTCCGATATGCAGACGATACCAGCCTAATGGCAGAAAGTGAAGAGGATCTCAAGAGCCTCTTGTTGAGGGTGAAAGAGGAGAGGGCAAAAGCTGGTTTGAAACTCAACATTAAAAAAATGAAGATCATGGCATCTGGCCCCATCACTTCCTGGCATATAGAAGGGGAAGAAATGGAAGCAGTGACAGATTTTACTTTCTTGGGCTCCAAGATCACCGCAGACGGTGACTGTAGCCATGAAATTAAAAGACGCTTGCTCCTTGGGAGGAAAGCTATGGCCAACCTAGACAGCATAGTAAGAAGCAGAGACATCACCTTGCCGACAAAGGTCCGTCTAATCAAAGCAATGGTTTTCCCAGTAGTAATGTATGGCTGTGAGAGCTGGACTATAAGGAAGGCTGAGCGCCGAAGAATTGATGCTTTCGAACTGTGGTGCTGGAGAAGACTCTTACGAGTCCCCTGGACTGCAAGGAGGTCAAACCAGTCCATACTAAAGGAAATCAACCCTGAGTGCTCACTGGAAGGACAGATTCTGAAGCTGAAGCTCAAATATTTTGGCCACCTAATGCGAAGAGAAAACTCTCTGGAAAAGACCCTGATGCTGGGAAAGACTGAAGGCAAAAGGAGAAGGGGATGACAGAGGATGAGATGGCTAGATAGCATCACCGATGCAATGAATATGAACTTGAGCACGCTCCGGGAGAGAGCGTAGGACAGGAAGGCCTGGCGTGCTATGGTCCATGGGGTCACGAAGAGTCGGACACGACTGAACGACTGAACAGCAACATCAGAATATTGTATTACTGGGAAACTGAAGCATTGATGAGGTTGTTGGTAATTTGGGTGCTGTTTATTTCATTCATATAAAATAAATAAAAATATATTCAAAAAAAGAAAAGAAAAAAGATCACTTTGAATTTTGTTTCTGTCTTCCAGGGTATTAGCTATCCCGCCCAATTTTGTGTCATCTGCAAATCTGATAAGCATTCCCTGCACCTCCTCCTCCAAGTCATTCATAAAAATGTTGAAGAGCACTGGGCCCAGGACTGAGCCCTGCGGTACCCCACTCGTTACCTCTCCCCAGTTTGAGAAGATCCCATTGATCTTCTTTCCTGGTTACTTTCCTGCTGCTGTCAATCAGAATGAGAAGTTCATCTATGGCAGCAGAAGGTACCTGGGACTGAGAAGAAAAGATGTAAGACTGCTAGCTTGAAAATCATTCCCCGCAGGAAAGAGGAAAAATGGGGAGGGAGGGCAGAGGGGATAGAGAAAGTGAGTGCATTCATCATTAAGATGGAACTTGTACACTGGAGGACTTGGAAACTGGCAAATGGGAATTCACTAGACTGACTGCGTGGCTCTGTTGTCTTTGTTCAGCACATAAGACTCAGTTAAAAATGAAAAGATGCTCACTTTCTAGAAGGAAAAAGAGAGCACACAGTGTAAGGAAGAACATTTAATATTTAGAATTACAAATGTGTCTTTTGGTGTTAATCCAAGGCAAGCCCAACAGAATTACAGAACCATTTTAAGTGTTCAAGGAAGAGAAATGATACATTTATTGAGTTGGAATCATGTCCTCCTTATACCATAATTTGGAATGTTCTTTGGGAACTATTCCGACACTAGTCAGATGCCTGCCTGCCTGCCTCCCACCTACCCACCCTGCCCATCACAACAACTGTGATGTACCACTTGAGTAGCTGGAATATCTCCTTCCCTGATATACTCTGGAATATTACATCCCCAAAAGATTGCCCCAGAGGACTGCCTGCAGTAATGGACTTTCACTCACTCACTCACTCACAAGAAACACACACAGAAATGCAAACACCCTTCTCCCCTCATCTCTCTATTTGGGAATAGGGAGGTTTAAGCTTCTCTCCCAGCCCACTGAGATCCCATAATGCAGCTCCCCACACTGCCCAGCTGATTAATGCTGGGAATATCTGAGAAGGGCACAGACCAGCACACTCCCTGACTGTTCTCAGTGCTCATCAGCTGGGGATGATACAGAGGCATGAAGCAAATACAGAGGCATGAAGCGAATCAGCTGGGGAGTAGATCCATGGGTTGCCCATACGTCAGCCAAGGCAATTCAATAGCATTGCTGCTGAACTCCCAGGCAGTGGAGGCACCAAGAACATGTTTTATCATTATCACTAGATGAAGCACCCTTTCCTGGAGCATAATTTATTTATTAATAATATTTATGTGCCGCTTCTAATCTGAAACAAAACCCAAAGCAGTTTACAAAAGAATAATAAAAAAAGACCATACACACACTCATAATAGTATCATGAGGATGGTACAAACATAGATCATGTCTGGGGGAAAGCCAAAGCAAAGAGATATGTTTCCAATAAACGCCTAGTGTTGAAGCCTGCCATACTTCAGAGGGGAGATCATTCCACAGGGTGGGCATCACTACAGAGCGCAGAAAGACCTAACAATCATCATCCATGGTTTCGTAACTTGAGAACACTGACTGTTGTGGGGCTACCAATTAAAAGTGTTCAGGAGCTTTAGCTAGTACAGAACTGAGTTGCTTGCCTGTTATCAGGAGCTGGATGGATAGAATGCACAATACCTTTGTTATTTCAACTGCACACCCTCTCTTTTAGCTTCTGCGAGCAATTCAAGGAGCTGTCGTTGACTTCCTAATGTTATTACGTGGGCCCTGCATTTCGTAAGGCCAGGTCTCCTTGTCAAGCCTGCACGTCCACTAAGGTTTTTGGATGAGGCCCTTCTCCACCTGTTCCTTGTGTAAGTCCTAGCAAAGCACAAAACTGCACTCTCTCACTAGCAGCCCTTAGATGGCAAAACCCCATCAGAGGTCAATGCAAAAGTGCTCATTTTCAAGAAAGCCTGTAATATTCAATTGCATGAGGGCAGGGTTTGGTTGAATAAGCTGGATTTAATAATTTTTACTATTTTATATTTTGTATGCTCAGATTTATGTACTCGTTATTTTTTCTCTTTTACAAAAAGTAAATATTTTGAAATAAAGCTAAGTACATATAAATAGGCAAGACTACCTTTTTTTTAGTTGGAAGTGTTTTTTTTAATCTCCTATTTAAGTGAAAATGGATCTGCTTAATATTTTCAGTTTACTACGTGCTAGGCAATTTAAGGGGTTAAGACAGAACACAGAATAATTGTAACCTGCAAAATGTACTGGGTGAGGTCAACTGCCTCCTTTTTCTCATGGAGTAGAAGAGTTTCTTTGTCTTCCACGGTGATGATATTCACTTCTCCACGACGCTCCTCTCTTAAGCCTAGGGGACGTTTTCGAACACACACACGGATCTTGTCTGTCTCAGTCCATGGCATCTCTTTCTCGGAATCATTATGTCTATAAGACATGGGATGTCGAATGTGTGGTTACAAAGTCAAATCAACATCAGACAGAATAAAGCAGGGTTGAGCAGAAAGTAGATCTCCAGATGTTTTGGACTTCAACTCACAGCATTCCTGACCACTGGCCATGCTAGCATGGGCTTCTGTGAGTTGAAGTCCAAAACATCTGGATATCTACTTTCTGCCCACCCCTGAATTAAAACATGCAAACATATGCACAGTGTATTCCTAAAACAACATTTGGGATAACCGGTTGCAGAATTTTGTTTTGTTTGGTAAATTTGACCCTCCCGCCATGTGTGTGGAGGAGGGAATTACATTACTGGCTCCCTTTGTATATAAAAGGATACAAAGGAATGGTTATTACCTGATACAAGAATGAGGCACTCCATAATTATAACCTGAAACATGAGCTACTCTCTGTACAATGGGGGCTTCCATATCCCCAAAGAGAGGGCTAATATCATTCGATGAACTGGTAGCTGGAATGCCCAGTTTGTATTCTGTCCATGTCGAAGAGGCATTCAAAGAGTCTTTTCTGGGTCTTTTGTACTCAGAATCATGGCTCAACACTGCAGCTAAATCATCTTTATCTTCATTCCCAGAGCAACTGGATAATGAAGACAATCCAGGTTCAAGGTCTTTTTGTCCATCACTTTCCTCTGAGGGGGAATCAAAGTGGAGTTGTCTCCGAGGGCCAGATCTAGTCACTGGAGGCCGAAGGTAAACAGCACCTGCCTGAAAATGTGGTTGAGGTTTCCCCACTGCTTGCTCTTCTGCCTGCAACATTTTGATTATTCGAACAAGCTGGAAGAGGCGCTTGCGGTCCTTCATGTTATGTACCCCCAATTTAGTGTAATCTTTCATGGAGACCTTGGCAAGTTCATCAATCTTCTCAAAGCCAAGGGCAGTAAAATGGGGATAATATTTTTCAAGTTCCGCCTCACAGAGGCATTCGTATAGACACGAGGCCATCTTCTATTCAAGGTCTGCTAAATAAATACAGCAAGTAAAATAAAATTAATCCTTTCTATATGAAAAAGTGATTTTTGACAACGGAAACAATCCATCAAGCACTGCTGCCACAGAACTATTTAAAGCCAACAGGTTGACTGGAAATCCTGCAGTGACTTTCACAAATGGATTAAGGTCTTGTAGCAGCACTGCTTGGGAGACGAAGACCAATGCTGGATGATCTCCACCCTGCCCAAGCTATATCTGTAAATAGCTGAAAGGGCTCCTGGATTCGAGCTTGAAATTCCAAGTTGTTTGGAGTTTCCAATATTAATACATACAGTAATTTAGTACAAAATGATAATAAAAAATCACCACAATACTTAGGTTGCAATCCTCTGAAAACATACCCGGGCATATACCCCACTGAATAAAGTAGGACTTACTTTTAAGTAAACTTGAATATGATTGTGCTGTTAGAGAACTAGCGGCTGAGGGAGACCCAGGCTCAGATCCCCACTCAACCATGAAGGTCAGTGGATGATACTGGGCCAGTCACTCTCCCTCAGCCTAACCTACGTCACAAGGTTACTGTGAGGATAAAATGTGGTGGGGCAGGGCAGGGCAGGGCAGGGCAGGGCAGGGCAGGAGAACAATGTACACCACCATGAGCTTCTTGGAGGAAAGGCGGGACAAAAACTGAATGAATATTTATAAACTGCTTTTTTCCTTTCTCAGCCCTCTTCACATCAACCCTGTTGTACCAGTAATATTATCCCCTATTGCAAATAGGGAGATGAAGAACAGTGACTTGCCAAAACTCCCCTGTGAGCACGTGGCTGAGAAGGTTTGAAACTGAAATGCTCTGGCTCACATTTCATTTTGCTCTGACCTCACTGATTACAACGTATATACACCAGCCAACTGAGGATAACACGAAGCACTGATAAAGTAGACCCTAAGCCATGAAAGCTTATACCATAATAGATATGTGAGTGTTTAAGGTCCACAAGACACTAGCAACCCCCCTAAAAATTGCGCTAAACTGGTTAT
This sequence comes from Heloderma suspectum, assembly GCF_057233095.1. Classification (NCBI taxonomy): domain Eukaryota; kingdom Metazoa; phylum Chordata; class Lepidosauria; order Squamata; family Helodermatidae; genus Heloderma; species Heloderma suspectum. Next base: position 4,909,924 of record NC_139459.1, on the reverse strand, counting down.
TTCTGGAAATTTAACATGTTAGGAATTGCATACTGTTTCTGTTTGTTTTGACTGGTGTGAATTCTCTTTTGCATTCTCCTGACTGCTGCTCTGTGGTTGCTGGATTTTAAGTGGTCTTGATGTTACTGCTTTTTAAAATTGTATTACAATTTTTTGTATGCTGCTCTGAGTTATTTAAGAAAAGAGAGATGCAATTGTTTAAATAATAAATTAAAGCTTGATTTACTTGAGTGATGACGTTGTTTGAATCTGTTATTTAAAACATGAAGTAATAAATCTACCAAGTAGTTTTGTAGCTCACTGTCTTTCCCACACTAAATTTTATATATTTAATTTCAATAATTTTTGCCCTGCCCTTCAGCATTATTGCTCCCACAACAGCTTTTGCTTTGTTGCTTGTGTAAAGGAATATGGAGAGCAGAGAAAGAAAATCACGCGTACCCCCAGCTATATCAGTGACTTAATAAAAAACAAGCAGCAGGGCTCATTCTGTCATTCTGCCAATAGTAACAAACTGGTGTCTTCGAAACCATGGCTCTAGAACATCAGCTGGTAAGGTGAATGGAACTCTGCAACCCCAAAGTCACCAGTTAAACTTATAAACCTAACAAGGCAGAATAGTGTCCACTTAACACATTTTAGTAAAGTAAATATGGCTTCAGTAGCTAGTAGATCCTGTATCTCATCTCCTAAATCGTCACTTTCATTCAGGAACTTAGAAAGACACCTCTACTGAGGTACTGAGTATGTAAATGGAATGGGTTAATTAATCAATCAAGTCAGGCTTAATACATACAGAAGTTCACAGTACACAATAAAACTACACAGAGAGCAATATATTGAAACATATGATCACTTACTTGTATCTCCTGCCTTCTTACACTTGTGAAGTCTATACAACCAATGGTACAAGCTGCAGAAACTCATTCAACCTGCTACAGAATGTAACGTACCTAAATTTAGATGTGCCTCTTCCTGGCCAGCCATATGTCCCAAATGCTCCCCATGGTTAACGATCAAAGGCCATGGAATGGATATGGATGGATTCAAAAGGTCATGCCACAAAGACAAAAGGGTTGTCGCATGTATTAATAGATAGGAGACTCTTCTCCAATCTTAAGCACAGTATTGCCGCTCCTGAAATCAAATACATTTATTTCAAACTAAACGTTTTAAGGGCAAGTAACTATATATACTTTCAAGTTTAGAATTCCTTTTTATTACATACAATTTCTAAAACTTTCTCAAGCGTTTATTAGTCATGAGACACTGACCTGGTCTGCATGACATGACAGCCCTCCATGGCTTAATTTACCCACAGTGGTTGTCACGTTGTGCTGGGTGCCCGCGGGTGCCATGTGTGCATGGTGCCCATGAGCACCTGCCTTGCCATGTCATGGGAACTCAGGCAGCAAGGGCTGTTTGAGGGAGTGACATGTTGTGCGAACCCCTGCCGCCTGGGTTCGCATGACATGACAAACCATGGCAAGGGGGCGTGCTTGTGGGCACCATGGAAAAATTGTGCCCGTGGGTGCCGGGCACAACCCAGCAGCCCCTGTGCATAACTTAAGCCACAGTAGACTGTCATGTCATGCAGACCAAGCCACTATCTAAATACTGGTGATTTAATTCCAATTTATTACAAGTTAGTGATGCTTCCCTCTAAGGTTTAAATGCTTCCAAAATGAAAGATGCGCTATCATAAAATAAGTTGAAAACGACTCACAAACTATATAATACTCCTTTATATTATTTTTGATATACATAAGAAGCTGCATCATACCAAGTCAGAACATTGGTCCATCTAGTCCGGTACTGTCGACTGACTGGCAGCAAAGGCTCTCCAAGGTTTCAGGCAGGATTCTTTCCTGGAACCTTCTGCATGCCAAGCATGTGCTCCACCACTGAGCTACTGCCCTGCCTCGTGTGTTGTGATCTTTATTGTTTGGGTTGTTCTGTTATTTTGGGTTGTTAGCTGCTCCGTGTTCCAGAATAGGAAGAAGGGTGGGATACAAAAATACTGAATAAACAAAAAAACCCAGACGTATTATCTGATTCTCTCCAAATGGGATCATCTTTTTCCCCTATAGATCAAGCAAATGCATGCCTTGTCTACCAACTATGAGATCACTCCCCAGCAATACACTGTTTAAGAAAGTAGGATTGCTGGGGGGGGGGGGCGCAAATCCTTAGATGAATCTACTAAAATAAAATGGTCTGCTACGTTAGTATATCACTTTTTCCAATAACATCCTGGACACTTGGGATACCGGGGAGACCATACACATGCACAGACAAATGACTGAAAATTGTTTTGAAGATAGGTGAATTTCAAAGAAAATATCCATGAACCTGAAATTACCACTAGCACAGCCACATATTTTAACAACCTAGAAGACAGAACCACTTGCTGTATGGGGGATTTCTGGATGATGAGGTGCAGAGAACACTTCCCACATAATTTTTTGTTTGTATTTGAAAGAAAAACATAAAGTGGGAAATTCACCTGATCCACTATAGTAACAACATTGTGCAGAATAGGATTAAGAGTATTAAGGTTTAGGGATGTAATACTAAGCATAAGTCGTTTGGAAGTAAGTTCTACTAGAGTCAACAGGACCTACATCTGAGTAAGCATGCATAAAACCAGGCTACAGAAAAGTCTCTTTTATCCCCTCTGAAAGGTTTATTTTAGTTACTACATCTTGGCAACGTGCCCTAGTAGCTCATGAAACAGCCATTTTTAATTTGATGCTAGTCCCTAGAAATACAGCAATTTAGTTTAAGTGGGCGTGCCACCATCCACCAAGAATGTATGAAAGAATACATACAGATTTTGTGTGTTCCACTGCCACCTTGGGAGGGCTTCTGCCCTGAAAGGCAGCCAAGAAATATTTTAAACAAATAAAATTCTGAGCTACAAGCAGAATTAGACCAATTTACAAAGCAAATCACATTTAAGGTGGCCTCCGCCTCACACTATAACCAAGGACAAGATTCCCATTGCTCTCCAGTAGATTGGATTGTATGTTTAGTCACTGGATTGTGCCCTAAGTCATTTCAAGCATATCACGCCCTAGAGCCCATTGACAGTCAGCCATCATGATCCAGATTTACCCTGACCTGCTAATCTACTTCTGATCTTCCATCTTCCAAGGAGCTCAGGTTAGCATACATGGGTCTCCCCCGACCCTCCATTTTACCCTCACAACTACCCTGTGAGGTAGGTTAAGTAGAGTGCTCCAGAGTCCCCAGTGATCTCCACGGCAGAACAAGGAACTGAATCCGAGTCTCCTGATTCTAAGCCCAAACACTATTCACTGTATCATCATTGCTCTCAAAATGGCCTGTGTCCCCCCAAGTCCCCTAATCTTTGGTGATCATCACACAAACACAAGCTATTTTTTTCAAAAGCACATAGCCCTCATTCCCAACTACACAGAGGAAAGAACGGCAGGCTTCCTTCAGAAAAAGGAACTACTTTCCTGTCTTCAGTGCCACCTGCTGGTGCAAGTAGGAGGTACCTATTATCTCATCATGTAAATAATTATTAGACCCACTGCATTTGTTTATGTATCCATGAGGCAAGGATATCCACAGATGGACAACAACAAAAAGGAAACAAAATCCAAGACTGACCTCCAGGAAAATAACATTACAATAATTTCATGCTGCTCTCTGAAAAGCATTAACGCCTCCTGGAAGCTAGTTCTGCAACAGGCTGGCTGGCCAGTACCCCAAGGAAAGTTGTTCATAAGAATAAATGGCACCAAGGGTGGAGATCTGGGTTAGGGCGTGGGGAGGAATTTGTCACCCAGATTGAAATTTCAGCTCCAACAAGAACAGCTGTTGCTTTTATTTCAATTTCAATTTCTTTCTTTCTTTTCTTCTTTTGCAATGCAAAGTGCTTACAGGACACATAGCAGAACAACAAAGTCAAGTAGGATAGCTCCCTTATTCTTGCTTTGTTCAACCACAGTGAAATTGCTCCATTACTTCCTTCCAAAAGGAACTGTACTTTGCATCTTCTAGTAATCTATACAAATGACAGCTGCTGCTGTTTATTGCTTTAAGTCTTAAAGCTATGCCACAATAAATTATGTCATATTAAAAATATTGATGTCCCATCTTTCCATTTTTAAAAACAGCATCATCAAAAGTTCAGAGACAGGAGCACAGCGATAAAATAACATGTTCTACAGTCTCAGTTCAGCAGGTCAAAGGCCTGGAAGAACAGGAAGAACTTTACAACACGACAGAAAACCATCAGAGATGGGAAGAGATGAGCCTCCCCAGGCAAGCAATTCCAAAGCCTGTGCATGGTCACAGAGAAAACTCTCTCCCATATCCCTGCCAATTACACCTCGGCTGCTGGCAGGACATCAAGGAGGGAGGGAGGGAGGGAGGGAGGGAGAGAGAGAATCTTCAGTTGATTTTAATAAGCGGACAGGCTCATATGAGAGTAGCCGGTCCTTTCAGTATCCTGGTCCTATATATTTATTTAGGGTTGTACCCAATGGGGTCTTTCTGCCGGTGGAATGGACACCATTGGCAGATTGACTTCCCCTTCCTTCCTACATGCAACCCAAATGCACTCCAAAGGTTGGGAGACCCTACAGAGCAGATTTGGGGAACATGCACAGGGCTGCAGAATGGAGGTGGGAAGGGAAACAAAAGTCTGCTTCCATAACGACAAATTTAGCCATTATTATTTTGTTTAAAATTTACTGTACTGCTCCTTCATCACCAGAGACAATCCCAGGGCAGTGTACATAACATTATAAAAGCAACATATCCTAACAGTAAAGTTATGTTGTTGTTGTTCAGTCGTTAAGTCTTGTCCGACTCTTCACGACCCCATGGACCATAGCACGCCAGGCCTTCCTGTCCTCCGCTCTCTCCCAGAGACTGCTCAAGTCCATATTCATTGCATCCGTGATGCTATCTAGCCATCTCATCCTCTGCCGTCCCTTTCTCCTTTTGCCCTCAATCTTTCCCAGCATCAGGGTCTTTTCCAGGGAGTTTTCTCTTCGCATTAGGTGGCCAAAATATTTGAGCTTCAGCATCTGTACTTCCAATGAGCACTCAGGGTTGATTTCTTTTAGGACTGACTGATATGACCTCCTTGCAGTCCAGGGGACTCGTAAGAGTCTTCTCCAGCACCACAGTTCGAAAGCATCAATTCTTCGGCGCTCAGCCTTCCTTATAGTCCAGCTCTCACAGCCATACATTACTACTGGGAAAACCATAGCTTTGATTATACGAACCTTTGTTGGCAAGGTAATGTCTCTGCGTCTTACTATGCTGTCTAGGTTTGCCATAGCTTTCCTCCCAAGGAGCAAGCGTCTTTTAATTTCATGGCTACAGTCACCATCTGCGGTGATCTTGGAGCCCAAGAAAGTAAAATCTGTCACTGCTTCCATTTCTTCCCCTTCTATATGCCACGAAGCGATGGGGCCAGATGCCATGATCTTAGTTTTTTTAATGTTGAGTTTCAAACCAGCTTTTGCACTCTCCACTTTCACCCTCAACAAGAGGCTCTTGAGATCCCCTTCGCTTTCTGCCATTAGGGTGGTATCGTCTGCGTATCTGAGGGTGTTGATATTTCTCCCAGCAATCTTAATTCTGACCTGTGATTCATCCAACCCGGCGTTTCTCATGATGTTCTCTGCATATAAGTTTATTTATTTATTTATTGCATTTATACCCCGCCTTTCTTCCTCTCGCAAGGAACCCAAGGCGGCTTACATTATCCTCCTCCTCTCCATCTTATCCTCACAACAACAACCCTGTGAGGTGGGTTGGGCTGAGAGTCTGTTAAATAAGCAGGGTGACAATATACAGCCTTGTCGTACTCCTATCCCAATTTTGAATCAATCGGTTGTTCCATGTCCGGTTCTTACTGTTGCTTCTTGTCCCTTGTACAGGTTTCTCAGGAGACAGCTAAGGTGGTCTGGTACTGCCATCTCTTTCAGAATTTGCCACAGTTTGTTGTGATCCACACAGTCAAAGGCTTTAGCGTAGTCAATGAAGCAGAAATAGACGTTTTTCTGGAATTGTCTTGCTTTCTCCATGGTCCAGCAAATGTTGGTGATTTGATCTCTAGTTCCTCTGCCTCTTCGGAACCCCGCTTGTACTTCCGGTAGTTCTCGGTTCACATGCTGGTGAAGCCTAGCTTGTAGGATTTTGAGCATAACCTTGCTGGGATGTGAAATGAGCGCAATTGTGCGGTAGTTTGAACACTCTTTGGCATTGCCCTTCTTTGGAATTGGAATGTAAACTGACCTTTTCCAGTCTTGTGGCCACTGTTGAGTGTTCCACATTTCTTGGCATAGAATCATAGAATAGTAGGGTTGGAAGGGGCCTACAAGGCCATTGAGTCCAACCCCCTGCTCAATGCAGGAATCCAAGTCAGAGCATCCCTGACAGACAATATTGAGTGCAGCACTTTAACAGCATCATCTTTTAGGATTTTAAATAGCTCAGCTGGAAGACTGTCATCTCCACTAGCTTTGTTGTTAGTAATGCCTCCTAAGGCCCACTTGACTTCACTCTCTAGGATGTCCAGCTCAAGTTCAGTGACCGCACTATCATGGCTATCAGGGACATTCAGATCTTTCCTGTATAGTTCTTCTGTGTATTCTTTCCACCTCTTCTTAATCTCGTCTGCTTCTGTTAAGTCCCTGCCTTCTTTTTCCTTTATCATGCTCGTCTTTGCACAAAACGTCCCCTTGAGATCTCCAATTTTCTTGAAAATATGTCTAGTCTTTCCCATTCTGTTGTTTTCCTCGATTTCTTTGCATTGTTCATTTAAGAAGGCCTTCTTGTCTCTCCTTGCTATTCTCTGGAACTCTGCATTCAGTTGGATATATCTTCTCCTTTCTCCCTTGCTTTTTGCTTCCCTTCTTTCCTCAGCTACTTGAAAAGCTTCATCAGACAGCCACTTGGCTTTCTTGCATTTTCTTTTTCTTTGGGATGGATTGAGTTGCTGCCTCCTGAACAATGTTACGGACCTCCGTCCATAGTTCCTCAGGCACTCTGTCTATCAGGTCTAATCCCTGAAATCTATTCCTCACCTCCACTGTATATTCATAAGGGATATGATTGAGGTCATACCTGAATGGTTTAGTGGTTTTCCCTACGTTCTTCAATTTAAGTCGAAATTTTGCAACAAGAAGCTCATGATCTGAGCCATAGTCAGCTGCAGGTCTTGTTTTAACTGACTGTATAGAGCTTCTCCATCTTTGGCTGCAAAGGACATAATCAATCTGATTTCCATATTGACCATCTGGTGATGTCCATGTGTAGAGTCGCCTCTTGTGCTGTTGGAAAAGAGTGTTTGCTATGATCAGCGTGTACTCTTGGCAAAACTCTACTAGCCTTCGTCCTGGTTCATTTTGTACACCAAGGCCATGCTTGCCTGTTATCCCAGTGATTTCTTGACTTCCTACTTTAGCATTCCAATCCCCTATGATGAAGAGAACATCTTTTTTTGGTGTTAGTTCTACAAGGTGTTGTAGGTCTTCATAGAACCGATCAACCTCAGCTTCTTCGGCCTCAGTGGTTGGGGCATAGACTTGAATTACTGTGATGTTGAATGGTTTGCCTTGGATTCGTACTGAGATCATTCTGTCGTTTTTGAGATTGTACCCCAGTACTGCTTTTCCCACCCTTTCATTGACTATGAGTGCTACTCCATTTCTTCTAAGGGATTCTTGCCCACAGTAGTAGATATGATGGTCACCTGAATTAAATTTGCCCATGCTTGTCCATTTTAGTTTGCTGATTCCCAAGATGTCGATGTTCAATCTTGCCATTTCATGTTTGACCACCTCCAGCTTACCTTGATTCATTGATCTGACATTCCAGGTTCCTAAACAATATTGTTCTTTACAGCATCGGATTTTCTTTTCACCACCAGACACATCCACAGCGGAGTGTCCTTTTGGCTTTGGCCCAGCCGCTTCACTCTTTCTGGCGCTACTTGGAAATTCCCTCTGGTCTTCCCCAGTAGTATATTGGACACCTTCCGACCTGAGGGGCTCATCTTCCGGCATCATCTCTTTTAGCCTTGTGATACGTTCCATGGGGTTTTCCTGGCAAGAATACTGGAGCGGGTTGCCATTTCCTTCTCCAGTGGACCGCATTTTGTCAGAGCTCTCCGCCATGACCTGTCCATCTTGGGTGGCCCTGCACGGCATAGCTTATGGCTTCACTGAGTTACGCAAGCCCCTTCGCCACAACAAGGCAGTGATCCATGAAGGGGAGTAAAGTTATACAGAGGCATAAAAACCATAAAACCAGCAAACAACAACAAAACTCAATCAATCTAAAATCAATTTTGATTACAATTTAAAATTTCAAAATTTCACAACTCTCCTCAAAATTCCTGGGCAAACAGGATCATTTTAATTTGGTATCAAAAAGAATACCAAGTCAGCACCAATCATATATCCCTTAGAAGGGCATTCCAAAGACAGGGTGCCACCACAGAAAAGGCCCCTCTCTTTTATAGATGCATAGTGCACTTCTCCAAATGATGGTACATCTAGCCTAATCTAATGGCATTCCTATGCACTGTGACATGGGGGTGGGGGAGAGATAAGAAGAGCATACTTCCAAGTCACAAGTGCATTATAGCCCATCTTCTACCACATGGATAAACATCACTTTGAAAGCAAGAAATGTAAGCCATTTGCCTAGCCCTCCCTTGGCATATCACACCATTTACACCAGTGAATCTCTGTTCACCTAGGAAATCTCTGTTCTTTTCATGTACTTTTTAATCCAAAAAACTCTAGTTTGGTTGTTTTCTGTTTCTTCATTCTGCCTAAATAAAGAGTGTGGTTGGTAAAACATGAAAGTGGGTGGAAAACACTGATCAAATAAAGGGCGGGGGAACTATTTTGTGACTCAGTCTCAGAGTGGCTGTGGCCAAAAACTAGCAGGTTAACATTAATATTTGCTCTTAATAACTTTAACTACTACAAGAGCCTTATCAACTTTCTGATCACTCTTTCACATTAATTTTAGCCTGATGATCTCACTGGAAAAGCCTCTGCACCACAACTGATACAGGACAACTGCTTTAAACAGCAGCTGTTGTGGAGCCTGGCAACTTCTCATTTTCAGTGTGTGAATAAAATAAGTCCGAGTTAAATTTGGTGAGTGATTATTTAAAAGTTGTTTCTTTCCTGCAAGCAAGACTTCCAAAAGTCCAAGGATGTTTTCTTCATTATGTATCTATATAAAGGGAAATTGTTTGTTACACGCTTGGGAAGTTATTGCTTCATTCCCTGGGTATTGGTTGCTGTGTTAGTGGTTTCTGTTACATAGCAACCAGCTTCTTCCTTTCAAGTTATAGAAATGACAGGGGGCGGGGTGGAGGAAACTGCCTATACTTCACCAAGAGCTTCTTGTTCCAGCTCAGGGGAAGACATTCCAAAGTTCTAAGAGGGTAATTGCGCTATGCGGTTCCTAGCAAATTAGAAACAAAAAGGGTACAAGGAACATGCTGCCTTGTACTGCATTTCCCCATAGCTAAAGGCAGCACCAAATATTCAGACTGTATGGCAAGAGGCACTATGGACCAGCACGCCCCTTCTATGCATAAGTCTGACAGAGAATCCACAGGGTAGACATACCTTGAGGCTGGATTAGGACCCCAGGAGGGCTTGAAAAAAGCACAGTGCTACTCGCTGGTATCAGTGTCGTTGCTCCCCACAATCTAGCAAAGCCCAAATTGGAAGGAGGCATGTCTATGTCAGCACAGAGATCTAGTCTTTTTCGCACACTGAGATGAGACCCCACCTCTGGGGAAATCTACTTGAGAGGATGCACAGCAGCACACTGTTTGAAGGATTCAAATAGCATGCTGCTGTACCTCCCAAGTAAATTTAATCAGGAGGAATAGCACCAGGTAGCATCATTTGAATCCCAAAGAGATTCATTCATTACACAATGGTGGTGGTGAAGCAGGATAGTGGTATCATTCACTGCATTATCCCTTCTCATTTCAAGGAACGGACTGAAGGAAGACACAACTTTGAAGAACCGCAGTAGGAGGGAGATCACTCTAGTTGTCCTATACTCCCATGGCTGTACTGCAGCCTTGCAAATATGAACCAAAAGCATGGTCACCCACATTCTGGTCACCTTCCCCCCTCCACCCTTCCCTCCGCCATCAACTGCATGGGAGCTCTCTGCCTAGGGCAGCTGCCTGTCCCAAAAGGTGTCTACACACCGTTTGCCAGAAGTGGCAAAAGGTGTGTCGACAGACAAGTGCAGTTATCCCTCAGCTGCACACCTGGGGGCAAGTGGCAAATCATATGGCTCCACTACCTGGCCCTTCCCCCATGCTACGAAAAGATTAATCACACCACAAGCACAAACCAAAAAGAAGCAAGGAGGAGCCATGACAAAACAGGGCTTCTAACACGAGGAATAAGTTTAGTAAGGTATGCCAATATGGCCAGCTGTGCCACACAGGGAATTTGCCACCACAAGATTTTATGTACATGTGCTTAAAAAAAATCCCTTTAAAATATCTCCAAGGCCCCTCCCCAAAGGCAGTGGTATTTCAACAATTCCTGGGCACGTACAAGCATATAGAACTATGTACTGAATGATGCAAGCACAAAATCAGTTCTCTATCTTTAGCCTGTAATTCTGATGCACAACATGGTATAAGTCTACAAGCTAGAAGATACTGTGAGGAAAGACTTTGAAATCTCAGTCTGTTTCGTTTGCCAAATAGGAATGGGTTATTCGAGCCATGCTAAGATTACTAGAAACATTGCCCCAACCCTGTTCACTTCCACTTGTACAACTATTGCATGCTCAAAAGGAACCTAGTTTCATCATAGCAATGTCCCCCTCGAGATAAGGCAGCACCTTAGAACACACAAATATCCCCACCAACCCAATTTCCAGGTCTGCAGATATTGCTAAGTGGCTGATGCTCACCCAGCTTTTCATGTGCTAGAGCTCTGCTTAGTATAGGAGTAATTCTGCAGGCGAGATAAGACTGGCAGAGATAAGATGGGAGCCAGCACCTATATTTATTTCTTACATGGCTAAACAACCCAGCAGTCCAGGTTCAGATGACATGCTCAGCAATCTATGACCACTCGTGGGTTGCTGAGTAAAAGCAGAAATGGCAGGCATGCTGCACATTTGTCGTTATGTGCGAACTGGCTCAGTGACTGGAGAAAGGGCCTTCTCAGTGGTGGAACAGTTTTAGAATTCTCTCCCACAGAAAACATCAAAGAGTCTTATGGTGCTTTAAGGACTAACAAGTTTATTACGGTATAAGATTTCAAAAGCTTTTGCCATAATAAGTTTATTAGTCTTTAAGTGCCACACAATTGTTTTTGCCGCAACAGACTAACGTAGCTGACCGGTCTGGAAATTCTCCCTAAGGAGATTCACCTAGCAACAAGTTGGGTACCTTTTTGGCACCCAGGGAAAACCTCTTCTTGCATTAAAGTCTTTTTGATCTGCTAATATTAACTCTATCCTAAGTTTTGTACTTTTGTGCTGTCAGGCTCTGTTATTTTTTTACAAATTTTGTGAAAGCTGCTCTGAGAAACCTTTCTGAACTGAGGAGTGACTGACGAATAAATAAAATGAACAAAATTCAGTATTTCATTCAAAATTAACAAAAACACCAGGGGAGCAGCATATATGGTTGGCCTGTGCTGTCCCTCAGGGTTTCATCTTAACACCCATGCTATTTAACATATAGATGAAACTGCTGGGAGAGATAGCCTGGAGTTTGGGGATTCAGTGCCACCAGTATGTTAATGACACCCAACTCTACCTCACCTTTCCACGTAAATTCAAGAAAGCTGTTCTGGTTCTAAATTGGTCCCCAATGGCAGTAATGGACTGGATGTGGGCAAAAAAATTGAAGGTTAATCTAGAAGAGACAGATGTCAGTCAAAAGGCAGATCAGGGAATAGGGATTCAACCTGTGCTGGATGGGATTACACTCTGTGTGAACAGAATGCTGGACTAGATGGACCCTTGCTCTGATCCAGCAAGACTCTTCTTATGTTCCCCCTGAAGACTTAGGCTCACAGTTTGGGTGTATTCTTAGAGTTGGCCTTGAAACTGGATGCCCAGGTCTCAGTGGTGGCCAGGAGTGCATTTGCACAGCTGAGACTAGTGTGCCAGCTGCGCCCACTCCTAGAGACATTTGATCTGACCACGGTCACATATGGGTTAGTTACATCCCATTTGAACTGCTGTAACACACTATACGTGGGGCTGCTTTCAAAAACTGTTCAAAAACTCCATCTGGTCCAGAATGCTGTGGCCAGACAGTTGACCAAGGCCAGTTACAGGATGCATGGGACTCCCTTGTTACAGCAGCTTCACTGGCTACCAGTCTGTTTCTGGGCAGAATTGAGAGTGCTGGTTATGACCTATAAAACCCTATATGGCTTGAGACCAGGCTACCTGAGAGACCACCTTCTCCCATAGGAGCCTGCCTGGTTCTAAAGATCTTCTGGAGAGGCCTTCACTCTCAACTGCCACCTTCAGAGATGTGTTTGGTGGCAGTGTGAGAGAGGGCCTTTTCAGTGGCCGCTCCCAGGCTGTTGAACTCCTTCCCAAGGGAGGCTAGGGTTGCTCCCTGTCTGCTGCTCTTCCAGGCAAAGCCTGCTTTATTCAAGAAGCCTTTGGCCTGTAAGTGGGTCTGTTGGGTTGGGTGCTGTTTTTATTCTGTAATAGTTACGTTTTTATCGTATTTTAATGTATTGTTTCAATCAATTTTAATTGCCTCTGTAAGCCACCTTGAATGCCATTTTATTGTAGAAAGGCGGGATACAAATCAAATGGTTAAAGACAGTGTTCTGAAACGTTGATCTTCCAGGCAGAACAGCCAGAAGGCAAGTAGTCGCCTCCCAGCCCTTAACACTAGACAACAGGATAATAATGTTGGTGTTGCATAAATCTTGCCTACCTCCAGATTTTCAGTGTATATCGTGATCGCTTCGTCCTCTTCTTGAAGACTTCGTTATTCCCTTGATGCTTCCAGCATATTCAAGGTGAGTTCCTCTGTTATAGTACCAGCTGTTCCCCCCGCCCGTCTCTTTTTTTAATGGTTTTAAATGGAGTGTAAGACGTGACCAGACTGCATTTTTAATGACAAACTCCGCAAGAGCAAACTGTCAGATACATGTTAAGAGTGCCTTGGAGCGAGTGTGCATGAATGCGAACAGGTGCGAACGCAGCGCGATTCGGCGCTGCCTTCCATTTCTGACCTTCTGAATGCGCTTCTAATAAATAAGAAGCGCCCCCAGGTCTCGTAGGCGGTGCTTCGGATACCACGGAGCTGTCGCCATGCCAACAGGGCAAAGGCCAGGCCGGGCGAACGGTCGCCCCTTCCTCCGCGGCCCTCTTACCACAGATCTCCCGCCCCGTCTCAGTTCTCTCTGTTCCGGTTGCGCCAAATCTGGAGCCCCCAGCGCCGCTTCCTCAAAGCGCGTTTGGAGCGCTCCAGGAAAGCTCTCACTAGGCCGTGTTTCCATAGCAACATCGCCAAGCCTGCGTTCAAACACTCGCGCCCACATGTCGCGCCGTCTCACGTCACCACCACCGCCCAATAGGACGCCGAGGTGTAGGTGGAAATGGATGGAGCCCCATGTGGCCAATCGGAGAGGCGATAAGAAGGCGGGAAGGAGGCGCCCGAAAGGCGGCAGTTCAGAATCACTTACTTCGCTTCCTCTCGATTGGTCAGTTAACTGCCAATCACAGTACAAAATCCAATCATATTTCTACCCCTATCCATCGCTCAGCCCCCCCTCGTTGATTGGATACTTTCGCCACGGCGGCGCGTCCTGAGACCACGTGATTGCCCTCCCTCTGCCTACCGTCTAACTCTGATTGGGCCAAATAGGATGCCGGGTCGGGGACGCCAGGATTGGCATGCCTGGAGACCAATGGAGAGGGTCCCATGTGCCCGGGCTTTGCGCCCGGCATTGGCCAGTCTTTTTAGGGCTGTCTTCCAGTGGGTCCGGGAGGGGGGGGGCTGCCCCTGGGAGTGATTCTTCAGCCAGGGCCCGCTTGGCTGCCGTAGAAAGGGGGCCACAACGTGTGTGTCTCTCCGACTGCTGAGGCCTAGCCCCAGCAACCGTTACTCGCGAGGAAGCCCATTGAGCCCAGCAGGGCTGGATGCCCAAGTAGGAGTGCTTGGAAGAGGTATTGAGCAAACGACCCTCTCTGGCTTCATATAACGTGTGTTTATAATGGCTGCTTCTCATGTAATGTGTTTATTTAATACTTCAACTACACATTATTATTAAATTACTAATAATAATTTATTATAATTTACAGTAATAAAGTAATAATGTATTTTTAAAAACCATGCATTTGCCATTAGAGGTGCAATGGAACTTTAGGTGGAGGCAGCTGGAAGCAGTGTGGATTGACTGAGGCCATAGCAATTTAAATCAGCAAAAAGGGGGAGGAATCTGGCTTTTAAAAAATACTGCTTTAAACCTGCCTTGCCCCAACCTGGCCCCTCCAGATGTGTTGGCGCACAACTCCCATTATTCCCAGCGGAGATTTGATTTAAACAGGTTTAAGTCAATGTTATGAATATGAACTTGAGCACGCTCCAGGAGAGAGCGCAGGACAGGAAGGCCTGGCGTGCTATGGTCCATGGGGTCACGAAGAGTCGGACACGACTGAACGACTGAACAACAACAACAAGTCAATGTTTCCCATTGGTACTATACTATTTTTGTTCATATGTGGGTTCTGAGCGGCATATGAACACTTTGAGGAAGGGCCATAGTTCAGTGGTAGAACACCTGCTTTGCATATATAAGGTCGCAGTTTCAATCCCTGGTACCTCCAGATTTGGTTGGAGCATCTGAAATGTTGGCAAGCCATTGTCAGTCAGTCAGTCAAGTCAGGCATTATAGATAGTACTGAGCGAGGGCCTGGCTCTTATGTATAAGAAGCCCCTTATGTTCCTAGTTCAGCGCCCAGAAAGTCTTTCATCAGAATGAGGCATCCGGAGGGGTGGCCATGTTAGTCTACTGCAACAAGAACAACTAAGAGCCCTATGGCACCATAAGGACAGACTTTATTATGGCATAAGATTTCATGAACTAGAGCCAACTTCGTCGGATCCATGAATATCCTCAGTTGACAGGCATGTACATGCATGCATATGTACATGCATAGGCATAGAAAGAAAAGGTTGTAAACGGTGGGGCTAAATGACCATAGGATGCAAGAATCGGGCTGATGCACTGAAGTCTTTTTAACAAAGCAGCAGCCATTATTCCAGCTGCACAACCTGGTATGTGGCTGAGTGAGGGACACACCCAAGAGTCTAAAGAGGGGAACAGTTGTATTCTTAAAGGTAACAGGCATACCACAGATGTCTCACTGTTTAACTACTAAAACATCATTTCTTCCTTAATCTAACTACTAAAACTTGTTCCCGCCCCATAAATGCAATTGCTATCAATCCAGAACTTTTGCTCATAACAGCCCGCGTCTTGATCTCTTGACTTCCCAAAAGGGAAGATGGGTAGTTTGTTACTGGGCAGAGCAGTTTATCTTCATAACATGAAAATAATAGTTTTTAATAGAGAAAAAAATATCCGTAATTTTAGGTCTGAGCACATTGCTGAGCTCAGTTAGTTAGAGCACATAAAAACAGAAATGTGAAAGATCACCCAGGTGGGAACAGGGAATGATCCTCATATTGGCAAACATGATGGCATCTTCTGGAGCCAGGGGTGGGATCCTACTTCTGCTGCCTGTGATCACTTGCCTGTTGCAACCTCACCAATGCTAAATCCATAATAATACTGTAGCTTGAGCTCCATTCACCTAGCTACATGGCTGTATTCCAGCACCTTCCATTCAGTTCACTTGCTAGTTTTAGACCTTTTTGCTAGTTTTAGACCTTGTGTCTTCATTGGTCTCAAGAGACTCGCATGCAGACTATCCCTGTCTTGTTTTTATATAACTGGTAGTCCCTTGTCCAGTAATCTAGAAGATACCTCTTGTGAGGTGGGCATTTTGCTCATGTGCTGGAATTGCGGATCTAAAGTAATAATTTTGTGTTTACTTTGTTATTGTTGGTTGAACAATACAATGTTTTGTTAAAAATCCTTGGGGTAGTGTCCAGTGCTGCACTACCACTAATGTAAATAATGTTGCAGTAGCATAAACTATAGCGCAATGCAGTGCTGTTTGCTGGTGCCACAGGTTTCCCTGGAAAATCTGTCACACCAGCAAGAACTATTGCCATTGCAGTAGAGGTAATTTACTCTAGCACAACATCATTTATGTTCGCAGTAGTATGCGTTGGATACCGCCCTTAGCCAACTTTCTCAAAAAAAGACTCAAAGCGTCTTTCAATAAAATTAAAACATACAACATTTAAAACAGCTGAAGCAATTATCCATTAAAATACAACCATCCCCATTAAACAGCTAAAATATCACAGACACTCATAAACAATTTGACTGATGCACTGAACAGCCCATCGTATGCCATCAAATGCCTGAGAATAGAGAAAAGTTTTAACTGGTGCCGAAAAGATGACAATGTTGGTGCCAGGAGGACCTTGCCAGGGAGAGCATTCCATAATCAGGGGCCACCACCAAGAAGGCCCTCTCCCTTGTCACCTCCCTCCGAATCTCCCTCTTCCTTCTCCTTAAGAGAGAAACAGTTTCCTCTTCCTCCTCCTCCAACAACTGAAGCCTCAAGTCCAGCAGAGCCTAATTTCACCTAGCCTTGGCAAGAGGGGCATGGATCAGCAAAACATTTTCACACTGCACTGGTGGCCCAAGGTGGCTCCCAACTTGTAAAAATACAGTACCAATAGAATCCTATACGTGTCTTCTCAAAAGTAAGTCCTCTTGAGTTCAGTGTGGCCTTACTCCCAGGTAAGTGTGTGTAGGATTGCAGCTTCAACCAAATAAATCTGTTTTGTGGCACCTTAAAGACTTTCTTGTTGCTGCAACACACTGTCACAGTTGCCCCACTAGTACTCATAATTGTCTTTGCATAATAGAAGTGTGCAGGGTCTGCTACAGTCAATTATTTGTTCTTTTATGTATTGTGGGGAACTTTGGCAATTTGGGGTTGCCTTCAGTCAGCCTTCAGCAACCTGGTGCCCTCCGGACATGTTGGACTGCAAGGCAGCATTCCCCAGCCAGTCATGCTGGGAGTTGCAGTTGAACACATCTGGAGGGCCCCAGGTTGGGGGAGGCTGCCTTAGGTGGTGCTGACCTCATGGCCTGACTGAAGGATTGGTGAAAACCAGTATTGTGTTGAGGCTGTTGATCACTCCACCACGGCAGGAAGCTGTCCTGTTGGCTGTGCAGCAAAAGGCTGCTTTGGAATCCCAGCCAAGATCAGTCTGTGATATTCTGGTAACAGAGGCAAAAAGAAAAGCATCCAAAGCCTCATGTCCCCCGCACCTGACACACAGTTGGGCATAGTCACCTTGGAAGTTCTCCTGCAGAAGCTTAACTCAAATGAACAGGAGTGCCCTGGTGCACCTCCTGTTAAGTCAATGCTGTTTACACAGGATAACCTCTTGGTGACTGGGCCCCCTGGGTCAGGAACAGAGGAAGCTGCTTATACAAAGTCAGACTCCTTGTCCATCCAGCTCAGTATTGCTGAGGCTGACTAATAGCAATGGCTCTCCAGGATTTCAAGCTGGATTCTTTCCTAGCCCTGCCCAGAAATGCCGGGGATTGAACCTGAGACCTGCTGCATACAAAGCAGGGGCTCTTCCACTGAGCTATGGCCCCTCCCTCAGTCAGGTTTCTCTGACCCATCCCGCCATCCTTAATTGCACCTAGCCTTCATTTTGGTGCTGCCTGTCCCCACCTCAGAGTCTGCAATTGCGATCACTGCTCTCTCATGTTTGTTCTGGGTAGGACCATCATGACCTTAAGAGCATGTGGCCTGATTATCTTCAGGAAACTGCGTGAGGCATCGTCTGCTTCAGCTCTTGGGAACAATATTGAGTATCTCCTTCTGCAGACATCCTATGGGACTCATCACTGGACCCCTCCAAAAGGTGAATGATCCCCTTTATTTGAGGGAAATGCTTCAGCTTTCATTGTATCAGCAATTTTGAAGATGCTGTCAGTAGCTGTGTCGCTCAGTGGATAAAATAATTTTAGTTTATTTAAAATAAGTCTTTTAACTGATCAACTTCTGAGAAGTTGGAAGCTTCATAAGATTTCCATGACACCCCCTGTAGTCCTCATTTGCTACTGTAAATGCATGTAACTGAAATAAAACACACATGCACACTTCCTGTTCACCCGATTTCCTTTACTCTGTTGTCTCCTCTGTGCTGAATTACATCAGCCTTCCCCAAGCAGGTGCCCTCCAGATGTGCTGGAGTACAACTCCCATCATCCCCAGCCAGCATGTCAGTGCTGTATCACAGATGAGACTCCTTGGCTGGCTGTTTCTGTTCAGCAGGAACTGGGCTTTAGGCATTCTTTCTGGTGCCTGTGCTTTTCTTAGGCCTCACGTGGTTTGCTGTATTTATATTCCTGTCCAGAACATATTGGTGAGAATGCCAAGTCTGGCTTTTCTCAGGAAAAGCTAAAGCCAACTTGAGAATAGGTTATATTTATACCTGACTTATAATGGGATCTCTGTGGTGGAAATCATGATGTAGCTCATGGGATGTTGTACAGAGTAAACATTGCCTACCCAGATGTACTTCTGTAGAAAACAACAGAGTCCTTTATTTTATTGTATGTCAATGGACAGAATCCAGTGGGGTCCTTACGCCCCTGCCTATTCCTTTATGCCCCGCCAATTCCATGATGCAAGCGGGACTCAGCACTTGCGCAAGGGAGATTTGGTGCTTCCTAGGGGAAGCCCCAAAATGAGCGTTAGGTGAGCTCCAGCAACCTGCCTCCCTCCAGAAATAGCGGAAACGATAGTTTTGGGTTGACCTGGGAGCACTAGGTTTCCATTGTGCAAGCGGTACAGGCTGCTTGCACAATGGAATGGGTGGGGCATGAGAGTATCTGTGGGGGCCTAAGCACCCTGTTAGATTCTGCCCAATGACGTTCTTACATTTTTGTAGTAGTAACTACTTACAGGCCTTAAACATTGCTGGATGGTGTTTAAACTGTTTGCAGTGCAATCCTATAGATGTTTAGACAGAAAAAGTCCTACAACTCCCAGTATGCCCCAGCCAGCATGTGGCATGCTGGTTGCTCCAGGACTTTTTTCTGTCCAAACATCCGTAGGATTGTGCCCTTATAGGCTTAGACCCAGCATACCTTAGAGTAGCCTTTCCCAACCTAGTGCCTTCCAGATATTTTGGACTACAACTCCCAGGGTTCACCACCTCCTCCCTTGTGACCCATTATGACCTCTGAGATCCACCAAGGATGCACCCTCTTAAAGATACCATTGGTACGTCCAGCTGAGACAGCCAGGGTGCCCAAAGGAGGTGTCCTCTGTGGCTGCTCTTTAGATTGTGAGCCTGTGGACAGGGCCCCGACTGTTTTACTCTTGTACAGTGCCTACCTGTACCAAGCGTTTAGGATTGGGTGGTTTATAGGTCTGAATACAATGGAGACACCATGAAATGCAGCCACTTCTGGAACGAAGGGTGGTAACAGAATGAACCAACCACAGCATATACTTTTTTTTTCTCATTTCTGTGCCAGCATGCAAAGCACTCTAGAATCATACATAAAAAAGAAGAGCAAAGACATAGCACTCTTTCTTCATTTTTCTCAAACCAGAGCTTTCCATTCTTTTGTCAGGCCATGTTGATCCTGGGGAAGACGACCTGCAGACAGCCCTCCGGGAGACACAGGAGGAGGCGGGGCTGGACCCCACTCAGTTCACAATCATTGATGGGTTTAAGAAGGAACTGAACTACACTGTAAAAAACAAACCGAAAACAGTCATCTACTGGCTAGCTGAAATGAAGGATAACAATACAGAGATCAAACTCTCATCGGAGCACCAGGCCTTTTGCTGGCTGACCCTTAACGAGGCCTGCAGGATTGCAAAATACAAGGACATGCAAAGTGCCTTCAGAGAGGCACATCAGTTTCTCTGCTCCAAAGCATGAATGCTCTGAGGGAGTGCAAGAGTGGAAATCCTGGCTGCCAGTTCCATAGAAATAAAAGAGTACTGGAAAATGATTATTGTAATGATATCAAGCAATTTAAATTTGGTAAACTGCCTTGGTTGGCTTTAGAAAGGCAGTGTAGAAGTACAGTAAACAAACAAATAAGTACATAAAGCTTGGATGCTTCTATTCCTGTGCATCGGGGGGGGGGGGTTAACATGTTCTTAAATTTTAACTAACTCTAAGAAGGATTTTTGCCTAGTTCCGTTTGCTAAGCTTGAGGCTAGGTATGGACAGTTGGCCAACCAGGGTCCAGGTTTAGTTCACCTTTTTTTGAAGCCGTATGATGTACCCACATTCATGGAGGATACATTTGTCAGTGGCCTTCAGCCACAAGAACTAACTGCAAGCTCTAGGTTCAAAGGCAGCACACCTTTGAGTACCAGATGCAGGGAGCAAATAAAAGAGGAAGATGTGCCAGTTTCTGTTGTGAGTTTCCCAGAGGCATCTGGGTGACTGCTGTGGGAAACGGAATAACTGGGCTCTATGGATCTTTGGTCTGATCCAGCAAAGCAGTTCCTATGTATCTGTAGAGTGCGTTCATGATGACAGAAATCCCACTCCTGTGTTCACACCTTTCTGGACTTCCATCAGAATTTTTTTTTGCCAACGCTACCATGCTGCTGTGCTTTCCCGTTGAAGTATAGAGAAATAGGCACACAGTAACATTCCTGTTTGACCAGGAACTATGTAGCACAGAACACCCCTGATACCATTCGTGGCTGCTGCTGCCACACTCCATCGTGGCACTGATTGCCATTGAGTTGGGTGTGGAGCAGGTGTTCAATATAATGCAGTTATCCCAGGGGTCCGTGCGCTTCTCACTACAACTGTGGTGGTCAGTATTAGCCATAGTCACCTAACTTGTCCCAAGTAGAGCAGAACCCTTGCCTCCTGTTTCTTGTGTAAACCTACATAGGCCGCATTCAACCGATCGCAGCAGGGGAAGCAACCATTGTGGCTGCCCGCCCCTGTGCGTACCATGTGCACGCCTGCCATTTACATTATTCCCCACACTGCAGCGCAAGTTGGCATGTCCTCCAAACCCAGCAATGGGGGGGGAGGCTTCAAACCTGCCCTACAACCTCTACTGCATTACATGGGTTGCAGGGTGGGTATGAAGCCTGCTGCCAAACTGCATGCCAGGTTTGGATGACACACTAATCCATGCTGCAGCATGGGGAATAACGCAAATGGTGGTTGCACACATGGCATAGGCAGGGGGAGCAGCCGCAGTGCTTGCTCCCCCCACTGCCATTGCCTGAACCCAGTCATAGTCTTGTAACTAGGGACAGTTTTATGTGGCACAGGTACACCTACAGACACTGCTCCTGGCCAATAGCTATCGCCAGCAGCACGGCGGAACCTGACTGCCAAACAGCATAGGTGCAGGGCAAGCGGGCAGTGTATCGTGCTGATCTTCATTCGGTCGGCCTTATGCTTGCAGAGGATTGGATTATCTTCTTTCAGAAGAGGTTTGCAATGGCCAAGTTTGAGAACACTGAGAATGTTGCCCTTCCTGGGCAAAATAATTAGTCAGGGCCAGAAATATTGGAACAAGGATAACTGTTTTGGCAGTTGGCCTCTGTACACCACCACATTGAAGTTGAAAGGAAACACACCCAGATGGGAGCGAAGTCAGGACATTCAGCTGTAATTCAAGGGTTTGACAAAAGTGGGGCACCAACCATTCAGGAAGGACAGCCAGTGGCATACGCACACACCCATCATTGGTGGATCATAAGTAATGGAACAAACCAACATCATTTCAAACTTAAGGGTCACCTTTAATATCTGGATGAAAATCCTTTGCAGTCAGTGACTGCCTGAAGAATGGAACCCATGGACATCATAGAATAGTAGAGTTGGAAGGGGCCTACAAGGCCATCGAGTCCAACCCGCTGCTCAATGCAGGAATCCAAGCCAGAGCATCCCTGACAGATGGCTGTCCAGCTTCGTCTTCAACGCCTCCAGTGTGGGAGAGCCCACCACCTCCCTAGGTAATGACCAAAGGCTGAGTTTCCTCCCTCAAGATGCTTTGCCAGGCCCTTACTGCAGCTGCCTTCAGCTGCAGCTTGTTTGTGGGTCTTTCTGCCTTCAGTCTAGTCTTCAGTAAGTGAAAAGCATGCTCTGTTGGGTTGAGATCAGGTGACTGACTTGGCCATTGAAGAACATCCCACTTCTTTGCCTTGAGAAACCCTTGGGTAGCTTTTGCTGTATGTTTTGGGTCATTATCCATCTGCAATATGAAGTGGCGTCCTATCATTTTGGCAGCATTCGGCTGAATCTGAGCAGAAAGTATAGCCCTATACACTTCAGAATTCTTCCTGCTGCTTTTCTCAGCAGTCAGGTCATCAATAAACACCAGTGACCCGGTTCCATTGGCAGCCATACATGCCCATCCTATAACACTGCCTCCACCATGTTTGACAGATGATGTGGTATGCTTTGGATCATGAGCTGTTCCTTTCCTTCATGCTTTTCTCTTCCCATCATTCTGGTACAAGTTAATCTTGGTTTCATCAGTCCAAAGAATCTTATTCCAGAATTGGGCAGGCTTTTTTAGGGGTTTGCTGGCAAAGGCTAATCTGGCCTTTCAGTTCTTCAGCATTAGCAGTGGTTTGCACCTTGTTGTGAAGCCGCTGTATTTACATTCATAAAGCTGTCTCTTGACTGTAGATGTTGACAATGACATGCCTACCTTCACAAGAGCATTCTTGACCTGGCTCGATGTTGTGAAAGGGTTCCTCTTCACCATGAGCAGAATTCTGCAGTCATCCACTTTAGTTGTATTCTGTGGTCTTCCAGGCCTTTTGCTGTTGCTGAGCTTGCCAGTTAATTCCTTCTTTTTCAGGATGTTCCAAACTGTTGTATTGGCCACTCCCACTGTTTTTGCTATCTCTCTGATGAGTTTATTTTGTTTCCTCAGCCTAATGATGGTCTCCTTCACTCACATGGACACCTCTTTGGACCTCGTGTTGGGAGTTCCAGTGAACAGCTACCAAATGCAAATGTAACACTCAGAACCACCTCCAGGCCTTTTATCTACTCGATTGGTCATGGGGTACCCAGGAAACAGGCCACACCTGGCCATGCAGCTGCTTGTCAGCCAGTCATTCCATTACTTATGAGCCACCAACGATGGGGGGGGGTGTATGCCACTGGCTGTACTTCCTGAATGGTTAGTGCCCCACTTTTGTTAAACCCCTTGAATTACTGCTGAAAGTCCTGACTTGGCTCCCATCTGGGTGTGTTTCCTTTCAACTGCAATGTGGTGGTGTACAGAGGCCAACTCCCAAAACAGTTATCCTTGTTCCACTGTTTCTGGCCCTGACTGTATAGCGGTTAGATGCTCAGCACCGCCGTGAAGCAGTTGGCAACACTGTCCATCCAGTCTGCTCAGAATTCCAAATTTGGCTTCTTAATTGGGGATATCGTCTTAAAGGCATTCCAGACACTTAGTGTCAGGAAGAGGAAGGCCTTTGTTCCTCCAGTAGCAACTGTAGCCAGTCGAATGAGAAATGGTTGTTTGTTTAAATAATCCCATTCAGATGTATTTGAGCCATGTGTAAAACAAACTGCATTTGGGTGAATGTGCCCAGTTAGTGACATACAGAACAGTAAAACAAAGAGCAGTGGTGTAGTTTAATACACACTGAGAGTGACTACAAACCAATATCTTACAAGTAGAAGCGTTCCATTGTTTCCATTGTTGAATTGTTTTTAGGATATAACTGTTTCACTATGGTGTTGATATCATATTACTTTTACAAGTCACATCTTGCCATTGAAAACCTGAGATCAGCAAAGCAAGTCACTGGTCCTTAAGAACACCTGACTCTCCCTTGCCCCATCCCCATTGCTCATAAGCCCCCAATTGCTGACGCTTCTCTCATACCTATTTTATCTATAGGTTGAAAGCCTTCCAGGAAAGGAACTATGCCCCTGCATTCTACAAAACACTGCCAAGCTGTTCTTGATGAGGTTAAGTAATAGTCACACTCATGGTTATAGCATCTGTTAGCTTCCCAAAAAGGGCTGTGTTAGCAGAGTACAAAGTTAGATGGGTAGCCATATTCCAGTGGTCCTTTCCTGCTTTTCAGCTCAGGTCTGTAGATAAGCCACTTGCTTGGGGTGGGTAGAAATTACCCCAGGTGACCATGTACAAAAAGTTGGTTCTCTGTTGTTCTCTTTTAGGCCCACAGGTGAATGACAGATGAGTGTCCCACCTGCTGTTTATGGTGGCCGCGACTGTTGTCTCAGTATACCAGCTCAATGCAGACTGAACAAACCTTCCAGTGAGATAAGCCCAAGGAGCTGTCTAGCGCCACAGATTAAGCCCCATTAAGGCACCTGGTGGTCCATTCTATGGCCAATTCATACTTAAATTTCTGAGGTTGTACAGTCCTAGTGGGAGGACTGTACCATCTCAATATGAGGTGGGAGGATGCTACCTGACATTGCCCCAAGTGAAGACTGCAGACATGCCAGATAGCTTACAAACTAGCCCTCTGCCTGATATGAAGTTGATTTCAGGCAAACGCAGTCCCCCTGAGCTGGCATAGACCTCACATGAGGACTGTACCATTTCAGAATGGCAAGCAAGAGCTAGACTTTACTTACTTGATGCAGGCTATTGCCAGGACACTGTAAAAATCTGAGCACCCATTTGTATATTTTAGACACATTAAAATTCTGTGTTTGTCAGTGTAATTGTGAAATATAAATGTGATTATAAAACGAATGCCTCCAGATTTTCTTATCAAGATTGTTAGTCTAACAAAGAAGGCCATATGCTCAGAGTGCAGTCAAAAGGGCCTCGCCGAAAAGCAAGGCCTCGAAAGCGACAGATTCAGCCTGGACAACATTTAGCATAACTGATAGTTCATGTTGTTGAAGAGCGGGGTGATGGTTCCATCCTTCCATTCAATCAAGATCTCACCGTGCTTCAGTGAAGGAGAGGGGGATGCTGGGATGATCTGCGTCTTGTTGCTGTTGCTGCCCGTGCCAGGTAAGGGCAGGCAGGGCTCACGGCTCCCCTGGCGGCTCTTCAAAGCAGACAGTATCTTCTTCTTCCTATGGTCGGAAGAAGCAGAGGTTTTCAGAATACCTGCAAGATGTGAACGTTTGTAAAGAGAATCTTACATGTTCAGAGGAGCCAGTTTAAAGTGGGCACAAAGTTTATCGATTAATCAGTTAAGGGCAGCAGATTTAACTGCAGGTGGCGAGCGGCACATTAAAAGTGGCATTTCCTCCTGTGTGGCTATCTGCTTTACATTTTCTGTTGTTGTAAACTGTCCTAGAATCCCATTTTGATGAAGGTCAGAATATAAATATTTGAAATTAAAATGATACTTGCTGTAACTTCTCTAAGGGCGCAATCCTAAGCATGTTTAGACAGAAAAAAGTCCTATAATTCCTAGCATTCCCTAGCCAGCCATGCTGGGTAGGGACTGCTGGGAGTTCTAGGACATTTTCTGTCTAAATGTGCATAGAATTGTGCCCTAAAACAAAATATGTGTTTCTTCTTTAGAGCATTGTTTTTTCCCTCAGATGTATGCAGATCTAATTGACTAATTGATTAATTAGCAGCCCTACTCTGCAGGATCTTACTATGCAAATTCCTAACGTGAGAGCATAAAATTAGAGGGGAAACAATTTGAGACTTATTCTCAGTGCAATCCTATAAGTGTCTACTCTTACTGAGTTCAGGTAAGTCTTACTGAGTTCAGGTAGTTACTCCCCAGTTCAGCGTGCATAGGATTGTAGCCTAAATTTCAGCTAGCCAGAGAGATTACTTTGCCAGCAGAAGCTGCTCTAAAGGGGAAAACAAAAATAATCCAAAGGAAATTTAGGCTGTGGGACTTTTTTCTGCCTAAATATACATAGGATGGTGCCCAAGGAACACATGGCAATCTGATGGTTTTGGTCATTAGAGAGCTTCAGTTACCAGGCGGTATAGAAATGAAATAAATAAAATGAAATAAATTAGGGTTAACTGAACAATAATGCTTAGCATTTATATAGCACACTCTTCCCCATCTTGGTGTCTTCAAATGTACTGGACTGCAACTCCCATCATTCCCAGCCAGCATGGGCACTGATGTAGCTCAGTGGCAGACCCTCTGCTTTGCATGCCGAAGGTCCCAGGTTCAATCCCCAGCATTTCAGAGAAGGGCAGGAAAATCTGACTGAAACCCTGGAGAGCTGTTGCCAGTCAATGTCAACAGTACTGGGCGCAGATGGACCAATGGTCTGAGTCAATATAAGGCAGCTTCCTATGTTCTGAAGCCTCTTGCAATCTTTAGAACAGCCCTGTAAGGCAGATCAGTATTATCCTCCTCCATGTTGCAAATTGAGGCTGAGAGAGAGCAACTTGCCAAAAGCCAGCAATTCAGCTCATAGTAGACGTGAGATTTGAAGTGGGGTCTTGGCGTGTCACAGGAGAGAAAGCTTTGAGATATGTAGAGTCTGACATAAAGAGGCTAAAGCTGGGTGATGGTGGAGGGGATGTAAAAAGCTGTGAGATATAACAGGGACTCTGGCAAGCACAGAGACTCCCAAGACCGCTCCCTCCGGCCCCCGAGAACTCACTTGTTGTAATGGATGTTGAGCGTGAGGATGATCACTCCCAGTATAAAGGCCAGCGGGCACAGGACAAGCAAGACGGTTTTCCAGTTGGTACCTGCAAGGGAGTTGCATCAAACATTTCATCCTTTGTTTCCCATTCGCCTCCTCCATCCCTTTCCTATACAGTTATTGTTAGCAGTTTTAAGGTGCAATCCTATCTATGTTCAGATAGAAAAAGTCCAACATCTCCCATAGGATTGCTCCCTTACCCTGTTAAAACAGTTGGACAGGCCAGAGACCTTTCCCAGCCAGCCTCCTGAGGGCCGTTGCATCACCTGTTACACCCCAATATCCAGCAGGACTTCTTTTTCATATGCCAGTCTTATAATAATGCATGTTTGATTCTTCCCACATGATGGCTGTTCCCCCATATTTTGAAAATATCAAATCTAGCTGTTATTCAGATCTGTCTAGGCTTTCCATTTTCAAAAGGTTTGAGGTTCAGCTCAGAGGATCTCAAGTTAGAAGGATCTGGAAGTGGGGGAGACCTTTTGAAGGTTCTCAGGTTGCAGGGCTCAGAAAGACCCCCACTGTGCAAGGCCCTGTAGAGATGCTACCAGTCAGAGTGGACAAAACCAGGCTAGATGGACAGAAAGTGTGCTGTGCTATGAGACAGCTTCCTATGTTCCTGCATTTATATCCCATCTGATTGATAGCAGGTTCAGGACAGACAAAAAGGACTTCTTCACACCATGCATGATTAGCTTGTGGAATTTGCCATCAGAAGATGGCATGGCTGCTAATTTAGGTGGCTTTTAAAAGGATTAGACAAATTCATGAACAAGGAGAAGAGGTCTGTCTCCAGGTATTGAATCTCTCGTTACCAGACACTGGGGACAAATAAAAGGAAATGGCCATCACCTTCACACCCTGCTTGTGAGTGCCCAGAGGCATCTGCCTGGCCACTGTTGGAAACAGAACACAGGTCTGGATACATCTGGTGCTCCAAGGTACACTGCTTCTGAGCAGGGGGGTACCATTAAGCTCCCTGTTTTATATTTGTTTAATCCTTTTTAAAGCAATCCAAGCCAATGGCCACCAACACATGTTGCATTTGTGAATTCCAGAAGTTGGGGTTTTTTTAATTGAATTTTTATTCAGTGTTCCTTTGGGTTTCTATCGTACCTGGATGTCGGGAGCCTGCAGCCTTCCTCTGATGCTTTTTATGATGAATATGCCTTTCTGGCAGGGAGAAAAAAATAGGGAGAATGAGACGGCATGTTTTGCCATTCCAAGCAGCCTTACTGCCTGATCGGAGAAGCACATACCAAGCTGCTTTGCAATGTTGCACAGAATGCCAGAAGGGGCATAATTTGCATACTTGTCACTTGAGCATCGGCGGCCCAGATTAGGAAGGAGATGCTGCTGTACGTAGGGACCATGGGATACAATCTTTCAAATGTTCCTGGAGCAGACTGGGACCTGGTCGTAAGGAAGTGGCAACTGGGAGACCTCGTAGACATGACTCTTACATGTAGAGCCACACTGCCCTTCCCCGAGTTGGTAACTTCTGTATGTGTGGAACTACAATTCCCATCATCCCCCAGCCAGCCTTGCTGACTGGGGGATGACAGAAGCCATAGCCCAGCACATCTGGAGGGCACCAGGTTGGGGAAGGCATAGCAACCCTGTTCTTGCTGTTCTGTTGTTGTTTCTTACTCTTCTACCCATGGAATATTCAGTAGAATCACATGATGTACCTATTGCTGGATTGTACCATTTCACATTGCAAGTGGCGGAATCACATATTTGAATAGTAGACACTCCCTGCACAGAGGGCCAGAACGAGGACTATGTTAGAACTCTTCTCCCTGACCCGCTAATCTTTCACAGTAGGATGTTTTTATATGTGTGAGCATTCCAACATTCTGTTCCCCACCACCACCTGCAATCTGAAGTGGCACAGTCCAGTTGAGTGAGGGCTGTACCACATAGCTCTATGGATCATAGGCCCTGGATAGGGTCAATGTTGCTTCTGTGTCTTATCCAACCCCACGCACAAGACACTGGCCCTAGATCAGGGGTGGGGAACCCAGGGCCAAACTTGGGGCCTAAATAAGCATTAGTGGTGCCAAGGAGCAGGCAACAGTGCAGCGTCCCAAGATTCAGCACTCGGGGGGGAGGTAGAGACACACACAGAGGAGGCCGAGAAAGAAAAGCAGTTTTTGCTTGTGATGACTTGTGGAAATGGAATGCTTTTGCTTGCTTGCTTTTTTAAGGAAGGTGTATGTGCACATTTTAAAGTGTATATCTCAATGGTGGTCATTGACTTAGATGGCTTTAAAGAGTGATTTCACAAATTCCTAGAAGAACTTAGGTCTGTCATTAGGAACCATGAAAGCTAAAGGGAACGTCCAGATTTAGAGGGTGTCTACTTCTGAATACCAGTTGATGTGGAGCAACCAGCATGGAAGGACTGCTAGTTTCAAACCTTGTTCGTCACCTTCCCAGAGGAATCTGCCTGACCCCAAGATGCTAGACTACTTGGTCCGGTGATCTTATCCTGTAGGGCTCTCCTGTGGTCTTATACTTTGGTTACAGTTCTGTTTCACCAGCATGGTATAGTGGTGAGAGTGTTGGACTGGGAGCCAGCAGATCCAGGTTCTAGTCCCCACTCAGCCATGAAGCTCACTGGGTGACTTTGGGCCAGTCACAGACTCTCAGCCCAACCTACCTCACAGGGTTGTTGTGAGGTTAAAATGGAGAGGAGGAGCATAATGTAAGCTGCCTTGGGTTCCTTGCAAGAGGAAAAAAGGCGGGGTATAAATGCAAACAATCAATCAATCAAGTACTCACCTTGATCTACTTCCAAGCTTACATCTCCATTCTTTGGAAGAGTGCTGGTGAGGTGAGATTCATTTTCCAGAATGGTGGTTGGAAATGTGGTTGTGGTGTCTACAGAGAGGGTGTGAATTTCTGTTGAAGCAACAGTTTTACCTGGTGGGGGGGGATACCAAAATGTAGTTATGATAATTTCTTCAGTATATGAAAGATAGAAGCAGTTGGGTTGGTCCATTAGTGAGAGAAAAAATCATAGTAGGGCAATACCTTTATTAGGACCAACTAAAATGTCACAAAATAGTGAGCAAACTTCTGAGTTCTCCAGAGCTCTTCTCCAGGTAGAATGGTAAGCAACAATATGAGGGAAGGGGATGAGTAAAGCAGGACAGGCTAGGCAGACTTGCTGGATTAGTCCCTGGGAGGTGCAGAATGATTTTGGGATGCATCAAAGGTTACTGGGGAAAGACAATGGGAAGGATCTGACATTGTGCTAGAGGAAACCGACGCTTGCCCAAGTTCAGTGATAGAAGTCATAGAATTGTAGGGTTGGAAGGGGCCTACAAGGCCATCGAGTCCAACCCCCTGCTCAGTGCAGGAAGCCTGATTCCCAGGCAGTCTCCCATCCAAGTACTAACCAGGGCTGACCCTGCTTAGCTTCTGAGACCACGTTGTACAAGAGCTGGGTTCCACTAGCACAACGTCAACAGCACTAGCAGCTGGACACCATTGGATCCATCCCACAATGCTGGCTGTTACCCATATTTTGAAAAAATAAAATCCAGTGTTATTCGGATCTGTCTAGGTTTTATATTTTCAAAAGGTTTGGGGTTTGCAAATTGAAAGGTCTGGGGGTGGAAGAGACCGCTCTTTGTCCGAGATCCTCTTAAAAGGACCTTGGAATGCAGGCCTGGGAAAGACCCCACTTTGCTCGAGACCCTGTAGAGCTGTTGTCAGTTCCTAGTAGAAATACTGGGCCACCTGGATCAGTGAACTGGCTCAGTATAGAGCAGTGTGATCCATTGCTGGGATTAGCCAGAGGCACGAATACCTGCACCCAGAACTGCAGAGCAAGGATTACAAGCCAGCCACATGCAGCGGTCAAGGATGAGTGCTTAGTAATGGATCACGTGGTTTTATATTGGGTACATCCATCTTGCCTTACTTTCAGGGACCCACACCAGGGTGCCTATGGATTCCTCCACTGGGTCGCCAGGTCCCGGAGCAACTGCCACATCCACGGCACAGACGATTTCGTCCATCTCCGTCTTCCACCTGCTGAACTTGTTCTTCTCTGGAGACAGGAAGGCCTTGTGCCCTCCTGACTTGGTGCTGAGGTGCAGCCCCAGGCCTTGCAAAGTGAGGTGGCCCTTCTTGCTGCATGCCCAGGCCTGCCGCACTCGGTCTCCACAGGCCTCCAACTGAGCCAGTGCAAATTCTCGCGGCGTGGAGGCCGTCAGGCACCGCCTGGTTTTCTGGTTGACGAGGGCCCGGGTGGCTGCGTCCCAGGCCCACTGGTGCTGCAGGGAATGTGGGTTGCAGTCAGCCAGGCCAATCTTTCCAACTTCGTGGGACAAGGCGTGGATGCACTTTTCCAGACGGACATTTTGGATGAGGAAGCCAGCCCCTCCCGAAGCTGTGGGGAGCAAAGCACAACACGTATTACATTTATGTGTATAGTTGTGAGTTCGACTATGCCAGGCGTGGGAAGACTTCAGACTTGAGAGATCTACTTTGTTTTGTTTTTTACTAGAATCCCAAGGTCCACCAATGGAAGCCAGGTGCAAAATAGTCCATCAGGAGCAGAGCCAGATGCAAAACGGTGGCTCGGGGGCCAAGTCAATTATGCCCCTTGCTCTGTGAGCCATACACTGCAATGGCCAGCCGACCAGCCTCTGCAAGCACAAATCTACATGTGAGTTACGACAAGTAAAGATTGTAGCAGCCTAATTTTTGGAGGGAGGGCAGCTTTTGCTGTTGCTGTTGTTAAACAATTGGAAGTCAAATCTCCTTGCCAGCATACTGCAAATCATCCAGTGATGGATCACTTGATCCGGATCTACCTTCTGCGTGTCGTTGGCCATCTGATTACTGTGATTGGGTCTTTTACTATGGGTGCCTTCCCCAACATGGTGCCCTACAGATGTGCTTGCCTACAACTACCATAATCCCCACCCAACATGGCCATTGACACTAAGGTTTTTGCTTGAAGGGAGGGGAGAGGAGGGATTCAGGGATTTAATACAGATCAGCTTTAATTTTCCTTTCATGGCTGATGATGTTTCACCTGCAGACCTGGGGGTGGGATCTCAGATCACTGCCCTGTAGGGTTCTTGTGTGCAGGCCAAATGGCACATTGTTAAACACACGTTTTAAAAAGTGTGCTTAGGACTAGCTGATTTCTTTCTTTAGAATAAGTCTGTGCAGGCTCCCTGATCTAGATTGAGACTGTGAGGGTGGGGAGGTTTAACTCTCCCGCCCCCTCTATTCACACTGCAAATTGCCCCCCAAATGTGCAATTTGCAACTAACTGCACCTGCAGGGACAAATAGCAGCATTAGGATTTTTTTTTCACTGAAGTGTGCCAGGGAAAAGCTTAATTACCCCCATGGCTGTTTTTTTAAAAGAAAGAGAGCAGCCCATTCAAAGCACACTTTTAAAAGTGCGAGCTTAACGTGTGAAATGGCTCTGAGAGAGAGCTCTTTTGCAGTTTGAATGGGGCACGGAATGTTGTCTGCTGAAGGAGTGCCTGCTTGCTTCCACTTATGCTCTGCCTGTATATTTGCCAATCAAGCAACT
The DNA here is from genome assembly GCF_057233095.1 of Heloderma suspectum. Taxonomy (NCBI): domain Eukaryota; kingdom Metazoa; phylum Chordata; class Lepidosauria; order Squamata; family Helodermatidae; genus Heloderma; species Heloderma suspectum. The sequence goes on along the minus strand of NC_139459.1, from coordinate 4,877,556 downwards.
GTTACAAAGAGAAGTTAAGTCTCCACTGTTCTCTTTCATCCAAAGGAAACCAAACTCTGTACAATTTCTCCAAGAATCTCATCCTCCAGAAGCATATCATATCAGTGCATATCAGTATGTACATATGGATGGATGTGTGTAACACCATCTGTATAGATGTCTTTAAGAAGAAAGGTCCCTGTCCAGAACAGCTTACAGTCACAATTTAGATAGTGGGGAAAACAAAGGCAAAAGAGGCCAGAGAGAAACAAGGGTGAAAAGAAAATGAAAAGATGACCGTGTGAGCAAATACCATTGCATGTACCTAGACTGAGAGTTGATGGGCTAGGCTTCTCGGGAGAGTTGGTCAGATTTGAAGGGTGAAGGTGTGGCGCCATGCAGACATATTTCATCTCATTCCTGTTCATTCACTCAGCTGTTCCAGCTGCCAACTGGAAATCCCTACTCTGGAGTGTATATTCCCTGGTAAGGCACAATAGGTCACAATACGCAAATGAACTTCATTTGCATACATTTGCAGAGGTTGCAGCTTTCCTGGGTGCAATTCTAGGTGCAACTGCATCTAGAAAAGTTTAATTCTGCATCCTTGGAAAATTTGTGCAAATGAGGTTCATTTACACATTGTGACCTATTCTGTGGGACTTATTTTACTTCTTTTTAACAGTAGCAAGGAACTACGCAAGTCCTAATACCTGGGCCACCTCTCAACTGAAACCAAAGTAGCACTCCCTACTCACTAAGTAATGTGTGGCACACCATCCATGGGAAGTCCTCCTGTATGAGCCCTTTGAATGATGCAAGAGATGTGCAAGAACACATTTGTGCCCTTACGCAGCTCCTGCACAGTTCAATGGAGCCTGAGCAGAAGAACTTCCACACAGGTGAGATCTGTCCATCTCCCCTCTGATACCTTTTGTCAGCCCCCTGAGGCAGCTGCTCCATTTTGCCTCGTCACGGTAAGCTCTACGAGATGAACATCTCTCTGCCTGGGAGCGGAGTTGGTGCTCTGCCAAGTGAGGCGCACAACAGGCCAGGGGCGAGAGAGCACAACCCTCACCCCCGCTCTCCCTCAGCAACGCACTGTGCTTCCAGCAGCAGGCTGCCTCACAGGGCTGTATGTGTCCCTCTTTGCTACTGAATAAGCACTGGCCTCTGCAGAATTCCCTGTCTTCTCTGAGTACGATACCTTCAGTTAGGTATCACTGTAGGGACAAACAACAGATCGGCAATATAAACAGGAACCAGAGTGGAAAAAGAGCACACAATAGATTAAAGGCATCTTTTCTTAAAGGAAGCTTTGCAATAGGACAATGGAACCCATTCCCTAGGGAGGTGGTGGGCTCTCCCACACTGGAGGCTTTCAAGATGAGGCTGGACAGCCATCTGTCAGGGATGCTCTGACTTGGATTCCTGCATTGAGCAGGGGGTTGGACTCGATGGCCTTGTAGGCCCCTTCCAACCCTACTATTCTATGATTCTATAAGCTCTAGATGCTCACTAGATACGATGCCTAACTTTTGTTTATGGATTCAGGGATGTCTCAACCCCACACTATAGAAGCAAGCAAGCTCCCAGAGAGAGAGAGCGATCAGAGCAAGCAAACAGGGAGAGCAAACGGGAATTGGCCAGAGGAGTTGCAGTGGAAGAGGAGACAAAGGAGACAAAAGCAAAGAGGTAAGTGGGATGGAGTAAGCCCAGGGGGCTATCCTTTCTCTTCTGAATGGCTGTGAGCTCACCAGGTGCTCCAAGTGAATTGAGGGGGTCTGGCCTGAGTACTCACAGCAGCTGTGTGGGCAAGAAGTTTCAGTCTGTTTCCCGCCTCCTAGCTGAGCAGAGCAGAGCAGAGGAAGCTGCTCCAATTGGTGTAGGGACTATAGAAGCAAGCAAGCTCCCAGAAAGCGAGCAATCAGAGCGAGCGAAGAGGGCAAGCAAACAGGAGTTGGCCTAGGGAGTTGCAGTGGAAGAGGAGACAAAGGCAAAGAGTGGGACTCTGTTTTTAACCTCCAGTGAGTAGAGGACCAAGCATAGGCTACTCTAGAACAATCAGAAAGCTAGACACAAAAAGGGAAAAGAGACTACGGAAGGACAAGACTCTCCAGTGGTGGTGACCTACAAGGTCTGTGCCATGTTTGTTTCCTTGCCTGAGAACAACATATCCTACACCTGCAACAAGTGCAAGTTGATCACACTGCTGGAAGAAAAAGTAAGAGGACTGGAGCGGCTACTGTCAACCCTCCAGGGAATAAGAAAACACGAAGAGTTCTTGGACAGAACGGTGGAACTACAGGAGCAAAGTGAAGAACAGAAGCTTGAAGAGCAACAGCAAGCTGAGGCAGGTGGGAAATGCTGAGGTGAGGAAAAATGGAGTAGAGGATACTCCTTGGAAAAGGGTGACAGGAGAAGAAGAACTAGATGCCATTCTGCACCAGTGGAAGCAGTGGAGCTGTGGAACCGGTTCCAGGTACTTGAGGATGAGCCTCAAGGACAGCCTGCAAAGGAAGAATTACTGGGGAACCTGCATGAGAATGAGCAAGAGGCTGAAGGTCAGTCAAGCAGAGGCAATTAAACCAAGGCCTACAACAAGAAGAAGAGAAGAATAATAGTAGTAGCGGGAGACTCCTTGCTGCGTGGGATAGAAACCCAAGTACGTCGTGAAGTCCCATGGACTCGCCAGGTATGCTGTCTCCCGGGAGGATGGATTAGAGACGTGACTGAAGGGTTGCCTGCACTCATAAAACCCACTGACAGGTATCCCTTTCTTCTCATCCATGTGGGAACAAATGATACCACCAAGTGGAGCTAAGAAGAAATCACATCAGACTTTGAAGCTTTGGGAAGGAAACTCAAGAACTTTGGGGCCCAGATAGTTTTCTCATCCATCCTCCCAGTTGTTAGAAGAGGGACAGAAAGGGAACGAAAAATACTCCGGGTGAATGACTGGCTATGAAAGTGGTGCTGGCGCAAGAGATTTGGATTCTGGGACCATGGGCTATACTTCCTGGAAGATGGACTGTTGGCACTGGATGGGTTGCACCTCACAAAGGCTGGGAAGAATCTGTTTGACCACAGCATGAAGAACTTTATCAGGAGGGCTTTAAATTGAATCCTACAGAGAAGGGAGATGTAAAGTTGGGGGTAACAGCGGACGAAGGCTCATACACCGCAACGGAGAGAACAGCTCTAATAGCATCCAATAATAGTCTTCAGAAACATGTAGGAAGAAAGCCAGACTATGAAGCACATGGTCTTTGATGTCTATATACTAATGCCCAGAGTATGGGAAACAAAGAGAACAAACTTGAACTCTTAATACAGGAGGGAAACTTGATAGGTGTAACTGAGACTTGGTGGGATGACTCCCATGACTGGAATACAGCAATTGAAGGATATAACTTGTTCAAAAAGAACAGGAGGAACAGAAAGGGAGGTGGGATTGCACTGTATGTGAAAAATACATATCCCTGCACAGAAATACAGGAGGATGAGCTTGGTAGCCCCATCAAGAACATCTGGGTTAAAATAAATGGAGCAAAGAATAAAAGGAACCTGGTGGTCGGAGTCTACTACTGGCCACCCAATCAAGGAGAAGACAAGGATGAAACCTTTGAAAAGCAAATAGCCAATGTTTCAAGGAAGCATGATGTAGTAGTAATGGGGGACTTCAATTTCCCCAATATTTGTTGGGAGACAAATTCTGCAAAACATGGCCCCTCCAAGAAATTCCTGACCTGTGTGGCGGATAACTTCCTCCTACAGAAAGTAGAGGAAGGAACTAGAGGATGGGCTATCCTTGACTTGATCCTAACCAACAGAGATGACTTAGTGGATAAAGTAGCAGTTACAGGAACTCTGGGGGAAAGCAACCATGTTATACTTGAGTTCTTGGTTCCAAGGGAAGCAAAAGCTGAGTGTAGCCAAACCCATACCCTGGATTTTAGGAAAGCTGATTTTAATAAACTCAGAACAATGATAAGTAAGGTCCCATGGCAAGAGACTCTAACAAGAAAAGGAGTCCAAGATGGGTGGGAGTTTGTAAAAAAGGAAATTCCAAAGCCACAATTACAAACAATTCCAACAAGAAAAAAAGGCAGAAGACAACAGAAGAAGCCAATGTGGCTTCACAAAAAGCTTAGAGATGACCTGAAAACAAAAAAAGCAAACATATAGGAAGTGGAAGGAAGGACAAGCAACAAAGGAAGATTACAGGCAGGTAGCACAGAATTGCATGGATGGTGTCAGGAAGGCTAAAGCTAAGAACGACCTGAGGTTAGCGAGGGATGCTAAAAGCAACAAAAAGTCTTTCTTCAGATATGTGCTTAGTAAAAGACAGAGGAAAGAAATGGTGGTTCAACTATTAAATAAGGATGGCAGAATGATAACAGATGGCAAGGAAAAGGCAGAAGTGCTCAATTCCTACTTTGGCTCAGTCTTCTCCCAAAACACGATCTATGACCCCCCTGGCAAAGGCAAAGTACAGGCTGAAGGGGCAGGATTGCAGCTTGAGATTGAGGGCACATGGTCAAGGAATTTGAATAATCTGAATAAGTTCAAATCTCCATGACCAGATGAACTGCATCCTAGAATAATAAGGGAACTGGTGGAAGAGCTCTCAGAACCACTGTCAATTATGTTTGAGAAATCATGGAGGACGGGTGAAGTGCCAGATGACTGGAGAAGAGCTAATGTTGTCCCTATCTTCAAAAAGGGTAAAAAGGAGGAACCTGGGAACTACAGACCAGTCTGACATCAATCCCTGGGAAAATTCTGGAGCAGATGATAAAGCAATCCATCTGTAAGCACCTTGAAAACAATGCAGTGATTACTCGAAGCCAGCATGGATTTGTCAAGAACAAATCCTGCCAGACGAATCTGATCTCATTTTTGGAAGAAGTAACCTCCCTTGTGGACTGTGGGAATGCTGTAGACATAATATACCTCAACTTCAGCAAAGTTTTCGACGAAGTGCCCCATGATATCCTGATCAGCAAACAAGCTCAAAGTGGGCTAGATGAAACAATGATCAGGTGGATCTACACTGGGCTACAGAATTGGACTCAAAGAGTGCTCATCAATGGGATCTTCTCCAACTGGGGAGAGGTAACAAGTGGGGTACCACAGGGCTGAGTCCTGGGCCCAGTGCTCTTCAACATTTTTATTAATGACTTGGAGGAAGAGGTGCAGGGAATGCTTATCAAATTTGCAGAGGACACAAAATTGGGTGGGATAGCTAATACCTTGGAAGACAGAAACAGAATTCAAAGTGATCTTGATAGGCTGGAGCACTGGGCAGAAAACAACAGAATTAAAGTTAACAGGGATAAATGCCAAGTTCTGCACCTAGGAAAAAAAAACCAAATGCACGATTACAAGATGGGGGATACATGGCTCAACAACACTACAAGCGAGAAGGATCCTGGAATTGTTGTCAATCACAAGCTAAATATGAGCCAACAATGTGATGTGGCTGCAAAAAAGGCAAATGCTGTTTTGGGCTGCATTAATAGAACCATTGCTTCCAAGTCACGTGAAGTACTAGTTCCCCTCTACTCAGCACTGGTTAGGCCTCATCTGCAGTACTGTGTCCAGTTCTGGGCACTGCACTTTAAGAAGGATGCAGACAAGCTGGAGAGGGTTCAGAGGAGGGCAACAAAGATGATCAGGGGACTGGAAACAAAGCCCTGTGAAGACAGACTGAAAGAACTGGGCATGTTTAGCCTTGAGAAGAGAAGACTGGGGGGAGATAGGATAGCGCTCTTCAAGCACTTGAAAGGTTGTCCCAGAGAGGAAGGCCAGGATCTCTTCTCAATCATCCCAGAATGCAGGACACGGAATAATGGGCTCAAGTGACAGGAAGCCAGGTTCTGGCTGAACATCAGGAAAAACTTCCTGACTGTTAGAGCAATACAACAATGGAACCCATTCCCTAGGGAGGTGGTGGGCTCTCCCACACTGGAGGCATTCAAGATGAGGCTGGACAGCCACCTGTCAGGGATGCTCTGACTTGGATTCCTGCATTGAGCAGGGGGTTGGACTCGATGGCCTTGTAGGCCCCTCCCAACCCTACTGTTCTATGATTCTATGAAAATGGGAAAATACAGGCAGAGAGAAAGTGATCCCATTTCAGCTTCTAAAACACATTGCAGTTTATTTATGCCTCACGAGAATGCTTCGAGATGGAGGGGTCCTAGGCTAATAATTCAAAGACACTGTGCAGCACTTCCATCTTTTTCTTAACAGATTTCCCATGGTAAGGGAAAAAGGGAAGAAGTGCTGGGAAGACACGGGAGGGTTATGAGTGGAAAACAATATAATCTGGGAGCTGTAGGACTTTTTCAGTCCAAATATGTATAGGAGGATTGTGTCCTAAGGGGTTTTAAAAATCTATTGTGGCAGCTACTGGTAGACCACCCTTTGTAAGACCGACACTTGCTAATAGTAAAGGATGATCAGTTGATGTTTCATCAATGGGAACTAATGACAGGAGCCTCTTGACAGCTGGGAATTGCTCTCCAGATTTTGGAATGTGATGCCCACTGCAGCTTAGAGAGGGTGGTACCCAGACAGCAAAAAGTAGTCTTGCAGTTTGAGTTTGAACAGAATGAGACAGAGACAGAGTTTTTGGAGCTGGGCATTGGCGGGGGGGGGGGGGTGAAGCGCCCTGAAGTGCAAGAAAGAGCTCTTGTCAGATTCCCCTGTGCTCTGCTTGTATATTTGTAAATTAAGTAAACATTACACAAAGACGGCCTACGTCTCCAGTGTTTTCTCATCCAAAGGCAACTAATCCCTGGAACGTCCCGCCACTTGGGGGAAGTGGGGAGAACAACACATAACACAATATACTGCTACCAGTCTGTGACATCTGAATCTGGGGCCATGTCCCAGGTAATGATTTGAAGGCACGTGGCCTGCTGAGGCTAAGCAAATCTGGCTCTGACCAGTGCATAGAAGGAGACTGCCTGGGAACCCCATATACCAGGTGCTGGCTGGGGGATGATGGAAGCTGTAGTCTAATATATATGGAAGGTGCTAGGTTGGGGAATGCTGCCATTTACAGTGCCTTGAGCCTCCTACAGGAAAGGGAGGATAATTTATTTTATTGTATTGTATTTAAAATATTTTTACGCTGCCTTTTAGGGTCAAACCCTCTTGAGGTGGCTTCCAACATGTAAAAATCTCCAAAGAACAATAACTTCCACAGCATATTATCAATAAACCAGCAATATCACTAACAGTAGCAGCATTCAGCCCAGCAAAATAACTATAAATCTGGTTAAACTAATTAAAACCATTGCAGCACCCTATCAAACAGCAGCACAGTAACATCCTTTTGGATAAAATACATTTGAAACAGATAGCTCTTTAGAGCCTGCTGATAGGCCTGCAAGGATGTGGCTGTCAGAACAGAGTTACACCAGCATGGGGCCACTGCTGAGAAGGCCCTGTCCCTTGTATCTGCCAACCTAATTGATCTCCCAGGTAGGCACACGGGTAGAGCATATGAAGCTGATCTTAAAATGTGGGCGGGTTGTTCTGGGTAATAAATATAGTAAATACATAAAAGAATCATGTCCCTGTGGCAATTCGTGCACTGTTTCCAAGGAAAAGCACAGAACCAGTGTGGATGGATAAGGATATAAATGGCTACTAATCATGATGGCTACATATTACCTTCAGTATTGGAGGCAGTATGTCTCTGTCGGTGCCAGTTGCTGGGGAACACGAGCAGGACCTGAGCACGTCCTACACGTGGACTTCCCACAGGCAGCTGGTTGTCTACTTTGTGAACAAAATTCAGGACTAGATAGGCCTGTGGTCTGATCCAGCATGGCTCGTCTCATGTTCCTGTGATGAACTGACATTGCTGTTAAAAAGCAGGGTGCCGAGTACCAACAAAGCTAACCATCTCCCTCACAACTAGCATCATGGACTTCTTTTCTTTTCTTTTCTTTTCAATGTGGGTCTCTGAAGGCTGTGCTGCTCGCTCACTCTCAGACCCAGGAAGGAATTTGCAACTCCCTCTTGAAAAACAAAAAGTGGCACAATGGCTCTCACTATTACAGCAAGGCTACTGTGACCCTGTACATTGCAGGATACTGTGCTGGACTGAGGTAAAACAGTGGTAGGAATGAGCCCCACCTCCCCATGTCGACCTGGAAAGGACATTTGTGCAATTTGGTTAATAACCCCAGACAGTCCCCTCCAAATTAATGGAGCTAAAGTATCAGTTTGGCATAACACAAATGGTGCTTGCTAATTTATTATTTGATGACATTTCAGCCTGCCCTTCCTCCAAGGAGCTCAGTGCTGCATGCAGAGGAGTTAACTCTATTTTGTCCTCACAGCATTCTTGTTTGGGAGGCTAGATTGAGAATAAGGGATTTGCCTGAGACAACCAGGGTTTCGTGACTGAGCATGGCTGGATTTGGCATCAGGTGTCCCCAGCTCAACTCCCAGTGTTTTGCCTCGCTAGATCTGTCATTTGGGACGTGCCGTTTGTATCTTCACGACCTACATAACCTTTGCAGGCCCCAGACTTTGCTGGGGTGATGTTGGCCTCTGTTTCCGATACCCTTCAACAGTCATCCTTCTGCAGGCACAGACTTGTGCTTACAAAATATCTCACGTTGCCAGGAGAATTAGCATCACAACAAAAGAAGCACAGATTGCCCAGAGGCGACTAACTTAAGCCCTTTCCAGGAGTGGGAAATGCTTAATTTATGCTTAATCATATTGATCAGAAGATAGATAGATAGATAGATAGATAGATAGATAGATAGATAGATAGATAGATAGATAGATAGATAGAAAAATAAAAGAAGGAACAGTGAAAATGAACTTACCCTGCAGCCAGGGAAGGAGGAACATCCAACTTAGGCTCCACTTTAAAAGCTCCATTATCTCCCAACAAAGCCGGGTCTGCGGGCGGGGGAGACAGAGAGAGACTCTGAAAAGGACGTTGGATTGCAAGTGGAAGTTGCTTTGGTTTCCTTTTATCCAAAAGAACTGGGATGGAAAGTAAAGATGCAAAAGGACAAACATACAATTTTAAGAAAACAAGTTATTTTTTCTCCTTTTAGTGCCAAAGATAGCAACAGGCATCTGATGATCCACAGAGGAGAGGGACGTGACACCACATCCAAGGAAGGACATTCACTTCTCCCCAGCAAACAAGACGTGAAGTTGTGAAAGAGATGCCTGTTCTTGAACTAGCCCCTGCTGCTGAAAGGGGATGGAAGCTTTTGAGCATCACAGAGCTCTGCTTTGGGCACCACGAAAGGGAAGGGGGACCCTGCCTTCCCTTCCCGCTGCAGCAGCAAGCATTTCCCAAGTGCCAATGGATGTAAACATCTAGAACACAGTGAATGCAGCGGTGATGGGGCAGGAAGGAGGAGGGAGCAGAATGTTGTTGGGCTCAGCCCTTTAGAAGCAGACATTTCTGAATAGTGACAGAGAATGTTAAACAGCTTGAGCTGTGGGGGGAGGGAGATATTGCTGGGAGCTAGAGGGGGGCCAAGGCATCCACATAGGCCTACAAAGGGAGGAGGAGGAGGTACGTAGCCTCCCAGACTGGGATGTTTCCTTTTGCTGCTGATCCCTATTTGCCCTGTACTGCAAGTGTGGTGTGGTTCATCACATCTGAATGCACGAAGCTGCCTGATGCCATGGGTCTGACTCCACAGCAGCTACTCTCCAAGGGCTCGGGGGAGCAGAGGTCCCTTTCCCAAGCCCAGCCGCTAGGTCATTTCAGCTGGAGGAGATGCCAGGGTGGGACTCGACCTGGGAACCTCTGCTGTGCAAAATGCACATGCGCTGACATCCCTTGCTGCTTTGGTTGCTTTAGAAAAGAGGGCCGTGGAGCCACACATTGGCTGGAGGAACGTGGGATCCGCCTGAGCAGCCAGGCTTCCGGTTTTTCCCACAATCTGCTAGTAACGTTTGCAGGAGGACACGGGCTCGGCCCAGACACAGGACCCTCTGGTCTGTCCATGCGTGGACTCCATTCCCTGGGAGCTCCTTGCACAAATGCCTGCAGTGTGTGAAAGCGGCACAGGCTTTTGCCTGCTTGGTTTGGGCCAAGCTTCTCCAACCTGGTGCCCTCCAGATGTGTGGAACTGAGCAGGGAGTTCGGGTGGCTTAAAAAGAGGAAAAAGGATTATAATAATGAATAATAAGATTTAATAATGGAGATCAGGTCTATTGCTGGGTATTAGTTATGGTAGTAATATGCAGCCTCCCCCAACTCGGCACCCTCCAGATGTGTTGGACTACAACTCCCAGCATGGCATGCTGGGAGTTGTAGTCCAACACATCTGGAGGGTGCCAGGTTGGGGGAGGCTGGTTTGGAGTGACGTCCGCCTCTGCCCTTCCCCACCAGAGTCTTCCGTGTTTTTTAAATTTTCAATTGCTTTTAACGGCGGTGTTGACACCTTCTACACACCTGGTGCATAACTTAGGGTTGCCAGGTGCAAAAGAGGACAGGGCTTCTGCACCTTTAGTAATTGCACAGAAGAGGGGATTTCAGTAGGTGTCGTGTGCAGGACAAGCTACACTGGCTGACGTTCCCCCATTGACACAATGATTAAAGGTGGAGGAGTGCTGTCCTGTTTTGCACTTGGCCACCCTAGCCTTGTTCCCCTTCTCCTGTTCAAATCCAGACCTGGGATGCTACCAGTCACGGCTTTTATCACATCATCGCCTTGCCTCATTCATGGAATGTTACGGGGGTTCCAGATAATGACATCTTCAACTCGTAACCCTCCTGTGTCTTGCTACTGCTGCTTCTTTCTTCTTACCACTGAAAATCCGATAAAGAGAAAAGGATGTAATAGCTGAACAAAGCCTTTTGATTGGTAGTGCTGGGAGTTTTCCGTCTTAGGATGAGTAGATGGAAATGAAAGGCAGAGCTGAGTGTCATGTGCATGTTGATGACACCTCAGCCCGGATCCCTGGATGACTTCCTGCAGTGGTTTCATGTAGACATTAAAAAGTATAAGGGATAAGATAGACCCCATCACATGTGGGAAATACAACAACTGATGTGTCTCCTGTGAAAACAGATTCATTTTTGTTTACTTGGTTAATAATGTTAACAACAAGCTAGGCCCAGCAATGCGCACACAGGTTTGCACGTGCAGTATGTCAAGGAAACATGATTGCAGTGACTGCGGTGGCAGCCTCCCCCATGAGCAGGATTAGAAGGTGCGGTGGCAATCCCAGTGGGAAAAGTCCAACTAAAGGGAAACCCTTGTCCTGAGGGTTCTTTCTGACTTGTGGTCATACAGAGGCTGCAAAGAGACCTTTATGATGCGCTCCAGAATGCTTCTAGCATCCTGTTCTTATCTAAAACCAGCATTGACAAGGTGCACAATGCCATGGTTGCAATGCGTACTGTGAAATTGCTACAAATATGGAGGAGACAACTTTATATAGAGACTGCCCTCTGGGAATCCTTTTTAACCCTGGGCAAAAGTGCTATATTGGCCTCAGTTCTCTACTTCATCTGGAAACTCCTGCAAAGCTTGCCTGTATGGCATAAGACTTATGACTGGCTCCAAAGAAGCTTCACCCGCCCTTTCGTCTTCCCGGACATTTTGTCCACGTTTTCTTCCATCACAGAATGGGTAAATATTACATTAGACTCTTTGGCTGGCCCACCAAGTGTATGAAAAAGCTGTAAACAGCTAAGGATAAGGTGACATTTCTCAATAACAGGGTGAATTCACATGACCTATGGAATCTGCTGGGTCAAAAATTCCCTGATTAGGAAGCCAGAATTCTCTAATTAGAAAAAAATGAACAGCTCATTAGTTCTGCTTCTGTTATTCTAATTTTCAAATAATTTGGAACAGTTTTATACAAAAACAAGAAAAAGGATGACATGGAGATATTGCCAAGCTTTCCTGTGTCTTCAGACTTTTCTTGAGTTGCTCATGAGATCTAGAAACCTTTTTTCATTTTTTAAATAAACTTACATAAATTTATTTCCATCCATAGCAATGAATACATATGAAATGTATATATGTGAAATAAACTTACTAGCAATTATACATAGGGTGAGTTTGCACATAACGCTAAGCCACCCTGAAAATAAGCCATGGTGGGTGGGTGATGATCCAGCACAGTGGCTTCCCATGGGTTGTTTCCCCCTCAGTCCATCTCAGTCCTCTTGGCCACTGCTGGCACATATCCCAGGGGCTTTTGCAGCAGAAATCCTCATGTCCTTATGTTCTATGTCAGCACCCTTTCTGCAATTGGTCCCCTGGGGTTGCCAGCTCATGAGGGAAATCTCCCCCCCCCCCATCAGCTAGCCAAAGGGATTTAGGTTTCTGAGCCCTTATGAATGCGGGAACACTTACGCATGGAGCGGGGGGTCTTGCACAAGATTGCCTGTCCACTATTTAGCCTAGCATACTGATATCCCCCTTTTGTCAATGTACTTGTTGATTTCATCCTCCCCCAAAGAAAGCAACCATTGGACATTGCCAAAACATATGTTTAAAAGAAGCATTCGCTGCATTGCACTGACAGCAATTGGCCAAATTAGACAATCCCTTATTAAAAAGAAGTTGGGATGTCAAAACAAAGGCTTTTCCTGAATAATACGCAGCATAAGATCCATAGACGCGATAGGTATATGCACCAAAGCGGCGATCCACCTATTAGGCAGAATGGAGCAATCCAACTCCCTATTCCATTCATGCTTAAAACCCTGTACATCTTATTTACTCACCAATAACACGTATTTATAAACATTGGTCGCTTTGCCTCAATAAGTGCTTCCAATAGTGATGGAGTCTCTGACGCTGTAGAAGTGGCCAGGCCAAACCTTGTTGTTCAGTCATTCAGTCGTGTCCGACTCTTCGTGACCCCATGGACCATAGCACGCCAGGCCTTCCTGTCCTGCGCTCTCTCCCGGAGCGTGCTCAAGTTCATATTCATTGCATCGGTGATGCTATCTAGCCATCTCATCCTCTGCCGTCCCCTTCTCCTTTTGCCTTCAGTCTTTCGCAGCATCAGGGTCTTTTCCAGGGAGTTTTCTCTTCGCATTAGGTGGCCAAAATATTTGAGCTTCAGCTTCAGTCTCTGTCCTTCCAATGAGCACTCAGGGTTGATTTCCTTTAGGATGGACTGATTTGACCTCCTTGCAGTCCAGGGGACTCGTAAGAGTCTTCTCCAGCACCACAGTTCGAAAGCATCAATTCTTCGGCGCTCAGCCTTCCTTATAGTCCAGCTCTCACAGCCATACATTGCTACTGGGAAAACCATAGCTTTGATTAGACGGACCTTTGTCGGCAAGGTGATGTCTCTCCTTCTTACTATGCTGTCTAGGCTTGCCATAGCTTTCCTCCCAAGGAGCAAGCGTCTTTTAATTTCATGGCTACAGTCACTGTCTGCGGTGATCTTGGAGCCCAAGAAAATAAAATCTGTCACTGCTTCCATTTCTTCCCCTTCTATATGCCAGGAAGTGATGGGGCCAGATGCCATGATACTAAAAAATGCTGCAATTGCAAGTATTACCATTCAGCCCTAGCTGGCAAGTCATATTTGGCACACAAAACAGAAAATAACAAAAACTCATCATCCAATGGAACCAAAGTAAATAATTGCAATATCTGTCCATGTCTACCACAAAAACATTTTCTTAGCAGTTTTTAGATCTGGATTGCTCCATAAAGTCAATTTAGCATGAGAAAACAGATCAAGTCGTAATTGATGTGACCTTAAACACCACACATATCTAACTGTAGAAACTGTGGGAGGAACTCTACATGTTCTTGTATATCTAGAACCTAATGCCATCTACAAAGGATTGTTGGTCTCACCCCAACCACCCTGCAAGGTAGGCCAGGCTCAACTTGGCCACAAGTCTTCCCAAGCTTACTCAGTAGCTTCCCTCACAGGCCAACAGACACTGTATTTAGCACTGACATTATACAGGACACACCACACCAACTGGAAGTTGGATAAAAGTTTATTAGGGGAAAGGAACAAAGAGGAAGGGAAAGGGGAGAGGTTGTACAGGAAAGTACAAGCAAGTTACAATGCTCAAAGCAAAGCCAGAAATGCCAATCACCAAGGCACACACTCCCAGGAGCAAAACAATAAAGCTAGCTAGTCTATCCTATACATACCAAAGCATGGGCCTCTCAGGATAGCCATCAACCAGCAGCACACCCTAGTACCATCAGGGCAAAAGGAGAGACACTCGCCCCTTCTTTAGCCCCCTTTTTATCACCCAGCCCTAGCAACTCAAGGCAGATTTGAAACACCCAATCATAGCCCAGTCCCAGGACACCCCACTCTACCCTTCAAGGAGGCTGAATCTGCCCACCAGACATGGCGGTTATCATTTTCCCAATGAGCCGGAGCAGAGTGTGGCCTTGAGCTGCCAGGCTGAGAAACGGCCAAAAAACAATCAGCTTCAGGTGGCTACTTCATATGTGATAACCCAATCCACCCTCATGGCTTCAGCTTCTACTACCCCCATTCTTGACACCATCCATTTAGAGAGAGGAACCAGACAAGAAGATTCCAAAACTGACCAAGGCGGAAGATCCGATGCAGGCGGGAAAGACTAAAAGTCACTATGAGTCAGCAGATAAACCTGATGATATAAAACAAGTTCCAGAAAACCAAATCCACCTTCTTTAACTGGAAGATGCTTCCTTTTCAAGGATAATCTGGGAGGAGGGACCACCCCACCCCCCCAAATTTACAAAACAAAGCACTGATTTTCTGAAAATATTTGCCAGGTATAAATAAGGGAATCCAATGTATAACATATCCAAGGTATAGTATTCATCTTAAGTGTATTTACCTTACCCACAAACTCAGCTTTAAAGATGCCCATCTATTTAAATCTCAAGAAATCTAATTAATTAATTTATTCAAATTAAGGGTAATCATTTGAGATGTATCTGGGAATAAGTATTCCAAGACAAGTAATGACATCTGGGCACAGCTGCCGATCTGCTAATACACTATGAGATATAGAATCTCCAATCGGCATCAGTTTGGATCTTAACCAATTAACTGAATAACCAAATTACCAAACTTGAGTACTTTGAGAATTAGAAACTTGATTATTTAACATTTTCAAAAGGTTGGAGTGTGTATTTGTTAGTGGGTTCTGTGCAAACACACAGCCCTTCGGGAAAAGGGAACACTAAAAGAGAGATGGGGGGTAGGGGTGCTTTAGCACCGGTATATGGGGAATATATGCAGAGATGTGAGAGTTCTCAACAGATGACTCTATCAAGGAGAGATGAAGGCCTTCTAAAATGGCTCAGGTGGCAGTGAAACTTGAAGGGGCGGGGGGGCAATGCAGGACTTAGGTAAGAAGGTGGCACAGAGTCATTTGGTGTGTGGCGGCTGTGAGGGGAAGTAGAGAGGTGCCCCATTCCATCATTTCCTGTACAAACAGGGCTTTGTCTTATTATTATTATTATTATTTCTTCATGATAGGCACCTCCGAGAAGCAGAGACAGGCAGCAGGAGACTGCAGAACAGAGAGAAGGTAACAGTCTTTCTGACCCCCAACATCTTAAGCTGTATCTCCTACTCTTTATTATTCTCTATTTTGAAAATGTGTATCTTGCTTTCCTACAGAAACTTTACGCAGGGTGGCTCACAATTTAAAAAACAGAACAGCCTATTTCCAAATAAAACCAATAGCACATTAATTAAAATAGCAGCAACAGTTTAAAACACTATAGAAGAGGCAGCGTCATATAAGCCTGCTGGAAGAAAACTCTCTTGGTGATGGAGCCAGATAGAGCTCCCTGGGGACGCTGTTCCAGACGTTGGGTGCCACAACTGAGAAGGCCCCCTCTTTCCTGTCCAGTCACTGCACCTCAGAGAGTGGGAGTGGGGAGGACACAGAGGGGGTCTTCGAAGTGGAGCCAAGTTCTTGGACAGGGTGGGGAGAACACAGAGGGGGTCTCTGAGAGAGAAGGCAGTATAGGAACTACCCTGTTCTCAGGCCTCTTGGTGGTGGTGGTGATGGGGTTTCCAAGCAGAAAAACAGGCTAAAATCTAAAAAATACATATTTACTCATTTATTTCATCTATGGCACAACTGTTCACGGGAGTCCTTCTTTTCCTTTGCAGATATGGTGCTGCAGCCCTGTGCCAGGCCACCAAAGAGTGTCCCCCAGAGCGCTTACAGGGGCTCCATTCGTCAGCTGCTCTGCAATGATGCAGCCTGTATGGTTTGTGAACACGCGGCTCAGGAGGCGGTGCAACTGATTCACTCCCAGGGAGCAGAGAGCTATGGCCCCGCTGGCCTGAGGTTCCCACTCTCCCCTCTGCGTTGCATGCATTGCCCCATCCTGCTGGGTATCTCTGCAGAAAGAGGTCACAATTCCTTCCTAAGGAGTGCCAGTGAGCCTGCTCCCCCCTCTGGCCATTTTTTCCTTGCCCCAGAGAGACCAGCCTCATCCAGCATCTTACTGCATGGTCCCAGCTTCCCAACAGGGGAAAAAGAGAAAATGCTCTGTGTTTCAAAGGGGGCTTCCCAAAGCTGGGAGGAATGCAGTGACTTTTCTGGGGACCAAGATGGTCCAAAGGAGGACCTCTTCACTTCCTCCTCTACCACGTGCGAGACCTCTTTCCTCAGCTGGACAGAATCCAGTTCTGGCCTCTCTGAGTTCTCTTTCAGCCACTTGAAAGGCCACAGGTCAGTTAAGCTCCATGAACAGTGGAAGGGATTTCAGGAGTCCTCTGGGACTGAGAGCGAGGCCTTTGCAGAGTCCCAGGTGAGCAAAGGTGAGAGTTGCTTTCTCCAGATGAGGCTATATACCCAGAGTTCAGTACGAGAGGTCTGCCATTTCAGAGTAAACAAGAGCATGGCGCTGAGAGCACAGAGAAAATCCTTGTCTCAGATGATGACCCAAACTGAGCTGCTCCCATCTGGACCTGGCAGGACACAGAAAATCGAATTTACAGCCATCAATATTCCCTTTGTGGAAGAGGCTGTGACAGCGAGCTTGGAATTGCACTTGGTGGCGAAGAGGATGCAGCATCTCATGGGGCTGCCCTCAGTCCTCCTCAGGTCTCTCAGGAGCTTCATGGCCTGTGCTCCATGTTCCCCTTCCTGCAGGCGCCTGTGGGAAATTGATGTGATGACCAGGGCTGAGGCCCTCTCCTTTTTGGCTGTGGGGGCCAAGAAGAAGCTGGAGCTGCACCTGAAGAAAATGGTTCAGCTGAAACGTTGGCAGCTGCCCCAGAGGATGCAGGAGACCCTCAGGCATATGAAGGTACCCTTTCAGCACAGGGAGGGGAAGGCTCCTTCGGCAGTTCGGAAACAGAATGCAAGAAAGATGCAGGCCACCTTCTCAAAGCTCCCCACCACCGCTGAAATCTTAGACTTGAACACAGCTCCCAGCTCCCAAGCAAAGCTCCAAAAGAAATCTGCAGAGAAGGGGCTGGAGGTTCTTCCTGCAGTTGTGGGGCATTCTCAGAAGGTGACTAATGCAAGAGTGAAGAGTTGGCCTCTGCCCAGACTTATCCCACTTGGTCGAAGCCATCCTCAGTTGAGGAACAAGCTATGCCTGACTCTTCTGGGGAAAGCAGACACTGTCGAGATGAACGTTAAGTGCAAATGGATTCACTTCCTGTGGGGGCTTCCAACACTGTACATGCAGTCCGTGGCCAAGATTATCCCCAGTGCCCCTGCATTGCCAGCTGCCCCTTCCTGGGTGCATGCCTTGGTGGAGTTTGGCTATGCAAAGCCTCTCCTCGTATCACTCAAGGAGTGGAAAAGCCTGGAGTCTCACATCCTCAAGAAGAGAATTCAGCACCATTGGAGCCTGCCCAGCCTAGTGCAACGGTCTCTGAAATGGTTCCTCTTGCCTGTCCCATCATCACTGACTCGCTCGGCCAAGGTGGTCTGGGACCAAGTCGAAGTGCGGATATTTGTTGGCATCGACCAGCTCCTTTTCATCTGCTTGGAGATAAAACAGCAGCTGGAGGCTCACCTCAGGAGCAAGACCATGGAGCGGCGATGGGGCCTACCTAAACGGGCATTAGAATCTCTGCAGGTGTTCATTGCAGTCTCTCCCCCACTGACCAATGATCCCAAAGAAGACAGGAAGACCTTTGCAATACCTCTGACAGGGAAGGTCAAGAAGGGGATGATGGTGAAGTCAAGCTCCTACAAGAAGCCTGTGGTCTCTTCAAAGGACCTGTGCCCAATGCTGAGCTGGGACTGGAAGTGGCAGGCGCTGCAAGGACACTTGGCCAAGAGAGCCCTTGAGAACCGGCTGGGCATGGTTGCACCAGGAGTTCAGTGGTCTCAAGAAGCTGCCTACCAGCCCTTGAAGCATGCACTCCCTAAAGTCTTGTTGCCTGGGTCGAGACCTCTAAAGCTAAGATCCCAGCAGCTCTTTTTTGTGGACCAGGCAATTCTGGGTCACATCCAGCTCAATGTCATCCACAAAGACCTGACGTACCGGTGGGGGCTGCTGACAATGCACCAGAAGTCCCTCACCCGACTGTTCCAGGGCCCTGCATTACCAGCACCCACCACTGCCCTCTTGTCCAGCCAATCTGCCATGTTCAGCTTCACTGTCAGAGAGACCCCATTCATGGGTCAGGGCACACGAGAGGCACTGGATTGGCATGTGAAAAGGAAGACCCTGCAACACATCTGGGGGCTCCCAGGTCTCATCCAGAGATCCCTCCAGTCCCTTCTGCCAGCCACCTCCCATAATTGCCCCCAGAAGATCAGGCACAAGGAGGTGGCCATTTTCCCAGCCAAGCTCCACTTCCTCAGCAAGGCCAGCCAAAGGGAGCTGGAGAGGAACGTGCAGAGAAGAGTAATCCAGCAGCGATGGCTACTGCCTAAGAGGGCTCTTGAGCCCATGGGGCTGCTCTACCAGCAAGGTCAGCTTGACAGTACAGTAGCCCCAGGGTCACCCTGGGGCGTGGGTGCCAGAAGGAAAGGGCAGAGAAGAACGACGCCCAGAGGGATGGCTGCTGCAGCCCCACAGCTGCTTCCCGCCTCACCGGTTAGGGTTCAGGTGACACTGCAGCTCCACCTGGCGAAGAAATGCCTGGAGATGCAATTGGAGACTTTCCCAACCGCTGCCATGTGCTCCTGGAGATGTACAGCACTGATGTCCAGGCAGCCTCTGCCCAAGTTAGTCCCCCGTGGCTACAAGCCCTTGCAGCCCCGCACGCTGTTCCTGCCCTTTGTGCATGCCGAGGATGCCAACAGGATGGAGGTGGCCCTGCGGCGTTGCCTCCTGGCTTCTCTCTGGGGGCTGGGCATACGATACGTGGGAGCCCGGAGTGTCGTGACTCCTGGACCACTCTCCCATCCCCTCCAATGCAGGAGGCCTGTTCTTGAGTTCTCCCAGACTCAGACTCTGTTTCTCCAGCAAAGGGAACGAGAGTCTTTGGAGCTGCACGTGAGAAGGAGGAGGCTTCAGCACGAGTGGGGCATCCCAGTCTTCATCCAGAGTACTCTCAAGGCCTTCATGCAAGGATTCCCCACAGGGCCTGCCTTCTGCAAGACCAAGATCCACGTCCACACCCTGGAACAGCAACTCTTTTTTCTTCCCCAGGGCACCTGCAGCTACCTGGAGTATCATATGCAGAGGCTGAAACTGCAGCGGCACTGGGGGCTTCCCCAAAGGGTCCTCCAATCCCTGCGGTTGCTGTTCCCCAAAATGGGAAGTGGCAGCCTCTGCAAAGGAAAGAACATGCTGTCGGTGAGAAGCTTTTCCCCAGAGCCCAGCTGTGGGACTTGCACAGAACCTTGGACTGTGGGTGCCATAAGTCCTGAGCAGGCCAGGAAGAAAGCCAGAAGGGTGGAGGCTGCAGCCTCATGCCGGGCTCAGCTGTGTCTCAGACTATGGGGGAAGGCCTTGGTGGAGCTGAGGCTCCACCTGGCTAAGAAATGTGTGGAGGTGCATTTGGAAGTCTTTCCTGCTATCCCCAGACTGTCTCGGCGATGTGCGTCATTGTGCCTTCGCCAGCCTCTCCCCAAGCTCATCCACCCAGGTCTTAGGCCACTGGAACCCCGCAGCTCTTCCCTCACACTTGGCCTGGTGGAAATGGGCCAGATTGACCTGGCCTTGCGGTGTAGCCACTTGGCCTCTCTCTGGGGACTGGGGACACGCTACGTGGAGGCTGTTGCTGGGATGGTACCTAGGCGGCCCTTCTCTCTGGCCAGGCTCAGAGGGGCTGCCTTTGAATTTTCAGAAGTGAAGACGCCACTCTGCCAGGGGTCACCTAGAGAGGACTTAGAACTGCACATCAGGAAGAAAAGGATACAGCACAAGTGGGGATTCCCTTCCCTTGTACGGAGGTCGCTCCAGGGCTTTATGCGAGAAACGCCCACATTGTCCCATCCTCCTAAGACTGTGACTCAGACCTACGTGCTGTATCAAGAGCTGGCTTTCCTTCCTTGGGGCATCAGTGGCCACCTGGAACTCCACATTCAGAGGATGAAGCTGCAGAGGAGGTGGGGTTTGCCACGGAGAGTCCATGAGTCCTTGAAAAGCTTCGTCCCCCTTGCTTCTTTCGGAAGAGCTCCATTTCCGCATAGTGACAAAGAAAAGACATTTGCAAAGGCAGAGTTCAGTGCTGGAGAAGCTCAGACAGACAATGCAAGGTGGGTGGAGGCCAACAAGTTGCCCCCTATGAAGAAAGGTGGCTTGGAAGACCCCCTGAAGAATACTCTGGAGATTCATCTAAAAAAAAAGTATCTGGAGATTAAATTCCAGTTGGGCTTTAAATTCCAGGAGGGCCATAAAGCATTTGCTAGCTCCGACAAACCAGCCCTTCTTCCTAAACCTCCCTCACTTTCCTCAGTGCTAGGACCCAGAAGACCTTCTCTGCTTTTTGTGGAGCAGGAGGCTGTGGCAAAGGTTGAGCTGAACATCAAGTGCAAGTATCTCACGTACCTTTGGGGCCTACCCAGTCTGCACTCTGAATCCCTGAACAAGATGTTTGGAAGACCCCCAGAACAGCCACTGCCTGGAAACATCATTGCAGTAAGAGGGCCACTGAAAATGCTCATGCTCAGAAAAGGAGCTACAGGGGAGGCAATCTACCAAAAGAGACTGAAGTCAAAATCCATGGGTGTTGGAGCAACAGGTCTCAAATTCTCTACATTGGGCTCATCTTTCATCACAAAAAGGGCCTTGGATCTTCTGGAGACGAACATCCAGCACAAGAAGTTGCAGCATGAGTGGGGCTTGCCATCCACTATTCAAAAATCTCTTCGTGCGTTTGCCCCATCCCTCTCAGAATCGCAAAGTTCCTCTGTGGGACTGGGCATGGCCACCACAAGCCCGCGAGATGAAATAAACGTGAAGGTCAAAACAACCCAGAGCCTGCTCTCCTTGGATCTGGAGACAACGGGGCACCTGGAGGCACATGTCAAGAGCCAAACTGCAGTACACCGGTGGGGTCTTCCTAAACGGGTTCAGGAGTCGCTGAAGACGTTTCAGCCTCCTGCATCTCTTTCCCATGCTGAAGGAAGCAGCAGTCAAGTGCAGACCCCACTGACCACTTGCAACAAAATCCTCCAGTCAGCTACAGAACAAGACCAGAGCGAGGGAGAGGTATTACAGCACATGGGCATGGCCAGAAGAGGTCCACCACAGAGAGGCCTAGTGGAGGAGGATGGTGCCAGGCAGCTCCTCCTCAAAGATGGGGGACATCCTTTAGTACCGCTTCAAGGAGAAGCACGCCAAGATAAAACACAACGGTATGGAGGAGAGATGCCAATGATGGGGTTTGACCAGGAGACAACAGCAACAGTACCCTTCCTTACGAAGGAAGCCTCAGAATGCCTGGAATTCCATGTACGGCGCAAAAGGATCCAGCATGAGTGGGGACTCCCTTCCATTGTGCAGAAATCCCTCTGTGCGTTTGCTCCACTTCTCCCTGAGCCACAGAGCACAAAGGTGAGAGTGGCAGCGTGTGTCACCATGGAGAGATCAGGGGCCCCAGGAAAAGGGAGTGGTTCTGTCCAGATGCCACAGCATCTGGTAGAGGAGATGATCCCACACCGGCTCCTGCAGTTTTTGTGTAGAGATATAAAGAATTGCCTGGAAGCCCACTTGAGGAGTTGGGCTATGAAGCACAGGTGGGGCCTTCCTAAGCTGATTCAGGATTCTCTGAGGGCAATTTGTCCTCTTCAACTTGTGTCCCATGCTGGACAAAGAAAGCATCATGGACATCATGGCACATCCCACCAGTGGGATGAGATCCATGCCCATTCTGAGGGAGAAGAGTCACTTCAGCTAGCCACATCCAGGCAAGGAGCCACAAAAAGGCTGAAGAACATCCACCAGAGGAAACAAGCAGCTGCCACAGGGGCAGGTGCTGAAGTGATGGCCTTCATGGCTCCTGAGATGAAGCTGCCTTTCCTCACAGATGAGGCCCGGAAACGTCTGGAGTTCCACATCTTGCACAAGAAACTCCACCATGCATGGAGCCTGCCATCCACTGTCCTGAAGTCTCTGCATGCGTTTGCTCCATTTCCCCTTAAGCCAGAGAAGCACACAGGAGCGGGTGTGACCAAGACATGCCTGTGGGATGGGAGAGAAGTGCGAGCCGTTGTCCAGAATGTTTTAATCCTCAGCCCAGACACAAAGGAGCGCCTAGAAGCCCACATGAGGAGTATGGCCAGAAAACACAGATGGGAGCTTCCAAAACGTGTCCAGCGACCGCTGAGGAGATTTCTGCCTCCCTGTCCCCCTTCCCAATCTGGAGTGGATCAGTCACAGCCTCCCTGGCTTTGTCAGCACAAATCCTTCCAGATAGCTACAGAGGATTCCCAGACTGATGACAACAAGGAAGTCTTAGTGGAAGAGGTCAAGGCCAGGAGAAGGGCAACAGGGAAGCAAGAGACCTTCCACCAAGGGAAACAGGGAGCAACTCCGCCTATGGGCTTTAAAATAACTGTTTTCTTATGGACTGAGGGAAAGCTGCTGTTCCTCTCAGCTGAGGCCCGGGATCTTCTGGAGTTCCATATCCAGCACAAGAAAATCCAGCATGCTTGGGGGATGCCCTTCATTGTGCTGAAATCATTGCATGTCTTTGCTCCGTTTCCACCCAAGTCAGAGCAGCGCACAGGACAGGGCATGACCAGGACATGCCCACGGGATAGAGGAGAAGTGCAAATTATCACTCAGAGTCTCCTTTTCCTCAGCCCTGACATAAAGGAGCATCTGAATGCCCACCTGAGGCATATAACTGTAGAGCACAGGTGGGGCATTCCAGAACGGGTTCAGCAATCGCTGAGGGCATTTCTGCCTCCCAGATGCCCTCCCCCATCTGAGCTGGATCGGCTGCGCCCTCCCTTGCCTCCTCCCTCCAAATCATTCCAGGTGGCTGAAGTTGCTTCCCAGCCTGAAGAATCACTGCTAGAGGTGAAGCCCAGATGGGAGGCCGGGAAGAAGCCAAGGAGGAAAATCTACCATGTGGAAGAGGAAGCAGCACTGATGCCTGCATATGCTGAAGCGACAACTTTCCCATCTCCTGAGGCGAAGCTGCCTTTCCTCACAGATGAGGCCTGGAATCTTCTGGAGTTCCACACCCAGCACAAGAAACTTCAGCATGCATGGGGCTTGCCATCCGCTGTGCTGAAGTCTCTGCCTGCCTTTTCCCCATTTCCCCTTGAGTCACAGAAGCACCAACCAGCTGTGGAAGGAAAGATGATACCCCAGAAGCGTCCATGGGAGAGAGGAGAAATACACACTCTTATGCAGCCTCTCTTGTTCCTCAGCCCAGACACAAAACAACTCCTGGAAGCTCATGTGAGGAGTATGACTGCAGAACACAGATGGGGCCTCCCAAAACATGCTCAAGAAACACTGAAAGCATTTCTGCTTTCTGTGCCACCTTCCTGCTCTGGAGATATGAGGTCCCAAGCTCAGTCCCATGATTCTAGATCTCATGAGGTCTCTCTCACTCAACCCCAGTTTGAGCAGAAAAGCTCAGTGGAGAAATTCTGGGGCAGAAGAGAGGCCCCAGAGGAGCTGGAAGAGGATAAACCACTGGTGACAACCACATCTGTCACCTCAGCATTGAACCTCTCTAGAAGTTCTGTGGTGGACTTGCCTTTCCTCACTGACAGCACCCAGGATCGTCTTGACTTTCACATCCAGAAGAAGAAGATCCATCATGAGTGGGGGCTGCCAGTCACTGTTCAAAAATCCATGCATGCCTTTGCTCCAGTTCCTCTGGAGCCACAGAAGAGCCCACAGCCTGCCACAGGTGTGAACCTCGCTGTGGCAAGACCAAAGGAGATCACTGCAGAAAGAAGAGGAGCTGTTGCCAAGGCGCTTCTCGCAAAGGAAGTGACTGTTGCCGCCAAACATCTGCAGTTTGTGAATCAAGGCACAAAAGAACAGCTGGAGACCCACATCCAAAACCTTGCCCTGGAGCACAGATGGCGCCTTCCTAAGCTGGTTCAGGAGTCGGTGAGAGCATTCATTCCTCAAGTTGAAGAAATGGAGGAGAAGGAGAAACAGCCTTTGGTATATTACTGTGATCAGCCTCTCACAGGATCAGACGTCCCACTTCAGACCGTTTCAGAAAGGAAATCCAGGTCAAGCTTGGAGGATCCACGTTTATATCATTCAGAGCTGTTTTATGGAGTAAGACAAGGCAAAGGACAGGATTCTTGGCTGGATTCCGAAGAGTCCTCCATCTGTCCTGGCACAAAACCCTGGCAAAGGACAAGTGGTGGCTGGGCAGCTGGACAAGAAGCATCCCAAGCGGGTGCATTGCAGAGGAAACCTTTGCAGAGATCTCTGATGAGTTTACATCTGAAGGAGGCCAGACAAGTGCAGGGTTCCAGGACTGCTGACAGGACACAGGGGCCTGGGATTCTGCCTCCTTCTCTGTCTGCTTCCAGGGCCAAGAAATATGTGCAGAAGACCAACGATTCGTCTGAGCACCTGCCCAGGTCCCAGAGGGTAAGACGTGCAAGCAAAACAAACCCTTCAATAGCCAGGGGCAGAGAACCCATTCCATGCTCTTCCAGGACATCAATTGGGAGTAAAAAAAGGCTCCCATGGAAGATGGACTGTGATTTCCAGAGAACGAGAGACTACGGGCACCACCCAGGTGGGCGGAAATGGCTTCCATCACCGAACGTCTCTGATGCTGACTCAGGGCAAAGAAGGTCTCGCAAGATACCCGCTTGTCTCTGTCCCTGCCATTTGACCACATCTAGGAGAGACTTGATCTGCTCATTGCAATTCGATGCAAAGCAAAGATGGCAGCTGCAACAGCAAGAGAAAGCCCCGGGAAAGGCTGAGGAGGTAGAAGCAGGCTCCTTTTCTCTGCCATCAGAGGACAGTGAGCTCCAGTATTCTGGTTTGTCCTCAGGAGAAAGCATGAGAGATGTTTCCCTTCCAGAGCATGAAGCTGCCCAGGCGTATCCCAGGCCATCGGAGGCAGCGTCTGCTCAACAGTATAGTGCTCCAGGCTCCCAACAGGCCACAGGGTCCTTCCTACTGCCATCTCATGTCACTGGACCACATTCTTCTGATGAAGATGTTGTGGCCAGACAGTACAGAGAGGCAGGC